>NC_060125.1:24217001-25467001 GCF_021461395.2 Schistocerca americana | reverse complement strand
GCTTTGAGCATTCCCTGTGAGACCAGTATAAGTTTCCGATACACCACTGCAGGTTCAATGTATTCTTTGGACCTTCACATTGACGATGTAACACAGACATCGCATCCGAATTCAATACAAAAGGCACAATGCCGCCCTAAGTACAAGAATAGAGACTCTTCTTACAGTCGGTGCTTTAAACATTCCCTGTAGGACCAGTATTAGTTCCCGATACACCATAGCAGGTTCAATGTATTCCTTGGACCTTCACATTGACGATGAAACACAGAAATCGCATCGGAATGAAATACAAAAGGCACAATGCCCCCTTAAGTACAAGAATAGAGACTTTTCTTACAGTCGGTGTTTGAGCATTCCCTGCGAGTCCATTATTAGTTTCCGATACGCCACTGCAGGTTCAATGTATTCCTTGGACCTTCACATTGTCGATGAAACAGAGAAATCGCATCGGAATTAAATACAAACGGCGCAATGCCGCCTTAAGTACAGGAATTGGGACTCTTCTTGCAGTCGGTGAATTGAGCATTGCCCGTGAGACCAGTATTAGCTTGCGATACACCACTGGAGGTTCAATGTATTCCTTGGACATACACATTGACGCTGAAACACTGATATTACATGGGAATTAAATACAAAAGGAACAACTCCGCCTTAAGTGCAAGAAGAGTAAAACTTCTTAAAATCTGTGCTTTGATCCTTTCCTGTGAGACCAGTATTAGTTTCCGATACACCACTACGGTTCAATGTGTTCTTTGGACCTTCACATTGACGATGTAACACAGAAATCGCATCGGAATTAAATACAAGAGGCAGAATGCTGCCTTAAGTACAAGAATAGAGACTCTTCTTACAGTCCGTTCTTTGAGCATTCCATTTGAGGCCAGTATTAGTTTCCGATACACCATGGCAGGTTCAGTGTATTCCTTGGACCTTCACATTGACGATGAAACACAGAAATCGCATCGGAATTAAATACAAACGGCACAATGCCGCCTTAAGTACAAGAATAGAGACTCTTCTTTCAGTCGGGGCTTTGAGCATTCCGTTTGAGACCAGTATTAGTTTCCGATATACCACTGCCAGTTCAATGTATTCCTTGAACATACACATTGACGATGAAACACTGAAATTTCATGGGAATTAAATACATTAGGCACAATGCTGCCTTAAGTGAAAGAATAGAGGCTCCTCTTACAGTCGGTGCTTTGAGCATTCTCTGTGAGACCAGTATTTGTTTCCGATACACCACTGCACGTTCAATGTATTCCTTGGACCTTCACATTGACGATGAAACACAGAAATCGCATCGGAATGAAATACAAAAGGCACAATGCAGCCTTAAGTACAAGAATACAGACTCTTCTTACAGTCGGTGATTTGAGCATTCCCTGTGAGACCAGTATTAGAGTCCGATACACCACTGCAGGTTCAATGTATTCCTTGGAAATACACATTGACGATGAAACACTGAAATTACATCGGAATTAAATACAAAAGGCACAATGCCGCCTTAAATGCAAGAGTAGAGACTCTTCTTACAGTCGGTGCTTTGAGCATACCCTGCGGGACCAGTATTAGTTTCCGATACACCACTGCAGGTTCAATGTATTCCTTGGACATACACATTGACGATGAAACACAGAAATTACATCAAAAATAAGTAAAAAAAGTACAATGCCGCCTTAAGTGCAACAAGAGTGAGAATCCTTAGAGTCTGTGCCTTCATCCTTTCCTGTGCGACTAGTATTAGTTTCCGATACGCCACTGCAGGTTCAATGTATTCCTTGGACCTTCACATTGTCGATGAAACACAGAAATGGCATCGGAATTAAATAGAAATGGCACAATGCCGCCTTAAGTACAAGAAATGAGACTCTTCTTACAGTCGGTGCTTTGAGCATTCCCTGTGACACCAGCATTAGTTTCCGATACACTACTGCAGGTTCAATGTATTCCTTGGACCTTCACATTGACGATGAAATACAGAGATCGCATCGGAATTAAACACAAAATTCACAATGCCGCCTTAAGTACAAGAATAGAGACTCTTCTTACAGTCGGTGCTTAGATCATTCCCTGTGAGACCATTATTAGTTTCCGATACACCACTGCAGGTTCCGTGTATTCCTTGGTTCATCACATTGACGATGAAACACAGAAATGGCATCGGAATTAAATAAAAAATGTACAATGCCGCCTTAAGTACAAGAATAGAGACTCTTCTTACAGTCGGTGCTTAGATCATTCCCTGTGAGACCATTATTAGTTTCCGATACACCACTGCAGGTTCCGTGTATTCCTTGGTTCATCACATTGACGATGAAACACAGAAATGGCATCGGAATTAAATAAAAAATGTACAATGCCGCCTGAACTACAATAATAGAGACTCTTCTTACAGTAGGTGCTTTGAGCATTCCCTGAGTGACCAGTATTAGTTTCCGATACAACACTGCAGGTTCAATGTATTCCTTGGACATACACATTAACGATGAAACACAGAAATTACATCGTAATGAAATACAAAAGGTACAAAGCCGCCTTAAGTGCAAGAAGAGTGAGACTTCTTAGAGTCTGTGCTTTGATCCTTTCCTGTGAGACCAGTATTACTTTCCGATACAGCACTGCAGGTTCAATGTATTCCACGGACTTTCAAATTGACGATGAAAAATTGAAATCGCATCGGAATTAAATACAAAAGGCACAATGTCGCCTTAAGTGCAAGAAGAGTGACACTTCTTGGAGTCTGTGCTTTGATCCTATCCTGTGAGACCAGTATTAGTTTCCGATACACCACTGCAGGTTCAGTGTATTCCTTGGACCTTCACATTGACGATGAAACACAGTAATCGCATCGGAATAAAATACAAAAGGCACTATGCCGCCTTAAGTACAAGAATAGAGACTCTGCTTACAGTCGGTGCTTTGAGCATTCCCTGTGAGACCAGTATTAGTTTCCGATACACCACAGCAGGTTCATTGTATTATTTGGACACACACATTGACGATGAAACACCGAAATTACATCGGAATTAAATACAAAAGGCACAATGCCTCCTTAAATGCTAGAAGACTGAGACATCTTAGAGTCTGTGCTCTGATCCTTTCCTGTGAGACCAGTATTAGTTTCCGATACACCACTGCAGGTTCAATGTATTCCTTGGACATACACATTGACGATGAAACACAGAAATAGAATCGGAATTAAATACAAAAGGCACAATGACGCCTTAAGTGCAAGAAGAGTGAGACTTCTTAGAGTCTGTCCTTTGATCCTTTCCTGTGAGACCAGTATTAGTTTCCGATACAGCACTGCAGGTTCAATGTATTCCACGGACTTTCAAATTGACGATGAAAAACTGAAATCGCATCGGAATTAAATACAAAAGGCACAGTGCCACCCTAAGTAGAAGAATAGAGACTCGTCTTACAGTCGGTGTTTTGAGCATTCCCTGTGAGACCAGTATTAGTTTCTGACACACTACTCCAGGTTCAATGTATTCCTTGGACATACTCATTGACGATGAAACACTGAAATTACATAGTAATTAAATACAAAAGGTACAATGCCGCCTTAAGTGCAAGAAGAGTGAGACTTCTTAGAGTCTGTGATTTTATCCTTTCCTGTGCGACCAGTATCAGTTTCCGATACGCCACTGCAGGTTCAACGTAATCCTTGGACCTTCATATTGACGATGAAACACAGAAATCGCATCGGAATTAAATACAAATGGCACAATGCCGCCTTAAGTACAAGAATAGAGACTCTTCTTATAGTCGGTGCTTTGAGCATTCCCCGTGAGACCAGTATCAGCTTGCGATACACCACTGCAGGTTCAATGTATTCCTTGGACATACACATTGACGATGAAACACTGAAATTACATCGGAATTAAAGACAAAAAGCACAATGCCGCCATAAGTGCAAGAATGGAGACTCTTCTTACAGTCGGTGCTTTTAGCATTCCACTGCAGGTTAAATGTATTCCTTGGACATACACATTGACGACAAAACACAGAAATCGCATCGGAATTAAATACAAAAGGCACAATGCCGCCTTAAGTACAAGAATAGAGACTCTTCTTGCAGTCGGTGTTTTGAGCATTCCCTGTGACATCAGTATTAGTTTCCGATACACCACTGCAGGTTCAAAGTATTCCTTGGACATACGTCTTAACGATGAAACACAGAAATCGCATCGGAATTAAATACAAAAGGCACAATGCCGACTTAAGTACAAGAATAGAGACCTTTCTTACAGTCTTAAAGTCGGTGTTTTGAGCATTTCCCCGTGGGACCATCAAATAAGTACAAGTATAGCTACACTTCTTACAGTCGGTGCTTTGAGCATTCCCTGTGAGACCAGTATAAGTTTCCGACACACCACTCCAGGTTCAATGTATTCCTTGGACATACACATTGTCGATGAAACACTGAAATTACATCAAAATTAAACACAAAAGGCACAATGCCGCCGTAAGTACAAGAATAGAAACTCTTCATACAGTCGGTGCTTTGAACATTCATTGTGAGACCAGTATTAGTTTCCGATACACCACTGCAGGTTCAATGTGCTCCTTGGACCTTCACATTGACGATGAAACACAGAAATCGCATCGGAATTAAATACAAAAGGCACTATGCCCCCTTAAGTACAAGTATAGAGACTCTTCTTACAGTCGGTGCTTTGAGCACTCCCTGTGAGATCAGTGTTAGTTTCCGATACCACTGCAGGTTCAATGTATTCCTTGGACATACACGTTGACGATGAAACACTGAAATTACATCGGAATTAAGTACAAAAGGCGCAACGCCGCCCTAAGTGCAAGAAGAGTGAGTCTTCTTAGAGTGTGTGCTTTGATCCTATCCTGTGAGACCAGTTTCAGTTTCCGATACACCACTGCAGATTCAATGTATTCCTTGGACATACACATTGACGATGAAACACAGAAATTACATCGTAAATAAATACAAAAGGTACAATGCCGCCTTAAGTGCAAGAAGAGTGAGTCTTCTTAGAGTCTGTGCTTTTATCCTTTCCTGTGCGACCAGTATTAGTTGCCGATACGCCACTGCCGGTTCAATGTATTCTTTGGACCTTCACATTGTCGATGAAACACAGAAATCGCAACGGAATTAAATACAAATGGCACAATGCCGCCCTAAGTAGAAGAATAGAGACTCTTCTTACAGTCGGTGTTTTGAGCATTTCCTGTGAGACCAGTATTAGTTTCCGATTCACCACTGCAGGTTCAATGTATTCCTTGGACATACACGTTGACGATGAAACACTGAAATTACTTCGGAATTAAATACAAAAGGCACAATGCCGCCTTAAGTGCAAGAATAGACACCCTTCTTACAGTCGGTGTTTGAGCATTACCTGCAAGACCAGTATTAGTTTCCGATACACCACTGCACGTTCAATGTATTCCTTGGACATACTCATTGACGATGAAACACTGAAATTACATCGTAATTAAATACAATAGGTACAATACCGCCTTAACTGCAAGAAGAGTGAGACTTCTTAGAGTCTGTGATTTTATCGTTTCCTGTGCGACCAGTATCAGTTTCCGATACGCCACAGCAGGTTCAATGTATTCCTTGGACCTTCACATTGACGATGAAACTCAGAAATCTCATTGCAATTAAATACAAAAGGCACAATGCCGCCGTAAGTACAAGAATAGGGACTCTTCTAACAGTCGGTTCTTTGTGCATTCCCCGTGAGACCAGTATTAGCTTGCGATACACCATTGCAGGTTCAATGTATTCCTTGGACATACACATTGACGATGAAACACCGAAATTACATCGGAATTTTATACAAAAGGCACAATGCCGCCTTAAGTGCAAGAAGATTGAGACTTCTTAGAGTCTGTGCTTTGATCCTTTCCTGTGAGACCAGTATTAGCTTCCGATACACCACTGCAGGTTTAGTGTATTCCTTGGACCTTCACATTGACGATGAAACACAGAAGTCACATCTGAATTAAATACAAAAGGCACAATGCCGCCTTAAGTACAAGAATAGAGACTCTTTTTACAGTCGGTGCATTGAGCACTCCCTTTGAGACCAGTATTAGTTTCCGATACACCACTGCAGGTTCAATGTATTCCTTGGACATACACATTGACGATGAAACACAGATATCGCATCGGAATTAAATACAAAAATCACAATGCCTCCTTACGTACAAGAATAGAGACTCTTCATACGGTCGGTGCTTTGAGCATTCATTGTGAGACCAGTATTAGTTTCCGATACACCTCTGCAGGTTCAATGAATTCCTTGGACCTTCACATTGACGATGAAACAAAGAAATCGCATCGGAATTAAATACAAAAGGCACAATGCCCCCTTAAGTACAAGAATAAAGACTCTTCTTAAAGTCGGTGCTTAGGCATTCCGTGTGAGACCAGTATTAATTTCCGATACACCACTGCAGGTTCAATGTATTCCTTGGACATACACATTGACGATGAAGCACAGAAATCGCATCGGAATTAAATACAAAAGGCACAATGCCGCCTTAAGTACAAGAATAGAGACTCTTCTTACAGTCGGTGCTTTGAGCACTCCCTGTGAGATCAGTGTTAGTTTCCGATACCACTGCAGGTTCAATGTATTCCTTGGACATACTCATTGACAATGAAACACTGAAATTAATTCCGCCCTAAGTGCAAGAAGAGTGAAACTTCTTAAAATCTGTGCTTTGATCCTTTCCTCTGAGACCAGTATTAGTTTCCGATACACCACTGCAGGTACAATGTATTCCTTGGACATACACGTTGACGATGAAACACTGAAATTACATCGGAATTAAATACAAGAGGCACAATGCCGCCCTAAGTGCAAGAAGAGTGAGTCTTCTTAGATTCTGTGCTTTGATCCTTTCCTGTGAGACCAGTTTTAGTTTCCGATACACCACTGCAGATTCAATGTATTCCTTGGACATACACATTGACGATGAAACACAGAAATTACATCGTAAATAAATACAAAAGGTACAATGCCGCCTTAAGTGCAAGAAGAGTGAGTCTTCTTAGGATTTGTGCTTTTATCCTTTCCTGTGCGACCAGTATTAGTTTCCGATACACCACTGCAGGTTCAATGTATACCTTAGACACACACATTGACGAAGAAACACTGAAATTAAATCGGAATTAGATACAAAAGGCTAAATGCCGCCTTAAGTGCAAGAAGAGTGAGACGTCTCTAAGTCTGTGATTTGATCATTTGCTGTGAGACCAGTATGTTTCCGATACACCACTGCAGGTTCAATGTATTCTTTGGACCATCACATTGACAGTGAAACACAGAAATCGCATTGGAATTAAATACAAAAGGCACAATGCCGCCTTAAGTACAAGAATAGAGACTCTTCTTACAGTCGGTGCTTTGGACATACTCCGTGAGACCAGTATTCGATTCCGATACACCACTGCAAGTTCAATGTATTCCTTGGACCATCACATTGACGATGAAACACAGAAATCGCATTGGAATTAAATACAAAAATCACAATGCCGACTTAAGTACAAGAATAGAGACTCTTCTTACAGTCGGTGCTATGACCATTCCCTGTGAGACCAGTATTAGTTTCCGTTACACCACTGCAGGTTCAATGTATTTCTTGGACATACACATTGACGATGGAAAACTGAAATTACATCAGAATTAAATACAAAAGGCACAATGCCGCCTTAAGTGCAAGAAGAGTGAGACTTCTTAGAGTCTGTGCTTTGATCCTTTCCTGTGAGACCAGTATTAGTTTCCGATACAGCACTGCAGGTTCAATGTATTCCACGGACTTTCAATTGACGATGAAACACTGAAATCGCATCGGAATTAAATACGAAAGGCACAATTCCGCCTTCAGTGCAAGAAGAGTGACCCTTCTTACAGTCGGTTCTTTGAGCATTCCTTGTGAGACCAGTATTAGTTTCCGATACACCACTGCAGGTTCAATGTATTCCATGGAAATTCACATTGGCGATGAGACACAGAAATCGGATCGGAATTAAATACAAAAGGCACAATGCCGCCTTAAGCACAAGAATAGAGACTCTTCTTACAGTCGGTGCTTTGAGCATTCCCTGTGAGACCAGTATTTCTTTCCGATACACCACAGCAGGTTCAAGGTATTCCTTGGACATACACATTGACGATCAAACACTGAAATTACATCGGAATTAAATAATAAAGGCACAAAGCGGCCTTAAGTGCAAGAAGAGTGAGACCTCTTAGAGTCTGTGCTTTGATCCTTTCCTGTGAGAACAGTATTAGTTTCCGATACACCACTACAGGTTCAACGTATTCCTTGGACATACACATTGACGACGAAACACCGAAATCGCAACGGAATGAAATACAAAAGACACAATGCAGCCTTAAGTACAAGAATGCAGACTCATCTTACTGGCTGTGCTTTGAGCATTCCCTGGGAGACCAGTATTAGTTTCCGATACACCACTGCAGGTTCAATGTATTCCTTGGGCATACACATTGACGATGAAACACAGAAATCGCATCGGAATTAAATACAAAAAGCACAATGTCGCCTTAAGTACAAGAGTAGAGTCTCTTCTTACAGTCGGTGTTTTGAGCATTCCCTGTGAGACCAGTATTAGTTTCCGATACACCACTGCAGGTTCGATGTATTCCTTGGACATACACATTGACGATGAAACACTGAAATTACATCGTAATTAAATACAAAAGGTACAATGCCGCCTTAAGTGCAAGAAGAGTGAGACTTCTTAGAGTCTGTCCTTTTATCCATTCCTGTGCGTCCAGTATCAGTTTCCGATACGCCACTGCAGGTTCAATGTATTCCTTCGACCTTCACATAGACGATGAAACACAGGAATCGCATCGGAATTAAATACAAATGGCACAATGCCGCCTTAAGTACAGGAATAGAGACTCTTGCTACAGTCGGTGCTTTGAGCATTCCCTGTGAGACCAGTATTAGTTTCCGATACACCATTGCCGGTTCAAAGAATTCTTTGGACCTTCACATTGACGATGTAACACAAAATTCCAATCGGAATTAAATACAAAAGGCACAATGTCATCTTAAGTACAAGAATAGAGACTCTTCTGACAGTCGGTTCTTTGAGCATTCCCTTTGAGACCAGTATTAGTTTCCGTTACACCATAGCAGGTTCAGTGTATTCCTTGGACCTTCACATTGACGATGAAACACAGAAATCGCATCGGAATTAAATACAAACGGCACAATGCCGCCTTAAGTACAAGAATAGAGACTCTTCTTACTGTCGGTGCTTTGAGCATTCCCCGTGAGACCAGTATTAGCTTGCGATACACCACTGCAGGTCCAATGTATTCCTTGGACATATACATTGACGATGAAACACTGAAATTACATCGGAATTAAATACAAAACGCACAATGCCGCCTTAAGTGCAAGAAGAGTGGTACTTCTTAGAGTCTGTGCTTTGATCCATTCCTGTTAGACCAGTATTAGCTTCCGATACGCCACTGCAGGTTCAATGTATTCCTTGGACATACACATTGACGATGAAACACAGAAATCGCATCGGAATTAAATACAAAAGGCACAATGCCGCCTTATGTACAGGAATAGAGACTCTTCTTACAGTCGTTGTTTGAGCATTCCCTGTGAGACCAGTATTAGTTTCCGATACACCACAGCAAGTTCAATATACTCCTTGGACCTTCACATTGACGATGAAACACAGTAACGCATCGGTATTAAATACAAAATGCACAATGCCGCCTTAAGTGCAAGAAAAAAGTGTCTTCTTACAGTCGGTGCTTTGAGCATTTCCTGTGAGACCAGTATCAGTTTCCGTTACTCTACAGCAGCTTCAATATATTCCTTAGACTTACACATTTACGATGAAACACTGAAAGTACATCGGAATTAAATACAAAAGGCTCAATGCCGCCTTAAGTACGAGAAAAGTGAGTCTTCTTTGAGACTGTGCTTTGATCCTTTCCTGTGAGACCAGTATTAGTTTCCGATACACCACTGCAGGTTCAATGTATTCCTTGGACATTCACATTGACGATGAAACACCGAAATCGCATCGGAATTAAATACAAAAGGCGCAATGCCGCCTTAAGTACAAGAATAGAGACTCTTCTTACAATCGGTGTTTGAGCAATCCCTGTGAGACCAGTATTAGTTTCCGATACACCACTGCAGGTCCAATGTATTCCTTAGACATACACATTGACGATGAAACCCCGAAATTACATACGAATTAAATACAAAAGGCACAATGCCGCCTTAAGTACAAGAAAAGTGAGACTTCTTTGAGTCTGTGCTTTGATCCTTTCCTGTGAGACCAGTATTAGTTTCCGATTCACCACTGCAGGTTCAATGTATTCCTTGGACATACACCTTGACGATGAAACACAGAAATCGAATCGGAATTAAATACAAAAGGCACAATGCCCCCTTAAGTACAAGAATAGAGACTCTTCTTACAGTCTTACAGTCGGTGTTTTGAGCATTCCCTGTGAGACCATGAAATTAGTACAAGTATGGAGACTCTTCTTACAGTCGGTGCTTTGAGCATTCCCTGTGAGACCAGTATTAGTTTCCGACACACCACTCCAGGTTCAATGTATTCCTTGGACATACACATTGACGATGAAACACTGAAATTAAATCGGAATGAAATACAAAAGGGACACTGCCGCCTTAAGTGCAAGATGTGTGAGACTTCTTAGAGTCCGTGCTTTGATCCTTTCCTGTGAGACCAGTATTAGTTTCCGATACATCACTGCAGGTTCAATGTGTTCCTTGGACCTTCACATTGACGATGAAACATAGAAGTCACATGGGAATTAAATACAAAAGGCACAATGGCGCCTTAAGTACAAGAATAGAGACTCTTCTTACAGTCGGTGCTTTGAGCATTCCCTGTGAGACCAGTATTAGTTTCCGATATACCACTGCAGGTTCAATGTACTCCTTGGACCTTCACATTGACGATGAAACACAGTAACGCATCGGTATTAAATACAAAAGGCACAATGCCGCCTTAAGTGCAAGAAAAAAGTCTCTTCTTACAGTCGGTGCTTTGAGCACTTCCTGTGAGACCAGTATCAGTTTCCGTTACTCCACTGCAGCTCCAATATATTCCTTAGACTTACTCCTTGACGATGAAACACTGAAATTACATCGGAATGAAATACAAAAGGCACAATGCCGCCATAAGTGCATGATTAAAGACTCTTCTTACAGTCGGTGCTTTGAGCATTCCCTGTGAGGCCAGTATTAGTTTCCGATACACCACTGCAGGTACAATGTATTCCTTGGACATTCAAATTGACGATGAAACACAGAAATCGCATCGGAATTAAATACAAAATGCACAATGCCGCCTTACGTACAAGAATAGAGACTCTTCTTTCAGTCGGTGCTTTGAGCATTCCCTTTGAGACCAGTATTGTTTTCCGATACACCACTGCAGGTTCAATGTATTCCTTGGACATACACATTGACAATGAAACACAGAAATGGCATCGGAATTAAACACAATAGGCACAATGCCGCTATAAGTGCCATAATAGAGACCCTTCTTACAGTCGGTGCTTTGAGCATTCCCTGTGAGACCAGTATTAGTTTCCGATACACCACAGCAGGTACAATGTATTTCTTGGAACTTCCAATTGACGATGAAACACAGAAATCGCATCGGAATTAAATACAAAAGGCACAATGCCGCCTTACGTACAAGAATAGAGACTCTCCTTATAGTCGGTGCTTTGAGCATTCCCTGTCAGACCAGTAATAGTTTCCGATACACCACTGCAGGTTCAATGTATTCCTTAGACATACACATTGACCATGAAACACTGAAATTACATCGAAATTAAATACAAAAGGCACAATGCCGCCATAAGTGCAAGAATAGAGACTCTTTTTACAGTCGGTGCTTTGAGCATTCCACTGCAAGTTCAATGTATTCCTTGGACATACACATTGACGATGAAACACAGAAATCACATCGGAATTGAATACAAAAGGCACAATGCCGCCTTAAGTGCAAGAATAGAGACTCTTCTTACAGTCGGTGTTTTGAGCATTCCCTGTGACACCAGTATTAGTTTCCGATACACCACTGCAGGTTCAATGTATTCCTTGGACATACACCTTGACGATGAAACACAGAAATCGCAACGGACTTAAATACAAAAGGCACAGTGCCGACTTAAGTACAAGAATAGAGACTTTTCTTACAGTCTTACAGTCGGTGTTTTGAGCATTCCCTGTGAGACCATGAAATAAGTACAAGTATAGCTACTCTTCTTACAGTCGGTGCTTTGAGCATTCCCTGTGAGACCAGTATTAGTTTCCGACACACAACTCCAGGTTCAATGTATTCCTTGGACATACACATTGACGATGAAACACTGAAATTACATCGGAATTAAATACAAAAGGCACAATGCCGCCGTAAGTACAAGAATAGAGACTCTTCATACGGTCGGTGTTTTGAGCATTCATTGTGAGACCAGTATTAATTTCCGATACACCACTGCAGGTTCAATGTATTCCTTAGACCTTCACATTGACGATGAAACACAGAAATCGCATCGGAATTAAATACAAAAGGCACAATGCCCCCTTAAGTACAAGAATAGAGACTCTTCTTAAAGTCGGTGCTTAGGCATTACGTGTGAGACTAGTATTAATTTCCGATACACCACTGCAGGTTCAATGTATTCCTTGGACATACACATTGACAATGAAACACTGAAATTAATTCCGCCCTAAGTGCAAGAAGTGTGAAACTTCTTAAAATCTGTGCTTTGATCCTTTCCTGTGAGACCAGTATTAGTTTCCGATACACCACTGCAGGTACAATGTATTCCTTGGACATACACGTTGACGATGAAACACTGAAATTACATCGGAATTAAATACAAAAGGCACAATGCCGCCCTAAGAGCAAGAAGAGTGAGTCTTCTTAGAGTCTGTGCTTTGATCCTTTCCTGTGAGACCAGTTTTAGTTTCCGATACACCACTGCAGATTCAATGTATTCCTTGGACATATACATTGACGATGAAACACAGAAATTACATCGTAAATAAATACAAAAGGTACAATGCCGCCTTAAGAGCAAGAAGAGTAAGTCTTCTTAGAGTCTGTGCTTTCATCCTTTCCTGTGCGACCAGTATTAGTTGCCGATACGCCACTGCAGGTTCAATGTATTCCTTGGACATTCACATTGTCGATGAAACATAGAAATCGCATCGGAATTAAATACAAACGGCGCAATGCCGCCTTAAGTACAAGAATAGAGACTCTTCTTACAGTCGTTGTTAGAGCATTCCCTGTGAGACAATTATTAGTTTCCGATACACCACTGCAGGTTCCGTGTATTCCTTTGACCATCACATTGACGATGAAACACAGAAATGGCATCGGAATTAAATACAAAATGTAAAATGCCTCCATAACTACAAGAATAGAGACTCTTCTTACAGTCGGTGCTTTGAGCATTCCCTGTGAGACCAGTATTAGTTTCCGATACACCACTCCAGGTTCAATGTATTCCTTGGACATACTCATTGACGATGAAACACTGATATTACATCGGTATTAAATACAAAAGGGACAATGCCGCCTTAACTGCAAGATGAGTGAGACTTCTTAGAGTCTGTGCTCTGATCCTTTCGTGTGAGACCTGTATTAGTTTCCGAAATACCACTGCAGGTTCATTGTATTCCTTGGACCTTCGCATTGATGAAGAAACACAGAAATCGCAGTGGAACTAAATTCGAAAGGCACAATGCCGCCTTACGTACAAGAATAGAGACTCCTCTTACAGTCGGTGCTTTGAGCATTCCCTGTGAGACCAGTATTAGTTTCTGATACACCACTGCAGGTTCAATGTATTCCTTAGACATACACATTGACAATGAAACACTGAAATTACATCGGAATTAAATACAAAAGTCACAATGCTGCCATAAGTGCTAGAACATTTACTCTTCTTGCAGTCGGTGCTTTGAGCATTCCCTGCGAGACCAGTACTAGTTTCCGATACACAACTGCAGGTACAATGTATTCCTTGGACATTCACATTGTCGATGAAACACAGAAATGGCATCGGAATTAAATACAAATAGCACAATGCCGCCTTAAGTACAAGAATAGAGAGTCTTCTTAGTCGGTACTTTGAGCATTCCCTGTGAGAACAGTATTAGTTTCCTATACACCACTGCAGGGTCTATGTATTCCATGGACCTTCACATTGTCGATGAAACACAGAAATCGCATCGGCATTAAATACAAAAGGCACAATGCCGCCTTAAGTACAAGAATAGAGACTCTTCTTACAGTCGGTGCATTGAGCATTCCCTGTGAGACCAGTATTAGTTTCCGATACACCATTGCCGGTTCAATGAATTTTTTGGACCTTCACATTGACGATGTAACACAGAATTCGCATCGACATTAAATACAAAATGCACAATGCCACCTTAAGTACAAGAATAGAGACTCTTCTTACAGTCGGTTCTTTTTAAGCATTCCCTTTGAGACCAGTATTAGTTTCCGATACACCATAGCAGGTTCAGTGAATTCCTTGGACCTTCACAATGACGATGAAACACAGAAATCGCATCGGAATTAAATACAAACGGCACAATGCCGCCTTAAGTACAAGAATAGAGACTCTTCTTACAGTCGGTGCTTCGAGCATTCCCCGTGAGACCAGTATAAGCTTGCGATACACCACTGCAGGTCCAATGTATTCCGTTGACATACACATTGACGATGAAACACTGAAATTACATCGGAATTAAATACAAAACGCACAATGCCGCCATAAGTGCAAGAAGAGTGGGACTTCTTAGAGTCTGTGCTTTGATCCATTCCTGTGAGACCAGTATTCGCTTCCGATACGCCACTGCAGGTTCAATGTATTCCTTGGACATACACATTGACGAAGAAACACAGAAATCGCATCGGAATTAAATAGAAAAGGCACAATGAAGCCTTAAGTACAAGAATAGAGACTCCTCTTAATGTCGGTGCTTTGAGCATTCCGTGTGAGACCAGTATTAGTTTCCGATACACCACTGCAGGTTCAATGTATTCCTTGGACATACACAATGACAATGAAACACTGAAATTACATCGGAATTAAATACAAAAGGAACAATTCCGCCTTAAGTGCAAGACGAGTGAAACTTCTTAAAATCTGTGCTTTGATCCTTTCCTGTGAGACCAGTATTAGTTTCCGATACACCACTGCAGGTTCAATGTATTCCTTGGACATACACAATGACAATGAAACACTGAAATTACATCGGAAATAAATACAAAAGGAACAATTCCGCCTTAAGTGCAAGAAGAGTGAAACTTCTAAAAATGTGTGCTTTGATCCTTTCCTGTGAGACCAGTATTAGTTCCGATACACCACTGCAGGTTCAATGTATTCCTTGGACCTTCACATAGACGATGAGACACCGGAATCGCATCGGAATTAAATACAAAAGGCACAATGCCGCCTTAAGTACAAGAATAGAGACTCTTCTTATAGTCGGTGCATTGAGCATTCCCTGTGAGACAAGTATTAGTTTCCGATACACCATTGCCGGTTCAATGAATTCTTTGGACCTTCACATTGACGATGTAACACAGAATTCGCATCGGAATTAAATACAAAATGCACAATGCCACCTGAAGTACAAGAATAGAGACTCTTCTTACAGTCGGTTCTTTGAGCATTCCCTTTGAGACCAGTATTAGTTTCCGATACACCATAGCAGGTTCAGTGAATTCCTTGGAACTTCACATTAACTATGAAACACAGAAATCGCATCGGAATTAAATACAAAAGGCACAATGCCGCCTTATGTACAGGAATAGAGACTCTTCTTACAGTCGTTGTTTGAGCACTCCCTGTGAGACCAGTATTAGTTTCCGATACACCACAGCAAGTTCAATGTATTCCTTGGTCCTTCACATTGACGATGAAACACCGAAATCGCATCGGAATTAAATACAAAAGGCGCAATGCCGCCTTAAGTACAAGAATAGAGACTCTTCTTACAGTCGGTGTTTGAGCAATCCCTGTGAGACCAGTATTAGTTTCCGATATACCACTGCAGGTTCAATGTATTCCTTGGACATACGCATTGACGATGAAACACAGAAATCGCATCGGAATTAAATACAAAAGGCACAATGCCGCCTTACGTACAAGAGTAGAGACTCTTCTTACAGTCGGTGCTTTGAGCATTCCCTGTGAGACCAGTATTAGTTTCCGATACACCACTGCAGGTTCATTGTATTCCTTAGACATACACCTTGGCGATGAAACACTGAAATTAGACCGGAATCATATACAAAAGGCACAATGCCGCCATAAGTGCATGAATAGAAACTCTTCTTACAGTCGGTGCTTTGAGCATTACCTGTGAGGCCAGTATTAGTTTCCGATACACCACTGCAGGTACAATGTAATCCTTGGACCTTCAAATTGTCGATGAAACACAGAAATCGCATCGGAATTACATACAAATGGCACAATGCCGCTTTAAATACATGAATTGAGACTCTTCCTAAAGTCGATGCTTTGATCATTCCCTGTGAGACCAGTATTAGTTTCCGATACACCACTGCAGGTTCAATGGATTCCATGGACATACACATTTACGATGAAACACAGAAATCGCCTCGGAATTAATACAAAAGGCACAATGCCGCCTTACATACAAGAATAGAGACTCTTCTTTCAGTCGGTGCTTTGAGCATTCCCTTTGAGACCAGTATTGTTTTCCGATACACCACTGCAGGTTCAATGTATTCCTTGGACATACACATTGACAATGAAACACAGAAATGGCATCGGAATTAAACACAAAAGGCACAATGCCGCTATAAGTGCCATAATAGAGACTCTTCTTACAGTCGGTGCTTTGAGCATTCCCTGTGAGACCAGTATTAGTTTCCGATATACCACTGCAGGTTCAATGTACTCCTTGGACCTCCACATTGACGATGAAACACAGTAACGCATCGGTATTAAATACAAAAGGCACAATGCCGCCTTAAGTGCAAGAAAAAAGTCTCTTCTTACAGTCGGTGCTTTGAGCACTTCCTGTGAGACCAGTATCAGTTTCCGTTACTCCACTGCGGCTCCAATATATTCCTTAGACTTACTCCTTGACGATGAAACACTGAAATTACATCGGAATGAAATACAAAAGGCACAATGCCGCCATAAGTGCATGATTAAAGACTCTTCTTACAGTCGGTGCTTTGAGCATTCCCTGTGAGGCCAGTATTGGTTTCCGATACACCACTGCAGGAACAATGTATTCCTTGGACATTCAAATTGACGATGAAACACACAAAACGCATCGGAATTAAATACAAAATGCACAATGCCGCCTTACGTACAAGAATAGAGACTCTTCTTTCAGTCGGTGCTTTGAGCATTCCCTTTGAGACCAGTATTAGTTTCCGATACACCATAGCAGGTTCAGTGAATTCCTTGGAACTTCACATTGACTATGAAACACAGAAATCGCATCGGAATTAAATACAAAAGGCACAATGCCGCCTTATGTACAGGAATAGAGACTCTTCTTACAGTCGTTGTTTGAGCACTCCCTGTGAGACCAGTATTAGTTTCCGATACACCACAGCAAGTTCAATGTATTCCTTGGTCCTTCACATTGACGATGAAACACCGAAATCGCATCGGAATTAAATACAAAAGGCGCAATGCCGCCTTAAGTACAAGAATAGAGACTCTTCTTACAGTCGGTGTTTGAGCAATCCCTGTGAGACCAGTATTAGTTTCCGATATACCACTGCAGGTTCAATGTATTCCTTGGACATACGCATTGACGAAGAAACACAGAAATCGCATCGGAATTAAATACAAAAGGCACAATGCCGCCTTACGTACAAGAGTAGAGACTCTTCTTACAGTCGGTGCTTTGAGCATTCCCTGTGAGACCAGTATTAGTTTCCGATACACCATTGCCGGTTCAATGAATTTTTTGGACCTTCACATTGACGATGTAACACAGAATTCGCATCGACATTAAATACAAAATGCACAATGCCACCTTAAGTACAAGAATAGAGACTCTTCTTACAGTCGGTTCTTTGAGCATTCCCTTTGAGACCAGTATTAGTTTCCGATACACCATAGCAGGTTCAGTGAATTCCTTGGACCTTCACAATGACGATGAAACACAGAAATCGCATCGGAATTAAATACAAACGGCACAATGCCGCCTTAAGTACAAGAATAGA
Source organism: Schistocerca americana (assembly GCF_021461395.2). Taxonomy (NCBI): domain Eukaryota; kingdom Metazoa; phylum Arthropoda; class Insecta; order Orthoptera; family Acrididae; genus Schistocerca; species Schistocerca americana. The sequence goes on along the minus strand of NC_060125.1, from coordinate 25,448,706 downwards.
AACTCTTCTTACAGTCGGTGCTTCGAGCATTCCCCGTGAGACCAGTATAAGCTTGCGATACACCACTGCAGGTCCAATGTATTCCGTTGACATACACATTGACGATGAAACACTGAAATTACATCGGAATTAAATACAAAACGCACAATGCCGCCATAAGTGCAAGAAGAGTGGGACTTCTTAGAGTCTGTGCTTTGATCCATTCCTGTGAGACCAGTATTCGCTTCCGATACGCCACTGCAGGTTCAATGTATTCCTTGGACATACACATTGACGAAGAAACACAGAAATCGCATCGGAATTAAATAGAAAAGGCACAATGCCGCCTTAAGTACAAGAATAGAGACTCCTCTTAAAGTCGGTGCTTTGAGCATTCCGTGTGAGACCAGTATTAGTTTCCGATACACCACTGCAGGTTCAATGTATTCCTTGGACATACACAATGACAATGAAACACTGAAATTACATCGGAATTAAATACAAAAGGAACAATTCCGCCTTAAGTGCAAGACGAGTGAAACTTCTTAAAATCTGTGCTTTGATCCTTTCCTGTGAGACCAGTATTAGTTTCCGATACACCACTGCAGGTTCAATGTATTCCTTGGACATACACAATGACAATGAAACACTGAAATTACATCGGAAATAAATACAAAAGGAACAATTCCGCCTTAAGTGCAAGAAGAGTGAAACTTCTAAAAATGTGTGCTTTGATCCTTTCCTGTGAGACCAGTATTAGTTCCGATACACCACTGCAGGTTCAATGTATTCCTTGGACCTTCACATAGACGATGAAACACCGGAATCGCATCGGAATTAAATACAAAAGGCACAATGCCGCCTTAAGTACAAGAATAGAGACTCTTCTTATAGTCGGTGCATTGAGCATTCCCTGTGAGACAAGTATTAGTTTCCGATACACCATTGCCGGTTCAATGAATTCTTTGGACCTTCACATTGACGATGTAACACAGAATTCGCATCGGAATTAAATACAAAATGCACAATGCCACCTGAAGTACAAGAATAGAGACTCTTCTTACAGTCGGTTCTTTGAGCATTCCCTTTGAGACCAGTATTAGTTTCCGATACACCATAGCAGGTTCAGTGAATTCCTTGGAACTTCACATTGACTATGAAACACAGAAATCGCATCGGAATTAAATACAAAAGGCACAATGCCGCCTTATGTACAGGAATAGAGACTCTTCTTACAGTCGTTGTTTGAGCACTCCCTGTGAGACCAGTATTAGTTTCCGATACACCACAGCAAGTTCAATGTATTCCTTGGTCCTTCACATTGACGATGAAACACCGAAATCGCATCGGAATTAAATACAAAAGGCGCAATGCCGCCTTAAGTACAAGAATAGAGACTCTTCTTACAGTCGGTGTTTGAGCAATCCCTGTGAGACCAGTATTAGTTTCCGATATACCACTGCAGGTTCAATGTATTCCTTGGACATACGCATTGACGATGAAACACAGAAATCGCATCGGAATTAAATACAAAAGGCACAATGCCGCCTTACGTACAAGAGTAGAGACTCTTCTTACAGTCGGTGCTTTGAGCATTCCCTGTGAGACCAGTATTAGTTTCCGATACACCACTGCAGGTTCATTGTATTCCTTAGACATACACCTTGGCGATGAAACACTGAAATTAGACCGGAATCATATACAAAAGGCACAATGCCGCCATAAGTGCATGAATAGAGACTCTTCTTACAGTCGGTGCTTTGAGCATTACCTGTGAGGCCAGTATTAGTTTCCGATACACCACTGCAGGTACAATGTAATCCTTGGACCTTCAAATTGACGATGAAACACAGAAATCGCATCGGAATTACATACAAATGGCACAATGCGGCCTTAAATACATGAATTGAGACTCTTCCTAAAGTCGATGCTTTGATCATTCCCTGTGAGACCAGTATTAGTTTCCGATACACCACTGCAGGTTCAATGGATTCCATGGACATACACATTTACGATGAAACACAGAAATCGCCTCGGAATTAATACAAAAGGCACAATGCCGCCTTACATACAAGAATAGAGACTCTTCTTTCAGTCGGTGCTTTGAGCATTCCCTTTGAGACCAGTATTGTTTTCCGATACACCACTGCAGGTTCAATGTATTCCTTGGACATACACATTGACAATGAAACACAGAAATGGCATCGGAATTAAACACAAAAGGCACAATGCCGCTATAAGTGCCATAATAGAGACTCTTCTTACAGTCGGTGATTTGAGCATTCCCTGTGAGACCAGTATTAGTTTCCGATATACCACTGCAGGTTCAATGTACTCCTTGGACCTCCACATTGACGATGAAACACAGTAACGCATCGGTATTAAATACAAAAGGCACAATGCCGCCTTAAGTGCAAGAAAAAAGTCTCTTCTTACAGTCGGTGCTTTGAGCACTTCCTGTGAGACCAGTATCAGTTTCCGTTACTCCACTGCGGCTCCAATATATTCCTTAGACTTACTCCTTGACGATGAAACACTGAAATTACATCGGAATGAAATACAAAAGGCACAATGCCGCCATAAGTGCATGATTAAAGACTCTTCTTACAGTCGGTGCTTTGAGCATTCCCTGTGAGGCCAGTATTAGTTTCCGATACACCACTGCAGGAACAATGTATTCCTTGGACATTCAAATTGACGATGAAACACACAAAACGCATCGGAATTAAATACAAAATGCACAATGCCGCCTTACGTACAAGAATAGAGACTCTTCTTTCAGTCGGTGCTTTGAGCATTCCCTTTGAGACCAGTATTGTTTTCCGATACACCACTGCAGGTTCAATGTATTCCTTGGACATACACATTGACAATGAAACACAGAAATGGCATCGGAATTAAACACAAAAGGCACAATGCCGCTATAAGTGCCATAATAGAGACCCTTCTTACAGTCGGTGCTTTGAGCATTCCCTGTGAGACCAGTATTAGTTTCCGATACACCACAGCAGGTACAATGTATTTCTTGGAACTTCCAATTGACGATGAAACACAGAAATCGCATCGGAATTAAATACAAAAGGCACAATGCCGCCTTACGTACAAGAATAGAGACTCTCCTTATAGTCGGTGCTTTGAGCATTCCCTGTCAGACCAGTATTAGTTTCCGATACACCACTGCAGGTTCAATGTATTCCTTAGACATACACATTGACCATGAAACACTGAAATTACATCGAAATTAAATACAAAAGGCACAATGCCGCCATAAGTGCAAGAATAGAGACTCTTTTTACAGTCGGTGCTTTGAGCATTCCACTGCAAGTTCAATGTATTCCTTGGACATACACATTGACGATGAAACACAGAAATCGCATCGGAATTAAATACAAAAGGCACAATGCCGCCTTAAGTGCAAGAATAGAGACTCTTCTTACAGTCGGTGTTTTGAGCATTCCCTGTGACACCAGTATTAGTTTCCGATACACCACTGCAGGTTCAATGTATTCCTTGGACATACACCTTGACGATGAAACACAGAAATCGCAACGGACTTAAATACAAAAGGCACAGTGCCGACTTAGGTACAAGAATAGAGACTTTTCTTACAGTCTTACAGTCGGTGTTTTGAGCATTCCCTGTGAGACCATGAAATAAGTACAAGTATAGCTACTCTTCTTACAGTCGGTGCTTTGAGCATTCCCTGTGAGACCAGTATTAGTTTCCGACACACAACTCCAGGTTCAATGTATTCCTTGGACATACACATTGACGATGAAACACTGAAATTACATCGGAATTAAATACAAAAGGCACAATGCCGCCGTAAGTACAAGAATAGAGACTCTTCATACGGTCGGTGTTTTGAGCATTCATTGTGAGACCAGTATTAATTTCCAATACACCACTGCAGGTTCAATGTATTCCTTAGACCTTCACATTGACGATGAAACACAGAAATCGCATCGGAATTAAATACAAAAGGCACAATGCCCCCTTAAGTACAAGAATAGAGACTCTTCTTAAAGTCGGTGCTTAGGCATTCCGTGTGAGACTAGTATTAATTTCCGATACACCACTGCAGGTTCAATGTATTCCTTGGACATACACATTGACGATGAAGCACAGAAATTGCATTGGAATTAAATACAAAAGGCACAATGCCGCCTCAAGTACAAGAATAGAGACTCTTCTTACAGTCGGTGCTTTGAGCTCTCCCTGTGAGATCAGTGTTAGTTTCCGATACCACTGCAGGTTCAATGTATTCCTTGGACATACACATTGACAATGAAACACTGAAATTAATTCCGCCCTAAGTGCAAGAAGTGTGAAACTTCTTAAAATCTGTGCTTTGATCCTTTCCTGTGAGACCAGTATTAGTTCCCGATACACCACTGCAGATTCAATGTATTCCTTGGACATATACATTGACGATGAAACACAGAAATTACATCGTAAATAAATACAAAAGGTACAATGCCGCCTTAAGAGCAAGAAGAGTAAGTCTTCTTAGAGTCTGTGCTTTCATCCGTTCCTGTGCGACCAGTATTAGTTGCCGATACGCCACTGCAGGTTCAATGTATTCCTTGGACATTCACATTGTCGATGAAACATAGAAATCGCATCGGAATTAAATACAAATGGCGCAATGCCGCCTTAAGTACAAGAATAGAGACTTTTCTTACAGTCGGTGTTTGAGCAATCCCTGTGAGACCAGTATTAGTTTCCGATATACCACTGCAGGTTCAATGTATTCCTTGGACATACGCATTGACGATGAAACACAGAAATCGCATCGGAATTAAATACAAAAGGCACAATGCCGCCTTACGTACAAGAGTAGAGACTCTTCTTACAGTCGGTGCTTTGAGCATTCCCTGTGAGACCAGTATTAGTTTCCGATACACCATTGCCGGTTCAATGAATTTTTTGGACCTTCACATTGACGATGTAACACAGAATTCGCATCGACATTAAATACAAAATGCACAATGCCACCTTAAGTACAAGAATAGAGACTCTTCTTACAGTCGGTTCTTTGAGCATTCCCTTTGAGACCAGTATTAGTTTCCGATACACCATAGCAGGTTCAGTGAATTCCTTGGACCTTCACAATGACGATGAAACACAGAAATCGCATCGGAATTAAATACAAACGGCACAATGCCGCCTTAAGTACAAGAATAGAGACTCTTCTTACAGTCGGTGCTTCGAGCATTCCCCGTGAGACCAGTATAAGCTTGCGATACACCACTGCAGGTCCAATGTATTCCGTTGACATACACATTGACGATGAAACACTGAAATTACATCGGAATTAAATACAAAACGCACAATGCCGCCATAAGTGCAAGAAGAGTGGGACTTCTTAGAGTCTGTGCTTTGATCCATTCCTGTGAGACCAGTATTCGCTTCCGATACGCCACTGCAGGTTCAATGTATTCCTTGGACATACACATTGACGAAGAAACACAGAAATCGCATCGGAATTAAATAGAAAAGGCACAATGCCGCCTTAAGTACAAGAATAGAGACTCCTCTTAAAGTCGGTGCTTTGAGCATTCCGTGTGAGACCAGTATTAGTTTCCGATACACCACTGCAGGTTCAATGTATTCCTTGGACATACACAATGACAATGAAACACTGAAATTACATCGGAATTAAATACAAAAGGAACAATTCCGCCTTAAGTGCAAGACGAGTGAAACTTCTTAAAATCTGTGCTTTGATCCTTTCCTGTGAGACCAGTATTAGTTTCCGATACACCACTGCAGGTTCAATGTATTCCTTGAACATACACAATGACAATGAAACACTGAAATTACATCGGAAATAAATACAAAAGGAACAATTCCGCCTTAAGTGCAAGAAGAGTGAAACTTCTAAAAATGTGTGCTTTGATCCTTTCCTGTGAGACCAGTATTAGTTCCGATACACCACTGCAGGTTCAATGTATTCCTTGGACCTTCACATAGACGATGAAACACCGGAATCGCATCGGAATTAAATACAAAAGGCACAATGCCGCCTTAAGTACAAGAATAGAGACTCTTCTTATAGTCGGTGCATTGAGCATTAACTGTGAGACAAGTATTAGTTTCCGATACACCATTGCCGGTTCAATGAATTCTTTGGACCTTCACATTGACGATGTAACACAGAATTCGCATCGGAATTAAATACAAAATGCACAATGCCACCTGAAGTACAAGAATAGAGACTCTTCTTACAGTCGGTTCTTTGAGCATTCCCTTTGAGACCAGTATTAGTTTCCGATACACCATAGCAGGTTCAGTGAATTCCTTGGAACTTCACATTGACTATGAAACACAGAAATCGCATCGGAATTAAATACAAAAGGCACAATGCCGCCTTATGTACAGGAATAGAGACTCTTCTTACAGTCGTTGTTTGAGCACTCCCTGTGAGACCAGTATTAGTTTCCGATACACCACAGCAAGTTCAATGTATTCCTTGGTCCTTCACATTGACGATGAAACACCGAAATCGCATCGGAATTAAATACAAAAGGCGCAATGCCGCCTTAAGTACAAGAATAGAGACTCTTCTTACAGTCGGTGTTTGAGCAATCCCTGTGAGACCAGTATTAGTTTCCGATATACCACTGCAGGTTCAATGTATTCCTTGGACATACGCATTGACGATGAAACACAGAAATCGCATCGGAATTAAATACAAAAGGCACAATGCCGCCTTACGTACAAGAGTAGAGACTCTTCTTACAGTCGGTGCTTTGAGCATTCCCTGTGAGACCAGTATTAGTTTCCGATACACCACTGCAGGTTCATTGTATTCCTTAGACATACACCTTGGCGATGAAACACTGAAATTAGACCGGAATCATATACAAAAGGCACAATGCCGCCATAAGTGCATGAATAGAGACTCTTCTTACAGTCGGTGCTTTGAGCATTACCTGTGAGGCCAGTATTAGTTTCCGATACACCACTGCAGGTACAATGTAATCCTTGGACCTTCAAATTGACGATGAAACACAGAAATCGCATCGGAATTACATACAAATGGCACAATGCGGCCTTAAATACATGAATTGAGACTCTTCCTAAAGTCGATGCTTTGATCATTCCCTGTGAGACCAGTATTAGTTTCCGATACACCACTGCAGGTTCAATGGATTCCATGGACATACACATTGGCGATGAAACACAGAAATCGCCTCGGAATTAATACAAAAGGCACAATGCCGCCTTACATACAAGAATAGAGACTCTTCTTTCAGTCGGTGCTTTGAGCATTCCCTTTGAGACCAGTATTGTTTTCCGATACACCACTGCAGGTTCAATGTATTCCTTGGACATACACATTGACAATGAAACACAGAAATGGCATCGGAATTAAACACAAAAGGCACAATGCCGCTATAAGTGCCATAATAGAGACTCTTCTTACAGTCGGTGCTTTGAGCATTCCCTGTGAGACCAGTATTAGTTTCCGATATACCACTGCAGGTTCAATGTACTCCTTGGACCTCCACATTGACGATGAAACACAGTAACGCATCGGTATTAAATACAAAAGGCACAATGCCGCCTTAAGTGCAAGAAAAAAGTCTCTTCTTACAGTCGGTGCTTTGAGCACTTCCTGTGAGACCAGTATCAGTTTCCGTTACTCCACTGCGGCTCCAATATATTCCTTAGACTTACTCCTTGACGATGAAACACTGAAATTACATCGGAATGAAATACAAAAGGCACAATGCCGCCATAAGTGCATGATTAAAGACTCTTCTTACAGTCGGTGCTTTGAGCATTCCCTGTGAGGCCAGTATTAGTTTCCGATACACCACTGCAGGAACAATGTATTCCTTGGACATTCAAATTGACGATGAAACACACAAAACGCATCGGAATTAAATACAAAATGCACAATGCCGCCTTACGTACAAGAATAGAGACTCTTCTTTCAGTCGGTGCTTTGAGCATTCCCTTTGAGACCAGTATTGTTTTCCGATACACCACTGCAGGTTCAATGTATTCCTTGGACATACACATTGACAATGAAACACAGAAATGGCATCGGAATTAAACACAAAAGGCACAATGCCGCCATAAGTGCCATAATAGAGACCCTTCTTACTTTCGGTGCTTTGAGCATTCCCTGTGAGACCAGTATTAGTTTCCGATACACCACAGCAGGTACAATGTATTTCTTGGAACTTCCAATTGACGATGAAACACAGAAATCGCATCGGAATTAAATACAAAAGGCACAATGCCGCCTTACGTACAAGAATAGGGACTCTCCTTATAGTCGGTGCTTTGAGCATTCCCTGTCAGACCAGTATTAGTTTCCGATACACCACTGCAGGTTCAATGTATTCCTTAGACATACACATTGACCATGAAACACTGAAATTACGTCGAAATTAAATACAAAAGGCACAATGCCGCCATAAGTGCAAGAATAGAGACTCTTTTTACAGTCGGTGCTTTGAGCATTCCACTGCAAGTTCAATGTATTCCTTGGACATACACATTGACGATGAAACACAGAAATCGCATCGGAATTAAATACAAAAGGCACAATGCCGCCTTAAGTGCAAGAATAGAGACTCTTCTTACAGTCGGTGTTTTGAGCATTCCCTGTGACACCAGTATTAGTTTCCGATACACCACTGCAGGTTCAATGTATTCCTTGGACATACACCTTGACGATGAAACACAGAAATCGCAACGGACTTAAATACAAAAGGCACAGTGCCGACTTAAGTACAAGAATAGAGACTTTTCTTACAGTCTTACAGTCGGTGTTTTGAGCATTCCCTGTGAGACCATGAAATAAGTACAAGTATAGCTACTCTTCTTACAGTCGGTGCTTTGAGCATTCCCTGTGAGACCAGTATTAGTTTCCGACACACAACTCCAGGTTCAATGTATTCCTTGGACATACACATTGACGATGAAACACTGAAATTACATCGGAATTAAATACAAAAGGCACAATGCCGCCGTAAGTACAAGAATAGAGACTCTTCATACGGTCGGTGTTTTGAGCATTCATTGTGAGACCAGTATTAATTTCCGATACACCACTGCAGGTTCAATGTATTCCTTAGACCTTCACATTGACGATGAAACACAGATATCGCATCGGAATTAAATACAAAAGGCACAATGCCCCCTTAAGTACAAGAATAGAGACTCTTCTTAAAGTCGGTGCTTAGGCATTCCGTGTGAGACTAGTATTAATTTCCGATACACCACTGCAGGTTCAATGTATTCCTTGGACATACACATTGACGATGAAGCACAGAAATTGCATTGGAATTAAATACAAAAGGCACAATGCCGCCTCAAGTACAAGAATAGAGACTCTTCTTACAGTCGGTGCTTTGAGCTCTCCCTGTGAGATCAGTGTTAGTTTCCGATACCACTGCAGGTTCAATGTATTCCTTGGACATACACATTGACAATGAAACACTGAAATTAATTCCGCCCTAAGTGCAAGAAGTGTGAAACTTCTTAAAATCTGTGCTTTGATCCTTTCCTGTGAGACCAGTATTAGTTTCCGATACACCACTGCAGATTCAATGTATTCCTTGGACATATACATTGACGATGAAACACAGAAATTACATCGTAAATAAATACAAAAGGTACAATGCCGCCTTAAGAGCAAGAAGAGTAAGTCTTCTTAGAGTCTGTGCTTTCATCCGTTCCTGTGCGACCAGTATTAGTTGCCGATACGCCACTGCAGGTTCAATGTATTCCTTGGACATTCACATTGTCGATGAAACATAGAAATCGCATCGGAATTAAATACAAATGGCGCAATGCCGCCTTAAGTACAAGAATAGAGACTCTTCTTACAGTCATTGTTAGAGCATTCTCTGTGAGACAATTATTAGTTTCCGATACACCACTGCAGGTTCCGTGTATTCCTTTGACCATCACATTGACGATGAAACACAGAAATGGCATCGGAATTAAATACAAAATGTACAATGCCTCCATAACTACAAGAAGAGAGACTCTTCTTACAGTCGGTGCTTTGAGCATTCCCTGTGAGACCAGTATTAGTTTCCGATACACCACTCCAGGTTCAATGTATTCCTTGGACATACTCATTGACGATGAAACACTGATATTACATCGGTATTAAATACAAAAGGGACAATGCCGCCTTAACTGCAAGATGAGTGAGACTTCTTAGAGTCTGTGCTCTGATCCTTTCGTGTGAGACCTGTATTAGTTTCCGAAATACCACTGCAGGTTCATTGTATTCCTTGGACCTTCGCATTGATGAAGAAACACAGAAATCGCAGTGGAACTAAATTCGAAAGGCACAATGCCGCCTTACGTACAAGAATAGAGACTCCTCTTACAGTCGGTGCTTTGAGCATTCCCTGTGAGACCAGTATTAGTTTCTGATACACCACTGCAGGTTCAATGTATTCCTTAGACATACACATTGACAATGAAACACTGAAATTACATCGGAATTAAATACAAAAGTCACAATGCTGCCATAAGTGCTAGAACATTTACTCTTCTTACAGTCGGTGCTTTGAGCATTCCCTGCGAGACCAGTACTAGTTTCCGATACACAACTGCAGGTACAATGTATTCCTTGGACATTCACATTGTCGATGGAACACAGAAATGGCATCGGAATTAAATACAAATAGCACAATGCCGCCTTAAGTACAAGAATAGAGAGTCTTCTTAGTCGGTACATTGAGCATTCCCTGTGGGAACAGTATTAGTTTCCTATACACCACTGCAGGGTCTATGTATTCCATGGACCTTCACATTGACGATGAAACACAGAAATCGCATCGGCATTAAATACAAAAGGCACAATGCCGCCTTAAGTACAAGAATAGAGACTCTTCTTACAGTCGGTGCATTGAGCATTCCCTGTGAGACCAGTATTAGTTTCCGATACACCATTGCCGGTTCAATGAATTTTTTGGACCTTCACATTGACGATGTAACACAGAATTCGCATCGACATTAAATACAAAATGCACAATGCCACCTTAAGTACAAGAATAGAGACTCTTTTTACAGTCGGTTCTTTGAGCATTCCCTTTGAGACCAGTATTAGTTTCCGATACACCATAGCAGGTTCAGTGAATTCCTTGGACCTTCACAATGACGATGAAACACAGAAATCGCATCGGAATTAAATACAAACGGCACAATGCCGCCTTAAGTACAAGAATAGAGACTCTTCTTACAGTCGGTGCTTCGAGCATTCCCCGTGAGACCAGTATTAGCTTGCGATACACCACTGCAGGTTCAATGTATTCCTTGGACATACACATTGACGAAGAAACACAGAAATCGCATCGGAATTAAATAGAAAAGGCACAATGCCGCCTTAAGTACAAGAATAGAGACTCCTCTTAAAGTCGGTGCTTTGAGCATTCCGTGTGAGACCAGTATTAGTTTCCGAAACACCACTGCAGGTTCAATGTATTCCTTGGACATACACAATGACAATGAAACACTGAAATTACATCGGAATTAAATACAAAAGGAACAATTCCGCCTTAAGTGCAAGACGAGTGAAACTTCTTAAAATCTGTGCTTTGATCCTTTCCTGTGAGACCAGTATTAGTTTCCGATACACCACTGCAGGTTCAATGTATTCCTTGGACATACACAATGACAATGAAACACTGAAATTACATCGGAAATAAATACAAAAGGAACAATTCCGCCTTCAGTGCAAGAAGAGTGAAACTTCTAAAAATGTGTGCTTTGATCCTTTCCTGTGAGACCAGTATTAGTTCCGATACACCACTGCAGGTTCAATGTATTCCTTGGACCTTCACATAGACGATGAAACACCGGAATCGCATCGGAATTAAATACAAAAGGCACAATGCCGCCTTAACTACAAGAATAGAGACTCTTCTTATAGTCGGTGCATTGAGCATTCCCTGTGAGACAAGTATTAGTTTCCGATACACCATTGCCGGTTCAATGAATTCTTTGGACCTTCACATTGACGATGTAACACAGAATTCGCATCGGAATTAAATACAAAATGCACAATGCCACCTGAAGTACAAGAATAGACACTCTTCTTACAGTCGGTTCTTTGAGAATTCCCTTTGAGACCAGTATTAGTTTCCGATACCCCATAGCAGGTTCAGTGAATTCCTTGGAACTTCACATTGACTATGAAACACAGAAATCGCATCGGAATTAAATACAAAAGGCACAATGCCGCCTTATGTACAGGAATAGAGACTCTTCTTACAGTCGTTGTTTGAGCATTCCCTGTGAGACCAGTATTAGTTTCCGATACACCACAGCAAGTTCAATGTATTCCTTGGTCCTTCACATTGATGATGAAACACCGAAATCGCATCGGAATTAAATACAAAAGGCGCAATGCCGCCTTAAGTACAAGAATAGAGACTCTTCTTACAGTCGGTGTTTGAGCAATCCCTGTGAGACCAGTATTAGTTTCCGATATACCACTGCAGGTTCAATGTATTCCTTGGACATACGCATTGACGATGAAACACAGAAATCGCATCGGAATTAAATACAAAAGGCACAATGCCGCCTTACGTACAAGAGTAGAGACTCTTCTTACAGTCGGTGCTTTGAGCATTCCCTGTGAGACCAGTATTAGTTTCCGATACACCACTGCAGGTTCATTGTATTCCTTAGACATACACCTTGACGATGAAACACTGAAATTAGACCGGAATCATATACAAAAGGCACAATGCCGCCATAAGTGAATGAATAGAGACTCTTCTTACAGTCGGTGCTTTGAGCATTACCTGTGAGGCCAGTATTAGTTTCCGATACACCACTGCAGGTACAATGTAATCCTTGGACCTTCAAATTGACGATGAAACACAGAAATCGCATCGGAATTACATACAAATGGCACAATGCCGCCTTAAATACATGAATTGAGACTCTTCCTACCGTCGATGCTTTGATCATTCCCTGTGAGACCAGTATTAGTTTCCGATACACCACTGCAGGTTCAATGGATTCCATGGACATACACATTTACGATGAAACACAGAAATCGCCTCGGAATTAATACAAAAGGCACAATGCCGCCTTACATACAAGAATAGAGCCTCTTCTTACACTCGGTGCTTTGAGCATTCGCTGTGAGACCAGTATTAGTTTCCGATACACCACTCCAGGTTCAATGTATTCCTTAGACATACACATTGACAATGAAACACTGAAATTACATCGGAATTAAATACAAAAGTCACAATGCCGCCATAAGTGCAAGAACATAGACTCTTCTTACAGTCGGTGCTTTGAGCATTCCCTGCGAGACCACTACTAGTTTCCGATACACCACTGCAGGTTCAATGTACTCCTTGGACCTTCACATTGACGATGAAGCACCGAAATCGCATCGGAATTAAATACAAAAGGCGCAATGCCGCCATAAGTGCCAGAATAGAGACCCTTCTTACAGTCGGTGCTTTGAGCATTCCCTGTGAGACCAGTATTAGTTTCCGATACACCACAGCAGGTACAATGTATTCCTTGGAACTTCCAATTGACGATGAAACACAGAAATCGCATCGGAATTAAATACAAATGGCACAATGCTGCCTTACGTACAAGAATAGAGACTCTTCTTACAGTCGGTGTTTGAGCAATCCCTGTGAGACCAGTATTAGTTTCCGATACACCACTGCAGGTCCAATGTATTCCTTAGACATACACATTGACGATGAAACCCTGAAATTACATCGGAATGAAATACAAAAGGCACAATGCCGCCATAAGTGCATGAATAGAGACTCTTCTTACAGTCGGTGCTTTGAGCATTCCCTGTGAGGCCAGTATTAGTTTCCGATACACCACTGCAGGTACAATGTATTCCTTGGACCTTCAAATTGACGATGAAACGCAGAAATCGCATCGGAATTAAATACAAAATGCACAATGCCGCCTTAAGTACAAGAACAGAGACTCTTCTAACAGTCGGTGCTTTGAGCATCCACTTTGAGACCAGTATTGTTTTCCGATACACCACTGCAGGTTCAATGTATTCCTTGGACATAGACATTGACAACGAAACACAGAAATCGCATCGGAATTAAACACAAAAGGCACAATGCCGCCATAAGTGCCAGAATAGAGACCCTTCTTACAGTCGGTGCTTTGAGCATTCCCTGTGAGACCAGTATTAGTTTCCGATACACCACAGCAGGTACAATGTATTCCTTGGAACTTCCAATTGACGATGAAACACAGAAATCGCCTCGGAATTAAATACAAAAGGCACAATGCCGCCTTAAGTACAAGAATTGAGACTCTTCCTAAAGTCGATGCTTTGAGCATTCCCTCTGAGACCAGTATTAGTTTCCGATACACCACTGCAGGTTCAATGGATTCCTTGGACATACGCATTGACGATGAGACACAGAAATCACCTCGGAATTAATACAAAAGGCACAATGCCGCCTTACGAACAAGAATAGAGACTCTTCTTACAGTCGGGGCTTTGAGCATTACCTGTGAGACCAGTACTAGTTTACGATACACAACTGCAGGTACAATGTATTCCTTGGACCTTCACATTGACGATGGAACACAGAAATGGCATCGGAATTAAATACAAAAGGCACAATGCCGCCATAAGTGCAAGAACAGAGACTCCTCTTACAGTCGGTGCTTTGAGCTTTCCCTGTGAGACCAGTATTGGTTTCCGATACACCACTCCAGGTTCAATGTATTCCTTGGACATACTCATTGACGATGAAACACTGAAATTACATCGGAATTAAATACAAAAGGAACAATGCCGCCTTAACGGCCAGATGAGTAAGACTTCTTAGGGGCTGTGGTTTGATCCTTTCCTGTGAGGCCAGTATTATTTTCCGATACACCACTGCAGGTTCAATGTGTTCCTTGGACCGTCGCAGTGACGATGAAACACAGAAATCGAATCGGAACTAAACACAAAAGGCACAATGCCGCAATAAGTACAAGAATAGAGACTCTTCTTACAGTCGGTGCTTTAAGCACTCCATGTGAGACCAGTATTATTTTCCGATACTCCACTGCAGGTTCAATGTGTTCCTTGGACCTTCGCATTGACGAAGAAACATAGAAATCAGATCGGAACTAAACACAAAAGGCACAATGCCGCAATAAGCACAAGACTAGAGACTCTTCTTACAGTCGTTGCTTTGAGCATTCCCTGTGGGACCAGTATTAGTTTCCGATACACCACAGCAGGTTCAATGTATTCCTTGGACATACACATTGACGATGAAACACAGAAATCGCATCGGAATTAAATACAAAATGCACAATGCCGCCTTAAGTACAAGAATAGAGACTTTTCTTACAGTCGGTGATTTGAGCATTCCCTGTGAGACCAGTAGTAGTTTCTGATACACCACTGCTGGTTCAATGTATTCCTTAGACATACACATTGACAACGAAACACTGATATTACATCGGTATTAAATACAACAGGAACAATGCCGCCTTAAGTGCAAGAAGAATGAGACTTCTTAGAGTCTGTGCTTTGATCCTTTCCTGTGAGACCAGTATTAGTTTCCGATACACCACTGCAGGTGCAATGTATTCCTTGGACCTTCTCATTGACGATGAAACACAGAAATCGCATTGGAATTAAATACAAAAGGCACAATGCCGCCTTAAGTAGAAGAATAGAGACTCTTCTTACAGTCGGTGCTTCGAGCTTTCCCTGTGAGACCAGTATTAGTTTCCGATATACCACTCCAGGTTCAATGTATTCCTTGGACCTTGACATTGACGATGAAACACAGAATTCGCATCGGAATTAAATACTAAAGGCATAATGCCGCCTTCAGTACAAGAATAGAGACTCTTCTTACAGTCGGTGCTTTGACCATTTCGTGTGAGACCAATATTAGTTTCCGATACACCACTGCAGGTTCAATGTATTGCTTGGACATACACATTGACGATGAAACACAGAAATCGCATCGGAATTAAATACAAAAGGTACAATGCCGCCTTACGTACAAGAATTGAGACTCAAATAACGGTCGGTGCTTTTAGCATTCCCTGTGAGACCAGTATTAGTTTCCGATACACCAATCGAGGTTCAATGTATTCCTTAGTCATACTCATTGACGATGAAACACTGAATTTACATCGGAATCAAATACAAAAGGAACAATGCCGCCTTAACGGCAAGATGAGTGAGACTTCTTAGAGGCTGTGCTTTGATCCTTTCCTGTGAGACCATTATTAGTTTCCGATACACCACTGCAGGTTCAATGTATTCCTTGGATCTTCGCATTGACGATGAAACACAGAGATCGAATCGGAACTAAATACAAAAGGCACAATGCCGCAATAAGTACAAGAATGGAGACTCTTCTTACAGTAGGTGCTTTGAGCAATCCCTGTGAGACCAGTATTAGATTCCGATACACCACTGCAGATACAATGAATTCCTTAGACATACACATTGACGATGAAACACTGAAATTACATCGGAATTAAATACAAAAGGCACAATGCCGCCATAAGAGCAAGAATAGAGACTCTTCTTACAGTCGGTGCTTTGAGCTTTCCCTGTGAGACCAGTATTAGTTTCCGATACACCACTCCAGGTTCAATGTATTCCTTGGACATACTCATTGACGATGAAACACTGAAATTACTTCGGAATTAAATACAAAAGGAACTATGCCGCCTTAACGGCAAGATGAGTAAGACTTCTTATAGTCTGTGCTTTGATCCTTTCCTGTGAGACCAGTATTAGTTTCCGATACACCACTGCAGGTTCAATGTATTCCTTGGACCTTCGCATTGACGATGAAACACAGAAATCGAGGCGGAACTAAATACAAAGGCACAATGCCGCAATAACTACAAGAATAGAGACTCTTCTTACAGTCGGTGCTTTGAGCATTCCCTGTCAGACCAGTATTAGTTTCCGATACACCACTGCAGGTTCAATGTAGTGCTTAGACATACACATTGACGATGAAACACTGAAATTACATCGGAATTAAATACAAATGGCACAATGCCGCCATAAGTGCAAGAATAGAGACTCCTCGTACAGTCGGTGCTTTGAGCTTTCCCTGTGAGACCAGTATTAGTTTCCGAACACCACTCCAGGTTCAATGTATTCCTTGGACATACTCATTGACAATGAAACACAGAAATCGCATCGGAATTAAATACAAAAGGCACAATGCCGCCTTTCGTACAAGAATAGAGACTCTTCTTACAGTCGGTGCTTTGAGCATTCCCTGTGAGACCAGTATTAGTTTCCGATACACCACTCCAGGTTCAATGTAGTCCTTGGACATACTCATTGACGATGAAACACTGTAATTACATAGGAATTAAATACAAAAGGAACAATGCCGCCTTAACTGCAAGATGAGTGAGACTTCTTAGAGTCGGTGCTTTGATCCTCTCCTGTGAGACCAGTATTAGTTTCCGATACACCACTGCAGGTTCAATGTATTTCTTGGACCTTCGCATTGACGATGAAACACAGAAATCGCATCGCAATTAAATACAAAAGGCACAATGCCCCCTTAAGTACAAGAATAAAGACTCTTCTTACAGTCGGTGCTTTGAGCATTCCCTGTGAGACCAGAATTAGTTTTTGATACACCACTCCAGGTTCAATGTATTCCTTGGACATACTCATTGACAATGAAACACAGAAATCGCATCGGAATTAAATACAAAATGCACAATGCCGCCTTACGTACAAGAATAGAGACTCTTCTTACAGTCGGTGCTTTGAGCATTCCCTGTGAGGTCAGTATTAGTTTCCGATACACCACTGCAGGTTCTATGTATTCCTTAGACATACACATTGACGATGAAACACTGAAATTACATCGGAATTAAATACAAATGGCACAATGCCGCCATAAGTGCAAGACCATAGACTCTTATTACAGTCAGTGCTTTGAGCATTCCCTGCGAGACCAGTACTAGTTTCCGATACACCACTGCAGGTACAATGTATTCCTTGGACCTTCATATTGACGATGGAACACAGAAATGGCATCGGAATTAAATACAAATGGCACAATGCCGCCTTAAGTACAAGAATAGAGACTCTTCTTGCAGTCGGTGCTTTGAGCATTCCCTGTGAGGTCAGTATTAGTTTCCGATACACCACTGCAGGTTCTATGTATTCCATAGACATACACATTGACGATGAAACACTGAAATTACATCGGAATTAAATACAAATGGCACAATGCCGCCATAAGTGCAAGACCATAGACTCTTATTACAGTCAGTGCTTTGAGCATTCCCTGCGAGACCAGTACTAGTTTCCGATACACCACTGCAGGTGCAATGTATTCCTTGGACCTTCACATTGACGATGAAACACAGAAATCGCATTGGGATTAAATACAAAAGGCACAATGCCGCCTTAAGTACAAGAATAGAGACTCTTCTTACAGTCGGTGCTTTGAGCTTTCCCTGTGAGACCAGTATTAGTTTCCGTTACACCACTGCAGGTTCAGTGTATTCCATGGACATACACATTGACGATGAAACACAGATATTGCATCGGAACTTAATAAAAAAGGCACAATGCCGCCATAAGTACAAGAATAGAGACTCTTCTTGCAGACGGTGCTTTGAGCGTTCCGTGTGAGACCAGTATTAGTTTCCGATACACCACTGCAGGTTCAAAGTATTCCTTGGACCTTCACAATGACGATGAAACACAGAATTCGCACCGGAATTAAATACTGAAGGCATAATGCCGCCTTCAGGACAAGAATAGAGACTCTTCTTACAGTCGGTGCTTTGAGTATTTCCTGTGAGACCAGTATTAGTTTCCGATACACCACTGCAGGTTCAATGTATTGCTTGGACATACACATTGACGATGAAACACAGAAATCGCATCGGAATTAAATACAAAAGGCACAATGCCGCCTTTCGTACAAGAATAGAGACTCATCTTACAGTCGGTGCTTTTAGCATTCCCTGTCAGACCAGTATTAGTTTCCGATACACCACACCAGGTTCAATGTATTCCTTGGACATACTCATTGACGATGGAACACTGAAATTACATCGGAATTATATACAAAAAAACAATGCCGCCTTAACGGCAAGATGCGTGAGACTTCTTAGAGTCTGTGCTTTGATCCTTTCCTGGGAGACCATTATTAGTTTCCGATACACCACTGCAGGTTCAATGTATTCCTTGGACCTTCGCATTGAGGATGAAACACAGAGATCGAATCGGAACTAAATACAAAAGGCACAATGCCGCTATAAGTACAAGAATAGAGACTCTTCTTACAGTCGGTGCTTCGAGCAATCCCTGTGAGACCAGTATTAGATTCCGATACACCACTGCAGGTTCAATGTATTCCTTAGACATACACATTGACGATGGAACACTGAAATTACATCGGAATTAAATACAAATGGCACAATGCCGCCATAAGTGCAAGAATAGAGACTCCTCTTACAGTTGGTGGTTTGAGCATTCCCTGTGCGACCAGTATTAGTTTCCGATACACCACTGCTGGTACAATGTATTCCTTGTACCTTCACATTGACGATGAAACACAGAAATCGCATCGCAATTAAATACAAAAGGCACAATGCCGCCCTAAGTACAAGAATAATGACTCTTCTTACAGTCGGTGCTTTGAGCATTCCCTGCGAGACCAGTATTAGTTTCCGATACACCACTGCAGTATCAAAGTATTCCTTAGACATACACATTGACGATGAAACACAGAAATCGCATCGGAATTAAATACAAAAGGCACAATGCCGCCTTAAGTACAAGAATAGAGACTCCTCTTACAGTCGGTGCTTTGAGCACTCCCTGTGAGACCAGTATTAGTTTCCGATATACCACTGCAGGTTCAATGTATTCCTTGGACAAACGCATTGACGATGAAACACAGAAATCGTATCGGAATCAAATACAAAAGGCACAATACCGCCTTACGTACAAAAATAGAGACTCTTCTTACAGTCGGTGCTTTGAGCATTCCCTGTGAGACCAGTATTAGTTTCCGGTACACCACTGCAGGTTCAATGTATTCCATAGACATACACATTGATGATGAAACACTGAAATTACATCGGAATTAAATACAAAAGGCACAATGCCGCCATACGTGCATGAATCGAGACTCTTCTTACAGTCGGTGCTTTGAGCATTCCCTGTGAGGCCAGTATTAGTTTCCGATACACCACTGCAGGTACAATGTATTCCTTGGTCCTTCAAATTGACGAGGAAACACAAAAATCGCATCGGAATTAAACACAAAATGCACAATGCCGCCTTAAGTACAAGAATAGAGACTCTTCTTACAGCCGGTGCTTTGAGCATTCCTTGTGAGACCGGTATTAGTTTCCGATACACCACTGCAGGTTCTATGTATTCTTTAGACATACACATTGACGATGAAACACTGAAATTACATCGGAATTAAATACAAAAGGAACAATGCCGCCATTAGTGCAATAATAGAGACTCCTCTTACAGTCGGTGCTTTGAGCATTCCCTGTGAGACCAGTATTAGTTTCCGATACACCAATCCAAGTTCAATGTATTCCTTGGACATACTCATTAACGATGAAACACTGAAATTACATCGGAATTAAATACAAAAGGAACAATGCCGCCTTAACTGCAAGATGAGTGAGACTTCTTAGAGTCTGTGCTTTGATCCTTTCCTGTGAGACCAGTATTAGTTTCCGATACACCACTGCAGGTTCAATGTATTCCTTGGACCTTCACATTGACGATGAAACACAGAAATCGCTTCGGAATTAAATACAAAAGGCACAATGCCGCCTTAAGTACAAGAATAGTGACTCTTCTTACAGTCGGTGCTTTGAGCATTCCCTGTGAGACCAGTATTAGTTTCCGATATACCACTGCAGGTTCAATGTATTTCTTGGACATACGCTTTGACGATGAAACACAGAAATCGCATCGGAATGAAATACAAAAGGCACAATGCCGCCTTAAGTACAAGAATAGAGACTTTTCTTACAGTCGGAGCTTTGAGCATTCCCTGTGAGACCAGTATTAGTTTCTGATGCACCACTGCAGGTTCAATGTATTCCTTAGACATACACATTGACGATGAAACACTGAAATTACATCGGAATTTAATACAAAAGGAACAATGCCGCCTTAAGTGCAAGAAGAATGAGACTTCTTAGAGTCTGTGCTTTGATCCTTTCCTGTGAGACCAGTATTAGTTTCCGATACACCACAGCAGGTTCAATGTATTCCTTGGACCTTCGCATTGACGGTGAAACACAGAAATCGCATCGGAATTAAATACAAAAGGCACAATGCCGCTTTAAGTACAAGAATAGAGACTCTTCTTACAGTCGGTGCTTTGAGCATTCTCTTTGAGACCAGTATTTTTTTCCGATACACCACTGCAGGTTCAATGTATTCCTTGGAACATCACATTGACGATGAAACACAGAAATCGCATCGGAATTAAATACAAAAGGCACAATGCCGCCTTAAGTACAAGAATTGTGACTCTTCCTACAGTCGATGCTTTGAGCATTCCCTGTGAGACCAGTATTAGCTTCCGATACACCACTGCAGGTTCAATGGATTCCGTGGACATACGCATTGACGATGAGACACAGAAATCGCCTCGGAATTAATACAAAAGGGACAATGCCGCCTTACGTACAAGAATAAAGACTCTCCTTACAGACGGTGCTTTGAGCATTCCCTGTGAGACCAGTATTAGTTTCCGGTACACCACTGCAGGTTCAATGTATTCCATAGACATACACATTGATGATGAAACACTGAAATTACATCGGAATTAAATACAAAAGGCACAATGCCGCCATACGTGCATGAATCGAGACTCTTCTTACAGTCGGTGCTTTGAGCATTCCCTGTGAGGCCAGTATTAGTTTCCGATACACCACTGCAGGTACAATGTATTCCTTGGTCCTTCAAATTGACGAGGAAACACAAAAATCGCATCGGAATTAAACACAAAATGCACAATGCCGCCTTAAGTACAAGAATAGAGACTCTTCTTACAGCCGGTGCTTTGAGCATTCCTTGTGAGACCGGTATTAGTTTCCGATACACCACTGCAGGTTCTATGTATTCTTTAGACATACACATTGACGATGAAACACTGAAATTACATCGGAATTAAATACAAAAGGAACAATGCCGCCATTAGTGCAATAATAGAGACTCCTCTTACAGTCGGTGCTTTGAGCATTCCCTGTGAGACCAGTATTAGTTTCCGATACACCAATCCAAGTTCAATGTATTCCTTGTACATACTCATTAACGATGAAACACTGAAATTACATCGGAATTAAATACAAAAGGAACAATGCCGCCTTAACTGCAAGATGAGTGAGACTTCTTAGAGTCTGTGCTTTGATCCTTTCCTGTGAGACCAGTATTAGTTTCCGATACACCACTGCAGGTTCAATGTATTCCTTGGACCTTCACATTGACGATGAAACACAGAAATCGCATCGGAATTAAATACAAAAGGCACAATGCCGCCTTAAGTACAAGAATAGTGACTCTTCTTACAGTCGGTGCTTTGAGCATTCCCTGTGAGACCAGTATTAGTTTCCGATATACCACTGCAGGTTCAATGTATTTCTTGGACATACGCTTTGACGATGAAACACAGAAATCGCATCGGAATGAAATACAAAAGGCACAATGCCGCCTTAAGTACAAGAATAGAGACTTTTCTTACAGTCGGTGCTGTGAGCATTCCCTGTGAGACCAGTATTAGTTTCTGATGCACCACTGCAGGTTCAATGTATTCCTTAGACATACACATTGACGATGAAACACTGAAATTACATCGGAATTTAATACAAAAGGAACAATGCCGCCTTAAGTGCAAGAAGAATGAGACTTCTTAGAGTCTGTGCTTTGATCCTTTCCTGTGAGACCAGTATTAGTTTCCGATACACCACAGCAGGTTCAATGTATTCCTTGGACCTTCGCATTGACGGTGAAACACAGAAATCGCATCGGAATTAAATACAAAAGGCACAATGCCGCTTTAAGTACAAGAATAGAGACTCTTCTTACAGTCGGTGCTTTGAGCATTCTCTTTGAGACCAGTATTGGTTTCCGATACACCACTGCAGGTTCAATGTATTCCTTGGAACATCACATTGACGATGAAACACAGAAATCGCATCGGAATTAAATACAAAAGAAACAATGCCGCCTTAAGTACAAGAATTGTGACTCTTCCTACAGTCGATGCTTTGAGCATTCCCTGTGAGACCAGTATTAGCTTCCGATACACCACTGCAGGTTCAATGGATTCCGTGGACATACGCATTGACGATGAGACACAGAAATCGCCTCGGAATTAATACAAAAGGGACAATGCCGCCTTACGTACAAGAATAAAGACTCTCCTTACAGACGGTGCTTTGAGCATTCCCTGTGAGACCAGTATTAGTTTCCGATACACCACTGCAGGATCAATGTATTCCTTATACATACACATTGACGAAGAAACACTGAAATTACATTGGAATGAAATACAAAAGGCACAATGCCACCATAAGTGCAAGAATAGAGACTCCTCTTACTGTCGGTGCTTTGAGCATTCCCTGTGAGACCAGTATTAGTTTCCGATACACCACTGCTGGTACAATGTATTCCTTGTACCTTCACATTGACGAAGAAACACAGAAATCGCATCGGAATTAAATGCAAAAGGCACAATGCCGCCTTAAGTACAAGAGTAGAGACTCTTCTTACAGTCGGTGCTTTGAGTATTGCCTAAGAGACCAGTATTAGTTTCCGATACACCACTGCAGGTTCAGTGTATTCCTTGGACATACACATTGACGATGAAACACAGAAATCGCATCGGAATGAAATACAAAATGCACAATGCCGCCTTACGTACAAGAATAGAGACTTTTCTTACAGTCGGTGCTTTGAGCATTCCCTGTGAGACCAGTATTAGTTTCTGAAGCACCACTGCAGGTTCAATGTATTCCTTAGACATACACATTGAAAATGAAACACTGAAATTACATCGGAATTAAATACAAAAGTCACAATGCCGCCATAAGTGCAAGAACATAGACTCTTCTTACAGTCGGTGCTTTGAGCATTCCCTGCGAGACCAGTACTAGTTTCCGATACACCACTGCAGGTACAATGTATTCCTTGGACCTTCCCATTGACGATGGAACACAAAAATGGCATCGGGATTATACAAATGGCACAATGCCGCCTTAAGTACAAGAATAGAGACTCTTCTTACAGTCGGTGCTTTGAGCATTCCCTGTGAAACCAGTATTAGCTTCCGATACACCACTGCAGATTCCATGTATTCCTAGGACATACACATTGACGATGAAACACTGAAATTACATCGGAATTTAATACAAAAGGAACAATGCCGCCGTAAGTGCAAGAAGAATGAGACTTCTTAGAGTCTGTGCTTTGATCATTTCCTGTGAGACCAGTATTAGTTTCCGATACACCACTGCAGGTGCAATGTATTCCTTGGACCTTCACATTGATGATGAAACACAGATATCGCATTGGAATTAAATACAAAAGGCATAATGCCGCCTTAAGTACAAGAATAGTGACTCTCCTTACAGTCGGTGTTTTGAGCTTTCCCTGTGAGACCAGTACTAGTTTCCGACACACCACTGCAGGTTCAGTGTATTCCTTACACATACACATTGACGATGAATAACTGAAATTACATCGGAATTAAATACAAAAGGCACAATGCCGCCATACGTGCATGAATAGAGACTCTTCTTACAGCCGGTGCTTTGAGCTTTCCCTGTGAGACCAGTATTAGTTTCCGATACACCACTCCAGGTTCAATGTATTCCTTGGACATACTCATTGACGATGAAACACTGAAATTACATCGGAATTAAATACAAAAGGAACAATGCCGCCTTAACTGCAAGATGAGTGAGACATCTTAGAGTCAGTGATTTGATCCTTTCCTGTGAGACCAGTATTAGTTTCCGATATACCACTGCAGGTTCGATGTATTCCTTGGAACTTCACATTGACGATGAAACACAGAAATCGCATCGGAATTAAATACAAAAGGCACAATGCCGCTTTAAGTACAAGAATAGAGACTCTTCTTACAGTCGGTGCTTTGAGCAATCCCTGTGAGACCGGTATTAGTTTCCGATACACCACTGCAGGTGCAATGTATTCCTTAGACATACACATTGACAATGAAACACAGAAATCGCATCGGAATTAAACACAAAAGGCACAATGCCGCCATAAGTGCCAGAATAGAGACCCTTCTTACAGTCGGTGCTTTGAGCATTCCCTGTGAGACCAGTATTAGATTCCGATACACCTCAGCAATAACAATGTATTCCTTGGAACTTCACATTGACGATGAAACACAGATATCGCATCGGAATTAAATACAAAAGGCACAATGCCGCCTTTCGTACAAGAATAGAGACTCTTCTTACAGTCGGTGCTTTGAGCATTCCCTGTGAGACCAGTATTAGTTTCCGATACACCCCTCCAGGTTCAATGTATTCCTTGGACATACTCATTGACGATGAAACACTGAAATTACATCGGAATTAAATACAAAAGGAACAATGCCGCCTTAACTGCAAGATGAGTGAGACTTCTTAGAGTCTGTGCTTTGATCCTTTCCTGTGAGCCCAGTATTAGTTTCCGATACACCACTGCAGGTTCAATGTATTCCTTAGACATACACATTGACAACGAAACACAGAAATCGAATCGGAATTAAACTCAAAAGGCACAATGCCGCCATAAGTGCCAGAATAGTGACCCTTCTTACAGTCGGTGCTTTGAGCATTCCCTGTGAGACCAGTATTAGTTTCCGATACACCTCAGCAGGTACAATGTATTCCTTGGAACTTCACATTGACGATGAAACACAGAAATCGCATCGGAATTAAATACAAAAGGCACAATGCCGCCTTAAGTACAAGAATTGAGACTCTTCCTACAGTCGATGCTTTGAGCATTCCCTGTGAGACCAGTATTAGTTTCCGATACACCACTGCAGGTTCAATGGATTCCTTGGACATACGCATTGACGATGAAACACAGAAATCGCCTCGGAATTAATACAAAAGGCACAATGCCGCAATTAGCACAAGAATAGAGACTCTTCTTACAGTCGGTGCTTTGAGCATTTCCTGTGAGACCAGTATTAGTTTCCGATACACCACTGCAGGTTCAATGTATTCCTTAGACATACACATTGACGATTAAATACTGAAATTACATTGGAATTAAATACAAAGGGCACAATGCCACCATAAGTGCAAGTATTGAGACTCCTCTTACAGTCGGTGCTTTGAGCATTCCCTGTGAGATCAGTATTAGGTTCCGATACACCACTGCAGGTACAATGTATTCCTTGTACCTTCACATTGACGATGAAACACAGAAATCGCATCGGAATTAAATGCAAAAGGCACAATGCCGCCTTAAGTTCAAGAATAGAGACTCTTCTTACAGTCGGTGCTTTGAGCATTGCCTGTGAGACCAGTAATAGTATCCGATACACCACTGCAGGTTCAATGTATTCCTTGGACCTTCACATTGACGATGAAACACAGCAATCGCATCGGAATCAAATACAAAAGGCACAATGCCGCCTTAAGTACAAGAATAGAGACTCTTCTCACAGTCGGTTCTTTGAGCTTTCCCTGTGAGACCAGTATTAGTTTCCGATACACCACTGCTGGTTCAATGTATTCCTTGGACCTTCACATTGACGATGAAACACAGATTTCGCATCGGAATTAAATACTAAAGGCCTAATGCCGCCTTACGTACAAGAATAGAGACTCATCTTACAGTCGGTGCTTTGAGGATTCCCTGTGAGACCAGTATTAGTTTCCGATACACCACACCAGGTTCAATGTATTCCTTGGATATACTCATTGACGATGGAACACTGAAATTACATCGGAATTAAATTCAAAAGGAACAATGCCGCCTTAACGGCAAGATAAGTGAGGCTTCTTAGAGACTGTGCTTTGATCCTTTCCTGTGAGACCAGTATTAGTTTCCGATACACCATTGCAGGTTCAATGTATTCCTTGGACCATCGCATTGACGATGAAACACAGAGATCGAATCGGAACTAAATACAAAAGGCACAATGCCGCAATAAGTACAAGAATAGAGACTCTTCTTACAGCCGGTGCTTTGAGCATTCCCTGTGAGACCAGTATTAGTTTCCGATACACCACTGAAGGTACAATGTATTCCTTGTACCTTCACATTCACGATGAAACACAGAAATCGCATCGTAATTAAATACAAAAGGCACAATGCCGCCTTTCGTACAAGAATAGAGACCCTTCTTACAGTCGGTGCTTTGAGCATTCCCTGTAAGACCAGTATTAGTTTCCGATACACCTCAGCAGGTACAATGTATTCCTTGGAACTTCACATTGACGATGAAACACAGAAATCGCATCGGAATTAAATCCAAAAGGCACAATGCCGCCTTAAGTACAAGAATTGAGACTCTTCCTACAGTCGATGCTTTGAGCATTCCCTGTGAGACCAGTATTAGTTTCCGATACACCACTGCAGGTTCAATGGATTCCTTGGACATACGCATTGACGATGAAACACAGAAATCGCCTCGGAATTAATACAAAAGGCACTATGCCGCAATAATCACAAGAATAGAGACTCTTCTTACAGTCGGTGCTTTGAGCATTTCCTGTGAGACCAGTATTAGTTTCCGATACACCACTGCAGGTTCAATGTATTCCTTAGACATACACATTGACGATGAAACACTGAAATTACATTGGAATTAAATACAAAAGGCACAATGCCACCATAAGTGCAAGTATAGAGACTCCTCTTACAGTCGGTGCTTTGAGCATTCCCTGTGAGATCAGTATTAGTTTCCGATACACCACTGCAGGTACAATGTATTCCTTGTACCTTCACATTGTCGATGAAACACAGAAATCGCATCGGAATTAAATGCAAAAGGCACAATGCCGCCTTAAGTACAAGATCAGAGACTCTTCTTACAGTCGGTGCTTTGAGCATTGCCTGTGAGACCAGTAATAGTATCCGATACACCACTGCAGGTTCAATGTATTCCTTGGACCTTCACATTGACGGTGAAACACAGAAATCGCATCGGAATCAAATACAAAAGGCACAATGCCGCCTTAAGTACAGGAATAGAGACTCTTCTTACAGTCAGTTCTTTGAGCTTTCCCTGTGAGACCAGTATTAGTTTCCGATACACCACTGCAGGATCAATGTATTCCTTGGACCTTCACATTGACGATGAAACACAGAATTCGCATCGGAATTAAATACTAAAGGCATAATGCCGCCTTCAGTACAAGAATAGAGTCTCTTCTTACAGTCGGTGCTTTGAGCATTTCCTGTGAGACCAGTATTAGTTTCCGATACACCACTGCAAGTTCAATGTATTGCTTGGACATACACACTGACGATGAAACATTGAAATCGCATCGGAATTAAATACAAAAGGCACAATGCCGCCTTACGTACAAGAATAGAGACTCATCTTACAGTCGGTGCTTTGAGCATTCCCTGTGAGACCAGTATTAGTTTCCGATACACCACTGCAGGTTCAATGTATAGCTTGGACACACTCATTGACGATGAAACACTGAAATTACATCGGAATTAAATCCAAAAGGAACAATGCCGCCTTAACTGCAAGACGAGTGAGACTTCTTAGAGTCTGTGCTTTGATCCTTTCCTGTGGGACCAGTATTAGTTTCCGATACACCACTCCAGGTTCAATGTATTCCTTGGACATACTCATTTACGATGAAACACTGAAATTACATCGGAATGAAATACAAAAGGAACAATTCCGCCTTAACGGCAAGATGAGTAAGACTTCTTTAGGTCTGTGCTTTGATCCTTTCCTGTGAGACCAGTATTAGTTTCCGATACACCACTGCAGGTTCAATGTATTCCTTGGACCTTCGCATTGACAATGAAACACAGAAATCGAATCGGAACTAAATACAAAAGGCACAATGCCGCAATAAGTACAAGAATAGAGACTCTTCTTACAGTCGGTGCTTTGAGCATTCCCTGTGAGACCAGTATTAGTTTCCGATACACCACTGAAGGTACAATGTATTCCTTGTACCTTCACATTCACGATGAAACACAGAAATCGCATCGTAATTAAATACAAAAGGCACAATGCCGCCTTTCGTACAAGAATAGAGACCCTTCTTACAGTCGGTGCTTTGAGCATTCCCTGTATGACCAGTATTAGTTTCCGATACACCTCAGCAGGTACAATGTATTCCTTGGAACTTCACATTGACGATGAAACACAGAAATCGCATCGGAATTAAATCCAAAAGGCACAATGCCGCCTTATGTACAAGAATTGAGACTCTTCCTACAGTCGATGCTTTGAGCATTCCCTGTGAGACCAGTATTAGTTTCCGATACACCACTGCAGGTTCAATGGATTCCTTGGACATACGCATTGACGATGAAACACAGAAATCGCCTCGGAATTAATACAAAAGGCACTATGCCGCAATAATCACAAGAATAGAGACTCTTCTTACAGTCGGTGCTTTGAGCATTTCCTGTGAGACCAGTATTAGTTTCCGATACACCACTGCAGGTTCAATGTATTCCTTAGACATACACATTGACGATGAAACACTGAAATTACATTGGAATTAAATACAAAAGGCACAATGCCACCATAAGTGCAAGTATAGAGACTCCTCTTACAGTCGGTGCTTTGAGCATTCCCTGTGAGATCAGTATTAGTTTCCGATACACCACTGCAGGTACAATGTATTCCTTGTACCTTCACATTGTCGATGAAACAGAGAAATCGCATCGGAATTAAATGCAAAAGGCACAATGCCGCCTTAAGTACAAGATCAGAGACTCTTCTTACAGTCGGTGCTTTGAGCATTGCCTGTGAGACCAGTAATAGTATCCGATACACCACTGCAGGTTCAATGTATTCCTTGGACCTTCACATTGACGATGAAACACAGAAATCGCATCGGAATCAAATACAAAAGGCACAATGCCGCCTTAAGTACAGGAATAGAGACTCTTCTTACAGTCGGTTCTTTGAGCTTTCCCTGTGAGACCAGTATTAGTTTCCGATACACCACTGCAGGATCAATGTATTCCTTGGACCTTCACATTGACGATGAAACACAGAATTCGCATCGGAATTAAATACTAAAGGCATAATGCCGCCTTCAGTACAAGAATAGAGTCTCTTCTTACAGTCGGTGCTTTGAGCATTTCCTGTGAGACCAGTATTAGTTTCCGATACACCACTGCAAGTTCAATGTATTGCTTGGACATACACACTGACGATGAAACATTGAAATCGCATCGGACTTAAATACAAAAGGCACAATGCCGCCTTACGTACAAGAATAGAGACTCATCTTACAGTCGGTGCTTTGAGCATTCCCTGTGAGACCAGTATTAGTTTCCGATACACCACTGCAGGTTCAATGTATAGCTTGGACACACTCATTGACGATGAAACACTGAAATTACATCGGAATTAAATCCAAAAGGAACAATGCCGCCTTAACTGCAAGACGAGTGAGACTTCTTAGAGTCTGTGCTTTGATCCTTTCCTGTGGGACCAGTATTAGTTTCCGATACACCACTCCAGGTTCAATGTATTCCTTGGACATACTCATTTACGATGAAACACTGAAATTACATCGGAATGAAATACAAAAGGAACAATTCCGCCTTAACGGCAAGATGAGTAAGACTTCTTTAGGTCTGTGCTTTGATCCTTTCCTGTGAGACCAGTATTAGTTTCCGATACACCACTGCAGGTTCAATGTATTCCTTGGACCTTCGCATTGACAATGAAACACAGAAATCGAATCGGAACTAAATACAAAAGGCACAATGCCGCAATAAGTACAAGAATAGAGACTCTTCTTACAGTCGGTGCTTTGAGCATTCCCTGTGAGACCAGTATTAGATTCCGATACACCTCAGCAGGTACAATGTATTCCTTGTAACTTCACATTGACGATGAAACACAGAAATCGCCTCGGAATTAATACAAAAGGCACAATGCCACAATAAGCACAAGAATAGAGACTCTTCTTACAGTCGGTGCTTTGAGCATTTCCTATGAGACCAGTATTAGTTTCCGATACACCACTGCAGGTTCAATGTATTCCTTAGACATACACATTGACGATGAAACACTGAAATTACATTGGAATTAAATACAAAAGGCACAATGCCACCATAAGTGCAAGTATAGAGACTCCTCTTACAGTCGGTGCTTTGAGCATTCCCTGTGAGACCAGTATTAGTAGCCGATACACCATTGCAGGTTCAATGTATTCCTTGGACCATCGCATTGACGATGAAACACAGAGATCGAATCGGAACTAAATACAAAAGGCACAATGCCGCAATAAGTACAAGAATAGAGACTCTTCTTACAGCCGGTGCTTTGAGCATTCCCGGTGAGACCAGTATTAGTTTCCGATACACCACTGCAGGTTCAATGTATTCCTTAGACATACACATTGGCGATGAAACATTGAAATTACATCGGAATTAAATACAAATGGCACAATGCCGCCATAAGTGCAAGAATAGAGACTCCTCTTACAGTCGGTGCTTTGAGCATTCCCTGTGAGACCAGTATTAGTTTCCGATACACCACTGCAGGTACAATGTATTCCTTGTACCTTCACATTCACGATGAAACACAGAAATCGCATCGGAATTAAATACAAAAGGCACAATGCCGCCTTTCGTACAAGAATAGAGACCCTTCTTACAGTCGGTGCTTTGAGCATTCCCTGTAAGACCAGTATTAGTTTCCGATACACCCCAGCAGGTACAATGTATTCCTTGGAACTTCACATTGACGATGAAACACAGAAATCGCATCGGAATTAAATACAAAAGGCACAATGCCGCCTTAAGTACAAGAATTGAGACTCTTCCTACAGTCGATGCTTTGAGCATTCCCTGTGAGACCAGTATTAGTTTCCGATACACCACTGCAGGTTCAATGGATTCCTTGGACTTACGCATTGACGATGAAACACAGAAATCGCCTCGGAATTAATACAAAAGGCACTATGCCGCAATAATCACAAGAATAGAGACTCTTCTTACAGTCGGTGCTTTGAGCATTCCCTGTAAGACCAGTATTAGTTTCCGATACACCCCAGCAGGTACAATGTATTCCTTGGAACTTCACATTGACGATGAAACACAGAAATCGCATCGGAATTAAATACAAAAGGCACAATGCCGCCTTAAGTACAAGAATTGAGACTCTTCCTACAGTCGATGCTTTGAGCATTCCCTGTGAGACCAGAATTAGTTTTCGATACACCACTCCAGGTTCAGTGTATTCCTTGTACCTTCACATTGACGATGAAACACAGAAATCGCATCGGAATTAAATGCAAAAGGCACAATGCCGCCATAAGTACAAGATTAGAGACTCTTCTTACAGTCGGTGCTTTGAGCATTGCCTGTGAGACCAGTAATAGTATCCGATACACCACTGCAGGTTCAATGTATTCCTTGGACCTTCACATTGACGATGAAACACAGAATTCGCATCGGAATCAAATACAAAAGGCACAATGCCGCCTTAAGTACAAGAATAGAGACTCTTCTTACAGTGGATTCTTTGAGCTTTCCCTGTGAGACCAGAATTAGTTTCCGATACACCACTGCAGGATCAATGTATTCCTTGGACCTTCACATTGACGATGAAACACAGAATTCGCATCGGAATTAAATACTAAAGGCATAATGCCGCCTTCAGTACAAGAATAGAGTCCCTTCTTACAGTCGGTGCTTTGAGCATTTCCTGTGAGACCAGTATTACTTTCCGATACACCACTGCAGGTTCAATGTATTGCTTGGACATACTCACTGACGATGAAACATAGAAATCGCATCGGAATTAAATACAAAAGGCACAATGCCGCCTTACGTACAAGAATAGAGACTCATCTTACAGTCGGTGCTTTGAGCATTCCCTGTGAGACCAGTATTAGTTTCCGATACTTCACTGCAGGTTCAATGTATAGCTTGGACATACTCATTGACGATGAAACACTGAAATTACATCGGAATTAAATACAAAAGGAACAATGCCGCCTTAACTGCAAGACGAGTGAGATTTCTTAGAGTCTGTGCTTTGATCCTTTCCTGTTGGACCAGTATTAGTTTCCGATACACCACTCCAGGTTCAATGTATTCCTTGGACATACTCATTGACGATGAAACACTGAAATTACATCGGAATTAAATACAAAAGGAACAATTCCGCCTTAACGGCAAGATGAGTAAGACTTCTTTAGGTCTGTGCTTTGATCGTTTCCTGTGAGACCAGTATTAGTTTCCGATACACCACTGCAGGTTCAATGTATTCCTTGGACCTTCGCATTGACAACGAAACACAGAAATCGAATCGGAACTAAATACAAAAGGCACAATGCCGCAATATGTACAAGAATAGAGACTCTTCTTACAGTCGGTGCTTTGAGCATTCCCTGCGAGACCAGTATTAGATTCCGATACACCTCAGCAGGTACAATGTATTCCTTGTAACTTCACATTGACGATGAAACACAGAAATCGCCTCGGAATTATTACAAAAGGCACAATGCCGCAATAAGCACAAGAATAGAGACTCTTCTTACAGTCGGTGCTTTGAGCATTTCCTGTGAGACCAGTATTAGTTTCCGATACACCACTCCAGGTTCAATGTATTCCTTAGACACACACATTGACGATGAAACACTGAAATTACATTGGAATTAAATACAAAAGGCACAATGCCACCATAAGTGCAAGTATAGAGACTCCTCTTACAGCCGGTGCTTCGAGCATTCCCTGTGAGATCAGTATTAGTTTGCGATACACCACTGCAGGTACAATATATTCCTTGTACCTTCACATTGACGATGAAACACAGAAATCGCATCGGAATTAAATGCAAAAGGCACAATGCCGCCTTAAGTACAAGAATAGAGACTCTTCTTACAGTCGGTGCTTTGAGCATTGCCTGTGAGACCAGTAATAGTATCCGATACACCACTGCAGGTTCAATGTATTCCTTGGACCTTCACATTGACGATGAAACACAGAAATCGCATCGGAATCAAATACAAAAGGCACAATGCCACCTTAAGTACAAGAATAGAGACTCTTCTTACAGTCCGTTCTTTGAGCTTTCCCTGTGAGACCAGTATTAGTTTCCGATACACCACTGCAGGATCAATGTATTCCTTGGACCTTCACATTGACGATGAAACATAGAATTCGCATCGGAATTAAATACTAAAGGCATAATGCCGCCTTCAGTACAAGAATAGAGTCTCTTCTTACAGTTGGTGCTTTGAGCATTTCCTGTGAGACCAGTATTAGTTTCCGATAAACCACTGCAAGTTCAATGTATTGCTTGGACATACACACTGACAATGAAACATAGAAATCGCATCGGAATTAAATACAAAAGGCACAATGCCGTCTTACGTACAAGAATAGAGACTCATCTTACAGTCGGTGCTTTGAGCATTCCCTGTGAGACCAGTATTAGTTTCCGATACACCACACCAGGTTCAATGTATTCCTTGGACATACTCATTGACGATGGAACACTGAAATTACATCGGAATTAAATTCTAAAGGAACAATGCCGCCTTAACGGCAAGATAAGTGAGGCTTCTTAGAGTCTGTGCTTTGATCCTTTCCTGTGAGACCAGTATTAGTTTCCGATACACCATTGCAGGTTCAATGTATTCCTTGGACCATCGCATTGACGATGAAACACAGAGATCGAATCGGAACTAAATACAAAAGGCACAATGCCGCAGTAAGTACAAGAATAGAGACTCTTCTTACAGTCGGTGCTTTGAGCATTCCCTGTGAGACCAGTATTAGTTTCTGATACACCACTGCAGGTTCAATGTATTCCTTAGATATACACATTGACGATGAAACACTGATATTACATCGGAATTAAATACAAATGGCACAATGCCGCCATAAGTGCAAGAATAGAGACTCCTCTTACAGTCGGTGTTTTGAGCATTCCATGTGAGACCAATATTAGTTTCCGATACACCACTGCAGGTACAATATATTCCTTGTACCTTCACATTGAGGATGAAACACAGAATTTGCATCGGAATTAAATAATAAAGGCATAATGCCGCCTTCAGTACAAGATTAGAGTCTCTTCTTACAGTTGGTGCTTTGAGCATACCCTGTGAGACCAGTATTAGTTTCCGATACAGCACTGCAGGTTCAATGTATTCCTTGGACATACTCATTGACGATGAAACACTGAAATTACATCGGAATTAAATACAAAAGGAACAATGCCGCCTTAACGGCAAGATGAGTAAGACTTCTTAAGGTCTGTGCTTTGATCCTTTCCTGTGAGACCAGTATTAGTTTCCGATACACCACTGCAGGTTCAATGTATTCCTTGGAACTTCGCATTGACAATGAAACACAGAAATCGAAACGGAACTAAATACAAAAGGCACAATGCCGCAATAAGTACAAGAATAGAGACTCTTCTTACAGTCGGTGCTTTGAGCATTCCCTGTGAGACCAGTATTAGATTCCGATACACCTCAGCAGGTACAATGTATCCCTTGGAACTTCACATTGACGATGAAACACAGAAATCGCATCGGAATTAAATACAAAAGGCACAATGCCGCCTTAAGTACAAGAATTGAGACTCTTAGTACAGTCGATGCTTTGAGCATTCCCTGTGAGACCAGTATTAGCTTCCGATACACAACTGCAGGTTCAATGGATTCCTTGGACATACGCATTGACGATGAAACACAGAAATCGCCTCGGAATTAATACAAAAGGGACAATGCCGCCTTACGTACAAGAATAAAGACTCTTCTTACAGACGGTGCTTTGAGCATTCCCTGTGAGACCAGTATTAGTTTCCGATACACCACTGCAGGATCAATGTATTCCTTGTACATACACATTGACGAAGAAACACTGAAATTACATTGGAATTAAATAAAAAAGGCACAATGCCACCATAAGTGCAAGAATAGAGACTCCTCTGACAGTCGGTGCTTTGAGCATTCCCTGTGAGACCAGTATTAGTTTCCGATACACCACTGCTGGTACAATGCATTCCTTGTACCTTCACATTGACGATGAAAGACAGAAATCGCATCGGAATTAAATGCAAAAGGCACAATGCCGCCTTAAGTACAAGAATAGAGATTCTTCTTACAGTCGGTGCTTTGAGCATTGCCTAAGAGACCAGTATTAGTTTCCGATACACCACTGCAGGTTCAGTGTATTCCTTGGACATAAACATTGACGATGAAACACAGAAATCGCATCGGAATGAAATACAAAATGCACAATGCCGCCTTACGTACAAGAATAGAGACTTTTCTTACAGTCGGTGCTTTGAGCATTCCCTGTGAGACCAGTATTAGTTTCTGATGCACCACTGCAGGTTCAATGTATTCCTTATACATACACATTGAAAATGAAACACTGAAATTACATCGGAATTAAATACAAAAGTCACAATGCCGCCATAAGTGCAAGAACATAGACTCTTCTTACAGTCGGTGCTTTGAGCATTCCCTGTGAAACCAGTATTAGCTTCCGATACACCACTGCAGATTCCATGTATTCCTAGGACATACACATTGACGATGAAACACTGAAATTACATCGGAATTTAATACAAAAGGAACAATGCTGCCGTAAGTGCAAGATGAATGAGACTTCTTAGAGTCTGTGCTTTGATCCTTTCCTGTGAGACCAGTATTAGTTTCCGATACACCACTGCAGGTGCAATGTATTCCTTGGACCTTCACATTGATGATGAAACACAGAAATCACATTGGAATTAAATACAATAGGCATAATGCCGCCTTAAGCACAAGAATAGTGACTCTTCTTACAGTCGGTGTTTTGAGCTTTCCCTGTGAGACCAGTACTAGTTTCCGACACACCACTGCAGGTTCAATGTATTCCTTAGACATACACATTGACAATGAATCACTGAAATTACATCGGAATTAAATACAAAAGGCACAATGCCGCCATACGTGCATGAATAGAGTCTCTTCTTACAGCCGGTGTTTTGAGCTTTCCCTGTGAGACCGGTATTAGTTTCCGATACACCACTCCAGGTTCAATGTATTCCTTGGACATACTCATTGACAATGAAACACTGAAATTACATCGGAATTAAATACAAAAGGAACAATGCCGCCTTAACTGCAAGATGAGTGAGACATCTTAGAGTCTGTGCTTTGATCCTTTCCTGTGAGACCAGTATTAGTTTCCGATACACCACTGCAGGTTCAATGTATTCCTTGGACCTTCGCATTGACGGTGAAACACAGAAATCGCATCGGAATTAAATACAAAAGGCACAATGCCGGATTAAGTACAGGAATAGAGACTCTTCTTACTTTCGGTGCTTTGAGCATTCCCTGTGAGACCAGTATTAGTTTCCGATATACCACTGCAGGTTCGATGTATTCCTTGGAACTTCACATTGACGATGAAACACAGAAATCGCATCGGAATTAAATACAAAAGGCACAATGCCGCTTTAAGTACAAGAATAGAGACTCTTCTTACAGTCGGTGCTTTGAGCAATCCCTGTGAGACCGGTATTAGTTTCCGATACACCACTGCAGGTGCAATGTATTCCTTAGACATACACATTGACAATGAAACACAGAAATCGCATCAGAATTAAACACAAAAGGCACAATGCCGCCATAAGTGCCAGAATAGAGACCCTTCTTACAGTCGGTGCTTTGAGCATTCCCTGTGAGACCAGTATTAGATTCCGATATACCTCAGCAGGTACAATGTATTCCTTGGAACTTCACATTGACGATGAAGCACAGAAATCGCATCGGAAGTAAATACAAAAGGCACAATGCCGCCTTTCGTACAAGAATAGAGACTATTCTTACAGTCGGTGCTTTGAGCATTCCCTGTGAGACCAGTATTAGTTTCCGATACACCACTCCAGGTTCAATGTATTCCTTGGACATACTCATTGACGATGAAACACTGAAATTACATCGGAATTAAATACAAAAGGAACAATGCCGCCTTAACTGCAAGATGAGTGAGACTTCTTAGAGTCTGTGCTTTGATCCTTTCCTGTAAGCCCAGCATTAGTTTCCGATACACCACTGCAGGTTCAATGTATTCCTTGGACCTTCGCAGTGACGATGAAACACGGAAATCGCATCGGAATTAAATACAAAAGGCACAATGCCGCCTTAAGGACAGGAATAGAGACTCTTCTTACAGTCGGTGCTTTGAGCATTCCCTGTGAGACCAGTATTAGTCTCCTATATACCACTGCAGGATCAATGTATTCCTTGGACATACGCATTGACGATGAAACACAGAAATCGCATCGGAATTAAATACAAAAGGCACAATGCCGCCCTACGTACAAGAATAGAGACTCTTCTTACATTCGGTGCTTTGAGCATTCCCTGTGAGACCGGTATTAGTTTCCGATACACCTCAGCAGGTACAATGTATTCCTTGGAACTTCACATTGATGATGAAACACAGAAATCGCATCGGAATTAAATACAAAAGGCACAACGCCACCTTAAGTACACGAATTGAGACTCTTCCTACAGTCGATGCTTTGAGCATTCCCTGTGAGACCAGTATTAGTTTCCGATACACCACTGCAGGTTCAATGGATTCCTTGGACATACGCATTGACGATGAAACACAGAAATCGCCTCGGAGTTAATACAAAAGGCACAATGCCGCAATAAGTACAAGAATAGAGACTCTTCTTACAGTCGGTGCTTTGAGCATTCCCT
Organism: Schistocerca americana; assembly: GCF_021461395.2. Lineage (NCBI taxonomy): Eukaryota > Metazoa > Arthropoda > Insecta > Orthoptera > Acrididae > Schistocerca > Schistocerca americana. The sequence goes on along the minus strand of NC_060125.1, from coordinate 25,409,808 downwards.
GTGAGACCAGTATTAGTTTCCGATACACCACTCAAGGTTCAATGTATTCCTTAGACATACACATTGACGATGAAACACTGATATTACATCGGAATTAAATACAAATGGCACAATGCCGCCATAAGTGCAAGAACAGAGACTCCTCTTACAGTCGGTGCTTTGGGCATTCCCTGTGAGACCAGTATTAGTTTCCGATACACCACACCAGGTTCAATGTATTCCTTGGACATACTCATTGACGATGGAACACTGAAATTACATCGCAATTAAATTCAAAAGGAACAATGCCGCCTTAACTGCAAGATGAGTGAGACTTCTTAGAGTCTGTGCTATGATCCTATCCTGTGGGACCAGCATTAGTTTCCGATACACCACTCCAGGTTCAATGTATTCCTTGGACATACTCATTGACGATGAAACACTGAAATAACATCGGAATTAAATACAAAAGGAACAATGCCGCCTTAACTGCAAGATGAGTGAGACTTCTTAGAGTCTGTGCTTTGATCCGTCCCTGTGAGACTAGTATTAGTTTCCGATACACCACTACAGGTTCAATGTATTCCTTGGACCTTCGCATTGACGATGAAACACAGAAACTGCATCGGAATGAAAAAAAAAAGGCACAATGCCGCCTTAAGTACAGGAATAGAGACTCTTCTTACAGTCGGTGCTTTGAGCATTCCCTGTGAGACCAGTATTAGTTTCCGATATACCACTGCAGGTTCAATGTATTCCTTGGACATACGCATTGACGATGAAACACAGGAATCGCATCGGAATTAAATACAAAAGGCACAATGCCGCCCTACGTACAAGAATAGAGACTCTTCTTACATTCGGTGCTTTGAGCATTCCCTGTGAGACCGGTATTAGTTTCCGATACACCACTGCAGGTTCAATGTATTCCTTAGACATACACATTGACAATGAAACACAGAAATCGCATCGGAATTAAACACAAAAGGCACAATGCCGCCATAAGTGCCAGAATAGAGACCCTTCTTACAGTCGGTGGTTTGAGCATTCCCTGTGAGACCAGTATTAGTTTCTGATACACCTCAGCAGGTACAATGTATTCCTTGGAACTTCACATTGACGATGAAACACAGAAATCGCATCGGAATGAAATACAAAAGGCACAATGCCGCCTTAAGTACAAGAATTGAGACTCTTCCTACAGTCGATGCTTTGAGCATTCCCTGTGAGACCAGTATTAGTTTCCGATACACCACTGCAGGTTCAATGTATTCCTTAGACATACACATTGACGATGAAACACTGAAATTACATTGGAATTAAATACAAAAGGCACAATGCCACCATAAGTGCAAGTATAGAGACTCCTCTTACAGTCGGTGCTTTGAGCATTTCCTGTGAGATCAGTATTAGTTTCCGATACACCACTGCAGGTACAAAGTATTCCTTGTACCTTCACATTGACGATGAAACACAGAAATCACATCGGAATTAAATGCAAAAGGCACAATGCCGCCTTAAGTATAAGAATAGAGACTCTTCTTACAGTCGGTGCTATGAGCATTGCCTGTGAGACCAGTAATAGTATCCGATACACCACTGCAGGTTCAATGTATTCCTTGGACCTTCACATTGACGATGAAAAACAGAAATCGCATCGGAATCGAATACAAAATTCACAATGCCTCCTTAAGTACAAGAATAGAGACTCTTCTTACAGTCGGTTCTTTGAGCTTTCCCTGTGAGACCAGTATTAGTTTCCGATACACCACTGCAGAATCAATGTATTCCTTATACCTTCACATTGACGATGAAACACAGAATTCGCATCGGAATTAAATACTAAAGGCATAATGCCGCATTCAGTACAAGAATAGAGTCTCTTCTTACAGTCGGTGCTTTGAGCATTTCCTGTGAGACCAGTATTAGTTTCCGATACACCACTGCAGGGTCAATGTATTGCTTGGACATACACACTGACGATGAAACATAGAAATCGCATCGGAATTAAATACAAATGGCACAATGCCGCCTTACGTACAAGAATAGGGACTCATCTTACAGTCGGTGCTTTGAGCATTCCCTGTGAGACAAGTATTAGTTTCCGATACACCACACCAGGTTCAATGTATTCCTTGGACATACTCATTGACGATGAAACACTGAAATTACATCGGAATTAAATACAAAAGGAACAATGCCGCCTTAACTGCAAGATGAGTGAGACTTCTTAGAGTCTGTGCTTTGATCCTTTCCTGTGGGACCAGTATTAGTTTCCGATACACCACTCCAGGTTCAATGTATTCCTTGGACATACTCATTGACGATGAAACACTGAAATTAAGTCGGAATTCAATACAAAAGGGACAATGCCTCCTTAACGGCAAGATGAGTAAGACTTCTTAAGGTCTGTGCTTTGATCCTTTCCTGTGAGACCAGTATTAGTTTCCGATACACCACTGCAGGTTCAATGTATTCCTTGGACCTTCGCATTGACAATGAAACACAGAAATCGAATCGGAACTAAATACAAAAGGCACAATGCCGTAATAAGTACAAGAATAGAGTCTCTTCTTACAGTCGGTGCTTTGAGCATTCCCTGTGAGACCAGTATTAGATTCCGATACACCTCAGCAGGTACAATGTATTCCTTGGAACTTCACATTGACGATGAAACATAGAAATCGCCTCGGAATTAATACAAAAGGCACAATGCCGCAATAAGCACAAGAATAGAGACTCTTCTTACAGTCGGTGCTTTGAGCATTTCCTGTGAGCCCAGTATTAGTTTCCGATACACCACTGCAGGTTCAATGTATTTCTTAGACATACACATTGACGATGAAACACTGAAATTACATTGGAATTAAATAAAAAAGGCACAATGCCACCATAAGTGCAAGTATAGAGACTCCTCTTACAGTCGGTGCTTTGAGCATTCCCTGTGAGATCAGTATTAGTTTCCGATACACCACTGCAGGTACAATGTATTCCTTGTACCTTCACATTGACGATGAAACACAGAAATCGCATCGGAATTAAATGCAAAAGGCACAATGCCGCCTTAAGTACAAGAATAGAGACTCTTCTTACAGTCGGTGCTTTGAGCATTGCCTGTGAGACCAGTAATAGTATCCGATTCACCACTGCAGGTTCTATGTATTCCTTGGACCTACACATTGACGATGAAACACAGAAAACGCATCGGAATCAAATACAAAAGGCACAATGCCGCCTTAAGTACAAGAATAGAGACTCTTCTTACAGTCGGTTTTTTGAGCTTTCCCTGTGAGACCAGTATTAGTTTCCGATACACCACTGCAGGATCAATGTATTCCTTGGACCTTCACATTGACGATGAAACACAGAATTCGCATCGGAATTAAATACTAAAGGCATAATGCCGCCTTCAATACAAGAATAGAGTCTCTTCTTACAGTTGGTGCTTTAAGCATTTCCTGTGAGACCAGTATTAGTTTCCGATACACCACTGCAGGTTCAATGTATTGCTTGGACATACACACTGACGATGAAACATAGAAATCGCGTCGGAATTAAATACAAAAGGCACAATGCCGCCTTACGTACAAGAATAGAGACTCATCTTGCAGTCGGTGCTTTGAGCATTCCCTGTGATACCAGTATTAGTTTCCGATACACCACTGCAGGTTCAATGTATTGCTTGGACATACTCATTGACGATGAAACACTGAAATTATATCGGAGTTAAATACAAAAGGAACAATGCCGCCTTAACTGCAAGATGAGTGAGACTTCTTAGAGTCTGTGCTTTGATCCTTTCCTGTGGGACCAGTATTACTTTCCGATACACCACTCCAGGTTCAATGTATTCCTTGGACATACTCATTGACGATGAAACACTGAAATTACATCGGAATTAAATACAAAAGGAACAATGCCGCCTTAACGGCAAGATGAGTAAGACTTCTTAAGGTCTGTGTTTTGATCCTTTCCTGTGAGACCAGTATTAGTTTCCGATACACCACTGCAGGTTCAATGTATTCCTTGGACCTTCGCATTGACAATGAAACACAGAAATCGAATCGGAACTAAATACAAAAGCCACAATGCCGCAATAAGTACAAGAATAGAGACTCGTCTTACAGTCGGTGCTTTGAGCATTCCCTGTGAGACCAGTATTAGATTCCGATACACCTCAGCAGGTACAATGTATTCCTTGGAACTTCACATTGACGATGAAACACAGAAATCGCCTCCGAATTAATACAAAAGGCACAATGCCGCAATAAGCACAAGAATAGGGACTCTTCTTACAGTCGGTGCTTTGAGCATTTCCTGTGAGAATAGTATTAGTTTCCGATACACCACTGCAGGTTCAATGTATTCCTTAGACATACACATTGACGATGAAACACTGAAATTACATTGGAATTAAATACAAAAGGCACAATGCCACCATAAGTGCAAGTATAGAGACTCCTCTTACAGTCGGTGCTTTGAGCATTCCCTGTGAGATCAGTATTAGTTTCCGATACACCACTGCAGGTACAATGTATTCCTTGTACCTTCACATTGACGATGAAACACAGAAATCGCATCGGAATTAAATGCAAAAGGCACAATGCCGCCTTAAGTACAAGAATAGAGACTCTTCTTACAGTCGGTGCTTTGAGCATTGCCTGTGAGACCAGTAATAGTATCCGATTCACCACTGCAGGTTCTATGTATTCCTTGGACCTACACATTGACGATGAAACACAGAAATCGCATCGGAATCAAATACAAAAGGCACAATGCCGCCTTAAGTACAAGAATAGAGACTCTTCTTACAGTCGGTTTTTTGAGCTTTCCCTGTGAGACCAGTATTAGTTTCCGATACACCACTGCAGGATCAATGTATTCCTTGGACCTTCACATTGACGATGAAACACAGAATTCGCATCGGAATTAAATACTAAAGGCATAATGCCGCCTTCAATACAAGAATAGAGTCTCTTCTTACAGTTGGTGCTTTAAGCATTTCCTGTGAGACCAGTATTAGTTTCCGATACACCACTGCAGGTTCAATGTATTGCTTGGACATACACACTGACGATGAAACATAGAAATCGCGTCGGAATTAAATACAAAAGGCACAATGCCGCCTTACGTACAAGAATAGAGACTCATCTTGCAGTCGGTGATTTGAGCATTCCCTGTGATACCAGTATTAGTTTCCGATACACCACTGCAGGTTCAATGTATTGCTTGGACATACTCATTGACGATGAAACACTGAAATTACATCGGAGTTAAATACAAAAGGAACAATGCCGCCTTAACTGCAAGATGAGTGAGACTTCTTAGAGTCTGTGCTTTGATCCTTTCCTGTGGGACCAGTATTACTTTCCGATACACCACTCCAGGTTCAATGTATTCCTTGGACATACTCATTGACGATGAAACACTGAAATTACATCGGAATTAAATACAAAAGGAACAATGCCGCCTTAACGGCAAGATGAGTAAGACTTCTTAAGGTCTGTGTTTTGATCCTTTCCTGTGAGACCAGTATTAGTTTCCGATACACCACTGCAGGTTCAATGTATTCCTTGGACCTTCGCATTGACAATGAAACACAGAAATCGAATCGGAACTAAATACAAAAGCCACAATGCCGCAATAAGTACAAGAATAGAGACTCGTCTTACAGTCGGTGCTTTGAGCATTCCCTGTGAGACCAGTATTAGATTCCGATACACCTCAGCAGGTACAATGTATTCCTTGGAACTTCACATTGACGATGAAACACAGAAATCGCCTCGGAATTAATACAAAAGTCACAATGCCGCCATAAGTGCAAGAATAGAGACTCTTCTTACAGTCGGTGCTTTGAGCATTTCCTGTGAGACCAGTATTAGTTTCCGATACACCACTGCAGGTTCAATGTATTCCTTAGACATACACATTGACGATGAAACACTGAAATTACATTGGAATTAAATACAAAAGGCACAATGCCACCATAAGTGCAAGTATAGAGACTACTCTTACAGTCGGTGCTTTGAGCATTCCCTGTGAGATCAGTATTAGTTTCCGATACACCACTGCAGGTACAATGTATTCCTTGTACCTTCACATTGACGATGAAACACAGAAATCGCATCGGAATTAAATGCAAAAGGCACAATGCCGCCTTAAGTACAAGAATAGAGACTCTTCTTACAGTCGGTGCTTTGAGCATTGCCTGTGAGACCAGTAATAGTATCCGATACACCACTGCAGGTTCAATGTATTCCTTGGACCTACACATTGACGATGAAACACAGAAATCGCATCGGAATCAAATACAAAAGGCACAATGCCGCCTTAAGTACAAGAATAGAGACTCTTCTTACAGTCGGTTCTTTGAGCTTTCCCTGTGAGACCAGTATTAGTTTCCGATACACCACTGCAGGATCAATGTATTGCTTGGACATACTCATTGACGATGAAACACTGAAATTACATCGGAATTAAATACAAAAGGAACAATGCCGCCTTAACTGCAAGATGAGTGAGACTTCTTAGAGTCTGTGCTTTGATCCTTTCCTGTGGGACCAGTATTAGTTTCCGATACACCACTCCAGGTTCAATGTATTCCTTGGACATACTCATTGACGATGAAACACTGAAATTACATCGGAATTAAATACAAAAGGAACAATGCCGCCTTAACGGCAAGATAAGACTTCTTAAGGTCTGTGCTTTGATCCTTTCCTGTGAGACCAGTATTAGTTTCCGATACACCACTGCATTTTCAATGTATTCCTTGGACCTTCGCATTGACAATGAAACACAGAAATCGAATCGGAACTAAATTCAAAAGGCACAATGCCGCAATAAGTACAAGAATCGAGACTCTTCTTACAGTCGGTGCTTTGAGCATTCCCTGTGAGACCAGTATTAGATTCCGATACACCTCAGCAGGTACAATGTATTCCTTGGAACTTCACATTGACGATGAAACACAGAAATCGCCTCGGAATCAATACAAAAGGCACAATGCCGCAATAAGCACAAGAATAGAGACTCTTCTTACTGTCGGTGCTTTGAGGATTTCCTGTGAGACCAGTATTAGTTTCCGATACACCACTGCAGGTTCAATGTATTCCTTAGACATACACATTGACGATGAAACACTGAAATTACATTGGAATTATATACAAAAGGAACAATGCCACCATAAGTGCAAGTATAGAAACTCCTCTTACAGTCGGTGCTTTGAGCATTCCCTGTGAGATCAGTATTAGTTTCCGATACACCACTGCAGGTACAATGTATTCCTTGTACCTTCACATTGACGATGAAACACAGAAATCGCATCGGAATTAAATGCAAAAGGCACAATGCCGCCTTAAGTACAAGAATAGTGACTCTTCTTACAGTCGGTGCTTTGAGCATTGCCTGTGAGACCAGTAATAGTAACCGATACACCACTGCAGGTTCAATGTATTCCTTGGACCTTCACATTGACGATGAAACACAGAAATCGCATCGGAATCAAATACAAAAGGCACAATGCCGCCTTAAGTCCAAGAATAGAGACTCTTCTTACAGTCGGTTCTTTGAGCTTTCCCTGTGAGACCAGTATTAGTTTCCGATACACCACTGCAGGATCAATGTATTCCTTGGACCTTCACATTGACGATGAAAACAGAATTCGCATCGGACTTAAATACTAAAGGCATAATGCCGCCTTCAGTACAAGATTAGAGTCTCTTCTTACAGTAGGTGCTTTGAGCATTTCCTGTGAGACCAGTATTAGTTTCCGATACACCACTGCAGGATCAATGTATTGCTTGGACATACACACTGACGATGAAACATAGAAATCGCATCGGAATTAAATACAAAAGGCACAATGCCGCCTTAACGGCAAAATAAGTGAGGCTTCTTTGAGTCTGTGCTTTGATCCTTTCCTGTGAGACCAGTATTAGTTTCCGATACACCATTGCAGGTTCAATGTATTCCTTGGACCATCGCATTGACGATGAAACACAGAGATCGAATCGGAACTAAATACAAAAGGCACAATGCCGCAGTAAGTACAAGAATAGAGACTCTTCTTACAGTCGGTGCTTTGAGCATTCCCTGTGAGACCAGTATATGTTCCGATACACCACTGCAGGTTCAATGTATTCCTTAGACATACACATTGACGATGAAACACTGATATTACATCGAAATTAAATACAAATGGCACAATGCCGCCATAAGTGCAAGAATTGAGACTCCTCTTACAGTCGGTGCTTTGAGCATTCCGTGTGAGACCAATATTAGTTTCCGATACACCACTGCAGGTACAATGTATTCCTTGTACCTTCACATTGACGATGAAACACAGAATTTGCATCGGAATTAAATATTTAAGGCATTATGCCGCCTTCAGTACAAGAATAGAGTCTCTTCTTACAGTCGGTGCTTTGAGCATTTCCTGTGAGACCAGTATTAGTTTCCGATACACCACTGCAGGTTCAATGTATTCCTTGGACATACTCATTGACGATGAAACACTGAAAATACATCGGAATTAAATACAAAAGGAATAATGCCGCCTTAACGGCAAGATGAGTAAGACATCTTAAGGTCTGTGCTTTGATCCTTTCCTGTGAGACCAGTATTAGTTTCCGATACACCACTGCAGGTTCAATGTATTCCTTGGACCTTCGCATTGACAATGAAACACAGAAATCGAATCGGAACTAAATACAAAAGGCACAATGCCGCAATAAGTACAAGAATAGAGACTCTTCTTACAGTCGGTTCTTTGAGCTTTCCCTTTGAGACCAGTATTAGTTTCCGATACCCCACTCCAGGATCAATGTATTGCTTGGACATACACACTGACGATGAAACATAGAAATCGCATCGGAATTAAATACAAAAGGACAATGCCGCCTTACGTACAAGAATAGAGACTCATCTTACAGTCGGTGCTTTGAGCATTCCCTGTGAGACCAGTATTAGTTTCCGATACACCACTGCAGGTTCAATGTATTGCTTGGACATACTCATTGACGATGAAACACTGAAATTACATCGGAATTAAATACAAAAGGAACAATGCCGCCTTAACTGCAAGATGAGTGAGACTTCTTAGAGTCTGTGCTTTGATCCTTTCCTGTGGGACCAGTATTAGTTTCCGATACACCACTCCAGGTTCAATGTATTCCTTGGACATACTCATTGACGATGAAACACTGAAATTACATCGGAATTAAATAAAAAGGAACAATGCCGCCTTAACGGCAAGATGAGTAAGACTTCTTAAGGTCTGTGCTTTGATCCTTTCCTGTGAGACCAGTATTAGTTTCCGATACACCACTGCAGGTTCAATGTATTCCTTGGACCTTCGCATTGACTATGAAACACAGAAATCGAATCGGAACTAAATACAAAAGGCACAATGCCGCAATAAGTACAAGAATAGAGACTCTTCTTACAGTCGGTGCTTTGAGCATTCCCTATGAGAGCAGTATTAGATTCCGATACACCTCAGCAGGTACAATGTATTCCTTGGAACTTCACATTGACCATGAAACACAGAAATCGCCTCGGAATTAATACAAAAGGCACAATGCCGCATTAAGCACAAGAATAGAGACTCTTCTTACAGTCGGTGCTTTGAGCATTTCCTGTGAGACCAGTATTAGTTTCCGATACACCACTGCAGGTTCAATGTATTCCTTAGACATACACATTGACGATGAAACACTGAAATTACATTGGAATTAAATACAAAAGGCACAATGCCACCGTAAGTGCAAGTATAGAGACTCCTCTTACAGTCGGTGCTTTGAGCATTCCCTGTGAGATCAGTATTAGTTTCCGATACACCACTGCAGGTACAATGAATTCCTTGTACCTTCACATTGACGATGAAACACAGAAATCGCATCGGAATTAAATGCAAAAGGCACAATGCCGCCTTAAGTACAAGAATAGAGACTCTTCTTACAGTCGGTGCTTTGAGCATTGCCTGTGAGACCAGTAATAGTATCCGATACACCACTGCAGGTTCAATGTATTCCTTGGACCTTCACATTGACGATGAAACACAGAAATCTCATCGGAATCAAATACAAAATACACAATGCCGCCTAAAGTACAAGAATAGAGACTCTTCTTACAGTGGGTTCTTTGAGCTTTCCCTGTGAGACCAGTATTAGTTTCCGATACACCACTGCAGGATAAATGTATTCCTTGGACCTTTACATTGACGATGAAACACAGAATTCGCATCGGAATTAAATACTAAAGGCATAATGCCGCCTTCAGTACAAGAATAGAGTCTCTTCTTACAGTCGGTGCTTTGAGCATTTCCTGTGAGACCAGTATTAGTTTCCGATACACCACTGCAGGTTCAATGTAATGCTTGGACATACTCACTGACGATGAAACATAGAAATCGCATCGGAATTAAATACAAAAGGCACAATGCCGCCTTACGTACAAGAATAGAGACTCATCTTACAGTCGGTGCTTTGAGCATTCCCTGTGAGACCAGTATTAGTTTCCGATACACCACACCAGGTTCAATGTATTCCTTGGACATACTCATTGACGATGGAACACTGAAATTACATCGGAATTAAATTCAAAAGGTACAATGCCGCCTTAACGGCAAGATAAGTGAGGCTTCTTAGAGTCTGTGCTTTGATCCTTTCCTGTGAGACCAGTATTAGTTTCCGATACACCATTGCAGGTTCAATGTATTCCTTGGACCATCGCATTGACGATGAAACACAGAGATCGAATCGGAACTAAATACAAAAGGCACAATGCCGCACTAAGTACAAGAATAGAGACTCTTCTTACAGTCGGTGCTTTGAGCACTCCCTGTGAGACCAGTATTAGTTTCCGATACACCACTGCAGGTTCAATGTATTCCTTAGACATACACATTTACGATGAAACACTGATATTACATCGGAATTAAATACAAATGGCACAATGCCGCCATAAGTGCATGAATAGAGACTCCTCTTACAGTCGGTGCTTTGAGCATTCCGTGTGAGACCAATATTAAATTCCGATACACCACTGCAGGTACAATGTATTCCTTGTACCATCACAATGACGATGAAACACCGAATTTGCATGGGAATTAAATACTAAAGGCTTAATGCCGCCTTCAGTACAAGAATAGAGTCTCTTCTTACAGTCGGTGCTTTGAGCATTTCCTGTGAGACCAGTATTAGTTTCCGATACACCACTGCAGGTTCAATGTATTCCGTGGACATACTCATTGACGATGAAGCACTGAAATTACATCGGAATTAAATACAAAAGGAACAATGCCGCCTTAACGGCACGATGAGTAAGACTTCTTAAGGTCTGTGCTTTGATCCTTTCCTGTGAGACCAGTATTAGTTTCCGATACACCACTGCAGGTTCAATGTATTCCTTGGACCTTCGCATTGACAATGAAACACAGAAATCGAATCGGAACTAAATACAAAAGGCACAATGCCGCAATAAGTACAAGAATAGAGACTCTTCTTACAGTCGGTGCTTTGAGCATTCCCTGTGAGACCAGTATTAGTTTCCGATACACTACTGCAGGTTCAATGTATTCCTTGGACCTTCGCATTGACGATGAAACACAGAAATCGCATCGGAATTAAATACAAAAGGCACAATGCCGCCTTAAGTACAGGAATAGAGACTCTTCTTACAGTCGGTGCTTTGAGCATTCCCTGTGAGACCAGTATTAGTTTCCGATATACCACTGCAGGTTCAATGTATTCCTTGGACATACGCATTGACGATGAAACACAGAAATTGCATCGGAATTAAATACAAATGGCACAATGCCGCCCTACGTACAAGAATAGAGACTCTTCTTACATTCGGTGCTTTGAGCATTCCCTGTGAGACCGGTATTAGTTTCCGATACACCACTGCAGGTTCAATGTATTCCTTAGACATACACATTGACAATGAAGCACAGAAATCGCATCGGATTTAAACTCAAAAGGCACAATGCTGCCATAAGTGCCAGAATAGAGACCCTTCTTACAGTCGGTGCTTTGAGCATTGCCTGTGAGACCAGTAATAGTATCCGATACACCACTGCAGGTTCAATGTATTCCTTGGACTTTCACATTGACGATGAAACACAGAATTCGCATTGGAATTAAATACTAAAGGCTTAATGCCGCCTTCAGTACAAGAATAGAGTCCCTTCTTACAGTCGGTGCTTTGAGCATTTCCTGTGAGACCAGTATTAGTTTCCGATACACCACTGCAGGTTCAATGTATTGCTTGGACATACACACTGACGATGAAACATAGAAATCGCATCGGAATTAAATACAAAAGGCACAATGCCGCCTTACGTACAAGAATAGAGACTCATCTTACAGTCGGTGCTTTGAGCATTCCCTGTGAGACAAGTATTAGTTTCCGATACACCACACCAGGTTCAATGTATTCCTTGGACGTACTCATTGACGATGGAACAATGAAATTACATCGGAATAAAATTCAAAAGGAACAATGCCGCCTTAACGGCAAGATAAGTGAGGCTTCTTAGAGTCTGTGCTTTGATCCTTTCCTGTGAGACCAGTATTAGTTTCCGATACACCATTGCAGGTTCAATGTATTCCTTGGCCCATCGCATTGACGATGAAACACAGAGATCGAATCGGAACTAAATACAAAAGGCACAATGCCGCAATAAGTACAAGAATAGAGGCTCTTCTTACAGTCGGTGCTTTGAGCATTCCCTGTGAGACCAGTATTAGTTTCCGATACACCACTGCAGGTTTAATGTATTCCTTAGACATACAAATTGACGATGAAACACTGATATAAAATCGGAATTAAATACAAATGGCACAATGCCCCCATAAGTGCAAGAATAGAGACTCCCCTTACAGTCGGTGCTTTGAGCATTCCCTGTGAGACCAATATTAGTTTCCGATACACCACTGCAGGTACAATATATTCCTTGTACCTTCACATTGACGATGAAACACAGAATTTGCATCGGAATTAAATACTAAAGGCATAATGCCGCCTTCAGTACAAGAATAGAGTCTCTTCTTACAGTCGGTGCTTTGAGCATTTCCTGTGAGACCAGTATTAGTTTCCGATACACCACTGCAGGTTCAATGTATTGCTTGGACATACACATTGACGATGAAACACAGAAATCGCATCGGAATTAAGTACAAAATGCACAATGCCGCCTTCAGTACAAGAATAGAGACTCTTCTTACAGTCGGTGCTTTGAGCATTCCCTGTGAGACCAGTATTAGTTTCTGATACACCACTGCTGGTACAATGTATTCCTTGGACATACGCATTGACGATGACACACATAAATCGCATCTGAAATAAATACAAAAGGCACAAGGCCTCCTTACGTACAAGAAATGAGACTCTTCTTACAGTCGGTGCTTTGAGCATTCCCTGTGAGACCAGTATTAGTTTCCGATACACCACTGCAAGTTCAATGAATTCCTTAGACATACACATTGACGAAGAAACACTGAAATTACATCGGAATTAAATACAAAAGTAACAATGCCGCCATAAGTGCAAGAATAGAGACTCTTCTTACAGTCGGTGCTTTGAGCTTTCCCTGTGAGACCAGTATTAGTCTCTGATACACCACTCCAGGTTCAATGTATTCCTTGGACATACTCATTGACGATGAAACACTGAAATTACATCGGAATTAAATACAAATGGCACAATGCCGCCATAAGTGCAAGAATAGAGACTCCTCTTACAGTAGGTGCTTTGAGCATTCCCTGTGAGACCAGTATTAGTTTCCGATACACCACTGCAGGTACAATGTATTCCTTGTACCTTCACATTGACGATGAAACACAGAAATCGCTTCGGAATTAAATACAAAAGGCACAATGCCGCCTTAAGTACAAGAATAGAGACTCTTCTTACAGTCGGTGCTTTGAGCATTCCCTGTGAGACCAGTATTAGTTTCTGATACACCACTGCAGGTTCAATGTTTTCCTTGGACATACACATTGACGATGAAACACAGAAATCGCATCGGAATTAAATACAAAACGCACAATGCCGCCTTTCGTACAAGAATACAGACTCTTCTTACAGTCGGTGCTTTGAGCATTCCCTGTGAGACCAGTATTAGTTTCCGATACACCACTGCAGGTTCAATGTATTCCTTGGACCTTCGCATTGACGATGAAACACAGAAATCGCATCGGAATTAAATACAAAAGGCACAATGCCGCCTTAAGTACAAGAATAGAGACTCTTCTAACAGTCGGTGCCTTGAGCATTCCCTGTGAGACCAGTATTAGTTTCCGATACACAACTGCAGGTTCAATGAACTCCTTAGACATACACATTGACGATGAAACACTGAAATTACATCGGAATTAAATACAAAAGGCACAATGCCGCCTTAAGTACAGGAATAGAGACTCTTCTTACAGTCGGTGCTTTGAGCATTCCCTGTGAGACCAGTATTAGTTTCCGATATACCACTGCAGGTTCAATGTATTCCTTGGACATACGCATTGACGATGAAACACAGAAATCGCATCGGAATTAAATACAAAAGGCACAATGCCGCCCTACGTACAAGAATAGAGACTCTTCTTACATTCGGTGCTTTGAGCATTCCCTGTGAGACCGGTATTAGTTTCCGATACACCACTGCAGGTTCATTGTATTCCTTAGACATACACATTGACAATGAAACACAGAAATCGCATCGGAATTAAACTCAAAAAGCACAATGCCGCCATAAGTGCAAGAATAGAGACTCCTCTTACAGTCGGTGCTTTGAGCATTCCCTGTGAGACCAGTATTAGTTTCCGATACATTACTGCAGGTACAATGTATTCCTTGTAACTTCACATTGACGATGAAACACAGTCATCGCATCGGAATTAAATACAAAAGGCACAATGCCGCCTTAAGTACAAGAATAGAGACTCTTCTTACAGTCGGTGCTGTGAGATTTCCCTGTGAGACCAGTATTAGTTTCCGATACACCACTGCAGGTTCAATGTATTCCTTAGACATACACATTGGCGATGAAACATTGTAATTACATCGGAATTAAATACAAATGGCACAATGCCGCCATAAGTGCAAGAATAGAGACTCCTCTTACAGTCGGTGCTTTGAGCATTCCCTGTGAGACCAGTATTAGTTTCCGATACATTACTGCAGGTACAATGTATTCCTTGTAACTTCACATTGACGATGAAACACAGTCATCGCATCGGAATTAAATACAAAAGGCACAATGCCGCCTTAAGTACAAGAATAGAGACTCTTCTTACAGTCGGTGCTTTGAGCATTCCCCGTGAGACCAGTATTAGTTTCCGATATACCACTGCAGTTTCAATGTATTCCTTGGACATACGCATTGACGATGAAACACAGAAATCGCATCGGAATTAAATACAAAAGGCACAATGCCGCCCTACGTACAAGAATAGAGACTCTTCTTACATTCGGTGCTTTGAGCATTCCCTGTGAGACCGGTATTAGTTTCTGATACACCACTGCAGGTTCAATGTATTCCTTAGACATACACATTGACAATGAAACACAGAAATCGCATCGGAATTAAACTCGAAAGGCACAATGCCGCCATAACTGCCAGAATAGCGACCCTTCTTACAGTCGGTGCTTTGAGCATTCCCTGTGAGACCAGTATTAGTTTCCGATACACCACTGCAGGTACAATGTATTCCTTGTACCTTCACATTGACGATGAAACACAGAAATCGCATCGGAATTAAATACAAAAGGCACAATGTCGCCTTAAGTACAAGAATAGAGACTCTTCTTACAGTCGGTGTTTTGAGCATTCCCTGTGAGACCAGTATTAGATTCTGATACACCACTGCAGGTTCAATGTATTCCTTGGACATACACATTGACGATGAAACACAGAAATCGCATCGGAATTAAATACAAAAGGCACAATGCCGCCTTTCGTACAAGAATAGAGACTCTTCTTACAGTCGGTGCCGTGAGCATTCCCTGTGAGACCAGTATTAGTTTCCGACACACCACTGCAGGTTAAATGAATTCCTTAGACGTACACATTGACGATGAAACACTGAAATTACATCGGAATTAAATACAAAAGGCACAATGCCGCCATAAGTGGAAGAATTGAGACTCTTCTTACAGTCGGTGCTTTGAGCTTTCCCTGTGAGACCAGTATTAGTTTCCGATTCACCACTCCAGGTTCAATGTATTCCTTGGAGATACTCATTGACGATGAAACACTGAAATTACATCGGAATTAAATACAAAAGGAACAATGCCGCCTTAACGGCAAGATGAGTAAGACTTCTTAAGGTCTGTGCTTTGATCCTTTCCTGTGAGGCCAGTATTAGTTTCCGATACACCACTGCAGGTTCAATGTATTCCTTGGACCTTCGCATTGACAATGAAGCACGGAAATCGAATCGGAACTAAATACAAAAGGCACAATGCCACAATAAGTACAAGAATAGAGACTCTTCTTACAGTCGGTGCTTTGAGCATTCCCTGTGAGACCATTATTAGTTTCCGATACACCACTGCAGGTTCAATGTATTCCTTAGACATACACATTGGCGATGAAACATTGAAATTACATCGGAATTAAATACAAATGGCACAATGCCGCCATAAGTGCAAGAATAGAGACTCCTCTTACAGTAGGTGCTTTGGGCATTCCCTGTGAGACCAGTATTAGTTTCCGATACACCACTGCAGGTACAATGTATTCCTTGTACCTTCACATTGACAATGAAACACAGAAATCGCATCGGAATTAAATACAAAAGGAACAATGCCGCCTTAAGTACAAGAATAGAGACTCTTCTTACAGTCGGTGCTTTGAGCACTCCCTGTGAGACCAGTATTAGTTTCTGATACACCACTGCAGGTTCAATGTATTCCTTGGACATACACATTGACGATGAAACACAGAAATCGCATCGGAATTAAATACAAAACGCACAATGCCGCCTTTCGTACAAGAATAGAGACTCTTCTTACAGTCGGTGCTTTGAGCATTCCCTGTGAGACCAGTATTAGTTTCCGATACACCACTGCAGGTTCAATGTATTCCTTGGACCTTCGCATTGACGACGAAACACAGAAATCGCATCGGAATTAAATACAAAAGGCACAATGCCGCCTTAAGTACAGGAATAGAGACTCTTCTTTCAGTCGGTGCTTTGAGCATTCCCTGTGAGACCAGTATCAGTTTCCGATATACCACTGCAGGTTCAATGTATTCCTTGGACATACGCATTGACGATGAAACACAGAAATCGCATCGGAATTAAACTCAAAAGGCACAATGCCGCCATAAGTGCCAGAATAGAGACTCTTCTTACAGTCGGTGCTTTGAGCATTCCCTGTGAGACCAGTATTAGTTTCCGATACACCACTGCAGGTACAATGTATTCCTTGTACCTTCACATTGACGATGAAACACGGAAATCGCATCGGAATTAAATACAAAAGGCGCAATGCCGCCTTAAGTACAAGAATAGTGACTCTTCTTACAGTCGGTGCTTTGAGCATTCCCTGTGAGACCAGTATTAGTTTCTGATACACCACTGCAGGTTCATTGTATTCCTTGGACATACACATTGACGATGAAACACAGAAATCGCATCGGAATTAAATACAAAAGGCACAAAGCCGCCTTTCGTACAAGAATAGAGACTCTTCTTACATTCGGTGCTTTGAGCATTCCCCGTGAGACCAGTATTAGTTTCCGATACACCACTGCAGGTTCAATGTATTCCTTAGACATACACATTGGCGATGAAACATTGAAATTACATCGGAATTAAATACAAATGGCACAATGCCGCCACAAGTGCAAGAATAGAGACTCCTCTTACAGTCGGTGCTTTGAGGATTCCCTGTGAGACCAGTATTAGTTTCCGATACATTACTGCAGGTACAATGTATTCCTTGTACCTTCACATTGACGATGAAACACAGAAATCGCATCGGAGTTAAATACAAAAGGCACAATGCCGCCTTAAGTACAAGAATAGAGACTCTTCTTACAGTCGGTGCTTTGAGCATTCCCTGTGAGACCAGTATTAGTTTCTGATACACCACTGCAGGTTCAATGTATTCCTTGGACATACACATTGACGATGAAACACAGAAATCGCATCGGAATTAAATACAAAAGGCACCATGTTGCCTTTCGGACAAGAATAGAGACTCTTCTTACAGTCGGTGCTTTGAGCATTCCCTGTGAGACCAGTATTAGTTTCCGATATACCACTGCAGGTTCAATGTATTCCTTGGACATACGCATTGACGATGAAACACAGAAATCGCATCGGAATTAAATACAAAAGGCACAATGCCGCCCTACGTACAAGAATAGAGACTCTTCTTACATTCGGTGCTTTGAGCATTCCCTGTGAGACCGGTATTAGTTTCCGATACACCACTGCAGGTTCAATGTATTCCTTAGACATACACATTGACGATGAAACACAGAAATCGCATCGGAATTAAATACAAAAGGCACAATGTTGCCTTTCGTACAAGAATAGAGACTCTTCTTACAGTCGGTGCTTTGAGCATTCCCTGTCAGACCAGTATTAGTTTCCTTCACACCACTCCAGGTTCAATGTATTCCTTGGACATACTCATTGACGGTGAAACACTGAAATTACATCGGAATTAAATACAAAAGGAACAATGCCGCCTTAACTGCAAGATGAGTGAGACATCTTAGAGTCTGTGCTTTGTTCCTTTCCTGTGAGACCTGTATTAGTTTCCGATACACCACTGCAGGTTCAATGTATTCCTTGGACCTTCGCATTGACGATGAAACACAGAAATCACATCGGAACTAAATACAAAATGCACAATACCGCAATAAGTACAAGAGTAGAGACTCTTCTAACAGTCGGTGCCGTGAGCATTCCCTGTGAGACCAGTATTAGTTTCCGATACACAACTGCAGGTTCAATGAATTCCTTAGACGTACACATTGACGATGAAACACTGAAATTACATCGGAATTAAATACAAAAGGCACAATGACGCCATAAGTGCAAGAATAGAGACTCTTCTTACAGTCGGTGATTTGATCTTTCCCTGTGAGACCAGTATTAGTTTCCGATACACCACTCCAGGTTCAATGTATTCCTTGGACACACTCATTGACGATGAAACACTGAAATTACATCGGAATTAAATACAAAAGGAACAATGCCGCCTTAACGGCAAGATGAGTAAGACTTCTTAAGGTCTGTGCTTTGATCCTTTCCTGTGAGACCAGTATTAGTTTCCGATACACCACTGCAGGTTCAATGTATTCCTTGGACCTTCGCATTGACAATGAAACCCAGAAATCGAATCGGAACTAAATACAAAAGGCACAATGCCGCAATAAGTACAAGAATAGAGACTTTTCTTACAGTCGGTGCTTTGAGCATTCCCCGTGAGACCAGTATTAGTTTCCCATACACCACTGCAGGTTCAATGTATTCCTTAGACATACACATTGGCGATGAAACATTGAAATTACATCGGAATTAAATACAAATGGCACAATACCGCCATAAGTGCAAGAATAGAGACTCCTCTTACAGTCGGTGCTTTGAGCATTCCCTGTGAGACCAGTATTAGTTTCCGATACATTACTGCAGGTACAATGTATTCCTTGTACCATCACATTGACGATGAAACACAGAAATCGCATCGGAATTAAATACAAAAGGCACAATGCCGCCTTAAGTACAAGAATAGAGACTCTTCTTACAGTCGGTGCTTTGAGCATTCCCTGTGAGACCAGTATTAGTTTCTGATACACCACTGCAGGTTCAATGTATTCCTTGGACATACACATTGACGATGAAACACAGAAATCGCATCGGAATTAAATACAAAAGGCACAATGCCGCCTTTCGTACAAGAATAGAGACTCTTCTTAAAGTCGGTGCATTGAGCATTCCCTGTGAGACAAGTATTAGTTTCCGATACATAACTCCAGGTTCAATGTATTCCTTGGACATACACATTGACGATGAAACACTGAAATTACATCGGAATTAAATACAAAAGGCACAATGCCGCCATAAGTGCAAGAATAGAGTCTCTTCTTACAGTCGGTGCTTTGAGCTTTCCATGTGAGACCAGTATTAGTTTCCGATACACCACTAGAGGTTTAATGTATTCCTTGGACATACTCATTGACGATGAAACACTGAAGATACATCGGAATTAAATACAAAAGGAACAATGCCGCCTTAACGGCAAGATGAGTAACACTTCTTAAGTTCTGTGCTTTGATCCTTTCCTGTGAGACCAGTATTAGTTTCCGATACACCACTGCAGGTTCAATGTATTCCTTGGACCTTCGCATTGACAGTGATACACAGAAATCGAATCGGAACTAAAAACAAAAGGCACAATTCCGCTTTAAGTACAAGATTAGAGACTCCTCTTACAGTCGGTGCTTTGAGCATTCCCTGTGAGACCAGTATTAGTTTCTGATACACCACTGCAGGTTCAATGTATTCCTTGGACATACACATTGACGATGAAACACAGAAATCGCATCGGAATTAAATACAAAAGGCACAATGCCGCCTTTCGTACAAGAATAGAGACTCTTCTTACAGTCGGTGCTTTGAGCATTCCCTGTGAGACCAGTATTAGTTTCCGATACACCACTCCAGGTTCAATGTATTCCTTTGACATACTCATTGACGATGAAACACTGAAATTACATCGGAATTAAATACAAGTGGAACAATGCCCCCTTAACTGCAAGATGAGTGAGACTTCTTAGAGTCTGTGCTTTGATCCTTTCCTGTGAGACCAGTATTAGTTTCCGATACACCACTGCAGGTTCAATGGATTCCTTGGACCTTCGCATTGACGATGAAACACAGAAATCGCATCGGAATTAAATACAAAAGGCACAATGCCGCCTTAAGTACAGGAATAGAGACTCTTCTTACAGTCGGTGCTTTGAGCATTCCCTGTGAGACCAGTATTAGTTTCCGATATACCACTGCAGGTTCAATGTATTCCTTGGACATACGCATTGACGATGAAACACAGAAATCGCATCGGAATTAAATACAAAAGGCACAATGCCGCCCTACGTACAAGAATAGAAACTCATCTTACATTCGGTGCTTGGAGCAATCCCTGTGATACCGGTATTAGTTTCCGATACACCACTGCAGGTTCAATGTATTCCTTAGACATACACATTGACAATGAAACACAGAAATCGCATCGGAATTAAACTCAAAAGGCACAATGCCGCCATAAGTGCCAGAATAGAGACCCTTCTTACAGTCGGTGCTTTGAGCATTCCCTGTGAGACCAGTATTAGTTTCCGATACACCTCAGCATGTACAATGTATTCCTTGGAACTTCACATTGACGATGAAACACAGAAATCGCATCGGAATTAAATACAAAAGGCACAATGCCGCCTTAAGTACAAGAATTGAGACTCTTCCTACAGTCGATGCTTTGAGCATTCCCTGTGAGACCAGTATTAGTTTCCGATACACCACTGCAGGTTCAATGGATTCCTTGGACATACGCATTGACGATGAAACACAGAAATCGCATCGGAGTCAAATACAAAAGGCACAATGCCGCCTAAAGTACAAGAATAGAGACTCTTCTTACAGTCGGTTCTTTGAGCTTTCCCTGTGAGAACAGTATTAGTTTCCGATACACCACTGCAGGTTCAATGTATTCTTTGGACCTTCACATTGACGATGAAACACTGAATTCGCATCGGAATTAAATACTAAAGGCATAATGCCGCCTTCAGTGCAAGAATAGAGTCTCTTCTTACAGTCGGTGCTTTGAGCATTTCATGTGAGACCAGTATTAGTTTCCGATACACCACTGCAGGTTCAATGTATTGCTTGGACATACACACTGACGATGAAACATAGAAATCGCATCGGAATTAAATACAAAAGGCACAATGCCGCCTAACGTACAAGAATAGAGACTCATCTTACAGTCGGTGCTTTGAGCATTCCCTGTGAGACCAGCATTAGTTTCCGATATACCACACCAGGTTCAATGTATTCCCTGGACATACTCATTGACGATGGAACACTGAAATTACATCGGAATTAAATTCAAAAGGAACAATGCCGCCTTAACGGCAAGATAAGTGAGGCTTCTTAGAGTCTGTGCTCTGATCCTTTCCTGTGAGACCAGTATTAGTTTCCAATACACCATTGCAGGTACAATGTATTCCTTGGGCCATCGCATTGACGATGAAACACAGAGATCGAATCGGAACTAAATACAAAAGGCACAATGCTGCAATAAGTACAAGAATAGAGACTCTTCTTACAGTCGGTGCTTTGAGCATTCCCTGTGAGACCAGTATTAGTTTCCGATACATCACTGCAGGTTCAATGTACTCCTTAGACATACACATTGACGATGAAACGCTGATATTACATCGGAATTAAATACAAATGGCCCAATGCCGCCATAAGTGCAAGAATAGAGACTCCAATTACAGTCGGTGCTTTGAGCATTCCCTGTGAGAGCAATATTAGTTTCCGATACACCACTGCAGGTACAATGTATTCCTTGTACCTTCACATTGACGATGAAACACAGAATTTGCATCGGAATTAAATACTAAAGGCATAATGCCGCCTTCAGTACAAGATTAGAGTCTCTTCTTACAGTCGGTGCTTTGAGCATTTCCTGTGAGACCAGTATTAGTTTCCGATACACCACTGCAGGTTCAATGTATTGTTTGGACATACACATTGACGATGAAACACAGAAATCACATCGGAACTAAATAGAAAATGCACAATACCGCAATAAGTACAAGAGTAGAGACTCTTCTTACAGTCGGTGCCTTGAGCATTCCCTGTGAGACCAGTATTAGTTTCCGATACACCACTGCAGGTTCAATGAATTCCTTAGACATACACATTGACGATGAAACACTGAAATTACATCGGAATTAAATACAAATGGCACAATGCCGCCATAAGTGCAAGAATAGAGACGCCTCTTACAGTCGGTGATATGAGCATTCCCTGTGAGACCAGTAGTAGTTTCCGATACACCACTGCAGGTACAATGTATTCCTTGTACCTTCACATTGACGATGAAACACAGAAATCGCATCGGAATTAAATACAAAAGGCACAATGCCGCCTTAAGTACAAGAATAGAGACTCTTCTTACAGTCGGTGCTTTGAGCATTCCCTGTGAGACCAGTATTAGTTTCTGATACACCACTGCAGGTTCAACGTATTCCTTGGACATACACATTGACGATGATACACAGAAATCGCATCGGAATTAAATACAAAAGGCACAATGCCGCCTTTCGTACAAGAATAGAGACTCTTCTTACAGTCGGTGCTTTGAGCATTCCCTGTGAGACCAGTATTAGTTTCCGATACACCACTCCAAGTTCAATGTATTCCTTGGACATACTCATTGACGATGAAACACTGAAATTACATCGGAATTAAATACAAAAGGAACAATGCCGCCTTAACTGCAAGATGAGTGAGACTTCTTAGAGTCTGTGCTTTGATCCTTTCCTGTGAGACCATTATTAGTTTCCGATACACCACTGCAGGTTCAATGTATTCCTTAGACATCCACATTGGCAATGAAACACAGAAATCGCATCGGAATTAAACTCAAAAGGCACAATGCCGCCATAAGTGCCAGAATAGAGACACTTCTTACAGTCGTTGCTTTGAGCATTCCCTGTGAGACCAGTATTTGTTTCTGATACACCTCAGCAGGTACAATGTATTCCTTGTAACTTCACATTGACGATGAAACACAGAAATCGCATCGGAATTAAATACAAAAGGCACAATGCCGCCTTAAGTACAAGAATTGAGACTCTTCCTACAGTCGATGCTTTGAGCATTCCCTGTGAGACCAGTATTAGTTTCCGATACACCAAAGCAGGTACAATGTATTCCTTGTACCTTCACATTGACGATGAAACACAGAAATCGCATCGGAATTAAATGCAAAAGGCACAATGCCGCCTTAAGTACAAGAATAGAGACTCTTCTTACAGTCGGTGCTTTGAGCATTTCCTGTGAGACCAGTATTAGTTTCCGATATACCACTGCAGGTTCAATGTATTGCTTGGACATACTCATTACGATGAAACACTGAAATTACATCGGAATTAAATAGAAAAGGAACAATGCCGCCTTAACTGCAAGATGAGTGAGACTTCTTAGAGTCTTTGCTTTGATCCTTTCCTGTGAGACCAGTATTAGTTTCCGATACACCACTCCAGGTTCAATGTATTCCTTGGACATACTCATTGACGATGAAACACTGAAATTACATCGGAATTAAATACTAAAGGGACAATGCCACCTTAACGGCAAGATGAGTAAGACTTCTTAAGGTCTGTGCTTTGATCCTTTCCTGTGAGACCAGTATTAGTTTCCGATACACCACTGCAGGTTCAATGTATTCCTTGGACCTTCGCATTGACAATGAAACACAGAAATCGAATCGGAAATAAATACAAAAGGCACAATGCCGCAATAAGTACAAGAATAGAGACTCTTCTTACAGTCGGTGCTTTGAGCATTCCCTGTGAGACCAGTATTAGTTTCCGATATACCACTGCAGGTTCTATGTATTCCTTGGACATACGCATTGACGATGAAACACAGAAATCGCATCGGAATTAAATACAAAAGGCACAATGCCGCCCTACGTACAAGAATAGAGACTCTTCTTACATTCGGTGCTTTGAGCATTCCCTGTGAGACCGGTATTAGTTTCCGATACACCACTGCAGGTTCAATGTATTCCTTAGACATACACATTGACAATGAAACACAGAAATCGCTTCGGAATTAAACTCGAAAGGCACAATGCCGCCATAAGTGCCAGAATAGCGACCCTTCTTACAGTCGGTGTTTTGAGCATTCCCTGTGAGACCAGTATTAGTTTCCGATACACCACTGCAGGTACAATGTAATCCTTGTACCTTCACATTGACGATGAAACACAGAAATCGCATCGGAATTAAATACAAAAGGCACAATGTCGCTTTAAGTACAAGAATAGAGACTCTTCTTACAGTCGGTGATTTGAGCATTCCCTGTGAGACCAGTATTAGTTTCTGATACACCACTGCAGGTTCAAGGTATTCCTTGGACATACACATTGACGATGAAACACAGAAATCGCATCGGAATTAAATACAAAAGGCACAATGCCGCCTTTCGTACAAGAATAGAGTCTCTTCTTACAGTCGGTGCTTTGAGCATTCCCTGTCAGACCAGTATTAGTTTCCGATACACCACTCCAGGTTCAATGTATTCCTTGGACATACTCATTGACGATGAAACACTGAAATTACATCGGAATTAAATACAAAAGGAACAATGCCGCCTTAACGGCAAGATGAGTAAGACTTCTTAAGGTCTGTGCTTTGATCCTTTCCTGTGAGACCAGTATTAGTTTCCGATTCACCACTGCAGGTTCAATGTATTCCTTGGACCTTCGCATTGACAATGAAACACAGAAATCGAATCGGAACTAAATACAAAAGGCACAATGCCGCAATAAGTACAAGAATAGAGACTCTTCTTACAGTCGGTGTTTTGAGCATTCCCCGTGAGACCAGTATTAGTTTCCGATACACCACTGCAGGTTCAATGTATTCCTTAGACATACACATTGGCGATGAAACATTGAAATTACATCGGAATTAAATACAAATGGCACAATGCCGCCATAAGTGCAAGAATAGAGACTCCTCTTACAGTCGGTGCTTTGAGCATTCCCTGTGAGACCAGTATTAGTTTCCGATACATTACTGCAGGTACAATGTATTCCTTGTACCTTCACATTGACGATGAAACACAGAAATCGCATCGGAATTAAATACAAAAGGCACAATGCCGCCTTAAGTACAAGAATAGAGACTCTTCTTACAGTCGGTGCTTTGAGCATTCCCTGTGAGACCAGTATTAGTTTCTGATACACCACTGCAGGTTCAATGTATTCCTTGGACATACACATTGACGATGAAACACAGAAATCGCATCGGAATTAAATACAAAAGGCACAATGCCGCCTTTCGTACAAGAATAGAGACTCTTCTTACAGTCGGTGCTTTGAGCATTCCCTGTGAGACCAGTATTAGTTTCCGATACACAACTCCAGGTTCAATGTATTCCTTGGACATACACATTGACGATGAAACACTGAAATTACATCGGAATTAAATACAAAAGGCACAATGCCGCCATAAGTGCAAGAATAGAGTCTCTTCTTACAGTCGGTGCTTTGAGCTTTCCATGTGAGACCAGTATTAGTTTCCGATACACCACTAGAGGTTCAATGTATTCCTTGGACATACTCATTGACGATGAAACACTGAAATTACATCGGAATTAAATACAAAAGGAACAATGCCGCCTTAACGGCAAGATGAGTAACACTTCTTAAGTTCTGTGCTTTGATCCTTTCCTGTGAGACCAGTATTAGTTTCTGATACACCACTGCAGGTTCAATGTATTCCTTGGACATACACATTGACGATGAAACACAGAAATCGCATCGGAATTAAACTCAAAAGGCACAATGCCGCCATAAGTGCCAGAATAGAGACCCTTCTTACAGTCGGTGCTTTGAGCATCCCCTGTGAGACCAGTATTAGTTTCCGATACACCTCAGCATGTACAATGTATTCCTTGGAACTTCACATTGACGATGAAACACAGAAATCGCATCGGAATTAAATACAAAAGGCACAATGCCGCCTTAAGTACAAGAATTGAGACTCTTCCTACAGTCGATGCTTTGAGCATTCCCTGTGAGACCAGTATTAGTTTCCGATACACCACTGCAGGTTCAATGGATTCCTTGGACATACGCATTGACGATGAAACACAGAAATCGCATCGGAGTCAAATACAAAAGGCACAATGCCGCCTAAAGTACAAGAATAGAGACTCTTCTTACAGTCGGTTCTTTGAGCTTTCCCTGTGAGAACAGTATTAGTTTCCGATACACCACTGCAGGTTCAATGTATTCTTTGGACCTTCACATTGACGATGAAACACTGAATTCGCATCGGAATTAAATACTAAAGGCATAATGCCGCCTTCAGTGCAAGAATAGAGTCTCTTCTTACAGTCGGTGCTTTGAGCATTTCATGTGAGACCAGTATTAGTTTCCGATACACCACTGCAGGTTCAATGTATTGCTTGGACATACACACTGACGATAAAACATAGAAATCGCATCGGAATTAAATACAAAAGGTACAATGCCGCCTAACGTACAAGAATAGAGACTCATCTTACAGTCGGTGCTTTGAGCATTCCCTGTGAGACCAGTATTAGTTTCCGATACACCACTGCAGGTTCAATGAATTCCTTAGACATACACATTGACGATGAAACACTGAAATTACATCGGAATTAAATACAAAAGGAACAATGCCGCCTTAACGGCAAGATGAGTAAGACTTCTTAAGGTCTGTGCTTTGATCCTTTCCTGTGAGACCAGTATTAGTTTCCGATACAACACTGCAGGTTCAATGTATTCCTTGGACCTTCGCATTGGCAATGAAACACAGAAATCGAATCGGAACTAAATACAAAAGGCACAATGCCGCAATAAGTACAAGAATAGAGACTCTTCTTACAGTCGGTGTTTTGAGCATTCCCTGTGAGACCAGTATTAGTTTCCGATACACCACTGCAGGTTCAATGTCTTCCTTAGACATACACATTGGCGATGAAACATTGAAATTACATCGGAATTAAATACAAATGGCACAATGCCGCCATAAGTGCAAGAATAGAGACGCCTCTTACAGTCGGTGATATGAGCATTCCCTGTGAGACCAGTATTAGTTTCCGATACACCACTGCAGGTACAATGTATTCCTTGTACCTTCACATTGACGATGAAACACAGAAATCGCATCGGAATTAAATACAAAAGGCACAATGCCGCCTTAAGTACAAGAATAGAGACTCTTCTTACAGTCGGTGCTTTGAGCATTCCCTGTGAGAGCAGTATTAGTTTCTGATACACCACTGCAGGTTCAACGTATTCCTTGGACATACACATTGACGATGATACACAGAAATCGCATCGGAATTAAATACAAAAGGCACAATGCCGCCTTTCGTACAAGAATAGAGACTCTTCTTACAGTCGGTGCTTTGAGCATTCCCTGTGAGACCAGTATTAGTTTCCGATACACCACTCCAAGTTCAATGTATTCCTTGGACATACTCATTGACGATGAAACACTGAAATTACATCGGAATTAAATACAAAAGGAACAATGCCGCCTTAACTGCAAGATGAGTGAGACTTCTTAGAGTCTGTGCTTTGATCCTTTCCTGTGAGACCAGTATTAGTTTCCGATACACCACTGCAGGTTCAATGTATTCCTTAGACATCCACATTGACAATGAAACACAGAAATCGCATCGGAATTAAACCCAAAAGGCACAATGCCGCCATAAGTGCCAGAATAGAGACACTTCTTACAGTCGTTGCATTGAGCATTCCCTGTGAGACCAGTATTTGTTTCTGATACACCTCAGCAGGTACAATGTATTCCTTGTAACTTCACATTGACGATGAAACACAGAAATCGCATCGGAATTAAATACAAAAGGCACAATGCCGCCTTAAGTACAAGAATTGAGACTCTTCCTACAGTCGATGCTTTGAGCATTCCCTGTGAGACCAGTATTAGTTTCCGATACACCACTGCAGGTTCAATGGATTCCTTAGACATACGCATTGACGATGAAACAGAAATCGCCTCGGAATTAATACAAAAGGCACATTGCCGCAATAAGCACAAGAATAGAGACTCTTCTTACAGTCGGTGCTTTGAGCATTTCCTGTGAGACCAGTATTAGTTTCCGATACACCACTGAAGGTTCAATGTATTCCTTAGACATACACATTGACGATGAAACACTGAAATTACATTGGAATTAAATACAAAAGGCACAATGCCACCATAAGTGCAAGTATAGAGACTCCTCTTACAGTCGGTGCTTTGAGCATTTCCTGTGAGATCAGTATTAGTTTCCGATACACCAAAGCAGGTACAATGTATTCCTTGTACCTTCACATTGACGATGAAACACAGAAATCGCATCGGAATTAAATACAAAAGGCACAATGCCGCCTTAAGTACAGGAATAGAGACTCTTCTTACAGTCGGTGCTTTGAGCATTCCCTGTGAGACCAGTATTAGTTACCGATAAACCACTGAAGGTTCAATGTATTCCTTGGACATACGCATTGACGATGAAACACAGAAATCGCATCGGAATTAAATACAAAAGGCACAATGCCGCCCTACGTACAAGAATAGAGACTCTTCTTACATTCGGTGCTTTGAGCAGTCCCTGTGAGACCAGTATTAGTTTCCGATATACCACTGCAGGTTCAATGTATTGCTTGGACATACTCATTGACGATGAAACACTGAAATTACATCGGAATTAAATAGAAAAGGAACAATGCCGCCTTAACTGCAAGATGAGTGAGACTTCTTAGAGTCTTTGCTTTGATCCTTCCCTGTGAGACCAGTATTAGTTTCCGATACACCACTCCAGGTTCAATGTATTCCTTGGACATACTCATTGACGATGAAACACTGAAATTACATCGGAATTAAATACTAAAGGAACAATGCCACCTTAACGGCAAGATGAGTAAGACTTCTTAAGGTCTGTGCTTTGATCCTTTCCTGTGAGACCAGTATTAGTTTCCGATACACCTCTGCAGGTTCAATGTATTCCTTGGACCTTCGCATTGACAATGAAACACAGAAATCGAATCGGAAATAAATACAAAAGGCACAATGCCGCAATATGTACAAGAATAGAGACTCTTCTTACAGTCGGTGCTTTGAGCATTGCCTGTGAGACCAGTAATAGTTTCCGATACACCACTGCAGGTTCAATGTATTCCTTAGACATACACATTGACGATGAAACACTGATATTACATCGGAATTAAATACAAATGGCACAATGCCGCCTTTCGTACAAGAATAGAGACTCTTCTTACAGTCGGTGCTTTGAGCATTCCCTGTGAGACCAGTATTAGTTTCCGATAAACCACTCCAGGTTCAATGTATTCCTTGGACATACTCATTGACGATGAAACACTGAAATTACATCGGAATTAAATACAAAAGGAACAATGCCGCCTTAACTGCAAGATGAGTGAGACTTCTTAGAGTCTGTGCTTTGATCCTTTCCTGTGAGACCAGTATTAGTTTCCGATACACCACTGCAGGTTCAATGTATTCCTTCTACCTTCGCATTGACGATGAAACACAGAAATCGCATCGGAATTAAATACAAAAGGCACAATGCCGCCTTAAGTACAGGAATAGAGACTCTTCTTACAGTCGGTGCTTTGAGCATTCCCTGTGAGACCAGTATTAGTTACCGATAAACCACTGCAGGTTCAATGTATTCCTTGGCCATACGCATTGACGATGAAACACAGAAGTCGCATCGGAATTAAATACAAAAGGCACAATGCCGCCCTACGTACAAGAATAGAGACTCTTATTACATTCGGTGCTTTGAGCATTCCCTGTGAGACCGGTATTAGTTTCCGATACACCACTGTAGGTTCAATGTATTCCTTAGACATACACATTGACGATGAAACACAGAAATTACATTGGAATTAAATACAAAAGGCACAATGCCACCATAAGTGCAAGTATAGAGACTCCTCTTACAGTCGGTGCTTTGAGCATTCCCTGTGAGATCAGTATTAGTTTCCGATACACCACTGCAGGTACAATGTATTCCTTGTACCGTTACATTGACGATGGAACACAGTAATCGCATCGGAATTAAATACAAAAGGCACAATGCCGCTTTAAGTACAAGAATAGAGACTCTTCTTACAGTCGGTGCTTTGAGCATTCCCTGTGAGACCAGTATTAGTTTCTGATACACCACTGCAGGTTCAATGTATTCCTTGGACATACACATTGACGATGAAACACAGAAATCGCATCGGAATTAAATACAAAAGGCACAATGCCGCTTTAAGTACAAGAATAGAGACTCTTCTTACAGTCGGTGCTTTGAGCATTCCCTGTGAGACCAGTATTAGTTTCCGATACACTACTGCAGGTTCAATGTATTCCTTAGACATACACATTGACGATGAAAAACAGAAATCGCATCGGAATTAAATACAAAAGGCACAATGCCGCCTTAAGTACAAGAATTGAGACTCTTCCTACAGTCGATGTTTGAGCATTACCTGTGAGACCAGTATTTGTTTCCGATACACCACTGCAGGTTCAATGGATTCCTTGGACATACGCATTGACGATGAAACACAGAAATCGCCTCGGAATTAATACAAAAGGCACAATGCCGCAATAAGCACAAGAATAGAGACTCTTCTTACAGTCGGTGCTTTGAGCATTTCCTGTGAGACCAGTATTAGTTTCCGATACACCACTGCAGGTTCCATGTATTACTTAGACACACACATTGACGATGAAACACTGAAATTACATTGGAATTAAATACAAAAGGCACAATGCCACCATTAGTGCAAGTATAGAGACTCCTCTTACAGTCGGTGCTTTGAGCATTCCCTGTGAGATCAGTAT
Source organism: Schistocerca americana (assembly GCF_021461395.2). Classification (NCBI taxonomy): domain Eukaryota; kingdom Metazoa; phylum Arthropoda; class Insecta; order Orthoptera; family Acrididae; genus Schistocerca; species Schistocerca americana. Next base: position 25,378,166 of record NC_060125.1, on the reverse strand, counting down.
TAGTTTCCGATACACCACTGCAGGTACAATGTATTCCTTGTACCTTCACATTGACGATGAAACACAGAAATCGAATCGGAATTAAATGCAAAAGGCACAATGCCGCCTTAAGTACAAGAATAGAGACTCTTCTTACAGTCGGTGCTTTGAGCATTGCCTGTGAGACCAGTAATAGTATCCGATACACCACTGCAGGTTCAATGTATTCCTTGGACTTTCACATTGACGATGAAACACAGAAATCGCATCGGAATCAAATACAAAAGGCACAATGCCGCCTTAAGTACAAGAATAGAGACTCTTCTTACAGTCGGTTCTTTGAGCTTTCCCTGTGAGACCAGTATTAGTTTCCGATACACCACTGCAGGTTCAATGTATTCCTTGAACATTCACATTGACGATGAAACACAGAATTCGCATCGGAATTAAATTCTAAAGGCATAATGCCGCCTTCAGTACAAGAATAGAGTCTCTTCTTACAGTCGGAGCTTTGAGCAATTCCTGTGAGACGAGTATTAGTTTCCGATACACCACTGCAGGGTCAATGTATTCCTTGGACCTTCACATTGACGATGAAATACAGAATTCGCATCGGAATTAAATACTAAAGGCATAATGCCGCCTTCAGTACAAGAATAGAGTCTCTTCTTACAGTCGGTGCTTTGAGCATTTCCTGTGAGACCAGTATTAGTTTCCGATACACCACTGCAGGTTCAATGTATTCCTTGGACCTTCACATTGACGATGAAACACAGAGATCGAATCGGAACTAAATACAAATGGCACAATGCCGCAATAAGTACAAGAATATAGACTCTTCTTACAGTCGGTGCTTTGAGCATTCCCTGTGAGGCCAGTATTAGTTTCCGATGCACCACTGCAGGTTCAATGTATCCCTTAGACATACACATTGACGATGAAACACTGATATTACATCGGAATTAAATACAAATGGCACAATGCCGCCATAAGTGCAAGAATAGAGACGTCTCTTACAGTCGGTGCTTTGAGCATTCCCTGTGAGACCAGTATTAGTTTCCGATACACCACTGCAGGTACAATGTATTCCTTGTACCTTCACATTGACGATGAAACACAGGAATCGCATCGGAATTAAATACAAAAGGCACAATGCCGCCTTAAATACAAGAATAGAGACTCTTCTTACAGTCGGTGCTTTGAGCATTCCCTGTGAGACCAGTATTAGTTTCCGATACACCACTGCAGGTTCAATGTATTCCTTAGACATCCACATTGGCGGTGAAACATTGAAATTACATCGGAATTAAATACAAATGGCACAATGCCGCCATAAGTGCAAGAATAGAGACTCCTCTTACAGTCGGTGCTTTGAGCATTCCCTGTGAGACCAGTATTAGTTTCCGATACACCACTGCAGGTACAATGTATTCCTTGTACCTTCACATTGACGATGAAACACAAAAATCGCATCGGAATTAAATACAAAAGGCACAATGCCGCCTTAAGTACAAGAATAGAGACTCTGCTTACAGTCGGTGCTTTGAGCATTCCCTGTGAGACCAGTATTAGTTTCTGATACACCACTGCAGGTTTAATGTATTCCTTGGACATTCACATTGACGATGAAACACAGAATCCGCATCGGAATTAAATACAAAAGGCACAATGCCGCCTTACGTACAAGAATAGAGGCTCTTCTTACAGTCGGTGCTTTGAGCATTCCCTGTGAGACCAGTATTAGTTTCTGATACACCACTGCAGGTTTAATGTATTCCTTGGACATTCACATTGACGATGAAACACAGAATCCGCATCGGAATTAAATACAAAAGGCACAATGCCGCCTTACGTACAAGAATAGAGGCTCTTCTTACAGTCGGTGCTTTGAGCATTCCCTGTGAGACCAGTATTAGTTTCCGATACACCACTCCCGGTTAAATGTATTCCTTAGACCTTCAAATTGACGATGGAACACAGATATGGCATCGGAATTAGATACAAATGGCACAATGCCGCCATAAGTGCAAGAATAGAGACTCTTCTTACAGTCGGTGCTTTGAGCTTTCCCTGTGAGCCCAGTATTACTTTCCGATACACCACACCAGGTTCAATGTATTCCTTAGACATACACATTGACGATGAAACACTGAAATTACATCGGAATTAAATACAAAAGGCACAATGCCGCCATAAGTGCAAGAATAGAGACTCTTCTTACAGTCGGTGCTTTGAGCTTTCCCTGTGAGCCCAGTATTACTTTCCGATACACCACACCAGGTTCAATGTATTCCTTGGACATACTCATTGACGATCAAACACTGAAATTACATCGGAATTTAATACAAAAGGAACAATGCCGCCTTAACGGCAAGATGAGTAAGACTTCTTAGAGTCTGTCCTTTGATCCTTTCCTGTGAGACCAGTATTAGTTTCCGATACACCAGTGCAGGTTCAATGTATTCCTTGGACCTTCGCATTGACGATGAAACACAGAAATCGAATCGGAACTAAATACAAAAGGCACAATGCCGCAATAAGTACAAGAATAGAGCCTCTTCTTACAGTCGCTGCTTTGAGCATTCCCTGTGAGACCAGCATTAGTTTTCGATACACCACTGCAGGTTCAATGTATTCCTTAGACATACACATTGACGATGGAACACTGAAATTACATCGGAATTAAATACAAATGGCACAATGCCGCCTTAAGTGCAAGAATACAGACTCCTCTTACAGTCGGTGCTTTGAGCATTCCCTGTGAGACCAGTATTAGTTTCTGATACACCACAGAAGGTTCAATGTATTCCTTGGACATACACATTGACGATGAAACACAGAAATCGCATCGGAATTAATTACAAAAGGCACCATGCCGCCTTACGTACAAGAATAGAGACTCTTCTTACAGTCGGTGCTTTGAGCATTCCCTGTGAGACAAGTATTAGTTTCCGATATACCACTGCAGGTTCAATGTATTCCTTGGACATACACATTGACGATGAAACACAGAAATCGCATCGGAATTAAATACAAAAGGCACAATGCCGCCCTACGTACAAGAATAGAGACTCTTCTTACATTCGGTGCTTTGAGCATTCCCTGTGAGACTAGTATTTGTTTCCGATACACCACTGCAGGTTCAATGGATTCCTTGGACATACGCATTGACGATGAAACACAGAAATCGCCTCGGAATTAATACAAAAGGCACAATGCCGCAATAAGCACAAGAATAGAGACTCTTCTTACAGTCGGTGCTTTGAGCATTTCCTGTGAGACCAGTATTAGTTTCCGATACACCACTGCAGTTTCAATGTATTACTTAGACACACACATTGACGATGAAACACTGAAATTACATTGGAATTAAATACAAAAGGCACAATGCCACCATAAGTGCAAGTATAGAGACTCCTCTTACAGTCGGTGCTTTGAGCATTCCCTGTGAGATCAGTATTAGTTTCCGATACACCACTGCAGGTACAATGTATTCCTTGTACCTTCACATTGACGATGAAACACAGAAATCGCATCGGAATTACATGCAAAAGGCACAATGGCGCCTTAAGTACAAGAATAGAGACTCTTCTTACAGTCGGTGCTTTGAGCATTGCCTGTGAGACCAGTAATAGTATCCGATACACCACTGCAGGTTCAATGTATTCCTTGGACTTTCACATTGACGATGAAACACAGAAATCGCATCGGAATCAAATACAAAAGGCACAATGCCGCCTTAAGTACAAGAATAAAGACTCTTCTTACAGTCGGTGCTTTGAGCATTCCCTGTGAGACCAGTATTAGTTTCCGATACACTACTGCAGGTTCAATGTATTCCTTAGACATACACATTGACGATGAAAAACAGAAATCGCATCGGAATTAAATACAAAAGGCACAATGCCGCCTTAAGTACAAGAATTGAGACTCTTCCTACAGTCGATGTTTGAGCATTACCTGTGAGACCAGTATTTGTTTCCGATACACCACTGCAGGTTCAATGGATTCCTTGGACATACGCATTGACGATGAAACACAGAAATCGCCTCGGAATTAATACAAAAGGCACAATGCCGCAATAAGCACAAGAATAGAGACTCTTCTTACAGTCGGTGCTTTGAGCATTTCCTGTGAGACCAGTATTAGTTTCCGATACACCACTGCAGGTTCAATGTATTACTTAGACACACACATTGACGATGCAACACTGAAATTACATTGGAATTAAATACAAAAGGCACAATGCCACTATTAGTGCAAGTATAGAGACTCCTCTTACAGTCGGTGCTTTGAGCATTCCCTGTGAGATCAGTATTAGTTTCCGATACACCACTGCAGGTACAATGTATTCCTTGTACCTTCACATTGACGATGAAACACAGAAATCGAATCGGACTTAAATGCAAAAGGCACAATGCCGCCTTAAGTACAAGAATAGAGACTCTTCTTACAGTCGGTGCATTGAGCATTGCCTGTGAGACCAGTAATAGTATCCGATACACCACTGCAGGTTCAATGTATTCCTTGGACTTTCACATTGACGATGAAACACAGAAATCGCATCGGAATCAAATACAAAAGGCACAATGCCGCCTTAAGTACAAGAATAGAGACTCTTCTTACAGTCGGTTCTTTGAGCTTTCCCTGTGAGACCAGTATTAGTTTCCGATACACCACTGCAGGTTCAATGTATTCCTTGAACCTTCACATTGACGATGAAACACAGAATTCGCATCGGAATTAAATTCTAAAGGCATAATGCCGCCTTCAGTACAAGAATAGAGTCTCTTCTTACAGTCGGTGCTTTGAGCAATTCCTGTGAGACCAGTATTAGTTTCCGATACACCACTGCAGGTTCAATGTATTCCTTGGACCTTCACATTGACGATGAAATACAGAATTCGCATCGGAATTAAATACTAAAGGCATAATGCCGCCTTCAGTACAAGAATAGAGTCTCTTCTTACAGTCGGTGCTTTGGGCATTTCCTGTGAGACCAGTATTAGTTTCCGATACACCACTGCAGGTTCAATGTATTCCTTGGACCTTCACATTGACGATGAAACACAGAGATCGAATCGGAACTAAATACAAAAGGCACAATGCCGCAATAAGTACAAGAATATAGACTCTTCTTACAGTCGGTTCTTTGAGCATTCCCTGTGAGGCCAGTATTAGTTTCCGATGCACCACTGCAGGTTCAATGTATTCCTTAGACATACACATTGACGATGAAACACTGATATTACATCGGAATTAAATACAAATGGCACAATGCCGCCATAAGTGCAAGAATAGAGACTCCTCTTACAGTCGGTACTTTGAGCATTCCCTGTGAGACCAGTATTAGTTTCCGATACACCACTGCAGGTACAATGTATTCCTTGTACCTTCACATTGACGATGAAACACAGGAATCGCATCGGAATTAAATACAAAAGGCACAATGCCGCCTTAAATACAAGAATAGAGACTCTTCTTACAGTCGGTACTTTGAGCATTCCCTGTGAGACCAGTATTAGTTTCCGATACACCACTGCAGGTTCAATGTATTCCTTAGACATCCACATTGGCGGTGAAACATTGAAAATACATCGGAATTAAATAAAAATGGCACAATGCCGCCATAAGTGCAAGAATAGAGAATCCTCTTACAGTCGGTGCTTTGAGCATTCCCTGTGAGACCAGTATTAGTTTCCGATACACCACTGCAGGTACAATGTATTCCTTGTACCTTCACATTGACGATGAAACACAAAAATCGCATCGGAATTAAATACAAAAGGCACAATGCCGCCTTAAGTACAAGAATAGAGACTCTTCTTACAGTCGGTGCTTTGAGCATTCCCTGTGAGACCAGTATTAGTTTCTGATACACCACTGCAGGTTCAATGTATTCCTTGGACATTCACATTGACGATGAAACACAGAAATCGCATCGGAATTAAATACAAAATTCACAATGCCGCCTTACGTACAAGAATAGAGCCTCTTCTTACAGTCGGTGCTTTGAGCATTCCCTGTGAGACCAGTATTAGTTTCCGATACACCACTCCCGGTTCAATGTATTCCTTAGACCTTCACATTGACGATGGAACACAGATATGGCATCGGAATTAGATACAAATGGCACAATGCCGCCTTAAGTACAAGAATGTAGACTCTACTTACAGTCGGTGCTTTGAGCATTCCCTGTGAGACCAGTATTAGTTTCCGATACACCACTGCAGGTTCAATGTATTCCTAGGACATACACATTGACGATGAAACACAGAAATCACATCGGAACTAAATATAAAATGCACAATGCCGCAATAAGTACAAGAATAGAGACTCTTCTTACAGTCGGTGCTTTGAGCATTCCCTGTGAGACCAGTATTAGTTTCCGATACACCACTGCAGGTTCAATGTATTCCTAGGACATACACATTGACGATGAAACACAGAAATCACATCGGAACTAAATATAAAATGCACAATGCCGCAATAAGTACAAGAATAGAGACTCTTCTTACAGTCGGTGCTTTGAGCTTTCCCTGTGAGCCCAGTATTACTTTCCGATACACCACACCAGGTTCAATGTATTCCTTAGACATCCACATTGGCGGTGAAACATTGAAATTACATCGGAATTAAATACAAATGGCACAATGCCGCCATTAGTGCAAGAATAGAGACTCCTCTTACAGTCTGTCCTTTGATCCTTTCCTGTGAGACCAGTATTAGTTTCCGATACACCACTGCAGGTTCAATGTATTCCTTGGACCTTCGCATTGACGATGAAACACAGAAATCGAATCGGAACTAAATACAAAAGGCACAATGCCGCAATAAGTACAAGAATAGAGCCTCTTCTTACAGTCGCTGCTTTGAGCATTCCCTGTGAGACCAGCATTAGTTTTCGATACACCACTGCAGGTTCAATGTATTCCTTAGACATACACATTGACGATGGAACACTGAAATTACATCGGAATTAAATACAAATGGCACAATGCCGCCTTAAGTGCAAGAATACAGACTCCTCTTACAGTCGGTGCTTTGAGCAATCCCTGTGAGACCAGTATTAGTTTCTGATACACCACAGAAGGTTCAATGTATTCCTTGGACATACACATTGACGATGAAACACAGAAATCGCATCGGAATTAATTACAAAAGGCACCATGCCGCCTTACGTACAAGAATAGAGACTCTTCTTACAGTCGGTGCTTTGAGCATTCCCTGTGAGACAAGTATTAGTTTCCGATATACCACTGCAGGTTCAATGTATTCCTTGGACATACGCATTGACGATGAAACACAGAAATCGCATCGGAATTAAATACAAAAGGCACAATGCCGCCCTACGTACAAGAATAGAGACTCTTCTTACATTCGGTGCTTTGAGCATTCCCTGTGAGACCGGTATTAGTTTCCGATACACCACTGCAGGTTCAATGTATTCCTTAGACATACACATTGACAATGAAACACAGAAATCGCATCGGAATTAAATGCAAAAGGCACAATGCCGCCATAAGTGCCAGAATAGAGACCCTTCTTACAGTCGGTGCTTTGAGCATTCCCTGTGAGACCAGTATTAGTTTCCGATACACCTCAGCATGTACAATGTATTCCTTGGAACTTCACATTGACGATGAAACACAGAAATCGCATCGGAATTAAATACAAAAGGCACAATGCCGCCTTAAGTACAAGAATTGAGACTCTTCCTACAGTTGATGCTTTGAGCATTCCCTGTGAGACTAGTATTTGTTTCCGATACACCACTGCAGGTTCAATGGATTCCTTGGACATACGCATTGACGATGAAACACAGAAATCGCCTCGGAATTAATACAAAAGGCACAATGCCGCAATAAGCACAAGAATAGAGACTCTTCTTACAGTCGGTGCTTTGAGCATTTCCTGTGAGACCAGTATTAGTTTCCGATACACCACTGCAGTTTCAATGTATTACTTAGACACACACATTGACGATGAAACACTGAAATTACATTGGAATTAAATACAAAAGGCACAATGCCACCATAAGTGCAAGTATAGAGACTCCTCTTACAGTCGGTGCTTTGAGCATTCCCTGTGAGATCAGTATTAGTTTCCGATACACCACTGCAGGTACAATGTATTCCTTGTACCTTCACATTGACGATGAAACACAGAAATCGCATCGGAATTAAATGCAAAAGGCACAATGCCGCCTTAAGTACAAGAATAGAGACTCTTCTTACAGTCGGTGCTTTGAGCATTGCCTTTGAGACCAGTAATAGTATCCGATACACCACTGCAGGTTCAATGTATTCCTTGGACTTTCACATTGACGATGAAACACAGAAATCGCATCGGAATCAAATACAAAAGGCACAATGCCGCCTTAAGTACAAGAATAAAGACTCTTCTTACAGTCGGTTCTTTGAGCTTTCCCTGTGAGACCAGTATTAGTTTCCGATACACCACTGCAGGTTCAATGTATTCCTTGAACCTTCACATTGACGATGAAACACAGAATTCGCATCGGAATTAAATTCTAAAGGCATAATGCCGCCTTCAGTACAAGGATAGAGTCTCTTCTTACAGTCGGTGCTTTGAGCAATTCATGTGAGACCAGTATTAGTTGCCGATACACCACTGCAGGTTCAATGTATTCCTTGGACCTTCACATTGACGATGAAACACAGAATTCGCATCGGAATTAAATACTAAAGGCATAATGCCGCCTTCAGTGCAAGAATAGAGTCTCTTCTTACAGTCGGTGCTTTGAGCATTTCCTGTGAGACCAGTATTAGTTTCCGATACACCAATGCAGGTTCAATGTATTCCTTGGACCTTCACATTGACGATGAAACACAGAGATCGAATCGGAACTAAATACAAAAGGCACAATGCCGCAATAAGTACAAGAATATAGACTCTTCTTACAGTCGGTGCTTTGAGCATTCCCTGTGAGGCCAGTATTAGTTTCCGATGCACCACTGCAGGTTCAATGTATTCCTTAGACATACACATTAACGATGAAACACTGATATTACATCGGAATTAAATACAAATGGCACAATGCCGCCATAAGTGCAACAATAGAGACTCCTCTTACAGTCGGTGCTTTGAGCATTCCGTGTGAGACCAGTATTAGTTTCCGATACACCACTGCAGGTACAATGTATTCCTTGTACCTTCACATTGACGATGAAACACAGGAATCGCATCGGAATTAAATACAAAAGGCACAATGCAGCCTTAAATACAAGACTAGAGACCCTTCTTACAGTCGGTGCTTTGAGCATTCCCTGTGAGACCAGTATTAGTTTCCGATACACCTCTGCAGGTTCAATGTATTCCTTAGACACACACATTGGCGGTGAAACATTGAAATTACATCGGAATTAAATACAAATGGCACAATGCCGCCATAAGTGCAAGAATAGAGACTCCTCTTACAGTCGGTGCTTTGAGCATTTCCTGTGAGACCAGTATTTGTTTCCGATACACCAATGCAGGTTCAATGTATTCCTTGGACCTTCACATTGACGATGAAACACAGAGATCGAATCGGAACTAAATACAAAAGAAACAATGCCGCAATAAGTACAAGAATATAGACTCTTCTTACAGTCGGTGCTTTGAGCATTCCCTGTGAGGCCAGTATTAGTTTCCGATGCACCACTGCAGGTTCAATGTATTCCTTAGACATACACATTGACGATGAAACACTGATATTACATCGGAATTAAATACAAATGGCACAATGCCGCCATAAGTGCAAGAATAGAGACTCCTCTTACAGTCGGTGCTTTGAGCATTCCGTGTGAGACCAGTATTAGTTTCCGATACTCCACTGCAGGTAAAATGTATTCCTTGTACCTTCACATTGACGATGAAACACAGGAATCGCATCGTAATTAAATACAAAAGGCACAATGCCGCCTTAAATACAAGACTAGAGACTCTTCTTACAGTCGGTGCTTTGAGCATTCCGTGTGAGACCAGTATTAGTTTCCGATACACCACTGCAGGTTCAATGTATTCCTTAGACATACACATTGGCGGTGAAACATTGAAATTACATCGGAATTAAATACAAATGGCACAATGCCGCCATAAGTGCAAGAATAGAGACTCCTCTTACAGTCGGTGCTTTGAGCATTCCCTGTGAGACCAGTATTAGTTTCCGATACACCACTGCAGGTACAATGTATTCCTTGTACCTTCACATTGACGATGAAACACAAAAATCGCATCGGAATTAAATACAAAAGGCACAATGCCGCCTTAAGTACAAGAATAGAGACTCTTCTTACAGTCGGTGCTTTGAGCATTCCCTGTGAGGCCAGTATTAGTTTCTGATACACCACTGCAGGTTCAATGTATTCCTTGGACTTACACATTGACGATGAAACACAGAAATCGCATCGGAATTAAATACAAAAGGCACAATGCGGCCTTACGTACAAGAATAGAGGCTCTTCATACAGTCGGTGCTTTGAGCATTCCCTGTGAGACCAGTATTAGTTTCCGATACACCACTCCCGGTTCAATGTATTCCTTAGACCTTCACATTGACGATGGAACACAGATATGGCATCGGAATTAGATACAAATGGCACAATGCCGCCTTAAGTACAAGAATGTGGACTCTACTTACAGTCGGTGCTTTGAGCATTCCCTGTGAGACCAGTATTAGTTTCCGATACACCACTGCAGATTCCATGTATTCCTAGGACATACACATTGACGATGAAACACTGAAATTACATCGGAATTAAATACAAAAGGAACAATGCCGCCTGAAGTGCAAGAAGAATGAGACTTCTTAGAGTCTGTGCTTTGATCCTTTCCTGTGAGACCAGTGTTAGTTTCCGATACACCAATGCAGGAGCAATGTATTCCTTGGACCTTCACATTGACGATGAAACACAGAGATCGAATAGGAACTAAATACAAAAGGCACAATGCCGCCTTACGTACAAGAATAGAGATTCTTCTTACAGTCGGTGCTTTGAGCATTCCCTGTAAGACCAGTATTAGTTTCCGATACACCACTCCAGCTTCAATGTATTCCTTGGACACACTCAATGACGATGAAAAGCTGAAAATACATCGGAATTAAATACAAAAGGAACAATGCCGCCTTAAATGCAAGATGAGTGAGACTTCTTAGAGTCTGTGCTTTGATCCTTTCCTGTGAGACCGGTATTAGTTTCCGATACACCACTGCAGGTTCAATGTATTCCTTGGACCTTCGCATTGACGATGAAACACAGAAATCACATCGGGACTAAATATAAAATGCACAAAGCCGCAATAAGTACAAGAATAGAGACTCTTCTTACAGTCGGTGCTTTGAGCATTCCCTGTGAGACCAGTATTAGTTTCCGATACACCACTGCAGGTTCAATGAATTCCTTAGACATACACATTGACGATGAAACACTGAAATTACATCGGAATTAAATACAAAAGGCACAATGCTGCCATAAGGGCAAGAATAGAGACTCTTCTTACAGTCGGTGCTTTGAGCTTTCCCTGTGAGACCAGTATTAGTTTCCGATACACCACACCAGGTTCAATGTATTCCTTGGACATACTCATTGACGATGAAACACTGAAATTACATCGGAATTTAATACAAAAGGAACAATGCCGCCTTAACGGCAAGATGAGTAAGACTTCTTAGAGTCTGTGCTTTGATCCTTTCCTGTGAGACCAGTATTAGTTTCCGATACACCACTGCAGGTTCAATGTATTCCTTGGACCTTCGCATTGACGATGAAACACAGAAATCGAATCGAAACTAAATACAAAAGGCACAATGCCGCAATAAGTACAAGAATAGAGCCTCTTCTTACAGTCGCTGCTTTGAGCATTCCCTGTGAGACCAGCATTAGTTTCCGATACACCACTGCAGGTTCAATGTATTCCTTAGACATACACATTGACGATGGAACACTGAAATTACATCGGAATTAAATACAAATGGCACAATGCCGCCTTAAGTGCAAGAATAGAGACCCCTCTTACAGTCGGTGCTTTGAGCATTCCCTGTGAGACCAGTATTAGCTTCTGATACACCACTGAAGGTTCAGTGTATTCCTTGGACATATACATTGACGATGATACACAGAAATCGCATCGGAATTAATTACAAAAGGCACAATGCCGCCTTACGTACAAGAATAGAGACTCTTCTTACAGTCGGTGCTTTGAGCATTCCCTGTGAGACAAGTATTAGTTTCCGATACACCACTCCAGGTTCAATGTATTCCTTGGACATACTCATTGACGATGAAACACTGAAATTACATCGGAATTAAATACAAAACGAACAATGCCGCCTTAACTGCAAGATGAGTGAGACTTCTTTGAGTCTGTGCTTTGATCCTTTCCTGTGAGACCAGTATTAGTTTCCGATACACCACTGCAGGTTCAATGTATTCCATGGACCTTCGCATTGACGATGAAACACAGAAATTGCATCGGAACTAAATACAAAATGCACAATGCCGCAATAAGTACAAGAATAGAGGCTCTTCTTACAGTCGGTGCTTTGAGCATTCCCTGTGAGACCAGTATTAGTTTCCGATACACCACTGCAGGTTCAATGAATTCCTTAGACATACACATTGACGATGAAACACTGAAATGACATCGGAAGTAAATACAAAAGGCACAATGCCGCCATAAGTGCAATAATAGAGACTCTTCTTACAGTCGGTGCTTTGACCTTTCCCAGTGAGACCAGTATTAGTTTCCGATACACCACTGCAGGTTCAATGTATTCCTTAGACATACACATTGCCGAAGAAACACTGAAATTACATTGGAATTAAATACAAACGTCACAATGCCGCCATAAGTGCAAGAATAGAGACTCTTCTTACAGTCGGTGCTTTGAGCATTCCCTGTGAGACCAGTATTAGTTTCCGATACTCCACTGCAGGTACAATGACTTCCTTGTACCTTCACATTGACGATGAAACACATGAATCGCATCGGAATTAAATACAAAAGGCAGAATGCCGCCTTAAGTACAAGAATAGAGACTCTTCTTACAGTCGGTGCTTTGAGCATTCCCTGTGAGACCAGTATTAGTTTCCGATACACCACTCCTGGTTCAATGTATTTCTTGGAGATACTCAATGACGATGAAACACTGAAATTACATCGGAATTAAATACAAAAGGAACAATGCCGCCTTAACTGCAAGATGATTGAGACTTCTTAGAGTCTGTGCTTTGATCCTTTCCTGTGAGACCGGTATTAGTTTCCGATACACCACTGCAGGTTCAATGTATTCCTTGGACCTTCGCATTGACGATGAAACACTGAAATCACGTCGGAACTAAATACAAAAGGCACAATGCCGCAATAAGTACAAGAATAGAGCCTCTTCTTACAGTCGGTGATTTGAGCATTCCCTGTGAGACCAGTATTAGTTTCCGATACACCACTGCAGATTCAATTCATTCCTTAGACATACACATTGACGATGAAACACTGAAATTACATCGGAATTAAATACAAATGGCACAATGCCGCCATAAGTGCAAGAATAGAGACTCCTCTTACAGTCGGTGCTTTGAGCATTCCCTGTGAGACCAGTATTAGTTTCCGATACACCACTGCAGGTACAATGTATTCCTTGTACCTTCACATTGACGATGAAACACAGAAATCGCATCGGAATTAAATACAAAAGGCACAATGCCGCCTTAAGTACAAGAATAGAGACTCTTCTTACAGTCGGTGCTTTGAGCATTCCCTGTGAGACCAGTATTAGTTTCTGATACACCACTGAAGGTTCAATGTATTCCTAGGACATACACATTGACGATGAAACACAGAAATCGCATCGGAATGAATTACAAAAGGCACAATGCCGCCTTACGTACAAGAATAGAGACTCTTCTTACAGTCGGTGCTTTGAGCATTCCCTGTGAGACAAGTATTAGTTTCTGATACACCACTGCAGGTTCAATGTATTCCTTGGACATACACATTGACGATGAAACACAGAAATCGCATCGGAATTATATACAAAAGGCACAATGCCGCCTTACGTACAAGAATAGAGACTCTTCTTAGAGTCGGTGCTTTGAGCATTCCCTGTGAGACCAGTATTAGTTTCCGATACACCACTTGTGATGTTACAAAATAGAAGTGATGTTGCTATTCAATGGAAAGTTGGAAATTGAGATTTAACTAACTATTTTATCAATCACAATTGGCGTAAGAATCATGGATTGACCATTGTCATAAAATATTGCATTATGAGATGTGAATAGTTTTTACTTGCGGTTTCGCGTGGCTTGAGGCAGTCACAACTAGCGTGCTATTGATTAAGAAGTTGCGTTATCGTCTTTGTAATTACTTCATGATCGTAGATACGATCATACCCGGTTGTGAAGTTATTGTTATGACAAAAAATATTTCCTAAGGGACCAGAAAGTTCTTAAGGGCGCAAAAACAACTGTAACATCACACAAAAGAGAAATTCAATATTAAAGCTGATGCAAGAAGACGATAAAACAGTTTTCTTTTTATCAATGTAACACGCACATTGGACTGCTTATCTTGGAGTCTGTAATATTAGCAAAATGCATAATTAAAATGAAAATAATACTGAGGAGATAATAGAAATGAGCACTGCTAAATGATTCAGTATTCCCAGAACAAATATTTATTATAACTAAAACATATATCGTACCTTAAGCTTAATACTACAATGACGGTAGATTTTTATGTCCATATCATGTCCATTGAGCGCTCTTTTATATAGCCATTGTCCTCTTGAGTCGCTCGTGCTTCGTCACGGTAAGTTACAACAGTTCTTCTTCCTTCACTTCACTCAAAACTTAGACGGAACACGTTTTTATTTATTTAGTAAAAATAATTAGATCAGACCGCCACAAATCTGCGTCCGTCTTACTCGAGAAAATCAGTAAAAGTCTTTTTAGCGCTCAAGGCTTCATTTGTTCTCCAGCGAACAAAATAGTGAAGGATCGCATATCCATCCGTACTTTTCTGTTTATATTGCCGCCCAAAGACGACGAATTACATTATCTAGAAAATTCCACCGTCGCCATGCGACGCCTTATTATATATTAATCATTCTTTATAAACAAGTATTTGCCTTCTGGCTGAATTTGCTGTTTTAATTAAGCCAAAAATAGCGAATATCACATTGCCTCCCATGAGGAGAGAGGGAATGCCGAAGGATTACCTCGATCCTCATGTCCTCATGAGATATTCGTGATTTTTTGTGTGACATTTACATAACGTTACTGGCGTACAAAGTACATAAATTGAAATCACATTTATAAACATATATCCGATATTTATCATTTTTCAAAATAAAGTTTTTCATTCTTTGTTCATCAGTCACTTCATTCCATAATACCAAGATTAACATTTATGTGCATATTTAAGTTTGGTCCATATTTGCTTATAACAATAAGTGAACGTTCATTTCGCACTTCAGGGGATAGAATTCAGGAATTACTTTCTCTTGAGCTTAACAACTAATACATGAGTACAGTGAGTGCTTATTTTCACTAAACTAGAGTGGACAATGTTCGAGCATCTGTTGACTCATTGTGGTTCAATTACAGTTTAATAACGTAGCACTACACTTCATGATGCTTTCACTTTCTGTGTTAGCTGTCTACGGCGTTCATCATGCAGTACATCTGTCCTTTCCGCTGTGGTGCCAGGTATTCATGCGGCTTCCCGGGTTTTTATTTACAATATGAAACAGAAGAAGTGGAAAATTATTAGTATAACTTATAACCTATTGGATACATTTGTTAAGGATCGGGACTGGTCTGGAGTTTAGGGTCTTCCTATAGTGCACATTCATTTTCTTTGTCCATCAAGAGACAGGTTTATAATTCATTTTAGCAGTGTTCAGGAGTGCTGGTATTAATGGCTTTAAGGTCTCAGTAATCTAACAATTTACTTCTCACTCATCTTAACTTCCACTCAAGAAAATCGCTTAATTTACATATGAAAATGTAGTCACACAAGTGTACAAATGTCTTTCCTCCAGTATGTACGATTGAAGTCATGGCGGTTAGCAGTTTAAAGTTTGGATTGTTTCGTCACCCACACGTCAGCCACTCACAGCGGCTGCACAGTGTTGCGTGACCTCCAATACTTAGTATCCGTTCGCGCTCAGGCTGTAACAGAGCTGCTCGTCGTCGATTGCTCCCTTTTTTTTTTTTTTTTTTTGTGAACTTCGTATCACACGAGTGCATCGCTACAAACACCTCGCGCGCGTTTTCCACCGGAGGAGCCGGACACTGAAGCTGGCTCCATACTTCTCTGTCAACTGCCTCCCATGAGGCTCACAGGTAAGTGACGAAGAATGTTTTAGCTGTCGCTGCACTTAGAACAACACTGAACTTTGCGTTGCACCTGTTGTCGTAGCCTTGACTTCCTTTTTTACACTTGCAGTACAACACTACCACTAGTATACAGTGAACAGTTATTTTTATTATGCACGTCGCACTTTAGTGTGCATCTTCACACAGCATTCGTGCTTAGTTCCTTCGCCGATAGAGTTCATTTACAAAACAATCAATTTTGCACGTTTCCTCCAATGGTATAGTAAGACTTATATTCTACTATTTACAAAATATCACTTACGACCTAATATTTACAATTAATGGTCACTCCTTTTGTTAAGTCCAGTGAACAACTGCTTTATGAATGGACTCTTTATATCTCAAGATTTGCTTTCACTAGTGAACCTAAAAATATTCTTTCAAACTTTCTTTTAAGGGCTCATCTCCTCATTATGAAAACTACAGGTTTCGCAACACTCGTTGCATTTATTCTTTAGTGCACCCAAGATCATTTTCTACTGCCACGCAGCATATCTACTACTTAACGAGTACACATTTAACGCTGAATCTTTTTTTTTTGTGCTTGCCAAATCTTTTTTTTATATTTGAGGGCAGACTGGATAACAATAGGTCTCCCTCTTCGCTTCATGTACTCAGCAATCGTTCTCTGTTAAAAAAAAATAGGGTAACGCGTGTCTACTATTTTTCGCATGAATGGAATTACCGACAGTTCACTGGGTTTACACAACCGGTCCATAACAAACATTACTAAAGCTAGCGAAGTTCATCACGCTACGTGTCTCATTTCTCATAAGCACTGCTTTGCCCCGAAGCACATGTGCCTTTTACAAGTCGACCCTTGGTGTGGGTTAATGAACCAAGATCAAAAGGAACGGGCACAAGGAAAATGGATTTCATAAGAGGAGTGTCTTAGGAGACATTTTTGCAATAAAATCTTCATGTAAATCAAATTATCATAATAAACATAGGCACATATATAAATTTCAACCTCTTTCATTACAGCATGCTTTGCTACTTCTACGTCTTACTCTGGTTATAGTCAGTATTATGTTTAAATATCACTGCATTGCTTGTTCTTTAGATTAGCCTTCAATTAGGGTATTGAATGGTCGCTAGATTACACTACAAATTTCTGAAGATCTTTACTTGGACTTATTTATGATACAGGGGGCTTGCTGTGTGGTTATTTAGTACCTTTATTCGACTGAAATCAATTCGTCAGCTAACATTCCTCATATACTCTTTACATTGGGCACAGATCGCAGGGAAATAGTTTACTTTCATAGCAATTAATGGCCTCGTGGAGTACTTACGCTACATTATTGATGCTTCATGGTTTGCCTCTATTTGTACTGTATTTCACCTAACTTAGTTTACTACAGCTTATTGTCTCCTTGCGTGAACACATGTGGGTTACCACTTGTTTTTCCATTTAACAGCACGCTTTAACTGAACTTTAAGCTATTTCTTCTACTCCTGTCCACTGTCTGGACTGTTTGACCATGTACCTTTTTTTTTTTTTTTTTTTTTAAGCAGGTAATTTGGGCTTTTACAACAGAACTTCAAGTACTTACATTACTAAAAATAAATCTATAAATCTTCTTGTACCGTGAGAGAAGTGCTTATTTACGCATCCTTCTCCATTTCTCACCTTTACATATTTATTTAGCTCCGGGCAATCACCTCGAAAGCACTTTTTTTCTTATTACTAACTTAAAATTAAATTGAAATTATTGGTGCAACCCCTATTTCCTGCTTCAGCTTGTTGAAGAAATATCAGTTCAATGTCCATCACTACAAACAATTTTTCCATACATAGCATTTAATACTTAAAGTTTACATGTAGTAGCCGTTACCATGTAATCAGTGCGCTGTTCAACACAATACTTATTATTAACAGTTCACACAAGGAAATTTCCAGTAAGCAAGAGGCAGGAAACCGAAACAGATTCTATCTGCAGTTGAAGCTGCGTCTGTAAACTAACTCTCTGTTTCAATGGACCAATCGCTCCCGATATGGAGCACCCCTGAATCGGCAATGATAAAACTTTTGAAACAGAAGACACCTGTCTGAAGAGACATGGTGACATGACATTGATGTTTGTTCCTGTATCAACAACGGCTGTGACAGGAATGTTAGTAATAGAAATCTTAATCGAAGCCTGGACCTGTTCATCATAAATGTCGTTAATGTCTTGAGCTTTGTCAGGTGCAAGGTCATCTCGTAAGTCGGTCTCACGGTCGTACCGTATCGCATTAACATACTCAGAATCAGAGGATTCCTTAGTGCCCCCACTCAAAATTCGCAGCGACCTCTTTGAGGCTGAGAGGCGCTGCCTCTAATTTTCCGCAGGATGTTTAACCTGTTTGTTATTCATGGCCTTAAGTGTTTGTTCCGTTTCATATTGGTGCTGGTTATGTGGTACAAATGCCGGTGTAGAGGGGTAAAATCCACTGGGTGCATTCACTTGTGAATAAAATACTTGAGACGGCTGCTGTCGCCCGATCTTTTGGTTGCCGGCAAAACCATTTCCTTGTGAAAGAAAGTTCACATTTGGTGCCATTTGAAAATTGTTCCGCGGTCCTCTATTCTGTGAAAAGTTGTTCTGATGTGCTGGGTGGCCTCCGCCTGGCCCATGCCACTTACTATATTTCGACCTATAACTTTGATTGTACACTGGCCCATTTGAAAAATTACCAATCGTTTGTGGAGAATTTCAATACTGCTCAGGCGCAGAATTAAAGGGTGGGTTTCCGTACTGATGTTGTACCTGGTGGTTGTAAATTGGGTGGTATCTCTGCTGATTACTGTAATTGGTTTTCTGCTTCCCTTTAAAGTTATTGCCGTTTGCGTTTTGATAACCGCTGGCAGGTTGGTAACAGCGGTCGCAGTAGCTCGCTCTCTCCTTGGGCGCATTGTTGTCCGCGTGCGATGCATTCTGCTGGCTGCCAGGGAAGAATTTGCCGCTGCCAACCTTGGAGCGCACATCCTCGCTAATTAAATCTAAGGAATCCAGCGCAGAAAGGAATGCATTCGTGTCTTCTTCGGACACATTTACTAGTTTCTCTCTAATAGACACAGGGAGTTTGCTTTTGAGAATCATAATTACGTCCTTGGAAGAAATCGGAGAATCCCAGAATTTAATTTTTGCTAGATACTTCTCAAAGTATCGCCGGAGACTTCCATGCTTCTCATTGAAAATTTCCGCACCATACACCTCCTTCCTTAATCTTTGCTGTACCCCATTACTCCAAAATTTTGCCAAGAACATTTTCTCAAACTCTTCATAATTCCTACACGTGTCTACCATTTCCGTTCCCCATAATGCTGCATCACCAGAAATAAAGCCAGTGACGAACTGAATACGCTGTCTGTCTGTCCAGCTCCTGGGAAATATGCCGGAAAAATTCTTTAGGAACACGATGGGGTGTATTTCTCGCTTCTGCGGATGAAAAACAGGAAAAGTGCGATGCTTAATCACACTTTCCTCTTGCATTAAACTCACAATTGTGGGCGGATCATTTATTTTCCCTACTCGGGACTCAACATGACTGTCGTTTTGCATGTAATCAGGCGGTGAACGATAAGGAGTTGACTGACATTCGTCACCGTCTAAAGAGTTGTTCCCTATAGTTTGCGTATGTGTGTGCGGATTTTCTACCCAGTTTCTCAGCATTCTGACTTCGTCCACTACTTGCTGCTTCCACTCGGGAAGATCCCGTGTAAGTGTCCTCCGAATCTGTCCCAATTCAGAAACTACTGTGTCTCCCGACTTACAAGGAGCAGCTAAGATTTCATAAGTTACATCCTTGACAGTCTCCCTAAGCTCCTCCCTGACCTTCTTTTCGATAAAAATATCTTTACCCTTTATCCATTCACTGTAGTGTTCCGACAATGCCTCCGCGTGTGCTTTCACGGTGCTCTTAACCTGTTCCTCGATATTGATTGAGTCTATCTGCCTCGACAGATCCTCTACTACACCTTCAATGTCAGATACTGCATTTCTAACTGAGTTTATTTCTTTGGTAGCTGCCTGGATTTTTGTGTTTAATGTTCCAGATACTTCAGCTATTTCACTTTTCACCTGTTTCTGCATTTTCTGAATTTGGTCACTGATCTTAGTTTGCACCTCACCCAAATGGGTATTTAATTCAGCCGTAATTTCTTTATGCAGATCTGTTTTGATTGTGCCTAGCTCTGTTTTTAATGATTCGCTTACAGCATCTAGTCGGGCGTTAACAATCTCATTTTGTGTTTTTATAGTCTCATTTTGTGTTTTTATATTCTCATTTACTGCGTCAAACTGTTGTTTCAGCATTCCCATTAACGCACCGAGGTCATTTGTAGCTGCAGCGGGACGAGTTTGGACTTCAGGGTCACTTTCCCCTGTTACAGACATGGTTAGTTCAGTTTCCACACGGGAACCTACCATTCGCGATCGTAAAGGGTATGGAATACTATTAACGTCTTCACTCCCGTCTCCTGTTGTCACCTGTCTCTGTTTACTATCTGCCATTTTCGTCAGTAAATCAGGTGCTACGCAAGGCTTTCGTCGTTTGTCAGTGACGTGGTGAGTCCGCTAAGAGCACCGCTCTCGCGTGAGCAACAAATGAAACTCTATCTGGCGAGAAGACAAGATGGAACCTAACCGTTTCAGACAAATGAATGAAGATGCTCTTCACTGCAAATTGCGCACACTATCCACCATGTTGAAAATGCAATACAGGTATTCTAACAATGGGGAGAAATAATTTCTATTATCAGACTACGAAGAATTTTACTGTGAAAGATAAAATAAAGCAGATTTTCTATAGCGGGAAGGAGATAGAAAGGATGTGGATCGACTTGGAAAAGCAACGTTGCTACTGAAGCACTACACTGCGGATGCAAAATTCTGACTTACTTTTTGATGGCTTGGTTACCGCTATGTTGTCTCAGCAAATTCGCATCTCTTTTCTTTTCCTTTCTCTCGATAATTAAACTGCGTAATCGACCAGCGTATTTTCTGGCATTCTCACAGAGAGATGATGTGTACTTGAAACGACAGAACATATATTAACACAAGCACATAGAAATTTTCCAAGAATTTGAACTAATTTTTGGTCAAGTCCCTGTTCGGCCGCCAAGTGTGATGGTACAAAATAGAAGTGATGTTGCTATTCAATGGAAAGTTGGAAATTGAGATTTAACTAACTGTTTTATCAATCACAATTGGCGTAAGAATCATGGATTGACCATTGTCATAAAATATTGCATTATGAAATGTGAATAGTTTTACTTGCGGTTTCGCGTGGCTTGAGGCAGTCACAACTAGCGTGCTATTGATTAAGAAGTTGCGTTATCGTCTTTCTAATTACTTCATGATCGTAGATACGATCATACCCGGTTGTGAAGTTATTGTTATGACAAAAAATATTTCCTAAGGGACCAGAAAGATCTTAAGGGCGCAAAAACAACTGTAACATCACACAAAAGAGAAATTCAATATTAAAGCTGATGCAAGAAGACGATAAAACAGTTTTCTTTTTATCAATGTAACACGCACATTGGACTGCTGATCTTGGAGTCTGTAATATTAGCAAATTGCATAATTAAAATGAAAATAATACTGAGGAGATAATAGAAATGAGCACTGCTAAATGATTCAGTATTCCCAGAACAAATATTTATTATAACTAAAACATATATCGTACCTTAAGCTTAATACTACAATGACGGTAGATTTTTATGTCCATATCATGTCCATTGAGCGCTCTTTTATATAGCCATTGTCCTCTTGAGTCGCTCGTGCTTCGTCACGGTAAGTTACAACAGTTCTTCATCCTACACTTCACTCAAAACTTAGACGGAACACGTTTTTATTTATTTAGTAAAAATAATTAGATCAGACCGCCACAAATCTGCGTCCGTCTTACTCGATAAAATCAGTAAAAGTCTTTTTAGCGCTCAAGGCTACATTTGTTCTCCAGCGAACAAAATAGTGAAGGATCGCATATCCATCCGTACTTTTCTGTTTATATTGCCGCCCAAAGACAACGAATTACATTATCTAGAAAATTCCACCGTCGCCATGCGACGCCTTATTATATATTAATCATTTTTTATTAACAAGTATTTGCCTTCTGGCTGAATTTGCTGTTTTAATTAAGCCAAAAATAGCGAATATCACACACTCCAGGTTCAATGTATTCCTTGGACATACTCATTGACGATGAAACACTGAAATTACATCGGAATTAAATACGAAAGGAACAATACCGCCTTCACTGCAAGATGAGTGAGACTTCTTTGAGTCTGTGCTTTGATCCTTTCCTGTGAGACCAGTATTAGTTTCCGATAAACCACTGCAGGTTCAATGTATTCCATGGACCTTCGCATTGACGATGAAACACAGATATCGCATCGGAACTAAATACAAATTGCACAATGCCGCAATAAGTCCAAGAATAGAGACTCTTCTTACAGTCGGTGCTTTGAGCATTCCCTGTGAGACCAGTATTAGTTTCCGATACACCACTGCAGGTTCAATGAATTCCTTAGACATACATATTGACGATGAAACACTGAAATTACATCGGAATTAAATACAAAAGGCACAATGCCGCCATAAGTGCAAGAATAGAGACTCTTCTTACAGTCGGTGCTTTGAGCTTTCCCAGTGAGACCAGTACTAGGTTCCGATACACCACTGCAGGTTCAATGTACTCCTTAGACATACACATTGCCGAAGAAACACTGAAATTACATCGGAATTAAATACAAATGGCACAATGCTGCCATATGTGCAAGAATAGAGACTCCTCTTACAGTCGGTGCTTTGAGCATTCCCTGTGAGACCAGTATTAGTTTCCGATACACCACTGCAGGTACAATGTATTCCTTGTACCTTCACATTGACGATGAAACACAGAAATCGCATCGGAAATAAATACAAAAGGCACAATGCCGCCTTAAGTACAAGAATAGAG
Organism: Schistocerca americana; assembly: GCF_021461395.2. NCBI lineage: Eukaryota > Metazoa > Arthropoda > Insecta > Orthoptera > Acrididae > Schistocerca > Schistocerca americana. Next base: position 25,354,851 of record NC_060125.1, on the reverse strand, counting down.
ACTCTTCTAACAGTCGGTGCTTTGAGCATTCCCTGTGAGACCAGTATTAGTTTCTGATACACCTCTGCAGGTTCAATGTATTCCTTGGACATACACATTGACGATGAAACACAGAAATCGCATCGGAAATAAATACAAATGGCACAATGCCGCCTTACGTACAAGAATAGAGAGTCTTCTTACAGTCGGTGCTTTGAGCATTCCCTGTGAGACCAGTATTAGTTTCCGATACGCCACTCCAGGTTCAATGTATTCCTTGGACATACTCATTGACGATGAAACACTGAAATTACATCGGAATTAAATACAAAAGGAACAATACCGCCGTAACTGCAAGATGAGTGAGACTTCTTTGAGTCTGTGCTTTGATCCTTTCCTGTGAGACCAGTATTAGTTTCCGATACACCACTGCATGTTCAATGTATTCCATGGACATTCGCATTGACGATGAAACACAGAAATCGCATCGGAACTAAATACAAAATGCACAATGCCGCAATAAGTACAAGAATAGAGACTCTTCTTACAGTCGGTGGTTTGAGCATACCCTGTGAGACCAGTATTAGTTTCCGATACACCACAGCAGGTTTAATGAATTCCTTAGACATACACATTGACGATGAAACACTGAAATTACATCGGAAGTAAATACAGAAGGCACAATGCCGCCATAAGTGCAAGAATAGAGACTCTCCTTACAGTCGGTGCTTTGAGCTTTCCCAGTGAGACCAGTATTAGTTTCCGATACACCACTGCAGGTACAATGTATTCCTTGGACCTTCACATAGACGATGAAACACAGAAATCGCATCGGAATTAAATGCAAAAGGCACAATGCCGCCTTAAGTACAAGAATAGAGACTCTTCTTATAGTCGGTGATTTGAGCATTCCCTGTGAGACCAGTATTAGTTTCCGATACACCACCGCAGGTTCAATGCATTCCATGGACATACACATTGACGATGAAACACAGAACTCGCATCGGAATTAAATACAAAAAGCACAATGCCGCATTTCGTACAAGAATAGAGACTCTTCTTACAGTCGGTGCTTTGAGCATTCCCTGTGAGAGCAGTATTAGTTTCCGATACACCACTCCAGGTTCAATGTTTTCCCTGGACATACTCATAAACGATGAAACACTGAAATTACATCGGAATTAAATACAAAAGGAACAATGCCGATATAACTGCAGTGTGAGTGAGACTTCTTTGAGTCTGTGCTTTGATCCATTCCTGTGAGACCAGTATTAGTTTCCGATACACCACTGCAGGTTCAATGTATTCCATGGACCTTCGCATTGACGATGAAACACAGAAATCGCATCGGAACTAAATACAATATGCACAATGCCGCAATAAGTACAAGAATAGAGACTCTTCTTACAGTCGGTGCTTTGAGCATTCCCAGTGAGACCAGTATTAGTTTCCGATACACCACTGCAGGTTCAATGAATTCCTTAGACATACACATTGACGATGAAACACTGAAATTACATCGGAGTTAATTACAAAAGGCACAATGCCGCCATAAGTGCAAGAATAGAGACTCTTCTTACAGTCGGTGCTTTGATCTTTCCCAGTGAGACCAGTATTAGTTTCCGATACACCACTGCAGGTACAATGTATTCCTTAGACATACACATTGCCAAAGAAACACTGAAATTACATTGGAATTAAATACAAAAGTCACAATGCCGCCATAAGTGCAAGAATAGAGAATTTTCTTACAGTCGGTGCTTTGAGCATTCCCTGTGAGACCAGTATTAGTTTCCGATACACCACTGCAGGTTCAATGTATTCCTTGGACCTTCACGTAGACGATGAAACACAGAAATCGCATTGGAATTAAATGCAAAAGGCACAATGCCGCCTTAAGTACAAGAATAGAGACTCTTCTTACAGTCGGTGCTTTGATAATTCCCTGTGAGACCAGTATTAGTTTCCGATATACCACCGCAGGTTCAATGCATTCCTTGGACATACACATTGACGATGAAACACAGAAATCACATCCTAATTAGAAACAAAAGGCACAATGCCGCCTTACGTACAACAATAGAGACTCTTCTTACGGTCGGTGCTTTGAGCATTACCTGTGAGACCAGTATTAGTTCCCGATACACCACTCCAGGTTCAATGTATTCCTTGGACATACTCATTGACGATGAAACACTGAAATTACATCGGAATTAAATAGAAAAGGAACAATGCCGATATAACTGCAAGGTGAGTGAGACTTCTTAGAGTTTGTGCTTTGATCCTTTCCTGTGAGACCAGTATTAGTTTCCGATACACCACTGCAGGTTCAATGTATTCCTTGGACCTTCGCATTGACGATGAAACACAGAAATCATATCGGAATGAAATACAAAAGGCACAATGCCGCCTTAAGTACAACAATAGAGACTCTTCTTACAGTCGGTGTTTGAGCATTACCTGCGAGACCAGTATTAGTTTCCGATACACCACTGCAGATTCAATGTATTCCTTGGACATACACATTGACGATGAAACACAGAAATCACATCCTAATTAGAAACAAAAGGCACAATGCCGCCTTACGTACAACAATAGAGACTCTTCTTACGGTCGGTGCTTTGAGCATTACCTGTGAGACCAGTATTAGTTCCCGATACACCACTCCAGGTTCAATGTATTCCTTGGACATACTCATTGACGATGAAACACTGAAATTACATCGGAATTAAATAGAAAAGGAACAATGCCGCCTTAACTGCAAGATGAGTGAGACTTCTTAGAGTCTGTGCTTTGATCCTTTCTACTGTGAGACTAGTATTAGTTTCCGATACACCATTTCAGGTTCAATGTATTCCTTGGACCTTCGCATTGACGATGAAAAACAGAAATCGAATCGGAACTAAATACAAAAGGCACAATGCCGCAATATGTACAAGAATAGAGACTCTTCTTACAGTCGGTGCTTTGAGCATTCCCTGTGAGACCTGTATTAGTTTCCGATACACCACTGCAGATTCAATGTATTTCTTGGACATACACATTGACGATGAAACACAGAAATCACATCGGAATTAAATACAGAAGGCAACTGCCGCCTTACGTACAAGAGGAGAGACTCTTCTTACGGTCGGTGCTTTGAGCATTACCTGTGAGACCAGTATTAGTTTCCGATACACCACTCCAGGTTCAATGTATTCCTTGGACATACTCATTGACGATGAAACACTGAAATTACATCGGAATTAAATACAAATGGCACAATGTCGCCATAGGTGCAAGAATAGAGACTCCTCTTAATGTCGGTGCTTTGAGCATTCCCTGTGAGACCAGTATTAGTTTCCGATACACCACAGCAGGTACAGTGTATTCCTTGTACCTTCACATCGACGATGAAACACAGAAATCGCATCGGAATTAAATAAAAAAGGCATTATGCCGCCTTAAGTATAAGAATAGAGTCTCTTCTAACAGTCGTTGCTTTGAGCATTCCCTGTGAGACCAGTATTAGTTTCAGATACACCACTGCAGGTTCAATGTATTCCTTGGACATACACATTGACGATGAAACACAGATATCGCATCGGAATTAAATACAAAAGGCACAATGCCGCCTTACGTACAAGAATAGAGACTCTTCTTACAGTCGGTGCTTTGAGCATTACCTGTGAGACCAGTATTAGTTTCCGATACACCACACAAGGTTCAATGTATCCCTTGGACATACTCATTGACGAAGAAACACTGAAATTACATCGGAATTAAATACAAAAGGAACAATGCCGCCTTAACTGCAAGATGAGTGAGACTTCTTAGAGTCTGTGCTTTGATCCTTTCTACTGTGAGACCAGTATTAGTTTCCGATACGCCACTGCAGGTTCAATGTATTCCTTGGACCTTCGCATTGACGATGAAACACAGAAATCGAATCGGAACTAAATACAAAAGGCACAATGCCGCAATAAGTACAAGAATAGAGACTCTTCTTACAGTCGGTGCTTTGAGCATTCCCTGTGAGACCTGTATTAGTTTCCGATACACCACTGCAGGTTCAATGTATTCCTTAGACATACACATTGACGATGAAACACTGAAATTACATCGGAATTAAATACAAATGGCACAATGCCACCATAAGTGCAAGAATAGAGACTCCTCTTACAGTCGGTCCTTTGAGCATTCCCTCTGAGACCAGTATTAGTTTCCGATACACCACTGCAGGTACAATGTATTCCAGAGACATACACATTGCCGAAGAAACTCTGATATTACATTGGAATTAAATACAAAAGTCACAATGCCGCCATAAGTGCAAGAATAGAGACTCTTCATACAGTCGGTGCTTTGAGCATTCCCTGTGAGACCAGTATTAGTTTCCGATACACCACTGCAGGTACAATGTATTCCTTGGACCTTCACATAGACGATGAAACACAGAAATCGCATCGGAAATAAATGCAAAAGGCACAATGCCGCCTTAAGTACAAGAATAGAGACTCTTCTTACAGTCGGTGCTTTGAGCATTCCCTGTGAGACCAGTATTAGTTTCCGATACACCACCGCAGGTTCAATGCATTCCTTGGACATACACATTGTCGATGAAACACAGAACTCGCATCAGAATTAAATACACAAGGCATAATGCCACCTTTCGTACAAGAATAGAGACTCTTCTTACAGTCGGTGCTTTGAGCATTCCCTGTGAGACCAGTATTAGTTTCCGATACACCACTCCAGGTTCAATGTTTTCTCTGGACATACTCATTGACGATGAAACACTGAAATTACATCGGAATTAAATACAAAATGAACAATGCCGATATAACTGCAAGGTGAGTGAGACTTCTTAGAGTCTGTGCTTTGATCCTTTCCTGTGAGACCAGTATTAGTTTCCGATACACCACTGCAGGTTCAATGTATTCTTTGGACCTTCGCATTGACGATGAAAACAGAAATCATATCGGAATGAAATACAAAAGGCACAATGCAGCCTTAAGTACAAGAATAGAGACTCTTCTTACAGTCGGTGTTTGAGCATTCCCTGTGAGACCAGTATTAGTTTCCGATACACCACTGCAGATTCAATGTATTCCTTGGACATATACATTGACGATGAAACAGAGAAATCACATCGGAATTAAATACAAAAGGCACAATGCCGCCTTACGTACAAGAGGAGAGACTCTTCTTACGGTCGGTGCTTTGAGCAGTACCTGTGAGACCAATATTAGTTTCCGATACGCCACTCCAGGTTCAATGTATTCCTTGGACATACTCATTGACGATGAAACACTGAAATTACATTAGAATTAAATACAAAAGAAACAATGCCGCCTTAACTGCAAGATGAGTGAGACTTCTTAGAGTCTGTGCTTTGATCCTTTCTACTGTGAGACCAGTATTAGTTTCCAATACACCACTGCAGGTTCCATGTATTCCTTGGACCTTCGCATTGACGATGAAACACGAAATCGAATCGGAGCTAAATACAAAAGGCACAATGCCGCAATAAGTACAAGAATAGAGACTCTTCTTACAGTCGGTGCTTTGAGCATTCCCTGTGAGACCAGTATTAGTTTCCGATACACCACTGCAGGTTCAATGTATTCCTTAGACATACACATTGACGATGATACACTGAAATTACATCGGAATTAAATACAAATGGCACAATGCCGCCATAAGTGCAGGAATAGAGACCCCTCTTTCAGTCGGTGGTTTGAGCATTCCCTGTGAGACCAGTATTAGTTTCCGATACACCACTGCAGGTTCAATGTATTCCTTAGACATACACATTGCCGAAGAAACACAGAAATCACATCGGAATTACATACAAAAGGCACAATGCCGCCGTACGTCTTACGTACAAGAATAGAGACTCTTCTTACGGTCCGTGCTTTGAGCATAACCTGGGAGACCAGTATTAGTTTCCGATACACCACTCCAGGTTCAATGTATTCCTTGGACATACTCATTGACGATGAAACACTGAAATTACATCGGAATTAAATACAAATGGCACAATGTCGCCAAGGGTGCAAAAATAGAGACTCCTCTTACAGTCGGTGCTTTGAGCATTCCCTGTGAGATCAGTGTTAGTTTCCGATACACCACTGCAGGTACAATGTATTCCTTGGACCTTCACATAGACGATGAAACACAGAAATCGCATCGGAAATAAATGCAAAAGGCACAATGCCGCCTTAAGTACAAGAATAGAGACTCTTCTTACAGTCGGTGCTTTGAGCATTCCCTGTGAGACCAGTATTAGTTTCCGATACACCACCGCAGGTTCAATGCATTCCTTGGACATACACATTGTCGATGAAACACAGAACTCGCATCAGAATTAAATACACAAGGCATAATGCCACCTTTCGTACAAGAATAGAGACTCTTCTTACAGTCGGTGCTTTGAGCATTCCCTGTGAGACCAGTATTAGTTTCCGATACACCACTCCAGGTTCAATGTTTTCTCTGGACATACTCATTGACGATGAAACACTGAAATTACATCGGAATTAAATACAAAATGAACAATGCCGATATAACTGCAAGGTGAGTGAGACTTCTTAGAGTCTGTGCTTTGATCCTTTCCTGTGAGACCAGTATTAGTTTCCGATACACCACTGCAGGTTCAATGTATTCTTTGGACCTTCGCATTGACGATGAAAACAGAAATCATATCGGAATGAAATACAAAAGGCACAATGCAGCCTTAAGTACAAGAATAGAGACTCTTCTTACAGTCGGTGTTTGAGCATTCCCTGTGAGACCAGTATTAGTTTCCGATACACCACTGCAGATTCAATGTATTCCTTGGACATATACATTGACGATGAAACAGAGAAATCACATCGGAATTAAATACAAAAGGCACAATGCCGCCTTACGTACAAGAGGAGAGACTCTTCTTACGGTCGGTGCTTTGAGCAGTACCTGTGAGACCAATATTAGTTTCCGATACGCCACTCCAGGTTCAATGTATTCCTTGGACATACTCATTGACGATGAAACACTGAAATTACATTAGAATTAAATACAAAAGAAACAATGCCGCCTTAACTGCAAGATGAGTGAGACTTCTTAGAGTCTGTGCTTTGATCCTTTCTACTGTGAGACCAGTATTAGTTTCCAATACACCACTGCAGGTTCCATGTATTCCTTGGACCTTCGCATTGACGATGAAACACGAAATCGAATCGGAGCTAAATACAAAAGGCACAATGCCGCAATAAGTACAAGAATAGAGACTCTTCTTACAGTCGGTGCTTTGAGCATTCCCTGTGAGACCAGTATTAGTTTCCGATACACCACTGCAGGTTCAATGTATTCCTTAGACATACACATTGACGATGATACACTGAAATTACATCGGAATTAAATACAAATGGCACAATGCCGCCATAAGTGCAGGAATAGAGACCCCTCTTTCAGTCGGTGGTTTGAGCATTCCCTGTGAGACCAGTATTAGTTTCCGATACACCACTGCAGGTTCAATGTATTCCTTAGACATACACATTGCCGAAGAAACACAGAAATCACATCGGAATTACATACAAAAGGCACAATGCCGCCGTACGTCTTACGTACAAGAATAGAGACTCTTCTTACGGTCCGTGCTTTGAGCATAACCTGGGAGACCAGTATTAGTTTCCGATACACCACTCCAGGTTCAATGTATTCCTTGGACATACTCATTGACGATGAAACACTGAAATTACATCGGAATTAAATACAAATGGCACAATGTCGCCAAGGGTGCAAAAATAGAGACTCCTCTTACAGTCGGTGCTTTGAGCATTCCCTGTGAGATCAGTGTTAGTTTCCGATACATCACAGCAGGTACAATGTATTCCTTGTACCTTCACATTGACGATGAAACACAGAAATCGCATCGGAATTAAATACAAAAGGCACAATACCGCCTTAAGTACAAGATTAGAGACTCTTCTAACAGTCGGTGCTTTGAGCATTCCCTGTGAGACCAGTATTAGTTTCTGATACACCACTGCAGGTTCAATGTATTCCTTGGACATACACATTGACGATGAAACACAGATATCGCATCGGAATTAAATACAAAAGGCACAATACCGCCTTACGTACAAGAATAGAGACTCTTCTTACAGTTGGTGCTTTGAGCATTACCTGAGAGACCAGTATTAGTTTCCGATACACCACTCAAGGTTCAATGTATTCCTTGGACATACTCATTGACGATGAAACACTGAAATTACATCGGAATTAAATACAAACGGAACAATACTGCCTTAACAGCAAGATGAGTGAGACTTCTTTGAGTCTGTGCTTTGATCCTTTCCTGTGAGACCACTATTAGTTTCCGATACACCAATGCAGGTTCAATGTATTCCACGGACCTTCGCATTGAAGATGAAACACAGAAATCGCATCGGAACTGAATACAAAATGCACAATGCCGCAATAAGTACAAGAATAGAGACTCTTCTTACAGTCGGTGCTTTGAGCATTCCCTGTGAGACCAGTATTAGTTTCCGATACACCACTGCAGGTTCAATGAATTATTTAGACATACACATTGACGATGAAACACTGAAATTACATCGGAATTAAATACAAAAGGCACAATGCCGCGTTAAGTACAAGAATTGAGACCCATCTTACAGTCGGTGCTTTGAGCATTCCCTGTGAGACCAGTATTAGTTTCCGATACACCACCGCAGGTTCAATGCATTCCTTGCACATACACATTGACGATGAAACACAGAACTCGCATCGGAATTAAATACAAAAGGCACAATGCCGCCTTTCGTACAGGAATAGAGACTCTTCTTATAGTCGGTGCTTTGAGCATTCCCTGTGAGACCAGTATTAGTTTCCGATACACCACTCCAGGTTCAATGTTTTCCTTGGACATACTCATTGACGATGAAACACTGAAATTAAATCGGAATTAAATACAAAAGGAACAATGCCGATACAACTGCAAGGTGAGTGAGACTTCTTAGAGTCTGTGCTTTGATCCTTTCCTGTGAGACCAGTGTTAGTTTCCGATACACCACTGCAGGTTCAATGTATTCCTTGGACCTTCGCATTGACGATGAAACACAGAAATCGCATCGGAATTAAATACAAAAGGCACAATGCCGCCTTAAGTACAGGAATAGAGACTCTTCTTACAGTCGGTGTTTGAGCATTCCCTGTGAGACCAGTATTAGTTTCCGATACACCACTGCAGATTCAATGTATTCCTTGGACATACACATTGACGATGAAACACAGAAATCACATCGGAATTAAATACAAAAGGCACAATGCTGCCTTACGTACAAGAATAGAGACTCTTCTTACGGTCGGTGCTTTGAGCATTACCTGTGAGACCAGTATTAGTTCCCGATACACCACTCCAGGTTCAATGTATTCCTTGGACATACTCATTGACGATGAAACACTGAAATTACATCGGAATTAAATAGAAAAGGAACAATGCCGCCTTAACTGCAAGATGAGTGAGACTTCTTAGAGTCTGTGCTTTGATCCTTTCTACTGTGAGACTAGTATTAGTTTCCGATACACAATTGCAGGTTCAATGTATTCCTTGGACCTTCGCATTGACGATGAAACACAGAAATCGAATCGGAACTAAATACAAAAGGCACAATGCCGCAATAAGTACAAGAATAGAGACTCTTCTTACAGTCGGTGCTTTGAGCATTCCCTGTGACACCTGTATTAGTTTCCGATACACCACTGCAGTTTCAAAGTATTTCTTAGAGATACACATTGACGATGAAACACTGAAATTACATCGGAATTAAATACAAATGGCACAATGCCGCCATAAGTGCAAGAATAGAGACTCCTCTTACAGTCGGTGCTTTGAGCATTCCCTGTGAGACTAGTATTAGTTTCCGATACACCACTCCAGGTTTAAAAGTTTTCCTTGGACATACTCATTGACGATGAAACACTGAAATTACATCGGAATTAAATACAAAAGGAACAATGCCGATATAACTGCAAGGTGAGTGAGACTTCTTAGAGTCTGTGCTTTGATCCTTTCCTGTGAGACCAGTAATAGTTTCCGATACACCACTGCAGGTTCAATGTATTCTTTGGACCTTCGCATTGACGATGAAACACAGAAATCATATCGGAATGAAATACAAAAGGCACAATGCAGCCTTAAGTACAAGAATAGAGACTCTTCTTACAGTCGGTGTTTGAGCATTCCCTGTGAGTCCAGTATTAGTTTCCGATACACCACTGCAGATTCAATGTATTTCTTGGACATACACATTGACGATGAAACACAGAAATCACAACGGAATTAAATACAGAAGGCAACTGCCGCCTTACGTACAAGAGGAGAGACTCTTCTTACGGTCGGTGCTTTGAGCATTACCTGTGAGACCAGTATTAGTTTCCGATACACCACTCCAGGTTCAATGTATTCCTTGGACATACTCATTGACGATGAAACACTGAAATTACATCGGAATTAAATACAAATGGCACAATGTCGCCATAGGTGCAAGGATAGAGACTCCTCTTAATGTCGGTGCTTTGAGCATTCCCTGTGAGACCAGTATTAGTTTCCGATACACCACAGCAGGTACAGTGTATTCCTTGTACCTTCACATCGACGATGAAACACAGAAATCGCATCAGAATTAAATAAAAAAGGCATTATGCCGCCTTAAGTACAAGAATAGAGTCTCTTCTAACAGTCGGTGCTTTGAGCATTCCCTGTGAGACCAGTATTAGTTTCTGATACACCACTGCAGGTTCAATGTATTCCTTGGACATACACATTGACGATGAAACACAGATATCGCATCGGAATTAAATACAAAAGGGACAATGCCGCCTTACGTACAAGAATAGAGACTCTTCTTACAGTCGGTGCTTTGAGCATTACCTGTGAGACCAGTATTAGTTTCCGATACACCACTCAAGGTTCAATGTATTCCTTGGACATACTCATTGACGATGAAACACTGAAATTACATCAGAATTAAATACGAAAGGAACAATGCCGCCTTAACTGCAAGATGAGTGAGACTTCTTAGAGTCTGTGCTTTGATCCTTTCTACTGTGAGACCAGTATTAGTTTCCAATACACCACTGCAGGTTCCATGTATTCCTTGGACCTTCGCATTGACGATGAAACACGAAATCGAATCGGAGCTAAATACAAAAGGCACAATGCCGCAATAAGTACAAGAATAGAGACTCTTCTTACAGTCGGTGCTTTGAGCATTCCCTGTGAGACCAGTATTAGTTTCCGATACACCACTGCAGGTTCAATGTATTCCTTGGACATACACATTGACGATGAAACACAGAAATCACATCGGAATTAAATACAAAAGGCACAATGCCGCCTTACGTACAAGAATAGAGACTCTTCTTACGGTCGGTGCTTTGAGCATTACCTGTGAGACCAGTATTAGTTCCCGATACACCACTCCAGGTTCAATGTATTCCTTGGACATACTCATTGACGATGAAACACTGAAATTACATCGGAATTAAATAGAAAAGGAACAATGCCGCCTTAACTGCAAGATGAGTGAGACTTCTTAGAGTCTGTGCTTTGATCCTTTCTACTGTGAGACTAGTATTAGTTTCCGATACACAATTGCAGGTTCAATGTATTCCTTGGACCTTCGCATTGACGATGAAACACAGAAATCGAATCGGAACTAAATACAAAAGGCACAATGCCGCAATAAGTACAAGAATAGAGACTCTTCTTACAGTCGGTGCTTTGAGCATTCCCTGTGACACCTGTATTAGTTTCCGATACACCACTGCAGTTTCAAAGTATTTCTTAGAGATACACATTGACGATGAAACACTGAAATTACATCGGAATTAAATACAAATGGCACAATGCCGCCATAAGTGCAAGAATAGAGACTCCTCTTACAGTCGGTGCTTTGAGCATTCCCTGTGAGACTAGTATTAGTTTCCGATACACCACTCCAGGTTTAAAAGTTTTCCTTGGACATACTCATTGACGATGAAACACTGAAATTACATCGGAATTAAATACAAAAGGAACAATGCCGATATAACTGCAAGGTGAGTGAGACTTCTTAGAGTCTGTGCTTTGATCCTTTCCTGTGAGACCAGTAATAGTTTCCGATACACCACTGCAGGTTCAATGTATTCTTTGGACCTTCGCATTGACGATGAAACACAGAAATCATATCGGAATGAAATACAAAAGGCACAATGCAGCCTTAAGTACAAGAATAGAGACTCTTCTTACAGTCGGTGTTTGAGCATTCCCTGTGAGTCCAGTATTAGTTTCCGATACACCACTGCAGATTCAATGTATTTCTTGGACATACACATTGACGATGAAACACAGAAATCACAACGGAATTAAATACAGAAGGCAACTGCCGCCTTACGTACAAGAGGAGAGACTCTTCTTACGGTCGGTGCTTTGAGCATTACCTGTGAGACCAGTATTAGTTTCCGATACACCACTCCAGGTTCAATGTATTCCTTGGACATACTCATTGACGATGAAACACTGAAATTACATCGGAATTAAATACAAATGGCACAATGTCGCCATAGGTGCAAGGATAGAGACTCCTCTTAATGTCGGTGCTTTGAGCATTCCCTGTGAGACCAGTATTAGTTTCCGATACACCACAGCAGGTACAGTGTATTCCTTGTACCTTCACATCGACGATGAAACACAGAAATCGCATCAGAATTAAATAAAAAAGGCATTATGCCGCCTTAAGTACAAGAATAGAGTCTCTTCTAACAGTCGGTGCTTTGAGCATTCCCTGTGAGACCAGTATTAGTTTCTGATACACCACTGCAGGTTCAATGTATTCCTTGGACATACACATTGACGATGAAACACAGATATCGCATCGGAATTAAATACAAAAGGGACAATGCCGCCTTACGTACAAGAATAGAGACTCTTCTTACAGTCGGTGCTTTGAGCATTACCTGTGAGACCAGTATTAGTTTCCGATACACCACTCAAGGTTCAATGTATTCCTTGGACATACTCATTGACGATGAAACACTGAAATTACATCGGAATTAAATACGAAAGGAACAATGCCGCCTTAACTGCAAGATGAGTGAGACTTCTTAGAGTCTGTGCTTTGATCCTTTCTACTGTGAGACCAGTATTAGTTTCCAATACACCACTGCAGGTTCCATGTATTCCTTGGACCTTCGCATTGACGATGAAACACGAAATCGAATCGGAGCTAAATACAAAAGGCACAATGCCGCAATAAGTACAAGAATAGAGACTCTTCTTACAGTCGGTGCTTTGAGCATTCCCTGTGAGACCAGTATTAGTTTCCGATACACCACTGCAGGTTCAATGTATTCCTTAGACATACACATTGACGATGATACACTGAAATTACATCGGAATTAAATACAAATGGCACAATGCCGCCATAAGTGCAGGAATAGAGACCCCTCTTTCAGTCGGTGCTTTGAGCATTCCCTGTGAGACCAGTATTAGTTTCCGATACAGCACTGCAGGTTCAATGTATTCCTTAGACATACGCATTGCCGAAGAAACACAGAAATCACATCGGAATTACATACAAAAGGCACAATGCCGCCTTACGTCTTACGTACAAGAATAGAGACTCTTCTTACGGTCCGTGCTTTGAGCATAACCTGGGAGACCAGTATTAGTTTCCGATACACCACTCCAGGTTCAATGTATTCCTTGGACATACTCATTGACGATGAAACACTGAAATTATATCGGAATTAAATACAAATGGCACAATGTCGCCAAGGGTGCAAAAATAGAGACTCCTCTTACCGTCGGTGCTTTGAGCATTCCCTGTGAGATCAGTGTTAGTTTCCGATACATCACAGCAGGTACAATGTATTCCTTGTACCTTCACATTGACGATGAAACACAGAAATCGCATCGGAATTAAATACAAAAGGCACAATGCCGCCTTAAGTACAGGAATAGAGACTCTTCTTACAGTCGGTGTTTGAGCATTCCCTGTGAGACCAGTATTAGTTTCCGATACACCACTGCAGATTCAATGTATTCCTTGGACATTCACATTGACGATGAAACACAGAAATCACATCGGAATTAAATACAAAAGGCACAATGCCGCCTTACGTACAAGAATAGAGACTCTTCTTACGGTCGGTGCTTTGAGCATTACCTGTGAGACCAGTATTAGTTCCCGATACACCACTCCAGGTTCAATGTATTCCTTGGACATACTCATTGACGATGAAACACTGAAATTACATCGGAATTAAATAGAAAAGGAACAATGCCGCCTTAACTGCAAGATGAGTGAGACTTCTTAGAGTCTGTGCTTTGATCCTTTCTACTGTGAGACTAGTATTAGTTTCCGATACACCATTGCAGGTTCAATGTATTCCTTGGACCTTCGCATTGACGATGAAACACAGAAATCGAATCGGAACTAAATACAAAAGGCACAATGCCGCAATAAGTACAAGAATAGAGACTCTTCTTACAGTCGGTGCTTTGAGCATTCCCTGTGAGACCGGTATTAGTTTCCGATACACCACTGCAAATTCAAAGTATTCCTTAGACATACACATTGACGATGAAACACTGAAATTACATCGGAATTAAATACAAATGGCACAATGCCGCCATAAGTGCAAGAATAGAGACTCCTCTTACAGTCGGTGCTTTGAGCATTCCCTCTGAGACCAGTATTAGTTTCCGATACACCACTGCAGGTACAATGTATTCCTTAGACATACACATTGTCGATGAAACACAGAACTCGCATCGGAATTAAATACAAAAGGCACAATGCCGCCTTTCGTACAAGAATAGAGACTCTTCTTACAGTCGGTGCTTTGAGCATTCCCTGTGAGACTAGTATTAGTTTCCGATACACCACTCCAGGTTTAAAAGTTTTCCCTGGACATACTCATTGACGATGAAACACTGAAATTACATCGGAATTAAATACAAAAGGAACAATGCTGATATAACTGCAAGGTGAGTGAGACTTCTTAGAGTCTGTGCTTTGATCCTTTCCTGTGAGACCAGTAATAGTTTCCGATACACCACTGCAGGTCCAATGTATTCTTTGGACCTTCGCATTGACGATGAAACACAGAAATCATATCGGAATGAAATACAAAAGGCACAATGCAGCCTTAAGTACAAGAATAGAGACTCTTCTTACAGTCGGTGTTTGAGCATTCCCTGTGAGTCCAGTATTAGTTTCCGATACACCACTGCAGATTCAATGTATTTCTTGGACATACACATTGACGATGAAACACAGAAATCACACCGGAATTAAATACAGAAGGCAACTGCCGCCTTACGTACAAGAGGAGAGACTCTTCTTACGGTCGGTGCTTTGAGCATTACCTGTGAGACCAGTATTAGTTTCCGATACACCACTCCAGGTTCAATGTATTCCTTGGACATACTCATTGACGATGAAACACTGAAATTACATCGGAATTAAATACAAATGGCACAATGTCGCCATAGGTGCAAGAATAGAGACTCCACTTAATGTCGGTGCTTTGAGCATTCCCTGTGACACCAGTATTAGTTTCCGATACACCACAGCAGGTACAGTGTATTCCTTGTACCTTCGCATCGACGATGAAACACAGAAATCGCATCGGAATTAAATAAAAAAGGCATTATGCCGCCTTAAGTACAAGAATAGAGTCTCTTCTAACAGTCGGTGCTTTGAGCAATCCCTGTGAGACCAGTATTAGTTTCTGATACACCACTGCAGGTTCAATGTATTCCTTGGACATACACATTGACGATGAAACACAGATATCGCATCGGAATTAAATACAAAAGGCACAATGCCGCCGTACGTACAAGAATAGAGACTCTTCTTACAGTCGGTGCTTTGAGCATTACCTGTGAGACCAGTATTAGTTTCCGATACACCACTCAAGGTTCAATGTATTCCTTGGACATACTCATTGACGATGAAACACTGAAATTACATCGGAATTAAATACAAATGGCACAATGTCGCCAAGGGTGCAAAAATAGAGACTCCTCTTACAGTCGGTGCTTTGAGCATTCCCTGTGAGATCAGTGTTAGTTTCCGATACATCACAGCAGGTACAATGTATTCCTTGTACCTTCACATTGACGATGAAACACAGAAATCGCATCGGAATTAAATACAAAAGGCACAATGCCGCCTTACGTACAAGAATAGAGACTCTTCTTACGGTCGGTGCTTTGAGCATTACCTGTGAGACCAGTATTAGTTCCCGATACACCACTCCAGGTTCAATGTATTCCTTGGACATACTCATTGACGATGAAACACTGAAATTACATCGGAATTAAATAGAAAAGGAACAATGCCGCCTTAACTGCAAGATGAGTGAGACTTCTTAGAGTCTGTGCTTTGATCCTTTCTACTGTGAGACTAGTATTAGTTTCCGATACACCATTGCAGGTTCAATGTATTCCTTGGACCTTCGCATTGACGATGAAACACAGAAATCGAATCGGAACTAAATACAAAAGGCACAATGCCGCAATAAGTACAAGAATAGAGACTCTTCTTACAGTCGGTGCTTTGAGCATTCCCTGTGAGACCTGTATTATTTTCCGATACACCACTGCAAATTCAAAGTATTCCTTAGACATACACATTGACGATGAAACACTGAAATTACATCGGAATTAAATACAAATGGCACAATGCCGCCATAAGTGCAAGAATAGAGACTCCTCTTACAGTCGGTGCTTTGAGCATTCCCTCTGAGACCAGTATTAGTTTCCGATACACCACTGCAGGTACAATGTATTCCTTAGACATACACATTGTCGATGAAACACAGAACTCGCATCGGAATTAAATACAAAAGGCACAATGCCGCCTTTCGTACAAGAATAGAGACTCTTCTTACAGTCGGTGCTTTGAGCATTCCCTGTGAGACTAGTATTAGTTTCCGATACACCACTCCAGGTTTAAAAGTTTTCCCTGGACATACTCATTGACGATGAAACACTGAAATTACATCGGAATTAAATACAAAAGGAACAATGCTGATATAACTGCAAGGTGAGTGGGTCTTCTTAGAGTCTGTGCTTTGATCCTTTCCTGTGAGACCAGTAATAGTTTCCGATACACCACTGCAGGTCCAATGTATTCTTTGGACCTTCGCATTGACGATGAAACACAGAAATCATATCGGAATGAAATACAAAAGGCACAATGCAGCCT
Organism: Schistocerca americana; assembly: GCF_021461395.2. Lineage (NCBI taxonomy): Eukaryota > Metazoa > Arthropoda > Insecta > Orthoptera > Acrididae > Schistocerca > Schistocerca americana. The sequence continues at coordinate 25,337,641 of NC_060125.1, read as the reverse complement.
TAAGTACAAGAATAGAGACTCTTCTTACAGTCGGTGTTTGAGCATTCCCTGTGAGTCCAGTATTAGTTTCCGATACACCACTGCAGATTCAATGTATTTCTTGGACATACACATTGACGATGAAACACAGAAATCACACCGGAATTAAATACAGAAGGCAACTGCCGCCTTACGTACAAGAGGAGAGACTCTTCTTACGGTCGGTGCTTTGAGCATTACCTGTGAGACCAGTATTAGTTTCCGATACACCACTCCAGGTTCAATGTATTCCTTGGACATACTCATTGACGATGAAACACTGAAATTACATCGGAATTAAATACAAATGGCACAATGTCGCCATAGGTGCAAGAATAGAGACTCCACTTAATGTCGGTGCTTTGAGCATTCCCTGTGACACCAGTATTAGTTTCCGATACACCACAGCAGGTACAGTGTATTCCTTGTACCTTCGCATCGACGATGAAACACAGAAATCGCATCGGAATTAAATAAAAAAGGCATTATGCCGCCTTAAGTACAAGAATAGAGTCTCTTCTAACAGTCGGTGCTTTGAGCATTCCCTGTGAGACCAGTATTAGTTTCTGATACACCACTGCAGGTTCAATGTATTCCTTGGACATACACATTGACGATGAAACACAGATATCGCATCGGAATTAAATACAAAAGGCACAATGCCGCCGTACGTACAAGAATAGAGACTCTTCTTACAGTCGGTGCTTTGAGCATTACCTGTGAGACCAGTATTAGTTTCCGATACACCACTCAAGGTTCAATGTATTCCTTGGACATACTCATTGACGATGAAACACTGAAATTACATCGGAATTAAATACAAATGGCACAATGTCGCCAAGGGTGCAAAAATAGAGACTCCTCTTACAGTCGGTGCTTTGAGCATTCCCTGTGAGATCAGTGTTAGTTTCCGATACATCACAGCAGGTACAATGTATTCCTTGTACCTTCACATTGACGATGAAACACAGAAATCGCATCGGAATTAAATACAAAAGGCACAATACCGCCTTAAGTACAAGATTAGAGACTCTTCTAACAGTCGGTGCTTTGAGCATTCCCTGTGAGACCAGTATTAGTTTCTGATACACCACTGCAGGTTCAATGTATTCCTTAGATATACACATTGACGATGAAACACTGAAATTACATCGGAATTAAATACAAATGGCACAATGCCACCATAAGTGCAAGAATAGAGATTCCTCTTACAGTCGGTGTTTAAACATTCCCTGTGAGACCAGTATTAGTTTCCGATACACCACTGCAGATTCAATGTATTCCTTGGACATATACATTGACGATGAAACAGAGAAATCACATCGGAATTAAATACAAAAGGCAAAATGCCGCCTTACGTACAAGAGGAGAGACTCTTCTTACGGTCGGTGCTTTGAGCAGTACCTGTGAGACCAGTATTAGTTTCCGATACGCCACTCCAGGTTCAATGTATTCCTTGGACATACCCATTGACGATGAAACACTGAAATTACATTAGAATTAAATACAAAAGAAACAATGCCGCCTTAACTGCAAGATGAGTGAGACTTCTTAGAGTCTGTGCTTTGATCCTTTCTACTGTGAGACCAGTATTAGTTTCCAATACACCACTGCAGGTTCCATGTATTCCTTGGACCTTCGCATTGACGATGAAACACGAAATCGAATCGGAGCTAAATACAAAAGGCACAATGCCGCAATAAGTACAAGAATAGAGACTCTTCTTACAGTCGGTGCTTTGAGCATTCCCTGTGAGACCAGTATTAGTTTCCGATACACCACTGCAGGTTCAATGTATTCCTTAGACATACACATTGACGATGATACACTGAAATTACATCGGAATTAAATACAAATGGCACAATGCCGCCATAAGTGCAGGAATAGAGACCCCTCTTTCAGTCGGTGCTTTGAGCATTCCCTGTGAGACCAGTATTAGTTTCCGATACACCACTGCAGGTTCAATGTATTCCTTAGACATACACATTGCCGAAGAAACACAGAAATCACATCGGAATTACATACAAAAGGCACAATGCCGCCTTACGTCTTACGTACAAGAATAGAGACTCTTCTTACGGTCCGTGCTTTGAGCATAACCTGGGAGACCAGTATTAGTTTCCGATACACCACTCCAGGTTCAATGTATTCCTTGGACATACTCATTGACGATGAAACACTGAAATTACATCGGAATTAAATACAAATGGCACAATGTCGCCAAGGGTGCAAAAATAGAGACTCCTCTTACAGTCGGTGCTTTGAGCATTCCCTGTGAGATCAGTGTTAGTTTCCGATACATCACAGCAGGTACAATGTATTCCTTGTACCTTCACATTGACGATGAAACACAGAAATCGCATCGGAATTAAATACAAAAGGCACAATACCGCCTTAAGTACAAGATTAGAGACTCTTCTAACAGTCGGTGCTTTGAGCATTCCCTGTGAGACCAGTATTAGTTTCTGATACACCACTGCAGGTTCAATGTATTCTTTGGACATACACATTGACGATGAAACACAGATATCGCATCGGAATTAAATACAAAAGGCACAATGCCGCCTTACGTACAAGAATAGAGACTCTTCTTACAGTTGGTGCTTTGAGCATTACCTGAGAGACCAGTATTAGTTTCCGATACACCACTCAAGGTTCAATGTATTCCTTGGACATACTCATTGACGATGAAACACTGAAATTACATCGGAATTAAATACAAACGGAACAATACTGCCTTAACAGCATGATGAGTGAGACTTCTTTGAGTCTGTGCTTTGATCCTTTCCTGTGAGACCAGTATTAGTTTCCGATACACCAATGCAGGTTCAATGTATTCCACGGACCTTCGCATTGAAGATGAAACACAGAAATCGCATCGGAATTAAATACAAAAGGCACAATGCCGCCTTAAGTACAGGAATAGAGACTCTTCTTACAGTCGGTGTTTGAGCATTCCCTGTGAGACCAGTATTAGTTTCCGATACACCACTGCAGATTCAATGTATTCCTTGGACATTCACATTGACGATGAAACACAGAAATCACATCGGAATTAAATACAAAAGGCACAATGCCGCCTTACGTACAAGAATAGAGACTCTTCTTACGGTCGGTGCTTTGAGCATTACCTGTGAGACCAGTATTAGTTCCCGATACACCACTCCAGGTTCAATGTATTCCTTGGACATACTCATTGACGATGAAACACTGAAATTACATCGGAATTAAATAGAAAAGGAACAATGCCGCCTTAACTGCAAGATGAGTGAGACTTCTTAGAGTCTGTGCTTTGATCCTTTCTACTGTGAGACTAGTATTAGTTTCCGATACACCATTGCAGGTTCAATGTATTCCTTGGACCTTCGCATTGACGATGAAACACAGAAATCGAATCGGAACTAAATACAAAAGGCACAATGCCGCAATAAGTACAAGAATAGAGACTCTTCTTACAGTCGGTGCTTTGAGCATTCCCTGTGAGACCTGTATTAGTTTCCGATACACCACTGCAGTTTCAAAGTATTCCTTAGACATACACATTGACGATGAAACACTGAAATTACATCGGAATTAAATACAAATGGCACAATGCCGCCATAAGTGCAAGAATAGAGACTCCTCTTACAGTCGGTGCTTTGAGCATTCCCTCTGAGACCAGTATTAGTTTCCGATACACCACTGCAGGTACAATGTATTCCTTAGACATACACATTGTCGATGAAACACAGAACTCGCATCGGAATTAAATACAAAAGGCACAATGCCGCCTTTCGTACAAGAATAGAGACTCTTCTTACAGTCGGTGCTTTGAGCATTCCCTGTGAGACTAGTATTAGTTTCCGATACACCACTTCAGGTTTAAAAGTTTTCCCTGGACATACTCATTGACGATGAAACACTGAAATTACATCGGAATTAAATACAAAAGGAACAATGCCGATATAACTGCAAGGTGAGTGAGACTTCTTAGAGTCTGTGCTTTGATCCTTTCCTGTGAGACCAGTAATAGTTTCCGATACACCACTGCAGGTCCAATGTATTCTTTGGACCTTCGCATTGACGATGAAACACAGAAATCATATCGGAATGAAATACAAAAGGCACAATGCAGCCTTAAGTACAAGAATAGAGACTCTTCTTACAGTCGGTGTTTGAGCATTCCCTGTGAGTCCAGTATTAGTTTCCGATACACCACTGCAGATTCAATGTATTTCTTGGACATACACATTGACGATGAAACACAGAAATCACATCGGAATTAAATACAGAAGGCAACTGCCGCCTTACGTACAAGAGGAGAGACTCTTCTTACGGTCGGTGCTTTGAGCATTACCTGTGAGACCAGTATTAGTTTCCGATACACCACTCCAGGTTCAATGTATTCCTTGGACATACTCATTGACGATGAAACACTGAAATTACATCGGAATTAAATACAAATGGCACAATGTCGCCATAGGTGCAAGAATAGAGACTCCACTTAATGTCGGTGCTTTGAGCATTCCCTGTGACACCAGTATTAGTTTCCGATACACCACAGCAGGTACAGTGTATTCCTTGTACCTTCGCATCGACGATGAAACACAGAAATCGCATCGGAATTAAATAAAAAAGGCATCATGCCGCCTTAAGTACAAGAATAGAGTCTCTTCTAACAGTCGGTGCCATGAGCATTCCCTGTGAGACCAGTATTAGTTTCTGATACACCACTGCAGGTTCAATGTATTCCTTGGACATACACATTGACGATGAAACACAGATATCGCATCGGAATTAAATACAAAAGGCACAATGCCGCCTTACGTACAAGAATAGAGACTCTTCTTACAGTCGGTGCTTTGAGCATTACCTGTGAGACCAGTATTAGTTTCCGATACACCACTCAAGGTTCAATGTATTCCTTGGACCTTCGCATTGACGATGAAACACAGAAATCGAATCGGAACTAAATACAAAAGGCACAATGCCGCAATAAGTACAAGAATAGAGACTCTTCTTACAGTCGGTGCTTTGAGCATTCCCTGTGAGACCTGTATTAGTTTCCGATACACCACTGCAGGTTCAATGTATTCCTTAGACATACACATTGACGATGAAACACTGAAATTACATTGGAATTAAATACAAATGGCACAATGCCACCATAAGTGTAAGAATAGAGTCTCCTCTTACAGTCGGTGTTTTGAGCATTCCCTCTGAGACCAGTATTAGTTTCCGATACACCACTGCAGGTACAATGTATTCCAGAGACATACACATTGCCGAAGAAACTCTGATATTACATTGGAATTAAATACAAAAGTCACAATGCCGCCATAAGTGCAAGAATAGAGACTCTTCTTACAGTCGGTGCTTTGAGCATTCCCTGTGAGACCAGTATTAGTTTCCGATACACCACTGCAGGTACAATGTATTCCTTGGACCTTCACATAGACGATGAAACACAGAAATCGCATCGGAATTAAATTCAAAAGGCACAATGCCGCCTTAAGTACAAGAATAGAGACTCTTCTTACAGTCGGTGCTTTGAGCATTCCCTGTGAGACCAGTATTAGTTTCCGATACACCACCGCAGGTTCAATGCATTCCTTGGACATACACATTGTCGATGAAACACAGAACTCGCATCAGAATTAAATACACAAGGCATAATGCCACCTTTCGTACAACAATAGAGACTCTTCTTACAGTCGGTGCTTTGAGCATTCCCTGTGAGACCAGTATTAGTTTCCGATACACCACTCCAGGTTCAATGTTTTCCCTGGACATACTCATTGACGATGAAACACTGAAATTACATCGGAATTAAATACAAAATGAACAATGCCGATATAACTGCAAGGTGAGTGAGACTTCTTAGAGTCTGTGCTTTGAACCTTTTCTGTGAGACCAGTATTAGTTTCCGATACACCACTGCAGGTTCAATGTATTCTTTGGACCTTCGCATTGACGATGAAAAGAGAAATCATATCGGAATGAAATACAAAAGGCACAATGCAGCCTTAAGTACAAGAATAAAGACTCTTCTTACAGTCGGTGTTTGAGCATTCCCTGTGAGACCAGTATTAGTTTCCGATACACCACTGCAGATTCAATGTATTCCTTGGACATATACATTGACGATGAAACAGAGAAATCACATCGGAATTAAATACAAAAGGCACAATGCCGCCTTACGTACAAGAGGAGAGACTCTTCTTACGGTCGGTGCTTTGAGCAGTACCTGTGAGACCAGTATTAGTTTCCGATACGCCACTCCAGGTTCAATGTATTCCTTGGACATACTCATTGACGATGAAACACTGATATTACATTAGAATTAAATACAAAAGAAACAATGCCGCCTTAACTGCAAGATGAGTGAGACTTCTTAGAGTCTGTGCTTTGATCCTTTCTACTGTGAGACCAGTATTAGTTTCCAATACACCACTGCAGGTTCAATGTATTCCTTGGACCTTCGCATTGACGATGAAACACGAAATCGAATCGGAGCTAAATACAAAAGGCACAATGCCGCAATAAGTACAAGAATAGAGACTCTTCTTACAGTCGGTGCTTTGAGCATTCCCTGTGAGACCAGTATTAGTTTCCGATACACCACTGCAGGTTCAATGTATTCCTTAGACATACACATTGACGATGATACACTGAAATTACATCGGAATTAAATACAAATGGCACAATGCCGCCATAAGTGCAGGAATAGCGACCCCTCTTTCAGTCGGTGCTTTGAGCATTCCCTGTGAGACCAGTACTAGTTTCCGATACACCACTGCAGGTTCAATGTATTCCTTACACATACACATTGCCGAAGAAACACAGAAATCACATCGGAATTACATACAAAATGCACAATGCCGCCTTACGTCTTACGTACAAGAATAGAGACTCTCCTTACGGTCCGTGCTTTGAGCATAACCTGGGAGACCAGTATTAGTTTCCGATACACCACTCCAGGTTCAATGTATTCCTTGGACATACTCATTGACGATGAAACACTGATATTACATCGGAATTAAATGCAAATGGCACAATGTCGCCAAGGGTGCAATAATAGAGACTCCTCTTACAGTCGGTGCTTTGAGCATTCCCTGTGAGATCAGTGTTAGTTTCCGATACATCACAGCAGGTACAATGTATTCCTTGTACCTTCACATTGACGATGAAACACAGAAATCGCATCGGAATTAAATACAAAAGGCACAATACCGCCTTAAGTACAAGATTAGAGACTCTTCTAACAGTCGGTGCTTTGAGCATTCCCTGTGAGACCAGTATTAGTTTCTGATACACCACTGCAGGTTCAATGTATTCCTTGGACATACACATTGACGATGAAACACAGATATCGCATCGGAATTAAATTCAAAAGGCACATTGCCGCCTTACGTACAAGAATAGAGACTCTTCTTACAGTTGGTGCTTTGAGCATTACCTGAGAGACCAGTATTAGTTTCCGATACACCACTCAAGGTTCAATGTATTCCCTGGACATACTCATTGACGATGAAACACTGAAATTACATCGGAATTAAATACAAACGGAACAATACTGCCTTAACAGCAAGATGAGTGAGACTTCTTTGAGTCTGTGCTTTGATCCTTTCCTGTGAGACCAGTATTAGCTTCCGATACACCAATGCAGGTTCAATGTATTCCACGGACCTTCGCATTGACGATGAAACACAGAAATCGCATCGGAACTGAATACAAAATGCACAATGCCGCAATAAGTACAAGAATAGAGACTCTTCTTACAGTCGGTGCTTTGAGCATTCCCTGTGAGACCAGTATTAGTTTCCGATACACCACTGCAGGTTCAATGAATTATTTAGACATACACATTGACGATGAAACACTGAAATTACATCGGAATTAAATACAAAAGGCACAATGCCGCGTTAAGTACAAGAATTGAGACCCATCTTACAGTCGGTGCTTTGAGCATTCCCTGTGAGACCAGTATTAGTTTCCGATACACCACCGCAGGTTCAATGCATTCCTTGGACATACATATTGACGATGAAACACAGAACTCGCATCGGAATTAAATACAAAAGGCACAATGCCGCCTTTCGTACAAGAATAGAGACTCTTCTTATAGTCGGTGCTTTGAGCATTCCCTGTGAGACCAGTATTAGTTTCCGATACACCACTCCAGGTTCAATGTTTTCCTTGGACATACTCATTGACGATGAAACACTGAAATTACATCGGAATTAAATACAAAAGGAACAATGCCGATATAACTGCAAGGTGAGTGAGACTTCTTAGAGTCTGTGCTTTGATCCTTTCCTGTGAGACCAGTGTTAGTTTCCGATACACCACTGCAGGTTCAATGTATTCCTTGGACCTTCGCATTGACGATGAATCACAGAAATCGCATCGGAATTAAATACAAAAGGCACAATGACGCCTTAAGTACAGGAATAGAGACTCTTCTTACAGTCGGTGTTTGAGCATTCCCTGTGAGACCAGTATTAGTTTCCGATACACCACTGCACATTCAATGTATTCCTTGGACATACACATTGACGATGAAACACAGATATCACATCGGAATTAAATACATAAGGCACAATGCCGCCTTACGTACAAGAATAGAGACTCTTCTTACGGTCGGTGCTTTGAGCATTACCTGTGAGACCAGTATTAGTTTCCGATACACCACACCAGGTTCAATGTATTCCTTGGACATACTCATTGACGATGAAACACTGAAATTACATCGGAATTAAATACAAAAGGAACAATGCCGCCTTAACTGCAAGATGAGTGAGACTTCATAGAGTCTGTGCTTTGATCCTTTCCTGTAAGACCAGTATTAGATTCCGATACACCACTGCAGGTTCAATGTATTCCTTGGACCTTCGCATTGACGATGAAACACAGAAATCGCATCGGAACTAAATACAAAAGCACAATGCCGCAATAAGTACAAGAATAGGGACTCTTCTTACAGTTGGTGCTTTGAGCATTCCCTTTGGGTCCAGTATTAGTTTCCGATATTCCACTGCAGGTTCAATGTATTCCTTAGACATACACATTGACGATGAAACACTGATATTACATCGGAATTAAATACAAAAGGCAAAATGCCGCCATACGTGCGAGAATAGAGAAACCTCTTCCAGTCGGTGCTTTGACCATTCCCTGTGAGACCAGTATTAGTTTCCGATACACCACTCCAGGTTCAATGTATTCCTTGGACATACTCATTGACGATGAAACACTGAAATTACATCGGAATTAAATACAAATGGCACAATGTCGCCAAGGGTGCAAAAATAGAGTTTCCTCTTACAGTCGGTGCTTTGAGCATTCCCTGTGAGATCAGTATTAGTTTCCGATACACCACAGCAGGTACAGTGTATTCCCTGTACCTTCACATTGACGATGAAACACAGAAATCGCATCTGAATTAAATACAAAAGGCACAATACCGCCTTAAGTACAAGAATAGAGACTCTTCTAACAGTCGGTGCTTTGAGCATTCCCTGTGAGACCAGTATTAGTTTCTGATACACCACTGCAGGTTCAATGTATTCCTTGGACATACACATTGACGATGAAAAACAGATATCGCATCGGAATTAAATACAAAAGGCACAATGCCGCTTTACGTACAAGAATAGAGAGTCTTCTTACAGTCGGTGCTTTGAGCATTACCTGTGAGACCAGTATTAGCTTCCGATACACCACTCAAGGTTCAATGTATTCCTTGGACATACTCATTGACGATGAAATACTGAAATCTAATCGGAATTAAATACAAACGGAACAATACTGCCTTAACAGCAAGATGAGTGAGACTTCTTTGAGTCTGTGCTTTGATCCTTTCCTGTGAGACCAGTATTAGTTTCCGATACACCAATGCAGGTTCAATGTATTCCAAGGACCTTCGCATTGACGATGAAACACAGAAATCGCATCGGAACTGAATACAAAATGCACAATGCCGCAATAAGTACAAGAATAGAGACTCTTCTTACAGTCGGTGCTTTGAGCATTCCCTGTGAGACCAGTATTAGTTTCCGATACACCACTGCAGGTTCAATGAATTCCTTAGACATACACATTGACGATGAAACACTGAAATTACATCGGAATTAAATACAAAAGGCACAATGCCGCCTTAAGTACAAGAATAGAGACTCTTCTTACAGTCGGTGCTTTGAGCATTCCCTGTGAGACCAGTATTAGTTTCCGATACACCACCGCAGGTTCAATGCATTCCTTGGACATACACATTGACGATGAAACACAGAAGTCGCATCCGAATTAAATACAAAAGGCACAATGCCGCCTTTCGTACAAGAATAGAGACTCTTCTTACTGTCGGTGCTTTGAGCATTCCCTGTGAGACCAGTATTAGTTTCCGATACACCACTCCAGGTTCAATGTTTTCCCTGGACATACTCATTGACGATGAAACACTGAAATTACATCGGAATTAAATACAAAAGGAACAATGCCGATATAACTGCAAGGTGAGTGAGACTTCTTAGAGTCTGTGCTTTGATTATATCCTGTGATACCAGTGTTAGTTTCCGATACACCACTGCAGGTTCAATGTATTCCTTGGACCTTCGCATTGACGATGAAACCCAGAAATCATATCGGAATGAAATACAAAAGGCACAATGCCACCTTAAGTACAAGAATAGAGACTCTTCTTACAGTCGGTGTTTGAGCATTCCCTGTGAGACCAGTATTAGTTTCCGATACACCACTGCACATTCAATGTATTCCTTGGACATACACATTGACGATGAAACACAGAAATCACATCGGAATTAAATACAAAAGGCACAATGCCGCCCTACGTACAAGAATAGAGACTCTTCTTACGGTCGGTGCTTTGAGCATTACCTGTGAGACCAGTATTAGTTTCCGATACACCACACCAGGTTCAATGTATTCCTTGGACATACTCATTGACGATGAAACACTGAAATTACATCGGAATTAAATACAAAAGGAACAATGCCGCCTTAACTGCAAGATGAGTGAGACTTCATAGAGTCTGTGCTTTGATCCTTTCCTGTAAGACCAGTATTAGATTCCGATACACCACTGCAGGTTCAATGTATTCCTTGGACCTTCGCATTGACGATGAAACCCAGAAATCATATCGGAATGAAATACAAAAGGCACAATGCCACCTTAAGTACAAGAATAGAGACTCTTCTTACAGTCGGTGTTTGAGCATTCCCTGTGAGACCAGTATTAGTTTCCGATACACCACTGCACATTCAATGTATTCCTTGGACATACACATTGACGATGAAACACAGAAATCACATCGGAATTAAATACAAAAGGCACAATGCCGCCTTACGTACAAGAATAGAGACTCTTCTTACGGTCGGTGCTTTGACCATTCCCTGTGAGACCAGTATTAGTTTCCGATACACCACAGCAGGTACAATGTATTCCTTATACCTTCATATTGACGATGAAACACACACATCGCATCGGAATTAAATACAAAAGGCACAATGCCGCTTTAAGTACAAGAATAGAGACCCTTCCTACAGTCGGTGCTTTGAGCATTCCCTGTGAGACCAGTATTAGTTTCCGATACACCACTGCAGGTTCAATGTATTCCTTGGACATACACATTGACGATGAAACACATAAATCGCATCGGAATTAAATACAAAACGCACAATGCCGCATTACGTACAAGAATAGAGACTCTTCTTACAGTTGGTGCTTTGAGCATTCCCTGTGAGACCAGTATTAGTTTCCGATACACCTCTCCAAGTTCAATGTATACCTTGGACACACTCATTGACGATGAAACACTGAAATTACATCGCTATTAAATACAAAAGGAACAATGCCGCCTTAACTGAAAGATGAGTGAGACATCTTAGAGTCTATGATTTGATCCTCTCCTGTGAGACCAGTATTAGTTTCCGATACACCACTGCAGGTTCAATGTATTCCTTGGACCTTCGCATTGACGATGAAACACAGATATCGCATCGGAACTAAATACAAAAGGCACAATGCCGCAATAACTACAAGAATAGAGACTCTTCTTACAGTCGGTGCTTTGAGCATTCCCTGGGAGACCAGTATTAGATTCCGATACACCACTGCAGGTACAATGTATTCCTTGGACCTTCACATTGACGATGAAACACAGAAATCGCATCGGAATTAAATACAAAAGGCACAATGCCGCTTCAGTACATGAATAGAGACTGTTCTTACAGTCGGTTCTTTGAGCATTTCCTGTGAGACCAGTATTAGTTTCCGATACACCACTGCAGGTTCAATGTATTCCTTGGACCTTCGCATTGACGATGAAACACAGAAATCGCATCGGAACTAAATACAATAGGCACAATGCCGCAATAAGTACAAGAATAGAGACTCTTCTTGCAGTCGGTGCTTTGAGCATTCCCTGTGAGACCTGTATTAGTTTCCGATACACCACTGCAGGTTCAATGAATTCCTTATACATACACATTGACGATGAAACACTGAAATTACATCGGAATTAAATACAAAAGGCACAATGCCGCCATAAGTGCAAGAATAGAGACTCTTCTTACAGTCGGTGCTTTCAGCTTTCCCAGTGAGACCAGTATTACTTTCCGATACACCACTGCAGGTTCAATGTATTCCTTAGACATACACATAGTCGAAGAAACACTGAAATTACATCGCAATTAAATACAAAAATCACAATGCCGCCATAAGTGCAAGAATAGGGACACTTCTTACAGTCGGTGCTTTGAGCATTCCCTGTGAGATCAGTATTAGTTTCCGATACACCACTGCAGGTACAATGTATTCCTTGGACTTTCACATTGACGATGACACACAGAAATCGCATCGGAATTAAATACAAAAGGCACAATGCCGCCTTAAGTACAAGAATAAAGACTCTTCTTACAGTCGGTGCTTTGAGCATTCCCTGTGAGGCCAGTATTAGTTTCCGATACACCACCGCAGGTTCAATGCATTCCTTGGACATACACATTGAGTATGAAACACAGAACTCGCATCGGAATTAAATACAAAATGCACAATGCCGCGTTTCGTAACAGAATAGAGACTCTTCTTACAGTCGGTGCTTTGAGCATTCCCTGTGAGACCAGTATTAGTTTCCGATACACCACTCCAGGTTCAATGTTTTCCCTGGACATACTCATTGACGATGAAACACTGAAATTACATCGGAATTAAATACAAAAGGAACAATGCCGCCTTAACTGAAAGATGAGTGAGACATCTTAGAGTCTATGATTTGATCCTCTCCTGTGAGACCAGTATTAGTTTCCGATACACCACTGCAGGTTCAATGTATTCCTTGGACCTTCGCATTGACGATGAAACACAGATATCGCATCGGAACTAAATACAAAAGGCACAATGCCGCAATAACTACAAGAATAGAGACTCTTCTTACAGTCGGTGCTTTGAGCATTCCCTGTGAGACCAGTGTTAGTTTCCGATACACCGTTGCAGGTTCAGTGTATTCCTTGGACCTTCGCATTGACGATGAAACCCAGAAATCATATCGGAATGAAATACAAAAGGCACAATGCCGCCTTAAGTACAAGAATAGAGACTCTTCTTACAATCGGTGTTTGAGCATTCCCTGTGAGACCAGTATTAGTTTCCGATACACCACTGCACATTCAATGTATTCCTTGGACATATACATTGACGATGAAACACAGAAATCACATCGGAATTATATACAAAAGGCACAATGCCGCCTTACGTACAAGAATAGAGCCTCTTCTTACGGTCGGTGCTTTGAGCATTACCTGTGAGACCAGTATTAGTTTCCGATACACCACACCAGGTTCAATGTATTCCTTGGACATCCTCCTTGACGATGAAACACTGAAATTACATCGGAATTAAATACAAAAGGAACAATGCCACCTTAACTGCAAGATGAGTGAGACTTCATAGAGTCTGTGCTTTGATCCTTTCCTGTGAGACCAGTATTAGTTTCCGATACACCACTGCAGGTTCAATGTATTCCTTGGACCTTCGCATTGACGATGAAACACAGAAATCGCATCGGAACTAAATACAAAAGCACAATGCCGCAATATGTACAAGAATAGGGACTCTTCTTACAGTTGGTGCTTTGAGCATTCCCTGTGAGACCAGTATTAGTTTCCGATACACCTCTGCAGGTTCAATGTATTCCTTAGACATACACATTGACGATGAAACACTGATATTACATCGGAATTAAATACAAGAGGCAAAATGCCGCCATACGTGCAAGAATAGAGAATCTTCTGCAGTCGGTGCTTTGAGCATTCCCTGTGAGACCAGTATTAGTTTCCGATAGACCACAGCAGGTACAATGTATTCCTTGGACCTTCAGATTGACGATGAAACACACACATCGCATCGGAATTAAATACAAAAGGCACAATGCCGCCTTAAGTACAAGAATAGAGACCCTTCCTACAGTCGTTGCTTTGAGCATTCCCTGTGAGACCAGTATTAGATTCCGATACACCACTGCAGGTTCAATGTATTCCTTGGACATACACATTGACGATGAAACAAAGAAATCGCATCGGAATTAAATACAAAACGCACAATGCCGCATTACGTACAAAAATAGAGACTCTTCTTACAGTCGGTGCTTTGAGCATTCCCTGTGAGACCAGTATTAGTTTCCGATACACCACTCCAAGTTCAATGTATTCCTTGGACATACTCATTGACGATGAAACACTGATATTACATCGCTATTAAATACAAAAGGAACAATGCCGCCTTAACTGCAAGATGAGTGAGACTTCTTAGAGTCTGTGATTTGATCCTCTCCTATGAGACCAGTATTAGTTTCCGTTACACCACTGCAGGTTCAATGTATTCCTTGGACCTTCGCATTGACGATGAAACACAGAAATCGCATCGGAACTAAATACAAAAGGCACAATGCCGCAATAAGTACAAGAATAGAGACTCCTTTTACAGTCGGTGCTTTGAGCATTCCCTGCGAGACCAGTATTAGTTTCCGATACACCACTGCAGGTACAATGTATTCCTTGGACCTTCACATTGACGATGAAACACAGAAATCGCATCTGAATTAAATACAAAAGGCACAATGCCGCTTCAGTACATGAATAGAGACTTTTCTTACAGTCGGTGCTTTGAGCATTTCCTGTGAGACCAGTATTAGTTTCCGATACTCCACTGCAGGTTCAATGTATTCCTTGGACCTTCGCATTGACGATGAAACACAGAAATCGCATCGGAACTAAGTACAAAAGGCACAATGCCGCAATAAGTACAAGAATAGAGACTCCTTTTACAGTCGGTGATCTGAGCACTCCCTGCGAGATTAGTATTAGTTTCCGATACACCACTGCAGGTTCAATGTATTCCTTAGACATACACATTGACGATGAAACACAGAAATTGCTTCGGAATTTAATACAAATGGCACAATGCCGCCTTAAGTACAAGAATAGAGACTCTTCTTACAGTCGGTGCTTTGAGCATCCCCTGTGGGACCAGTATTAGCTTCCAATCCACCATTGCAGATTGCATGTATTCCTTGGACATACACATTGACGATGAAATACTGAAATTACATCGGAATTCAATACAAAAGGCACAATGCCGACTTAAGTACAAGTATAGAGACTCTTCTTACAGTCTGTGCTTAGAGCATTCCCTGTGAGACCAGTATTAGTTTCCGATACACCACTGCAGGTCCAATGTATTCCTTGGACATACGCATTGACGATGAAACGCAGAAATTACATCAGCATTAAATACAAAAGGCACAATGCCGCCTTAAGTGCAAGAAGCGTGAGACTTCTTAGACTCTGTGCATTGATCCTTTCCTGTGAGACCAGTATTAGTTTCCGATACACCACTGCAGGTTCAATGTGTTCCTTGCACCTTCACGTTGACGAAGAAACACAGAAATCGCATCGGAATTAAATACAAACGGCACAATGACGCCTTAAGTACATGAATAGATACTGTTCTTACAGTCGGTGCTTTGAGCATTCCCTGTGAGACCAGTATTAGTTTCCGATACACCACTGCAGGTTCAATGTATTCCTTGGACCTGCACATTGAAAATGAAACGCAGAAATCGCATTGGAATTAAATACAAAAGTCACAATGCCGCCTTAAGTACAAGAATAGAGACTCTTCTTACAGTCGGTGCTTTGAGCATTCCCTGTGAGACCAGTATTAGTTTCCGATACACCACTGGAGGTTGAATGTATTCCTTTGACATTCACATTGACGATAAAACACTGAAATTAAGTCGGAATTAAACACAAAAGGCACAATGCCGCCTTAAGTTAAAGAATAGAGACTCTTCATATAGTCGGTGCTTTGAGGAATCCCTGTGAGACCAGTATTAGTTTCCGATACACCAGTGCAGGTTCAATGTCTTCCTTGGACCTTCACATTGACGATGTAACACAGAAATTGCATCGGAATTAAATGCAAAAGCCACAATGCCGCCATAAGTACAAGAATAGAGACTCTTCTTACAGTCGATGCTTTGAGCATTCCCTGTGAGACCAGTATTAGTTTCCGATACACGACTGCAGGTTCAATGTATTCCTTGGACCTTCACATTAACGATTAAACAAAGATATCGCATCGGAATTAAATACAAAAGCCGCAATTCCGCCTTAAGTACAAATATAGAGACTCTTCTTACAGTCGGTGCTTTGAGCATTCCCTGTGAGACCAGTATTAGTTTCCAATACATTAGTGCAGGTTCAGTGTATTCCTTGGACCTTCGCATTGACGATGAAACACAGAAATCGCATCGGCATTAAATACAAGAAGCACAATGCCGCCATAAGTACAAGAATAGAGACCCTTCTTACAGTCGAGGATTTGAGCATTCCTTGTGAGACCAGTATTAGTTTCCGATACACCACTGCAATTTCAGTGTATTCCTTGGACCTTCACATTGAGGATGAAGCACATAAATCGCATCGGAATGAAATACAATAGGAACAATGCCGCCTTAAGTACAAGAATAGAGACTTTTCTTACAGTCGGTGCTTGGAGCATTCCCTGTGAGACCAGTATTAGATTCCGATACACCATTGCAGGTTCAATGTATTCGTTGGATATCACATAGACGATGAGACACTGAAATTACATCGGAATTAAATACAAAAGGCACAATGCCGTCTTAAGTACAAGAATAGAGACTGTTCTTACAGTCGGTGCTTTGAGCATTCCCTGTGAGACCAGTATCAGTTTCCGATACACCACTGCAGGTTCAATGTATTCCTCGGACATACACATGGACGATGAAATACTGATATCACATCGGATTTAAATACAAAAGGCACAATGCCGCCATAAGTGCAAGAAGAGTGAGACTTCTTAGAGTCTGTGTTTTGATCCATTCCTGTGCGACCTGTATTAGTTTTCGATACGCCACTGCAGGTTCAATGTATACCTTGGACCTTCACATTGACGATGAAACACAGAAATCGCATCGGAATTAAATCCAAAACGCTCAATGCCGCCTTATGTACAAGAATACAGACTCTACTTACAGTCGGTGCTTTGAGCATTCCCGGTGAGACCAGTATTAGTTTCCGATACACCACTGCAGGTTAAATGTATTCCGTGGAGCTTCACATTGACGAAGAAACACAGAAATCGCATCGGAATCAAATACAAAAGGCACAATGCCGCCTCAAGTACAAGAATAGAGACTCTTCTTACAGTCGGTGCTTTGAGCATTCCCTGTGAGACCAGTAATAGTATCCGATACACCACTGCAGGTTCAATCCATTCCTTGGACATACACATTGACGATGAAACACTGAAATTACATCGGAATTAAAAACAAAAGGGACAATGCCGCCTTAAGTACAAGAACAGAGACTCTTCTTACAGTCGGTGCTATGAGCATTCCCTGTGAGACCAGTATTAGTTTCCGCTACACCCCTGCAGGTTCAGTTTATTCGTTGGACCTTCACATTGACGATGAAACACAGAAATGGCATCGGAATTAAATACAAAAGGCTCAATGCCGCCTTAAGTACAAGAATAGAGACTCTTCTTACAGTCGATGCTTTGAGCATTCCCTGTGAGACCAGTATTAGTTTCCGATACACCACTGCAGATTCAGTTTATTCCTTGGACCTTCACATTGACGATGAAACACAGTAATGGCATCGGAATTAAATACAAAAGGCCCAATGCCGCCTTAAGTACAAGAATAGAGACTCTTCTTACAGTCGGTGCTTTGAGCATTCCCTGTGAGACCAGTATTAGTTTCCGATACACCACTGCAGGTTCAATGTATTCCTTGGACCTTCACATTGACGAGGAAACACAGAAATCGCATCGGAATTAAATACAAAAGACACAATGCCGCCTTAAGTACAAGAATAGAGACTCTTCTTACAGTCGGTGCTTTGAGCATTCCCTGTGAGACCAGTATTAGCTTCCGATACACCACTGGAGGTCCAATGAATTCCTTGGACATTCAAATTGACGATGAGACACTGAAATTACATCGGAATTAAATACAAAAGGCACAATGCCGCCTTAAGTACAAGAATAGAGACTCTTCTTACAGTCGGTGCTTTGAGCATTCCCTGTGAGACCAGTATTAGTTTCCGATACACCACTGCAGGTTCAATGTATTCCTCGGACATACACATTGACGATGAAATACTGATATCACATCGGAATTAAATACAAAAGGCACAATGCCGCCATAAGTGCAAGAAGAGTGAGACTTCTAAGAGTCTGTGTTTTGATCCTTTCCTGTGCGACCTGTATTAGTTTTCGATACGCCACTGCAGGTTCAATGTATTCCTTGGACCTTCACATTGACGATGAAAAACAGAAATGGCATCGGAATTAAATACAAAAGGGACAACGCCGCCTTAAGTACAAGAATAGAGACTCTTCTTACCGTCGGTGCTTTGAGCATTCCCTGTGAGACTAGTATTAGTTTCCGATACACCACTGGAGGTTCAATGAATTCCTTGGACATTCACATTGACGATGAAACACTGAAATTACATCGGAATTAAATACAAATTTCACAATGCCGCCTTAAGTACAAGAATAGAGACTGTTCTTACCGTCGGTGCTTTGAGCATTCCCTGTGAGACCAGTATTAGTTTCCGCTACACCTCTGCAGGTTCACTTTATTCGTTGGACCTTCACATTGACGATGAAACACAGAAATGGCATCGGAATTAAATACAAAAGGCACAATGCCGCCTTATGTACAAGAATAGAGACTCTTCTTACAGTCGGTGCTTTGAGCATTCCCTGTGAGACCCGTATTAGTTTCCGATACACCACTGCGGGTTCAATGTGTTCCTTGGAGCTTCACATTGACGATGAAACATGGAAATCGCATCGGAATTAAATACAAAAGGCGCAATGCCGCCTTAAGTACAAGAATAGAGACTCTTCTTACAGTCGGTGCTATGAGCATTCCCTGTGAGACCAGTATTAGTTTCCGCTACACCTCTGCAGGTTCAGTTTACTCCTTGGACCTTCACATTATCGATGAATCACAGAAATGGCATCGGAATTGAAAACAAAAGGCACAACGCCGCCTTAAGTACAAGAATAGAGACTCTTCTTACAGCCGGTGCTTTGAGCATTCCCTGTGAGAGCAGTATTAGTTTCCGATACACCACTGCAGGTTCAATGTATTCCTCGGACATAGACATTGACGATGAAATACTGGTATCACATCGGAATTAAATACAAAAGGCACAATGCCGCCATAAGTGCAAGAAGAGTGAGACTTCTTAGAGTCTGTGTTTTGATCCTTTCCTGTGCGACCTGTATTAGTTATCGACACGCCACTGCAGGTTCAATGTATTCCTTGGACCTTCACATTGACGATGAAAAACAGAAATGGCATCGGAATTAAATACAAAAGACACAATGCCGCCTTAAGTACAAGAACAGAGACTCTTCTTACAGTCGGTGCTTTCAGCATTCCCTGTGAGACCAGTAATAGTATCCGATACACCACTGCAGGTTCAATCTATTCCTTGGACATACACATTGACGATGAAACACTGAAATTACATCGGAATTAAATACAAAAGGGACAATGCCGCCTTAAGTACAAGAATAGAGACTCTTCTTACCGTCGGTGCTTTGAGCATTCCCTGTGAGACTAGTATTAGTTTCCGATACACCACTGGAGGTTCAATGAATTCCTTGGACATTCACATTGACGATGAAACACTGAAATTACATCGGAATTAAATACAAAATTCACAATGCCGCCTTAAGTACAAGAATAGAGACTGTTCTTACCGTCGGTGCTTTGAGCATTCCCTGTGAGACCAGTATTAGTTTCCGCTACACCTCTGCAGGTTCAGTTTATTCCTTGGACCTTCACATTGACGATGAAACACAGAAATGGCATCGGAATTAAACACAAAAGGCACAATGCCGCCTTAAGTACAAGAATAGAGACTCTTCTTACAGTCGGTGCTTTGAGCATTCCCTGTGAGACCCGTATTGGTTTCCGATACACCACTGCGGGTTCAATGTGTTCCTTGGAGCTTCACATTGACGATGAAACATGGAAATCGCATCGGAATTAAATACAAAAGGCGCAATGCCGCCTTAAGTACAAGAATAGAGACTCTTCTTACAGTCGGTGCATTGAGCATTCCCTGTGAGACCAGTATTAGATTCCGCTACACCACTGCAGGTTCAGTTTATTCCTTGGACCTGCACATTGACGATGAAACACAGAAATGGCATCGGAATTAAATACAAAAGGCACAATGCCGCCTTAAGTACAAGAGTAGAGACTCCTCTTACAGTCGGTGCTTTGAGCATTCCCTGTGAGACCAGTAATAGTATCCGATACACCACTGCAGATTCAATCTATTCCTTGGACATACACATTGACGATGAAAGACTGAAATTACATCGGAATTGAATACAAAAGGGACAATGCCGCCTTAAGTACAAGAATAGACACTCTTCTTACCGTCGGTGCTTTGAGCATTCCCTGTGAGACCAGTATTAGCTTCCGATACAACACTGGAGGTTCAATGAATTCCTTGGACATTCACATTGACGATGAAACACTGAAATTACATCGGAATTAAATACAAAATTCACAATGCCGCCTTAAGTACAAGAATAGAGACTCTTCTTACAGTCGGTGCTTTGAGCGTTCCCTGTGAGACCAGTATTAGTTTCCGCTACACCTCTGCAGGTTCAGATTATTCCTTGGACCTTCACATTGACGATGAAACACAGAAATGGCATCGGAATTAAATACAAAAGGCACAATGCGCCTTAAATACAAGAATAGAGACGCTTCTTACAGTCGGTGCTATGAGCATTCCCTGTGAGACCAGTATTAGTTTCCGCTACACCTCTGCAGGTTCAGTTTACTCCTTGGACCTTCACATTGACGATGAATCACAGAAATGGCATCGGAATTAAAAACAAAAGGCACAATGCCGCCTTAAGTACAAGAATAGAGACTCTTCTTACCGTCGGTGCTTTGAGCATTCCCTGTGAGACTAGTATTAGTTTCCGATACACCACTGGAGGTTCAATGAATTCCTTGGACATTCACATTGACGATGAAACACTGAAATTACATCGGAATTAAATACAAATTTCACAATGCCGCCTTAAGTACAAGAATAGTGACTGTTCTTACCGTCGGTGCTTTGAGCATTCCCTGTGAGACCAGTATTAGTTTCCGCTACACCTCTGCAATTTCAGTTTATTCCTTGGACCTTCACATTGACGATGAAACACAGAAATGGCATCGGAATTAAATACAAAAGGCACAATGCCGCCTTAAGTACAAGAATAGAGACACTTCTTACAGTCGGTGCTTTGAGCATTCCCTGTGAGACCCGTATTAGTTTCCGATACACCACTGCGGGTTCAATGTGTTCCTTGGAGCTTCACATTGACGATGAAACATGGAAATCGCATCGGAATTAAATACAAAAGGCGCAATGCCGCCTTAAGTACAAGAATAGAGACTCTTCTTACAGTCGGTGCTATGAGCATTCCCTGTGAGACCAGTATTAGTTTCCGCTACACCTCTGCAGGTTCAGTTTACTCTTTGGACCTTCACATTGACGATGAATCACAGAAATGGCATCGGAATTAAAAACAAAAGGCACAACGCCGCCTTAAGTACAAGAATAGAGACTCTTCTTACAGCCGGTGCTTTGAGCATTCCCTGTGAGAGCAGTATTAGTTTCCGATACACCACTGCAGGTTCAATGTATTCCTCGGACATACACATTGACGATGAAATACTGATATCACATCGGAAATAAATACAAAAGGCACAATGCCGCCATAAGTGCAAGAAGAGTGAGACTTCTTAGAGTCTGTGTTTTGATCCTTTCCTGTGCGACCTGTATTAGTTTTCGACACGCCACTGCAGGTTCAATGTATTCCTTGGACCTTCACATTGGCGATGAAAAACAGAAATGGCATCGGAATTAAATACAAAAGACACAATGCCGCCTTAAGTACAAGAACAGAGACTCTTCTTACAGTCGGTGCTTTGAGCATTCCCTGTGAGACCAGTATTAGTTTACCCTACACCTCTGCAGGTTCAGTTTATTCCTTGCACCTTCACATTGACGATGAAACACAGAAATGGCATCGGAATTAAATACAAAAGGCACAATGCGCCTTAAATACAAGAATAGAGACTCTTCTTACAGTCGGTGCTATGAGCATTCCCTGTGAGACCAGTATTAGTTTCCGCTACACCTCTGCAGGTTCAGTTTACTCCTTGGACCTTCACATTGACGATGAATCACAGAAATGGCATCGGAATTAAAAACAAAAGGCACAATGCCGCCTTAAGTACAAGAATAGAGACTCTTCTTACAGTCGGTGCTTTGAGCATTCCCTGTGAGACCAGTAATAGTATCCGATACACCACTGCAGGTTCAATCTATTCCTTGGACATACACATTGACGATGAAACACTGAAATTACATCGAAATTAAATACAAAAGGGACAATGCCGCCTTAAGTACAAGAATAGAGACTCTTCTTACCGTCGGTGCTTTGAGCATTCCCTGTGAGACTAGTATTAGTTTCCGATACACCACTGCAGGTCCAATGTATTCCTTGGACATACGCATTGACGATGAAACGCAGAAATTACATCAGCATTAAATACAAAAGGCACAATGCCGCCTTAAGTGCAAGAAGCGTGAGACTTCTTAGACTCTGTGCATTGATCCTTTCCTGTGAGACCAGTATTAGTTTCCGATACACCACTGCAGGTTCAATGTGTTCCTTGCACCTTCACGTTGACGAAGAAACACAGAAATCGCATCGGAATTAAATACAAACGGCACAATGACGCCTTAAGTACATGAATAGATACTGTTCTTACAGTCGGTGCTTTGAGCATTCCCTGTGAGACCAGTATTAGTTTCCGATACACCACTGCAGGTTCAATGTATTCCTTGGACCTGCACATTGAAAATGAAACGCAGAAATCGCATTGGAATTAAATACAAAAGTCACAATGCCGCCTTAAGTACAAGAATAGAGACTCTTCTTACAGTCGGTGCTTTGAGCATTCCCTGTGAGACCAGTATTAGTTTCCGATACACCACTGGAGGTTGAATGTATTCCTTTGACATTCACATTGACGATAAAACACTGAAATTAAGTCGGAATTAAACACAAAAGGCACAATGCCGCCTTAAGTTAAAGAATAGAGACTCTTCATATAGTCGGTGCTTTGAGGAATCCCTGTGAGACCAGTATTAGTTTCCGATACACCAGTGCAGGTTCAATGTCTTCCTTGGACCTTCACATTGACGATGTAACACAGAAATTGCATCGGAATTAAATGCAAAAGCCACAATGCCGCCATAAGTACAAGAATAGAGACTCTTCTTACAGTCGATGCTTTGAGCATTCCCTGTGAGACCAGTATTAGTTTCCGATACACGACTGCAGGTTCAATGTATTCCTTGGACCTTCACATTAACGATTAAACAAAGATATCGCATCGGAATTAAATACAAAAGCCGCAATTCCGCCTTAAGTACAAATATAGAGACTCTTCTTACAGTCGGTGCTTTGAGCATTCCCTGTGAGACCAGTATTAGTTTCCAATACATTAGTGCAGGTTCAGTGTATTCCTTGGACCTTCGCATTGACGATGAAACACAGAAATCGCATCGGCATTAAATACAAGAAGCACAATGCCGCCATAAGTACAAGAATAGAGACCCTTCTTACAGTCGAGGATTTGAGCATTCCTTGTGAGGCCAGTATTAGTTTCCGATACACCACTGCAATTTCAGTGTATTCCTTGGACCTTCACATTGAGGATGAAGCACATAAATCGCATCGGAATGAAATACAATAGGAACAATGCCGCCTTAAGTACAAGAATAGAGACTTTTCTTACAGTCGGTGCTTGGAGCATTCCCTGTGAGACCAGTATTAGATTCCGATACACCATTGCAGGTTCAATGTATTCGTTGGATATCACATAGACGATGAGACACTGAAATTACATCGGAATTAAATACAAAAGGCACCATGCCGTCTTAAGTACAAGAATAGAGACTGTTCTTACAGTCGGTGCTTTGAGCATTCCCTGTGAGACCAGTATCAGTTTCCGATACACCACTGCAGGTTCAATGTATTCCTCGGACATACACATGGACGATGAAATACTGATATCACATCGGATTTAAATACAAAAGGCACAATGCCGCCATAAGTGCAAGAAGAGTGAGACTTCTTAGAGTCTGTGTTTTGATCCATTCCTGTGCGACCTGTATTAGTTTTCGATACGCCACTGCAGGTTCAATGTATACCTTGGACCTTCACATTGACGATGAAACACAGAAATCGCATCGGAATTAAATCCAAAACGCTCAATGCCGCCTTATGTACAAGAATACAGACTCTACTTACAGTCGGTGCTTTGAGCATTCCCGGTGAGACCAGTATTAGTTTCCGATACACCACTGCAGGTTAAATGTATTCCGTGGAGCTTCACATTGACGAAGAAACACAGAAATCGCATCGGAATCAAATACAAAAGGCACAATGCCGCCTCAAGTACAAGAATAGAGACTCTTCTTACAGTCGGTGCTTTGAGCATTCCCTGTGAGACCAGTAATAGTATCCGATACACCACTGCAGGTTCAATCCATTCCTTGGACATACACATTGACGATGAAACACTGAAATTACATCGGAATTAAAAACAAAAGGGACAATGCCGCCTTAAGTACAAGAACAGAGACTCTTCTTACAGTCGGTGCTATGAGCATTCCCTGTGAGACCAGTATTAGTTTCCGCTACACCCCTGCAGGTTCAGTTTATTCGTTGGACCTTCACATTGACGATGAAACACAGAAATGGCATCGGAATTAAATACAAAAGGCTCAATGCCGCCTTAAGTACAAGAATAGAGACTCTTCTTACAGTCGATGCTTTGAGCATTCCCTGTGAGACCAGTATTAGTTTCCGATACACCACTGCAGATTCAGTTTATTCCTTGGACCTTCACATTGACGATGAAACACAGTAATGGCATCGGAATTAAATACAAAAGGCCCAATGCCGCCTTAAGTACAAGAATAGAGACTCTTCTTACAGTCGGTGCTTTGAGCATTCCCTGTGAGACCAGTATTAGTTTCCGATACACCACTGCAGGTTCAATGTATTCCTTGGACCTTCACATTGACGAGGAAACACAGAAATCGCATCGGAATTAAATACAAAAGACACAATGCCGCCTTAAGTACAAGAATAGAGACTCTTCTTACAGTCGGTGCTTTGAGCATTCCCTGTGAGACCAGTATTAGCTTCCGATACACCACTGGAGGTCCAATGAATTCCTTGGACATTCAAAATGACGATGAGACACTGAAATTACATCGGAATTAAATACAAAAGGCACAATGCCGCCTTAAGTACAAGAATAGAGACTCTTCTTACAGTCGGTGCTTTGAGCATTCCCTGTGAGACCAGTATTAGTTTCCGATACACCACTGCAGGTTCAATGTATTCCTCGGACATACACATTGACGATGAAATACTGATATCACATCGGAATTAAATACAAAAGGCACAATGCCGCCATAAGTGCAAGAAGAGTGAGACTTCTTAGAGTCTGTGTTTTGATCCTTTCCTGTGCGACCTGTATTAGTTTTCGATACGCCACTGCAGGTTCAATGTATTCCTTGGACCTTCACATTGACGATGAAAAACAGAAATGGCATCGGAATTAAATACAAAAGGGACAATGCCGCCTTAAGTACAAGAATAGAGACTCTTCTTACCGTCGGTGCTTTGAGCATTCCCTGTGAGACTAGTATTAGTTTCCGATACACCACTGGAGGTTCAATGAATTCCTTGGACATTCACATTGACGATGAAACACTGAAATTACATCGGAATTAAATACAAATTTCACAATGCCGCCTTAAGTACAAGAATAGAGACTGTTCTTACCGTCGGTGCTTTGAGCATTCCCTGTGAGACCAGTATTAGTTTCCGCTACACCTCTGCAGGTTCACTTTATTCGTTGGACCTTCACATTGACGATGAAACACAGAAATGGCATCGGAATTAAATACAAAAGGCACAATGCCGCCTTAAGTACAAGAATAGAGACTCTTCTTACAGTCGGTGCTTTGAGCATTCCCTGTGAGACCCGTATTAGTTTCCGATACACCACTGCGGGTTCAATGTGTTCCTTGGAGCTTCACATTGACGATGAAACATGGAAATCGCATCGGAATTAAATACAAAAGGCGCAATGCCGCCTTAAGTACAAGAATAGAGACTCTTCTTACAGTCGGTGCTATGAGCATTCCCTGTGAGACCAGTATTAGTTTCCGCTACACCTCTGCAGGTTCAGTTTACTCCTTGGACCTTCACATTATCGATGAATCACAGAAATGGCATCGGAATTGAAAACAAAAGGCACAACGCCGCCTTAAGTACAAGAATAGAGACTCTTCTTACAGCCGGTGCTTTGAGCATTCCCTGTGAGAGCAGTATTAGTTTCCGATACACCACTGCAGGTTCAATGTATTCCTCGGACATAGACATTGACGATGAAATACTGGTATCACATCGGAATTAAATACAAAAGGCACAATGCCGCCATAAGTGCAAGAAGAGTGAGACTTCTTAGAGTCTGTGTTTTGATCCTTTCCTGTGCGACCTGTATTAGTTATCGACACGCCACTGCAGGTTCAATGTATTCCTTGGACCTTCACATTGACGATGAAAAACAGAAATGGCATCGGAATTAAATACAAAAGACACAATGCCGCCTTAAGTACAAGAACAGAGACTCTTCTTACAGTCGGTGCTTTCAGCATTCCCTGTGAGACCAGTAATAGTATCCGATACACCACTGCAGGTTCAATCTATTCCTTGGACATACACATTGACGATGAAACACTGAAATTACATCGGAATTAAATACAAAAGGGACAATGCCGCCTTAAGTACAAGAATAGAGACTCTTCTTACCGTCGGTGCTTTGAGCATTCCCTGTGAGACTAGTATTAGTTTCCGATACACCACTGGAGGTTCAATGAATTCCTTGGACATTCACATTGACGATGAAACACTGAAATTACATCGGAATTAAATACAAAATTCACAATGCCGCCTTAAGTACAAGAATAGAGACTGTTCTTACCGTCGGTGCTTTGAGCATTCCCTGTGAGACCAGTATTAGTTTCCGCTACACCTCTGCAGGTTCAGTTTATTCCTTGGACCTTCACATTGACGATGAAACACAGAAATGGCATCGGAATTAAACACAAAAGGCACAATGCCGCCTTAAGTACAAGAATAGAGACTCTTCTTACAGTCGGTGCTTTGAGCATTCCCTGTGAGACCCGTATTGGTTTCCGATACACCACTGCGGGTTCAATGAGTTCCTTGGAGCTTCACATTGACGATGAAACATGGAAATCGCATCGGAATTAAATACAAAAGGCGCAATGCCGCCTTAAGTACAAGAATAGAGACTCTTCTTACAGTCGGTGCATTGAGCATTCCCTGTGAGACCAGTATTAGATTCCGCTACACCACTGCAGGTTCAGTTTATTCCTTGGACCTGCACATTGACGATGAAACACAGAAATGGCATCGGAATTAAATACAAAAGGCACAATGCCGCCTTAAGTACAAGAATAGAGACACTTCTTACAGTCGGTGCTTTGAGCATTCCCTGTGAGACCCGTATTAGTTTCCGATACACCACTGCGGGTTCAATGTGTTCCTTGGAGCTTCACATTGACGATGAAACATGGAAATCGCATCGGAATTAAATACAAAAGGCGCAATGCCGCCTTAAGTACAAGAATAGAGACTCTTCTTACAGTCGGTGCTATGAGCATTCCCTGTGAGACCAGTATTAGTTTCCGCTACACCTCTGCAGGTTCAGTTTACTCTTTGGACCTTCACATTGACGATGAATCACAGAAATGGCATCGGAATTAAAAACAAAAGGCACAACGCCGCCTTAAGTACAAGAATAGAGACTCTTCTTACAGCCGGTGCTTTGAGCATTCCCTGTGAGAGCAGTATTAGTTTCCGATACACCACTGCAGGTTCAATGTATTCCTCGGACATACACATTGACGATGAAATACTGATATCACATCGGAAATAAATACAAAAGGCACAATGCCGCCATAAGTGCAAGAAGAGTGAGACTTCTTAGAGTCTGTGTTTTGATCCTTTCCTGTGCGACCTGTATTAGTTTTCGACACGCCACTGCAGGTTCAATGTATTCCTTGGACCTTCACATTGACGATGAAAAACAGAAATGGCATCGGAATTAAATACAAAAGACACAATGCCGCCTTAAGTACAAGAACAGAGACTCTTCTTACAGTCGGTGCTTTGAGCATTCCCTGTGAGACCAGTATTAGTTTACCCTACACCTCTGCAGGTTCAGTTTATTCCTTGCACCTTCACATTGACGATGAAACACAGAAATGGCATCGGAATTAAATACAAAAGGCACAATGCGCCTTAAATACAAGAATAGAGACTCTTCTTACAGTCGGTGCTATGAGCATTCCCTGTGAGACCAGTATTAGTTTCCGCTACACCTCTGCAGGTTCAGTTTACTCCTTGGACCTTCACATTGACGATGAATCACAGAAATGGCATCGGAATTAAAAACAAAAGGCACAATGCCGCCTTAAGTACAAGAATAGAGACTCTTCTTACAGTCGGTGCTTTGAGCATTCCCTGTGAGACCAGTAATAGTATCCGATACACCACTGCAGGTTCAATCTATTCCTTGGACATACACATTGACGATGAAACACTGAAATTACATCGAAATTAAATACAAAAGGGACAATGCCGCCTTAAGTACAAGAATAGAGACTCTTCTTACCGTCGGTGCTTTGAGCATTCCCTGTGAGACTAGTATTAGTTTCCGATACACCACTGGAGGTTCAATGAATTCCTTGGACATTCACATTGACGATGAAACACTGAAATTACATCGGAATTAAATACAAAATTCACAATGCCGCCTTAAGTACAAGAATAGAGACTGTTCTTACCGTCGGTGCTTTGAGCATTCCCTGTGAGACCAGTATTAGTTTCCGCTACACCTCTGCAGGTTCAGTTTATTCCTTGGACCTTCACATTGACGATGAAACACAGAAATGGCATCGGAATTAAACACAAAAGGCACAATGCCGCCTTAAGTACAAGAATAGAGACTCTTCTTACAGTCGGTGCTTTGAGCATTCCCTGTGAGACCCGTATTAGTTTCCGATACACCACTGCGGGTTCAATGTGTTCCTTGGAGCTTCACATTGACGATGAAACATGGAAATCGCATCGGAATTAAATACAAAAGGCACAATGCCGCCTTAAGTACAAGAATAGAGACTCTTCTTACAGTCGGTGCATTGAGCATTCCCTGTGAGACCAGTATTAGATTCCGCTACACCACTGCAGGTTCAGTTTATTCCTTGGACCTGCACATTGACGATGAAACACAGAAATGGCATCGGAATTAAATACAAAAGGCACAATGCCGCCTTAAGTACAAGAGTAGAGACTCCTCTTACAGACGGTGCTTTGAGCATTCCCTGTGAGACCAGTAATAGTATCCGATACACCACTGCAGGTTCAATCTATTCCTTGGACATACACATTGACGATGAAAGACTGAAATTACATCGGAATTGAATACAAAAGGGACAATGCCGCCTTAAGTACAAGAATAGACACTCTTCTTACCGTCGGTGCTTTGAGCATTCCCTGTGAGACCAGTATTAGCTTCCGATACAACACTGGAGGTTCAATGAATTCCTTGGACATTCACATTGACGATGAAACACTGAAATTACATCGGAATTAAATACAAAATTCACAATGCCGCCTTAAGTACAAGAATAGAGACTCTTCTTACAGTCGGTGCTTTGAGCGTTCCCTGTGAGACCAGTATTAGTTTCCGCTACACCTCTGCAGGTTCAGATTATTCCTTGGACCTTCACATTGACGATGAAACACAGAAATGGCATCGGAATTAAATACAAAAGGCACAATGCCGCCTTAAGTACAAGAATAGAGACTCTTCTTACAGTCGGTGCTTTGAGCATTCCCTGTGAGACCAGTATTAGTTTCCGATACACCACTGCTGGTTCAATGAATTCCTTGGAACTTCACATTGACGATGAAACACAGAAATCGCATCGGAATTAAATACAAATGGCACAATGCCGCCTTAAGTACAAGAATAGAGACTCTTCTTACCGTCGGTGCTTTGAGCATTCCCTGTGAGACCAGTATTAGTTTCCGCTACACCTCTGCAGGTTCAGTTTATTCCTTGGACCTTCACATTGACGATGAAACACAGAAATGGCATCGGAAATAAATACAAAAGGCACAATGAGCCTTAAGTACAAGAATAGAGACTCTTCTTACAGTCGGTGCTATGAGCATTCCCTGTGAGACCAGTATTAGTTTCCGCTACACCCCTGCAGGTTCAGTTTATTCGTTGGACCTTCACATTGACGATGAAACACAGAAATGGCATCGGAATTAAATACAAAAGGCTCAATGCCGCCTTAAGTACAAGAATAGAGACTCTTCTTACAGTCGATGATTTGAGCATTCCCTGTGAGACCAGTATTAGTTTCCGATACACCACTGCAGATTCAGTTTATTCCTTGGACCTTCACATTGACGATGAAACACAGTAATGGCATCGGAATTAAATACAAAAGGCCCAATGCCGCCTTAAGTACAAGAATAGAGACTCTTCTTACAGTCGATGCTTTGAGCATTCCCTGTGAGACCAGTATTAGTTTCCGATACACGACTGCAGGTTCAATGTATTCCTTGGACCTTCACATTAACGATTAAACAAAGATATCGCATCGGAATTAAATACAAAAGCCGCAATTCCGCCTTAAGTACAAATATAGAGACTCTTCTTACAGTCGGTGCTTTGAGCATTCCCTGTGAGACCAGTATTAGTTTCCAATACATTAGTGCAGGTTCAGTGTATTCCTTGGACCTTCGCATTGACGATGAAACACAGAAATCGCATCGGCATTAAATACAAGAAGCACAATGCCGCCATAAGTACAAGAATAGAGACCCTTCTTACAGTCGAGGATTTGAGCATTCCTTGTGAGACCAGTATTAGTTTCCGATACACCACTGCAATTTCAGTGTATTCCTTGGACCTTCACATTGAGGATGAAGCACATAAATCGCATCGGAATGAAATACAATAGGAACAATGCCGCCTTAAGTACAAGAATAGAGACTTTTCTTACAGTCGGTGCTTGGAGCATTCCCTGTGAGACCAGTATTAGATTCCGATACACCATTGCAGGTTCAATGTATTCGTTGGATATCACATAGACGATGAGACACTGAAATTACATCGGAATTAAATACAAAAGGCACAATGCCGTCTTAAGTACAAGAATAGAGACTGTTCTTACAGTCGGTGCTTTGAGCATTCCCTGTGAGACCAGTATCAGTTTCCGATACACCACTGCAGGTTCAATGTATTCCTCGGACATACACATGGACGATGAAATACTGATATCACATCGGATTTAAATACAAAAGGCACAATGCCGCCATAAGTGCAAGAAGAGTGAGACTTCTTAGAGTCTGTGTTTTGATCCATTCCTGTGCGACCTGTATTAGTTTTCGATACGCCACTGCAGAATCAATGTATACCTTGGACCTTCACATTGACGATGAAACACAGAAATCGCATCGGAATTAAATCCAAAACGCTCAATGCCGCCTTATGTACAAGAATACAGACTCTACTTACAGTCGGTGCTTTGAGCATTCCCGGTGAGACCAGTATTAGTTTCCGATACACCACTGCAGGTTAAATGTATTCCGTGGAGCTTCACATTGACGAAGAAACACAGAAATCGCATCGGAATCAAATACAAAAGGCACAATGCCGCCTCAAGTACAAGAATAGAGACTCTTCTTACAGTCGGTGCTTTGAGCATTCCCTGTGAGACCAGTAATAGTATCCGATACACCACTGCAGGTTCAATCCATTCCTTGGACATACACATTGACGATGAAACACTGAAATTACATCGAAATTAAATACAAAAGGGACAATGCCGCCTTAAGTACAAGAATAGAGACTCTTCTTACCGTCGGTGCTTTGAGCATTCCCTGTGAGACTAGTATTAGTTTCCGATACACCACTGGAGGTTCAATGAATTCCTTGGACATTCACATTGACGATGAAACACTGAAATTACATCGGAATTAAATACAAAATTCACAATGCCGCCTTAAGTACAAGAATAGAGACTGTTCTTACCGTCGGTGCTTTGAGCATTCCCTGTGAGACCAGTATTAGTTTCCGCTACACCTCTGCAGGTTCAGTTTATTCCTTGGACCTTCACATTGACGATGAAACACAGAAATGGCATCGGAATTAAACACAAAAGGCACAATGCCGCCTTAAGTACAAGAATAGAGACTCTTCTTACAGTCGGTGCTTTGAGCATTCCCTGTGAGACCCGTATTAGTTTCCGATACACCACTGCGGGTTCAATGTGTTCCTTGGAGCTTCACATTGACGATGAAACATGGAAATCGCATCGGAATTAAATACAAAAGGCACAATGGAGCCTTAAGTACAAGAATAGAGACTCTTCTTACAGTCGGTGCATTGAGCATTCCCTGTGAGACCAGTATTAGATTCCGCTACACCACTGCAGGTTCAGTTTATTCCTTGGACCTGCACATTGACGATGAAACACAGAAATGGCATCGGAATTAAATACAAAAGGCACAATGCCGCCTTAAGTACAAGAGTAGAGACTCCTCTTACAGTCGGTGCTTTGAGCATTCCCTGTGAGACCAGTAATAGTATCCGATACACCACTGCAGGTTCAATCTATTCCTTGGACATACACATTGACGATGAAAGACTGAAATTACATCGGAATTGAATACAAAAGGGACAATGCCGCCTTAAGTACAAGAATAGACACTCTTCTTACCGTCGGTGCTTTGAGCATTCCCTGTGAGACCAGTATTAGCTTCCGATACAACACTGGAGGTTCAATGAATTCCTTGGACATTCACATTGACGATGAAACACTGAAATTACATCGGAATTAAATACAAAATTCACAATGCCGCCTTAAGTACAAGAATAGAGACTCTTCTTACAGTCGGTGCTTTGAGCGTTCCCTGTGAGACCAGTATTAGTTTCCGCTACACCTCTGCAGGTTCAGATTATTCCTTGGACCTTCACATTGACGATGAAACACAGAAATGGCATCGGAATTAAATACAAAAGGCACAATGCCGCCTTAAGTACAAGAATAGAGACTCTTCTTACAGTCGGTGCTTTGAGCATTCCCTGTGAGACCAGTATTAGTTTCCGATACACCACTGCTGGTTCAATGAATTCCTTGGAACTTCACATTGACGATGAAACACAGAAATCGCATCGGAATTAAATACAAATGGCACAATGCCGCCTTAAGTACAAGAATAGAGACTCTTCTTACCGTCGGTGCTTTGAGCATTCCCTGTGAGACCAGTATTAGTTTCCGCTACACCTCTGCAGGTTCAGTTTATTCCTTGGACCTTCACATTGACGATGAAACACAGAAATGGCATCGGAAATAAATACAAAAGGCACAATGAGCCTTAAGTACAAGAATAGAGACTCTTCTTACAGTCGGTGCTATGAGCATTCCCTGTGAGACCAGTATTAGTTTCCGCTACACCCCTGCAGGTTCAGTTTATTCGTTGGACCTTCACATTGACGATGAAACACAGAAATGGCATCGGAATTAAATACAAAAGGCTAATGCCGCCTTAGGTACAAGAATAGAGACTCTTCTTACAGTCGATGATTTGAGCATTCCCTGTGAGACCAGTATTAGTTTCCGATACACCACTGCAGATTCAGTTTATTCCTTGGACCTTCACATTGACGATGAAACACAGTAATGGCATCGGAATTAAATACAAAAGGCCCAATGCCGCCTTAAGTACAAGAATAGAGACTCTTCTTACAGTCGATGCTTTGAGCATTCCCTGTGAGACCAGTATTAGTTTCCGATACACGACTGCAGGTTCAATGTATTCCTTGGACCTTCACATTAACGATTAAACAAAGATATCGCATCGGAATTAAATACAAAAGCCGCAATTCCGCCTTAAGTACAAATATAGAGACTCTTCTTACAGTCGGTGCTTTGAGCATTCCCTGTGAGACCAGTATTAGTTTCCAATACATTAGTGCAGGTTCAGTGTATTCCTTGGACCTTCGCATTGACGATGAAACACAGAAATCGCATCGGCATTAAATACAAGAAGCACAATGCCGCCATAAGTACAAGAATAGAGACCCTTCTTACAGTCGAGGATTTGAGCATTCCTTGTGAGACCAGTATTAGTTTCCGATACACCACTGCAATTTCAGTGTATTCCTTGGACCTTCACATTGAGGATGAAGCACATAAACCGCATCGGAATGAAATACAATAGGAACAATGCCGCCTTAAGTACAAGAATAGAGACTTTTCTTACAGTCGGTGCTTGGAGCATTCCCTGTGAGACCAGTATTAGATTCCGATACACCATTGCAGGTTCAATGTATTCGTTGGATATCACATAGACGATGAGACACTGAAATTACATCGGAATTAAATACAAAAGGCACAATGCCGTCTTAAGTACAAGAATAGAGACTGTTCTTACAGTCGGTGCTTTGAGCATTCCCTGTGAGACCAGTATCAGTTTCCGATACACCACTGC
This sequence comes from Schistocerca americana, assembly GCF_021461395.2. Classification (NCBI taxonomy): domain Eukaryota; kingdom Metazoa; phylum Arthropoda; class Insecta; order Orthoptera; family Acrididae; genus Schistocerca; species Schistocerca americana. Next base: position 25,302,304 of record NC_060125.1, on the reverse strand, counting down.
AGGTTCAATGTATTCCTCGGACATACACATGGACGATGAAATACTGATATCACATCGGATTTAAATACAAAAGGCACAATGCCGCCATAAGTGCAAGAAGAGTGAGACTTCTTAGAGTCTGTGTTTTGATCCATTCCTGTGCGACCTGTATTAGTTTTCGATACGCCACTGCAGGTTCAATGTATACCTTGGACCTTCACATTGACGATGAAACACAGAAATCGCATCGGAATTAAATCCAAAACGCTCAATGCCGCCTTATGTACAAGAATACAGACTCTACTTACAGTCGGTGCTTTGAGCATTCCCGGTGAGACCAGTATTAGTTTCCGATACACCACTGCAGGTTAAATGTATTCCGTGGAGCTTCACATTGACGAAGAAACACAGAAATCGCATCGGAATCAAATACAAAAGGCACAATGCCGCCTCAAGTACAAGAATAGAGACTCTTCTTACAGTCGGTGCTTTGAGCATTCCCTGTGAGACCAGTAATAGTATCCGATACACCACTGCAGGTTCAATCCATTCCTTGGACATACACATTGACGATGAAACACTGAAATTACATCGGAATTAAAAACAAAAGGGACAATGCCGCCTTAAGTACAAGAACAGAGACTCTTCTTACAGTCGGTGCTATGAGCATTCCCTGTGAGACCAGTATTAGTTTCCGCTACACCCCTGCAGGTTCAGTTTATTCGTTGGACCTTCACATTGACGATGAAACACAGAAATGGCATCGGAATTAAATACAAAAGGCTCAATGCCGCCTTAAGTACAAGAATAGAGACTCTTCTTACAGTCGATGCTTTGAGCATTCCCTGTGAGACCAGTATTAGTTTCCGATACACCACTGCAGATTCAGTTTATTCCTTGGACCTTCACATTGACGATGAAACACAGTAATGGCATCGGAATTAAATACAAAAGGCCCAATGCCGCCTTAAGTACAAGAATAGAGACTCTTCTTACAGTCGGTGCTTTGAGCATTCCCTGTGAGACCAGTATTAGTTTCCGATACACCACTGCAGGTTCAATGTATTCCTTGGACCTTCACATTGACGAGGAAACACAGAAATCGCATCGGAATTAAATACAAAAGACACAATGCCGCCTTAAGTACAAGAATAGAGACTCTTCTTACAGTCGGTGCTTTGAGCATTCCCTGTGAGACCAGTATTAGCTTCCGATACACCACTGGAGGTCCAATGAATTCCTTGGACATTCAAATTGACGATGAGACACTGAAATTACATCGGAATTAAATACAAAAGGCACAATGCCGCCTTAAGTACAAGAATAGAGACTCTTCTTACAGTCGGTGCTTTGAGCATTCCCTGTGAGACCAGTATTAGTTTCCGATACACCACTGCAGGTTCAATGTATTCCTCGGACATACACATTGACGATGAAATACTGATATCACATCGGAATTAAATACAAAAGGCACAATGCCGCCATAAGTGCAAGAAGAGTGAGACTTCTTAGAGTCTGTGTTTTGATCCTTTCCTGTGCGACCTGTATTAGTTTTCGATACGCCACTGCAGGTTCAATGTATTCCTTGGACCTTCACATTGACGATGAAAAACAGAAATGGCATCGGAATTAAATACAAAAGGGACAATGCCGCCTTAAGTACAAGAATAGAGACTCTTCTTACCGTCGGTGCTTTGAGCATTCCCTGTGAGACTAGTATTAGTTTCCGATACACCACTGGAGGTTCAATGAATTCCTTGGACATTCACATTGACGATGAAACACTGAAATTACATCGGAATTAAATACAAATTTCACAATGCCGCCTTAAGTACAAGAATAGAGACTGTTCTTACCGTCGGTGCTTTGAGCATTCCCTGTGAGACCAGTATTAGTTTCCGCTACACCTCTGCAGGTTCACTTTATTCGTTGGACCTTCACATTGACGATGAAACACAGAAATGGCATCGGAATTAAATACAAAAGGCACAATGCCGCCTTAAGTACAAGAATAGAGACTCTTCTTACAGTCGGTGCTTTGAGCATTCCCTGTGAGACCCGTATTAGTTTCCGATACACCACTGCGGGTTCAATGTGTTCCTTGGAGCTTCACATTGACGATGAAACATGGAAATCGCATCGGAATTAAATACAAAAGGCGCAATGCCGCCTTAAGTACAAGAATAGAGACTCTTCTTACAGTCGGTGCTATGAGCATTCCCTGTGAGACCAGTATTAGTTTCCGCTACACCTCTGCAGGTTCAGTTTACTCCTTGGACCTTCACATTATCGATGAATCACAGAATTGGCATCGGAATTGAAAACAAAAGGCACAACGCCGCCTTAAGTACAAGAATAGAGACTCTTCTTACAGCCGGTGCTTTGAGCATTCCCTGTGAGAGCAGTATTAGTTTCCGATACACCACTGCAGGTTCAATGTATTCCTCGGACATAGACATTGACGATGAAATACTGGTATCACATCGGAATTAAATACAAAAGGCACAATGCCGCCATAAGTGCAAGGAGAGTGAGACTTCTTAGAGTCTGTGTTTTGATCCTTTCCTGTGCGACCTGTATTAGTTATCGACACGCCACTGCAGGTTCAATGTATTCCTTGGACCTTCACATTGACGATGAAAAACAGAAATGGCATCGGAATTAAATACAAAAGACACAATGCCGCCTTAAGTACAAGAACAGAGACTCTTCTTACAGTCGGTGCTTTCAGCATTCCCTGTGAGACCAGTAATAGTATCCGATACACCACTGCAGGTTCAATCTATTCCTTGGACATACACATTGACGATGAAACACTGAAATTACATCGGAATTAAATACAAAAGGGACAATGCCGCCTTAAGTACAAGAATAGAGACTCTTCTTACCGTCGGTGCTTTGAGCATTCCCTGTGAGACTAGTATTAGTTTCCGATACACCACTGGAGGTTCAATGAATTCCTTGGACATTCACATTGACGATGAAACACTGAAATTACATCGGAATTAAATACAAAATTCACAATGCCGCCTTAAGTACAAGAATAGAGACTGTTCTTACCGTCGGTGCTTTGAGCATTCCCTGTGAGACCAGTATTAGTTTCCGCTACACCTCTGCAGGTTCAGTTTATTCCTTGGACCTTCACATTGACGATGAAACACAGAAATGGCATCGGAATTAAACACAAAAGGCACAATGCCGCCTTAAGTACAAGAATAGAGACTCTTCTTACAGTCGGTGCTTTGAGCATTCCCTGTGAGACCCGTATTGGTTTCCGATACACCACTGCGGGTTCAATGTGTTCCTTGGAGCTTCACATTGACGATGAAACATGGAAATCGCATCGGAATTAAATACAAAAGGCGCAATGCCGCCTTAAGTACAAGAATAGAGACTCTTCTTACAGTCGGTGCATTGAGCATTCCCTGTGAGACCAGTATTAGATTCCGCTACACCACTGCAGGTTCAGTTTATTCCTTGGACCTGCACATTGACGATGAAACACAGAAATGGCATCGGAATTAAATACAAAAGGCACAATGCCGCCTTAAGTACAAGAGTAGAGACTCCTCTTACAGTCGGTGCTTTGAGCATTCCCTGTGAGACCAGTAATAGTATCCGATACACCACTGCAGATTCAATCTATTCCTTGGACATACACATTGACGATGAAAGACTGAAATTACATCGGAATTGAATACAAAAGGGACAATGCCGCCTTAAGTACAAGAATAGACACTCTTCTTACCGTCGGTGCTTTGAGCATTCCCTGTGAGACCAGTATTAGCTTCCGATACAACACTGGAGGTTCAATGAATTCCTTGGACATTCACATTGACGATGAAACACTGAAATTACATCGGAATTAAATACAAAATTCACAATGCCGCCTTAAGTACAAGAATAGAGACTCTTCTTACAGTCGGTGCTTTGAGCGTTCCCTGTGAGACCAGTATTAGTTTCCGCTACACCTCTGCAGGTTCAGATTATTCCTTGGACCTTCACATTGACGATGAATCACAGAAATGGCATCGGAATTAAAAACAAAAGGCACAATGCCGCCTTAAGTACAAGAATAGAGACTCTTCTTACCGTCGGTGCTTTGAGCATTCCCTGTGAGACTAGTATTAGTTTCCGATACACCACTGGAGGTTCAATGAATTCCTTGGACATTCACATTGACGATGAAACACTGAAATTACATCGGAATTAAATACAAATTTCACAATGCCGCCTTAAGTACAAGAATAGAGACTGTTCTTACCGTCGGTGCTTTGAGCATTCCCTGTGAGACCAGTATTAGTTTCCGCTACACCTCTGCAGGTTCAGTTCATTCCTTGGACCTTCACATTGACGATGAAACACAGAAATGGCATCGGAATTAAATACAAAAGGCACAATGCCGCCTTAAGTACAAGAATAGAGACACTTCTTACAGTCGGTGCTTTGAGCATTCCCTGTGAGACCCGTATTAGTTTCCGATACACCACTGCGGGTTCAATGTGTTCCTTGGAGCTTCACATTGACGATGAAACATGGAAATCGCATCGGAATTAAATACAAAAGGCGCAATGCCGCCTTAAGTACAAGAATAGAGACTCTTCTTACAGTCGGTGCTATGAGCATTCCCTGTGAGACCAGTATTAGTTTCCGCTACACCTCTGCAGGTTCAGTTTACTCTTTGGACCTTCACATTGACGATGAATCACAGAAATGGCATCGGAATTAAAAACAAAAGGCACAACGCCGCCTTAAGTACAAGAATAGAGACTCTTCTTACAGCCGGTGCTTTGAGCATTCCCTGTGAGAGCAGTATTAGTTTCCGATACACCACTGCAGGTTCAATGTATTCCTCGGACATACACATTGACGATGAAATACTGATATCACATCGGAAATAAATACAAAAGGCACAATGCCGCCATAAGTGCAAGAAGAGTGAGACTTCTTAGAGTCTGTGTTTTGATCCTTTCCTGTGCGACCTGTATTAGTTTTCGACACGCCACTGCAGGTTCAATGTATTCCTTGGACCTTCACATTGACGATGAAAAACAGAAATGGCATCGGTATTAAATACAAAAGACACAATGCCGCCTTAAGTACAAGAACAGAGACTCTTCTTACAGTCGGTGCTTTGAGCATTCCCTGTGAGACCAGTATTAGTTTACCCTACACCTCTGCAGGTTCAGTTTATTCCTTGCACCTTCACATTGACGATGAAACACAGAAATGGCATCGGAATTAAATACAAAAGGCACAATGCGCCTTAAATACAAGAATAGAGACTCTTCTTACAGTCGGTGCTATGAGCATTCCCTGTGAGACCAGTATTAGTTTCCGCTACACCTCTGCAGGTTCAGTTTACTCCTTGGACCTTCACATTGACGATGAATCACAGAAATGGCATCGGAATTAAAAACAAAAGGCACAATGCCGCCTTAAGTACAAGAATAGAGACTCTTCTTACAGTCGGTGCTTTGAGCATTCCCTGTGAGACCAGTAATAGTATCCGATACACCACTGCAGGTTCAATCTATTCCTTGGACATACACATTGACGATGAAACACTGAAATTACATCGAAATTAAATACAAAAGGGACAATGCCGCCTTAAGTACAAGAATAGAGACTCTTCTTACCGTCGGTGCTTTGAGCATTCCCTGTGAGACTAGTATTAGTTTCCGATACACCACTGGAGGTTCAATGAATTCCTTGGACATTCACATTGACGATGAAACACTGAAATTACATCGGAATTAAATACAAAATTCACAATGCCGCCTTAAGTACAAGAATAGAGACTGTTCTTACCGTCGGTGCTTTGAGCATTCCCTGTGAGACCAGTATTAGTTTCCGCTACACCTCTGCAGGTTCAGTTTATTCCTTGGACCTTCACATTGACGATGAAACACAGAAATGGCATCGGAATTAAACACAAAAGGCACAATGCCGCCTTAAGTACAAGAATAGAGACTCTTCTTACAGTCGGTGCTTTGAGCATTCCCTGTGAGACCCGTATTAGTTTCCGATACACCACTGCGGGTTCAATGTGTTCCTTGGAGCTTCACATTGACGATGAAACATGGAAATCGCATCGGAATTAAATACAAAAGGCACAATGCCGCCTTAAGTACAAGAATAGAGACTCTTCTTACAGTCGGTGCATTGAGCATTCCCTGTGAGACCAGTATTAGATTCTGCTACACCACTGCAGGTTCAGTTTATTCCTTGGACCTGCACATTGACGATGAAACACAGAAATGGCATCGGAATTAAATACAAAAGGCACAATGCCGCCTTAAGTACAAGAGTAGAGACTCCTCTTACAGTCGGTGCTTTGAGCATTCCCTGTGAGACCAGTAATAGTATCCGATACACCACTGCAGGTTCAATCTATTCCTTGGACATACACATTGACGATGAAAGACTGAAATTACATCGGAATTGAATACAAAAGGGACAATGCCGCCTTAAGTACAAGAATAGACACTCTTCTTACCGTCGGTGCTTTGAGCATTCCCTGTGAGACCAGTATTAGCTTCCGATACAACACTGGAGGTTCAATGAATTCCTTGGACATTCACATTGACGATGAAACACTGAAATTACATCGGAATTAAATACAAAATTCACAATGCCGCCTTAAGTACAAGAATAGAGACTCTTCTTACAGTCGGTGCTTTGAGCGTTCCCTGTGAGACCAGTATTAGTTTCCGCTACACCTCTGCAGGTTCAGATTATTCCTTGGACCTTCACATTGACGATGAAACACAGAAATGGCATCGGAATTAAATACAAAAGGCACAATGCCGCCTTAAGTACAAGAATAGAGACTCTTCTTACAGTCGGTGCTTTGAGCATTCCCTGTGAGACCAGTATTAGTTTCCGATACACCACTGCTGGTTCAATGTATTCCTTGGAACTTCACATTGACGATGAAACACAGAAATCGCATCGGAATTAAATACAAATGGCACAATGCCGCCTTAAGTACAAGAATAGAGACTCTTCTTACCGTCGGTGCTTTGAGCATTCCCTGTGAGACCAGTATTAGTTTCCGCTACACCTCTGCAGGTTCAGTTTATTCCTTGGACCTTCACATTGACGATGAAACACAGAAATGGCATCGGAAATAAATACAAAAGGCACAATGAGCCTTAAGTACAAGAATAGAGACTCTTCTTACAGTCGGTGCTATGAGCATTCCCTGTGAGACCAGTATTAGTTTCCGCTACACCCCTGCAGGTTCAGTTTATTCGTTGGACCTTCACATTGACGATGAAACACAGAAATGGCATCGGAATTAAATACAAAAGGCTCAATGCCGCCTTAAGTACAAGAATAGAGACTCTTCTTACAGTCGATGATTTGAGCATTCCCTGTGAGACCAGTATTAGTTTCCGATACACCACTGCAGATTCAGTTTATTCCTTGGACCTTCACATTGACGATGAAACACAGTAATGGCATCGGAATTAAATACAAAAGGCCCAATGCCGCCTTAAGTACAAGAATAGAGACTCATCTTACAGTCGGTGCTTTGAGCATTCCCTGTGAGACCAGTATTAGTTTCCGATACACCACTGCAGGTTCAATGTATTCCTTGGACCTTCACATTGACGATGAAACACAGAAATCGCATCGGAATTAAATACAAAAGTCACAATGTCGCCTTAAGTACAAGAATAGAGACTCTTCTTACAGTCGGTGCTTTGAGCATTCCCTGTGAGACCAGTATTAGTTTCCGATACACCACTGCAGGTTCAATGTATTCCTCGGACATACACATTGACGATGAAATACTGATATCACATCGGAATTAAATACAAAAGGCACAATGCCGCCATAAGTGCAAGAAGAGTGAGACTTCTTAGAGTCTGTGTTTTGATCCTTTCCTGTGCGACCTGTATTAGTTTTCGATACGCCACTGCAGGTTCAATGTATTCCTTGGACCTTCACATTGACGATGAAAAACAGAAATGGCATCGGAATTAAATACAAAAGGGACAATGCCGCCTTAAGTACAAGAATAGAGACTCTTCTTACCGTCGGTGCTTTGAGCATTCCCTGTGAGACTAGTATTAGTTTCCGATACACCACTGGAGGTTCAATGAATTCCTTGGACATTCACATTGACGATGAAACACTGAAATTACATCGGAATTAAATACAAAATTCACAATGCCGCCTTAAGTACAAGAATAGAGACTGTTCTTACCGTCGGTGCTTTGAGCATTCCCTGTGAGACCAGTATTAGTTTCCGCTACACCTCTGCAGGTTCAGTTTATTCCTTGGACCTTCACATTGACGATGAAACACAGAAATGGCATCGGAATTAAATACAAAAGGCACAATGCCGCCTTAAGTACAAGAATAGAGACTCTTCTTACAGTCGGTTCTTTGAGCATTCCCTGTGAGACCCGTATTAGTTTCCGATACACCACTGCGGGTTCAATGTGTTCCTTGGAGCTTCACATTGACGACGAAACATGGAAATCGCATCGGAATTAAATACAAAAGGCGCAATGCCGCCTTAAGTACAAGAATAGAGACTCTTCTTACAGTCGGTGCATTGAGCATTCCCTGTGAGACCAGTATTAGATTCCGCTACACCACTGCAGGTTCAGTTTATTCCTTGGACCTGCACATTGACGATGAAACACAGAAATGGCATCGGAATTAAATACAAAAGGCACAATGCCGCCTTAAGTACAAGAATAGAGACTCTTCTTACAGTCGGTGCTTTGAGCATTCCCTGTGAGACCAGTATTAGTTTACCCTACACCTCTGCAGGTTCAGTTTATTCCTTGCACCTTCACATTGACGATGAAACACAGAAATGGCATCGGAATTAAATACAAAAGGCACAATGCGCCTTAAATACAAGAATAGAGACTCTTCTTACAGTCGGTGCTATGAGCATTCCCTGTGAGACCAGTATTAGTTTCCGCTACACCTCTGCAGGTTCAGTTTACTCCTTGGACCTTCACATTGACGATGAATCACAGAAATGGCATCGGAATTAAAAACAAAAGGCACAACGCCGCCTTAAGTACAAGAATAGAGACTCTTCTTACAGCCGGTGCTTTGAGCATTCCCTGTGAGAGCAGTATTAGTTTCCGATACACCACTGCAGGTTCAATGTATTCCTCGGACATACACATTGACGATGAAATACTGATATCACATCGGAATTAAATACAAAAGGCACAATGCCGCCATAAGTGCAAGAAGAGTGAGACTTCTTAGAGTCTGTGTTTTGATCCTTTCCTGTGCGACCTGTATTAGTTTCCGATACGCCACTGCAGGTTCAATGTATTCCTTGGACCTTCACATTGACGATGAAAAACAGAAATGGCATCGGAATTAAATACAAAAGACACAATGCCGCCTTAAGTACATGAACAGAGACTCTTCTTACAGTCGGTGCTTTGAGCATTCCCTGTGAGACCAGTAATAGTATCCGATACACCACTGCAGGTTCAATCTATTCCATGGACATACACATTGACGATGAAACACTGAAATTACATCGGAATTAAATACAAAAGGGACAATGCCGCCTTAAGTACAAGAATAGAGACTCTTCTTACCGTCGGTGCTTTGAGCATTCCCTGTGAGACTAGTATTAGTTTCCGATACACCACTGGAGGTTCAATGAATTCCTTGGACATTCACATTGACGATGAAACACTGAAATTACATCGGAATTAAATACAAAATTCACAATGCCGCCTTAAGTACAAGAATAGAGACTGTTCTTACCGCCGGTGCTGTGAGCATTCCCTGTGAGACCAGTATTAGTTTCCGCTACACCTCTGCAGGTTCAGTTTATTCCTTGGACCTTCACATTGACGATGAAACACAGAAATGGCATCGGAATTAAATACAAAAGGCACAATGCCGCCTTAAGTACAAGAATAGTGACTCTTCTTACAGTCGGTGCTTTGAGCATTCCCTGTGAGACCAGTATTAGTTTCCGATACACCACTGCGGATTCAATGTGTTCCTTGGAGCTTCACATTGACGATGAAACATGGAAATCGCATCGGAATTAAATACAAAAGGCGCAATGCCGCCTTAAGTACAAGAATAGAGACTCTTCTTACAGTCGGTGCATTGAGCATTCCCTGTGAGACCAGTATTAGATTCCGCTACACCACTGCAGGTTCAGTTTATTCCTTGGACCTGCACATTGACGATGAAACACAGAAATGGCATCGGAATTAAATACAAAAGGCACAATGCCGCCTTAAGTACAAGAGTAGAGACTCCTCTTACAGTCGGTGCTTTGAGCATTCCCTGTGAGACCAGTATTAGTTTCCGCTACACCTCTGCAGCTTCAGTTTATTCCTTGGACCTTCACATTGACGATGAAACACAGAAATTGCATCGGAATTAAATACAAAATGCACAATGCCGCCTTAAGTACAAGAATAGGGACTCTTCTTACAGTCGGAGCTTTGAGCATTCCCTGTGAGACCAGTATAAGTTTCCGATACACCACTGCAGGTTCAATGTATTCCTTGGAACTTCACATTGACGATGAAACACAAAAATCGCATCGGAATTAAATACAAAAGGCACAATGCCGCCTTAAGTACAAGAATAGAGACTCTTCTTACAGTCGGTGCTTTGAGCATTCCCTGTGAGACCAGTATTAGTTTACGCTACACCTCTGCAGGTTCAGTTTATTCCTTGCACCTTCACATTGACGATGAAACACAGAAATGGCATCGGAATTAAATACAAAAGGCACAATGCGCCTTAAATACAAGAATAGAGACTCTTCTTACAGTCGGTGCTATGAGCATTCCCTGTGAGACCAGTATTAGTTTCCGCTACACCTCTGCAGGTTCAGTTTACTCCTTGGACCTTCACATTGACGATGAATCACAGAAATGGCATCGGAATTAAACACAAAAGGCACAACGCCGCCTTAAGTACAAGAATAGAGACTCTTCTTACAGCCGGTTCTTTGAGCATTTCCTGTGAGACCAGTATTAGTTTTCGCCACACCTCTGCAGGTTCAGTTTATTCCTTGGACCTTCACATTGACGATGAAACACAGAAATGGCATCGGAATTAAATACAAAATGCACAATGCCGCCTTAAGTACAAGAATAGAGACTCTTCTTACAGTCGGTGCTTTGAGCATTCCCTGTGAGACCAGTATTAGTTTCCGATACACCACTGCAGGTTCAGTTTATTCCTTGGACCTTCACATTGACGATGAAACACAGTAATGGCATCGGAATTAAATACAAAAGGCACAATGCCGCAATAAGTACAAGAATAGAGACTCTTCTTACAGTCGGTGCTTTGAGCATTCCCTGTGAGACCAGTATTGGTTTCCGCTACACCTCTGCAGGTTCAGTTTATTCCTTGGACCTTCACATTGACGATGAAACACAGAAATGGCATCGGAATTAAATACAAAAGGAACAATGCCGCCTTAAGTACAAGAATAGAGACTCTTCTTACAGTCGGTGCTTTCAGCATTCCCTGTGAGACCAGTATTAATTTCCGATACACCACTGCAGGTTCAATGTATTCCTTGGACCTTCACATTGAAGATGAAACACAGAAATCGCATCGGAATTAAATACAAAACGCACAATGCAGCCATAAGTACAGGAATAGAGACTCTTCTTACAGTCGGTGCTTTGAGAATTCCCTGTGGGACCAGTATTACTTTCCGACACACCACTGCCGGTTCAATGTATTCCTTGGATCTTGAATTTGACGATGATACACAGATATCGCATCGGAAGCAAATACAAAAGGCACAATGCCGCCTTAAGTACAAGAATAGAGACTCTTCTTACAGTCGGTGCTTTGAGCATTCCCTGTGAGACCAGGATTACTTTCCGCTACACCTCTGCAGGTTCAATGTATTCCTTGGACCTTCACATTGACGATGAAACGCAGAATTCGCATCGGAATTAAATACAAAAGGTACAATGCCGCCTTAAGTACAAGAATAGAGACTCTTCTTACAGTCGGTGCTTTGAGCATTCTCTGTGAGACCAGTATTAGTTTCCGATACGCCACTGCAGGTTCAATGTATTCCTTGGACCTTCAAATTGGCGATGATACACAGAAATCACATCGGAATTAAATACAAAAGGCACAATGCCGCCTTAAATACAAGAATAGACACTCTTCTTACAGTCGGTGCTTTGAGCATTCCCTGTGAGACCAGTATTAGTTTCCGATACACCACTGCAGGTTCAATGTATTCCTTGGACCTTTACATTGACGATGAAACACAGAAATGGCATCGGAATTAAATACAAAAGACACAATGCCGCAGTAAGTACAAGAATAGAGACTCTTCTTACAGTCGGTGCTTTGATCATTCCCTGTGAGACCAGTATTAGTTTCCGCTACACCTCCGCAGGTTCAGTTTATTCCTTGGACCTTCACATTGACGATGAAACACAGAAATGGCATCGGAATTAAATACAAAAGGCACAATGCCACCTTAAGTACAAGAATAGAGACTCTTCTCACATTCGGTGCTTTGAGCATTCCCTGTGAGACCAGTATTAGTTTCCGATACACCACTGCAGGTTCAATGTATTCCTTGGACCTTCACATTGAATGATGAAACACAGAAATCGCATCGGAATTAAATCCAAAACGCTCAATGCCGCCTTATGTACAAGATTACAGACTCTACTTACAGTCGGTGCTTTGAGCATTTCCTGTGAGACCAGTATTAGTTTCCGATACACCACTGCAGGTTCAATGTATTCCTTGGACCTTCACATTGACGATGAAACACAGAAATCGCATCGGAATCAAATACAAAAGGCACAATGCCGCCTTAAGTACAAGAATAGAGACTCTTCTTACAGTCGGTGCTTTGAGCATTCCCTGTGAGACCAGTAATAGTATCCGATACACCACTGCTGGTTCAATCTATTCCTTGGACATACACATTGACGATGAAACACTGAGATTACATCGGAATTATGACCAAAAGGGACAATGCCGTCTTAAGTACAAGAATAGAGACTCTTCTTACCGTCGGTGCTTTGATCATTCCTTGTGAGACCAGTATTAGTTTCCGATACACCACTGGAGGTTCAATGAATTCCTTGGACATTCACATTGACGATGAAACACTGAAATTACATCGGCATTAAATATAAAATTCACAATGCCTCCTTAAGTACAAGAATAGAGACTGTTCTTACCGTCGGTGCTTTTAGCATTCCCTGTGAGACCAGTATTAGTTTCCGCTACACCTCTGCAGGTTCAGTTTATTCCTTGGACCTTCATTGACGATGAAACACAGAAATGCATCGGAATTAAATACAAAAGGCACAATGCCGCCTTAAGTACAAGAATAGAGACTCTTCTTACAGTCGGTGCTTTGAGCATTCCCTGTGAGACCAGTATTAGTTTCCGCTACACCTCTGCAGGTTCAGTTTATTACTTGGACCTTCACATTGACGATGAAACACAGAAATGGCATAGGAATTAAATACAAAAGGCACAATGCCGCCTTAAGTACAAGAATAGAGATTCTTCTTACAGTCGGTGCTTTGAGCATTCCCTGTGAGACCAGTATTAGTTTCCGATACACCACTGCGGGTTCAATGTATTCCTTGGAACTTCACATTGACGATGAATCATAGAAATCGCATCGGAATTAAATACAAAAGGCGCAATGCCGCCTTAAGTACAAGAATAGAGACTCTTCTTACAGTCGGTGCTTTGAGCATTCCCTGTGAGACCAGTATTAGTTTCCGCTACACCACTGCAGGTTCAGTTTACTCCTTGGACCTGCACATTGACGATGAAACACAGAAATGGCATCGGAGGAAAATACAAAAGGCACAATGCCGCCTTAAGTACAATAATAGAGACTCCTCTTACAGTCGGTACTTTGAGCATTCCCTGTGAGACCAGTATTAGTTTCCGCTACACCTCTGCAGGTTCAGTTTATTCCTTGGACCTTCACATTGACGATGAAACACAGAAATGGCATCGGAATTAAATACAAAAGGCACAATGCCGCCTTAAGTACAAGAATAGAGACTCTTCTTAGAGGCGGTGCTTTGAGCATTCCCTGTGGGACCAGTATTAGTTTCCGCTACACCTCTGCAGGTTCTGTTTATTCCTTGGACCTTCACATTGACGATGAATCACAGAAATGGCATCGGAATTAAATACAAAAGGCACAATGCCGCCTTAAGTACAAGAATAGACACTCTTCTTACAGTCGGTGCTTTGAGCATTCCCTGTGAGACCAGTATTAGTTTCCGATACACCACTGCAGGTTCAATGTATTCCTTGGACCTTTACATTGACGATGAAACACAGAAATGGCATCGGAATTAAATACAAAAGACACAATGCCGCAGTAAGTACAAGAATAGAGACTCTTCTTACAGTCGGTGCTTTGAGCATTCCCTGTGAGGCCAGTGTTAGTTTCCGATACACCACTGCAGGTTCAGTTTATTCCTTGGACCTTCACATTGACGATGAAACACAGTAATGGCATCGGAATTAAATACAAAAGTCACAATGCCGCCTTAAGTACAAGAATGGAGACTCTTCTTACAGTCGGTGCTTTGAGCATTCCCTGTGAGACCAGTATTAGTTTCCGATACACCACTGCATGTTCAATGTATTCCTTGGACCTTCACATTGACGTTGAAACACAGAAATCGCAACGGAATTAAATACAAAAGGCGCAATGCCGCCTTAAGTACAAGAATAGAGACTCTTCTTACAGTCGGTGCTTTGAGCATTCGATGTGAGACCAGTATTAGTTTCCGCTACACCACTGCAGGTTCAGTTTACTCCTTGGACCTGCACATTGACGATGAAACACAGAAATGGCATCGGAGGAAAATACAAAAGGCACAATGCCGCCTTAAGTACAATAATAGAGACTCCTCTTACAGTCGGTACTTTGAGCGTTCCCTGTGAGACCAGTATTAGTTTCCGCTACACCTCTGCAGGTTCAGTTTATTCCTTGGACCTTCACATTGACGATGAAACACAGAAATGGCATCGGAATTAAATACAAAAGGCACAATGCCGCCTTAAGTACAAGAATAGAGACTCTTCTTAGAGGCGGTGCTTTGAGCATTCCCTGTGGGACCAGTATTAGTTTCCGCTACACCTCTGCAGGTTCTGTTTATTCCTTGGACCTTCACATTGACGATGAATCACAGAAATGGCATCGGAATTAAACACAAAAGGCACAATGCCGCCTTAAGTACAAGAATAGACACTCTTCTTACAGTCGGTGCTTTGAGCATTCCCTGTGAGACCAGTATTAGTTTCCGATACACCACTGCAGGTTCAATGTATTCCTTGGACCTTTACATTGACGATGAAACACAGAAATGGCATCGGAATTAAATACAAAAGACACAATGCCGCAGTAAGTACAAGAATAGAGACTCTTCTTACAGTCGGTGCTTTGAGCATTCCCTGTGAGACCAGTATTAGTTTCCGATACACCACTGCAGGTTCAGTTTATTCCTTGGACCTTCACATTGACGATGAAACACAGTAATGGCATCGGAATTAAATACAAAAGGCACAATGCCGCCTTAAGTACAAGAATGGAGACTCTTCTTACAGTCGGTGCTTTGAGCATTCCCTGTGAGACCAGTATTAGTTTCCGATACACCACTGCATGTTCAATGTATTCCTTGGACCTTCACATTGACGATGAAAAACAGAAATGGCATCGGAATTAAATACAAAAGACACAATGCCGCCTTAAGTACAAGAACAGAGACTCTTCTTACAGTCGGTGCTTTGAGCATTCCCTGTGAGACCAGTAATAGTATCCGATACACCACTGCAGGTTCAATCTATTCTTTGGACATACACATTGACGATGAAACACTGAAATTACATCGGAATTAAATACAAAAGGGACAATGCCGCCTTAAGTTCAAGAATAGAGACTCTTCTTACCGTCGGTGCTTTGAGCATTCCCTGTGAGACTAGTATTAGTTTCCGATACACCACTGGAGGTTCAATGAATTCCTTGGACATTCACATTGACGATGAAACACTGAAATTACATCGGAATTAAATACAAAATTCACAATGCCGCCTTAAGTACAAGAATAGAGACTGTTCTTACCGCCGGTGCTGTGAGCATTCCCTGTGAGACCAGTATTAGTTTCCGCTACACCTCTGCAGGTTCAGTTTATTCCTTGGACCTTCACATTGACGATGAAACACAGAAATGGCATCGGAATTAAATACAAAAGGCACAATGCCGCCTTAAGTACAAGAATAGAGACTCTTCTTACAGTCGGTGCTTAGAGCATTCCCTGTGAGACCAGTATTAGTTTCCGATACACCACTGCGGGTTCAATGTGTTCCTTGGAGCTTCACATTGACGATGAAACATGGAAATCGCATCGGAATTAAATACAAAAGGCGCAATGCCGCCTTAAGTACAAGAATAGAGACTCTTCTTACAGTCGGTGCATTGAGCATTCCCTGTGAGACCAGTATTAGATTCCGCTACACCACTGCAGGTTCAGTTTATTCCTTGGACCTGCACATTGACGATGAAACACAGAAATGGCATCGGAATTAAATACAAAAGGCACAATGCCGCCTTAAGTACAAGAGTAGAGACTCCTCTTACAGTCGGTGCTTTGAGCATTCCCTGTGAGACCAGTATTAGTTTCCGCTACACCTCTGCAGCTTCAGTTTATTCCTTGGACCTTCACATTGACGATGAAACACAGAAATTGCATCGGAATTAAATACAAAATGCACAATGCCGCCTTAAGTACAAGAATAGGGACTCTTCTTACAGTCGGAGCTTTGAGCATTCCCTGTGAGACCAGTATAAGTTTCCGATACACCACTGCAGGTTCAATGTATTCCTTGGAACTTCACATTGACGATGAAACACAAAAATCGCATCGGAATTAAATACAAAAGGCACAATGCCGCCTTAAGTACAAGAATAGAGACTCTTCTTACAGTCGGTGCTTTGAGCATTCCCTGTGAGACCAGTATTAGTTTACGCTACACCTCTGCAGGTTCAGTTTATTCCTTGCACCTTCACATTGACGATGAAACACAGAAATGGCATCGGAATTAAACACAAAAGGCACAACGCCGCCTTAAGTACAAGAATAGAGACTCTTCTTACAGCCGGTTCTTTGAGCATTTCCTGTGAGACCAGTATTAGTTTTCGCCACACCTCTGCAGGTTCAGTTTATTCCTTGGACCTTCACATTGACGATGAAACACAGAAATGGCATCGGAATTAAATACAAAAGGCACAATGCCGCCTTAAGTACAAGAATAGAGACTCTTCTTACAGTCGGTGCTTTGAGCATTCCCTGTGAGACCAGTATTAGTTTCCGATACACCACTGCAGGTTCAGTTTATTCCTTGGACCTTCACATTGACGATGAAACACAGTAATGGCATCGGAATTAAATACAAAAGGCACAATGCCGCAATAAGTACAAGAATAGAGACTCTTCTTACAGTCGGTGCTTTGAGCATTCCCTGTGAGACCAGTATTGGTTTCCGCTACACCTCTGCAGGTTCAGTTTATTCCTTGGACCTTCACATTGACGATGAAACACAGAAATGGCATCGGAATTAAATACAAAAGGAACAATGCCGCCTTAAGTACAAGAATAGAGACTCTTCTTACAGTCGGTGCTTTCAGCATTCCCTGTGAGACCAGTATTAATTTCCGATACACCACTGCAGGTTCAATGTATTCCTTGGACCTTCACATTGAAGATGAAACACAGAAATCGCATCGGAATTAAATACAAAACGCACAATGCAGCCATAAGTAGAGGAATAGAGACTCTTCTTACAGTCGGTGCTTTGAGAATTCCCTGTGGGACCAGTATTACTTTCCGACACACCACTGCCGGTTCAATGTATTCCTTGGATCTTGAATTTGACGATGATACACAGATATCGCATCGGAAGCAAATACAAAAGGCACAATGCCGCCTTAAGTACAAGAATAGAGACTCTTCTTACAGTCGGTGCTTTGAGCATTCCTGTGAGACCAGGATTACTTTCCGCTACACCTCTGCAGGTTCAATGTATTCCTTTGACCTTCACATTGACGATGAAACGCAGAAATCGCATCGGAATTAAATACAAAAGGTACAATGCCGCCTTAAGTACAAGAATAGAGACTCTTCTTACAGTCGGTGCTTTGAGCATTCTCTGTGAGACCAGTATTAGTTTCCGATACGCCACTGCAGGTTCAATGTATTCCTTGGACCTTCAAATTGGCGATGATACACAGAAATCACATCGGAATTAAATACAAAAGGCACAATGCCGCCTTAAATACAAGAATAGACACTCTTCTTACAGTCGGTGCTTTGAGCATTCCCTGTGAGACCAGTATTAGTTTCCGATACACCACTGCAGGTTCAATGTATTCCTTGGACCTTTACATTGACGATGAAACACAGAAATGGCATCGGAATTAAATTCAAAAGACACAATGCCGCAGTAAGTACAAGAATAGAGACTCTTCTTACAGTCGGTGCTTTGAGCATTCCCTGTGAGACCAGTATTAGTTTCCGCTACACCTCCGCAGGTTCAGTTTATTCCTTGGACCTTCACATTGACGATGAAACACAGAAATGGCATCGGAATTAAATACAAAAGGCACAATGCCACCTTAAGTACAAGAATAGAGACTCTTCTCACATTCGGTGCTTTGAGCATTCCCTGTGAGACCAGTATTAGTTTCCGATACACCACTGCAGGTTCAATGTATTCCTTGGACCTTCACATTGAATGATGAAACACAGAAATCGCATCGGAATTAAATCCAAAACGCTCAATGCCGCCTTATGTACAAGATTACAGACTCTACTTACAGTCGGTGCTTTGAGCATTTCCTGTGAGACCAGTATTAGTTTCCGATACACCACTGCAGGTTCAATGTATTCCTTGGACCTTCACATTGACGATGAAACACAGAAATCGCATCGGAATCAAATACAAAAGGCACAATGCCGCCTTAAGTACAAGAATAGAGACTCTTCTTACAGTCGGTGCTTTGAGCATTCCCTGTGAGACCAGTAATAGTATCCGATACACCACTGCTGGTTCAATCTATTCCTTGGACATACACATTGACGATGAAACACTGAGATTACATCGGAATTATGACCAAAAGGGACAATGCCGTCTTAAGTACAAGAATAGAGACTCTTCTTACCGTCGGTGCTTTGAGCATTCCCTGTGAGACCAGTATTAGTTTCCGATACACCACTGGAGGTTCAATGAATTCCTTGGACATTCACATTGACGATGAAACACTGAAATTACATCGGAATTAAATATAAAATTCACAATGCCTCCTTAAGTACAAGAATAGAGACTGTTCTTACCGTCGGTGCTTTTAGCATTCCCTGTGAGACCAGTATTAGTTTCCGCTACACCTCTGCAGGTTCAGTTTATTCCTTGGACCTTCACATTGACGATGAAACACAGAAATGCATCGGAATTAAATACAAAAGGCACAATGCCGCCTTAAGTACAAGAATAGAGACTCTTCTTACAGTCGGTGCTTTGAGCATTCCCTGTGAGACCAGTATTAGTTTCCGCTACACCTCTGCAGGTTCAGTTTATTACTTGGACCGTCACATTGACGATGAAACACAGAAATGGCATAGGAATTAAATACAAAAGGCACAATGCCGCCTTAAGTACAAGAATAGAGATTCTTCTTACAGTCGGTGCTTTGAGCATTCCCTGTGAGACCAGTATTAGTTTCCGATACACCACTGCGGGTTCAATGTATTCCTTGGAACTTCACATTGACGATGAATCATAGAAATCGCATCGGAATTAAATACAAAAGGCGCAATGCCGCCTTAAGTACAAGAATAGAGACTCTTCTTACAGTCGGTGCTTTGAGCATTCGATGTGAGACCAGTATTAGTTTCCGCTACGCCACTGCAGGTTCAGTTTACTCCTTGGACCTGCACATTGACGATGAAACACAGAAATGGCATCGGAGGAAAATACAAAAGGCACAATGCCGCCTTAAGTACAATAATAGAGACTCCTCTTACAGTCGGTACTTTGAGCATTCCCTGTGAGACCAGTATTAGTTTCCGCTACACCTCTGCAGGTTCAGTTTATTCCTTGGACCTTCACATTGACGATGAAACACAGAAATGGCATCGGAATTAAATACAAAAGGCACAATGCCGCCTTAAGTACAAGAATAGAGACTCTTCTTAGAGGCGGTGCTTTGAGCATTCCCTGTGGGACCAGTATTAGTTTCCGCTACACCTCTGCAGGTTCTGTTTATTCCTTGGACCTTCACATTGACGATGAATCACAGAAATGGCATCGGAATTAAATACAAAAGGCACAATGCCGCCTTAAGTACAAGAATAGACACTCTTCTTACAGTCGGTGCTTTGAGCATTCCCTGTGAGACCAGTATTAGTTTCCGATACACCACTGCATTTTCAATGTATTCCTTGGACCTTTACATTGACGATGAAACACAGAAATGGCATCGGAATTAAATACAAAAGACACAATGCCGCAGTAAGTACAAGAATAGAGACTCTTCTTACAGTCGGTGCTTTGAGCATTCCCTGTGAGACCAGTATTAGTTCCCGATACACCACTGCAGGTTCAGTTTATTCCTTGGACCTTCACATTGACGATGAAACACAGTAATGGCATCGGAATTAAATACAAAAGGCACAATGCCGCCTTAAGTACAAGAATGGAGACTCTTCTTACAGTCGGTGCTTTGAGCATTCCCTGTGAGACCAGTATTAGTTTCCGATACACCACTGCATCTTCAATGTATTCCTTGGACCTTCACATTGACGTTGAAACACAGAAATCGCAACGGAATTAAATACAAAAGGCACAATGCCACCTTAAGTACAAAAATAGAGATTCTTCTTACAGTCGGTGCTTTGAGCATTCCCTGTGACACCAGTATTAGTTTCCGCTACACCTCTGCAGGTTCAGTTTATTCTTTGGACAATCACATTGACGATGAAACACAGAAATGGCATCGGAATTAAATACAAAAGGCACAATGCCGCCTTAAGTACAAGAATAGAGACTCTTCTTACAGTCGGTGCTTTGAGCATTCCCTGTGAGACCAGTATTGGTTTCCGTTACACCTCTGCAGGTTCAGTTTATTCCTTGGTCCTTCACATTGACGATGAAACACAGAAATGGAATCGGACTTAAAAACAGAAGGGAAATGCCGCCTTAAGTACAAGAATAGAGACTCTTCTTACAGTCGGTGCTTTAAGCATTCCTTGTGAGACCAGTATTAGTTTCCGATACACCACTGCAGGTACAATGTATTCCTTGGAACTTCACATTGACGATGAAATACAGAAATCGCATCGGAATTAAATACAAAAGGCACAATGCCACCTTAAGTACAAGAATAGAGACTCTTCTTACAGTCGGTGCCTTGAGCACAACCCTGTGAGACCAGTATTAGTTTCCGCCACACCTCTGCAGGTTCAGTTTATTCCTTGGACCTTTACATTGACGATGAAACACAGAAATGGCATCGGAATTAAATACAAAAGGCACAATGCCGCCTTAAGTACAAGAATAGAGACTCTTCTTACAGTCGGTGCTTTGTGCATTCCCTGTGAGACCAGTATTAGTTTCCGCTACACCTCTGCAGGTTCAGTTTATTCCTTGGACCATCACATTGACGATGAAACACAGAAATGGCATCGGAATTAAATACAAAAGGCACAATGCCGCCTTAAGTACAAGAATAGAGACTCTTCTTACAGTCGGTGCTTTGAGCATTCCCTGTGAGCCCAGTATCAGTTTCCGATACACCACTACAGGTTCAATGTATTCCTTGGACCTTCACATTGACGATGGAACACAGAAATCGCATCGGAATTAAATTCAAAAGGCACAATGCCGCCTTAATTACAAGAATAGAGACTCTTCTTACAGTCGGTGCTTTGTGCATTCCCTGTGAGACCAGTATTAGTTTCCGCTACACCTCTGCAGGTTCAGTTTATTCCTTGGACCTTCACATTGACGATGAAACACAGAAATGGCATCGGAATTAAATACAAAAGGCACAATGCCACCTTAAGTACAAGAATAGAGACTCTTCTCACATTCGGTGCTTTGAGCATTCCCTGTGAGACCAGTATTAGTTTCCGATACACCACTGCAGGTTCAATGTATTCCTTGGACCTTCACATTGAATGATGAAACACAGAAATCGCATCGGAATTAAATCCAAAACGCTCAATGCCGCCTTATGTACAAGATTACAGACTCTACTTACAGTCGGTGCTTTGAGCATTTCCTGTGAGACCAGTATTAGTTTCCGATACACCACTGCAGGTTCAATGTATTCCTTGGACCTTCACATTGACGATGAAACACAGAAATCGCATCGGAATCAAATACAAAAGGCACAATGCCGCCTTAAGTACAAGAATAGAGACTCTTCTTACAGTCGGTGCTTTGAGCATTCCCTGTGAGACCAGTAATAGTATCCGATACACCACTGCTGGTTCAATCTATTCCTTGGACATACACATTGACGATGAAACACTGAGATTACATCGGAATTATGACCAAAAGGGACAATGCCGTCTTAAGTACAAGAATAGAGACTCTTCTTACCGTCGGTGCTTTGAGCATTCCCTGTGAGACCAGTATTAGTTTCCGATACACCACTGGAGGTTCAATGAATTCCTTGGACATTCACATTGACGATGAAACACTGAAATTACATCGGAATTAAATATAAAATTCACAATGCCTCCTTAAGTACAAGAATAGAGACTGTTCTTACCGTCGGTGCTTTTAGCATTCCCTGTGAGACCAGTATTAGTTTCCGCTACACCTCTGCAGGTTCAGTTTATTCCTTGGACCTTCACATAGACGATGAAACACAGAAATGCATCGGAATTAAATACAAAAGGCACAATGCCGCCTTAAGTACAAGAATAGAGACCCTTCTTACAGTCGGTGCTTTGAGCATTCCCTGTGAGACCAGTATTAGTTTCCGCTACACCTCTGCAGGTTCAGTTTATTACTTGGACCTTCACATTGACGACGAAACACAGAAATGGCATAGGAATTAAATACAAAAGGCACAATGCCGCCTTAAGTACAAGAATAGAGATTCTTCTTACAGTCGGTGCTTTGAGCATTCCCTGTGAGACCAGTATTAGTTTCCGATACACCACTGCGGGTTCAATGTATTCCTTGGAACTTCACATTGACGATGAATCATAGAAATCGCATCGGAATTAAATACAAAAGGCGCAATGCCGCCTTAAGTACAAGAATAGAGACTCTTCTTACAGTCGGTGCTTTGAGCATTCGATGTGAGACCAGTATTAGTTTCCGCTACACCACTGCAGGTTCAGTTTACTCCTTGGACCTGCACATTGACGATGAAACACAGAAATGGCATCGGAGGAAAATACAAAAGGCACAATGCCGCCTTAAGTACAATAATAGAGACTCCTCTTACAGTCGGTACTTTGAGCATTCCCTGTGAGACCAGTATTAGTTTCCGCTACACCTCTGCAGGTTCAGTTTATTCCTTGGACCTTCACATTGACGATGAAACACAGAAATGGCATCGGAATTAAATACAAAAGGCACAATGCCGCCTTAAGTACAAGAATAGAGACTCTTCTTAGAGGCGGTGCTTTGAGCATTCCCTGTGGGACCAGTATTAGTTTCCGCTACACCTCTGCAGGTTCTGTTTATTCCTTGGACCTTCACATTGACGATGAATCACAGAAATGGCATCGGAATTAAATACAAAAGGCACAATGCCGCCTTAAGTACAAGAATAGACACTCTTCTTACAGTCGGTGCTTTGAGCATTCCCTGTGAGACCAGTATTAGTTTCCGATACACCACTGCAGGTTCAATGTATTCCTTGGACCTTTACATTGACGATGAAACACAGAAATGGCATCGGAATTAAATACAAAAGACACAATGCCGCAGTAAGTACAAGAATAGAGACTCTTCTTACAGTCGGTGCTTTGAGCATTCCCTGTGAGACCAGTATTAGTTTCCGATACACCACTGCAGGTTCAGTTTATTCCTTGGACCTTCACATTGACGATGAAACGCAGTAATGGCATCGGAATTAAATACAAAAGGCACAATGCCGCCTTAAGTACAAGAATGGAGACTCTTCTTACAGTCGGTGCTTTGAGCATTCCCTGTGAGACCAGTATTAGTTTCCGATACACCACTGCATGTTCAATGTATTCCTTGGACCTTCACATTGACGTTGAAACACAGAAATCGCAACGGAATTAAATACAAAAGGCACAATGCCACCTTAAGTACAAAAATAGAGATTCTTCTTACAGTCGGTGCTTTGAGCATTCCCTGTGACACCAGTATTAGTTTCCGCTACACCTCTGCAGGTTCAGTTTATTCTTTGGACAATCACATTGACGATGAAACACAGAAATGGCATCGGAATTAAATACAAAAGGCACAATGCCGCCTTAAGTACAAGAATAGAGACTCTTCTTACAGTCGGTGCTTTGAGCATTCCCTGTGAGACCAGTATTAGTTTCCGATACACCACTGCGGGTTCAATGTGTTCCTTGGAGCTTCACATTGACGATGAAACATGGAAATCGCATCGGAATTAAATACAAAAGGCGCAATGCCGCCTTAAGTACAAGAATAGAGACTCTTCTTACAGTCGGTGCATTGAGCATTCCCTGTGAGACCAGTATTAGATTCCGCTACACCACTGCAGGTTCAGTTTATTCCTTGGACCTGCACATTGACGATGAAACACAGAAATGGCATCGGAATTAAATACAAAAGGCACAATGCCGCCTTAAGTACAAGAGTAGAGACTCCTCTTACAGTCGGTGCTTTGAGCATTCCCTGTGAGACCAGTATTAGTTTCCGCTACACCTCTGCAGGTTCTGTTTATTCCTTGGACCTTCACATTGACGATGAATCACAGAAATGGCATCGGAATCAAATACAAAAGGCACAATGCCGCCTTAAGTACAAGAATAGACACTCTTCTTACAGTCGGTGCTTTGAGCATTTCCTGTGAGACCAGTATTAGTTTCCGATACACCACTGCAGGTTCAATGTATTCCTTGGACCTTTACATTGACGATGAAACACAGAAATGGCATCGGAATTAAATACAAAAGACACAATGCCGCAGTAAGTACAAGAATAGAGACTCTTCTTACAGTCGGTGCTTTGAGCATTCCCTGTGAGACCAGTATTAGTTTCCGATACACCACTGCAGGTTCAGTTAATTCCTTGGACCTTCACATTGACGATGAAACACAGAAATGGCATCGGAATTAAATACAAAAGGCACAATGCCGCCTTAAGTACAAGAATAGAGACTCTTCTTACAGTCGGTGCATTGAGCATTCCCTGTGAGACCAGTATTAGATTCCGCTACACCACTGCAGGTTCAGTTTATTCCTTGGACCTGCACATTGACGATGAAACACAGAAATGGCATCGGAATTAAATACAAAAGGCACAATGCCGCCTTAAGTACAAGAGTCGAGACTCCTCTTACAGTCGGTGCTTTGAGCATTCCCTGTGAGACCAGTATTAGTTTCCGCTACACCTCTGCAGCTTCAGTTTATTCCTTGGACCTTCACATTGACGATGAAACTTAGAAATTGCATCGGAATTAAATACAAAATGCACAATGCCGCCTTAAGTACAAGAATAGGGACTCTTCTTACAGTCGGAGCTTTGAGCATTCCCTGTGAGACCAGTATAAGTTTCCGATACACCACTGCAGGTTCAATGTATTCCTTGGAACTTCACATTGACGATGAAACACAAAAATCGCATCGGAATTAAATACAAAAGGCGCAATGCCGCCTTAAGTACAAGAATAGAGACACTTCTTACAGTCGGTGCTTTGAGCATTCCCTGTGAGACCAGTATTAGTTTACGCTACACCTCTGCAGGTTCAGTTTATTCCTTGCACCTTCACATTGACGATGAAACACAGAAATGGCATCGGAATTAAAAACAAAAGGCACAATGCGCCTTAAATACAAGAATAGAGACTCTTCTTACAGTCGGTGCTATGAGCATTCCCTGTGAGACCAGTATTAGTTTCCGCTACACCTCTGCAGGTTCAGTTTACTCCTTGGACCTTCACATTGACGATGAATCACAGAAATGGCATCGGAATTAAACACAAAAGGCACAACGACGCCTTAAGTACAAGAATAGAGACTCTTCTTACAGCCGGTTCTTTGAGCATTTCCTGTGAGACCAGTATTAGTTTTCGCCACACCTCTGCAGGTTCAGTTTATTCCTTGGACCTTCACATTGACGATGAAACACAGAAATGGCATCGGAATTAAATACAAAAGGCACAATGCCGCCTTAAGTACAAGAATAGAGACTCTTCTTACAGTCGGTGCTTTGAGCATTCCCTGTGAGACCAGTATTAGTTTCCGATACACCACTGCAGGTTCAGTTTATTCCTTGGACCTTCACATTGACGATGAAACACAGTAATGGCATCGGAATTAAATACAAAAGGCACAATGCCGCAATAAGTACAAGGATAGAGACTCTTCTTACAGTCGGTGCTTTGAGCATTCCCTGTGAGACCAGTATTGGTTTCCGCTACACCTCTGCAGGTTCAGTTTATTCCTTGGACCTTCACATTGACGATGAAACACAGAAATGGCATCGGAATTAAATACAAAACGCACAATGCAGCCATAAGTACAGGAATAGAGACTCTTCTTACAGTCGGTGCTTTGAGAATTCCCTGTGGGACCAGTATTACTTTCCGACACACCACTGCCGGTTCAATGTATTCCTTGGATCTTGAATTTGACGATGATACACAGATATCGCATCGGAAGCAAATACAAAAGGCACAATGCCGCCTTAAGTACAAGAATAGAGACTCTTCTTACAGTCGGTGCTTTGAGCATTCCCTGTGAGACCAGGATTACTTTCCGCTACACCTCTGCAGGTTCAATGTATTCCTTGGACCTTCACATTGACGATGAAACGCAGAAATCGCATCGGAATTAAATACAAAAGGTACAATGCCGCCTTAAGTACAAGAATAGAGACTCTTCTTACAGTCGGTGCTTTGAGCATTCTCTGTGAGACCAGTATTAGTTTCCGATACGCCACTGCAGGTTCAATGTATTCCTTGGACCTTCAAATTGGCGATGATACACAGAAATCACATCGGAATTAAATACAAAAGGCACAATGCCGCCTTAAATACAAGAATAGACACTCTTCTTACAGTCGGTGCTTTGAGCATTCCCTGTGAGACCAGTATTAGTTTCCGATACACCACTGCAGGTTCAATGTATTCCTTGGACCTTTACATTGACGATGAAACACAGAAATGGCATCGGAATTAAATACAAAAGACACAATGCCGCAGTAAGTACAAGAATAGAGACTCTTCTTACAGTCGGTGCTTTGAGCATTCCCTGTGAGACCAGTATTAGTTTCCGCTACACCTCCGCAGGTTCAGTTTATTCCTTGGACCTTCACATTGACGATGAAACACAGAAATGGCATCGGAATTAAATACAAAAGGCACAATGCCACCTTAAGTACAAGAATAGAGACTCTTCTCACATTCGGTGCTTTGAGCATTCCCTGTGAGACCAGTATTAGTTTCCGATACACCACTGCAGGTTCAATGTATTCCTTGGACCTTCACATTGAATGATGAAACACAGAAATCGCATCGGAATTAAATCCAAAACGCTCAATGCCGCCTTATGTACAAGATTACAGACTCTACTTACAGTCGGTGCTTTGAGCATTTCCTGTGAAACCAGTATTAGTTTCCGATACACCACTGCAGGTTCAATGTATTCCTTGGACCTTCACATTGACGATGAAACACAGAAATCGCATCGGAATCAAATACAAAAGGCACAATGCCGCCTTAAGTACAAGAATAGAGACTCTTCTTACAGTCGGTGCTTTGAGCATTCCCTGTGAGACCAGTAATAGTATCCGATACACCACTGCTGGTTCAATCTATTCCTTGGACATACACATTGACGATGAAACACTGAGATTACATCGGAATTATGACCAAAAGGGACAATGCCGTCTTAAGTACAAGAATAGAGACTCTTCTTACCGTCGGTGCTTTGAGCATTCCCTGTGAGACCAGTATTAGTTTCCGATACACCACTGGAGGTTCAATGAATTCCTTGGACATTCACATTGACGATGAAACACTGAAATTACATCGGAATTAAATATAAAATTCACAATGCCTCCTTAAGTACAAGAATAGAGACTGTTCTTACCGTCGGTGCTTTTAGCATTCCCTGTGAGACCAGTATTAGTTTCCGCTACACCTCTGCAGGTTCAGTTTATTCCTTGGACCTTCACATTGACGATGAAACACAGAAATGCATCGGAATTAAATACAAAAGGCACAATGCCGCCTTAAGTACAAGAATAGAGACTCTTCTTACAGTCGGTGCTTTGAGCATTCCCTGTGAGACCACTATTAGTTTCCGCTACACCTCTGCAGGTTCAGTTTATTACTTGGACCTTCACATTGACGATGAAACACAGAAATGGCATAGGAATTAAATACAAAAGGCACAATGCCGCCTTAAGTACAAGAATAGAGATTCTTCTTACAGTCGGTGCTTTGAGCATTCCCTGTGAGACCAGTATTAGTTTCCGATACACCACTGCGGGTTCAATGTATTCCTTGGAACTTCACATTGACGATGAATCATAGAAATCGCATCGGAATTAAATACAAAAGGCGCAATGCCGCCTTAAGTACAAGAATAGAGACTCTTCTTACAGTCGGTGCTTTGAGCATTCGATGTGAGACCAGTATTAGTTTCCGCTACACCACTGCAGGTTCAGTTTACTCCTTGGACCTGCACATTGACGATGAAACACAGAAATGGCATCGGAGGAAAATACAAAAGGCACAATGCCGCCTTAAGTACAATAATAGAGACTCCTCTTACAGTCGGTACTTTGAGCATTCCCTGTGAGACCAGTATTAGTTTCCGCTACACCTCTGCAGGTTCAGTTTATTCCTTGGACCTTCACATTGACGATGAAACACAGAAATGGCATCGGAATTAAATACAAAAGGCACAATGCCGCCTTAAGTACAAGAATAGAGACTCTTCTTAGAGGCGGTGCTTTGAGCATTCCCTGTGGGACCAGTATTAGTTTCCGCTACACCTCTGCAGGTTCTGTTTATTCCTTGGACCTTCACATTCACGATGAATCACAGAAATGGCATCGGAATTAAATACAAAAGGCACAATGCCGCCTTAAGTACAAGAATAGACACTCTTCTTACAGTCGGTGCTTTGAGCATTCCCTGTGAGACCAGTATTAGTTTCCGATACACCACTGCAGGTTCAATGTATTCCTTGGACCTTTACATTGACGATGAAACACAGAAATGGCATCGGAATTAAATACAAAAGACACAATGCCGCAGTAAGTACAAGAATAGAGACTCTTCTTACAGTCGGTGCTTTGAGCATTCCCTGTGAGACCAGTATTAGTTTCCGATACACCACTGCAGGTTCAGTTTATTCCTTGGACCTTCACATTGACGATGAAACACAGTAATGGCATCGGAATTAAATACAAAAGGCTCAATGCCGCCTTAAGTACAAGAATGGAGACTCTTCTTACAGTCGGTGCTTTGAGCATTCCCTGTGAGACCAGTATTAGTTTCCGATACACCACTGCATGTTCAATGTATTCCTTGGACCTTCACATTGACGTTGAAACACAGAAATCGCAACGGAATTAAATACAAAAGGCACAATGCCACCTTAAGTACAAAAATAGTGATTCTTCTTACAGTCGGTGCTTTGAGCATTCCCTGTGACACCAGTATTAGTTTCCGCTACACCTCTGCAGGTTCAGTTTATTCTTTGGACAATCACATTGACGATGAAACACAGAAATGGCATCGGAATTAAATACAAAAGGCACAATGCCGCCTTAAGTACAAGAATAGAGACTCTTCTTACAGTCGGTGCTTTGAGCATTCCCTGTGAGACCAGTATTAGTTTCCGTTACACCTCTGCAGGTTCAGTTTATTCCTTGGTCCTTCACATTGACGATGAAACACAGAAATGGAATCGGACTTAAAAACAGAAGGGAAATGCCGCCTTAAGTACAAGAATAGAGACTCTTCTTACAGTCGGTGCTTTAAGCATTCCTTGTGAGACCAGTATTAGTTTCCGATACACCACTGCAGGTACAATGTATTCCTTGGAACTTCACATTGACGATGAAATACAGAAATCGCATCGGAATTAAATACAAAAGGCACAATGCCGCCTTAAGTACAAGAATAGAGACTCTTCTTACAGTCGGTGCCTTGAGCACAACCCTGTGAGACCAGTATTAGTTTCCGCCACACCTCTGCAGGTTCAGTTTATTCCTTGGACCTTTACATTGACGATGAAACACAGAAATGGCATCGGAATTAAATACAAAAGGCACAATGCCGCCTTAAGTACAAGAATAGAGACTCTTCTTACAGTCGGTGCTTTGTGCATTCCCTGTGAGACCAGTATTAGTTTCCGCTACACCTCTGCAGGTTCAGTTTATTCCTTGGACCATCACATTGACGATGAAACACAGAAATGGCATCGGAATTAAATACAAAAGGCACAATGCCGCCTTAAGTACAAGAATAGAGACTCTTCTTACAGTCGGTGCTTTGAGCATTCCCTGTGAGCCCAGTATCAGTTTCCGATACACCTCTGCAGGTTCAGTTTATTCCTTGGACCTTCACATTGACGATGAAACACAGAAATGGCATCGGAATTAAATGGAAAAGTCACAATGCCGCCGTAAGTACAAGAATAGAGACTCTTCTTACAGTCGGTGCTTTGAGCATTCCCTGTGAGGCCAGTATTAGATTCCGATACACCACTGCAGGTTCAATGTATTCCTTGGAACTTCACATTGACGATGAAACACAAAAATCGCATCGGAATTAAATACAAAGGGCACAATGTTGCCTTAAGTACAAGAATAGAGACTCTTATTACAGTCGGTGCTTTGGGCTTCCCTGTGAGACCAATATTAGTTTCCGCTACACCTCTGCAGGTTCTTTTTATTCCTTGGACCTTCACATTGACGATGAAACACAGAAATGGCATCGGAATTAAACACAAAAGGCACAACGCCGCCTTAAGTACAAGAATAGAGGCTCTTCCTACAGTTGGTGCTTTGAGCATTCCCTGTGAGACCAGTATTACTTTCCGCTACACCTCTGCAGGTTCAGTTTATTCCTTGGACCTTCACATTGACGATGAAACACAGAAATGGCATCGCAATTAAATACATAATTCACAATGCCGCCTTAGGTACAAGTATAGAGACTCTTCTTACAGTCGGTGCTTTGAGC
Source organism: Schistocerca americana (assembly GCF_021461395.2). Taxonomy (NCBI): domain Eukaryota; kingdom Metazoa; phylum Arthropoda; class Insecta; order Orthoptera; family Acrididae; genus Schistocerca; species Schistocerca americana. The sequence continues at coordinate 25,270,878 of NC_060125.1, read as the reverse complement.
ATTCCCTGTGAGACCCGTATTAGTTTCCGATACACCACTGCAGGTTCAATGTATTCCTTGGAACTTCACATTGACGATGAAACACAGAAATGGCATCGGAATTAAATACAAAAGGCACAATGCCGCCTTACGTACGAGAATAGAGACTCTTCTTACAGTCGGTGTTTTGAGCATTCCCTGTGAGGCCAGTATTAGTTTCCGCTACACCTCTGCAGGTTCAGTTTATTCCTTGGACCTTCACATTGACGATGAAACACAGAAATGGCATCGGAATGAAATACAAAACGAACAATGCCGCCTTAAGTACAACAATAGAGACTCTTCTTACAGTCGGTGCTTTGGGCATTCCCTGTGAGGCCAGTATCAGTTTCCGATACACCACTGCAGGTTCAATGTATTCCTTGGACCTTCACATTGACGATGGAACACAGAAATCGCATCGGAATTAAATTCAAAAGGCACAATGCCGCCTTAAGTACAAGAATAGAGACTCTTCTTACAGTCGGTGCTTTGAGCATTTCCTGTGAGACCAGTATTAGTTTCTGATACACCACTGCAGGTTCAATGTATTCCTTGGAACTTCACATTGTCGATGAAACACAGAAATGGCTTCGGAATTAAATACAAAAGGCACAATGCCGCCTTAAGTACAAGAATAGAGACTCTTCTTACAGTCGGTGCTTTGAGCATTCCCTGTGAGACCAGTATTAGTTTCCGCTACACCTCTGCAGGTTCAGTTTATTCCTTGGACCTTCACATTGACGATGAAACACAGAAATGGCATCGGAATTAAATAGAAAAGGCACAATGCCGCCGTAAGTACAAGAATAGAGACTCTTCTTACAGTCGGTGCTTTGAGCATTCCCTGTGAGACCAGTATTAGATTCCCATACACCACTGCAGGTTCAATGTATTCCTTGGAACTTCACATTGACGATGAAACACAGAAATCGCATCGGAATTTAGTACAAAGGGCACAATGTTGCCTTAAGTACAAGAATAGAGACTCATCTTACTGTCGGTGCTTTGGGCTTCCCTGTGAGACCAATATTAGTTTCCGCTACACCTCTGCAGGTTCTTTTTATTCCTTGGACCTTCACATTGACGATGAAACACAGAAATGGAATCGGAATTAAACACAAAAGGCACAACGCCACCTTAAGTACAAGAATAGAGACCCTTCTTACAGTCGGTGCTTTGAGCATTCCCTGTGAGACCAGTATTACTTTCCGCTACACCTCTGCATGTTCAGTTTATTCCTTGGACCTTCACATTGACGATGAAACACAGAAATGGCATCGGAATGAAATACAAAAGGCACAATGCCGCCTTAGGTACAAGAATAGAGACTCTTCTTACAGTCGGTGCTTTGAGCATTCCCTGTGAGACCAGTATTAGTTTCCGATACACCACTGCAGGTTCAATGTATTCCTTGGAACTTCACATTGACGATGAAACACAGAAATGGCATCGGAATTAAATACAAAAGGCACAATGCCGCCTTAAGTACAAGAATAGACCCTTCTTACAGTCGGTGCTTTGAGCATTCCCTGTGAGCCCAGTATTAGTTTCCGCTACACCTCTGCAGGTTCAGTTTATTCCTTGGACCTTCACATTGACGATGAAACACTGAAATGGCATCGGTATTAAATACAAAAGGCACAATGAAGCCTTAAGTACAAGAATAGAGACTCTTCTTACAGTCGGTGCTTGGAGCATTCCCTGAGAGACCAGTATTAGTTTCCAATACACCACTGCAGGTTCAATGTATTCCTTGGAACTTCACATTGACGATGAAACACAGAAATGGCATCGGAATTAAATACAAAAGGCACAATGCCGCCTTAAGTACAAGAATAGAGACTCTTCTTACAGTCGGTGCTTTGAGCATTCCCTGTGAGACCAGTATTAGTTTCCGATACACCACTGCAGTTTCAATGTTGGAACTTCACATTGACGATGAAACACAGAAATCGCATCGGAATTAAATACAAAAGGCACAATGCCGCCTTACGTACAAGAATAGAGACTCTTCTTACAGTCGGTGTTTTGAGCATTCCCTGTGAGGCCAGTATCAGTTTCCGCTACACCTCTGCAGGTTTAGTTTATTCCTTGGACCTTCACATTGACGATGAAACGCAGAAATGGAATCGGAATTAAATACAAAACGAACAATGCCGCCTTAAGTACAACAATAGAGACTCTTCTTACAGTCGGTGCTTTTTTAGCATATTCTGTGAGGCCAGTATCAGTTTCCGATACACCACTGCAGGTTCAATGAATTCTTTGGACCTTCACATTGCCGGTGGAACACAGAAATCGCATCGGAATTAAATTCAAAAGGCACAATGCCGCCTTATGTACAAGAATAGAGACTCTTCTTACAGTCGGTGCTTTGAGCATTCCCTGTGAGACCAGTATTAGTTTCCGCTACACCTCTGCAGGTTCAGTTTATTCCTTGGACCAACACATTGACGATGATACACAGAAATGGCATCGGAATTAAATACAAAAGGCACAATGCCGCCTTAAGTACAAGAATAGAGATTCTTCTTACAGTCGGTGCTTTGAGCATTCCCTGTGAGACCAGTATTAGTTTCTGATACACCACTGCAGGTTCAATGTATTCCTTGGGACTTCACATTGACGATGAAACACAGAAATGGCATCGGAATTAAATAGAAAAGGCACAATGCCGCCTTAAGTACAAGAGTAGAGACTCTTCTTACAGTCGGTGCTTTGAGCATTCCCTGTGAGACCAGTATTAGTTTCCGCTACACCTCTGCAGGTTCAGTTTATTCCTTGGACCTTCACATTGACGATGAAACACAGAAATGGCATCGGAATTAAATAGAAAAGGCACAATGCCGCCGTAAGTACAAGAATAGAGACTCTTCTTACAGTCGGTGCTTTGAGCATTTTCTGTGAGACCAGTATTAGATTCCGATACACCACTGCAGGTTCAATGTATGCCTTGGAACTTCACATTGACGATGAAACACAGAAATCGCATCGGAATTAAATACAAAGGGCACAATGTTGCCTTAAGTACAAGAATAGAGACTCTTCTTACAGTCGGTGCTTTGGGCTTCCCTGTGAGACCAATATTAGTTTCCGCTACACCTCTGCAGGTTCTTTTTATTCCTTGGACCTTCACATTGACGATGAAACACAGAAATGGAATCGGAATTAATCACAAAAGGCACAACGCCGCCTTAAGTACAAGAATAGTGACTCTTCTTACAGTCGGTGCTTTGAGCATTCCCTGTGAGACCAGTATTACTTTCCGCTAGACCTCTGCAGGTTCAGTTTAATCCTTGGACCTTCACATTGACGATGAAACACAGAAATGGCATCGGAATGAAATATAAAAGGCACAATGCCGCCTTAGGTACAAGAATAGAGACTCTTCTTACAGTCGGTGCTTTGAGCATTCCCTGTGAGACCAGTATTAGTTTCCGATACACCACTGCAGGTTCAATGTACTCCTTGGAACTTCACATTGACCATGAAACACAGAAATCGCATCGGAATTAAATACAAAAGGCACAATGCCGCCTTAAGTACAAGAAAAAGACTCTTCCCACAGTCGGTGCTTGGGCCTTCCCTGTGAGACCAGTATTAGTGTCCGCTACACCTCTGCAGGTTCAGTTTATTCCTTGGACCTTCACATTGACGATGAAACACAGAAATTGCATCGCAATTAAATACATAAGGCACAATGCCGCCTTAAGTACAAGAATAGAGACTCTTCTTACAGTCGGAGCTTTGAGCATTCCCTGCAAGACCAGTATTAGTTTCCGATACACCACTGCAGGTTCAATGTATTCCTTGGAACTTCACATTGACGATGAAACACAGAAATCGCACCGGAATTAAATACAAAAGGCACAATGCCGCCATACGTACAAGAATAGAGACTCTTCTTACAGTCGGTGTTTTGAGCATTCCCTGTGAGGCCGGTATTAGTTTCCGCTACACCTCTGCAGGTTCAGTTTATTCCTTGGACCTTCACATTGACGATGAAACACAGAAATGGCATCGGAATTAAATACAAAACGAACAATGCCGCCTTAAGTACAACAATAGAGACTTTTCTTACAGTCGGTGCTTTGAGCATTCCCTGTGAGGCCAGTTCAGTTTCCGATACACCACTGCAGGTTCAGTGTATTCCTTGGACCTTCACATTGACGATGGAACACAGAAATCGCATCGGAATTAAATTCAAAAGGCACAATGCCGCCTTGAGTACAAGAATAGAGACTCTTCTTACAGTCGGTGCTTTGAGCATTCCCTGTGAGACCAGTATTAGTTTCCGCTACACCTCTGCAGGTTCAGTTTATTCCTTGGACCATCACATTGACGATGAAACACAGAAATGGCATCGGAATTAAATACAAAAGGCACAATGCAGCCTTAAGTACAAGAATAGAGACACTTCTTACAGTCGGTGCTTTGAGCAATCCCTGTGAGACCAGTATTAGTTTCCGATACACAACTGCAGGTTCAATGTATTCCTTGGAACTTCACATTGACGATGAAACACAGAAATCGCATCGGAAGTAAATACAAAAGGCACAATGCCGCCATAAGTACAAGAATAGAGACTCTTCTTACAGTCTCTGCTTTGAGCATTCCCTGTGAGACCAGTATTAGTTTCCGCTACACCTCTGCAGATTCGGTTTATTCCTTGGACCTTCACATTGACGATGAAACACAGAAATGGCATCGGAATTAAATACAAAAGGCACAATGCCTCCTTACGTACAAGAATAGAGACTCTTCTTACAGTCGGTGTTTTGAGCATTCCCTGTGAGGCCAGTATTAGTTTCCGCTACACCTCTGCAGGTTCAGTTTATTCCTTGGACCTTCACATTGACGATGAAACACAGAAATGGCATCGGAATTAAATACAAAAGGCACAATGCCGCCTTAAGCACAAGAATAGAGACTCTTCTTACAGTCGGTACTTTGAGCATTCCCTGTGAGACCAGTGTTAGTTTCCGATACACCCCTGCAGGTTCAATGTATTCCTTGGAACTTCACTTTGACGATGAAACACAGAAATCGCATCGGAATTGAATACAAAAGGCACAATGCCGCCTTAAGTACAAGAATAGGGACTCTTCCTACAGTCTTTGCTTTGGGCATTCCCTGTGAGACCAGTATTAGTTTCCGCTACACCTCTGCAGGTTCAGTTTATTCCTTGGACCTTCACATTGACGATGTAACACAGAAATCGCATCGGAATTAAATACATAAGGCACAATGCCGCCTTAAGTACAAGAATAAAGACTCTTCTTACAGTCGGTGCTTTGAGCATTCCCTGTGAGACCAGTATTAGTTTCCGATACACCACTGCAGGTTCAATGTATTCCTTGGAACTTCACATTGACGATAAAACATAGAAATCGCATCGGAATTAAATACAAAAGGCACAATGCCGCCTTAAGTACAAGAATAGAGACTCTACTTACAGTCGGTGCTTTGAGCATTCCCTGTGAGACCAGTATTAGTTTCCGCTACACCTCTGCAGGTTCAGTTTATTCCTTGGACCTTCACATTGACGATGAAACACAGAAATGGCATCGGAATTAAATACAAAAGGCACAATGCCGCCTTAAGTACAAGAATAGAGACTCTTCTTACAGTCGGTGCTTTGAGCATTCCCTGTGAGACCAGTATTGGTTTCCGCTACACCTAAGGGGGTTAAGTTTATTCCTTGGACCTTCACATTGACGATGAAACACAGAAATGGAATCGGATTTAAATACAAAGGCACAATGCAGCCTTACGTACAAGAATAGAGACTCTTCTTACAGTCGGTGTTTTGAGCATTCCCTGTGAGGCCAGTATTAGTTTCCGTTACACCTCTGCAGGTTCAGTTTATTCCTTGGACCTTCACATTGACGATGAAACACAGAAATGGCATAGGAATTAAATACAAAACGAACAATGCCGCCTTAAGTACAACAATAGAGACTCTTCTTACAGTCGGTGCTTTGAGCATTCCCTGTGAGACCAGTATCAGTTTCCGATACACCACTGCAGGTTCAATGTATTCCTTGGACCTTCACATTGACGATGAAACACAGAAATCGCATCGGAATTAAATACAAAAGGCTCAATGCCGCCTTAAGTACAAGAATAGAGACTCTTCTTACAGTCGGTGCTTTGAGCATTCCCTGTGAGACCAGTATTAGTTTCCGCTACACCTCTGCAGGTTCAGTTTATTCCTTGGACCTTCACATTGACGATGAAACACAGAAATGGCATCGGAATTAAATACAAAAGGCACAATGCCGCCTTAAGTACAAGAATTGAGACTCTTCTTACAGTCGGTGCTTTGAGCATTCCCTGTGAGACCAGTATTAGTTTCTGATACACCACTGCAGGTTCAATGTATTCCTTGGAACTTCACATTGACGATGAAACACAGTAATCGCATCGGGATCGAATACAAAAGGCACAATGCCGCCTTAAGTACAAGAATAGAGACTCTTCTTACAGTCGGTGCTTTGAGCATTCCCTGTGAGACCAGTATTAGTTTCCGATACATCTCTGCAGGTTCAGTTTAATCCTTGGACCTTCACATTGATGATGAAACACAGAAATGACATCGGAATGAAATACAAAAGGCACAATGCCGCCTTAAGTTCAAGAATAGAGACTCTTCTTACAGTCGGTGCTTTGCGCATTCCCTGTGAGACCAGTATTAGTTTCCTATAATCCACTGCAGGTTCAATGTATTCCTTGGACCTTCACATTGACGATGAAACAAAGAAATCGCATCGGAAATAAATACAAAACGCACAATGCCGCCTTAAGTACAAGAATAGAGAATCTTCTTACAGTCGGTGCTTTGAGCATTCCCTGTGAGACCAGTATTAGTTTCCGCTACACCTCGTCAGGTTCAATGTATTCCTTGGACCTTTACATTGACGATGATACACAGAAATCGCAACGGAATTAAATACAAAAGGCACAATGCCGCCTTAAGTACAAGAATAGAGACTCTTCTTACAGTCGGTGGTTTGAGCATTCCCTGTGAGACGAGTATTAGTTTCCGATACACCACTGCAGGTTCAATGTATTCCTTGGAACTTCACATTGACGATGAAACACAGAAATCGCATCGGAATCAAATACAAAAGCCACAATGCCGCTTTAAGTACAAGAATAGAGACTCTTCTTACAGTCGGTGCTTTGAGCATTCCCTGTGAGACCAGTATTAGTTTCCGATACACCTCTGCAGGTCCAGTTTATTCCTTGGACCTTCACATTGACGATGAAAAACAGAAATGGCATCGGAATTAAATACAAAAGGCACAAAGCCGCCTTAAGTACAAGAATAGAGACACTTCTTACAGTCGGTGCTTTGAGCATTCCCTGTGAAACCAGTATTAGTTTCCGATACACCACTGCAGGTTCAATGTATTCCTTGGAACTTCACATTGACGATGAAACAAAGAAATCGCATCGGAATTAAATACAAAAGGCACAATACCGCCTTAAGTACAAGAATAGAGACTCTTCTTACAGTCTCTGATTTGAGCATTCCCTGTGAGACCAGTATTAGTTTCCGCTACACCTCTGCAGGTTCAGTTTATTCCTTGGACCTTCACATTGACGATGAAACACAGAAATGGCATCGGAATTAAATACAAAAGGCACAATGCCGCCTTAAGTACAAGAATAGAGACTCTTCTTACAGTCGGTACTTTGAGCATTGCCTGTGAGACCAGTATTGGTTTCCGCTACACCTAAGGAGGTTCAGTTTATTCCTTGGACCTTCACATCGACGATGAAACACAGATATGGCATCGGAATTAAATACAAAAGGCACAATGCCGCCTTAAGTACAAGAATAGAGACTCTTCTTACAGTCGGTGCTTTGAGCATTCCCTGTGAGACCAGTATTAGTTTCTGATACACCACTGCACGTTCAATGTATTCCTTGGAACTTCACATTGACGATGAAACACAGAAATGGCATCGGAATTAAATACAAAAGGCACAATGCCGCCTTAACCACAAGAATAGAGACTCTTCTTACAGTCGGTGCTTTGAGCATTCCCTGTGAGACCAGTATTAGTTTCCGATACACCACTGCAGGTTCAATGTATTCCTTGGAACTTTTCATTGACTATGAAACACAGAAATCGCATGGGAATTAAATAAAAAAGGCACAATGCCGCCTTAAGTACAAGAATAGGGACTCTTCCTACAGTCGGTGCTTTGGGCATTCCCTGTGAGACCAGTATTAGTTTCCGCTACACCTCTGCAGGTTCAGTTTATTCCTTGGACCTTCACATTGACGATGAAACACAGAAATGGCATCGGAATTAAAAACAAAAGGCACAATGCCGCCTTAAGTACAAGAATAGAGACTCTTCTTACAGTCGGTGCTTTGAGCATTCCCTGTGAGACCAGTATTAGTTTCTGATACACCACTGCAGGTTCAATGTATTCCTTGGACCTTCATATTGACGATGAAACAAAGAAATCGCATCGGAAACAAATACAAAACGCACAATGCCGCCTTAAGTACAAGAATAGAGAATCTTCTTACAGTCGGTGCTTTGAGCATTCCCTGTGATCCCAGTATTAGTTTCCGATACATCTCTGCAGGTTCAGTTTAATCCTTGGACCTTCACATTGATGATGAAACACAGAAATGACATCGGAATGAAATACAAAAGGCACAATGCCGCCTTAAGTACAAGAATAGAGACTCTTCTTACAGTCGGTGGTTTGCGCATTCCCTGTGAGACCAGTATTAGTTTCCTATACACCACTGCAGGTTCAATGTATTCCTTGGACCTTCATATTGACGATGAAACAAAGAAATCGCATCGGAAACAAATACAAAACGCACAATGACGCCTTAAGTACAAGAATAGAGAATCTTCTTACAGTCGGTGCTTTGAGCATTCCCTGTGAGACCAGTATTAGTTTCCGCTACACCTCGTCAGGTTCAATGTATTCCTTGGACCTTCACATTGACGATGATACACAGAAATCGCATCGGAATTAAATACAAAAGGCACAATGCCGCCTTAAGTACAAGAATAGAGACTCTTCTTACAGTCGGTGCTTTGAGCATTCCCAGTGAGACGAGTATTAGTTTCCGATACACCACTGCAGGTTCAATGTATTCCTTGGAACTTCACATTGACGATGAAACAAAGAAATCGCATCGGAATTGATAACAAAAGGCACAGTGCCGCCTTAAGTACAAGAATAGAGACTCTTCTCACAGTCTCTGATTTGAGCATTCCCTGTGAGACCAGTATTAGTTTCCGCTACACCTCTGCAGGTTCAGTTTATTCCTTGGACCTTCACATTGACGATGAAACACAGAAATGGCATCGGAATTAAATACAAAAGGCACAATGCCGCCTTAAGTACAAGAATAGAGACTCTTCTAACAGTCGGTACTTTGAGCATTGCCTGTGAGACCGGTATTGGTTTCCGCTACACCTAAGGAGGTTCAGTTTATTCCTTGGACCTTCACATCGACGATGAAAAACAGATATGGCATCGGAATTAAATACAAAAGGCACAATGCCGCCTTACGTACAAGAATAGAGACTCTTCATACAGTCGGTGTTTTGAGCATTCCCTGTGAGGCCAGTATTAGTTTCCGCTACACATCTGCAGGTTCAGTTTATCCCTTGGACCTTCACATTGACGATGAAACACAGAAATGGCATCGGAATTAAATACAAAACGAACAATTCCGCCTTAAGTACAACAATATAGACTCTTCTTACAGTCGGTGCTTTGGGCATTCCCTGTGAGACCAGTATTAGTTTCCGCTACACCTCCGCAGGTTCAGTTTATGCCTTGGACCTTCACATTGACGATGAAACACAGAAATGGCATCGGAATTAAATACAAAAGGCACAAGGCCGCCTTAAGTACAAGAATAGAGACTCTTCTTACAGTCGGTGCTTTGAGCATTCCCTGTGAGACCAGTATTAGTTTCTGATACACCACTGCACGTTCAATGTATTCCTTGGAACTTCACATTGACGATGAAACACAGAAATGGCATCGGAATTAAATACAAAAGGCACAATGCCGCCTTAACCACAAGAATAGAGACTCTTCTTACAGTCGGTGCTTTGAGCATTCCCTGTGAGGCCAGTATTAGTTTCCGATACACCACTGCAGGTTCAATATATTCCTTGGAACTTTTCATTGACTATGAAACACAGATATCGCATCGGAATTAAATACAAAAGGCACAATGCCGCCTTAAGTACAAGAATACGGACTCTTCCTACAGTCGGTGCTTTGGGCATTCCCTGTGAGACCAGTATTACTTTCCGCTACACCTCTGCAGGTTCAGTTTATTCCTTGGACCTTCACATTGACGATGGAACACAGAAATGGCATCGGAATTAAATACATAAGGCACAATGCCGCCTTAAGTACAAGAATAGAGACTCTTCTTACAGTCGGTGCTTTGAGCATTCCCTGTGAGACCAGTATTAGTTTCTGATACACCACTGCAGGTTCAATGTATTCCTTGGAACTTCACATTGACGATGAAACACAGAAATCGCATCGGGATCAAATACAAAAGGCACAATGCCGCCTTAAGTACAAGAATAGAGACTCTTCTTACAGTCGGTGCTTTGAGCATTCCCTGTGAGACCAGTATTAGTTTCCGATACATCTCTGCAGGTTCAGTTTAATCCTTGGACCTTCACATTGATGATGAAACACAGAAATGACATCGGAATGAAATACAAAAGGCACAATGCCGCCTTAAGTACAAGAATAGAGACTCTTCTTACAGTCGGTGCTTTGCGCATTCCCTGTGAGACCAGTATTAGTTTTCTATACACCACTGCAGGTTCAATGTATTCCTTGGACCTTCACATTGACGATGAAACAAAGAAATCGCATCGGAAATAAATACAAAACGCACAATGCCGCATTAAGTACAAGAATAGAGAATCTTCTTACAGTCGGTGCTTTGAGCATTCCCTGTGAGACCAGTATTAGTTTCCGCTACACCTCGTCAGGTTCAATGTATTCCTTGGACCTTCACATTGACGATGATACACAGAAATCGCATCGGAATTAAATACAAAAGGCACAATGCCGCCTTAAGTACAAGAATAGAGTCTCTTCTTACAGTCGGTGGTTTGAGCATTCCCTGTGAGACGAGTATTAGTTTCCGATACACCACTGCAGGTTCAATGTATTCCTTGGAACTTCACATTGACGATGAAACACAGAAATCGCATCGGAATCAAATACAAAAGCCACAATGCCGCTTTAAGTACAAGAATAGAGACTCTTCTTACAGTCGGTGCTTTGAGCATTCCCTGTGAGACCAGTATTAGTTTCCGATACACCTCTGCAGGTCCAGTTTATTCCTTGGACCTTCACATTGACGATGAAAAACAGAAATGGCATCGGAATTAAATACAAAAGGCACAAAGCCGCCTTAAGTACAAGAATAGAGACACTTCTTACAGTCGGTGCTTTGAGCATTCCCTGTGAGACCAGTATTAGCTTCCGATACACCACTGCAGGTTCAATGGATTCCTTGGAACTTCACATTGACGATGAAACAAAGAAATCGCATCGGAATTAAATACAAAAGGCACAATGCCGCCTTAAGTACAAGAATAGAGACTCTTCTTACAGTCTCTGATTTGAGCATTCCCTGTGAGACCAGTATTAGTTTCCGCTACACCTCTGCAGGTTCAGTTTATTCCTTGGACCTTCACATTGACGATGAAACACAGAAATGGCATCGGAATTAAATACAAAAGGCACAATGCCGCCTTAAGTACAAGAATAGAGACTCTTCTTACAGTCGGTACTTTGAGCATTGCCTGTGAGACCAGTATTGGTTTCCGCTACACCTAAGGAGGTTCAGTTTATTCCTTGGACCTTCACATTGACGATGAAACACAGATATGGCATCGGCATTAAATACAAATGGCACAATGCCGCCTTACGTACAAGAATAGAGACTCTTCTTACAGTCGGTGTTTTGAGCATTCCCTGTGAGGCCAGTATTAGTTTCCGCTACACCTCTTCAGGTTCAGTTTATCCCTTGGACCTTCACATTGACGATGAAACACAGAAATGGCATCGGAATTAAATACAAAACGAACAATTCCGCCTTAACTACAACAATAGAGACTCTTCTTACAGTCGGTGCTTTGAGCATTCCCTGTGAGACCAGTATTAGTTTCCGCTACACCTCCGCAGGTTCAGTTTATGCCTTGGACCTTCACATTGACGATGAAACACAGAAATGGCATCGGAATTAAATACAAAAGGCACAATGCCGCCTTAAGTACAAGAATAGAGACTCTTCTTACAGTCGGTGCTTTGAGCATTCCCTGTGAGACCAGTATTAGATTCTGATACACCACTGCACGTTCAATGTATTCCTTGGAACTTCACATTGACGCTGAAACACAGATATGGCATGGGAATTAAATACAAAAGGCACAATGCCGCCTTAACCACAAGGATAGAGACTCTTCTTACAGTCGGTGCTTTGAGCATTCCCTGTGAGACCAGTATTAGTTTCCGATACACCACTGCTGGTTCAATGTATTCCTTGGAACTTTTCATTGACTATGAAACACAGAAATCGCATCGGAATTAAATACAAAAGGCACAATGCCGCCTTAAGTACAAGAATAGGGACTCTTCCTACAGTCGGTGCTTTGGGCATTCCCTGTGAGACCAGTATTAGTTTCCGCTACACCTCTGCAGGTTCAGTTTATTCCTTGGACCTTCACATTGACGATGGAACACAGAAATGGCATCGGAATTAAATACATAAGGCACAATGCCGCCTTAAGTACAAGAATAGAGACTCTTCTTACAGTCGGTGCTTTGAGCATTCCCTGTGAGACCAGTATTAGTTTCCGATACACCACTGCAGGTTCAATGTATTCCTTGGAACTTCACATTGACGATGAAACACAGAAATCGCATCGGAATTAAATACAAAAGGCACAATGCCGCCTTAAGTACAAGAATAGAGACTCTACTTACAGTCGGTGCTTTGAGCATTCCCTGTGAGACCAGTATTAGTTTCCGCTACACCTCTGCAGATTCAGTTTATTCCTTGGACCTTCACATTCACGATGAAACACAGAAATGGCATCGGAATTAAATACAAAAGGCACAATGCCGCCTTAAGTACAAGAATAGAGACTCTTCTTACAGTCGGTGCTTTTAGCATTCCCTGTGAGACCAGTATTGGTTTCCGCTACACCTAAGGAGGTTCAGTTTATTCCTTGGACCTTCACATTGACGATGAAACACAGAAATGGCATCGGATTTAAATACAAAAGGCACAATGCCGCCTTACGTACAAGAATAGAGACTCTTCTTACAGTCGGTGTTTTGAGCATTCCCTGTGAGGCCAGTATTAGTTTCCGTTACACCTCTGCAGGTTCAGTTTATTCCTTGGACCTTCACATTGACGATGAAACACAGAAATGGCATAGGAATTAAATACAAAAGGCACAATGCCGCCTTAAGTACAAGAATAGAGACTCTTCTTACAGTCGGTGATTTGAGCATTCCCTGTGAGACCAGTATTAGTTTCTGATACACCACTGCAGTTTCAATGTATTCCTTGGAACTTCACATTGACAATGAAACACAGAAATCGCATCGGAATCAAATACAAAAGGCACAATGCCGCCTTAAGTACAAGAATAGAGACTCTTCTTACAGTCGGTGCTTTGCGCATTCCCTGTGAGACCAGTATTAGTTTCCTATACACCACTGCAGGTTCAATTGTTTCCTTGGACCTTCACATTGACGATGAAACAAAGAAATCGCATCGGAATTAAATACAAAACGCACAATGCCGCCTTAAGTACAAGAATAGAGACTCTTCTTACAGTCGGTGCTTTGAGCATTCCCTGTGAGACCAGTATTAGTTTGAGCTACACCTCGTCAGGTTTAATGTATTCCTTGGACCTTCACATTGACGATGATACACAGAAAACGCATCGGAATTAAATACAAAAGGCACAATGCCGCCTTAAGTGCAAGAATAGAGACTCTTCTTACAGTCGGTGCTTTGAGCATTCCCTGTGAGACGTGTATTTGTTTCCGATACACCACTGCAGGTTCAATGTATTCCTTGGAACTTCACATTGACGATGAAACACAGAAATCGCATCGGAATCAAATACAAAGCCACAATGCCGCTTTAAGTAAAAGAATAGAGACTCTTCTTACAGTCGGTGCTTTGAGCATTCCCTGTGAGACCAGTATTAGTTTCCGATACACCTCTGCAGGTTCAGTTTATTCCTTGGACCTTCACATTGACTATGAAACACAGAAATGGCGTCGGAATTAAATACAAGAGGCACAATGCCGCCTTAAGTGCAAGAATAGAGACACTTCTTACAGTCGGTGCTTTGAGCAATCCCTGTGAGACCAGTATTAGTTTCCGATACACCACTGCAGGTTCAATGTATTCCTTGGATCTTCACATTGACGATGAAACACAGAAATCGCATCGGAATTAAATACAAAAGGCACAATGCCGCTTAAGTACAAGAATAGAGACTCTTCTTACAGTCGGTGCTTTGAGCATTCCCTGTGAGACCAGTATTAGTTTCCGCTACACCTCAGCAGGTTAAGTTTATTCCTTGGACCTTCACATTGACGATGAAACACAGAAATGGCATCGGAATGAAATACAAAAGGCACAATGCCGCCTTAAGTACAAGAATAGAGACTCTTCTTACAGTCGGTGCTTTGAGCATTCCCTGTGAGACCAGTATTAGTTTCCGATACACCACTGCAGGTTGAATGTATTCCTTGGAACTTCACATTGACGATGAAACACAGAAGTCGCATCGGAATTAAATACAAAAGGCACAATGCCGCCTTAAGTACAAGAATAGAGACTCTTCTTACAGTCGGTGCTTTGAGCATTCCCTGTGAGACCAGTATTAGTTTCCGCTACACCTCTGCAGGTTCAGTTTATTCCTTGGACCTTCACATTGACGATGAAACACAGAAATGACATCGGAATTAAATACAAAAGGCACAATGCCGCCTTAAGTACAAGAATAGAGACTCTTCTTACAATCGGTGATTTGAGCATTCCCTGTGAGACCAGTATTAGTTTCTGATACACCACTGCAGTTTCAATGTATTCCTTGGAACTTCACATTGACAATGAAACACAGAAATCGCATCGAAATCAAATACAAAAGGCACAATGCCGCCTTAAGTACAAGAATAGAGACTCTCCTTACAGTCGGTGCTTTGAGCATTCCCTGTGAGACCAGTATTAGTTTCCGATACACCTCTGCAGGTTCAGTTTATTCCTTGGACCTTCACATTGACGATGAAACACAGAAATGGCATCGGAATGAAATACAAAAGGCACAATGCCGCCTTACGTACAACAATAGAGACTCTTTTTACAGTCGGTGCTTTGAGCATACCCTGTGAGACCAGTATCAGTTTCCGATACACCACTGCAGGTTCAATGTTTTTCTTGGACCTTCACATTGACGATGAAACACAGAAATCGCATCGGAATTAGATACAAAAAGCACAATGCCGCCTTAAGTACAAGAATAGAGACTCTTCTTACAGTCGGTGCTTTGAGCATTCCCTGTGAGACCAGTATTAGTTTCCGCTACACCTCTGCAGGTTCAGTTTATTCCTTGGACCTTCACATTGACGATGAAACACAGAAATGACATCGGAATTAAATACAAAAGGCACAATGCCGCCTTAAGTACAAGAATAGAGACTCTTCTTACAGTCGGTGATTTGAGCATTCCCTGTGAGACCAGTATTAGTTTCTGATACACCACTGCAGTTTCAATGTATTCCTTGGAACTTCACATTGACAATGAAACACAGAAATCGCATCGGAATCAAATACAAAAGGCACAATGCCGCCTTAAGTACAAGAATAGAGACTCTTCTTACAGTCGGTGCTTTGAGCATTCCCTGTGAGACCAGTATTAGTTTCCGATACACCTCTGCAGGTTCAGTTTATTCCTTGGACCTTCACATTGACGATGAAACACAGAAATGGCATCGGAATGAAATACAAAAGGCACAATGCCGCCTTAAGTACAAGAATAGAGACTCTTCTTACAGTCGGTGTTTTGCGCATTCCCTGTGAGACCAGTATAAGTTTCCTATACACCACTGCAGGTTCAATTGTTTCCTTGGACCTTCACATTGACGATGAAACAAAGAAATCGCATCGGAATTAAATACAAAACGCACAATGCCGCCTTAAGTACAAGAATAGAGACTCTTCTTACAGTCGGTGCTTTGAGCATTCCCTGTGAGACCAGTATTAGTTTCCGCTACACCTCGTCAGGTTCAATGTATTCCTTGGACCTTCACATTGTCGATGATACACAGAAATCGCATCGGAATTAAATACAAAAGGCACAATGCCGCCTTAAGTACAAGAATAGAGACTCTTCTTACAGTCGGTGCTTTGAGCATTCCCTGTGAGACGTGTATTAGTTTCCGATACACCACTGCAGGTTCAATGTATTCCTTGGAACTTCACATTGACGATGAAACACAGAAATCGCATCGGAATCAAATACAAAAGCCACAATGCCGCTTTAAGTAAAAGAATAGAGACCCTTCTTACAGTCGGTGCTTTGAGCATTCCCTGTGAGACCAGTATTAGTTTCCGATACACCTCTGCAGGTTCAGTTTATTCCTTGGACCTTCACATTGACGATGAAACACAGAAATGGCGTCGGAATTAAATACAAGAGGCACAACGCCGCCTTAAGTACAAGAATAGAGACACTTCTTACAGTCGGTGCTTTGAGCAATCCCTGTGAGACCAGTATTAGTTTCCGATACACCACTGCAGGTTCAATGTATTCCTTGGATCTCCACATTGACGATGAAACACAGAAATCGCATCGGAATTAAATACAAAAGGCACAATGCCGCTTAAGTACAAGAATAGAGACTCTTCTTACAGTCGGTGCTTTGAGCATTCCCTGTGAGACCAGTATTAGTTTCCGCTACACCTCAGCAGGTTAAGTTTATTCCTTGGACCTTCACATTGACGATGAAACACAGAAATGGCATCGGAATTAAATACAAAAGGCACAATGCCGCCTTAAGTACAAGAATAGAGACTCTTCTTACAGACGGTGCTTTGAACATTCCCTGTGAGACCAGTATTAGTTTCCGATACACCACTGCAGGTTGAATGTATTCCTTGGAACTTCACATTGACGATGAAACACAGAAGTCGCATAGGAATTAAATACAAAACTCACAATGCGCCTTAAGTACAAGAATAGAGACTCTTCTTACAGTCGGTGCTTTGAGCATTCCCTGTGAGACCAGTATTAGTTTCCGCTACACCTCTGCAGGTTCAGTTTATTTCCTGGACCTTCACATTGACGATGAAACACAGAAATGGCATCGGAATTAAATACAAAAGGCACAATGCCAACTTAAGTACAAGAATAGAGACTCTTCTTACAGTCGGTGCTTTGAGCATTCCCTGTGAGACCAGTATTAGTTTCCGATACACCACTGCAGGTTCAATGTATTCCTTGGACCTTCACATTGACGATGAAACACAGAAATCGCATCGGAAATAAATACAAAAGGCACAATGCCGCCTTAAGTACAAGTATAGAGACTTTTCTTACAGTCGGTGCTTTGAGCATTCCCTGTGAGACCAGTATTAGTTTCCGCTACATCTCTGCAGGTTCAGTTTATTCCTTGGACCTTCACATTGACGATGAAACACAGAAATCGCATCGGAATTAAATACAAAAGACACAATGCCGCCTTAAGTACAAGAATAGAGACTCTTCTTATAGTCGGTGCTTCGAGCATTCCCTGTGAGACCAGTATTAGTTTCCGATACACCACTGCAGGTTCAATGTATTCCTTGGAACTTCACATTGACGATGAAACACAGAAATGGCATCGGAATCAAATACAAAAGGCACAATGATACCTTACGTACAAGAATAGAGACTCTTCTTACAGTCGGTGCTTTGAGCATTCCCTGTGAGACCAGTATTAGTTTCCGATACACCTCTGCAGGTTCAGTTTATTCCTTGGACCTTCACATTGACGATGAAACACAGAAATGGCATCGGAATTAAATTCAAAAGGCATAATGCCGCCTTAAGTACAAGAATAGAGACTCTTCTTACAGTCGGTGCTTTGGGCATTCCCTGTGAGACCAGTATTAGTTTCCGATACACGACTGCAGGTTGAATGTATTCCTTGGATCTTCACATTGACAATGAAACACAGAAATCGCATCGGAATTAAATACAAAACGCACAATGCCGCCATAAGTACAGGAATAGAGACTCTTCCTACAGTCGGTGCTTTGAGCAATCCCTGTGAGACCAGTATTAGTTTCTGCTACACCTCTGCAGTTTCAGATTATTCTTTGGACCTTCACATTGACGATGAAACACAGAAATGGCATCGTCATTAAATACAAAAGGCACAATGCCGCCTTAAGTACAAGAATAGAGATTCTTCTAACATTCGGTGCTTTGAGCATTCCCTGTGAGACCAGTATTAGTTTCCGCTACACCTCAGCAGGTTAAGTTTATTCCTTGGACCTTCACATTGACGATGAAACACAGAAATGGCATCGGAATTAAATACAAAAGGCACAATGCCGCCTTAAGTACAAGAATAGAGACTCTTCTTACAGTCGGTGATTTGAGCATTCCCTGTGAGACCAGTATTAGTTTCTGATACACCACTGCAGTTTCAATGTATTCCTTGGAACTTCACATTGACAATGAAACACAGAAATCGCATCGGAATCAAATACAAAAGGCACAATGCCGCCTTAAGTACAAGAATAGAGACTCTTCTTACAGTCGGTGCTTTGAGCATTCCCTGTGAGACCAGTATTAGTTTCCGATACACCACTGCAGGTTCAATGTTTTTCTTGGACCTTCACATTGACGATGAAACACAGAAATCGCATCGGAATTAAATACAAAAAGCACAATACTGCCTTAAGTACAAGAATAGAGACTCTTCTTACAGTCGGTGCTTTGAGCATTCTCTGTGAGACCAGTATTAGTTTCCGCTACACCTCTGCAGGTTCAGTTTATTCCTTGGACCTTCACATTGACGATGAAACACAGAAATGACATCGGAATTAAATACAAAAGGCACAATGCCGCCTTAAGTACAAGAATAGAGACTCTTCTTACAGTCGGTGATTTGAGCATTCCCTGTGAGACCAGTATTAGTTTCTGATACACCACTGTAGTTTCAATGTATTCCTTGGAACTTCACATTGACAATGAAACACAGAAATCGCATCGGAATCAAATACAAAAGGCACAATGCCGCCTTAAGTACAAGAATAGAGACTCTTCTTACAGTCGGTGCTTTGAGCATTCCCTGTGAGACCAGTATTAGTTTCCGATACACCTCTGCAGGTTCAGTTTATTCCTTGGACCTTCACATTGACGATGAAACACAGAAATGGCATCGGAATGGAATACAAAAGGCACAATGCCGCCTTAAGTACAAGAATAGAGACTCTTCTTACAGTCGGTGCTTTGCGCATTCCCTGTGAGACCAGTATTAGTTTCCTATACACCACTGCAGGTTCAATTGTTTCCTTGGACCTTCACATTGACGATGAAACAAAGAAATCGCATCGGAATTAAATACAAAACGCACAATGCCGCCTTAAGTACAAGAATAGAGACTCTTCTTACAGTCGGTGCTTTGAGCATTCCCTGTGAGACCAGTATCAGTTTCCGCTACACCACATCAGGTTCAATGTATTCCTTGGACCTTCACATTGACGATGATACACAGAAATCGCATCGGAATTAAATACAAAAGGCACAATGCCGCCTTAAGTACAAGAATAGAGACCCTTCTTACAGTCGGTGCTTTGAGCATTCCCTGTGAGACGTGTATTAGTTTCCGATACACCACTGCAGGTTCAATGTATTCCATGGAACTTCACATTGACGATGAAACACAGAAATTGCATCGGAATCAAATACAAAAGCCATAATGCCGCTTTAAGTAAAAGAATAGAGACTCTTCTTACAGTCGGTGCTTTGAGCATTCCCTGTGAGACCAGTATTAGTTTCCCATACACCTCTGCAGGTTCAGTTTATTCCTTGGACCTTCACATTGACGATGAAACACAGAAATGGCGTCGGAATTAAATACAAGAGGCACAATGCCGCCTAAAGTACAAGAATAGAGACACTTCTTACAGTCGGTGCTTTGAGCAATCCCTGTGAGACCAGTATTAGTTTCCGATACACCACTGCAGGTTCAATGTATTCCTTGGATCTTCACATTGACGATGAAACACAGAAATCGCATCGGAATTAAATACAAAAGGCACAATGCCGCTTAAGTACAAGAATAGAGACTCTTCTTACAGTCGGTGCTTTGAGCATTCCCTGTGAGACCAGTATTAGTTTCCGCTACACCTCAGCAGGTTAAGTTTATTCCTTGGACCTTCACATTGACGATGAAACACAGAAATAGCATCGGAATTAAATACAAAAGGCACAATGCCGCCTTAAGTACAAGAATAGAGACTCTTCTTACAGTCGGTGCTTTGAGCATTCCCTGTGAGACCAGTATTAGTTTCCGCTACACCTCTGCAGGTTCAGTTTATTTCCTGGACCTTCACATTGACGATGAAACACAGAAATGGCATCGGAATTAAATACAAAAGGCACAATGCCGCATTAAGTACAAGAATAGAGACTCTTCTTACAGTCGGTGCTTTGAGCATTCCCTGTGAGACCAGTATTAGTTTCCGATACACCACTGCAGGTTCAATGTATTCCTTGGACCTTCACATTGACGATGAAACACAGAAATCGCATCGGAATTAAATACAAAAGGCACAATGCCGCCTTAAGTACAAGTATAGAGACTTTTCTTACAGTCGGTGCTTTGAGCATTCCCTGTGAGACCAGTATTAGTTTCCGCTACATCTCTGCAGGTTCAGTTTATTCCTTGGACCTTCACATTGACGATGAAACACAGAAATCGCATCGGAATTAAATACAAAAGACACAATGCCGCCTTAAGTACAAGAATAGAGACTCTTCTTACAGTCGGTGCTTCGAGCATTCCCTGTGAGACCAGTATTAGTTTCCGATACACCACTGCAGGTTCAATGTATTCCTTGGAACTTCACATTGACGATGAAACACAGAAATGGCATCGGAATCAAATACAAAAGGCACAATGATGCCTTAAGTACAAGAATAGAGACTCTTCTTACAGTCGGTGCTTTGAGCATTCCCTGTGAGACCAGTATTAGCTTCCGATACACCTCTGCAGGTTCAGTTTATTCCTTGGACCTTCACATTGACGATGAAACACAGAAATGGCATCGGAATTAAATACAAAAGGCACAATGCCGCCTTAAGTACAAGAATAGAGACTCTTCTTACAGTCGGTGCTTTGGGCATTCCCTGTGAGACCAGTATTAGTTTCCGATCCACGACTGCAGGTTGAATGTATTCCTTGGATCTTCACATTGACAATGAAACACAGAAATCGCATCGGAATTAAATACAAAACGCACAATGCCGCCATAAGTACAGGAATAGAGACTCTTCCTACAGTCGGTGCTTTGAGCAATCCCTGTGAGACCAGTATTAGTTTCTGCTACACCTCTGCAGGTTCAGATTATTCTTTGGACCTTCACATTGACGATGAAACACAGAAATGGCATCGTCATTAAATACGAAAGGCACAATGCCGCCTTAAGTACAAGAATAGAGATTCTTCTAACATTCGGTGCTTTGAGCATTAGCTGTGAGACCAGTATTAGTTTCCGCTACACCTCAGCAGGTTAAGTTTATTCCTTGGACCTTCACATTGACGATGAAACACAGAAATGGCATCGGAATTAAATACAAAAGGCACAATGCCGCCTTAAGTACAAGAATAGAGACTCTTCTTACAGTCGGTGCTTTGAGCATTCCCTGTGAGACCAGTATTAGTTTCCGATACACCACTGCAGGTTGAATGTATTCCTTGGAACTTCACATTGACGATGAAACACAGAAAAGGCATCGGAATTAAATACAAAAGGCACAATGCCGCCTTAAGTACAAGAATAGAGACTCTTCTTACAGTCGGTGCTTTGAGCATTCCCTGTGAGACCAGTATTAGTTTCCGCTACACCTCTGCAGGTTCAGTTTATTCCTTGGACCTTCACATTGACGATGAAACTCAGAAATGGCATCGGAATTAAATACAAAAGGCACAATGCCGCCTTAAGTACAAGAATAGAGACTCTTCTTACAGTCGGTGCTTTGAGGATTCCCTGTGAGACCAGTATTAGTTTCCGATACACCACTGCAGATTCAATGTATTCCTTGGACCTTCGCATTGATGATGAAACACAGATATCGCATCGGAATTAAATACAAAAGGCACAATGCCGCCTTAAGTACAAGAATAGAGACTCTTCTTACAGTCGGTGCTTTGCGCATTCCCTGTGAGACCAGTATAAGTTTCCTATACACCACTGCAGGTTCAATGTATTCCTTGGACCTTCACATTGACGATGAAACAAAGAAATCGCATCGGAATTAAATACAAAACGCACAATGCCGCCTTAAGTACAAGAATAGAGACTCTTCTTACAGTCGGTGCTTTGAGCATTCCCTGTGAGACGAGTATTAGTTTCCGATACACCACTGCAGGTTCAATGTATTCCTTGGAACTTCACATTGACGATGAAACACAGAAATCGCATCGGAATCAAATACAAAAGCCACAATGCCGCTTTAAGTACAAGAATAGAGACTCTTCTTACAGTCGGTGCTTTGAGCATTCCCTGTGAGACCAGTATTAGCTTCCGATACACCTCTGCAGGTTCAGTTTATTCCTTGGAACTTCACATTGACGATGAAACACAGAAATGGCATCGGAATTAAATACAAAAGGCACAATGCCGCCTTAAGTACAAGAATAGAGACTCTTCTTACAGTCGGTGCTTTGAGCATTCCCTGTGAGACCAGTATTAGTTTCCGATACACCACTGCAGGTTCAATGTATTCCTTGGAACTTCACATTGACGATGAAACACAGAAATCGCATCGGAATTACATACAAATGGTACAATGCCGCCTTAAGTACAAGAATAGAGACTCTTCTTACAGTCGGTGCTTTGAGCATTCCCTGTGAGACCAGTATTAGTTTCCGCTACACCTCTGCAGGTTCAGTTTATTCCTTGGACCTTCACATTGTCGATGAAACACAGAAATCGCATCGGAATTAAATACAAAAGGCACAATGCCGCCTTAAGTACTAGAATAGAGACTCTTCTTACAGTCGGTGCTTTGAGCATTCCCTGTGAGACCAGTATTAGTTTCCGATACACCACTGCAGGTTCAATGTATTCCTTGGAACTTCACATTGACGATGAAACACAGAAATGGCATCGGAATTAAATACAAAAGGCACAATGCCGCCTTAAGTACAAGAATAGAGACTCTTCTTACAGTCGGTGCTTTGAGCATTCCCTGTGAGACCAGTATTAGTTTCCGCTACACCTCTGCAGGTTCAGTTTATTCCTTGGACCTTCACATTGTCGATGAAACACAGAAATCGCATCGGAATTAAATACAAAAGGCACAATGCCGCCTTAAGTACAAGAATTGAGACTCTTCTTACAGTCGGTGCTTTGAGCATTCCCTGTGAGACCAGTATTAGTTTTCGATACACCACTGCAGGTTCAACGTATTCCTTGGAACATCACATTGACGATGAAACACAGAAATAGCATCGGAATTATATACAAAAGGCACAATGCCGCCTTAAGTACAAGAATAGAGACTCTTCTTACAGTCGGTGCTTTGAGCAATCCCTGTGAGACCAGTATTAGTTTCCGCTACACCTCTGCAGGTTCAGTTTATTCCTTGGACCTTCACATTGACGATGAAACACAGAAATGGCATCAGAATTAAATACAAAAGGCACAATGCCGCCTTAAGTACAAGAATAGACACTCATCTTACAGTCGGTGCTTTGAGCATTCCCTGTGAGACCAGTATTAGTTTCAGCTACACCCCTGCAGCTTCAGTTTATTCCTTGGACCTACACATTGACGATGAAACACAGATATGGCATCGGAATTAAATACAAAAGGCACAATGCCGCCTTCAGTACTAGAATAGAGACACTTCTTACAGTCGTTGCTTTGAGCATTCCCTGTGAGACCAGTATTAGTTTCCGATACACCACTGCAGGTTCAATGTATTCCTTGGACCTTCACATTGACGATGATACACAGAAATCGCATCGGAATTAAATACAAAAGGCACAATGCCGCCTTAAGTACAAGAATAGAGACTCTTCTTACAGTCGGTGCTTTGAGCATTCCCTGTGAGACCAGTATTAGTATCCGCTACACCTCTGCAGGTTCAGTTTATTCCTTGGACCTTCACATTGTCGATGAAACACAGAAATCGCATCGGAATTAAATACAAAAGGCACAATGCCGCCTTAAGTACAAGAATTGAGACTCTTCTTACAGTCGGTGCTTTGAGCATTCCCTGTGAGACCAGTATTAGTTTTCGATACACCACTGCAGGTTCAACGTATTCCTTGGAACATCACATTGACGATGAAACACAGAAATAGCATTGGAATTATATGCAAAAGGCACAATGCCGCCTTAAGTACAAGAATAGAGACTCTTCTTACAGTCGGTGCTTTGAGCAATCCCTGTGAGACCAGTATTAGTTTCCGCTACACCTCTGCAGGTTCAGTTTATTCCTTGGACCTTCACATTGACGATGAAACACAGAAATGGCATCAGACTTAAATACAAAAGGCACAATGCCGCCTTAAGTACAAGAATAGACACTCATCTTACAGTCGGTGCTTTGAGCATTCCCTGTGAGACCAGTATTAGTTTCCGCTACACCTCTGCAGCTTCAGTTTATTCCTTGGACCTTCACATTGACGATGAAACACAGATATGGCATCGGAATTAAATACAAAAGGCACAATGCCGCCTTTAGTACTAGAATAGAGACTC
This sequence comes from Schistocerca americana, assembly GCF_021461395.2. Lineage (NCBI taxonomy): Eukaryota > Metazoa > Arthropoda > Insecta > Orthoptera > Acrididae > Schistocerca > Schistocerca americana. Next base: position 25,245,806 of record NC_060125.1, on the reverse strand, counting down.
TTCTTACAGTCGGTGCTTTGAGCATTCCCTGTGAGACCAGTATTAGTTTCCGATACACCACTGCAGGTTCAATGTATTCCTTGGAACTTCACATTGACGATGAAACACAGAAATCGCATCGGAATTAAATACAAAAGGCACAATGCCGCCTTAAGTACAAGAATAGAGACTCTTCTTACAGTCGGTGCTTTGAGCATTCCCTGTGAGACCAGTATTAGTTTCCGCTACACCTCGTCAGGTTCAATGTATTCCTTGGACCTTCACATTGACGATGATACACAGAAATCGCATCGGAATTAAATACAAAAGGCACAATGCCGCCTTAAGTACAAGAATAGAGACTCTTCTTACAGTCGGTGCTTTGAGCATTCCCTGTGAGACGAGTATTAGTTTCCGATACACCACTGCAGGTTCAGTTTATTCCTTGGAACTTCACATTGACGATGAAACACAGAAATGGCATCGGAATTAAATACAAAAGGCACAATTCCGCCTTAAGTACAAGAATAGAGACTCTTCTTACAGTCGGTGCTTTGAGCATTCCCTGTGAGACCAGTATTAGTTTCCGATACACCACTGCAGGTTCAATGTATTCCTTGGAACTTCACATTGACGATGAAACACAGAAATCGCATCGGAATTACATACAAAAGGCACAATGCCGCCTTAAGTACAAGAATAGAGACTCTTCTTACAGTCGGTGCTTTGAGCATTCCCTGTCAGACCAGTATTAGTTTCCGCTACACCTCTGCAGGTTCAGTTTATTCCTTGGACCTTCACATTGTCGATGAAACACAGAAATCGCATCGGAATTAAATACAAAAGGCACAATGCCGCCCTAAGTACTAGAATGGAGACTCTTCTTACAGTCGGTGCTTTGAGCATTCCCTGTGAGACCAGTATTAGTTTCCGCTACACCTCTGCAGCTTCAGTTTATTCCTTGGACCTTCACATTGACGATGAAACACAGATATGGCATCGGAATTAAATACAAAAGGCACAATGCCGCCTTAAGTACAAGAAAAGAGACTCTTCTTACAGTCGGTGCTTTGAAATTCCCTGTGAGACCAGTATTAGTTTCCGCTACACCTCTGCAGGTTCAGTTTATTCCTTGGACCTCCACATTGACGATGAAACACAGAAATGGCATCGGAATTAAATACAAAAGGCACAAAGCCGCCTAAAGTACAAGAATAGAGACTCTTCTTACAGTCGGTGCTTTGCGCATTCCCTGTGAGACCAGTATTAGTTTCCGATACACCACTGCAGGTTCAATGTATTCCTTGGAACTTCACATTGACGATGAAACACAGAAATCGCATCGGAATTAAATACAAAAGGCACAATGCCGCCTTAAGTACAAGAATAGAGACTCTTCTTACAGTCGGTACTTTGATCATTCCCTGTGAGACCAGTATTAGTTTCCGCTACACCTCTGCAGGTTCAGTTTATTCCTTAGACCTTCACATTGACGATGAAACACAGAAATGGCATCGGAATTAAATACAAAAGGCACAATGCCGCTTTAAGTACAAGAATAGAGACTCTTCCTTCAGTCGGTGTTTTGAGCATTCCCTGTGAGACCAGTATTAGTTTCCGATACACCACTGCAGATTCAATGTATTCCTTGGACCTTCGCATTGATGATGAAACACAGAAATCGCATCGGAATTAAATACAAAAGGCACAATACCGCCTTAAGTACAAGAATAGAAACTCTTCTTACAGTCGGTGCTTTGAGCATTCCCTGTGAGACCAGTATTAGTTTCCGCTACACCTCTGCAGGTTCAGATTATTCTTTGGACCTTCACATTGACGATGAAACACAGAAATGGCATCGTCATTAAATACAAAAGGCACAATGCCGCCTTAAGTACAAGAATAGAGATTCTTCTTACATTCGGTGCTTTGAGCATTCCCTGTGAGACCAGTATTAGTTTCCGCTACACCTCAGCAGGTTAAGTTTATTCCTTGGACCTTCACATTGACTGTGAAACACAGAAATGGCATCGGGATTAAATACAAAAGGCACAATGCCGCCTTAAGTACAAGAATAGAGACTCTTCTTACAGTCGGTGCTTAGAGCATTCCCTGTGAGACCAGTATTAGTTTCCGATACACCACTGCAGGTTGAATGTATTCCTTGGAACTTCACATTGACGATGAAACACAGAAGTCGCATCGGAATTAAATACAAAAGGCACAATGCCGCCTTAAGTACAAGAATAGTGACTCTTCTTACAGTCGGTGCTTTGAGCATTCCCTGTGAGACCAGTATTAGTTTCCGCTACACCTCTGCAGGTTCAGTTTATTTCTTGGACCTTCACATTGACGATGAAACACAGAAATGGCATCGGAATTAAATACAAAAGGCACAATGCCGCCTTAAGTACAAGAATAGAGACTCTTCTTACAGTCGGTGCTTTGAGCATTCCCTGTGAGACCAGTATTAGTTTCCGATACACCACTGCAGGTTCAATGTATTCCTTGGACCTTCACATTGACGATGAAACACAGAAATCGCATCGGAATTAAATACAAAAGGCACAATGAAGCCTTAAGTACAAGAATAGAGACTCTTCTTACAGTCGGTGCTTTGAGCATTCCCTGTGAGACCAGTATTAGTTTCCGCTACATCTCTGCAGGTTCAGTTCATTCCTTGGACTTTCACATTGACGATGAAACACAGAAATCGCATCGGAATTAAATACAAAAGACACAATGCCGCCTTAAGTACAAGAATAGAGACTCTTCTTACAGTCGGTGCTTCGAGCATTCCCTGTGAGACCAGTATTAGTTTCCGATACACCACTGCAGGTTCAATGTATTCCTTGGAACTTCACATTGACGATGAAACATAGAAATGGCATCGGAATCAAATACAAAAGGCACAATGATGCCTTAAGTACAAGAATAGAGACTCTTCTTACAGTCGGTGCTTTGAGCATTCCCTGTGAGACCAGTATTAGTTTCCGATACACCTCTGCAGGTTCAGTTTATTCCTTGGACTTTCACATTGACGATGAAACACAGAAATGGCATCGGAATTAAATACAAAAGGCACAATGCCGCCTTAAGTACAAGAATAGAGACTCTTCTTACAGTCGGTGCTTTGGGCATTCCCTTGAGACCAGTATTAGTTTCCGATACACGACTGCAGGTTGAATGTATTCCTTGGATCTTCACATTGACAATGAAACACAGAAATCGCATCGGAATTAAATACAAAACGCACAATGCCGCCATAAGTACAGGAATAGAGACTCTTCCTACAGTCGGTGCTTTGAGCAATCCCTGTGAGTACAGTATTAGTTTCTGCTACACCTCTGCAGGTTCAGATTATTCTTTGGACCTTCACATTGACGATAAAACACAGAAATGGCATCGTCATTAAATACAAAAGGCACAATGCCGCCTTAAGTACAAGAATGGAGATTCTTCTAACATTCGGTGCTTTGAGCATTCCCTGTGAGACCAGTATTAGTTTAGGCTACACCTCAGCAGGTTAAGTTTATTCCTTGGACCTTCACATTGACGATAAAACACAGAAATGGCATCGGAATTAAATACAAAAGGCACAATGCCGCCTTAAGTACAAGAATAGAGACTCTTCTTACAGTCGGTGCTTTGAGCATTCCCTGTGAGACCAGTATTAGTTTCCGATACACCACTGCCGGTTGAATGTATTCCTTGAAACTTCACATTGACGATGAAACACAGAAATGGCATCCGAATTAAATACAAAAGGCACAATGCCGCCTTAAGTACAAGAATAGAGACTCTTCTTACAGTCGGTGCTTTGAGCATTCCCTGTGAGACCAGTATTAGTTTCCGCTACACCTCTGCAGGTTCAGTTTATTCCTTGGACCTTCACATTGACGATGAAGCACAGAAATGGCATCGGAATTAAATACAAAAGGCACAATGCCGCCTTAAGTACAAGAATAGAGACTCTTCTTCAGTCGGTGCTTTGAGCATTCCCTGTGAGACCAGTATTAGTTTCCGATACACCACTGCAGATTCAATGTATTCCTTGGACCTTCGCATTGATGATGAAACACAGAAATCGCATCGGAATTAAATACAAAAGGCACAATGCCGCCTTAAGTACAAGAATGGAGACTCTTCTTACAGTCGGTGCTTTGAGCATTCCCTGTCAGACCAGTATTAGTTTCCGATACGCCACTGCAGGTTGAATGTATTCCTCGGAACTTCACCTTGACGATGAAACACAGAAATCGCATCGGAATTAAATTCAAAAGGCACAATGCCGCCTTAAGTACAAGAATAGAGACTCTTCTTACAGTCGGTGCTTTGAGCATTCCCTGTGAGACCAGTATTAGTTTCCGCTACACCTCTGCAGGTTCAGTTTATTCCTTGGACCTTCACATTGACGATGAAACACAGAAATCGCATCGGAATTAAATACAAAAGACACAATGCCGCCTTAAGTACAAGAATAGAGACTCTTCCTACAGTCGGTGCTTCGAGCATTCCCTGTGAGACCAGTATTAGTTTCCGATACACCACTGCAGGTTCAATGTATTCATTGGAACTTCACATTGACGATGAAACACAGAAATGGCATCGGAATCAAATACAAAAGGCACAATGCCGCCTTAAGTACAAGAATAGAGACTCTTCTTACAGTCGGTGCTTTGATCAATCCCTGTGAGACCAGTATTACTTTCCGATACACCTCTGCAGGTTCAGTTTATTCCTTGGACCTTCACATTCACGATGAAACACAGAAATGGCATCGGAATTAAATACAAAAGGCACAATGCCGCCTTAAGTACAAGAATAGAGACTCTTCTTACAGTCGGTGCTTTGGGCATTACCTGTGAGACCAGTATTAGTTTCCGATACACCACTGCAGGTTGAATGTATTCCTTGGACCTTCACATTGACGATGATACACAGAAATCGCATCGGAATTAAATACAAAAGGCACAATGCCGCCTTAAGTACAAGAATAGAGACTCTTCTTACAGTCGGTGCTTTGAGCATTCCCTGTGAGACCAGTATTAGTTTACGATACACCTCTGCAGCTTCAGTTTATTCCTTGGACCTTCACATTGACGATGAAACACAGAAATGGCATCGGAATTAAATACAAAAGGCACAATGCCGCCTTAAGTACAAGAATAGAGCCTCTTCTTACAGTCGGTGCTTTGAGCATTCCCTGTGAGACCAGTATTAGTTTCCGCTACACCTCTGCAGGTTCTTTTTATTCCTTGGACCTTCACATTGACGATGAAACACAGAAATGGCATCGGAAATAAATACAAAAAGCACAATGGCGCCATAAGTACAAGAATAGAGACTCTTCTTACAGTCGGTGCTATGAGCATTCCCTGTGAGACCAGTATTAGTTTCCGCTACACCTCTGCAGGTTCGTTTTATTCCTTGGACCTTCACATTGACTATGAAACACAGAAATCGCATCGGAATTAAATACAAAAGGCACAATGGCGCCATAAGTACAAGAATAGAGACTCTTCTTACAGTCGGTGCTTTGAGCATTCCCTGTGAGACCAGTATTAGTTTCCGATACACCACTGCAGGTTCAATGTATTCCTTGGAACTTCACATTGACGATGAAACACAGAAATCGCATCGGAATTAAATACAAAAGGCACAATGCCGCCTTAAGTACAAGAATAGAGACTCTTCTTACAGTCGGTGCTTTGAGCATTCCCTGTGAGACCGGTATTAGTTTCCGCTACACCTCTGCAGGTTCTTTTTATTCCTTGGACCTTCACATTGACGATGAAACACAGAAATGGCATCGGAATGAAATACAAAAGGCACAATGGCGCCATAAGTACAAGAATAGAGACTCTTCTTACAGTCGGTGCTTTGAGCATTCCCTGTGAGACCAGTATTAGTTTCCGCTACACCTCTGCAGGTTCTTTTTATTCCTTGGACCTTCACATTGACGATGAAACACAGAAATGGCATCGGAATTAAATACAAAAGGCACAATGCCGCCTTAAGTACAAGAATAGAGACTCTTCTTACAGTCGGTGCTTTGGGCATTACCTGTGAGACCAGTATTAGTTTCCGATACACCACTGCAGGTTGAATGTATTCCTTGGATCTTCACATTGACAATGAAACACAGAAATCGCATCGGAATTAAATACAAAACGCACAATGCCGCCATAAGTACAGGAATAGTGACTCATCTTACAGTCGGTGCTTTGAGCAATCCCTGTGAGACCAGTATTAGTTTCCGCTACACCTCTGCAGGTTCAATGTATTCCTTGGACCTTCACATTGACGATGATACACAGAAATCGCATCGGAATTAAATACAAAAGGCACAATGCCGCCTTAAGTACAAGAATAGAGACTCTTCTTACAGTCGGTGCTTTGAGCATTCCCTTTGAGACCAGTATTAGTTTCCCATACACCACTGCAGGTTCAATGTATTCCTTGGAACTTCAAATTGACGATGAAACACAGAAATCGCATCGGAATCAAATACAAAAGGCACAAAGCCGCCTTAAGTACAAGAATAGAGACTCTTCTTACAGTCGGTGCTTTGAGCATTCCCTGTGAGACCAGTATTAGTTTACGATACACCTCAGCAGCTTCAGTTTATTCCTTGGACCTTCACATTGACGATGAAACACAGAAATGGCATCAGAATTAAATACAAAAGGCACAATGCCGCCTTAAGTACAAGAATAGAGCCTCTTCTTACAGTCGGTGCTTTGAGCATTCCCTGTGAGACCAGTATTAGTTTCCGCTACACCTCTGCAGGTTCTTTTTATTCCTTGGACCTTCACATTGACGATGAAACACAGAAATGGCATCGGAATTAAATACAAAAAGCACAATGGCGCCATAAGTACAAGAATAGAGACTCTTCTTACAGTCGGTGCTATGAGCATTCCCTGTGAGACCAGTATTAGTTTCCGCTACACCTCTGCAGGTTCTTTTTATTCCTTGGACCTTCACATTGACTATGAAACACAGAAATCGCATCGGAATTAAATACAAAAGGCACAATGGCGCCATACGTACAAGAATAGGGACTCTTCTTACAGTCGGTGCTCTGGGCATTCCCTGTGAGACCAGTATTAGTTTCCAATACACCACTGCAGATTGAATATATTCCTTGGATCTTCACATCGACAATGAAACACCGAAATCGCATCGGAATTAAATACAAAACACACAATGCCGCCATAAGTACAGGAATAGAGACTCTTCTTACAGTCGGTGCTTTGAGCATTCAATTTTGAGACCAGTATTAGTTTCCCATACACCACTGCAGGTTCAATCTATTCCTTGGAACTTGACATTGACGATCAAACACAGAAATCGCATCGGAATCAAATACAAAAGGCACAATGCCGCCTTAAGTACGAGAATAGAGACTCTTCTTACAGTCGAGGTTTTGAGCATTCCCTGTGAGACCATTATTAGTTTCCGATACACCTCTGCAGGTTCAGTTTATTACTTGGACCTTCACACTGACGATGAAACACAGAAATGGCATCGGAATTAAATACAAAAGGCGCAATGCCGCCTTAAGTACAAGAATAGAGCCTCTTCTTACAGTCGGTGCTTTGAGCATTCCCTGTGAGACCAGTATTAGTTTCCGCTACACCTCTGCAGGTTCTTTTTTTCCTTGGACCTTCACATTGACGATGAAACACAGAAATGGCATCGGAATTAAATACAAAAGGCACAATGGCGCCATAAGTACAAGAACAGAGACTCTTCTTACAGTCGGTGCTTTGAGCATTCCCTGTGAGACCAGTAATAGTATCCGATACACACTGCAGGTTCAATCTATTCCTTGGACATACACATTGACGATGAAACACAGAAATTACATCGGAATTAAATACAAAAGGAACAATGCCGCCTTAAGTACAAGAATAGATATTCTTCTTACAGTCGGTGCTTTGAGCATTCCCTGTGAGACCAGTATTAGTTTCCGCTACACCTCAGCAGGTTCAGTTTTTTTCCTTGGACCTTCACTTTGACGATGAAACACAGAAATGGCATCGGAATTAAATACAAAAGGCACAATGGCTCCATAAGTACAAGAATAGAGACTCTTCTTACAGTCGGTGCTTTGAGCATTTCCTGTGAGACCAGTATTAGTTTCCGCTACACCTCTGCAGGTTCTTTTTATTCCTTGGACCTTCACATTGACGATGAAACACAGAAATGGCATCGGAATTAAATACAAAAGGCACAATGGCGCCATAAGTACAAGAATAGAGACTTTTCTAACAGTCGGTGCTTTGGGCATTCCCTGTGAGACCAGTATTTGTTCCCGATACACCACTGCAGGCTGAATGTATTCCTTGGATCTTTACATTGACAATGAAACACAGAAATCGCATCGGAATTAAATACAAAACGCACAATGCCGCCATAAGTACAGGAATAGAGACTCTTCTTACAGTCGGTGCTTTGAGCATTCCCTGTGAGACCAGTATTAGTTTCCGCTACACCTCTGCAGGTTCAATGTATTCCTTGGACCTTCACATTGTCGATGATACATAGAAATCGCATCGGAATTACATACAAAAGGCACAATGCCGCCTTAAGTACAAGAATAGAGACTCTTCTTACAGTCGGTGCTTTGAGCATTCCCTTTGAGACCAGTATTAGTTTCCCATACACCACTGCAGGTTCAATGCATTCCTTGGAACTTCACATTGACGATGAAACACAGAAATCGCATCGGAATCAAATACAAAAGGCACAATGCCGCCTTAAGTAAAAGAATAGAGACTCTTCTTACAGTCGGTGCTTTGAGCATTCCCTTTGAGACCAGTATTAGTTTCCCATACACCACTGCAGGTTCAATGTATTCCTTGGAACTTCAAATTGACGATGAAACACAGAAATCGCATCGGAATCAAATACAAAAGGCACAATGCCGCCTTAAGTACAAGAATAGAGACTCTTCTTACAGTCGGTGCTTTGAGCATTCCCTGTGAGACCAGTATTAGTTTACGATACACCTCTGCAGCTTCAGTTTATTCCTTGGACCTTCACATTGACGATGAAACACAGAAATGGCATCGGAATTAAATACAAAAGGCACAATGCCGCCTTAAGTACAAGAATAGAGCCTCTTCTTACAGTCGGTGCTTTGAGCATTCCCTGTGAGACCAGTATTAGTTTCCGCTACACCTCTGCAGGTTCTTTTTATTCCTTGGACCTTCACATTGACGATGAAACACAGAAATGGCATCGGAATTAAATACAAAAAGCACAATGGCTCCATAAGTACAAGAATAGAGACTCTTCTTACAGTCGGTGCTTTGAGCATTCCCTGTGAGACCAGTAATAGTATCCGATACACACTGCAGGTTCAATCTATTCCTTGGACATACACATTGACGATGAAACACAGAAATTACATCGGAATTAAATACAAAAGGAACAATGCCGCCTTAAGTACAAGAATAGAGATTCTTCTTACAGTCGGTGCTTTGAGCATTCCCTGTGAGACCAGTATTAGTTTCCGCTACACCTCAGCAGGTTCAGTTTTTTTCCTTGGACCTTCACTTTGACGATGAAACACAGAAATGGCATCGGAATTAAATACAAAAGGCACAATGGCGCCATAAGTACAAGAATAGAGACTCTTCTTACAGTCGGTGCTTTGAGCATTCCCTGTGAGACCAGTATTAGTTTCCGCTACACCTCTGCAGGTTCTTTTTATTCCTTGGACCTTCACATTGACGATGAAACACAGAAATGGCATCGGAATTAAATACAAAAGGCACAATGGCGCCATAAGTACAAGAATAGAGACTTTTCTAACAGTCGGTGCTTTGGGCATTCCCTGTGAGACCAGTATTTGTTCCCGATACACCACTGCAGGTTGAATGTATTCCTTGGATCTTCACATTGACAATGAAACACAGAAATCGCATCGGAATTAAATACAAAACGCACAATGACGCCATAAGTACAGGAATAGAGACTCTTCTTACAGTCGGTGCTTTGAGCATTCCCTGTGAGACCAGTATTAGTTTCCGCTACACCTCTGCAGGTTCAATGTATTCCTTGGACCTTCACATTGTCGATGATACATAGAAATCGCATCGGAATTACATACAAAAGGCACAATGCCGCCTTAAGTACAAGAATAGAGACTCTTCTTACAGTCGGTGCTTTGAGCATTCCCTTTGAGACCAGTATTAGTTTCCCATACACCACTGCAGGTTCAATGCATTCCTTGGAACTTCACATTGACGATGAAACACAGAAATCGCATCGGAATCAAATACAAAGGGCACAATGCCGCCTTAAGTACAAGAATAGAGACTCTTCTTACAGTCGGTGCTTTGAGCATTCCCTGTGAGACCATTATTAGTTTCCGATACACCTCTGCAGGTTCAGTTTATTCCTTGGACTTTCACATTGACGATGAAACACAGAAATGGCATCGGAATTAAATACAAAAGGCACAATGCTGCCTTAAGTACAAGAATAGAGCCTCTTCTTACAGTCGGTGCTTTGAGCATTCCCTGTGAGACCAGTATTAGTTTCCGCTACACCTCTGCAGGTTCTTTTTATTCCTTGGACCTTCACATTGACGATGAAACACAGAAATGGCATCGGAATTAAATACAAAAGGCACAATGGCGCCATAAGTACAAGAATAGAGACTCTTCTTACAGTCGGTGCTTTGAGCCTTCCCTGTGAGACCAGTAATAGTATCCGATACACCACTGCAGGTTCAATCTACTCCTTGGACATACACATTGACGATGAAACACAGAAATTACATCGGAATTAAATACAAAAGGAACAATGCCGCCTTAAGTACAAGAATAGAGATTGTTCTTACAGTCGGTGCTTTGAGCATTCCCTGTGAGACCAGTATTAGTTTCCGCTACACCTCAGCAGGTTCAGTTTTTTTCCTTGGACCTTCACATTGACGATGAAACACAGAAATGGCATCGGAATTAAATACAAAGGCACAATGCCGCCTTAAGTACAAGAATAGAGACTCTTCTTACAATCGGTGTTTGAGCATTCCCTGTGAGGCCAGTATTACTTTCCGATGCACCACTGCAGGTTCAATGTATTCCTTGGACTTTCACATTGACGATGAAACACAGAAATGGCATCGGAATTAAATACAAAAGGCACAATGCCGCCTTACGTACAAGAATAGAGACTCTTCTTACAGTCGGTGCTTTGGGCATTACCTGTGAGACCAGTTTTAGTTTCCGATACACCACTGCAGGTTGAATGTATTCCTTGGATCTTCACATTGACAATGAAACACAGAAATCGCATCGGAATTAAATACAAAACGCACAATGCCGCCATAAGTACAAGAATAGAGACTCTTCTTACAGTCGGTGCTTTGAGCATTCCCTTTGAGACCAGTATTAGTTTCCCATACACCACTGCAGGTTCAATGTATTCCTTGGAACTTCGCATTGATGATGAAACACAGAAATCGCATCGGAATTAAATACAAGAGGCACAATGCCGCCTTAAGTACAAGAATAGAGACTCTTCTTACAGTCGGTGCTTTGAGCATTCCCTGTGAGAAAAGTAATAGTTTCCGCTACACCTCTGCAGGTTCAGTTTATTCCTTGGACCTTCACATTGACGATGAAAAACAGAAATGGCATCGTCATTAAATACAAAAGGCACAATGCCGCCTTAGGCACAAGAATAGAGACTCTTCTTACAGTCGGTGCTTTGGGCATTCCCTGTGAGACCAGTATTAGTTTCCGATTCACCACTGCAGGTTGAATGTATTCCTTGGATCTTCACATTGACGATGAAACACAGAAATGGCATCGGAATTAAATACAAAGGGCACAATGCCGCCTTAAGTACAAGAATAGAGACTCTTCTTACAATCGGTGCTTTGAGCATTCCCTGTGAGGCCAGTATTAGTTTCCGATGCACCACTGCAGGTTCAATGTATTCCTTGGACTTTCGCATTGATGATGAAACACAGAAATCGCATCGGAATTAAATACATGAGGCACAATGCCGCCTTAAGTACAAGAATAGAGACTCTTCTTACAGTCGGTGCTTTGAGCATTCCCTGTGAGACCAGTATTAGTTTCCGCTACACCTCTGCAGGTTCAGTTTATTCCTTGGACCTTCACATTGACGATGAAAAACAGAAATGGCATCGTCATTAAATACAAAAGGCACAATGCCGCCTTAGGTACATGAATAGAGACTCTTCTTACAGTCGGTGCTTTGGGCATTCCCTGTGAGACCAGTATTAGTTTCCGATACACCGCTGCAGGTTGAATGTATTCCTTGGATCTTCACATTGACGATGAAACACAGAAATGGCATCGGAATTAAATACAAAGGGCACAATGCCGCCTTAAGTACAAGAATAGAGACTCTTCTTACAATCGGTGCTTTGAGCATTCCCTGTGAGACCAGTATTAGTTTCCGCTACACCTCTGCAGGTTCTTTTTATTCCTTGGACCTTCACATTGACGATGAAAGACAGAAATCGCATCGGAATTAAATACAAAAGGCACAATGGCGCCATAAGTACAAGAATAGAGACTCTTCTTATAGTCGGTGCTTTGAGCATTCCCTGTGAGACCAGTATTAGTTTCCGATACACCACTGCAGGTTCAATGTATTCCTTGGAAATTCACATTGACGATGAAACACAGAAATCGCATCGGAATTAAATACAAAAGGCACAATGCCGCCTTAAGTACAAGAATAGAGAATCTTCTTACAGTCGGTGCTTTGAGCATTCCCTGTGAGACCAGTATTAGTTTCCGCTACACCTCTGCAGGTTCTTTTTATTCCTTGGACCTTCACATTGACGATGAAACACAGAAATGTCATCGGAATTAAATACAAAAGGCACAATGGCGCCATAAGTACAAGAATAGAGACTCTTCTTACAGTCGGTGCTTTGGGCATTACCTGTGAGACCAGTATTAGTGTCCGATACACCACTGCAGGTTGAATGTATTCCTTGGATCTTCACATTGACGATGAAACACAGAAATGGCATCGGAATTAAATACAAAGGGCACAATGCCGCCTTAAGTACAAGAATAGAGACTCTTCTTACAATCGGTGCTTTGAGCATTCCCTGTGAGGCCAGTATTAGTTTCCGATGCACCACTGCAGGTTCAATGTATTCCTTGGACTTTCACATTGACGATGAAACACAGAAATGGCATCGGAATTAAATACAAAAGGCACAATGCCGCCTTAAGTACTAGAATAGAGACTCTTCTTACAGTCGGTGCTTTGGGCATTACCTGTGAGACCAGTATCAGTTTCCGATACACCACTGCAGGTTGAATGTATTCCTTGGATCTTCACATTGACAATGAAACACAGAAATCGCATCGGAATTAAATACAAAACGCACAATGCCGCCATAAGAACAGGAATAGAGACTCTTCTTACAGTCGGTGCTTTGAGCAATCCCTGTGAGACCAGTATTAGTTTCCGCAACACCTCTGCATGTTCAATGTATTCCTTGGACCTTCACATTGACGATGATACACAGAAATCGCATTGGAATTAAATACAAAAGGCACAATGCCGCCTTAAGTACAAGAATAGAGACTCTTCTTACAGTCGGTGCTTTGAGCATTCCCTGTGAGACAATTATTAGTTTCCGATACACCTCTGCAGGTTCAGTTTATTCCTTGGACCTTCACATTGACGATGAAACACAGAAATGGCATCGGAATTAAATACAAAAGGCACAATGCCGCCTTAAGTACAAGAATAGAGCCTCTTCTTACAGTCGGTGCTTTGAGCATTCCCTGTGAGACCAGTATTAGTTTCCGCTACACCTCTGCAGGTTCTTTTTATTCCTTGGACCTTCACATTGACGATGAAACGCAGAAATGGCATCGGAATTAAATACAAAAAGCACAATGGCGCCATAAGTACAAGAATAGAGACTCTTCTTACAGTCGGTGCTATAAGCATTCCCTGTGAGACCTGTATTAGTTTCCGCTACACCTCGGCAGGTTCTTTTTATTCCTTGGACCTTCACATTAACAATGAAACACAGAAATCGCATCGGAATTAAATACAAAAGGCACAATGTCGCCATAAGTACAAGAATAGAGACTCTTCTTACAGTCGGTGCTTTGAGCATTCCCTGTGAGACCAGTATTAGTTTCCGATACGCCACTGCAGGTTCAATGTATTCCTTGGAACTTCACATTGACGATGAAACACAGAAATCGCATCGGAATTAAATACAAAAGGCACAATGCCGCCTTAAATACAAGAATAGCGAATCTTCTTACAGTCGGTGCTTTGAGCATTCCCTGTGAGACCAGTATTAGTTTCCGCTACACCTCTGCAGGTTCTTTTTATTCCTTGGACCTTCACATTGACGATGAAACACAGAAATGGCATCGGAATTAAATACAAAAGGCACAATGGCGCCATAAGTACAAGAATAGAGACTCTTCTTACAGTCGGTGCTTTGAGCATTCCCTGTGAGACCAGTATTAGTTTCCGCTACACCTCTGCAGGTTCTTTTTATTCCTTGGACCTTCACATTGACGATGAAACACAGAAATGGCATCGGAATTAAATACAAAAGGCACAATGGCGCCATAAGTACAAGAAATGAGACTCTTCTTACAGTCAGTGCTTTGGGCATTCCCTGTGAGACCAGTATTAGTTTCCGATACACCACTGCAGGTTGAATGTATTCCTTATATCTTCACATCGACAATGAAACACCGAAATCGCATCGGAATTGAATACAAAACGCACAATGCCGCCATAAGTACAGGAATAGAGACTCTTCTTACAGTCGGTGCTTTGAGCATTCCCTTTTGAGACCAGTATTAGTTTCCCATACACCACTGCAGGTTCAATGTATTCCTTGGAACTTGACATTGACGATGAAACACAGAAATCGCATCGGAATCAAATACAAAAGGCACAATGCCGCCTTAAGTACAAGAATAGAGACTCTTCTTACAGTCGGTGCTTTGAGCATACCCTGTGAGACCAGTATTAGTTTCCGCTACACCTCAGCAGGTTCAGTTTTTTTCCTTGGACCTTCACTTTGACGATGAAACACAGAAATGGCATCGGAATTAAATACAAAAGGCACAATGGCGCCATAAGTACAAGAATAGAGACTCTTCTTACAGTCGGTGCTTTGAGCATTCCCTGTGAGACCAGTATTAGTTTCCGCTACACCTCTGCAGGTTCTTTTTATTCCTTGGACCTTCACATTGACGATGAAACACAGAAATGGCATCGGAATTAAATACAAAAGGCACAATGGCGCCATAAGTACAAGAATAGAGACTCTTCTAACAGTCGGTGCTTTGGGCATTCCCTGTGAGACCAGTATTAATTTCCGATACACCACTGCAGGTTGAGTGTATTCCTTGGATCTTCACATTGACAATGAAACACAGAAATCGCATCGGAATTAAATACAAAACGCACAATGCCGCCATAAGTACAGGAATAGAGACTCTTCTAACAGTCGGTGCTTTGAGCATTCCCTGTGAGACCAGTATTAGTTTCCGCTACACCTCTGCAGGTTCAATGTATTCCTTGGACCTTCACATTGTCGATGATACATAGAAATCGCATCGGAATTAAATACAAAAGGCACAATGCCGCCTTAAGTACAAGAATAGAGACTCTTCTTACAGTCGGTGCTTTGAGCATTCCCTTTGAGACCAGTATAGGTTTCCCATACACCACTGCAGGTTCAATGCATTCCTGGGGACTTCACATTGACGATGAAACAGTGAAATCGCATCGGAATCAAATACAAAAGGCACAATGCCGCCTTAAGTACAAGAATAGAGACTCTTCTTACAGTCGGTGCTTTGGGCATTCCCTGTGAGACCAGTATTAGTTTCCGATTCACCACTGCAGGTTGAATGTATTCCTTGGATCTTCACCTTGACGATGAAACACAGAAATGGCATCGGAATTTAATACAAAGGGCACAATGCCGCCTTAAGTACAAGAATAGAGACTCTTCTTACAATCGGTGCTTTGAGCATTCCCTGTGAGGCCAGTATTAGTTTCCGATGCACCACTGCAGGTTCAATGTATTCCTTGGACTTTCGCATTGATGATGAAACACAGAAATCGCATCGGAATTAAATACATGAGGCACAATGCCGCCTTAAGTACAAGAATAGAGACTCTTCTTACAGTCGGTGCTTTGAGCATTCCCTGTGAGACCAGTATTAGCTTCCGCTACACCTCTGCAGGTTCAGTTTATTCCTTGGACCTTCACATTGACGATGAAAAACAGAAATGGCATCGTCATTAAATACAAAAGGCACAATGCCGCCTTAGGTACATGAATAGAGACTCTTCTTACAGTCGGTGCTTTGGGCATTCCCTGTGAGACCAGTATTAGTTTCCGATACACCGCTGCAGGTTGAATGTATTCCTTGGATCTTCACATTGACGATGAAACACAGAAATGGCATCGGAATTAAATACAAAGGGCACAATGCCGCCTTAAGTACAAGAATAGAGACTCTTCTTACAATCGGTGCTTTGAGCATTCCCTGTGAGACCAGTATTAGTTTCCGCTACACCTCTGCAGGTTCTTTTTATTCCTTGGACCTTCACATTGACGATGAAAGACAGAAATCGCATCGGAATTAAATACAAAAGGCACAATGGCGCCATAAGTACAAGAATAGAGACTCTTCTTATAGTCGGTGCTTTGAGCATTCCCTGTGAGACCAGTATTAGTTTCCGATACACCACTGCAGGTTCAATGTATTCCTTGGAAATTCACATTGACGATGAAACACAGAAATCGCATCGGAATTAAATACAAAAGGCACAATGCCGCCTTAAGTACAAGAATAGAGAAACTTCTTACAGTCGGTGCTTTGAGCATTCCCTGTGAGACCAGTATTAGTTTCCGCTACACCTCTGCAGGTTCTTTTTATTCCTTGGACCTTCACATTGACGATGAAACACAGAAATGTCATCGGAATTAAATACAAAAGGCACAATGGCGCCATAAGTAAAAGAATAGAGACTCTTCTTACAGTCGGTGCTTTGGGCATTACCTGTGAGACCAGTATTAGTGTCCGATACACCACTGCAGGTTGAATGTATTCCTTGGATCTTCACATTGACGATGAAACACAGAAATGGCATCGGAATTAAATACAAAGGGCACAATGCCGCCTTAAGTACAAGAATAGAGACTCTTCTTACAATCGGTGCTTTGAGCATTCCCTGTGAGGCCAGTATTAGTTTCCGATGCACCACTGCAGGTTCAATGTATTCCTTGGACTTTCACATTGACGATGAAACACAGAAATGGCATCGGAATTAAATACAAAAGGCACAATGCCGCCTTAAGTACAAGAATAGAGACTGTTCTTACAGTCGGTGCTTTGGGCATTACCTGTGAGACCAGTATCAGTTTCCGATACACCACTGCAGGTTGAATGTATTCCTTGGATCTTCACATTGACAATGAAACACAGAAATCGCAGCGGAATTAAATACAAAACGCACAATGCCGCCATAAGAACAGGAATAGAGACTCTTCTTACAGTCGGTGCTTTGAGCAATCCCTGTGAGACCAGTATTAGTTTCCGCAACACCTCTGCATGTTCAATGTATTCCTTGGACCTTCACATTGACGATGATACACAGAAATCGCATTGGAATTAAATACAAAAGGCACAATGCCGCCTTAAGTACAAGAATAGAGACTCTTCTTACAGTCGGTGCTTTGAGCATTCCCTGTGAGACAATTATTAGTTTCCGATACACCTCTGCAGGTTCAGTTTATTCCTTGGACCTTCACATTGACGATGAAACACAGAAATGGCATCGGAATTAAATACAAAAGGCACAATGCCGCCTTAAGTACAAGAATAGAGCCTCTTCTTACAGTCGGTGCTTTGAGCATTAGCTGTGAGACCAGTATTAGTTTCCGCTACACCTCTGCAGGTTCTTTTTATTCCTTGGACCTTCACATTGACGATGAAACGCAGAAATGGCATCGGAATTAAATACAAAAAGCACAATGGCGCCATAAGTACAAGAATAGAGACTCTTCTTACAGTCGGTGCTATAAGCATTCCCTGTGAGACCTGTATTAGTTTCCGCTACACCTCGGCAGGTTCTTTTTATTCCTTGGACCTTCACATTGACAATGAAACACAGAAATCGCATCGGAATTAAATACAAAAGGCACAATGTCGCCATAAGTACAAGAATAGAGACTCTTCTTACAGTCGGTGCTTTGAGCATTCCCTGTGAGACCAGTATTAGTTTCCGATACACCACTGCAGGTTCAATGTATTCCTTGGAACTTCACATTGACGATGAAACACAGAAATCGCATCGGAATTAAATACAAAAGGCACAATGCCGCCTTAAATACAAGAATAGCGAATCTTCTTACAGTCGGTGCTTTGAGCATTCCCTGTGAGACCAGTATTAGTTTCCGCTACACCTCTGCAGGTTCTTTTTATTCCTTGGACCTTCACATTGACGATGAAACACAGAAATGGCATCGGAATTAAATACAAAAGGCACAATGGCGCCATAAGTACAAGAATAGAGACTCTTCTTACAGTCGGTGCTTTGAGCATTCCCTGTGAGACCAGTATTAGTTTCCGCTACACCTCTGCAGGTTCTTTTTATTCCTTGGACCTTCACATTGACGATGAAACACAGAAATGGCATCGGAATTAAATACAAAAGGCACAATGGCGCCATAAGTACAAGAAATGAGACTCTTCTTACAGTCAGTGCTTTGGGCATTCCCTGTGAGACCAGTATTAGTTTCCGATACACCACTGCAGGTTGAATGTATTCCTTATATCTTCACATCGACAATGAAACACCGAAATCGCATCGGAATTAAATACAAAACGCACAATGCCGCCATAAGTACAGGAATAGAGACTCTTCTTTCAGTCGGTGCTTTGAGCATTCCCTTTTGAGACCAGTAATAGTTTCCCATACACCACTGCAGGTTCAATGTATTCCTTGGAACTTGACATTGACGATGAAACACAGAAATCGCATCGGAATCAAATACAAAAGGCACAATGCCGCCTTAAGTACAAGAATAGAGACTCTTCTTACAGTCGGTGTTTTGAGCATACCCTGTGAGACCAGTATTAGTTTCCGCTACACCTCAGCAGGTTCAGTTTTTTTCCTTGGACCTTCACTTTGACGATGAAACACAGAAATGGCATCGGAATTAAATACAAAAGGCACAATGGCGCCATAAGTACAAGAATAGAGACTCTTCTTACAGTCGGTGCTTTGAGCATTCCCTGTGAGACCAGTATTAGTTTCCGCTACACCTCTGCAGGTTCTTTTTATTCCTTGGTCCTTCACATTGACGATGAAACACAGAAATGGCATCGGAATTAAATACAAAAGGCACAATGGCGCCATAAGTACAAGAATAGAGACTCTTCTAACAGTCGGTGCTTTGGGCATTCCCTGTGAGACCAGTATTAATTTCCGATACACCACTGCAGGTTGAGTGTATTCCTTGGATCTTCACATTGACAATGAAACACAGAAATCGCATCGGAATTAAATACAAAACGCACAATGCCGCCATAAGTACAGGAATAGAGACTCTTCTAACAGTCGGTGCTTTGAGCATTCCCTGTGAGACCAGTATTAGTTTCCGCTACACCTCTGCAGGTTCAATGTATTCCTTGGACCTTCACATTGTCGATGATACATAGAAATCGCATCGGAATTAAATACAAAAGGCACAATGCCGCCTTAAGTACAAGAATAGAGACTCTTCTTACAGTCGGTGCTTTGAGCATTCCCTTTGAGACCAGTATAGGTTTCCCATACACCACTGCAGGTTCAATGCATTCCTGGGGACTTCACATTGACGATGAAACAGTGAAATCGCATCGGAATCAAATACAAAAGGCACAATGCCGCCTTAAGTACAAGAATAGAGACTCTTCTTACAGTCGGTGCTTTGAGCATTCCCTGTGAGACCATTATTAGTTTCCGATACACCTCTGCAGGTTCAGTTTATTCCTTGGACCTTCACATTGACGATGAAACACAGAAATGGCATCGGAATTAAATACAAAAGGCACAATGCTGCCTTAAGTACAAGAATAGAGCCTCTTCTTACAGTCGGTGCTTTGAGCATTCCCTGTGAGACCAGTATTAGTTTCCGCTACACCTCTGCAGGTTCTTTTTATTCCTTGGACCTTCACATTGACGATGAAACACAGAAATGGCATCGGAATTAAATACAAAAGGCACAATGGCGCCATAAGTACAAGAATAGAGACTCTTCTTACAGTCGGTGCCTTTAGCATTCCCTGTGAGACCAGTAATAGTATCCGATACACCACTGCAGGTTCAATCTATTCCTTGGACATACACATTGACGATGAAACACAGAAATTACATCGGAATTAAATACAAAAGGAACAATGCCGCCTTAAGTACAAGAATAGAGATTCTTCTTACAGTCGGTGCTTTGAGCATTCCCTGTGAGACCAGTATTAGTTTCCGCTACACCTCAGCAGGTTCAGTTTTTTTTCTTGGGCCTTCACATTGACGATGAAACACAGAAATGGCATCGGAATTAAATACAAAAGGCACAATGCCGCCTTAAGTACAAGAATAGAGACTCTTCTTACAGTCGGTGCTTTGAGCATTTTCTGTGAGACCAGTATTAGTTTCCGATACACCAATGCAGGGTGAATGTATTCCTTGGAACTTCACATTGACGATGAAACACAGAAATCGCACCGGAAATAAATACAAATGGCACAATGCCGCCTAAAGTACAAGAATAGAGACTCTTCATACATACATTCCCTGTAAGACCAGTATTAGTTTCCGATACACCACTGCAGATTCAATGTATTCCTTGGACCTTCGCATTGATGATGAAACACAGAAATCGCATCGGAATTAAATACAAAAGGCACAATGCCGCCTTAAGTACAAGAATAGAGACTCTTCTAACAGTCGGTGCTTTGAGCATTCCCTGTGAGACCAGTATTAGTTTCCGCTACACCTCTGCAGGGTCAGTTTATTCCTTGGACCTTCACATTGACGATGAAAAACAGAAATGGCATCGTCATTAAACACAAAAGGCACAATGCCGCCTTAGGTACAAGAATAGAGACTCTTCTTACAGTCGGTGCTTTGGGCATTCCCTGTGAGACCAGTACTAGTTTCCGATACACCACTGCAGGTTGAATGTATTCCTTGGATCTTCACATTGACGATGAAACACAGAAACGCCATCGGAATTAAATACAAAAGGCACAATGCCGCCTTAAGTACAAGAATAGAGACTCTTCTTACAATCGGTGCTTTGAGCATTCCCTGTGAGGCCAGTATTAGTTTCCGATGCACCACTGCAGGTTCAATGTATTCCTTGGACTTTCACATTGACGATGAAACACAGAAATGGCATAGGAATTAAATACAAAAGGCACAATGCCGCCTTAAGTACAAGAATTGAGCCTCTTCTTACAGTCGGTGCTTTGAGCGTTCCCTGTGAGACCAGTATTAGTTTCCGATACACCACTGCAAGTTAAATGTATTCCTTGGAACTTCACATTGACGATGAAACACAGAAATCGCATCGGAAATAAATACAAAAGGCACAATGCCGCCTTAAGTACAAGAATAGAGACTCTTCTTACAGTCGGTGCTTTGAGCATTCCCTGTGAGACCAGTATTAGTTTCCGCTACACCTCAGCAGGTTCAGTTTATTCCTTGGACGTTCGCATTGACGATGAAACACAGAAATGGCATCGGAATGAAATACAAAAGGCACAATGCGCCTTAAGTACAAGAATAGAGACTCTTCTTACAGTCGGTGCTTTGAGCATTCCCTGTGAGACCAGTATTTGTTTCCGCTACACCTCTGCAGGTTCTTTTTATTCCTTGGACCTTCACATCGACAATGAAACACAGAAATCGCATCTGAATTAAATACAAAAAGCACAATGCCGCCATAAGTACAGGAATAGAGACTCTTCTTACAGTCGGTGCTTTGAGCATTCCCTGTGAGACCAGTATTAGTTTCCGCTACACCTCTGCAGGTTCAATGTATTCCTTGGACCTTCACATTGACGATGATACACAGAAATCGCATCGGAATTAAATACAAAAATCACAATGCCGCCTTAAGTACAGGAATAGAGACTCTTCTTACAGTCGGTGATTTGAGCATTCCCTTTGAGACCAGTATTAGTTTCCCATACACCACTGCAGGTTCAATGTATTCCTTGGAACTTGACATTGACGATGAAACACAGAAATCGCATCGGAATCAAATACAAAAGGCACAATGCCGCCTTAAGTACAAGAATAGAGACTCTTCTTACAGTCGGTGCTTTGAGCATTCCCTGTGAGACCATTATTAGTTTCCGATACACCTCTGCAGGTTCAGTTTATACCTTGGACCTTCACATTGACGATGAAACACAGAAATCACATCGGAATTAAATACAAAAGGCACAATGCCGCCTTAACTACAAGAATAGAGAATCTTCTTACAGTCGGTGCTTTGAGCATTCCCTGTGAGACCAGTATTAGTTTCCGCTACACCTCTGCGGGTTCTTTTTATTCCTTGGACCTTCACATTGACGATGAAACACAGAAATGGCATCGGAATTAAATACAAAAGGCACAATGGCGCCATAAGTACAAGAATAGAGACTCTTCTTACAGTCGGTGCTTTGAGCATTCCCTGTGAGACCAGTATTAGTTTCCGCTACACCTCTGCAGGTTCTTTTTATTCCTTGGAACCTCACATTGACGATGAAACACAGAAATGGCATCGGAATAAAATACAAAAGGCACAATGGCGCCATAAGTACAAGAATAGAGACTCTTCTTACAGTCGGTGCTTTGGGCATTCCCTGTGAGACCAGTATTAGTTTCCGATACACCACTGCAGGTTGAATGTATTCCTTATATCTTCACATCGACAATGAAACACCGAAATCGCATCGGAATTAAATACAAAACGCACAATGCCGCCATAAGTACAGGAATAGAGACTCTTCTTACAGTCGGTGCTTTGAGCATTCCCTTTTGAGACCAGTATTAGTTTCCCATACACCACTGCAGGTTCAATGTATTCCTTGGAACTTGACATTGACGATGAAACACAGAAATCGCATCGGAATCAAATACAAAAGGCACAATGCCGCCTTAAGTACAAGAATAGAGACTCCTCTTACAGTCGGTGCTTTGAGCATTCCCTGTGAGACCAGTATTAGTATCCGCTACACCTCAGCAGGTTCAGTTTTTTTCCTTTGACCTTCACTTTGACGATGAAACACAGAAATGGCATTGGAAATAAATACAAAAGGCACAATGGCGCCACAAGTACAAGAACAGAGACTCTTCTTACAGTCGGTGCTTTGAGCATTCCCTGTGAGACCAGTATTAGTTTCCGCTACACCTCTGCAGGTTCTTTTTATTCCTTGGACCTTCACATTGACGATGAAACACAGAAATGGCATCGGAATTAAATACAAAAGGCACAATGGCGCCATAAGTACAAGAATAGAGACTCTTCTAACAGTCGGTGCTTTGGGCATTCCCTGTGAGACCAGTATTAGTTTCCGATACACCACTGCAGGTTGAATGTATTCCTTGGATCTTCACATTGACAATGAAACACAGAAATCGCATCGGAATTAAATACAAAACGCACAATGCCGCCATAAGTACAGGAATAGAGACTCTTCTTACAGTCGGTGCTTTGAGCATTACTTGTGAGACCAGTATTAGTTTCCGCTACACCTCTGCAGGTTCAATGTATTCCTTGGACCTTCACATTGTCGATGATACATAGAAATCGCATCGGAATTAAATACAAAAGGCACAATGCCGCCTTAAGTACAAGAATAGAGACTCTTCTTACAGTCGGTGCTTTGAGCATTCCCTTTGAGACCAGTATTAGTTTCCCATACACCACTGCAGGTTCAATGCATTCCTGGGGACTTCACATTGACGATGAAACACAGAAATCGCATCGGAATCAAATACAAAAGGCACAATGCCGCCTTAAGTACAAGAATAGAGACTCTTCTTACAGTCGGTGCTTTGAGCATTCCCTGTGAGACCATTATTAGATACCGATACACCTCTGCAGGTTCAGCTTATTCCTTGGACCTTCACATTGACGATGAAACACAGAAATGGCATCGGAATTAAATACAAAAGTCACAATGCTGCCTTAAGTACAAGAATAGAGCCTCATCTTACAGTCGGTGCTTTGAGCATTCCCTGTGAGACCAGTATTAGTTTCCGCTACACCTCTGCAGGTTCTTTTTATTCCTTGGACCTTCACATTGACGATGAAACACAGAAATGTCATCGGAATTAAATACAAAAGGCACAATGGCGCCATAAGTACAAGAATAGAGACTCTTCTTACAGTCGGTGCCTTTAGCATTCCCTGTGAGACCAGTAATAGTATCCGATACACCACTGCAGGTTCAATCTATTCCTTGGACATACACATTGACGATGAAACACAGAAATTACATCGGAATTAAATACAAAAGGAACAATGCCGCCTTAAGTACAAGAATAGAGATTCTTCTTACAGTCGGTGCTTTGAGCATTCCCTGTGAGACCAGTATTAGTTTCCGCTACACCTCAGCAGGTTCAGTTTTTTTTCTTGGACCTTCACATTGACGATGAAACACAGAAATGGCATCGGAATTAAATACAAAAGGCACAATGCCGCCTTAAGTACAAGAATAGAGAATCTTCTTACAGTCGGTGCTTTGAGCATTCCCTGTGAGACCAGTATTAGTTTCCGATACACCACTGCAGGTTGAATGTATTCCTTGGAACTTCACATTGACGATGAAACACAGAAATCGCACCGGAAATAAATACAAATGGCACAATGCCGCCTTAAGTACAAGAATAGAGACTCTTCATACAGTCGGTGCTTTGAGCATTCCCTGTAAGACCAGTATTAGTTTCCGATACACCACTGCAGATTCAATGTATTCCTTGGACCTTCGCATTGATGATGAAACACAGAAATCGCATCGGAATTAAATACAAAAGGCACAATGCCGCCTTAAGTACAAGAATAGAGACTCTTCTTACAGTCGGTGCTTTGAGCATTCCCTGTGAGACCAGTATTAGTTTCCGCTACACCTCTGCAGGGTCAGTTTATTCCTTGGACCTTCACATTGACGATGAAAAACAGAAATGGCATCGTCATTAAATACAAAAGGCACAATGCCGCCTTAGGTACAAGAATAGAGACTCTTCTTACAGTCGGTGCTTTGGGCATTCCCTGTGAGACCAGTATTAGTTTCCGATACACCGCTGCAGGTTGAATGTATTCCTTGGATCTTCACATTGACGATGAAACACAGAAATGGCACCGGAATTAAATACAAAAGGCACAATGCCGCCTTAAGTACAAGAATAGAGACTCATCTTACAATCGGTGCTTTGAGCATTCCCTGTGAGGCCAGTATTAGTTTCCGATGCGCCACTGCAAGTTCAATGTATTCCTTGGACTTTCACATTGACGATGAAACACAGAAATGGCATAGGAATTAAATACAAAAGGCACAATGCTGCCTTAAGTACAAGAATTCAGCCTCTTCTTACAGTCGGTGCTTTGAGCATTCCCTGTGATACCAGTATTAGTTTCCGATACACCACTGCAGGTTAAATGTATTCCTTGGAACTTCACATTGACGATGAAACACAGAAATCGCATCGGAATTAAATACAAATGGCACAATGCCGCCTTAAGTACAAGAATAGAGACTCTTCTTACAGTCGGTGCTTTGAGCATTCCCTGTGAGACCAGTATTAGTTTCCGCTACACCTCAGCAGGTTCAGTTTATTCCTTGGACGTTCGCATTGACGATGAAACACAGAAATGGCATCGGAATGAAATACAAAAGGCACAATGCGCCTTAAGTACAAGAATAGAGACTCTTCTTACAGTCGGTGCTTTGAGCATTCCCTGTGAGACCAGTATTTGTTTCCGCTACACCTCTGCAGGTTCTTTTTATTCCTTGGACCTTCACATCGACAATGAAACACAGAAATCGCATCTGAATTAAATACAAAAAGCACAATGCCGCCATAAGTACAGGAATAGAGACTCTTCTTACAGTCGGTGCTTTGAGCATTCCCTGTGAGACCAGTATTAGGTTCCGCTACACCTCTGCAGGTTCAATGTATTCCTTGGACCTTCACATTGACGATGATACACAGAAATCACATCGGAATTTAATACAAAAGGCACAATGCCGCCTTAAGTACAGGAATAGAGACTCTTCTTACAGTCGGTGATTTGAGCATTCCCTTTGAGACCAGTATTAGTTTCCCATACACCACTGCAGGTTCAATGTATTCCTTGGAACTTGACATTGACGATGAAACACAGAAATCGCATCGGAATCAAATACAAAAGGCACAATGCCGCCTTAAGTACAAGAATAGAGACTCTTCTTACAGTCGGTGCTTTGAGCATTCCCTGAGAGACCATTATTAGTTTCCGATACACCTCTGCAGGTTCAGTTTATACCTTGGACCTTCACATTGACGATGAAACACAGAAATCGCATCGGAATTAGATACAAAAGGCACAATGCCGCCTTAAGTACAAGAATAGAGAATCTTCTTACAGTCGGTGCTTTGAGCATTCCCTGTGAGACCAGTATTAGTTTCCGCTACACCTCTGCAGGTTCTTTTTATTCCTTGGACCTTCACATTGACGATGAAACACAGAAATGGCATCGGAATTAAATACAAAAGGCACAGTGGCGCCATAAGTACAAGAATAGAGACTCTTCTTACAGTCGGTGCTTTGAGCATTCCCTGTGAGACCAGTATTAGTTTCCGCTACACCTCTGCAAGTTCTTTTTATTCCTTGGAACTTCACATTGACGATGAAACACAGAAATGGCATCGGAATTAAATACAAAAGGCACAATGGCGCCATAAGTACAAGAATAGAGACTCTTCTTACAGTCGGTGCTTTGGGCATTCCCTGTGAGACCAGTATTAGTTTCCGATACACCACTGCAGGTTGAATGTATTCCTTATATCTTCACATCGACAATGAAACACCGAAATCGCATCGGAATTAAATACAAAACGCACAATGCCGCCATAAGTACAGGAATAGAGACTCTTCTTACAGTCGGTGCTTTGAGCATTCCCTTTTGAGACCAATATTAGTTTCCCATACACCACTGCAGGTTCAATGTATTCCTTGGAACTTGACATTGACGATGAAACACAGAAATCGCATCGGAATCAAATACAAAAGGCACAATGCCGCCTTAAGTAGAAGAATAGAGACTCTTCTTACAGTCGGTGCTTTGAGCATTCCCTGTGAGACCAGTGTTAGTTTCCGCTACACCTCAGCAGGTTCAGTTTTTTTCCTTGGACCTTCACTTTGACGATGAAACACAGAAATGGCATCGGAATTAAATACAAAAGGCACAATGGCGCCATAAGTACAAGAATAGAGACTCTTCTTACAGTCGGTGCTTTGAGCATTCCCTGTGAGACCAGTATTAGATTCCGCTACACCTCTGCAGGTTCTTTTTATTCCTTGGACCTTCACATTGACGATGAAACACAGAAATGGCATCGGAATTAAATACAAAAGGCACAATGGCGCCATAAGTAGAAGAATAGAGACTCTTCTAACAGTCGGTGCTTTGGGCATTCCCTGTGAGACCAGTATTAGTTTCCGATACACCACTGCAGGTTGAATGTATTCCTTGGATCTTCACATTGACAATGAAACACAGAAATCGCATCGGAATTAAATACAAAACGCACAATGCCGCCATAAGTACAGGAATAGAGACACTTCTTACAGTCGGTGCTTTGAGCATTCCCTGTGAGACCAGTATTAGATTCCGCTACACCTATGCAGGTTCAATGTATTCCTTGGCCCTTCACATTGTCGATGATACATAGAAATCGCATCGGAATTAAATACAAAAGGCACAATGCCGCCTTAAGTACAAGAATAGAGACTCTTCTTACAGTCGGTGCTTTGAGCATTCCCTTTGAGACCTGTATTAGTTTCCCATACACCACTGCAGGTTCAATGCATTCCTGGGGACTTCACATTGACGATGAAACACAGAAATCGCATCGGAATCAAATACAAAAGGCACAATGCCGCCTTAAGTACAAGAATAGAGACTCTTCTTACAGTCGGTGCTTTGAGCATTCCCTGTGAGACCATTATTAGTTTCCGATACACCTCTGCAGGTTCAGTTTATTCCTTGGACCTTCACATTGACGATGAAACACAGAAATGGTATCGGAATTAAATACAAAAGGCACAATGCTGCCTTAAGTACAAGAATTGAGCCTCATCTTACAGTCGGTGCTTTGAGCATTCCCTGTGAGACCAGTATTAGTTTCCGCTACACCTCTGCAGGTTCTTTTTATTCCTTGGACCTTCACATTGACGATGAAACACAGAAATGGCATCGGAATTAAATACAAAAGGCACAATGGCGCCATAAGTACAAGAATAGAGACTCTTCTTACAGTCGGTCCTTTAGCATTCCCTGTGAGACCAGTAAGAGTATCCGATACACCACTGCAGGTCCAATCTATTCCTTGGACATACACATTGACGATGAAACACAGAAATTACATCGGAATTAAATACAAAAGGCACAATGCCGCCTTAAGTACAAGAATAGAGACTCTTCTTACAGTCGGTGCTTTGAGCATTCCCTGTGAGACCAGTATTAGTTTCCGATACACCACTGCAGGTTGAATGTATTCCTTGGAACTTCACATTGACGATGAAACACAGAAATCGCACCGGAAATAAATACAAATGGCACAATGCCGCCTTAAGTACAAGAATAGAGACTCTTCATACAGTCGGTGCTTTGAGCATTCCCTGTAAGACCAGTATTAGTTTCCGATACACCACTGCAGATTCAATGTATTCCTTGGACCTTCGCATTGATGATGAAACACAGAAATCGCATCGGAATTAAATACAAAAGGCACAATGCCGCCTTAAGTACAAGAATAGAGACTCTTCTTACAGTCGGTGCTTTGAGCATTCCCTGTGAGACCAGTATTAGTTTCCGCTACACCTCTGCAGGGTCAGTTTATTCCTTGGACCTTCACATTGACGATGAAAAACAGAAATGGCATCGTCATTAAATACAAAAGGCACAATGCCGCCTTAGGTACAAGAATAGAGACTCTTCTTACAGTCGGTGCTTTGGGCATTCCCTGTGAGACCAGTATTAGTTTCCGATACACCACTGCAGGTTGAATGTATTCCTTGGATCTTCACATTGACGATGAAACACAGAAATGGCACCGGAATTAAATACAAAAGGCACAATGCCGCCTTAAGTACAAGAATAGAGACTCTTCTTACAATCGGTGCTTTGAGCATTCCCTGTGAGGCCAGTATTAGTTTCCGATGCACCACTGCAAGTTCAATGTATTCCTTGGACTTTCACATTGACGATGAAACACAGAAATGGCATAGGAATTAAATACAAAAGGCACAATGCCGCCTTAAGTACAAGAATAGAGAATCTTCTTCGAGTCGGTGCTTTGAGCATTCCCTGTGATACCAGTATTAGTTTCCGATACACCACTGCAGGTTAAATGTATTCCTTGGAACTTCACATTGACGATGAAACACAGAAATCGCATCGGAATTAAATACAAAAGGCACAATGCCGCCTTAAGTACAAGAATAGAGACTCTTCTTACAGTCGGTGCTTTGAGCATTCCCTGTGAGACCAGTATTAGTTTCCGCTACACCTCAGCAGGTTCAGTTTATTCCTTGGACGTTCGCATTGACGATGAAACACAGAAATGGCATCGGAATGAAATACAAAAGGCACAATGCGCCTTAAGTACAAGAATAGAGACTCTTCTTACAGTCGGTGCTTTGAGCATTCCCTGTGAGACCAGTATTTGTTTCCGCTACACCTCTGCAGGTTCTTTTTATTCCTTGGACCTTCACATCGACAATGAAACACAGAAATCGCATCTGAATTAAATACAAAAAGCACAATGCCGCCATAAGTACAGGAATAGAGACTCTTCTTACAGTCGGTGCTTTGAGCATTCCCTGTGAGACCAGTATTAGTTTCCGCTACACCTCTGCAGGTTCAATGTATTCCTTGGACCTTCACATTGACGATGATACACAGAAATCGCATCGGAATTTAATACAAAAGGCACAATGCCGCCTTAAGTACAGGAATAGAGACTCTTCTTACAGTCGGTGATTTGAGCATTCCCTTTGAGACCAGTATTAGTTTCCCATACACCACTGCAGGTTCAATGTATTCCTTGGAACTTGACATTGACGATGAAACACAGAAATCGCATCGGAATCAAATACAAAAGGCACAATGCCGCCTTAAGTACAAGAATAGAGACTCTTCTTACAGTCGGTGCTTTGAGCATTCCCTGTGAGACCATTATTAGTTTCCGATACACCTCTGCAGGTTCAGTTTATACCTTGGACCTTCACATTGACGATGAAACACAGAAATCGCATCGGAATTAAATACAAAAGGCACAATGCCGCCTTAAGTACAAGAATAGAGAATCTTCTTACAGTCGGTGCTTTGAGCATTCCCTGTGAGACCAGTATTAGTTTCCGCTACACCTCTGCAGGTTCTTTTTATTCCTTGGACCTTCACATTGACGATGAAACACAGAAATGGCATCGGAATTAAATACAAAAGGCACAATGGCGCCATAAGTACAAGAATAGAGACTCTTCTTACAGTCGGTGCTTTGAGCATTCCCTGTGAGACCAGTATTAGTTTCCGCTACACCTCTGCAGGTTCTTTTTATTCCTTGGAACTTCACATTGACGATGAAACACCGAAATGGCATCGGAATTAAATACAAAAGCACAATGGCGCCATAAGTACAAGAATAGAGGCTCTTCTTACAGTCGGTGCTTTGGGCATTCCCTGTGAGACCAGTATTAGTTTCCGATACACCACTGCAGGTTGAATGTATTCCTTATATCTTCACATCGACAATGAAACACCGAAATCGCATCGGAATTAAATACAAAACGCACAATGCCGCCATAAGTACAGGAATAGAGACTCTTCTTACAGTCGGTGCTTTGAGCATTCCCTTCTGAGACCAATATTAGTTTCCCATACACCTCTGCAGGTTCAATGTATTCCTTGGAACTTGACATTGACGATGAAACACAGAAATCGCATCGGAATCAAATACAAAAGGCACAATGCCGCCTTAAGTAGAAGAATAGAGACTCTTCTTACAGTCGGTGCTTTGAGCATTCCCTGTGAGACCAGTATTAGTTTCCGCTACACCTCAGCAGGTTCAGTTTTTTTCCTTGGACCTTCACTTTGACGATGAAACACAGAAATGGCATCGGAATTAAATACAAAAGGCACAATGGCGCCATAAGTACAAGAATAGAGACTCTTCTTACAGTCGGGGCTTTTAGCATTCCCTGTGAGACCAGTATTAGATTCCGCTACACCTCTGCAGGTTCTTTTTATTCCTTGGACCTTCACATTGACGATGAAACACAGAAATGGCATCGGAATTAAATACAAAAGGCACAATGGCGCCATAAGTAGAAGAATAGAGACTCTTCTAACAGTCGGTGCTTTAGGCATTCCCTGTGAGACCAGTATTAGTTTCCGATACACCACTGCAGGTTGAATGTATTCCTTGGATCTTCACATTGACAATGAAACACAGAAATCGCATCGGAATTAAATGCAAAACGCACAATGCCGCCATAAGTACAGGAATAGAGACTCTTCTTACAGTCGGTGCTTTGAGCATTCCCTGTGAGACCAGTATTAGTTTCCGCTACACCTCTGCAGGTTCAATGTATTCCTTGGCCCTTCACATTGTCGATGATACATAGAAATCGCATCGGAATTAAATACAAAAGGCACAATGCCGCCTTAAGTACAAGAATAGAGACTCTTCTTACAGTCGGTGCTTTGAGCATTCCCTTTGAGACCAGTATTAGTTTCCCATACACCACTGCAGGTTCAATGCATTCCTGGGGACTTCACATTGACGATGAAACACAGAAATCGCATCGGAATCAAATGCAAAAGGCACAATGCCGCCTTAAGTACAAGAATAGAGACTCTTCTTACAGTCGGTGCTTTGAGCATTCCCTGTGAGACCATTATTAGTTTCCGATACACCTCTGCAGGTTCAGTTTATTCCTTGGACCTTCACATTGACGATGAAACACAGAAATGGCATCGGAATTAAATACAAAAGGCACAATGCTGCCTTAAGTACAAGAATAGAGCCTCATCTTACAGTCGGCGCTTTGAGCATTCCCTGTGAGACCAGTATTAGTTTCCGCTACACCTCTGCAGGTTCTTTTTATTCCTTGGACCTTCACATTGACGATGAAACACAGAAATGGCATCGGAATTAAATACAAAAGGCACAATGGCGCCATAAGTACAAGAATAGAGACTCTTCTTACAGTCGGTGCCTTTAGCATTCCCTGTGAGACCAGTAAGAGTATCCGATACACCACTGCAGGTCCAATCTATTCCTTGGACATACACATTGACGATGAAACACAGAAATTACATCGGAATTAAATACAAAAGGCACAATGCCGCCTTAAGTACAAGAATAGAGACTCTTCTTACAGTCGGTGCTTTGAGAATTCCCTTTGAGACCAGTATTAGTTTCCCATACACCACTGCAGGTTCAATGCATTCCTGGGGACTTCACATTGACGATGAAACACAGAAATCGCATCGGAATCAAATACAAAAGGCACAATGCCGCCTTAAGTACAAGAATAGAGCCTCATCTTACAGTCGGTGCTTTGAGCATTCCCTGTGAGACCAGTATTAGTTTCCGCTACACCTCAGCAGGTTCAGTTTTTTTTCTTGGACCTTCACATTGACGATGAAACACAGAAATGGCATCGGAATTAAATACAAAAGGCACAATGCCGCCTTAAGTACAAGAATAGAGACTCTTTTTACAGTCGGTGCTTTGAGCATTCCCTGTGAGACCAGTATTAGTTTCCGATACACCACTGCAGGTTGAATGTATTCCTTGGAACTTCACATTGACGATGAAACACAGAAATCGCACCGGAAATAAATACAAATGGCACAATGCCGCCTTAAGTACAAGAATAGAGACTCTTCATACAGTCGGTGCTTTGAGCATTCCCTGTAAGACCAGTATTAGTTTCCGACACACCACTGCAGATTCAATGTATTCCTTGGACCTTCGCATTGATGATGAAACACAGAAATCGCATCGGAATTAAATATAAAAGGCACAATGCCGCCTTAAGTACAAGAATAGAGACTCTTCTTACAGTCGGTGCTTTGAGCATTCCCTGTGAGACCAGTATTAGTTTCCGCTACACCTCTGCAGGGTCAGTTTATTCCTTGGACCTTCACATTGACGATGAAAAACAGAAATGGCATCGTCATTAAATACAAAAGGCACAATGCCGCCTTAGGTACAAGAATAGAGACTCTTCTTACAGTCGGTGCTTTGGGCATTCCCTGTGAGACCAGTATTAGTTTCCGATACACCACTGCAGGTTGAATGTATTCCTTGGATCTTCACATTGACGATGAAACACAGAAATGGCACCGGAATTAAATGCAAAAGGCACAATGCCGCCTTAAGTACAAGAATAGAGACTCTTCTTACAATCGGTGCTTAGAGCATTCCCTGTGAGGCCTGTATTAGTTTCCGATGCACCACTGCAGGTTCAATGTATTCCTTGGACTTTCACATTGACGATGAAACACAGAAATGGCATAGGAATTAAATACAAAAGGCACAATGCCGCCTTAAGTACAAGAATTGAGCCTCTTCTTACAGTCGGTGCTTTGAGCATTCCCTGTGATACCAGTATTAGTTTCCGATACACCACTACAGGTTAAATGTATTACTTGGAACTTCACATTGACGATGAAACACAGAAATCGCATCGGAATTAAATACAAAAGGCACAATGCCGCCTTAAGTACAAGAATAGAGACTCTTCTTACAGTCGGTGCTTTGAGCATTCCCTGTGAGACCAGTATTAGTTTCCGCTACACCTCAGCAGGTTCAGTTTATTCCTTGGACGTTCACATTGACGATGAAACACAGAAATGGCATCGGAATGAAATACAAAAGGCACAATGCGCCTTAAGTACAAGAATAGAGACTCTTCTTACAGTCGGTGCTTTGAGCATTCCCTGTGAGACCAGTATTTGTTTCCGCTACACCTCTGCAGGTTCTTTTTATTCCTTGGACCTTCACATCGACAATGAAACACAGAAATCGCATCGGAATTAAATACAAAACGCACAATGCCGCCATAAGTACAGGAATAGAGACTCTTCTTACAGTCGGTGATTTGAGCATTCCCTTTGAGACCAGTATTAGTTTCCCATACACCACTGCAGGTTCAATGTATTCCTTGGAACTTGATATTGACGATGAAACACAGATATCGCATCGGAATCAAATACAAAAGGCACAATGCCGCCTTAAGTACAAGAATAGAGACTCTTCTTACAGTCGGTGCTTTGAGCATTCCCTGTGAGACCATTATTAGTTTCCGCTACACCTCTGCAGGTTCAGTTTATACCTTGGACCTTCACATTGACGATGAAACACAGAAATGGCATCGGAATTAAATACAAAAGGCACAATGCCGCCTTAAGTATAAGAATAGAGCCTCTTCTTACAGTCGGTGCTTTGAGCACTCCCTGTGAGACCAGTATTAGTTTCCGCTACACCTCTGCAGGTTCTTTTTATTCCTTGGACCTTCACATTGACGATGAAACACAGAAATGGCATCGGAATTAAATACAAAAGGCACAATGGCGCCATAAGTACAAGAATAGAGACTCTTCTTACAGTCGGTGCTTTGAGCATTCCCTGTGAGACCAGTAATAGTATCCGATACACCACTGCAGGTTCAATCTGTTCCTTGGACATACACATTGACGATGAAACACAGAAATTACATCGGAATTAAATACAAAAGGAACAATCCCGCCTTAAGTACAAGAATAGAGATTCTTCTTACAGTCGGTTCTTTGAGCATTCCCTGTGAGACCAGTAATAGTATCCGATACACCACTGCAGGTTCAATCTGTTCCTTGGACATACACATTGACGATGAAACACAGAAATTACATCGGAATTAAATACAAAAGGAACAATGCCGCCTTAAGTACAAGAATAGAGATTCTTCTTACAGTCGGTTCTTTGAGCATTCCCTGTGAGACCAGTATTAGTTTCCGCTACACCTCAGCAGGTTGAGTTTTTTTCCTTGGACCTTCACTTTGACGATGAAACACAGAAATCGCATCGGAATTAAATACAAAACGCACAATGCCGCCATAAGTACAGGAATAGAGACTCTTCTTACAGTCGGTACTTTGAGCATTCCCTGTGAGACCAGTATTAGTTTCCGCTACACCTCTGCAGGTTCAATGTATTCCTTGGACCTTCACATTGTCGATGATACACAGAAATCGCATCGGAATTAAATACAAAAGGCACAATGCCGCCTTAAGTACAAGAATAGAGACTCTTCTTACAGTCGGTGCTTTGAGCATTCCCTTTGAGGCCAGTATTAGTTTCCCATACACCACTGCAGGTTCAATGCATTCCTTGGAACTTCACATTGAAGATGAAACACAGAAATCGCATCGGAATCAAATACAAAAGGCACAATGCCGCCTTAAGTACAAGAATAGATACTCTTCTTACAGTCGGTGCTTTGAGCATTCCCTGTGAGACCATTATTAGTTTCCGATACACCTCTGCAGGTTCAGTTTATTCCTTGGACCTTCACATTGACGATGAAACACAGAAATGGCATCGGAATTAATTAAAAAAGGCACAATGGCGCCATAAGTACAAGAATAGAGACTCTTCTTACAGTCGGTGCTTTGAGCAATCCCTGTTAGACCAGTAATAGTATCCGATACACCACTGCAGGTTCAATCTATTCCTTGGACATACACATTGACGATGAAACACAGAAATTACATCGGAATTAAATACAAAAGGAACAATGCCGCCTTAAGTACAAGAATAGAGATTCTTCTTACAGTCGGTGCTTTGAGCATTCCCTGTGAGACCAGTATTAGTTTCTGCTACACCTCAGCAGGTTCGGTTTTTTTCCTTGGACCTTCACATTGACGATGAAACATAGAAATGGCATCGGAATTAAATACAAAAGGCACAATGCCGCCTTAAGTACAAGAATAGAGACTCTTCTTACAGTCGGTGCTTTGAGCATTCCCTGTGAGGCCAGTATTAGTTTCCGATACACCACTGCAGGTTGAATGTATTCCTTGGATCTTCACATTGACGATGAAACACAGAAATCGCATCGGAATTAAATACAAATGGCACAATGCCGCCTTAAGTACAAGAATAGAGACTCTTCATACAGTCGGTGCTTTGAGCATTCCCTGTAAGACCAGTATTAGTTTCCGATACACCACTGCAGATTCAATGTATTTCTTGGACCTTCGCATTGATGATGAAACACAGAAATCGCATCGGAATTAATTACAAAAGGCACAATGCCGCCTTAAGAACAAGAATAGAGTCTCTTCTTACAGTCGGTGCTTTGAGCATTCCCTGTGAGACCAGTATTAGTTTCCACTACACCTCTTCATGTTCAGTTTATTTCTTGGACCTTCACATTGACGATGAAAAACAGAAATGGCATCGTCATTAAATACAAAAGGCACAATGCCGCCTTAGGTACAAGAATAGAGACTCTTCTTACAGTCGGTGCTTTGGGCATTCCCTGTGAGACCAGTATTAGTTTCCCATACACCACTGCAGGTTCAATGTATTCCTTGGAACTTGACATTGACGATGAAACACAGAAATCGCATCGGAATCAAATACAAAAGGCACAATGCCGAATTAAGTACAAGAATAGAGACTCTTCTTACAGTCGGTGCTTTGAGCATTCCCTGTGAGACCATTATTAGTTTCCGATACACCTCTGCAGGTTCAGTTTATACCTTGGACCTTCACATTGACGATGAAACACAGAAATCGCATCGGAATTAAATACAAAAGGCACAATGCCGCCTTAAGTACAAGAATAGAGAATCTTCTTACAGTCGGTGCTTTGAGCATTCCCTGTGAGACCAGTATTAGTTTCCGCTACACCTCTGCAGGTTCTTTTTATTCCTTGGACCTTCACATTGACGATGAAACACAGAAATGGCATCGGAAGTAAATACAAAAGGCACAATGGCGCCATAAGTACAAGAATAGAGACTCTTCTTACAGTCGGTGCTTTGAGCATTCCCTGTGAGACCAGTATTAGTTTCCGCTACACCTCTGCAGGTTCTTTTTATTCCTTGGAACTTCACATTGACGATGAAACACAGAAATGGCATCGGAATTAAATACAAAAGGCACAATGGCGATATAAGTACTAGAATAGAGACTCTTCTTACAGTCGGTGCTTTGGGCATTCCCTGTGAGACCAGTATTAGTTTCCGATACACCACTGCAGGTTGAATGTATTCCCTATATCTTCACATCGACAATGAAACACCGAAATCGCATCGGAATTAAATACAAATCGCACAATGCCGCCATAAGTACAGGAATAGAGACTCTTCTTACAGTCGGTGCTTTGAGCATTCCCTTTTGAGACCAGTATTAGTTTCCCATACACCACTGCAGGTTCAATGTATTCCTTGGAACTTGACATTGACGCTGAAACACAGAAATCGCATCGGAATCAAATACAAAAGGCACAATGCCACCTTAAGTACAAGAATAGAGACTCTTCTTACAGTCGGTGCTTTGAGCATTCCCTGTGAGACCAGTATTAGTTTCCGCTACACCTCAGCAGGTTCAGTTTTTTTCCTTGGACCTTCACTTTGACGATGAAACACAGAAATGGCATCGGAATTAAATACAAAAGGCACAATGGCGCCATAAGTACAAGAATAGAGACTCTTCTTACAGTCGGTGCTTTGAGCATTCCCTGTGTGACCAGTATTAGTTTCCGCTACACCTCTGCAGGTTCTTTTTATTCCTTGGACCTTCACATTGACGATGAAACACAGAAATGGCATCGGAATTAAATACAAAAGGCACAATGGCGCCATAAGTACAAGAATAGAGACTCTTCTAACAGTCGGTGCTTTGGGCATTCCCTGTGAGACCAGTATTAGTTTCCGATACACCACTGCAGGTTGAATGTATTCCTTGGATCTTCACATTGACAATGAAACACAGAAATCGCATCGGAATTAAATACAAAACGCACACTGCCGCCATAAGTACAGGAATAGAGACTCTTCTTACAGTCGGTGCTTTGAGCATTCCCTGTGAGACCAGTATTAGTTTCCGATACACCACTGCAGATTCAATGTATTTCTTGGACCTACGCATTGATGATGAAACACAGAAATCGCATCGGAATTAATTACAAAAGGCACAATGCCGCCTTAAGAACAAGAATAGAGACTCTTCTTACAGTCGGTGCTTTGAGCATTCCCTGTGAGACCAGTATTAGTTTCCGCTACACCTCTTCATGTTCAGTTTATTTCTTGGACCTTCACATTGACGATGAAAAACAGAAATGGCATCGTCATTAAATACAAAAGGCACAATGCCGCCTTAGGTACAAGAATAGAGACTCTTCTTACAGTCGGTGCTTTGGGCATTCCCTGTGAGACCAGTATTAGTTTCCCATACACCACTGCAGGTTCAATGTATTCCTTGGAACTTGACATTGACGATGAAACACAGAAATCGCATCGGAATCAAATACAAAAGGCACAATGCCGCCTTAAGTACAAGAATAGAGACTCTTCTTACAGTCGGTGCTTTGAGCATTCCCTGTGAGACCATTATTAGTTTCCGATACACCTCTGCAGGTTCAGTTTATACCTTGGACCTTCACATTGACGATGAAACACAGAAATCGCATCGGAATTAAATACAAAAGGCACAATGCCGCCTTAAGTACAAGAATAGAGAATCTTCTTACAGTCGGTGCTTTGAGCATTCCCTGTGAGACCAGTATTAGTTTCCGCTACACCTCTGCAGGTTCTTTTTATTCCTTGGACCTTCACATTGACGATGAAACACAGAAATGGCATCGGAAGTAAATACAAAAGGCACAATGGCGCCATAAGTACAAGAATAGAGACTCTTCTTACAGTCGGTGCTTTGAGCATTCCCTGTGAGACCAGTATTAGTTTCCGCTACACCTCTGCAGGTTCTTTTTATTCCTTGGAACTTCACATTGACGATGAAACACAGAAATGGCATCGGAATTAAATACAAAAGGCACAATGGCGCCATAAGTACTAGAATAGAGACTCTTCTTACAGTCGGTGCTTTGGGCATTCCCTGTGAGACCAGTATTAGTTTCCGATACACCACTGCAGGTTGAATGTATTCCCTATATCTTCACATCGACAATGAAACACCGAAATCGCATCGGAATTAAATACAAATCGAACAATGCCGCCATAAGTACAGGAATAGAGACTCTTCTTACAGTCGGTGCTTTGAGCATTCCCTTTTGAGACCAGTATTAGTTTCCCATACACCACTGCAGGTTCAATGTATTCCTTGGAACTTGACATTGACGATGAAACACAGAAATCGCATCGGAATCAAATACAAAAGGCACAATGCCACCTTAAGTACAAGAATAGAGACTCTTCTTACAGTCGGTGCTTTGAGCATTCCCTGTGAGACCAGTATTAGTTTCCGCTACACCTCAGCAGGTTCAGTTTTTTTCCTTGGCCCTTCACTTTGACGATGAAACACAGAAATGGCATCGATATTAAATACAAAAGGCACAATGGCGCCATAAGTACAAGAATAGAGACTCTTCTTACAGTCGGTGCTTTGAGCATTCCCTGTGTGACCAGTATTAGTTTCCGCTACACCTCTGCAGGTTCGTTTTATTCCTTGGACCTGCACATTGACGATGAAACACAGAAATGGCATCGGAATTAAATACAAAAGGCACAATGGCGCCATAAGTACAAGAATAGAGACTCTTCTAACAGTCGGTGCTTTGGGCATTCCCTGTGAGACCAGTATTAGTTTCCGATACACCACTGCAGGTTGAATGTATTCCTTGGATCTTCACATTGACAATGAAACACAGAAATCGCATCGGAATTAAATACAAAACGCACACTGCCGCCATAAGTACAGGAATAGAGACTCTTCTTACAGTCGGTACTTTGAGCATTCCCTGTGAGACCAGTATTAGTTTCCGCTACACCTCTGCAGGTTCAATGTATTCCTTGGACCTTCACATTGTCGATGATACAAAGAAATCGCAACGGAATTAAATACAAAAGGCACAATGCCGCATTAAGTACAAGAATAGAGACTCTTCTTACAGTCGGTGCTTTGAGCATTCCCTTTGAGACCAGTATTAGTTTCCCATACACCACTGCAGGTTCAATGCATTCCTGGGGACTTCACATTGACGATGAAACACAGAAATCGCATCGGAATAAAATACAAAAGGCACAATGCCGCCTTAAGTACAAGAATAGAGACTCTTCTTACAGTCGGTGCTTTGAGCATTCCCTGTTGACCATTATTAGTTTCCGATACACCTCTGCAGGTTCTTTTTATTCCTTGGACCTTCACATTGACGATGAAACATAGAAATGGCATCGGAATTAAATACAAAAGGCACAATGCTGCCTTAAGTACAAGAATAGAGCCTCTTCTTACAGTCGGTGCTTTGAGCATTCCCTGTGACACCAGTATTAGTTTCCGCTACACCTCTGCAGGTTCTTTTTATTCCTTGGACCTTCACATTGACGATGAAACACAGAAATGGCATCGGAATTAAATACAAAAGCACAATGGCGCCATAAGTACAAGAATAGAGACTCTTCTTACAGTCGGTGCCTTTAGCATTCCCTGTGAGACCAGTAATAGTATCCGATACACCACTGCAGGTTCAATCTATTCCTTGGACATACACATTGACGATGAAACACAGAAATTACATCGGAATTAAATACAAAAGGAACAATGCCGCCTTAAGTACAAGAATAGGGATTCTTCTTACAGTCGGTGCTTTGAGCATTCCCTGTGAGACCAGTATTAGTTTCCGCTACACCTCAGCAGGTTCAGTTTTTTTTCTTGGACTTTCACATTGACGATGAAACACAGAAATTTCATCGGAATTAAATACAAAAGGCACAATGCCGCCTTAAGTACAAGAATAGAGACTCTTCTTACAGTCGGTGCTTTGAGCATTCCCTGTGAGACCATTATTAGTTTCCGATACACCTCTGCAGGTTCTTTTTATTCCTTGGACCTTCACATTGACGATGAAACACAGAAATGGCATCGGAATTAAATACAAAAGGCACAATGCTGCCTTAAGTACAAGAATAGAGCCTCTTCTTACAGTCGGTGCTTTGAGCATTCCCTGTGACACCAGTATTAGTTTCCGCTACACCTCTGCAGGTTCTTTTTATTCCTTGGACCTTCACATTGACGATGAAACACAGAAATGGCATCGGAATTAAATACAAAAGCACAATGGCGCCATAAGTACAAGAATAGAGACTCTTCTTACAGTCGGTGCCTTTAGCATTCCCTGTGAGACCAGTAATAGTATCCGATACACCACTGCAGGTTCAATCTATTCCTTGGACATACACATTGACGATGAAACACAGAAATTACATCGGAATTAAATACAAAAGGCACAATGCCGCCTTAGGTACAAGAATAGAGACTCTTCTTACAGTCGGTGCTTTGGGCATTCCCTGTGAGACCAGTATTAGTTTCCGATACACCACTGCAGGTTGAATGTATTCCTTGGATCTTCACATTGACGATGAAACACAGAAATGGCACCGGAATTAAATACAAAAGGCACAATGCCGCCTTAAGTACAAGAATAGAGACTCTTCTTACAATCGGTGATTTGAGCATTCCCTGTGAGGCCAGTATTAGTTTCCGATGCACCACTGCAGGTTCAATGTATTCCTTGGACTTTCACATTGACGATGAAACACAGAAATGGCATAGGAATTAAATACAAAAGGCACAATGCGCCTTAAGTACAAGAATAGAGACTCTTCTTACAGTCGGTGCTTTGAGCATTCCCTGTGAGACCAGTATTTGTTTCCGCTACACCTCTGCAGGTTCTTTTTATTCCTTGGACCTTCACATCGACAATGAAACACAGAAATCGCATCGGAATTAAATACAAAATGCACAATGCCGCCATAAGTACAGGAATAGAGACTCTTCTTACAGTCGGTGCTTTGAGCATTCCCTGTGAGACCAGTATTAGTTTCCGCTACACCTCTGCAGGTTCAATGTATTCCTTGGACCTTCACATTGACGAGGATACACAGAAATCGCATCGGAATTAAATACAAAAGACACAATGCCGCCTTAAGTACAAGAATAGAGACTCTTCTTACAGTCGGTGATTTGAGCATTCCCTTTGAGACCAGTATTAGTTTCCCATACACCACTGCAGGTTCAATGTATTCCTTGGAACTTGACATTGACGATGAAACACAGAAATCGCATCGGAATCAAATACAAAAGGCACAATGCCGCCTTAAGTACAAGAATAGAGACTCTTCTTACAGTCCGTGCTTTGAGCATTCCCTGTGAGACCATTATTAGTTTCCGCTACACCTCTGCAGGGTCAGTTTATACCTTGGACCTTCACATTGACGATGAAACACAGAAATGGCATCGGAATTAAATACAAAAGGCACAATGGCGCCTTAAGTACAAGAATAGAGCCTCTTCTTACAGTCGGTGCTTTGAGCATTCCCTGTGAGACCAGTATTAGTTTCCGCTACACCACTGCAGGTTCTTTTTATTCCTTGGACCTTCACATTGACGATGAAACACAGAAATGGCATCGGAATTAAATACAAAAGGCACAATGGCGCCATAAGTACAAGAATAGAGACTCTTCTTACAGTCCGTGCTTTGAGCATTCCCTGTGAGA
This sequence comes from Schistocerca americana, assembly GCF_021461395.2. NCBI lineage: Eukaryota > Metazoa > Arthropoda > Insecta > Orthoptera > Acrididae > Schistocerca > Schistocerca americana. The sequence goes on along the minus strand of NC_060125.1, from coordinate 25,202,776 downwards.
CCATTATTAGTTTCCGATACACCTCTGCAGGTTCAGTTTATTCCTTGGACCTTCACATTGACTATGAAACACAGAAATGGCATCGGAATTAAATACAAAAGGCACAATGGCGCCATAAGTACAAGAATAGAGACTCTTCTTACAGTCGGTGCTTTGAGCAATCCCTGTGAGACCAGTAATAGTATCCGATACACTACTGCAGATTCAATCTATTCCTTGGACATACACATTGACGATGAAACACAGAAATTACATCGGAATTAAATACAAAAGGAACAATGCCGCCTTAAGTACAAGAATAGAGATTCTTCTTACAGTCGGTGCTTTGAGCATTCCCTGTGAGACCAGTATTAGTTTCTGCTACACCTCAGCAGGTTCGGTTTTTTTCCTTGGACCTTCACATTGACGATGAAACACAGAAATGGCATCGGAATTAAATACAAAAGGCACAATGCCGCCTTAAGTACAAGAATAGAGACTCTTCTTACAATCGGTGCTTTGAGCATTCCCTGTGAGGCCAGTATTAGTTTCCGATGCACCACTGCAGGTTCAATGTATTCCTTGGACTTTCACATTGATGATGAAACACAGAAATGGCATCGGAATTAAATACAAAAGGCACAATGCCGCCTTAAGTACAAGAATAGAGCCTCTTCTTACAGTCGGTGCTTTGAGCATTCCCTGTGAGACCAGTATTAGTTTCCGCTACTCCTCTGCAGGTTCAATGTATTCCTTGGACCTTCACATTGACGATGATACACAGAAATCGCATCGGAATTAAATACAAAAGGCACAATGCCGCCTTAAGTACAAGAATAGAGACTCGTCTTACAGTCGGTGATTTGAGCATTCCCTTTGAGACCAGTATTAGTTTCCCATACACCACTGCAGGTTCAATGTATTCCTTGGAACTTGACATTGACGATGAAACACAGAAATCGCATCGAAATCAAATACAAAAGGCACAATGCCGCCTTAAGTACAAGAATAGAGACTCTTCTTACAGTCGGTGCTTTGAGCATTCCCTGTGAGACCATTATTAGCTTCCGATACACCTCTGCAGGTTCAGTTTATTCCTTGGACCTTCACATTGACGATGAAACACAGAAATGGCATCCGAATTAAATAAAAAAGGCACAATGCCGCCTTAAGTACAAGAATAGAGCCTCTTCTTACAGTCGGTGCTTTGAGCATTCCCTGTGAGACCAGTATTAGTTTCCGCTACACCTCTGCAGGTTCTTTTTATTCCTTGGACCTTCACATTGACGATGAAACACAGAAACGGCATCGGAATTAAACACAAAAGGCACAATGGCGCCATAAGTACAAGAATAGAGACTCTTCTTACAGTCGGTGCTTTGAGCATTACCAGTGAGACCATTAATAGTATCCGATACACCACTGCAGGTTAAATCTATTCCTTGGACATACACATTGACGATGAAACACAGAAATTACATCGGAATTAAATACAAAAGGAACAATGCCGCCTTAAGTACAAGAATAGAGATTCTTCTTACAGTCGGTGCTTTGAGCATTCCCTGTGAGACCTGTATTAGTTTCCGCTACACCTCAGCAGGTTCAGTTTTTTTCCTTGGACCTTCACTTTGACGATGAAACACAGAAATGGCATCGGAATTAAATACAAAAGGCACAATGGCGCCATAAGTACAAGAATAGAGACTCTTCTTACAGTCGGTGCTTTGAGCATTCCCTGTGAGACCAGTATTAGTTTCCGCTACACCTCTGCAGGTTCTTTTTATTCCTTGGACCTTCACATTGACGATTAAACACAGAAATGGCATCGGAATTAAATACAAAAGGCACAATGGCGCCATAAGTACAAGAATAGAGACTCTTCTTACAGTCGGTGCTTTGGGCATTCCCTGTGAGACCAGTATTAGTTTCCGATACACCACTGCAGGTTGAATGTATTCCTTGGATCTTCACATTGACAATGAAACACAGAAATCGCATCGGAATTAAATACAAAACGCACAATGCCGCCATAAGTACAGGAATAGAGACTCTTCTTACAGTCGGTGCTTTGAGCATTCCCTGTGAGACCAGTATTAGTTTCCGCTACACCTCTGCAGGTTCAATGTATTCCTTGGACCTTCACATTGACGATGATACACAGAAATCGCTTCGGAATTAAATACAAAAGGCACAATGCCGCCTTAAGTACAAGAATAGAGACTCTTCTTACAGTCGGTGCTTTAAGCATTCCCTTTGTGACCAGTATTAGTTTCCCACACACCACTGCAGGTTCAAAGTATTCCTTGGAACTTCACATTGACGATGAAACACAGAAATCGAATCGGAATCAAATACAAAAGGCACAATGCCGCCTTAACTACAAGAATAGAGACTCTTCTTACAGTCGGTGCTTTGAGCATTCCCTGTGAGACCATTATTAGTTTCCGATACACCTCTGCAGGTTCAGTTTATTCCTTGGACCTTCACATTGACGATGAAACACAGGAATGGCATCGGAATTAAATACAAAAGGCACAATGCTGCCTTAAGTACAAGAATAGAGACTCTTCTTACACTCGGTGCTTTGAGCATTCCCTGTGAGACCAGTATTAGTTTCCGCTACACCTCTGCAGGTTCTTTTTATTCCTTGGACCTTCACATTGACGATGAAACACAGAAATGGCATCGGAATTAAGTACAAAAGGCACAATGGCGCCATAAGTACAAGAATAGAGACTCTTCTTACAGTCGGTGCTTTGAGCATTTCCTGTGAGACCAGTAATAGTATCCGATACACCACTGCAGGTTCAATCTATTCCTTGGACATACACATTTACGATGAAACACAGAAATTACATCGGAATTAAATACAAAAGGAACAATGCCGCCTTAAGTACAAGAATAGAGATTCTTCTTACAGTCGGTGCTTTGAGCATTCCCTGTGAGACCAGTATTAGTTTCCGCTACACCTCAGCAGGTTCAGTTTTTTTCCTTGGACCTTCACAATGACGATGAAACACAGAAATGGCAACGGAATTAAATACAAAAGGCACAATGCCGCCTTAAGTACAAGAATAGAGACTCTTCTTACAGTCGGTGCTTTGAGCATTCCCTGTGAGACCAGTATTAGTTTCCGATAAACCACTGCAGGTTGAATGTATTCCTTGGAACTTCACATTGACGATGAAACACAGAAATCGCATCGGAATTAAATACAAATGGCACAATGCCGCCTTAAGTACAAGAATAGAGACTCTTCTTACAGTCGGTGCTTTGAATATTCCCTGCAAGACCAGTATTAGTTTCCGCTACACCTCTGCAGGTTCAGTTTATTCCTTGGACCTTCACATTGACGATGAAACACAGAAATGGCATCGGAATTAAATACAAATGGCACAATGCCGCCTTAAGTACAAGAATAGAGACTCTTCTTACAGTCGGTGTTTTGAGCATTCCCTGTGAGACCAGTATTAGTTTCCGATACACCACTGCAGATTCAATGTATTCCTTGGACCTTCGCATTGATGATGAAACACAGAAATCGCATCGGAATTAAATACAAAAGGCACAATGCCGCCTTAAGTACAAGAATAGAGACTCTTCTTACAGTCGGTGATTTGAGCATTCCCTGTGAGACCAGTATTAGTTTCCGCTACACCTCTGCAGGTTCAGTTTATTCCTTGGACCTTCACATTGACGATGAAACACAGAAATGGCATCGTCATTAAATACAAAAGGCACAATGCCGCCTTAGGTACAAGAATAGAGACTCTTCTTACAGTCGGTGCTTTGGGCATTCCCTGTGAGACCAGTATTAGTTTCCGATACACCACTGCAGGTTGAATGTATTCCTTGGATCTTCACATTGACAATGAAACACAGAAATCGCATCGGAATTTAAAACAAAACGCACAATGCCGCCATAAGTACAGAAATAGAGACTCTTCTTATAGTCGGTGCTTTGAGCATTCCCTGTGAGACCAGTATTAGTTTCCGCTACACCTCTGCAGGTTCAATGTATTCCTTGGACCATCACATTGATGATGATACACAGAAATCGCATCGGAATTAAATACAAAAGGCACAATGCCGCCTTAAGTACAAGAATAGAGACTCTCCTTACAGTCGGTGCTTTGAGCATTCCCTTTGAGACCAGTATTAGTTTCCGATACACCACTGCAGGTTCAATGTATTCCTTGGAACTTCACATTGACGATGAAACACAGAAATCGCATCGGAGTCAAATACAAAAGGCACAATGCCGCCTTAAGTACAAGAATAGAGACTCTTCTAACAGTCGGTGCTTTGAGCATTCCCTGTGAGACCAGTATTAGTTTCCGATACACCTCTGCAGGTTCAGTTTATTCCTTGGACCTTCACATTGACGATGATACACAGAAATGGCATCGGAATAAAATACAAAAGGCACAATGCCCCCTTAAGTACACGAATAGAGACTCTTCTTACAGTCGGTGCTTTGAGCATTCCCTGTGAGACCAGTATTAGTTTCCGCTACACCTCAGCAGGTTCAGTTTATTCCTTGGACCTTCACATTGACGATGAAACACAGAAATCGCATCGGAATGAAATACAAAAGGCACAATGCGCCTTAAGTACAAGAATAGAGACGCTTCTTACAGTCGGTGCTTTGAGCATTAGCTGTGAGACCAGTATTTGTTTCCGCTACACGTCTGCAGGTTCTTTTAATTCCTTGGACCTTCACATTGACGATGAAACACAGAAATCCCATCGGAATTAAATACAAAAGGCACAATGCCGCCTTAAGTACAAGAATAGAGACTCTTCTTACAGTCGGTGCTTTGAGCATTCCCTGTGAGACCAGTATTAGTTTCCGCCACACCTCAGCAGGTTCAGATTATTCCTTGGACCTTCACATTGACGATGAAGCACAGAAATGGCATCGGAATTAAATACAAAAGGCACAATGGTGCCATAAGTACAAGAATAGAGACTCTTCTTACAGTCTGTGCTTTGAGCATTCCCTGTGAGACCAGTATTAGTTTCCGATACACCACTGCAGGTTCAATGTATTCTTTGGAACTTCACATTGACGATGAAACACAGAAATCGCATCGGAATTAAATACAAAAGGCACAATGCCGCCTTAAGTACAAGAATAGAGACTCTTCTTACAGTCGGTGCTTTGAGCATTCCCTGTGAGACCAGTATTAGATTCCGCTACACCTCTGCAGGTTCAGTTTATTCCTTGGACCTTCACATTGACGATGAAACAAAAAAATGGCATCGTAATTAAATACAAAAGGCACAATGCCGCCTTAAGTACAAGAATAGAGATTCTTCTTACAGTCGGTGCTTTGAGCATTCCCTGTGAGACCAGTATTAGTTTCCGCTACACCTCAGCAGGTTCAGTTTTTTTCCTTGGACCTTCACATTGACGATGAAACACAGAAATGGCATCGGAATTAAATACAAAAGGCACAATGCCGCCTTATGTACAAGAATAGAGACTCTTCTTACAGTTGGTGCTTTGAGCATTCCCTGTGAGACCAGTATTAGTTTCCGCTACACCTCTGCAGGTTCAATGTATTCCTTGGACCATCACATTGACGATGATACACAGAAATCGCATCGGAATTAAATACAAAAGGCACAATGCCGCCTTATGTACAAGAATAGAGACTCTTCTTACAGTCGGTGCTTTGAGCATTCCCTTTGAGACCAGTATTAGTTTCCGATACACCACTGCAGGTTCAATGTATTCCTTGGAACTTCACATTGACGATGAAACACAGAAATCGCATCGGAGTCAAATACAAAAGGCACAATGCCGCCTTAAGTACAAGAATAGAGACTCTTCTTACAGTCGGTGCTTTGAGCATTCCCTGTGAGACCAGTATTAGTTTCCGATACACCTCTGCAGGTTCAGTTTATTCCTTGGACCTTCACATTGACGATGAAACACAGAAATGGCATCGGAATAAAATACAAAAGGCACAATGCCGCCTTAAGTACAAGAATAGAGACTCTTCTTACAATCGGTGCTTTGAGCATTCCCTGTTAGGCCAGTATTAGTTTCCGATGCACCACTGCAGGTTCAATGTATTCCTTGGACATTCACATTGACGATGAAACACAGAAATGGCATCGGAATTAAATACAAAAGGCACAATGCCGCCTTAAGTACAAGAATAGAGCCTCTTCTTACAGTCGGTGCTTTGAGCATTCCCTGTGAGACCAGTATTAGTTTCCGATACACCACTGCAGGTTCAATGTATTCCTTGGAACTTCACATTGACGATGAAACACAGAAATCGCATCGGAATTAAATACAAAAGGCACAATGCCCCCTTAAGTACAAGAATAGAGACTCTTCTTACAGTCCGTGCTATGAGCATTCCCTGTGAGACCAGTATTAGTTTCCGCCACACCTCTGCAGGTTCAGTTTATTCCTTGGACCTTCACATTGACGATGAAACACAGAAATAGCATCGGAATTAAATTCAAATGGCACAATGCCGCCTTAAGTACTGGAATAGAGACTCTTCTTACAGTCGGGACTTTGAGCATTCTCTGTCAGACCAGTATTAGTTTCCCCTACACCTCTGCAGGTTCAATGTATTCCTTGGACCTTCACATTGACGATGATACACAGAAATCGCATCGGAATTAAATACAAATGGAACAATGCCGCCTTAAGTACAAGAATAGAGACTCTTCTTACAGTCGGTGCTTTGAGCATTCCCTTTGAGACCAGTATTAGTTTCCGATTCATCACTGCAGGTTCAATGTATTCCTTGGAATTTCACATTGACGATGAAACACAGAAATCGCATGGGAATCAAATACAGAAGGCACAAAGCCGCCTTAAGTAAAAGAATAGAGACTCTTCTTACAGTCGGTGTTTTGAGCATTCCCTGTGAGACCAGTATTAGTTTCCGCTACACCTCTGCAGGTTCAGTTTATTCCTTGGACCTTCACATTGACGATGAAACACAGAAATGGCATCGGAATTAAATACAAAAGGCACAATGCGCCTTAAGTACAAGAATAGAGACTCTTCTTATAGTCGGTGCTTTGAGCATTCCCTGTGAGACCAGTATTAGTTTCCGCTACACCTCTGCAGGTTCTTTTTATTCCTTGGACCTTCACATTGTCGATGAAACACAGAAATCCCATCGGAATTAAATACAAAAGGCACAATGCCGCCTTAAGTACAAGAATAGAGACTCTTCTTACAGTCGGTGCTTTGAGCATTCCCTGTGAGACCAGTATTAGTTTCCGCTACACCTCTGCAGGTTCAGTTTATTCCTTGGACCTTCACATTGATGATGAAACGAAGAAATGGCATCGGAATTAAATACAAAAGGCACAATGCCGCCTTAAGTACAAGAATAGAGACTCTTCTTACAGTCGGTGCTTTGAGCATTCCCTGTGAGACCAGTATTAGTTTCCGATACACCACTGCAGGTTCAATGTATTCCTTGGAACTTCACATTGACGATGAAACACAGAAATCGCATCGGAATTAAATACAAAAGGCACAATGCCGCCTTAAGTACAAGAATAGAGACTCTTCTTGCAGTCGGTGCTTTGAGCATTCCCTGTGAGACCAGTATTAATTTCCGCTACACCTATGCAGGTTCAGTTTATTCCTTGGACCTTCACATTGACGATGAAACACATATATGGCATCGGAATTAAATACAAAAGGCACAATGCCGCCTTAAGTACAAGAATAGAGACTCTTCTTACACCGGTGCTTTGAGCATTCCCTGTGGGACCAGTATTAGTTTCCGATACACCACTGCTGGTTCAATGTATTCCTTGGACCTTCGCATTGACGATGAAACACAGAAACCGCATCGGAATTAAATACAAAAGACACAATGCCGCCTTAAGTACAAGAATAGAGACTCTTCTTACAGTCGGTGATTTGAGCATTCCCTGTGAGACCAGTATTAGTTTCCGCTACACCTCTGCAGGTTCAGTTTATTCCTTGGACCTTCACATTGACGATAAAACACAGAAATGGCATCGGAATTAAATACAAAAGGCACAATGCCGAGTTAAGTACAAGAATAGAGACTCTTCTTACAGTCGGTGCTTTGAGCATTCCCTGTGAGACCAGTATTAGTTTCCGCTACACCTCTGCAGGTTCAGTTTATTCTTTGGACCTTGACATAGACGATGAAACACAGAAATGGCATCGGAATTAAATACAAAAGGCACAATGCCGCCTTAAGTACAAGAATAGAGACTCTTCTTACAGTCGGTGCTTTGAGCATTCCCTGTGAGACCAGTATTAGTTTCCGATACACCACTGCCGGTTCAATGTATTCCTTGGAACTTCAAATTGACGATGAAACACAGAAATCGCTCGGAATTAAATACAAAAGCACAATGCCGATTTATGTACAAGAATAGAGAATCTTCTTACAGTCGGTGCTTTGAGCATTCCCTGTGAGACCAGTATTAGTTTCCGATACTCCTCTGCAGGTTCACTTTACGCCTTGGTCCTTCACATTGACGATGAAACACAGAAATGGCATCGGAATTAAATACAAATGGCACAATGCCGCCTTAAGTACAAGAATAGAGACTCATTTAGCAGTCGGTGCTTTGAGCATTCCCTGTGAGAAAAGTATTAGTATCCGATACACCACAGCAGGTTCAATGTATTCCTTGGAACTTCACATTGACGATGAAACACAGAAATCGCATGGGAATCAAATACAAAAGGCACAATGCCTCCTTAAGTACAAGAATAGTGACTCTTCTTACAGTCGGTGCTTTGAGCATTCCCTGTGAGACCAGTATTAGTTTCCGATACTCCTCTGCAGGTTCACTTTATTCCTTGGACCTTCAAATTGACGATGAAACACAGAAATGGCTTCGGAATTAAATACAAAAGGCACAATGCCGCCTTAAGTACAAGAATAGAGACTCTGCTTACAGTCAGTGCTTTGAGCATTCCCTGTGAGACCAGTATTAGTTTCCGCTACACCACTGCAGGTTCAATGTATTCCTTGGAACTTCACACTGACGATGAAACACAGAAATCGCATCGGAATCAAATACAAAAGGCACAATGCCGCCTTAAGTACAAGAATAGAGACTCTTCTTACAGTCGGTGCTTTGAGCATTCCCTGTGAGACCAGTATTAGTTTCCGATACACCACTGCAGGTTCAATGTATTCCTTGGACCTTCACATTGACGATGAAACACAGAAATCGCATCGGAATTAAATACAAAACGCACAATGCCGCCTTAAGTACAAGAATAGAGACTCTTCTTACAGTCGATGCTTTGAGCATTCCCTGTGAGACCAGTAATAGTTTCCGCTACACCTCTGCAGGTTCAATGTATTCCTTGGACCTTCACATTGACAATGATACACAGAAATCGCATCGGAATTAAGTACAAAAGGCTCAATGCCGCCTTAAGTACAAGAATAGAGACTCACCTTACAGTCGGTGCTTTGAGCATTCCCTGTGAGACCAGTATTAGTTTCCGCTACACCTCTGCAGGTTCAGTATATTCCTTGGACCTTCACATTGACGATGAAACACAGAAATCGCATCGGAATTAAATACAAAAGGCACAATGCCACCTTAAGTACAAGAATAGAGACTCTTCTTACAGTCGGTGCTTTGAGCATTCTCTGTGAGACCAGTATTAGTTTCCGCTACACCTCTGCAGGTTCAATGCATTCCTTGGAACTTCACATTGACGATGAAACACAGAAATGGCATCGGAATTAAATACAAAAGACACAATACCGCCTTAAGTACAAGAATAGAGACTCTTCTTACAGTCGGTGCTATGAGCATTCCCTGTGAGACCAGTATTAGTTTCCGCCACACCTCTGCAGGTTCAGTTTATTCCTTGGACCTTCACATTGACGATGAAACACAGAAATAGCATCGGAATTAAATACAAATGGCACAATGCCGCCTTAAGTACTGGAATAGAGACTCTTCTTACAGTCGGGACTTTGAGCATTCTCTGTCAGACCAGTATTAGTTTCCCCTACACCTCTGCAGGTTCAATGTATTCCTTGGACCTTCACATTGACGATGATACACAGAAATCGCATCGGAATTAAATACAAATGGCACAATGCCGCCTTAAGTACAAGAATAGAGACTCTTCTTACAGTCGGTGCTTTGAGCATTCCCTTTGAGACCAGTATTAGTTTCCGATTCACCACTGCAGGTTCAATGTATTCCATGGAATTTCACATTGACGATGAAACACAGAAATCGCATGGGAATCAAATACAAAAGGCACAAAGCCGCCTTAAGTAAAAGAATAGAGACTCTTCTTACAGTCGGTGTTTTGAGCATTCCCTGTGAGACCAGTATTAGTTTCCGCTACACCTCTGCAGGTTCAGTTTATTCCTTGGACCTTCACATTGACGATGAAACACAGAAATGGCATCGGAATTAAATACAAAAGGCACAATGCGCCTTAAGTACAAGAATAGAGACTCTTCTTATAGTCGGTGCTTTGAGCATTCCCTGTGAGACCAGTATTAGTTTCCGCTACACCTCTGCAGGTTCTTTTTATTCCTTGGACCTTCACATTGTCGATGAAACACAGAAATCCCATCGGAATTAAATACAAAAGGCACAATGCCGCCTTAAGTACAAGAATAGAGACTCTTCTTACAGTCGGTGCTTTGAGCATTCCCTGTGAGACCAGTATTAGTTTCCGCTACACCTCTGCAGGTTCAGTTTATTCCTTGGACCTTCACATTGATGATGAAACGAAGAAATGGCATCGGAATTAAATACAAAAGGCACAATGCCGCCTTAAGTACAAGAATAGAGACTCTTCTTACAGTCGGTGCTTTGAGCATTCCCTGTGAGACCAGTATTAGTTTCCGATACACCACTGCAGGTTCAATGTATTCCTTGGAACTTCACATTGACGATGAAACACAGAAATCGCATCGGAATTAAATACAAAAGGCACAATGCCGCCTTAAGTACAAGAATAGAGACTCTTCTTGCAGTCGGTGCTTTGAGCATTCCCTGTGAGACCAGTATTAATTTCCGCTGCACCTCTGCAGGTTCAGTTTATTCCTTGGACCTTCACATTGACGATGAAACACAGAAATGGCATCGGAATTAAATACAAAAGGCACAATGCCGCCTTAAGTACAAGAATAGAGACTCTTCTTACACCGGTGCTTTGAGCATTCCCTGTGAGACCAGTATTAGTTTCCGATACACCACTGCTGGTTCAATGTATTCCTTGGACCTTCGCATTGACGATGAAACACAGAAACCGCATCGGAATTAAATACAAAAGACACAATGCCGCCTTAAGTACAAGAATAGAGACTCTTCTTACAGTCGGTGATTTGAGCATTCCCTGTGAGACCAGTATTAGTTTCCGCTACACCTCTGCAGGTTCAGTTTATTCCTTGGACCTTCACATTGACGATAAAACACAGAAATGGCATCGGAATTAAATACAAAAGGCACAATGCCGCCTTAAGTACAAGAATAGAGACCCTTCTTGCAGTCGGTGCTTTGAGCATTCCCTGTGAGACCAGTATTAGTTTCCGCTACACCTCTGCAGGTTCAGTTTATTCTTTGGACCTTCACATAGACTATGAAACACAGAAATGGCATCGGAATTAAATACAAAAGGCACAATGCCGCCTTAAGTACAAGAATAGAGACTCTTCTTACAGTCGGTGCTTTGAGCATTCCCTGTGAGACCAGTATTAGTTTCCGATACACCACTGCCGGTTCAATGTATTCCTTGGAACTTCAAATTGACGATGAAACACAGAAATCGCTCGGAATTAAATACAAAACCACAATGCCGATTTATGTACAAGAATAGAGAATCTTCTTACAGTCGGTACTTTGAGCATTCCCTGTGAGACCAGTATTAGTTTCCGATACTCCTCTGCAGGTTCACTTTACTCCTTGGCCTTCACATTGACGATGAAACACAGAAATGGCATCGGAATTAAATACAAATGGCACAATGCCGCCTTAAGTACAAGAATAGAGACTCATTTAACAGTCGGTGCTTTGAGCATTCCCTGTGAGACCAGTATTAGTATCCGATACACCACAGCAGGTTCAATGTATTCCTTGGAACTTCACATTGACGATGAAACACAGAAATCGCATGGGAATCAAATACAAAAGGCACAATGCCTCCTTAAGTACAAGAATAGTGACTCTTCTTACAGTCGGTGCTTTGAGCATTCCCTGTGAGACCAGTATTAGTTTCCGATACTACTCTGCAGGTTCACTTTATTCCTTGGACCTTCAAATTGACGATGAAGCACAGAAATGGCATCGGAATTAAATACAAAAGGCACAATGCCGCCTTAAGTACAAGAATAGAGACTCATCTTACAGTCGGTGCTTTGAGCATTCCCTGTGAGACCAGTATTAGTTTCCGCTACAACTCTGCAGGTTCAGATTATTCCTTGGACCTTCACATTGACGATGAAACACAGAAATGGCATCGGAAGTAAATACAAAAAGCACAATGCCGCCTTAAGTACAAGAATAGAGACTCTTCTTACCGTCGGTGCTTTGAGCATTCCCTGTGAGACCAGTATTAGTTTCCGCTACACCACTGCAGGTTCAGTTTATTCCTTAGACCTTCACATTGACGATGAATAACCGAAATGGCATCGTAATTAAATACAAAAACACAATGCCGCCTTAAGTACAAGAATGGAGACTCTTCTTACAGTCGGTGCTTTGAGCATTCCCTGTGAGACCCGTATTAGTTTCCGCCACACCTCTGCAGGTGCAGTTTATTCCTTGGACCTTCACATTGACGATGAAACACAGAAATGGCATCGGAATTAAATACAAAAGGCACAATGCCGCCTTAAGTACAAGAATAGAGACTCTTCTTACCGTCGGTGCTTTGAACATTCCCTGTGTGACCAGTATTAGTTTCCGCTACACCTCTGCAGGTTCAGTATATTCCTTGGACCTTCACATTGACGATGAAACACAGAAATAGCATCGGAATTAAATACAAAAGGCACAATGCCGCCTTAAGTACAAGAATAGAGACTCTTCTTGCAGTCGGTGCTTTGAGCATTCCCTGTGAGACCAGTATTAGTTTCCGATACACCACTGCAGGTTCAATGTATTACTTGGACCTTCACATTGACGATGAAACACAGAAATCGCATCGGCATTAAATACCAAACGCTAAATGCCGCCTTATGTACAAGAATAGAGACTCTTCTTGCAGTCGGTGCTTTGAGCATTCCCTGTGAGACCAGTATTAGTTTCCGATACACCACTGCAGGTTCAATGTATTACTTGGACCTTCACATTGACGATGAAACACAGAAATCGCATCGGCATTAAATACCAAACGCTAAATGCCGCCTTATGTACAAGAATAGAGACTCTTCTTACAGTCGGTGCTTTGAGCATTCCCTGTGAGACCAGTATTAGTTACCGCTACACCACTGCAGGTTCAATGTATTCCTTGGACCTTCACATTGACGATGATACACAGAAATCGCATCGGAATTAAGTACAAAAGGCACAATGCCGCCTTAAGTACAAGAATAGAGACTCTCCTTACAGCCGGTGCTTTGAGCATTCCCTGTGAGACCAGTATTAGTTTCCGCTACACCTCTGCAGGTTCAGTATATTCCTTGGACCTTCACATTGACGATGAAACACAGAAATCGCATCGGCATTAAATACAAAAGGCACAATGCCACCTTAAGTACAAGAATAGGGACTCTTCTTACAGTCGGTGCTTTGAGCATTCCCTGTGAGCCCAGTATTACTTTCCGCTACACCTCTGCAGGTTCAATGTATTCCTTGGAACTTCACATTGACGATGAAACACAGAAATGGCATCGGAATTAAATACAAAAAGCACAATGAAGCCTTAAGTACAAGAATAGAGACTCTTCTAACAGTCGGTGCTTTGAGCATTCCCTGTGAGACCAGTATTAGTTTCCGATACACCACTGCAGGTTCAATGTATTCCTTGGACCTTCACATTGACAATGAAACACAGATATGGCATCGGAATTAAATACAAAAAGCACAATGCCGCCTTAAGTACAAGAATAGAGACTCTTCTTGCAGTCGGTGCTTTGAGCATTCCATGTGAGACCAGTATTAGTTTCCGATACACCACTGCAGGTTCAATGTATCCCTTGGACTTCGCATTGACGATGAATCACAGAAATCGCATCGGAATTAAATACAAAAGGCACAATGCCGCCTTAAGTACAAGAATAGAGACTCATCTTACAGTCGGTGCTTTGAGCACTCCCTGTCAGACCAGTATTAGTTTCCGATACTCCTCTGCAGGTTCAGTTTATTCCTTGGACCTTCACATTGACGATGAAACACAGAAATGGCATCGGAATTAAATACAAAACGCACAATGCCGCCTTAAGTACAAGAATAGAGCCTCTTCTTACAGTCGGTGCTTTGAGCATTCCCTGTGAGACCAGTATTAGATTCCGATACACCACTGCAGGTTCAATTTATTCCTTGGACCTTCACATTGACGATGAAACACAGAAATCGCATCGGAATTAAATACAAAAGGCACAATGCCGCCTTAAGTACAAGAATAGAGACTCTTCTTACAGTCGGTGCTTTGAGCATTCCCTGTGAGACAAGTATTAGTTTCCGATACATCTCTCCAGGTTCAGATTATTCCTTGGACCTTCACATTGACGATGAAACACAGAAATGGCATCGGAATTAAATACAAAAGGCACAATGCCGCCTTAAGTACAAGGATAGAGACTCTTCTTACAGTCGGTGCTTTGAGCATTCCCTGTGAGACCAGTATTAGTTTCCGATACACCACTGCAGGTTCAATGTATTCCTTGGAACTTCACACTGACGATGAAACACAGAAATCGCATCGGAATCAAATACAAATGGCGCAATGCCGCCTTAAGTTCTAGGATAGAGACTCTTCTTACAGTCGGTGCTTTGAGCATTCCCTGTGAGACCAGTATTAGTTTCCGATACACCACTGCAGGTTCAATGTATTCCTTGGAACTTCACAGTGACGATCAAACACAAAAATCGCATCGAAATGAAATACAAAAGGCACAATGCCGCCTTAAGTACAAGAATAGAGACTCTTCTTGCAGTCGGTGCTTTGAGCATTCCCTGTGAGACCAGTATTAGTTTCCGATACACCACTGCAGGTTCAATGTATTCCTTGGACCTTCACATTGTCGATGAAACACAGAAATCGCATCGGAATTAAATACAAAACGCACAATGCCGCCTTATGTACAAGAATATAGACTCTTCTTTCAGTCGGTGCTTTGAGCATTCCCTGTGAGACCAGTATTAGTTACCGCTACACCTCTGCAGGTTCAATGTATTCCTTGGGCCTTCACATTGACGATGATACACAGAAATCGCATCGGAAATAAGTACAAAAGGCACAATGCCGCCTTAAGTACAAGAATAGAGACTCTTCTTACAGTCGGTGCTTTGAGCATTCCCTGTCAGACCAGTATTACTTTCCGCTACACATCTGCAGGTTCAGTATATTCCTTGGACCTTCACATTGACGATGAAACACAGAAATGGCATCGGAATTAAATACAAAAGGCACAATGCCGCCTTAAGTACAAGAATAGAGACTCTTCTTACAGTCGATGCTTTGAGCATTACCTGTGAGACCAGTATTAGTTTCCGCTACACCTCTGCAGGTTCAGTTTATTCCTTGGACCTTCACATTGACGATGAAACACAGAAATGGCATCGGAATTAAATACAAAAGGCACAATACCGCCTTAAGTACAAGAATAGAGACTCTTCTTACAGTCGGTGCTTTGAGCATTCCCTGTGAGACCAGTATTAGTTTCCGATACACCACTGCAGGTTCCATGTATTCCTTGGACCTTCGCATTGACGATGAATCACAGAAATCGCATCGCAATTAAATACAAAATGCACAATGCCGCCTTAAGTACAAGAATAGAGACTCTTCTTACAGTCGGTGCTTTGAGCATTCCCTGTGAGACCAGTATTAGTTTCCGGTACACCTCTGCAGGTTCAGGTTATTCCTAGGACCTTCACATTGACGATAAAACACAGAAATGGCATCGGAATTAAATACAAAACGCACAATGCCGCCTTAAGTACAAGAATAGAGACTCGTCTTACAGTCGGTGCTTTGAGCATTCCCTGTGAGACCAGTATTAGTTTCCGATACACCACTGAAGGTTCAATGTATTCCTTGGACCTTCACATTGAAGATGAAACTCAGAAATCGCATCGGAATTAAATACAAAAGGCACAATGCCGCCTGAAGTACAAGAATAGAGACTCTTCTTACAGTCGGTGCTTTGAGCATTCCCTGTGAGACCAGTATTAGTTTCCGCTACACCTCTGCAGGTTCAGATTATTCCTTGGACCTTCACATTGACGATGAAACACAGAAATGGCATCGGAATTAAATACAAAAGGCACAATGCCGCCTTAAGTACAAGAATGGAGACTCTTCTTACAGTCGGTGCTTTGAGCATTCCCTGTGAGACCCGTATTAGTTTCCGCTACACCTCTGCAGGTGCAGTTTATTCCTTGGACCTTCACATTGACGATGAAACACAAAAATGGCATCGGAATTAAATACAAAAGGCACAATGCCGCCTTAAGTACAAGGATAGAGCCTCTTCTTACAGTCGGTGCTTTGAGCATTCCCTGTGAGACCAGTATTAGTTTCCGATACACCACTGCAGGTTCAATGTATTCCTTGGAACTTCACACTGACGATGAAACACAGAAATCGCATCGGAATGAAATACAAAAAGCACAATGCCGCCTTAAGTACAAGAATAGAGACTTATCTTGCAGTCGGTGCTTTGAGCATTCCCTGTGAGACCAGTATTAGTTTCCGATACACCACTGCAGGTTCAATGTATTCCTTGGACCTTCACATTGACGATGAAACACAGAAATCGCATCGGAAATAAGTACAAAAGGCACAATGCCGCCTTAAGTACAAGAATGGAGACTCTTCTTTCAGTCGGTGCTTTGAGCATTCCCTGTCAGACCAGTATTAGTTTCCGCTACACATCTGCAGGTTCAGTATATTCCTTGGACCTTCACATTGACGATGAAACACCGAAATGGCATCGGAATTAAATACAAAAGGCACAATGCCGCCTTAAGTACAAGAATAGAGACTCTTCTTACAGTCGATGCTTTGAGCATTCCCTGTGAGACCAGTATTAGTTTCCGCTACACCCCTGCAGGTTCAGTTTATTACTTGGACCTTCACATTGACGATGAAACACAGAAATGGCATCGGAATTAAATACAAAAGGCACAATGCCGCCTTAAGTACAAGAATAGAGACTCATCTTACAGTCGGTGCTTTGAGCATTCCCTGTGAGACCAGTATTAGTTTCCGGTACACCTCTGCAAGTTCAGTTTATTCCTAGGACCTTCACATTGACGATGAAACTCAGAAATCGCATCGGAATTAAATACAAAAGGCACAATGCCGCCTTAAGTACAAGAATAGAGACTCTTCTTACAGTCGGTGCTTTGAGCATTCCCTGTGAGACCAGTATTAGTTTCCGCTACACCTCTGCAGGTTCAGATTATTCCTTGGACCTTCACATTGACGATGAAACACAGAAATGGCATCGGAAGTAAATACAAAAGGCACAATGCCGCTTTAAGTACAAGAATGGAGACTCTTCTTACCGTCGGTGCTTTGAGCATTCCCTGTGAGACCAGTATTATTTTCCGCTACACCACTGCAGGTTCAGTCTATTCCTTAGACCTTCACATTGACGATGAAACACCGAAATGGCATCGGAATTAAATACAAAAGGCACAATGCCGCCTTAAGTACAAGAATGGAGGCTCTTCTTACAGTCGGTGCTTTGAGCATTCCCTGTGAGACCCATATTAGTTTCCGCTACACCTCTGCAGGTGCAGTTTATTCCTTGGACCTTCACATTGACGATGAAACACAGAAATGGCATCGGAATTAAATACAAAAGGCACAATGCCGCCTTAAGTACAAGAATAGAGACTCTTCTTACAGTCGGTGCTTTGAGCATTCCCTGTGAGACCAGTATTAGTTTCCGGTACACCTCTGCAGGTTCAGTTTATTCCTTGGACCTTCACATTGACGATGAAACACAGAAATGGCATCGGAATTAAATACAAAAGGCACAATGCCGCCTTAAGTACAAGAATAGAGACCCTTCTTACAGTCGGTGCTTTGAGCATTCCCTGTGAGACCAGTATTAGTTTCCGATTCACCACTGCAGGTTCGATGTATTCCTTGGAACTTCACACTGACGATGAAACACAGAAATCGCATCGGAATCAAATACAAAAGGCGCAATGCCGCCTTAAGTACAAGAATAGAGACTCTTCTTGCAGTCGGTGCTTTGAGCATTCCCTGTGAGACCAGTATTAGTTTCCGATACACCACTGCAGGTTCAAAGTATTCCTTGGACCTTCACATTGAGGATGAAACACAGAAATCGCATCGGAATTAAATAGAAAACGCACAATGCCGCCTTATGTACAAGAATAGAGACTCTTCTTACAGTCGGTGCTTTGAGCATTCCCTGTGAGACCAGTATTAGTTACCGCTACACCTCTGCAGGTTCAATGTATTCCTTGGATCTTCACATTGACGATGATACACAGAAATCGCATCGGAATTAAGTACAAAAGGCACAATGCCGCCTTAAGTACAAGAATAGAGACTCTTCTTACAGTCGGTGCTTTGAGCATTCCCTGTGAGACCAGTATTAGTTTCCGCTACACCTCTGCAGGTTCAGTATATTCCTTGGATCTTCACATTGACGATGAAACACAGAAATCAAATCGGAATTAAATACAAAAGGCACAATGCTACCTTAAGTACCAGAATAGAGACTCTTCTTACAGTCGGTGCTTTGAGCATTCCCTGTGAGACCAGTATTAGTTTCCGCTACACCTCTGCAGGTTCAATGAATTCCTTGGACCTTCACATTGACGATGAAACACAGAAATGGCATCGGAATTAAATACAAAAGGCACAATGCCGCCTTAAGTACAAGAATAGAGACTCTTCTTAGAGTCGGTGCTTTGAGCATTCCCTGTGAGACCAGTATTAGTTTCCGATACACCACTGCAGGTTCAATGTATTCCTTGGACCTTCACATTGACGATGAAACACAGAAATGGCATCGGAATTAAATACAAAAGGCACAATGCCGCCTTAAGTACAAGAATAGAGACTCTTCTTACAGTCGGTGCTTTGAGCATTCCCTGTGAGACCAGTATTAGTTTCCGATACACCACTGCAGGTTCAGTTTATTCCTTAGACCTTCACATTGACGATGAAACACCGAAATGGCATCGGAATTAAATACAAAAGGCACAATGCCGCCTTAAGTACAAGAATGGAGACTCTTCTTACAGTCGGTGCTTTGAGCATTCCCTGTGAGACCCGTATTAGTTTCCGCTACACCTCTGCAGGTGCAGTTTATTCCTTGGACCTTCACATTGACGATGAAACACAGAAATGGCATCGGAATTAAATACAAAAGGCACAATGCCGCCTTAAGTACAAGAATAGAGACTCTTCTTACAGTCGGTGCTTTCAGCATTCCCTGTGAGACCAGTATTAGTTTCCGATACACCACTGCAGGTTCAATGTATTCCTTGGAACTTCACACTGACGATGAAACACAGAAATCGCATCGGAATCAAATACAAAAGGCGCAATGCCGCCTTAAGTACAAGAATAGAGACTCTTCTTGCAGTCGGTGCTTTGAGCATTCCCTGTGAGACCAGTATTAGTTTCCGATACACCACTGCAGGTTCAAAGTATTCCATGGACCTTCACATTGACGATGAAACACAGAAATCGCATCGGAATTAAATACAAAACGCACAATGCCGCCTTAAGTACAAGAATAGAGACTCTTCTTACAGTCGGTGCTTTGAGCATTCCCTGTGAGACCAGTATTAGTTACCGCTACACCTCTGCAGGTTCAATGTATTCCTTGGATCTTCACATTGACGATGATACACAGAAATCGCATCGGAATTAAGTACAAAAGGCACAATGCCGCCTTAAGTACAAGAATAGAGACTCTTCTTACAGTCGGTGCTTTGAGCATTCCCTGTGAGACCAGTATTAGTTTCCGCTACACCTCTGCAGGTTCAGTATATTCCTTGGATCTTCACGTTGACGATGAAACACAGAAATCGCATCGGAATTAAATACAAAAGGCACAATGCCACCTTAAGTACAAGAATAGAGACTCTTCTTACAGTCGGTGCTTTGAGCATTCCCTGTGAGACCAGTATTAGTTTCCGCTACACCTCTGCAGGTTCAATGAATTCCTTGGACCTTCACATTGACGATTAAACACAGAAATGGCATCGGAATTAAATACAAAAGGCGCAATGCCGCCTTAAGTACAAGAATAGAGACTCTTCTTGCAGTCGGTGCTTTGAGCATTCCCTGTGAGACCAGTATTAGTTTCCGATACACCACTGCAGGTTCAAAGTATTCCTTGGACCTTCACATTGACGATGAAACACAGAAATCGCATCGGAATTAAATACAAAACGCACAATGCCGCCTTATGTACAAGAATATAGACTCTTCTTTCAGTCGGTGCTTTGAGCATTCCCTGTGAGACCAGTATTAGTTACCGCTACACCTCTGCAGGTTCAATGTATTCCTTGGGCCTTCACATTGACGATGATACACAGAAATCGCATCGGAAATAAGTACAAAAGGCACAATGCCGCCTTAAGTACAAGAATAGAGACTCTTCTTACAGTCGGTGCTTTGAGCATTCTCTGTCAGACCAGTATTACTTTCCGCTACACATCTGCAGGTTCAGTATATTCCTCGGACCTTCACATTGACGATGAAACACAGAAATGGCATCGGAATTAAATACAAAAGGCACAATACCGCCTTAAGTACAAGAATAGAGACTCTTCTTACAGTCGGTGCTTTGAGCATTCCCTGTGAGACCAGTATTAGTTTCCGATACACCACTGCAGGTTCCATGTATTCCTTGGACCTTCGCATTGACGATGAATCACAGAAATCGCATCGCAATTAAATACAAAATGCACAATGCCGCCTTAAGTACAAGAATAGAGACTCTTCTTACAGTCGGTGCTTTGAGCATTCCCTGTGAGACCAGTATTAGTTTCCGGTACACCTCTGCAGGTTCAGGTTATTCCTAGGACCTTCACATTGACGATAAAACACAGAAATGGCATCGGAATTAAATACAAAACGCACAATGCCGCCTTAAGTACAAGAATAGAGACTCGTCTTACAGTCGGTGCTTTGAGCATTCCCTGTGAGACCAGTATTAGTTTCCGATACACCACTGAAGGTTCAATGTATTCCTTGGACCTTCACATTGAAGATGAAACTCAGAAATCGCATCGGAATTAAATACAAAAGGCACAATGCCGCCTGAAGTACAAGAATAGAGACTCTTCTTACAGTCGGTGCTTTGAGCATTCCCTGTGAGACCAGTATTAGTTTCCGCTACACCTCTGCAGGTTCAGATTATTCCTTGGACCTTCACATTGACGATGAAACACAGAAATGGCATCGGAATTAAATACAAAAGGCACAATGCCGCCTTAAGTACAAGAATGGAGACTCTTCTTACAGTCGGTGCTTTGAGCATTCCCTGTGAGACCCGTATTAGTTTCCGCTACACCTCTGCAGGTGCAGTTTATTCCTTGGACCTTCACATTGACGATGAAACACAGAAATGGCATCGGAATTAAATACAAAAGGCACAAAGCCGCCTTAAGTACAAGAATAGAGACTCTTCTTACAGTCGGTGCTTTGAGCATTCCCTGTGAGACCAGTATTAGTTTCCGATACACCACTGCAGGTTCAATGTATTGCTTGGACCTTCGCATTGACGATGAAAGACAGGAATCGCATCGGAATTAAATACAAAAGGCACAATGCCGCCTTAAGTACAAGAATAGAGACTCATCTTACAGTCGGTGCTTTGAGCATTCCCTGTCAGACCAGTATTAGATTCCGATACTCCTCTGCAGGTTCAGTTTATTCCTTGGACCTTCACATTGACGATGAAACACAGAAATGGCATCGGAATTAAATACAAAACGCACAATGCCGCCTTAAGTACAAGAATAGAGCCTCTTCTTACAGTCGGTGCTTTGAGCATTCCCTGTGAGACCAGTATTAGTTTTCGATACACCACTGCAGGTTCAATGTATTCCTTGGACCTTCACATTGACGATGAAACACAGAAATCGCATCGGAATTAAATACAAAAGGCACAATGCCGCCTTAAGTACAAGAATAGAGACTCTTCTTACAGTCGGTGCTTTGAGCATTCCCTGTGAGACAAGTATTAGTTTCCGATACACCTCTGCAGGTTCAGATTATTCCTTGGACCTTCACATTGACGATGAAACACAGAAATGGCATCGGAAGTAAATACAAAAGGCACAATGCCGCCTTAAGTACAAGAATAGAGACTCTTCTTACCGTCGGTGCTTTGAACATTCCCTGTGAGACCAGTATTAGTTTCCGCTACACCACTGCAGGTTTAGTTTATTACTTAGACCTTCACATTGACGATGAAACACCGAAATGGCATCGGAATTAAATACAAAAGGCACAGTGCCGCCTTAAGTACAAGAATGGAGACTCTTCTTACAGTCGGTGCTTTGAGCATTCCCTGTGAGACCCGTATTAGTTTCCGCTACACCTCTGCAGGTGCAGTTTATTCCTTGGACCTTCACATTGACGATGAAACACAAAAATGGCATCGGAATTAAATACAAAAGGCACAATGCCGCCTTAAGTACAAGGATAGAGCCTCTTCTTACAGTCGGTGCTTTGAGCATTCCCTGTGAGACCAGTATTAGTTTCCGATACACCACTGCAGGTTCAATGTATTCCTTGGAACTTCACACTGACGATGAAACACAGAAATCGCATCGGAATGAAATACAAAAAGCACAATGCCGCCTTAAGTACAAGAATAGAGACTTATCTTGCAGTCGGTGCTTTGAGCATTCCCTGTGAGACCAGTATTAGTTTCCGATACACCACTGCAGGTTCAATGTATTCCTTGGACCTTCACATTGACGATGAAACACAGAAATCGCATCGGAAATAAGTACAAAAGGCACAATGCCGCCTTAAGTACAAGAATGGAGACTCTTCTTACAGTCGGTGCTTTGAGCATTCCCTGTCAGACCAGTATTAGTTTCCGCTACACATCTGCAGGTTCAGTATATTCCTTGGACCTTCACATTGACGATGAAACACCGAAATGGCATCGGAATTAAATACAAAAGGCACAATGCCGCCTTAAGTACAAGAATAGAGACTCTTCTTACAGTCGATGCTTTGAGCATTCCCTGTGAGACCAGTATTAGTTTCCGCTACACCCCTGCAGGTTCAGTTTATTCCTTGGACCTTCACATTGACGATGAAACACAGAAATGGCATCGGAATTAAATACAAAAGGCACAATGCCGCCTTAAGTACAAGAATAGAGACTCATCTTACAGTCGGTGCTTTGAGCATTCCCTGTGAGACCAGTATTAGTTTCCGGTACACCTCTGCAAGTTCAGTTTATTCCTAGGACCTTCACATTGACGATGAAACTCAGAAATCGCATCGGAATTAAATACAAAAGGCACAATGCCCCCTTAAGTACAAGAATAGAGACTCTTCTTACAGTCGGTGCTTTGAGCATTCCCTGTGAGACCAGTATTAGTTTCCGCTACACCTCTGCAGGTTCAGATTATTCCTTGGACCTTCACATTGACGATGAAACACAGAAATGGCATCGGAAGTAAATACAAAAGGCACAATGCCGCTTTAAGTACAAGAATGGAGACTCTTCTTACCGTCGGTGCTTTGAGCATTCCCTGTGAGACCAGTATTATTTTCCGCTACACCACTGCAGGTTCAGTCTATTCCTTAGACCTTCACATTGACGATGAAACACCGAAATGGCATCGGAATTAAATACAAAAGGCACAATGCCGCCTTAAGTACAAGAATGGAGACTCTTCTTACAGTCGGTGCTTTGAGCATTCCCTGTGAGACCCATATTAGTTTCCGCTACACCTCTGCAGGTGCAGTTTATTCCTTGGACCTTCACAATGACGATGAAACACAGAAATGGCATCGGAATTAAATACAAAAGGCACAATGCCGCCTTATGTACAAGAATAGAGACTCTTCTTACAGTCGGTGCTTTGAGCATTCCCTGTGAGACCAGTATTAGTTTCCGGTACACCTCTGCAGGTTCAGTTTATTCCTTGGACCTTCACATTGACGATGAAACACAGAAATGGCATCGGAATTAAATACAAAAGGCACAATGCCGCCTTAAGTACAAGAATAGAGACTCTTCTTACAGTCGGTGCTTTGAGCATTCCCTGTGAGACCAGTATTAGTTTCCGATACACCACTGCAGGTTCGATGTATTCCTTGGAACTTCACACTGACGATGAAACACAGAAATCGCATCGGAATCAAATACAAAAGGCGCAATGCCGCCTTAAGTACAAGAATAGAGACTCTTCTTGCAGTCGGTGCTTTGAGCATTCCCTGTGAGACCAGTATTAGTTTCCGATACACCACTGCAGGTTCAAAGTATTCCTTGGACCTTCACATTGAGGATGAAACACAGAAATCGCATCGGAATTAAATAGAAAACGCACAATGCCGCCTTATGTACAAGAATAGAGACTCTTCTTACAGTCGGTGCTTTGAGCATTCCCTGTGAGACCAGTATTAGTTACCGCTACACCTCTGCAGGTTCAATGTATTCCTTGGATCTTCACATTGACGATGATACACAGAAATCGCATCGGAATTAAGTACAAAAGGCACAATGCCGCCTTAAGTACAAGAATAGAGACTCTTCTTACAGTCGGTGCTTTGAGCATTCCCTGTGAGACCAGTATTAGTTTCCGCTACACCTCTGCAGGTTCAGTATATTCCTTGGATCTTCACATTGACGATGAAACACAGAAATCAAATCGGAATTAAATACAAAAGGCACAATGCAACCTTAAGTACCAGAATAGAGACTCTTCTTACAGTCGGTGCTTTGAGCATTCCCTGTGAGACCAGTATTAGTTTCCGCTACACCTCTGCAGGTTCAATGAATTCCTTGGACCTTCACATTGACGATGAAACACAGAAATGGCATCGGAATTAAATACAAAAGGCACAATGCCGCCTTAAGTACAAGAATAGAGACTCTTCTTAGAGTCGGTGCTTTGAGCATTCCCTGTGAGACCAGTATTAGTTTCCGATACACCACTGCAGGTTCAATGTATTCCTTGGACCTTCACATTGACGATGAAACACAGAAATGGCATCGGAATTAAATACAAAAGGCACAATGCCGCCTTAAGTACAAGAATAGAGACTCTTCTTACAGTCGGTGCTTTGAGCATTCCCTGTGAGACCAGTATTAGTTTCCGATACACCACTGCAAGTTCAGTTTATTCCTTAGACCTTCACATTGACGATGAAGCACCGAAATGGCATCGGAATTAAATACAAAAGGCACAATGCCGCCTTAAGTACAAGAATGGAGACTCTTCTTACAGTCGGTGCTTTGAGCATTCCCTGTGAGACCCGTATTAGTTTCCGCTACACCTCTGCAGGTGCAGTTTATTCCTTGGACCTTCACATTGACGATGAAACACAGAAATGGCATCGGAATTAAATACAAAAGGCACAATGCCGCCTTAAGTACAAGAATAGAGACTCTTCTTACAGTCGGTGCTTTCAGCATTCCCTGTGAGACCAGTATTAGTTTCCGATACACCACTGCAGGTTCAATGTATTCCTTGGAACTTCACACTGACGATGAAACACAGAAATCGCATCGGAATCAAATACAAAAGGCGCAATGCCGCCTTAAGTACAAGAATAGAGACTCTTCTTGCAGTCGGTGCTTTGAGCATTCCCTGTGAGACCAGTATTAGTTTCCGATACACCACTGCAGGTTCAAAGTATTCCATGGACCTTCACATTGACGATGAAACACAGAAATCGCATCGGAATTAAATACAAAACGCACAATGCCGCCTTATGTACAAGAATAGAGACTCTTCTTACAGTCGGTGCTTTGAGCATTCCCTGTGAGACCAGTATTAGTTACCGCTACACCTCTGCAGGTTCAATGTATTCCTTGGATCTTCACATTGACGATGATACACAGAAATCGCATCGGAATTAAGTACAAAAGGCACAATGCCGCCTTAAGTACAAGAATAGAGACTCTTCTTACAGTCGGTGCTTTGAGCATTCCCTGTGAGACCAGTATTAGTTTCCGCTACACCTCTGCAGGTTCAGTATATTCCTTGGATCTTCACGTTGAGGATGAAACACAGAAATCGCATCGGAATTAAATACAAAAGGCACAATGCCACCTTAAGTACAAGAATAGAGACTCTTCTTACAGTCGGTGCTTTGAGCATTCCCTGTGAGACCAGTATTAGTTTCCGCTACACCTCTGCAGGTTCAATGAATTCCTTGGACCTTCACATTGACGATTAAACACAGAAATGGCATCGGAATTAAATACAAAAGGCGCAATGCCGCCTTAAGTACAAGAAAAGAGACTCTTCTTGCAGTCGGTGCTTTGAGCATTCCCTGTGAGACCAGTATTAGTTTCCGATACACCACTGCAGGTTCAAAGTATTCCTTGGACCTTCACATTGAGGATGAAACACAGAAATCGCATCGGAATTAAAGAGAAAACGCACAATGCCGCCTTATGTACAAGAATAGAGACTCTTCTTACAGTCGGTGCTTTGAGCATTCCCTGTGAGACCAGTATTAGGTACCGCTACACCTCTGCAGGTTCAATGTATTCCTTGGATCTTCACATTGACGATGATACACAGAAATCGCATCGGAATTAAGTACAAAAGGCACAATGCCGCCTTAAGTACAAGAATAGAGACTCTTCTTACAGTCGGTGCTTTGAGCATTCCCTGTGAGACCAGTATTAGTTTCCGCTACACCTCTGCTGGTTCAGTATATTCCTTGGATCTTCACATTGACGATGAAACACAGAAATCGCATCGGAATTAAATACAAAAGGCACAATGCTACCTTAAGTACCAGAATAGAGACTCTTCTTACAGTCGGTGATTTGAGCATTCCCTGTGAGACCAGTATTAGTTTCCGCTACACCTCTGCAGGTTCAATGAATTCCTTGGACCTTCACATTGACGATGAAACACAGAAATGGCATCGGAATTAAATACAAAAGGCACAATGCCGCCTTAAGTACAAGAATAGAGACTCTTCTTAGAGTCGGTGCTTTGAGCATTCCCTGTGAGACCAGTATTAGTTTCCGATACACCACTGCAGGTTCAATGTATTCCTTGGACCTTCTCATTGACGATGAAACACAGAAATGGCATCGGAATTAAATACAAAAGGCACAATGCCGCCTTAAGTACAAGAATAGAGACTCTTCTTACAGTCGGTGCTTTGAGCATTCCCTGTGAGACCAGTATTAGTTTCCGATACACCACTGCAGGTTCAGTTTATTCCTTAGACCTTCACATTGACGATGTAACACCGAAATGGCATCGGAATTAAATACAAAAGGCACAATGCCGCCTTAAGTACAAGAATGGAGACTCTTCTTACAGTCGGTGCTTTGAGCATTCTCTGTGAGACCCGTATTAGTTTCCGCTACACCTCTGCAGGTGCAGTTTATTCCTTGGACCTTCACATTGACGATGAAACACAGAAATGGCATCGGAATTAAATACAAAAGGCACAATGCCGCCTTAAGTACAAGAATAGAGACTCTTCTTACAGTCGGTGCTTTCAGCATTCCCTGTGAGACCAGTATTAGTTTCCGATACACCACTGCAGGTTCAATGTATTCCTTGGAACTTCACACTGACGATGAAACACAGAAATCGCATCGGAATCAAATACAAAAGGCGCAATGCCGCCTTAAGTACAAGAATAGAGACTCTTCTTGCAGTCGGTGCTTTGAGCATTCCCTGTGAGACCAGTATTAGTTTCCGATACACCACTGCAGGTTCAAAGTATTCCATGGACCTTCCCATTGACGATGAAACACAGAAATCGCATCGGAATTAAATACAAAACGCACAATGCCGCCTTATGTACAAGAATAGAGACTCTTCTTACAGTCGGTGCTTTGAGCATTCCCTGTGAGACCAGTATTAGTTACCGCTACACCTCTGCAGGTTCAATGTATTCCTTGGATCTTCACATTGACGATGATACACAGAAATCGCATCGGAATTAAGTACAAAAGGCACAATGCCGCCTTAAGTACAAGAATAGAGACTCTTCTTACAGTCGGTGCTTTGAGCATTCCCTGTGAGACCAGTATTAGTTTCCGCTACACCTCTGCAAGTTCAGTATATTCCTTGGATCTTCACGTTGACGATGAAACACAGAAATCGCATCGGAATTAAATACAAAAGGCACAATGCCACCTTAAGTACAAGAATAGAGACTCTTCTTACAGTCGGTGCTTTGAGCATTCCCTGTGAGACCAGTATTAGTTTCCGCTACACCTCTGCAGTTTCAATGTATTCCTTGGACCTTCACATTGACGATTAAACACAGAAATGGCATCGGAATTAAATACAAAAGGCACAATGCCGCCTTAAGTTCAAGAATGGAGACTCTTCTTACAGTCGGTGCTTTGAGCATTCCCAGTGAGACCAGTATTAGTTTCCGATACACCACTGCAGGTTCAATGTATTCCTTGGACCTTCACATTGACGATGAAACACAGAAATGGCATCGGAATTAAATACAAAAGGCACAATGCCGCCTTAAGTACAAGAATAGAGACTCTTCTTACAGTCGGTGCTTTGAGCATTCCCTGTGAGACCAGTATTAGTTTCCGGTACACCTCTGCAGGTTCAGTTTATTTCTAGGAACTTCACATTGACGATAAAACACAGAAATGGCATCGGAATTAAATACAAAACGCACAATGCCGCCTTAAGTACAAGAATAGAGACTCGTCTTACAGTCGGTGCTTTGAGCATTCCCTGTGAGACCAGTATTAGTTTCCAATACACCACTGCAGGTTCAATGTATTCCTTGGACCTTCACATTGACGATGAAACTCAGAAATCGCATCGGAATTAAATACAAAAGGCACAATGCCGCCTTAAGTACAAGAATAGAGACTCATCTTACAGTCGGTGCATTGAGCATTCCCTGTGAGACCAGTATTAGTTTCCGCTACACCTCTGCAGGTTCAGATTATTCCTTGGACCTTCACATTGACGATGAAACACAGAAATGGCATCGGAAGTAAATACAAAAGGCACAATGCCGCCTTAAGTACAAGAATGGAGAATCTTCTTACCGTCGGTGCTTTGAGCATTCCCTGTGAGACCAGTATTAGTTTCCGCTACACCACTGCAGGTTCAGTTTATTCCTTAGACCTTCACATTGACGATGAAACACCGAAATGGCATCGGAATTAAATACAAAACGCACAATGCCGCCTTATGTACAAGAATAGAGACTCTTCTTACAGTCGGTGCTTTGAGCATTCCCTGTGAGACCAGTATTAGTTACCGCTACACCTCTGCAGGTTCAATGTATTCCTTGGATCTTCACATTGACGATGATACACAGAAATCGCATCGGAATTAAGTACAAAAGGCACAATGCCGCCTTAAGTACAAGAATAGAGACTCTTCTTACAGTCGGTGCTTTGAGCATTCCCTGTGAGACCAGTATTAGTTTCGCTACACCTCTGCAGGTTCAGTATATTTCTTGGATCTTCACATTGACGATGAAACACAGAAATCGCATCGGAATTAAATACAAAAGGCACAATGCCACCTAAAGTACAAGAATAGAGACTCTTCTTACAGTCGGTGCTTTGAGCATTCCCTGTGAGACCAGTATTAGTTTCCGCTACACCTCTGCAGGTTCAATGTATTCCTTGGATCTTCACATTGACGATGAAACACAGAAATCGCATCGGAATTAAATACAAAAGGCACAATGCCACCTTAAGTACAAGAATAGAGACTCTTCTTACAGTCGGTGCTTTGAGCATTCCCTGTGAGACCAGTATTAGTTTCCGCTACACCTCTGCAGGTTCAATGTATTCCTTGGACCTTCACATTGACGATGAAACACAGAAATGGCACCGGAATTAAATACAAAAGGCACAATGCCGCCTTAAGTACATGAATAGAGACTCTTCTTACAGTCGGTGATTTGAGCATTCCCTGTGAGACCAGTATTAGTTTCCGGTACACCTCTGCAGGTTCAGTATATTCCTAGGACCTTCACATTGACGATAAAACACAGAAATCGCATCGGAATTAAAGAGAAAACGCACAATGCCGCCTTATGTACAAGAATAGAGACTCTTCTTACAGTCGGTGCTTTGAGCATTCCCTGTGAGACCAGTATTAGGTACCGCTACACCTCTGCAGGTTCAATGTATTCCTTGGATCTTCACATTGACGATGATACACAGAAATCGCATCGGAATTAAGTACAAAAGGCACAAGCTACCTTAAGTACCAGAATAGAGACTCTTCTTACAGTCGGTGATTTGAGCATTCCCTGTGAGACCAGTATTAGTTTCCGCTACACCTCTGCAGGTTCAATGAATTCCTTGGACCTTCACATTGACGATGAAACACAGAAATGGCATCGGAATTAAATACAAAAGGCACAATGCCGCCTTAAGTACAAGAATAGAGACTCTTCTTAGAGTCGGTGCTTTGAGCATTCCCTGTGAGACCAGTATTAGTTACCGCTACACCTCTGCAGGTTCAATGTATTCCTTGGATCTTCACATTGACGATGATACACAGAAATCGCATCGGAATTAAGTACAAAAGGCACAATGCCGCCTTAAGTACAAGAATAGAGACTCTTCTTACAGTCGGTGCTTTGAGCATTCCCTGTGAGACCAGTATTAGTTTCCGCTACACCTCTGCAGGTTCAGTATATTCCTTGGATCTTCACATTGACGATGAAACACAGAAATCAAATCGGAATTAAATACAAAAGGCACAATGCAACCTTAAGTACCAGAATAGAGACTCTTCTTACAGTCGGTGCTTTGAGCATTCCCTGTGAGACCAGTATTAGTTTCCGCTACACCTCTGTAGGTTCAATGAATTCCTTGGACCTTCACATTGACGATGAAACACAGAAATGGCATCGGAATTAAATACAAAAGGCACAATGCCGCCTTAAGTACAAGAATAGAGACTCTTCTTAGAGTCGGTGCTTTGAGCATTCCCTGTGAGACCAGTATTAGTTTCCGATACACCACTGCAGGTTCAATGTATTCCTTGGACCTTCACATTGACGATGAAACACAGAAATGGCATCGGAATTAAATACAAAAGGCACAATGCCGCCTTAAGTACAAGAATAGAGACTCTTCTTACAGTCGGTGCTTTGAGCATTCCCTGTGAGACCAGTATTAGTTTCCGATACACCACTGCAGGTTCAGTTTATTCCTTAGACCTTCACATTGACGATGAAACACCGAAATGGCATCGGAATTAAATACAAAAGGCACAATGCCGCCTTAAGTACAAGAATGGAGACTCTTCTTACAGTCGGTGCTTTGAGCATTCCCTGTGAGACCCGTATTAGTTTCCGCTACACCTCTGCAGGTGCAGTTTATTCCTTGGACCTTCACATTGACGATGAAACACAGAAATGGCATCGGAATTAAATACAAAAGGCACAATGCCGCCTTAAGTACAAGAATAGAGACTCTTCTTACAGTCGGTGCTTTCAGCATTCCCTGTGAGACCAGTATTAGTTTCCGATACACCACTGCAGGTTCAATGTATTCCTTGGAACTTCACACTGACGATGAAACACAGAAATCGCATCGGAATCAAATACAAAAGGCGCAATGCCGTTTTAAGTACAAGAATAGAGACTCTTCTTGCAGTCGGTGCTTTGAGCATTCCCTGTGAGACCAGTATTAGTTTCCGATACACCACTGCAGGTTCAAAGTATTCCATGGACCTTCACATTGACGATGAAACACAGAAATCGCATCGGAATTAAATACAAAACGCACAATGCCGCCTTATGTACAAGAATAGAGACTCTTCTTACAGTCGGTGCTTTGAGCATTCCCTGTGAGACCAGTATTAGTTACCGCTACACCTCTGCAGGTTCAATGTATTCCTTGGATCTTCACATTGACGATGATACACAGAAATCGCATCGGAATTAAGTACAAAAGGCACAATGCCGCCTTAAGTACAAGAATAGAGACTCTTCTTACAGTCGGTGCTTTGAGCATTCCCTGTGAGACCAGTATTAGTTTCCGCTACACCTCTGCAGGTTCAGTATATTCCTTGGATCTTCACGTTGAGGATGAAACACAGAAATCGCATCGGAATTAAATACAAAAGGCACAATGCCACCTTAAGTACAAGAATAGAGACTCTTCTTACAGTCGGTGCTTTGAGCATTCCCTGTGAGACCAGTATTAGTTTCCGCTACACCTCTGCAGGTTCAAAGAATTCCTTGGACCTTCACATTGACGATTAAACACAGAAATGGCATCGGAATTAAATACAAAAGGCGCAATGCCGCCTTAAGTACAAGAATAGAGACTCTTCTTGCAGTCGGTGCTTTGAGCATTCCCTGTGAGACCAGTATTAGTTTCCGATACACCACTGCAGGTTCAAAGTATTCCTTGGACCTTCACATTGAGGATGAAACACAGAAATCGCATCGGAATTAAAGAGAAAACGCACAATGCCGCCTTATGTACAAGAATAGAGACTCTTCTTACAGTCGGTGCTTTGAGCATTCCCTGTGAGACCAGTATTAGGTACCGCTACACCTCTGCAGGTTCAATGTATTCCTTGGATCTTCACATTGACGATGATACACAGAAATCGCATCGGAATTAAGTACAAAAGGCACAATGCCGCCTTAAGT
This sequence comes from Schistocerca americana, assembly GCF_021461395.2. Classification (NCBI taxonomy): domain Eukaryota; kingdom Metazoa; phylum Arthropoda; class Insecta; order Orthoptera; family Acrididae; genus Schistocerca; species Schistocerca americana. Next base: position 25,169,814 of record NC_060125.1, on the reverse strand, counting down.
ACAAGAATAGAGACTCTTCTTACAGTCGGTGCTTTGAGCATTCCCTGTGAGACCAGTATTAGTTTCCGCTACACCTCTGCAGGTTCAGTATATTCCTTGGATCTTCACATTGACGATGAAACACAGAAATCGCATCGGAATTAAATACAAAAGGCACAATGCTACCTTAAGTACCAGAATAGAGACTCTTCTTACAGTCGGTGATTTGAGCATTCCCTGTGAGACCAGTATTAGTTTCCGCTACACCTCTGCAGGTTCAATGAATTCCTTGGACCTTCACATTGACGATGAAACACAGAAATGGCATCGGAATTAAATACAAAAGGCACAATGCCGCCTTAAGTACAAGAATAGAGACTCTTCTTAGAGTCGGTGCTTTGAGCATTCCCTGTGAGACCAGTATTAGTTTCCGATACACCACTGCAGGTTCAATGTATTCCTTGGACCTTCACATTGACGATGAAACACAGAAATGGCATCGGAATTAAATACAAAAGGCACAATGCCGCCTTAAGTACAAGAATAGAGACTCTTCTTACAGTCGGTGCTTTGAGCATTCCCTGTGAGACCAGTATTAGTTTCCGATACACCACTGCAGGTTCAGTTTATTCCTTAGACCTTCACATTGACGATGTAACACCGAAATGGCATCGGAATTAAATACAAAAGGCACAATGCCGCCTTAAGTACAAGAATGGAGACTCTTCTTACAGTCGGTGCTTTGAGCATTCCCTGTGAGACCCGTATTAGTTTCCGCTACACCTCTGCAGGTGCAGTTTATTCCTTGGACCTTCACATTGACGATGAAACACAGAAATGGCATCGGAATTAAATACAAAAGGCACAATGCCGCCTTAAGTACAAGAATAGAGACTCTTCTTACAGTCGGTGCTTTCAGCATTCCCTGTGAGACCAGTATTAGTTTCCGATACACCACTGCAGGTTCAATGTATTCCTTGGAACTTCACACTGACGATGAAACACAGAAATCGCATCGGAATCAAATACAAAAGGCGCAATGCCGCCTTAACCCTGCTGTTCTGTTCACTTTTACTTGACATATATACTGTTCGGGTCAATATGACCCGACATATCAAAATGCTTTAGAAACATAAATTTTGGTACAGTTTTAGCTATCGACATTGTTGTTCTATTCCAGTACCTTGTTAGTAATAATAATAATAATAATAATAATAATAATAATGGTAATAATAATAATAATAACAATGCATACAACTTTATTGAGGGATATTTTTCATTTAAATATGCACATAAATTTGAAACAACAGACAGTTTCCATTACAGGCATTCAACTTAGAAAGCACTACAGTTTTTCCATACTTCTATTCTTATTGTTGACAGTTTAGACGTAAGTATTGACATTTTCTAACAACAGACAGTTGTCATTACAGATATTCATCTTAGAGCACACTACAGTACAGAACACACTACAGTTTTTTTATTACATTCCAACATAGAAAGCACTACAACTTTAGAATCCTCTCTTCTTACTGATTGTAGTTTAGGCACAAGTATTCACATAAATTTGAAACAACAGAATTTTCAATACAATCATCTTATAAAATACTACAGTTCTTTTCTTACTGCTTGCACTGTGGACACAAGTAGGTTACATGTTTCTTGCAAATATGTTTACTACATTTTCCACACACCATGTTTGTTTTATTGTCATTACTTGATGGACAGAACTTACAGCGTGCACGTTTTGTAGATTTTCTTGTTGTTACCGATTCTGACACACCACCCACATCATTCGGGTTTTGGATGCTTGTGACCATTCTCAAAGAATCTTCTGTTCTTGGGAAATGCGTTCTTGATGCAATATGTTCTTTTATCAGTGACTTTCCAAGTTCCTCCAAGAATATTCTCCTTCTAGTCAATTTGCTTGCATTCCAATTAGGGTCAACCGAAATCCACAAAACGTATGCATTATAAGCAGAAACATCAAGAATATTGTAGAAAACTATCATTGGCCACCTATTACTTTTTCGTTTGCATGTATATGTACCTAATAACTGATCAAGCGTGTCTACAGCACCTTTGGTTGAATTATAGTCCAAAATCATTTTTGGCTTCTTATCAGCCCTGTCACTGATTTCCGCATCATGGTGGAGAGTGCTCATAAGTACAACATTCTTGTGTCTCTTAGGAATATAATTAACCACAGTAGTGTCATTTGTGAAGTAAAATGAAGAGCTGTGTACCTCCTTGTTGGTCATTTTGTGTGGAAGCTCCGGCTTATTTTTCCGTATAGTTCCCAACATAGTCAATTTCCTTTTCAGAAGCAGCTGCCCCAAATTGTACGACGTAAAAAAGTTGTCACACGTGATATTCTGACCACGTAACTCAGAAGTGAGATCAGATACCACCCTCATTCCCTGATTTCTTTCTGGTGCCGCTCCACTCACCTTTCCTGTATAAATTTGGGCTTTCAGTACGTATGAAGTTTTGCTGTCACACATGGTCCATATTTTGATCCCATATTTTGCCGGTTTACTTGGGATATACTGCTTGAATGGACAGCGACCTCTAAATGCTACTAACTGCTCGTCAACAGTAACATTTTCTCCTGGATTATACAGTTTAGGAAGGACCTCTACCCACTTCTCCCAAATACTACGAATTGCGGCAAGTTTGTCAGTACGTCGTCTTTCCTCTCTAGTAGATTTCTTGTCAAATCGCAGGACACGTGATATCTTACAGAATGTTTCATGAGACATGGTTGCTCGAAATATGTTTCGCCCAGTATCTTTATCCCACAAACTTTTTGTAGACTCCCCATGAGATCGATATACACCCGCTAGGAGTAAGAGTCCTAAGTATGCATGGAAAACAGAACCATCAATATCTGTCCACTGTTCACCATAAACTCGCTGCCCTTCAATATTTGTCATCTCTATTATTTCATTTTGAAGCGCTGTGTGAAATACTGCTTCAAATGAACATTTTACATCAGATATTCTGCTGACTGCATACCTGGTAACTCCTGGGGTACTCTTGATGATGTTCGAAGCTGGTAGGCGACCATGTTGTGCTGGTGGATGCAACTGCCATTCTATATTCCCATTTTTAGAAAGAAAAGTCTCTACACTATTTTGTATGGGCTGTGGACTGTCGTAACTGTCATCGGAACACTCGCTTTCAGATGCATTGCTGATGTGATCTTCAAACTCAGAAAGTGATCCTTCATCTGGTGAGGCATTTACTATTTCTTCCAACTCACGATCATTCAATGGTCTCATCGCCATGGTGTCACAAGTCAAACTGGGCAGAAACAAAGCATTCCAATTATTGAGAACTGCCAATTATTATTTCCTGGGGAAAGCAACAAACAAGCCCATTGTTGTGAACGCATGGAGCTTTAGGTGATTGTTGAGAGTAAGTTGGAATGATGCAGTCACTATTCCCACACAACACAACAAAAATAATTTTCGCCATTTCCAGATTTTAGAAATAAATACGAGTTACACTAAACATATTTGTGTCGGGTCATTATGACCCGAACATTACATATGCAACTATTACAGTTGAAGCCCAAACTTCTTAAACTTTTTTAAAACCTTTTAAAACACATGCTGCTCATCCATTTTCAGACAAAGTCACAAAGTTTCATAAATATATATTGGTATTTACATAATGTAAAATAACGTTCATATTCGTTTCGGGTCATATAGACCCGAACAGAACAGCAGGGTTAAGTACAAGAATAGAGACTCTTCTTGCAGTCGGTGCTTTGAGCATTCCCTGTGAGACCAGTATTAGTTTCCGATACACCACTGCAGGTTCAAAGTATTCCATGGACCTTCCCATTGACGATGAAACACAGAAATCGCATCGGAATTAAATACAAAACGCACAATGCCGCCTTATGTACAAGAATAGAGACTCTTCTTACAGTCGGTGCTTTGAGCATTCCCTGTGAGACCAGTATTAGTTACCGCTACACCTCTGCAGGTTCAATGTATTCCTTGGATCTTCACATTGACGATGATACACAGAAATCGCATCGGAATTAAGTACAAAAGGCACAATGCCGCCTTAAGTACAAGAATAGAGACTCTTCTTACAGTCGGTGCTTTGAGCATTCCCTGTGAGACCAGTATTAGTTTCCGCTACACCTCTGCAGGTTCAGTATATTCCTTGGATCTTCACGTTGACGATGAAACACAGAAATCGCATCGGAATTAAATACAAAAGGCACAATGCCACCTTAAGTACAAGAATAGAGACTCTTCTTACAGTCGGTGCTTTGAGCATTCCCTGTGAGACCAGTATTAGTTTCCGCTACACCTCTGCAGGTTCAATGTATTCCTTGGACCTTCACATTGACGATTAAACACAGAAATGGCATCGGAATTAAATACAAAAGGCACAATGCCGCCTTAAGTTCAAGAATGGAGACTCTTCTTACAGTCGGTGCTTTGAGCATTCCCAGTGAGACCAGTATTAGTTTCCGATACACCACTGCAGGTTCAATGTATTCCTTGGACCTTCACATTGACGATGAAACACAGAAATGGCATCGGAATTAAATACAAAAGGCACAATGCCGCCTTAAGTACAAGAATAGAGACTCTTCTTACAGTCGGTGCTTTGAGCATTCCCTGTGAGACCAGTATTAGTTTCCGGTACACCTCTGCAGGTTCAGTTTATTCCTAGGAACTTCACATTGACGATAAAACACAGAAATGGCATCGGAATTAAATACAAAACGCACAATGCCGCCTTAAGTACAAGAATAGAGACTCGTCTTACAGTCGGTGCTTTGAGCATTCCCTGTGAGACCAGTATTAGTTTCCAATACACCACTGCAGGTTCAATGTATTCCTTGGACCTTCACATTGACGATGAAACTCAGAAATCGCATCGGAATTAAATACAAAAGGCACAATGCCGCCTTAAGTACAAGAATAGAGACTCATCTTACAGTCGGTGCATTGAGCATTCCCTGTGAGACCAGTATTAGTTTCCGCTACACCTCTGCAGGTTCAGATTATTCCTTGGACCTTCACATTGACGATGAAACACAGAAATGGCATCGGAAGTAAATACAAAAGGCACAATGCCGCCTTAAGTACAAGAATGGAGAATCTTCTTACCGTCGGTGCTTTGAGCATTCCCTGTGAGACCAGTATTAGTTTCCGCTACACCACTGCAGGTTCAGTTTATTCCTTAGACCTTCACATTGACGATGAAACACCGAAATGGCATCGGAATTAAATACAAAACGCACAATGCCGCCTTATGTACAAGAATAGAGACTCTTCTTACAGTCGGTGCTTTGAGCATTCCCTGTGAGACCAGTATTAGTTACCGCTACACCTCTGCAGGTTCAATGTATTCCTTGGATCTTCACATTGACGATGATACACAGAAATCGCATCGGAATTAAGTACAAAAGGCACAATGCCGCCTTAAGTACAAGAATAGAGACTCTTCTTACAGTCGGTGCTTTGAGCATTCCCTGTGAGACCAGTATTAGTTTCGCTACACCTCTGCAGGTTCAGTATATTTCTTGGATCTTCACATTGACGATGAAACACAGAAATCGCATCGGAATTAAATACAAAAGGCACAATGCCACCTAAAGTACAAGAATAGAGACTCTTCTTACAGTCGGTGCTTTGAGCATTCCCTGTGAGACCAGTATTAGTTTCCGCTACACCTCTGCAGGTTCAATGTATTCCTTGGATCTTCACATTGACGATGAAACACAGAAATCGCATCGGAATTAAATACAAAAGGCACAATGCCACCTTAAGTACAAGAATAGAGACTCTTCTTACAGTCGGTGCTTTGAGCATTCCCTGTGAGACCAGTATTAGTTTCCGCTACACCTCTGCAGGTTCAATGTATTCCTTGGACCTTCACATTGACGATGAAACACAGAAATGGCACCGGAATTAAATACAAAAGGCACAATGCCGCCTTAAGTACAAGAATAGAGACTCTTCTTACAGTCGGTGATTTGAGCATTCCCTGTGAGACCAGTATTAGTTTCCGGTACACCTCTGCAGGTTCAGTATATTCCTAGGACCTTCACATTGACGATAAAACACAGAAATGGCATCGGAATTAAATACAAAACGCACAATGCCGCCTTAAGTACAAGAATAGAGACTCGTCTTACAGTCGGTGCTTTGAGCATTCCCTGTGAGACCAGTATTAGTTTCCCATACACCACAGCAGGTTCAATGTATTCCTTGGAACTTCACACTGACGATGAAACACAGAAATCGCATCGGAATAAAATACAAAAGGCGCAATGCCGCCTTAAGTACAAGAATAGAGACTCTTCTTGCAGTCGGTGCTTTGAGCATTCCCTGTGAGACCAGTATTAGTTTCCGATACACCACTGCAGGTTTAAAGTATTCCATGGACCTTCACATTGACGATGAAACACAGAAATCGCATCGGAATTAAATACAAAACGCACAATGCCGCCTTATGTACAAGAATAGAGACTCTTCTTACAGTCGGTGCTTTGAGCATTCCCTGTGAGACCAGTATTAGTTACCGCTACACCTCTGCAGGTTCAATGTATTCCTTGGATCTTCACATTGACGATGATAAACAGAAATCGCATCGGAATTAAGTACAAAAGGCACAATGCCGCCTTAAGTACAAGAATAGAGACTCTTCTTACAGTCGGTGCTTTGAGCATTCCCTGTGAGACCAGTATTAGTTTCCGCTACACCTCTGCAGGTTCAGTATATTCCTTGGATCTTCACGTTGACGATGAAACACAGAAATCGCATCGGAATTAAATACAAAAGGCACAATGCCACCTTAAGTACAAGAATAGAGACTCTTCTTACAGTCGGTGCTTTGAGCATTCCCTGTGAGACCAGTATTAGTTTCCGCTACACCTCTGCAGGTTCAATGTATTCCTTGGACCTTCACATTGACGATTAAACACAGAAATGGCATCGGAATTAAATACAAAAGGCACAATGCCGCCTTAAGTTCAAGAATGGAGACTCTTCTTACAGTCGGTGCTTTGAGCATTCCCAGTGAGACCAGTATTAGTTTCCGATACACCACTGCAGGTTCAATGTATTCCTTGGACCTTCACATTGACGATGAAACACAGAAATGGCAACGGAATTAAATACAAAAGGCACAATGCCGCCTTAAGTACAAGAATAGAGACTCTTCTTACAGTCGGTGCTTTGAGCATTCCCTGTGAGACCAGTATTAGTTTCCGGTACACCTCTGCAGGTTCAGTTTATTCCTAGGACCTTCACATTGACGATAAAACACAGAAATGGCATCGGAATTAAATACAAAACGCACAATGCCGCCTTAAGTACAAGAATAGAGACTCGTCTTACAGTCGGTGCTTTGAGCATTCCCTGTGAGACCAGTATTAGTTTCCAATACACCACTGCAGGTTCAATGTATTCCTTGGACCTTCACATTGACGATGAAACTCAGAAATCGCATCGGAATTAAACACAAAAGGCACAATGCAACCTTAAGTACAAGAATAGAGACTCATCTTACAGTCGGTGCATTGAGCATTCCCTGTGAGACCAGTATTAGTTTCCGCTACACCTCTGCAGGTTCAGATTATTCCTTGGACCTTCACATTGACGATGAAACACAGAAATGGCATCGGAAGTAAATACAAAAGGCACAATGCCGCCTTAAGTACAAGAATGGAGAATCTTCTTACCGTCGGTGCTTTGAGCATTCCCTGTGAGACCAGTATTAGTTTCCGCTACACCACTGCAGGTTCAGTTTATTCCTTAGACCTTCACATTGACGATGAAACACCGAAATGGCATCGGAATTAAATTCAAAAGGCACAATGCCGCCTTAAGTACAAGAATGGAGACTCTTCTTACAGTCGGTGCTTTGAGCATTCCCTGTGAGACCCGTATTAGTTTCCGCTACGCCTCTGCAGGTGCAGTTTATTCCTTGGACCTTCACATTGTCGATGAAACACAGAAATGGCATCGGAATTAAATACAAAAGGCACAATGCCGCCTTAAGTACAAGAATAGAGACCCTTCTTACAGTCGGTGCTTTGGGCATTCCCTGTGAGACCAGTATTAGTTTCCGATACACCACTGCAGGTTCAATGTATTCCTTGGAACTTCACACTGACGATGAAACACAGAAATCGCATCGGAATCAAATACAAAAGGCGCAATGCCGCCTTAAGTACAAGAATAGAGACTCTTCTTGCAGTCGGTGCTTTGAGCATTCCCTATGAGACCAGTATTAGTTTCCGATACACCACAGCAGGTTCAAAGTATTCATTGGACCTTCACATTGACGATGAAACACAGAAATCGCATCGGAATTAAATACAAAACGCACAATGCCGCCTTATGTACAAGAATAGAGACTCTTCTTACAGTCGGTGCTTTGAGCATTCCCTGTGAGACCAGTATTAGTTACCGCTACACCTCTGCAGGTTCAATGTATTCCTTGGATCTTCACATTGACGATGATACACAGAAATCGCATCGGAATTAAGTACAAAAGGCACAATGCCGCCTTAAGTACAAGAATAGAGACTCTTCTTACAGTCGGTGCTTTGAGCATTCCCTGTGAGACCAGTATTAGTTTCGCTACACCTCTGCAGGTTCAGTATATTCCTTGGATCATCACATTGACGATGAAACACAGAAATCGCATCGGAATTAAATACAAAAGGCACAATGCCACCTTAAGTACAAGAATAGAGACTCTTCTTACAGTCGTTGCTTTGAGCATTCCCTGTGAGACCAGTATTAGTTTCCGCTACACCTCTGCAGGTTCAATGTATTCCTTGGACCTTCACATTGACGATGAAACACAGAAATGGCATCGGAATTAAATACAAAAGGCACAATGCCGCCTTAAGTACAAGAATGGAGACTCTTCTTACAGTCGGTGCTTTGAGCATTCCCTGTGAGACCAGTATTAGATTCCGCTACACCTCTGCAGGTGCAGTTTATTCCTTGGACCTTCACATTGACGATGAAACACAGAAATGGCATCGGAATTAAATACAAAAGGCACAATGCCGCCTTAAGTACAAGAATAGAGACCCTTCTTACAGTCGGTGCTTTGAGCATTCCCTGTGAGACCAGTATTATTTTCCGATACACCACTGCAGGTTCAATGTATTCCTTGGAACTTCACACTGACGATGAAACACAGAAATCGCATCGGAATCAAATACAAAAGGCGCAATGCCGCCTTAAGTACAAGAATAGAGACTCTTCTTGCAGTCGGTGCTTTGAGCATTCCCTGTGAGACCAGTATTAGTTTCCGATACACCACTGCAGGTTCAAAGTATTCCTTGGACCTTCAAATTGACGATGAAACACAGAAATGGCATCGGAATTAAATACAAAAGGCACAATGCCGCCTTAAGTACAAGAATAGAGACTCTTCTTACAGTCGGTGATTTGAGCATTCCCTGTGAGACCAGTATTAGTTTCCGGTACACCTCTGCAGGTTCAGTTTATTCCTAGGACCTTCACATTGACGATAAAACACAGAAATGGCATCGGAATTAAATACAAAACGCACAATGCCGCCTTAAGTACAAGAATAGAGACTCGTCTTACAGTCGGTGTTTTGAGCATTCCCTGTGGGACCAGTATTAGTTTCCAATACACCACTGCAGGTTCAATGTATTCCTTGGACCTTCACATTGACGATGAAACTCAGAAATCGCATCGGAATTAAATACAAAAGGCACAATGCCGCCTTAAGTACAAGAATAGAGACTCATCTTACAGTCGGTGCATTGAGCATTCCCTGTGAGACCAGTATTAGTTTCCGCTACACCTCTGCAGGTTCAGATTATTCCTTGGATCTTCACATTGACGATGAAACACAGAAATGGCTTCGGAAGTAAATACAAAAGGCACAATGCCGCCTTAAGTACAAGAATGGAGAATCTTCTTACCGTCGGTGATTTGAGCATTCCCTGTGAGACCAGTATTAGTTTCCGCTACACCACTGCAGGTTCACTTTATTCCTTAGACCTTCACATTGACGATGAAACACCGAAATGGCATCGGAATTAAATACAAAAGGCACAATGCCGCCTTAAGTACAAGAATGGAGACTCTTCTTACAGTCGGTGCTTTGAGCATTCCCTGTGAGATTCGTATTAGTTTCCGCTACACCTCTGCAGGTGCAGTTTATTCCTTGGACCTTCATATTGACGATGAAACACAGAAATGGCATCGGAATTAAATACAAAAGGCACAATGCCGCCTTAAGTACAAGAATAGAGACCCTTCTTACAGTCGGTGCTTTGAGCATTCCCTGTGAGACCAGTATTAATTTCCGATACACCACTGCAGGTTCAATGTATTCCTTGGAACTTCAAACTGACGATGAAACACAGAAATCGCATCGGAATCAAATACAAAAGGCGCAATGCCGCCTTAAGTACCGGAATAGAGACTCTTCTTGCAGTCGGTGCTTTGAGCATTCCCTGTGAGACCAGTATTAGTTTCCGATACACCACTGCTGGTTCAAAGTATTCCTTGGACCTTCACATTGACGATGAAACACAGAAATCGCATCGGAATTAAATACAAAACGCACAATGCCACCTTATGTACAAGAATAGAGACTCTTCTTACAGTCGGTGCTTTGAGCATTCCCTGTGAGACCAGTATTAGTTACCGCCACACCTCTGCAGGTTCAATGTATTCCTTGGATCTTCACATTGACGATGATACACAGAAATCGCATCGGAATTAAGTACAAAAGGCACAATGCCGCCTTAAGTACAAGAATAGAGACTCTTCTTACAGTCGGTGCTTTGAGCATTCCCTGTGAGACCAGTATTAGTTTCCGCTACACCTCTGCAGGTTCAGTATATTCCTTGGATCTTCACATTGACGATGAAACACAGAACTCGCATCGGAATTAAATACAAAAGGCACAATGCCACCTTAAGTACAAGAATAGAGACTCTTCTTACAGTCGGTGCTTAGAGCATCCCTGTGAGACCAGTATTAGTTTCCGCTACACCTCTGCAGGTTCAATGTATTCCTTGGACCTTCACATTGACGATGAAACACAGAAATGGCATCGGAATTAAATACAAAAGGCACAATGCCGCCTTAAGTACAAGAATGGAGACTCTTCTTACAGTCGGTGCTTTGAGCATTCCCTGTGAGACCAGTATTAGATTCCGTTACACCTCTGCTGGTGCAGTTTATTCCTTGGACCTTCACATTGACGATGAAACACAGAAATGGCATCGGAATTAAATACAAAAGGCACAATGCGCCTTAAGTACAAGAATAGAGACCCTTCTTACAGTCGGTGCATTGAGCATTCCCTGTGTGACCAGTATTAGTTTCCGATACACCACTGCAGGTTCAATGTATTCCTTGGAACTTCACACTGACGATGAAACACAGAAATCGCATCGGAATCAAATACAAAAGGCGCAATGCCGCCTTAAGTACAAGAATAGAGACTCTTCTTGCAGTCGGTGCTTTGAGCATTCCCTGTGAGACCAGTATTAGTTTCCGATACACCACTGCAGGTTCAAAGTATTCCTTTTACCTTCAAATTGACGATGAAACACAGAAATCGCTCGGAATTAAATACAAAAGCACAATGCCGATTTATGTACAAGAATAGAGAATCTTCTTACAGTCGGTGCTTTGAGCATTCCCTGTGAGACCAGTATTAGTTTCCGATACTCCTCTGCAGGTTCACTTTACTCCTTGGACCTTCACATTGACGATGAATCTCAGAAATGGCATCGGAATTAAATACAAATGTCACAATGCCGCCTAAAGTACAAGAATAGATACTCTTCTTACAGTCGGTGCTTTGAGCATTCCCTGTGAGACCAGTATTATTTACCCATACACCACAGCAGGTTCAATGTATTCCTTGGAACTTCACATTGACGATGAAACACAGAAATCGCATGGGAATCAAATACAAAAGGCACAATGCCGCCTAAAGTACAAGAATAGATACTCTTCTTACAGTCGGTGCTTTGAGCATTCCCTGTGAGACCAGTATTAGTTTCCGATACTCCTCTGCGGGTTCACTTTATTCCTTGGACCTTCAAATTGACGATGAAACACTGAAATGGCATCGGAATTAAATACAAAACGCACAATGCCGCCTTAAGTACAAGAATAGAGACTCGTCTTACAGTCGGTGCTTTGAGCATTCCCTGTGAGACCAGTATTAGTTTCCGATACACCACTGTAGGTTCAATGTATTCCTTGGACCTTCACATTGACGATGAAACACAGAAATCGCATCGGAATTAAATACAAAAGGCACAATGCAGCCTTAAGTACAAGAATAGAGACCCTTCTTACAGTCGGTGCTTTGAGCATTCCCTGTGAGACCAGTATTAGTTTCCGCTACACCTCTGCAGGTTCAGATTATTCCTTGGACCTTCACATTGACGATGAAACACAGAAATGGCATCGGAAGTAAATACAAAAGGCACAATGCCGCCTTAAGTACAAGAATAGAGACTCTTCTTACCGTCGGTGCTTTGAGCATTCCCTGTGAGACCAGTATTAGTTTCCGCTACACCACTGCAGGTTCAGTTTATTCCTTAGACCTTCACATTGACGATGAAACACCGAAATGGCATCGTAATTAAATACAAAAGGCACAATGCCGCCTTAAGTACAAGAATGGAGACTCTTCTTACAGTCGGTGCTTTGAGCATTCCCTGTGAGACCCGTATAAGTTTCCGCTACACCTCTGCAGGTGCAGTTTATTCCATGGACCTTCACATTGACGATGAAACACAGAAATGGCATCGGAATTAAATACAAAAGGCACAATGCCGCCTTAAGTACAAGAATAGAGACTCTTCTTACAGTCGGTGCTTTGAGCATTCCCTGTGAGACCAGTATTAGTTTCCGATACACCACTGCAGGTTCAATGTATTCCTTGGAACTTCACACTGACGATGAAACACAGAAATTGCATCGGAATTAAATACAAAAGGCACAATGCCGCCTTAAGTACAAGAATAGAGACTCTTCTTAGAGTCGGTGCTTTGAGCATTCCCTGTGAGACCAGTATTAGTTTCCGATACACCACTGCAGGTTCAATGTATTCCTTGGACCTTCACATTGACGATGAAACACAGAAATCGCATCGGAATTAAATACAAACCGCACAATGCCGCCTTATGTACTAGAATAGAGACTCTTCTTACAGTCGGTGCTTTGAGCATTCCCTGTGAGACCAGTATCAGTTTCCGCTACACCTTTGCAGGTTCAATCTATTCCTTGGACCTTCACATTGACGATGATACACAGAAATCGCATCGGAAATAAGTACAAAAGGCACAATGCCGCCTTAAGTACAATAATAGAGACTCTTCTTACAGCCGGTGCTTTGAGCATTCCCTGTGAGACCAGTATTAGTTTCCGATACACCACTCCAGGTTCAATGTATTCCTTGGACCTTCACATTGACGATGAAACACAGATATGGCATCGGAATTAAATACAAAAGGCACAATGCCGCCTTAAGTACAAGAATAGAGACTCTTCTTACAGTCGGTGCTTTGAGCATTCCCTGTGAGACCAGTATTAGTTTCCGATTCACCACTGCAGGTTCAATGTATTCCTTGGAACTTCACACTGACGATGAAACACAGAAATCGCATCGGAATCAAATACAAAAGGCACAATGCCGTCTTAAGTACAAGAATAGTGACTCTTCTTACAGTCGGTGCTTTGAGCATTCCCTGTGAGACCAGTATTAGTTTCCGATACACCTCTGCAGGTTCAGTTTATTCCTTGGACCTTCACATTGACGATGAAACACAGAAATCGCATCGAAATTAAATACAAAAGGCACAATGCCGCCTGAAGTACAAGAATAGAGACTCTTCTTACAGTCGGTGCTTTCAGCATTCCCTGTGAGACCAGTATTAGTTTTTGATACACCACTGCAAGTTCAATGTATTCCCTGGACCTTCACATTGACGATGAAACACAGAAATCGCATCGGAGTTAAATACAAAACGCACAATGCCGCCTTAAGTACAAGAATAGAGACTCTTCTTACAGTCGATGCTTTGAGCATTCCCTGTGAGACCAGTATTAGTTTCCGCTACACCTCTGCAGGTTCAATGTATTCCTTGGACCTTCACATTGACGATGATACACAGAAATCGCATCGGAATTACGTACAAAAGGCACAATGCCGCCTTAAGTACAAGAATAGAGACTCTCCTTACAGTCGGTGCTTTGAGCATTCCCTGTGAGACCAGTATTAGTTTCCGCTACACCTCTGCAGGTTCAGTATATTCCTTGGACCTTCAAATTGACGATGAAACACAGAAATCGCATCGGAATTAAATACAAAAGGCACAATGCCACCTTAAGTACAAGAATAGAGATTCTTCTTACAGTCGGTGCTTTGAGCATTCCCTGTGAGACCAGTATTAGTTTCCGCTACACCTCTGCAGGTTCAATGTATTCCTTGGAACTTCACATTGACGATGAAACACAGAAATGGCATCGGAATTACATACAAAAAGCACAATGAAGCCTTAAGTACAAGAATAGAGACTCTTCTAACAGTCGGTGCTTTGAATATTCCCTGTGAGACCAGTATTAGTTTCCGATACACCACTGCAGGTGCAATGTATTCCTTGGACCTTCACATTGACAATGAAACACAGAAATGGCATCGGAATTAAATACAAAAGGCACAATGCCGCCTTAAGTACAAGAATAGAGACTCTTCTTACAGTCGGTGCTTTGGGCATTCCTTGTAAGACCAGTATTAGTTTCCGATACACCACTGCAGGTTCAATGTATTCCTTGGACTTTCACATTGACGATGAAACACAGAAATGGCATCGGAATTAAATACAAAAGACACAATACCGCCTTAAGTACAAGAATAGAGACTCTTCTTGCAGTCGGTTTTTTAAACATTCCATGTGAGACCAGTATTAGTTTCCGATACACCACTGCAGGTTCAATGTATTCTTTGGACCTTCGCATTGACGATGAAACACAGAAATCGCATCGGAATTAAATACAAAAGGCACAATGCCGCCTTAAGTACAAGAATAGAGACTCATCTTACAGTCGGTGCTTTGAGCATTCCCTGTCAGACCAGTATTAGTTTCCGATACTCCTCTGCAGGTTCAGTTTATTCCTTGGACCTTCACATTGACGATGAAACACAGAAATGGCTTAGGAATTAAATACAAAACGCACAATGCCGCCTTAAGTAGAAGAATAGAGACTCTTCTTACAGTCGGTGCTTTGAGCATTCCCTGTGAGACCAGTATTAGTTTCCGATACACCACTGCAGGTTCCATGTATTCCTTGGAACTTCACACTGACGATGAAACACAGAAATCGCATCGGAATCAAATACAAAAGGCGCAATGCCGCCTTAAGTACTAGGATAGAGACTCTTCTTACAGTCGGTGCTTTGAGCATTCCCTGTGAGACCAGTATTAGTTTCCGATACTCCTCTGCAGGTTCAATGTATTCCTTGGAACTTCACACTGACGATGAAACACAAAATCGCATCGGAATGAAATACAAAAGGCACAATGCCGCCTTAAGTACAAGAATAGAGACTCTTCTTACCGTCGGTGCTTTGAACATTCCCTGTGAGACCAGTATTAGTTTCCGCTACACCACTGCAGGTTCAGTTTATTCCTTAGACCTTCACATTGACGATGATACACAGAAATCGCATCGGAAATAAGTACAAAAGGCACAATGCGGCCTTAAGTACAAGAATAGAGACTCTTCTTACAGTCGGTGCTTTGAACATTCCCTGTGAGACCAGTATTAGTTTCCGCTACACCTCTGCAGGTTCAGTATATTCCTTGGACCTTCACATTGACGATGAAACACAGAAATGGCATCGGAATTAAATGCAAAAGGCACAATGCCGCCTTAAGTACAAGAATAGAGACTCTTCTTACAGGCGATGCTTTGAGCATTCCCTGTGAGACCAGTATTAGTTTCCGCTACACTTCTGCAGGTTCAGTTTATTCCTTCTACCTTCACATTGACGATGAAACACAGAAATGGCATCGGAATTAAATACAAAAGGCACAATGCCGCCTTAAGTACAAGAATAGAGACTCTTCTTACAGTCGGTGCTTTGAGCATTCCCTGTGAGACCAGTATTAGTTTCCGATACACCACTGCAGGTTCCATGTATTCCTTGGAACTTCACACTGACGATGAAACACAGAAATCGCATCGGAATCAAATACAAAAGGCGCAATGCCGCCTTAAGTACTAGGATAGAGACTCTTCTTACAGTCGGTGCTTTGAGCATTCCCTGTGAGACCAGTATTAGTATCCGATACACCACTGCAGGTTCAATGTATTCCTTGGAACTTCACACTGACGATGAAACACAAAATCGCATCGGAATGAAATACAAAAGGCACAATGCCGCCTTAAGTACAAGAATAGAGACTCTTCTTGCAGTCGGTGCTTTGAGCATTCCCTGTGAGACCAGTATTAGTTTCCGATACACCACTGCAGGTTCAATGTATTCCTTGGACCTTCACATTGACGATGAAACACAGAAATCGCATCGGAATTAAATACAAAACCCACAATGACGCCTTATGTACAAGAATAGAGACTCTTTTTTCAGTCGGTGCTTTGAGCATTCCCTGTGAGACCAGTATTAGTTACCGCTACACCTCTGCAGGTTCAATGTATTCCTTGGACCTTCACATTGACGATGATACACAGAAATCGCATCGGAAATAAGTACAAAAGGCACAATGCCGCCTTAAGTACAAGAATAGAGACTCTTCTTACAGTCGGTGCTTTGAGCATTCCCTGTCAGACCAGTATTAGATTCCGCTACACCTCTGCAGGTTCAGTATATTCCTTGGACCTTCACATTGACGATGAAACACAGAAATGGCATCGGAATTAAATACAAAAGGCACAATGCCGCCTTAAGTACAAGAATAGAGACTCTTCTTACAGTCGGTGCTTTGAGCATTCCCTGTGAGACCAGTATTAGTTTCCGATACACCACTGCAGGTTCAATGTATTCCTTGGACCTTCACATTGACGATGAAACACAGAAATCGCATCGGAATTAAATACAAAACGCACAATGCCGCCTTAAGTACAAGAATAGAGACTCTTCTTACAGTCGATGCTTTGAGCATTCCCTGTGAGACCAGTATTAGTTTCCGCTACACCTCTGCAGGTTCAATGTATTCCTTGGACCTTCACATTGACGATGATACACAGAAATCGCATCGGAATTAAGTACAAAAGGCACAATGCCGCCTTAAGTACAAGAATAGAGACTCTCCTTACAGTCGGTGCTTTGAGCATTCCCTGTGAGACCAGTATTAGTTTCCGCTTCAACTCTGCAGGTTCAGTATATTCCTTGGACCTTCACATTGACGATGAAACACAGAAATCGCATCGGAATTAAATACAAAAGGCACAATGCCACCTTAAGTACAAGAATAGAGACTGTTCTTACAGTCGGTGCTTTGAGCATTCCCTGTGAGACCAGTATTAGCTTCCGCTACACTTCTGCAGGTTCAATGTATTAATTGGAACTTCACATTGACGATGAAACACAGAAATGGCATCGGAATTAAATACAAAAAGCACAATGAAGCCTTAAGTACAAGAATAGAGACTCTTCTAACAGTCGGTGCTTTGAGCATTCCCTGTGAGACCAGTATTAGTTTCCGATACACCACTGCAGGTTTAATGTATTCCTTGGACCTTCACATTGACAATGAAACACAGAAATGGCATCGGAATTAAATACAAAAGGCACAATGCCGCCTTAAGTACAAGAATAGAGACTCTTCTTACAGTCGGTGCTTTGGGCATTCCTTGTAAGACCAGTATTAGTTTCCGATACACCACTGCAGGTTCAATTTATTCCTTGGACCTTCACATTGACGATGAAACACAGAAATGGCTTCGGAATTAAATACAAAACGCACAATGCCGCCTTAAGTACAAGAATAGAGACTCTTCTTACAGTCGGTGCTTTGAACATTCCCTGTGAGACCAGTATTAGTTTCCGCTACACCACTGCAGGTTCAGTTTATTCCTTGGACCTTCACATTGAGGATGAAACACAGAAATCGCAACAGAATTAAATACGAAAGGCACAATGCCGCCTTAAGTACAAGAATAGAGACTCTTCTTACAGTCGGTGCTTTGAGCATTCCCTGTGAGACCAGTATTAGTTTCCGCTACACCTCTGCAGGTTCAATTTATTCCTTGGACCTTCCCATTGACGATGAAACGCAGAAATCGCATCGGAATTAAATGCAAAAGGCACAATGCCGCCCTAAGTACAAGAATAGAGACTCTTCTTACAGTCGGTGCTTTGAGCATTCCCTGTGAGACCAGTATTAGTTTCCGCTACACCTCTGCAGGTTCAGTTTATTCCTTGGACCTTCACATTGACGATGAAACACAGAAATGGCATCGGAATTAAATAGAAAAGGCACAATGCCGCCTTAAGTACAAGAATAGAGCCTCTTCTTACAGTCGGTTCTTTGAGCATTCCCTGTGAGACCAGTGTTAGTTTCCGATACACCACTGCAGGTTCAATGTATTCCTTGGAACTTCACACTGACGATGAAACACAAAATCGCATCGGAATGAAATACAAAAGGCACAATGCCGCCTTAAGTACAAGAATAGAGACTCTTCTTGCAGTCGGTGCTTTGAGCATTCCCTGTGAGACCAGTATTAGTTTCCGATACACCACTGCAGTTTCAATGTATTCCTTGGACCTTCACATTGACGATGAAACACAGAAATCGCATCGGAATTAAATACAAAACCCACAATGACGCCTTATGTACAAGAATAGAGACTCTTTTTTCAGTCGGTGCTTTGAGCATTCCCTGTGAGACCAGTATTAGTTACCGCTACACCTCTGCTGGTTCAATGTATTCCTTGGACCTTCACATTGACGATGATACACAGAAATCGCATCGGAAATAGGTACAAAAGGCACAATGCCGCCTTAAGTACAATAATAGAGACTCTTCTTACAGCCGGTGCTTTGAGCATTCCCTGTGAGACCTGTATTAGTTTCCGATACACCACTGAAGGTTCAATGTATTCCTTGGACCTTCACATTGACGATGAAACACAGAAATGGCATCGGAATTAAATACAAAAGGCACAATGCCGCCTAAAGTACAAGAATAGAGAATCTTCTTACAGTCGGTGCTTTGAGCATTCCCTGTGAGACCAGTATTAGTTTCCGATACACCACTGCAGGTTCAATGTATTCCTTGGAACTTCACACTGACGATGAAACACAGAAATCGCATCGGAATCAAATACAAAAGGCACAATGCCGTCTTAAGTACAAGAATAGAGACTCTTCTTACAGTCGGTGCTTTGAGCATTCCCTGTGAGACCAGTATTAGTTTCCGATACACCTCTGCAGGTTCAGTTTATTCCTTGGACCTTCACATTGACGATGAAACACAGAAATCGCATCGAAATTAAATACAAAAGGCACAATGCCGCCTTAAGTACAAGAATAGGGACTCTTCTTACAGTCGGTGCTTTCAGCATTCCCTGTGAGACCAGTATTAGTTTCCGATACACCACTGCAGGTTCAATGTATTCCTTGGACCTTCACATTGACGATGAAACACAGAAATCGCATCGGAATTAAATACAAAACGCACAATGCCGCCTTAAGTACAAGAATAGAGACTCTTCTTACAGTCGATGCTTTGAGCATTCCCTGTGAGACCAGTATTAGTTTCCGCTACACCTCTGCAGGTTCAATGTATTCCTTGGACCTTCACATTGACGATGATACACAGAAATCGCATCGGAATTAAGTACAAAAGGCACAATGCCGCCTTAAGTACAAGAATAGAGACTCTCCTTACAGTCGGTGCTTTGAGCATTCCCTGTGAGACCAGTATTAGTTTCCGCTTCAACTCTGCAGGTTCAGTATATTCCTTGGACCTTCACATTGACGATGAAACACAGAAATCGCATCGGAATTAAATACAAAAGGCACAATGCCACCTTAAGTACAAGAATAGAGACTGTTCTTACAGTCGGTGCTTTGAGCATTCCCTGTGAGACCAGTATTAGCTTCCGCTACACTTCTGCAGGTTCAATGTATTAATTGGAACTTCACATTGACGATGAAACACAGAAATGGCATCGGAATTAAATACAAAAAGCACAATGAAGCCTTAAGTACAAGAATAGAGACTCTTCTAACAGTCGGTGCTTTGAGCATTCCCTGTGAGACCAGTATTAGTTTCCGATACACCACTGCAGGTTTAATGTATTCCTTGGACCTTCACATTGACAATGAAACACAGAAATGGCATCGGAATTAAATACAAAAGGCACAATGCCGCCTTAAGTACAAGAATAGAGACTCTTCTTACAGTCGGTGCTTTGGGCATTCCTTGTAAGACCAGTATTAGTTTCCGATACACCACTGCAGGTTCAATGTATTCCTTGGACTTTCACATTGACGATGAAACACAGAAATGGCATCGGAATTAAATACAAAAGACACAATACCGCCTTAAGTACAAGAATAGAGACTCTTCTTGCAGTCGGTTTTTTAAACATTCCATGTGAGACCAGTATTAGTTTCCGATACACCACTGCAGGTTCAATGTATTCTTTGGACCTTCGCATTGACGATGAAACACAGAAATCGCATCGGAATTAAATACAAAAGGCACAATGCCGCCTTAAGTACAAGAATAGAGACTCATCTTACAGTCGGTGCTTTGAGCATTCCCTGTCAGACCAGTATTAGTTTCCGATACTCCTCTGCAGGTTCAGTTTATTCCTTGGACCTTCACATTGACGATGAAACACAGAAATGGCTTCGGAATTAAATACAAAACGCACAATGCCGCCTTAAGTACAAGAATAGAGACTCTTCTTACAGTCGGTGCTTTGAACATTCCCTGTGAGACCAGTATTAGTTTCCGCTACACCACTGCAGGTTCAGTTTATTCCTTGGACCTTCACATTGAGGATGAAACACAGAAATCGCAACAGAATTAAATACGAAAGGCACAATGCCGCCTTAAGTACAAGAATAGAGACTCTTCTTACAGTCGGTGCTTTGAGCATTCCCTGTGAGACCAGTATTAGTTTCCGCTACACCTCTGCAGGTTCAATTTATTCCTTGGACCTTCCCATTGACGATGAAACGCAGAAATCGCATCGGAATTAAATGCAAAAGGCACAATGCCGCCCTAAGTACAAGAATAGAGACTCTTCTTACAGTCGGTGCTTTGAGCATTCCCTGTGAGACCAGTATTAGTTTCCGCTACACCTCTGCAGGTTCAGTTTATTCCTTGGACCTTCACATTGACGATGAAACACAGAAATGGCATCGGAATTAAATAGAAAAGGCACAATGCCGCCTTAAGTACAAGAATAGAGCCTCTTCTTACAGTCGGTTCTTTGAGCATTCCCTGTGAGACCAGTGTTAGTTTCCGATACACCACTGCAGGTTCAATGTATTCCTTGGAACTTCACACTGACGATGAAACACAAAATCGCATCGGAATGAAATACAAAAGGCACAATGCCGCCTTAAGTACAAGAATAGAGACTCTTCTTGCAGTCGGTGCTTTGAGCATTCCCTGTGAGACCAGTATTAGTTTCCGATACACCACTGCAGTTTCAATGTATTCCTTGGACCTTCACATTGACGATGAAACACAGAAATCGCATCGGAATTAAATACAAAACCCACAATGACGCCTTATGTACAAGAATAGAGACTCTTTTTTCAGTCGGTGCTTTGAGCATTCCCTGTGAGACCAGTATTAGTTACCGCTACACCTCTGCTGGTTCAATGTATTCCTTGGACCTTCACATTGACGATGATACACAGAAATCGCATCGGAAATAAGTACAAAAGGCACAATGCCGCCTTAAGTACAAGAATAGAGAATCTTCTTACAG
Organism: Schistocerca americana; assembly: GCF_021461395.2. Taxonomy (NCBI): domain Eukaryota; kingdom Metazoa; phylum Arthropoda; class Insecta; order Orthoptera; family Acrididae; genus Schistocerca; species Schistocerca americana. The sequence continues at coordinate 25,147,846 of NC_060125.1, read as the reverse complement.
TCGGTGCTTTGAGCATTCCCTGTCAGACCAGTATTAGTTTCCGCTACACTTCTGCAGGTTCAGTATATTCCTTGGACCTTCACATTGACGATGAAACACAGAAATGGCATCGGAATTAAATACAAAATGCACAATGCCGCCTTAAGTACAAGAATAGAGACTCTTCTTACAGTCGATGCTTTGAGCATTCCCTGTGAGACCAGTATTAGTTTCCGCTACACCTCTGCAGGTTCAGTTTATTCCTTGGACCTTCACATTGCCGATGAAACACAGAAATGGCATCGGAATTAAATACAAAAGGCACAATGCCGCCTTAAGTACAAGAATAGAGACTCTTCTTACAGTCGGTGCTTTGAGCATTCCCTGTGAGTCCAGTATTAGTTTCCGATACACCACTGCAGGTTCAGTTTATTCCTTAGACCTTCACATTGTCGATGAAACACCGAAATGGCATCGGAATTAAATACAAAAGGCACAATGCCGCCTTAAGTACAAGAATAGAGACTTTTCTTGCAGTCGATGGTTTGAGCATTCCCTGTGAGACCAGTATTAGTTTCCGATACACCACTGCAGGTTCAATGTATTCCTTGGACCTTCACATTGACGATGAAACAAAGAAATCGCATCGGATTTAAATACAAAACGCACAATGCCGCCTTATGTACAAGAATAGAGACTCTTCTTACAGTCGGTGCTTTGAGCATTCCTTGTGAGACCAGTATTAGTTACTGCTACACCTCTGCAGGTTCAATGTATTCCTTGGATCTTCACATTGACGATGATACACAGAAATCGCATCGGAATTAAGTACAAAAGGCACAATGTCGCCTTAAGTACAAGAACAGAGACTCTTCTTACAGTCGGTGCTTTGAGCATTCCCTGTGAGACCAGTATTAGTTTCCGCTACACCTCTGCAGGTTCAGTATATTCCTTGGATCTTCACGTTGACGATGAAACACAGAAATCGCATCGGAATGAAATACAAAAGGCACAATGCCACCTTAAGTACAAGAATAGAGACTCTTCTTACAGTCGGTGCTTTGAGCATTCCCTGTGAGACCAGTATTAGTTTCCGCTACACCTCTGCAGGTTCAATGTATTCCTTGGACCTTCACCTTGACGATGAAACACAGAAATGGCATCGGAATTAAATACAAAAGGCACAATGCCGCATTAAGTACAAGAATGGAGACTCTTCTTACAGTCGGTGCTTTGAGCATTCCCAGTGAGACCAGTATTAGTTTCCGATACACCACTGCAGGTTCAATGTATTCCTTGGAACTTCTCACTGACGATGAAACACAAAATCGCATCGGAATGAAATACAAAAGGCACAATGCCGCCTTAAGTACAAGAATAGAGACTCTTCTTGCAGTCGGTGCTTTGAGCATTCCCTGTGAGACCAGTATTAGTTTCCGATACACCACTGCAGGTTCAATGTATTCCTTGGACCTTCACATTGACGATGAAACACAGAAATCGCATCGGAATTAAATACAAAACCCACAATGACGCCTTATGTACAAGAATAGAGACTCTTTTTTCAGTCGGTGCTTTGAGCATTCCCTGTGAGACCAGTATTAGTTACCGCTACACCTCTGCAGGTTCAATGTATTCCTTGGACCTTCACATTGACGATGATACACAGAAATCGCATCGGAAATAAGTACAAAAGGCACAATGCCGCCTTAAGTACAAGAATAGAGAATCTTCTTACAGTCGGTGCTTTGAGCATTCCCTGTCAGACCAGTATTAGTTTCCGCTACACTTCTGCAGGTTCAGTATATTCCTTGGACCTTCACATTGACGATGAAACACAGAAATGGCATCGGAATTAAATACAAAATGCACAATGCCGCCTTAAGTACAAGAATAGAGACTCTTCTTACAGTCGATGCTTTGAGCATTCCCTGTGAGACCAGTATTAGTTTCCGCTACACCTCTGCAGGTTCAGTTTATTCCTTGGACCTTCACATTGACGATGAAACACAGAAATGGCATCGGAATTAAATACAAAAGGCACAATGCCGCCTTAAGTACAAGAATAGAGACTCTTCTTACAGTCGGTGCTTTGAGCATTCCCTGTGAGACCAGTATTAGTTTCCGATACACCACTGCAGGTTCAGTTTATTCCTTAGACCTTCACATTGTCGATGAAACACCGAAATGGCATCGGAATTAAATACAAAAGGCACAATGCCGCCTTAAGTACAAGAATGGAGACTCTTCTTACAGTCGGTGCTTTGAGCATTCCCTGTGAGACCCGTATTAGCTTCCGCTACACCTCTGCAGGTGCAGTTTATTCCTTGGACCTTCACATTGACGATGAAACACAGAAATGGCATCGGAATTAAATACAAAAGGCACAATGCCGCCTTAAGTACAAGAATAGAGACTCTTCTTACAGTCGGTGCTTTGAGCATTCCCTGCGAGACCAGTATTAGTTTCCGATACACCACTGCAGGTTCAATGTATTCCTTGGAACTTCACACTGACGATGAAACACAGAAATCGCATCGGAATCAAATACAAAAGGCGCAATGCCGCCTTAAGTACAAGAATAGAGACTTTTCTTGCAGTCGATGGTTTGAGCATTCCCTGTGAGACCAGTATTAGTTTCCGATACACCACTGCAGGTTCAAAGTATTCCTTGGACCTTCACATTGACGATGAAACAAAGAAATCGCATCGGATTTAAATACAAAACGCACAATGCCGCCTTATGTACAAGAATAGAGACTCTTCTTACAGTCGGTGCTTTGAGCATTCCTTGTGAGACCAGTATTAGTTACTGCTACACCTCTGCAGGTTCAATGTATTCCTTGGATCTTCACATTGACGATGATACACAGAAATCGCATCGGAATTAAGTACAAAAGGCACAATGTCGCCTTAAGTACAAGAATAGAGACTCTTCTTACAGTCGGTGCTTTGAGCATTCCCTGTGAGACCAGTATTAGTTTCCGCTACACCTCTGCAGGTTCAGTATATTCCTTGGATCTTCACGTTGACGATGAAACACAGAAATCGCATCGGAATGAAATACAAAAGGCACAATGCCACCTTAAGTACAAGAATAGAGACTCTTCTTACAGTCGGTGCTTTGAGCATTCCCTGTGAGACCAGTATTAGTTTCCGCTACACCTCTGCAGGTTCAATGTATTCCTTGGACCTTCACCTTGACGATGAAACACAGAAATGGCATCGGAATTAAATACAAAAGGCACAATGCCGCATTAAGTACAAGAATGGAGACTCTTCTTACAGTCGGTGCTTTGAGCATTCCCAGTGAGACCAGTATTAGTTTCCGATACACCACTGCAGATTCAATGTATTCCTTGGACCTTCACATTGACGATGAAACACAGAAATGGCATCGGAATTAAATACAAAAGGCACAATGCCGCCTTAAGTACAAGAATAGAGACTCTTCTTACAGTCGGTGCTATGAGCATTCCCTGTGAGACCAGTATTAGTTTCCGGTACACCTCTGCAGGTTCAGTTTATTCCTAGGACCTTCACATTGACGATAAAACACAGAAATGGCATCGGAATTAAATACAAAACGCACAATGCCACATTAAGTACAAGAATAGAGACTCGTCTTACAGTCGGTGCTTTGAGCATTCCCTGTGAGACCAGTATTAGTTTCCGATACACCACTGCAGTTCAATGTATTCCTTGGACCTTCACATTGACGATGAAACTCAGAAATCGCATCGGAATTAAATACAAAAGGCACAATGCCGCCTTAAGTACATGAATAGAGACTCTTCTTACAGTCGGTGCTTTGAGCATTCCCTGTGAGACCAGTATTAGTTTCCGCTACACCTCTGCAGGTTCAGATTATTTCTTGGACCTTCACATTGACGATGAAACACAGAAATGGCATCGGAAGTAAATACAAAAATCACAATGCCGCCTTAAGTACAAGAATGGAGAATCTTCTTACCGTCGGTGCTTTGAGCATTCCCTGTGAGACCAGTATTAGTTTCCGCTACACCACTGCATGTTCAGTTTATTCCTTAGACCTTCACATTGACGATGAAACACCGAAATGGCATCGGAATTAAATACAAAAGGCTCAATGCCGCCTTAAGTACAAGAATGGAGACTCTTCTTACAGTCGGTGCTTTGAGCATTCCCTGTGAGACCCGTATTAGTTTCCGCTACACCTCTGCAGGTGCAGTTTATTCCTTGGACCTTCACATTGACGATGAAACACAGAAATGGCATCGGAATTAAATACAGAAGGCACAATGCCGCCTTAAGTACAAGAATAGAGACCCTTCTTACAGTCGGTGCTTTGAGCATTCGCTGTGAGACCAGTATTAGTTTCCGATACACCACTGCAGGTTCAATGTATTCCTTGGAACTTCACACTGACGATGAAACACAGAAATCACATCGCAATCAAATACAAAAGGCGCAATGCGCCTTAAGTACAAGAATAGAGACTCTTCTTGCAGTCGGTGCTTTGTGCATTCCCTGTGAGACCAGTATTAGTTTCCGATACACCACTGCAGGTTCAAAGTATTCCTTGGACCTTCACATTGAGGATGAAACACAGAAATCGCATCGGAATTAAATACAAAACGCACAATGCCGCCTTATGTACAAGAATAGAGACTCTTCTTACAGTCGGTGCTTTGAGTATTCCCTGTGAGACCAGTATTAGTTACCGCTACACCTCTGCAGGTTCAATGTATTCCTTGGATCTTCACATTGACGATGATACACAGAAATCGCATCGGAATTAAGTACAAAAGGCACAATGCCGCCTTAAGTACAAGAATAGAGACTCTTCTTACAGTTGGTGCTTTGAGCATTCCCTGTGTGACCAGTATTAGTTTCCGATACACCACTGCAGGTTCAATGTATTCCTTGGACTTTCACATTAACGATGAAACACAGAAATGGCATCGGAATTAAATACAAAAGACACAATGCCGCCTTAAGTACAAGAATAGAGACTCTTCTTGCAGTCGGTGCTTTGAGCATTCCCTGTGAGACCAGTATTAGTTTCCGATACACCACTGCAGGTTCAATGTATGCCTTGGACCTTCACATTGACGATAAAACACAGAAATGGCATCGGAATTAAATACAAAACGCACAATGCTGCCTTATGTACAAGAATAGAGACTCTTCTTACAGTCGGTGCTTTGAGCATTCCCTGTGAGACCAGTATTAGTTTCCGATACACCACTGCAGGTTCAATGTATTCCTTGGACCTTCACATTGACGATGAAACTCAGAAATCGCATCGGAATTAGATACAAAAGGCACAATGCCGCCTTAAGTACAAGAATAGAGACTCGTCTTACAGTCGGTGCTTTGAGCATTCCCTGTGAGACCAGTATTAGTTTCCGATACACCACTGCAGGTTCAATGTATTCCTTGGACCTTCACATTGACGATGAAACTCAGAAATCGCATCGGAATTAAATACAAAAGGCACAATGCCGCCTTAAGTACATGAATAGAGACTCTTCTTACAGTCGGTGCTTTGAGCATTCCCTGTGAGACCAGTATTAGTTTCCGCTACACCTCTGCAGGTTCAGATTATTTCTTGGACCTTCACATTGACGATGAAACACAGAAATGGCATCGGAAGTAAATACAAAAATCACAATGCCGCCTTAAGTACAAGAATGGAGAATCTTCTTACCGTCGGTGCTTTGAGCATTCCCTGTGAGACCAGTATTAGTTTCCGCTACACCACTGCATGTTCAGTTTATTCCTTAGACCTTCACATTGACGATGAAACACCGAAATGGCATCGGAATTAAATACAAAAGGCTCAATGCCGCCTTAAGTACAAGAATGGAGACTCTTCTTACAGTCGGTGCTTTGAGCATTCCCTGTGAGACCCGTATTAGTTTCCGCTACACCTCTGCAGGTGCAGTTTATTCCTTGGACCTTCACATTGACGATGAAACACAGAAATGGCATCGGAATTAAATACAGAAGGCACAATGCCGCCTTAAGTACAAGAATAGAGACCCTTCTTACAGTCGGTGCTTTGAGCATTCGCTGTGAGACCAGTATTAGTTTCCGATACACCACTGCAGGTTCAATGTATTCCTTGGAACTTCACACTGACGATGAAACACAGAAATCACATCGCAATCAAATACAAAAGGCGCAATGCGCCTTAAGTACAAGAATAGAGACTCTTCTTGCAGTCGGTGCTTTGTGCATTCCCTGTGAGACCAGTATTAGTTTCCGATACACCACTGCAGGTTCAAAGTATTCCTTGGACCTTCACATTGAGGATGAAACACAGAAATCGCATCGGAATTAAATACAAAACGCACAATGCCGCCTTATGTACAAGAATAGAGACTCTTCTTACAGTCGGTGCTTTGAGTATTCCCTGTGAGACCAGTATTAGTTACCGCTACACCTCTGCAGGTTCAATGTATTCCTTGGATCTTCACATTGACGATGATACACAGAAATCGCATCGGAATTAAGTACAAAAGGCACAATGCCGCCTTAAGTACAAGAATAGAGACTCTTCTTACAGTTGGTGCTTTGAGCATTCCCTGTGTGACCAGTATTAGTTTCCGATACACCACTGCAGGTTCAATGTATTCCTTGGACTTTCACATTAACGATGAAACACAGAAATGGCATCGGAATTAAATACAAAAGACACAATGCCGCCTTAAGTACAAGAATAGAGACTCTTCTTGCAGTCGGTGCTTTGAGCATTCCCTGTGAGACCAGTATTAGTTTCCGATACACCACTGCAGGTTCAATGTATGCCTTGGACCTTCACATTGACGATAAAGCACAGAAATGGCATCGGAATTAAATACAAAACGCACAATGCTGCCTTATGTACAAGAATAGAGACTCTTCTTACAGTCGGTGCTTTGAGCATTCCCTGTGAGACCAGTATTAGTTTCCGATACACCACTGCAGGTTCAATGTATTCCTTGGACCTTCACATTGACGATGAAACTCAGAAATCGCATCGGAATTAAATACAAAAGGCACAATGCCGCCTTAAGTACAAGAATAGAGACTCGTCTTACAGTCGGTGCTTTGAGCATTCCCTGTGAGACCAGTATTAGTTTCCGATACACCACTGCAGGTTCAATGTATTCCTTGGACCTTCACATTGACGATGAAACTCAGAAATCGCATCGGAATTAAATACAAAAGGCACAATGCCGCCTTAAGTACAAGAATAGAGACTCTTCTTACAGTCGGTGCATTGAGCATTCCCTGTGAGACCAGTATTAGTTTCCGCTACACCTCTGCAGGTTCAGATTATTCCTTGGACCTTCACATTGACGATGAAACACAGAAATGGCATCGGAAGTAAATACAAAAGGCACAATGCCGCCTTATGTACAAGAATGGAGAATCTTCTTACCGTCGGTACTTTGAGCATTCCCTGTGAGACCAGTATTAGTTTCCGCTACACCACTGCAGGTTCAGTTTATTCCTTAGACCTTCACATTGACGATGAAACACCGAAATGGCATCGGAATTAAATACAAAAGGCACAATGCCGCCTTAAGTACAAGAATGGAGACTCTTCTTACAGTCGGTGCTTTGAGCATTCCCTGTGAGACCCGTATTAGTTTCCGCTACACCTCTGCAGGTGCAGTTTATTCCTTGGACCTTCACATTGACGATGAAACACAGAAATGGCATCGGAATTAAATACAAAAGGCACAATGCCGCCTTAAGTACAAGAATAGAGACCCTTCTTACAGTCGGTGCTTTGAGCATTCCCTGTGAGACCAGTATTAGTTTCCGATACACCACTGCAGGTTCATTGTATTCCTTGGAACTTCACACTGACGATGAAGCACAGAAATCGCATCGGAATCAAATACAAAAGGCGCAATGCCGCCTTAAGTACAAGAATAGAGTCTCTTCTTGCAGTCGGTGCTTTGAGCATTCCCTGTGAGACCAGTATTAGTTTCCGATACACCACTGCAGGTTCAAAGTATTCCTTGGACCTTCACATTGACGATGAAACACAGAAATCGCATCGGAATTAAATACAAAACGCACAATGCCGCCTTATGTACAAGAATAGAGGCTCTTCTTACAGTCGGTGCTTTGAGCATTCCCTGTGAGACCAGTATTAGTTACCGCTACTCCTCTGCAGGTTCAATGTATTCCTTGGATCTTCACATTGACGATGATACACAGAAATCGCATCGGAATTAAGTACAAAAAGCACAATGCCGCCTTAAGTACAAGAATAGAGACTCTTCTTACAGTCGGTGCTTTGAGCATTCCCTGTGAGACCAGTATTAGTTTCCGCTACACCTCTGCAGGTTCAGTATATTCCTTGGATCCTCACATTGACGATGAAACACAGAAATGGCATCGGAATTAAATACAAAAGGCACAATGCCACCTTAAGTACAAGAATAGAGACTCTTCTTACAGTCGGTGCTTTGAGCATTCCCTGTGAGACCAGTATTAGTTTCCGCTACACCTCTGCAGGTTCAATGTATTCCTTGGACCTTCACATTGACGATGAAACACAGAAATGGCATCGGAATTAAATACAAAAGGCACAATGCCGCCTTAAGTACAAGAATGGAGACTCTTCTTACAGTCGGTGCTTTGAGCATTCCCTGTGAGACCAGTATTAGTTTCCGATACACCACTGCATGTTCATTGTATTCCTTGGACCTTCACATTGACGATGAAACACAGAAATGGCATGGGAATTAAATACAAAAGGCACAATGCCGCCTTAGGTACAAGAATAGAGACTCTTCTTACAGTCGGTGCTTTGAGCATTCCCTGTGAGGCCAGTATTAGTTTCCGATACACCACTGCAGGTTCAATGTATTCCTTAAACTTTCACATTAACGATGAAACACAGAAATGGCATCTGAATTAAATACAAAAGACACAATGCCGCCTTAAGTACAAGAATAGAGACTCTTCTTACAGTCGGTGTTTTGAGCATTCCCTGTGAGACCAGTATTAGTTTCCGCTACACCTCTGCAGGTTCAGTTTATTCCTTGGACCTTCACATTGACGATGAAACCTAGAAGTCGCATCGGAATTAAATACAAAAGGCACGATGCCGCCTTAAATACAAGAATAGAGACTCTTCTTACAGTCGGTGCTTTGAGCATTCCCTGTGAGACCAGTATTAGTTTCCGCTACACCTCTGCATGTTCAGTTTCTTCCTTGGACCTTCACATTGACGATGAAACACAGAAATGGCATCGGAATTAAATACAAAACAAACAATGCCGCCTTAAGTACAAGAATAGAGACTCTTCTTACAGTCGGTGCTTTGAGCATTTCCTGTGAGACCAGTATTAGTTTCCGATACACCACTGCAGGTTCAATGTATGCCTTGGACCTTCACATTGACGATAAAACACAGAAATGGCATCGGAATTAAATACAAAACGCACAATGCCGCATTAAGTACAAGAATAGAGACTCTTCTTACAGTCGGTGCTTTGAGCACTCCCTGTGAGACCAGTATTAGTTTCCGCTACACCTCTGCAGGTTCAGTTTATTCTTTGGACCTTCACATTGACGATGAAACACAGAAATGGCAACGGAATTAAATACAAAAGGCACAATGCCGCCTTAAGTACAAGTATAGAGACTCTTCTTGCAGGCGGTGCTTTGAGCATTCCCTGTGAGACCAGTATTAGTTTCCGAAACACCACTGCAGGTTCAATGTATTCCTTGGACCTTCACATTGACGATGAAACACTGAAATCGCATCGGAATTAAATACAAAACGCACAATGCTGCCTTATGTACAAGAATAGAGACTCTTCTTACAGTCGGTGCTTTGAGCATTCCCTGTGAGACCATTATTAGTTACCGCTACACCTCTGCAGGTTCAATGTATTCCTTGGATCTTCACATTGACGATGATACACAGAAATAGCATCGGAATTAAGTACAAAAGGCACAATGCCGCCTTAAGTACAAGAATAGAGACTCTTCTTACAGTCGGTGCTTTGAGCATTCCCTGTGAGACCAGTATTAGTTTCCGCTACACCTCTGCAGGTTCAATGTATTCCTTGGACCTTCACATTGACGATGAAACACAGAAATGGCATCGGAATTAAATACAAAAGGCACAATGCCGCCTTAAGTACAAGAATGGAGACTCTTCTTACAGTCGGTGCTTTGAGCATTCCCTGTGAGACCCGTATTAGTTTCCGCTACACCTCTGCAGGTGCAGTTTATTCCTTGGACCTTCACATTGACGATGAAACACAGAAATGGCATCGGAATTAAATACAAAAGGCACAATGCCGCCTTAAGTACAAGAATAGAGACCCTTCTTACAGTCGGTGCTTTGAGCATTCCCTGTGAGACCAGTATTAGTTTCCGATACACCACTGCAGGTTCATTGTATTCCTTGGAACTTCACACTGACGATGAAGCACAGAAATCGCATCGGAATCAAATACAAAAGGCGCAATGCCGCCTTAAGTACAAGAATAGAGTCTCTTCTTGCAGTCGGTGCTTTGAGCATTCCCTGTGAGACCAGTATTAGTTTCCGATACACCACTGCAGGTTCAAAGTATTCCTTGGACCTTCACATTGACGATGAAACACAGAAATCGCATCGGAATTAAATACAAAACGCACAATGCCGCCTTATGTACAAGAATAGAGGCTCTTCTTACAGTCGGTGCTTTGAGCATTCCCTGTGAGACCAGTATTAGTTACCGCTACTCCTCTGCAGGTTCAATGTATTCCTTGGATCTTCACATTGACGATGATACACAGAAATCGCATCGGAATTAAGTACAAAAAGCACAATGCCGCCTTAAGTACAAGAATAGAGACTCTTCTTACAGTCGGTGCTTTGAGCATTCCCTGTGAGACCAGTATTAGTTTCCGCTACACCTCTGCAGGTTCAGTATATTCCTTGGATCCTCACATTGACGATGAAACACAGAAATGGCATCGGAATTAAATACAAAAGGCACAATGCCACCTTAAGTACAAGAATAGAGACTCTTCTTACAGTCGGTGCTTTGAGCATTCCCTGTGAGACCAGTATTAGTTTCCGCTACACCTCTGCAGGTTCAATGTATTCCTTGGACCTTCACATTGACGATGAAACACAGAAATGGCATCGGAATTAAATACAAAAGGCACAATGCCGCCTTAAGTACAAGAATGGAGACTCTTCTTACAGTCGGTGCTTTGAGCATTCCCTGTGAGACCAGTATTAGTTTCCGATACACCACTGCATGTTCATTGTATTCCTTGGACCTTCACATTGACGATGAAACACAGAAATGGCATGGGAATTAAATACAAAAGGCACAATGCCGCCTTAGGTACAAGAATAGAGACTCTTCTTACAGTCGGTGCTTTGAGCATTCCCTGTGAGGCCAGTATTAGTTTCCGATACACCACTGCAGGTTCAATGTATTCCTTAAACTTTCACATTAACGATGAAACACAGAAATGGCATCTGAATTAAATACAAAAGACACAATGCCGCCTTAAGTACAAGAATAGAGACTCTTCTTACAGTCGGTGTTTTGAGCATTCCCTGTGAGACCAGTATTAGTTTCCGCTACACCTCTGCAGGTTCAGTTTATTCCTTGGACCTTCACATTGACGATGAAACCTAGAAGTCGCATCGGAATTAAATACAAAAGGCACGATGCCGCCTTAAATACAAGAATAGAGACTCTTCTTACAGTCGGTGCTTTGAGCATTCCCTGTGAGACCAGTATTAGTTTCCGCTACACCTCTGCATGTTCAGTTTCTTCCTTGGACCTTCACATTGACGATGAAACACAGAAATGGCATCGGAATTAAATACAAAACAAACAATGCCGCCTTAAGTACAAGAATAGAGACTCTTCTTACAGTCGGTGCTTTGAGCATTTCCTGTGAGACCAGTATTAGTTTCCGATACACCACTGCAGGTTCAATGTATGCCTTGGACCTTCACATTGACGATAAAACACAGAAATGGCATCGGAATTAAATACAAAACGCACAATGCCGCATTAAGTACAAGAATAGAGACTCTTCTTACAGTCGGTGCTTTGAGCACTCCCTGTGAGACCAGTATTAGTTTCCGCTACACCTCTGCAGGTTCAGTTTATTCTTTGGACCTTCACATTGACGATGAAACACAGAAATGGCAACGGAATTAAATACAAAAGGCACAATGCCGCCTTAAGTACAAGTATAGAGACTCTTCTTGCAGGCGGTGCTTTGAGCATTCCCTGTGAGACCAGTATTAGTTTCCGAAACACCACTGCAGGTTCAATGTATTCCTTGGACCTTCACATTGACGATGAAACACTGAAATCGCATCGGAATTAAATACAAAACGCACAATGCTGCCTTATGTACAAGAATAGAGACTCTTCTTACAGTCGGTGCTTTGAGCATTCCCTGTGAGACCATTATTAGTTACCGCTACACCTCTGCAGGTTCAATGTATTCCTTGGATCTTCACATTGACGATGATACACAGAAATAGCATCGGAATTAAGTACAAAAGGCACAATGCCGCCTTAAGTACAAGAATAGAGACTCTTCTTACAGTCGGTGCTTTGAGCATTCCCTGTGAGACCAGTATTAGTTTCCGCTACACCTCTGCAGGTTCAATGTATTCCTTGGACCTTCACATTGACGATGAAACACAGAAATGGCATCGGAATTAAATACAAAAGGCACAATGCCGCCTTAAGTACAAGAATGGAGACTCTTCTTACAGTCGGTGCTTTGAGCATTCCCTGTGAGACCAGTATTAGTTTCCGATACACCACTGCAGGTTCATTGTATTCCTTGGACCTTCACATTGACGATGAAACACAGAAATGGCATGGGAATTAAATACAAAAGGCACAATGCCGCCTTAGGTACAAGAATAGAGACTCTTCTTACAGTCGGTGCTTTGAGCATTCCCTGTGAGGCCAGTATTAGTTTCCGATACACCACTGCAGGTTCAATGTATTCCTTGGACTTTCACATTAACGATGAAACACAGAAATGGCATCTGAATTAAATACAAAAGATACAATGCCGCCTTAAGTACAAGAATAGAGACTCTTCTTACAGTCGGTGTTTTGAGCATTCCCTGTGAGACCAGTATTAGTTTCCGCTACACCTCTGCAGGTTCAGTTTATTCCTTGGACCTACACATTGACGATGAAACCTAGAAGTCGCATCGGAATTAAATACAAAAGGCACGATGCCGCCTTAAATACAAGAATAGAGACTCTTCTTACAGTCGGTGCTTTGAGCATTCCCTGTGAGACCAGTATTAGTTTCCGCTACACCTCTGCACGTTCAGTTTCTTCCTTGGACCTTCACATTGACGATGAAACACAGAAATGGCATCGGAATTAAATACAAAACAAACAATGCCGCCTTAAGTACAAGAATAGAGACTCTTCTTACAGTCGGTGCTTTGAGCATTTCCTGTGAGACCAGTATTAGTTTCCGATACACCACTGCAGGTTCAATGTATGCCTTGGACCTTCACATTGACGATAAAACACAGAAATGGCATCGGAATTAAATACAAAACGCACAATGCCGCATTAAGTACAAGAATAGAGACTCTTCTTACAGTCGGTGCTTTGAGCACTCCCTGTGAGACCAGTATTAGTTTCCGCTACACCTCTGCAGGTTCAGTTTATTCTTTGGACCTTCACATTGACGATGAAACACAGAAATGGCAACGGAATTAAATACAAAAGGCACAATGCCGCCTTAAGTACAAGTATAGAGACTCTTCTTGCAGTCGGTGCTTTGAGCATTCCCTGTGAGACCAGTATTAGTTTCCGAAACACCACTGCAGGTTCAATGTATTCCTTGGACCTTCACATTGACGATGAAACACTGAAATCGCATCGGAATTAAATACAAAACGCACAATGCTGCCTTATGTACAAGAATAGAGACTCTTCTTACAGTCGGTGCTTTGAGCATTCCCTGTGAGACCATTATTAGTTACCGCTACACCTCTGCAGGTTCAATGTATTCCTTGGATCTTCACATTGACGATGATACACAGAAATCGCATCGGAATTAAGTACAAAAGGCACAATGCCGCCTTAAGTACAAGAATAGAGACTCTTCTTACAGTCGGTGCTTTGAGCATTCCCTGTGAGACCAGTATTAGTTTCCGCTACACCTCTGCAGGTTCAGTATATTCCTTGGATCTTCACATTGACGATGAAACACAGCAATCGCTTCGGAATTAAATACAAAGGGCACAATGCTACCTTAAGTACAAGAATAGAGGCTCTTCTTACAGTCGGTGCTTTGAGCATTCCCTGTGAGACCAGTATTAGTTTCCGCTACACCTCTGCAGGTTCAATGTATTCCTTGGACCTTCACATTGACGATGAAACACAGAAATGGCATCGGAATTAAATACAAAAGGCACAATGCCGCCTTAAGTACAAGAATAGAGACTCTTCTTACAGTCGGTGCTTTGAGCATTCCCTGTGAGATCAGTATTAGTTTCCGATACACCACTGCATGTTCAATGTATTCCTTGGACCTTCACATTGACGATGAAACACAGAAATGGCATCGGAATTAAATACAAAAGGCACAATGAAGCCTTAAGTACAAGAATTGAGACTCTTCTTACAGACGGTGCTTTGAGCATTCCCTGTGAGACCAGTATTAGTTTCCGATACACCACTGCAGGTTCAATGTATTCCTTGGACTTTCACATTGACGATGAAAAACAGAAATGGCATCGGAATTAAATACAAAAGACACAATGCCGCCTTAAATACAAGATTAGAGACTCTTCTTACAGTCGGTGCTTTGAGCATTCCCTGTGAGACCAGTATTAGTTTCCGATACACCACTGCAGGTTCAATGTATGCCTTGGACCTTCGCATTGACGATGAAACACAGAAATCGCATCGAAATTAAATACAAAAGGCACAATGCCGCCTTAAGTACAAGAATAGAGACTCTTCTTACAGTCGGTGCTTTGAGCATTCCCTGTGAGACCAGTATTAGTTTCCGCTACGCCTCTGCGGGTTCAGTTTATTCCTAGGACCTTCACATTGACGATAAAACACAGAAATGGCATCGGAATTAAATACAAAACGCACAATGCCGCCTTAAGTACAAGAATAGTGACTCTTCTTACAGTCGGTGCTTTGAGCACTCCCTGTGAGACCAGTATTAGCTTCCGCTACACCTCTGCAGGTTCAGTTTATTCTTTGGACCTTCACATTGACGATGAAACACAGAAATGGCATCGGAATTAAATACAAAAGGCACAATGCCGCCTTAAGTACAAGAATAGAGAATCTTCTTACAGTCGGTGCTTTGAGCATTCCCTGTGAGACCAGTATTAGTTTCCGGTACACCTCTGCAGTTTCAGTTTATTCCTTGGACCTTCACATTGACGATGAAACACAGAAATGGCATCGGAATTAAATACAAATGGCACAATGCCGCCTTAAGTACAAGAATAGAGACTCTTCTTACAGTCGGTGCTGTGAGCATTCCCTGTGAGACCAGTATTAGTTTCCGATACACCACTGCAGGTTCAATGTATTCCTTGGAACATCACATTGACGATGAAACACATAAATCGCATCGGAATTAAATTCAAAAGGCACAATGCCGCCTTAAGTACAAGAATAGAGACTCTTCTTACAGTCGGTACTTTGAGCATTCCCTGTGAGACCAGTATTAGTTTCCGCTACACCTCTGCAGGTTCAGTTTATTCCTTGGACCTTCACATTGACGATGAAACACAGAAATCGCATCGGAAATAAATACAGAAGGCACAATGCCGCCTTAAGTACAAGAATAGAGACTCTTATTACAGTCGGTGATTTGAGCATTCCCTGTAAGACCAGTATTAGTTCCCGCTACACCTCTGCAGGTTCGATGTATTCCTTGGACCTTCACATTGACGATGATACACAGAAATCGCATCGGAATTAAATACAAAAGGCACAATGCCGCCTTAAGTACAAGAATACAGACTCTTCTTACAGTCGGTGCTTTGAGCATTCCCTGTGAGACCAGTATTAGTTTCCGATGCACCACTGCAGGTTCAATGTATTCCTTGGACCTTCACATTGACGATGAAACACAGAAATCGCATCGGAATTAAATACAAAAGGCACAATGCCGCCTTAAGTACAAAAATAGAGACTCTTCCTACAGTCGGTGCTTTGAGCATTCCCTGTGAGACCAGTATTAGTTTCCGATACACCACTGCAGGTTCAATGTATTCCTTGGAACTTCACATTGACGATGAAACACAGAAATCGCATGGGAATCAAATACAAAAGGCACAATGCCGCCTTAAGTACAAGAATAGGGACTCTTCTTACAGTCGGTGCTTTGAGCATTCCCTGTGAGACCAGTATTAGCTTCCGATACTCCTCTGCAGGTTCAGTTTATCCTTGGACCTTCACATTGACGATGAAACACACAAATGGCATCGGAATTAAATACAAAAGGCACAATGCCGCCTTAAGTACAAGAACAGAGCCTCTTCTTACAGTCGGTGCTTTGAACATTCCCTGTGAGTCCAGTATTAGTTTCCGATACACCACTGCGGGTTCAATGTATTCCTTGGACCTTCAAATTGACGATGAAACACAGAAATCGCATCGGAATTAAATACAAAAGTCACAATGCCGCCTTAAGTACAAGAATAGAGACTCTTCTTACAGTCGGTGCTATGAGCATTCCCTGTGAGACCAGTATTAGTTTCCGCTACACCTCTGCAGGTTCAGATTATTCCTTGGACCTTCACATTGACGATGAAACACAGATATGGCATCGGAAGTAAATACAAAATGCACAATGCCGCCTTAAGTACAAGAGTAGAGACTCTTCTTACCGTCGGTCTTTTGAGCATTCCCTGTGAGACCAGTATTAGTTTCCGCTACACCTCTGCAGGATCAGTATATTCCTTGGACCTTCACATTGACGATGAAACACAGAAATGGCGTAGGAATTAAATACAAAAGGCACAATGCCGCCTTAAGTACAAGAATAGAGACTCTTCTTACAGTCGGTGCTTTGAGCATTCCCTGTGAGACCAGTATTAGTTTCCGCTACACCTCTGCAGGTTCAGTTTATTCCTTGGACCTTCACATTGACGATGAAACCTAGAAGTCGCATCGGAATTAAATACAAAAGGCACGATGCCGCCTTAAGTACAAGAATAGAGACTCTTCTTACAGTCGGTGCTTTGAGCATTCCCTGTGAGACCAGTATTAGTTTCCGCTACACCTCTGCACGTTCAGTTTCTTCCTTGGACCTTCACATTGACGATGAAACACAGAAATGGCATCGGAATTAAATACAAAACAAACAATGCCGCCTTAAGTACAAGAATAGAGACTCTTCATACAGTCGGTGCTTTGAGCATTTCCTGTGAGACCAGTATTAGTTTCCGATACACCACTGCAGGTTCAATGTATTCCTTGGACCTTCACATTGAGAGTGAAACACAGAAATCGCATCGGAATTAAATACAAAAGGCACAATGCCGCCTTAAGTACAAGAATAGAGACTCATCTTACAGTCGGTGCTTTGAGCATTCCCTGTGAGACCAGTATTAGTTTCCGCTACACCTCTGCAGGTTCAGTTTATTCCTTGGACCTTCACATTGACGATGAAACACAGAAATCGCATCGGAATTAAATACAGAAGGCACAATGCCGCCTTAAGTACAAGAATAGAGACTCTTCTTACAGTCGGTGCTTTGAGCATTCCCTGTAAGACCAGTATTAGTTCCCGCTACACCTCTGCAGGTTCGATGTATTCCTTGGACCTTCACATTGACGATGATACACAGAAATCGCATCGGAAATAAACACAAAAGGCACAATGCCGCCTTAAGTACAAGAATACAGACTCTTCTTACAGTCGGTGCTTTGAGCATTCCCTGTGAGACCAGTATTAGTTTCCGATGCACCACTGCAGGTTCAATGTATTCCTTGGACCTTCACATTGACGATGAAACACAGAAATCGCATCGGAATTAAATACAAAAGGCACAATGCCACCTTAAGTACAAGAATAGAGACTCTTCTAACAGTCGGTGCTTTGAGCATTCTCTCTAAGACCAGTAATAGTTTCCGTTACATCTCTGCAGGTTCAATGTATTCCTTGGACCTTCACATTGACGATGAAACACAGAAATGGCATCGGAATTAAATACAAAAGGCACAATGCCGCCTTAAGTACAAGAATAGAGACTCTTCTTCCTGTCGGTGCTTTGAGCATTCCCTGTGAGACCAGTATTAGTTTCCGATACACCACTGCAGGTTCAATGTACTCCTTGGACTTTCACATTGACGATGAAACACAGAAATGGCATCTGAATTAAATACAAAAGGCCCAATGCCGCCCTAAGTACAAGAATAAAGACTCTTCTTACAGTCGGTGCTTTGAGCATTCCCTGTAAGACCAGTATTAGTTTCCGATACACCACTGCATGTTCAATGTATTCCTTGGACTTTCACATTGACGATGAAACACAGAAATGGCATCGGAATTAAATACAAAAGGCACAATGCCGCCTTAAGTACAAGAATAAAGACTCTTCTTACAGTCGGTGCTTTGAGCATTCCCTGTGAGACCAGTATTAGTTTCCGGTACACCTCTGCAGGTTCAGTTTATTCCTTGGACCTTCACATTGACGATGAAACACAGAAATGGCATCGGAATTAAATACAAATCGCACAATGCCTCCTTAAGTACAAGAATAGAGACTCTTCTTACAGTCGGTGCTTTGAGCATTCCCTGTGAGACCATTATTAGTTTCCGATACACCACTGCAGGTTCAATGTATTCCTTGGAACATCACATTGACGATGAAACACATAAATCGCATCGGAATTAAATACAAAAGGCCAAATGCCGCCTTAAGTACAAGAATAGAGACTCTTCTTACAGTCGGTGCTTTGAGCATTCCCTGTGAGACCAGTATTAGTTTCCGCTACACCTCTGCAGGTTCAGTATATTCCTTGGACCTTCACATTGACGATGAAACACAGAAATGGCATCGGAATTAAATACAAAAGGCACAATGCCGCCTTAAGTACAAGAATAGAGACTCTTCTTACAGTCGGTGCTTTGAGCATTCCCTGTGAGACCAGTATTAGTTTCCGCTACACCTCTGCAGGTTCAGTTTATTCCTTGGACCTTCACATTGACGATGAAACCTAGAAGTCGCATCGGAATTAAATACAAAAGGCACGATGCCGCCTTAAGTACAAGAATAGAGACTCTTCTTACAGTCGGTGCTTCGAGCATTCCCTGTGAGACCAGTATTAGTTTCCGCTACACCTCTGCACGTTCAGTTTATTCCTTGGACCTTCACATTGACGATGAAACACAGAAATCGCATCGGAATTAAATACAAAACGCACAATGCCGCCTTAAGTACAAAAATAGAGACTCTTCTTACAGTCGGTGCTTTGAGCATTTCCTGTGAGACCAATATTAGTTTCCGATACACCACTGCAGGTTCAATGTATTCCTTGGACCTTCACATTGAGAGTGAAACACAGAAATCGCATCGGAATTAAATACAAAAGGCACAATGCCGCCTTAAGTACAAGAATAGAGACTCTTCTTACAGTCGGCGCTTTGAGCATTCCCTGTGAGACCAGTATTAGTTTCCGCTACACCTCTGCAGGTTCAGTTTATTCCTTGGACCTTCACATTGACGATGAAACACAGAAATCGCATCGGAATTAAATACAGAAGGCACAATGCCGCCTTAAGTACAAGAATAGAGATTCTTCTTACTGTCGGTGCTTTGAGCATTCAATGTAAGACCAGTATTAGTTCCCGCTACACCTCTGCAGGTTCGATGTATTCCTTGGACCTTCACATTGACGATGATACACAGAAATCGCATCGGAATTAAATACAAAAGGCACAATGCCGCCTTAAGTACAAGAATTCAGACTCTTCTTACAGTCGGTGCTTTGAGCATTCCCTGTGAGACCAGTATTAGTTTCCGATGCACCACTGCCGGTTCAATGTATTCCTTGGACCTTCACATTGACGATGAAACACAGAAATCGCATCGGAATTAAATACAAAAGGTACAATGCCGCCATAAGTACAAGAATAGAGACTCTTCCTACAGTCGGTGCTTTGAGCATTCCCTGTGAGACCTGTATTAGTTTCCGATACACCACTGCAGGTTCAATGTATTCCTTGGAACTTCACATTGACGATGAAACACAGAAATCGCATGGGAATCAAATACAAAAGGCACAATGCCGCCTTAAGTACAAGAATAGAGACTCTTCTTACAGTCGGTGCTTTGAGTATTCCCTGTGAGACCAGTATTAGCTTCCGATACTCCTCTGCAGGTTCAGTTTATTCCTTGGACCTTTACATTGACGATGAAACACAGAAATGGCATCTGAATTAAATACAAAAGGCACAATGCCGCCTTAAGTACAAGAATAGAGCCTCTTCTTACAGTCGGTGCTTTGAACATTCGCTGTGAGACCAGTATTAGTTTCCGATACACCACTGCTGGTTCAGATTTTTCCTTGGACCTTTACATTGACGATGAAACACAGATATGGCATCGGAAGTAAATACAAAAGGCACAATGCCGCCTTAAGTACAAGAATAGAGACTCTTCTTACCGTCGGTGTTTTGAGCATTCCCTGTGAGACCAGTATTAGTTTCCGATACACCACTGCAGGTTCAATGTATTCCTTGGACCTTCACATTGACGATGAAACACAGAAATCGCATCGGAATTAAAAACAAAAGGCACAATGCCACCTTAAGTACAAGAATAGAGACTCTTCTAACAGTCGGTGCTTTGAGCATTCCCTGTGAGACCAGTATTAGTCCCGCTACATCTCTGCAGGTCAATGTATTCCTTGGACCTTCACATTGACGATGAAACACAGAAATGGCATCGGAATTAAATACAAAAGGCACAATGCCGCCTTAAGTACAAGAATAGAGACTCTTCTTCCAGTCGGTGCTTTGAGCATTCCCTGTGTGACCAGTATTAGTTTCCGATACACCACTGCAGGTTCAATGTATTCCTTGGACCTTCACATTGACGATGAAACACAGAAATCCCAACGGAATTAAATACAAAAGGCACAATGCCGCCATAAGTACAAGAATAGAGACTCATCTTACAGTCGGTGCTTTGAGCATTCCCTGTGAGCCAGTATTAGTTTCCGCTACACCTCTGCAGGTTCAGTTTATTCCTTGGACCTTCACATTGACGATGAACACAGAAATGGCATCGGAATTAAATACAAATGGCACAATGCCGCCTTAAGTACAGGAATAGAGACTCTTCTTACAGTCGGTGCTTTGAGCATTCCCTGTGAGACCAGTATTAGTTTCCGATACACCACTGCAGGTTCAATGTATTCCTTGGACCTTCACATTGACGATGAAACACAGAAATGGCATCGGAATTAAATACAAAAGGCACAATGCCGCCTTAAGTACAAGAATAGAGACTCTTCTTACAGTCGGTGCTTTGAGCATTCCCTGTGAGACCAGTATTAGTTTCCGATACACCACTGCAGGTTCAATGTATTCCTTGAACCTTCACTTTGACGATGAAACACAGAAATGGCATCGGAATTAAATACAAAAGCCACAATGCCGCCTTAAGTACAAGAATAGAGACTCTTCTTACAGTCGGTTTTTTGAGCATTCCCTGTGAGACCAGTATTAGTTTCCGATACACCACCGCAGGTTCAATGTATTTCTTGGACCTTCACATTGACCATGAAACACAGAAATCGCATCGGAATTAAATCCAAAACGCACAATGCCGCCTTAAGTACAAGAAGACAGACTCTACTTACAGTCGGTGCTTTGAGCACTCCCTGTGAGACCAGTATTAGTTTCCGATACACCACTGCAGGTTCAATGTATTCCTTGGACCTTCACATTGACGATGAAATACAGAAATGGCATCGGAATTAAATCCAAAACCACAATGCCGCCTTAAGTACAAGAATAAAGGCTCCTCTTACCGTCGGTGCTTTGAGCATTCCGTGTGAGACCAGTATTAGTTTCCGCTACACCTCTGCAGGTTCCGTTTATTCCTTGGACCATCACAGTGACGATGAAACACAGAAATGACATCGGAATTAAATACAAAAGGCAAAATGCCGCCTTAAGTACGAGAATAGAGACTCCTCTTACAGTCGGTGCTTTGAGCATTCCCCGTGAGACCAGTATTAGTTTCCGATACACCACTGCAGGTTCAATTTATTCCTTGGACCTTCACATTGACGATGAAACACAGAAATCGAATCGGAATGAAATCCAAACGCACAATGCCGCCTTAAGTATAAGAATAGAGACTCTACTTATAGTCGGTGCTTTGAGCATTCCCTGTGAGACCAGTATTAGTTTCCAATACTCCACTGCAGGTTCAATGTATTCCTTGGACCTTCACATTGACGATGAAATACAGAAATCGCATCGGAATCAAATACATAAGGCACAATGCCGCCTTAAGTACAAGAATAGAGACTCTTCTTACTGTCGGTGCTTTGAGCATTCCCTGTGAGACCAGTAATAGTATCCGATACACCACTGCAGGTTCAATCTATTCCTTGGACATACACATTGACGATGAAACACTGAAATTACATCGGAATTAAATACAAAAGGAACAATGCCGCCTCAAGTACAAGAACAGAGACTCCTCATACCGTCGGTGCTTTGAGCATTTCCTGTGAGACCAGTATTCGTTTCCGATACACCACTGGAAGTTCAATAAATTCCTTGGACATTCACATTGACGATGAAACACTGAAATTACATCGGAATTAAATACAAAAGGTACAATTCCGCCTTAAGTACCAGAATAGAGACTCTTCTTACCGTCGGTGCTTTGAGCATTCCCTGTGAGACCAGTATTAGTTTCCGCTACACCTCTGCAAGTTCAGATTATTCCTTGGACCTTCACATTGACGTAGAAACACAGAAATGGCATCGGAATTAAATACAAAAGGCACAATGCCGCCTTAAGTACAAGAATAGAGACTCTTCTTACAGTCGGCGCTTTGAGCATTCCCTGTGAGACCAGTATTAGTTTCCGCTACACCTCTGCAGGTTCAGTTTATTCCTTGGACCTTCACATTGACGATGAAACACAGAAATCGCATCGGAATTAAATACAGAAGGCACAATGCCGCCTTAAGTACAAGAATAGAGTCTCTTCTTACAGTCGGTGCTTTGAGCATTCCCTGTAAGACCAGTATTAGTTCCTGCTACACCTCTGCAGGTTCAATGTATTCCCTGGACCTTCACATTGACGATGATACACAGAAATCGCATCGGAATTAAATACAAAAGGCACAATGCCGCCTTAAGTACAAGAATACAGACTCTTCTTACAGTCGGTGCTTTGAGGATTCCCTGTGAGACCAGTATTAGTTTCCGATGCACCACTGCAGGTTCAGTGTATTCCTTGGACCTTCACATTGACGATGAAACACTGAAATCGCATCGGAATTAAATACAAAAGGTACAATGCCGCCATAAGTACAAGAATAGAGACTCTTCTAACAGTCGGTGCTTTGAGCATTCCCTGTGAGACCAGTATTAGTTTCCGCTACATCTCTGCAGGTTCAATGTATTCCTTGGACCTTCACATTGACGATGAAACACAGAAATGGCATCGGAATTAAATACAAAAGGCACAATGCCGCCTTAAGTACAAGAATAGAGACTCTTCTTCCAGTCGGTGCTTTGAGCATTCCCTGTGTGACCAGTATTAGTTTCCGATACACCACTGCAGGTTCAATGTATTCCTTGGACCTTCACATTGACGATGAAACACAGAAATCCCATCGGAATTAAATACAAAAGGCACAATGCCGCCATAAGTACAAGAATAGAGACTCATCTTACAGTCGGTGCTTTGAGCATTCCCTGTGAGACCAGTATTAGTTTCCGCTACACCTCTGCAGGTTCAGTTTATTCCTTGGACCTTCACATTGACGATGAACACAGAAATGGCATCGGAATTAAATACAAATGGCACAATGCCGCCTTAAGTACAGGAATAGAGACTCTTCTTACAGTCGGTGCTTTGAGCATTCCCTGTGAGACCAGTATTAGTTTCCGATACACCACTGCAGGTTCAATGTATTCCTTGGACCTTCACATTGACGATGAAACACAGAAATGGCATCGGAATTAAATACAAAAGGCACAATGCCGCCTTACGTACAAGAATAGAGACTCTTCTTACAGTCGGTGCTTTGAGCATTCCCTGTGAGACCAGTATTAGTTTCCGATACACCACTGCAGGTTCAATGTATTCCTTGAACCTTCACTTTGACGATGAAACACAGAAATGGCATCGGAATTAAATACAAAAGCCACAATGCCGCCTTAAGTACAAGAATAGAGACTCTTCTTACAGTCGGTTTTTTGAGCATTCCCTGTGAGACCAGTATTAGTTTCCGATACACCGCCGCAGGTTCAATGTATTTCTTGGACCTTCACATTGACCATGAAACACAGAAATCGCATCGGAATTAAATCCAAAACGCACAATGCCGCCTTAAGTACAAGAAGACAGACTCTACTTACAGTCGGTGCTTTGAGCATTCCCTGTGAGACCAGTATTAGTTTCCGATACACCACTGCAGGTTCAATGTATTCCTTGGACCTTCACATTGACGATGAAATACAGAAATGGCATC
Organism: Schistocerca americana; assembly: GCF_021461395.2. NCBI lineage: Eukaryota > Metazoa > Arthropoda > Insecta > Orthoptera > Acrididae > Schistocerca > Schistocerca americana. The sequence goes on along the minus strand of NC_060125.1, from coordinate 25,123,151 downwards.
GGAATTAAATCCAAAAGAACAATGCCGCCTTAAGTACAAGAATAAAGGCTCCTCTTACCGTCGGTGCTTTGAGCATTCCCTGTGAGACCAGTATTAGTTTCCGCTACACCTCTGCAGGTTCCGTTTATTCCTTGGACCATCACAGTGACGATGAAACACAGAAATGACATCGGAATTAAATACAAAATGCAAAATGCCGCCTTAAGTACGAGAATAGAGACTCTTCTTACAGTCGGTGCTTTGAGCATTCCCTGTGAGACCAGTATTAGTTTCCGATACACCACTGCAGGTTCAATGTATTCCTTGGACCTTCACATTGACGATGAAACACAGAAATCGAATCGGAATGAAATCCAAAACGCACAATGCCGCCTTAAGTATAAGAATAGAGACTCTACTTATAGTCGGTGCTTTGAGCATTCCCTGTGAGACCAGTATTAGTTTCCAATAGTCCACTGCAGGTTCAATGTATTCCTTGGACCTTCACATTGACGATGAAATACAGAAATCGCATCGGAATCAAATACATAAGGCACTATGCCGCCTTAAGTACAAGAATAGAGACTCTTCTTACTGTCGGTGCTTTGAGCATTCCCTGTGAGACCAGTATTAGTTTCCGCTACACCTCTGCAGGTTCAATCTATTCCTTGGACATACACATAGACGATGAAACACTGAAATTGCATCGGAATTAAATACAAAAGGAACAACGCCGCCTCAAGTACAAGAATAGAGACTCCTCATACCGTCGGTGCTTTGAGCATTTCCTGTGAGACCAGTATTAGTTTCCGGTACACCTCTGCAGGTTCAGTTTATTCCTTGGACCTTCACATTGACGATGAAACACAGAAATGGCATCGGAATTAAATACAAATCGCACAATGCCTCCTTAAGTACAAGAATAGAGACTCTTCTTACAGTCGGTGCTTTGAGCATTCCCTGTGAGACCATTATTAGTTTCCGATACACCACTGCAGGTTCAATGTATTCCTTGGAACATCACATTGACGATGAAACACATAAATCGCATCGGAATTAAATACAAAAGGCACAATGCCGCCTTAAGTACAAGAATAGAGACTCTTCTTACAGTCGGTGCTTTGAGCATTCCCTGTGAGACCAGTATTAGTTTCCGCTACACCTCTGCAGGTTCAGTATATTCCTTGGACCTTCACATTGACGATGAAACACGGAAATGGCATCGGAATTAAATACAAAAGGCACAATGCCGCCTTAAGTACAAGAATAGAGACTCTTCTTACAGTCGGTGCTTTGAGCATTCCCTGTGAGACCAGTATTAGTTTCCGCTACACCTCTGCAGGTTCAGTTTATTCCTTGGACCTTCACATTGACGATGAAACCTAGAAGTCGCATCGGAATTAAATACAAAAGGCACGATGCCGCCTTAAGTACAAGAATAGAGACTCTTCTTACAGTCGGTGCTTCGAGCATTCCCTGTGAGACCAGTATTAGTTTCCGCTACACCTCTGCACGTTCAGTTTATTCCTTGGACCTTCACATTCACGATAAAACACAGAAATCGCATCGGAATTAAATACAAAACGCACAATGCCGCCTTAAGTACAAAAATAGAGACTCTTCTTACAGTCGGTGCTTTGAGCATTTCCTGTGAGACCAGTATTAGTTTCCGATACACCACTGCAGGTTCAATGTATTCCTTGGACCTTCACATTGAGAGTGAAACACAGAAATCGCATCGGAATTAAATACAAAAGGCACAATGCCGCCTTAAGTACAAGAATAGAGACTCTTCTTACAGTCGGCGCTTTGAGCATTCCCTGTGAGACCAGTATTAGTTTCCGCTACACCTCTGCAGGTTCAGTTTATTCCTTGGACCTTCACATTGACGATGAAACACAGAAATCGCATCGGAATTAAATACAGAAGGCACAATGCCGCCTTAAGTACAAGAATAGAGACTCTTCTTACTGTCGGTGCTTTGAGCATTCAATGTAAGACCAGTATTAGTTCCCGCTACACCTCTGCAGGTTCGATGTATTCCTTGGACCTTCACATTGACGATGATACACAGAAATCGCATCGGAATTAAATACAAAAGGCACAATGCCGCCTTAAGTACAAGAATAGAGACTCTTCTTACCGTCGGTGCTTTGAGCATTCCCTGTGAGACCAGTATTAGCTTCCGATACTCCTCTGCAGGTTCAGTTTATTCCTTGGACCTTTACATTGACGATGAAACACAGAAATGGCATCGGAATTAAATACAAAAGGCACAATGCCGCCTTAAGTACAAGAATAGAGCCTCTTCTTACAGTCGGTGCTTTGAACATTCGCTGTGAGACCAGTATTAGTTTCCGATACACCACTGCTGGTTCAGATTTTTCCTTGGACCTTTACATTGACGATGAAACACAGATATGGCATCGGAAGTAAATACAAAAGGCACAATGCCGCCTTAAGTACAAGAATAGAGACTCTTCTTACCGTCGGTGTTTTGAGCATTCCCTGTGAGACCAGTATTAGTTTCCGATACACCACTGCAGGTTCAATGTATTCCTTGGACCTTCACATTGACGATGAAACACAGAAATCGCATCGGAGTTAAAAACAAAAGGCACAATGCCACCTTAAGTACAAGAATAGAGACTCTTCTAACAGTCGGTGCTTTGAGCATTCCCTGTGAGACCAGTATTAGTTTCCGCTACATCTCTGCAGGTCAATGTATTCCTTGGACCTTCACATTGCCGATGAAACACAGAAATGGCATCGGAATTAAATACAAAAGGCACAATGCCGCCTTAAGTACAAGAATAGAGACTCTTCTTCCAGTCGGTGCTTTGAGCATTCCCTGTGTGACCAGTATTAGTTTCCGATACACCACTGCAGGTTCAATGTATTCCTTGGACCTTCACATTGACGATGAAACACAGAAATCCCATCGGAATTAAATACAAAAGGCACATTGCCGCCATAAGTACAAGAATAGAGACTCATCTTACAGTCGGTGCTTTGAGCATTCCCTGTGAGCCAGTATTAGTTTCCGCTACACCTCTGCAGGTTCAGTTTATTTCTTGGACCTTCACATTGACGATGAAGACAGAAATGGCATCGGAATTAAATACAAATGGCACAATGCCGCCTTAAGTACAGGAATAGAGACTCTTCTTACAGTCGGTGCTTTGAGCATTCCCTGTGAGACCAGTATTAGTTTCCGATACACCACTGCAGGTTCAATGTATTCCTTGGACCTTCACATTGACGATGAAACACAGAAATGGCATCGGAATTAAATACAAAAGGCACAATGCCGCCTTAAGTACAAGAATAGAGACTCTTCTTACAGTCGGTGCTTTGAGCATTCCCTGTGAGACCAGTATTAGTTTCCGATACACCACTGCAGGTTCAATGTATTCCTTGAACCTTCACTTTGACGATGAAACACAGAAATGGCATCGGAATTAAATACAAAAGCCACAATGCCGCCTTAAGTACAAGAACAGAGACTCTTCTTACAGTCGGTTTTTTGAGCATTCCCTGTGAGACCAGTATTAGTTTCCGATACACCACCGCAGGTTCAATGTATTTCTTGGACCTTCACATTGACCATGAAACACAGAAATCGCGTCGGAATTAAATCCAAAACGCACAATGCCGCCTTAAGTACAAGAAGACAGACTCTACTTACAGTCGGTGCTTTGAGCATTCCCTGTGAGACCAGTATTAGTTTCCGATACACCACTGCAGGTTCAATGTATTCCTTGGACCTTCACATTGACGATGAAATACAGAAATGGCATCGGAATTAAATCCAAAACCACAATGCCGCCTTAAGTACAAGAATAAAGGCTCCTCTTACCGTCGGTGCTTTGAGCATTCCTTGTGAGACCAGTATTAGTTTCCGCTACACCTCTGCAGGTTCCGTTTATTCCTTGGACCATCACAGTGACGATGAAACACAGAAATGACATCGGAATTAAATACAAAAGGCAAAATGCCGCCTTAAGTACGAGAATAGAGACTCTTCTTACAGTCGGTGCTTTGAGCATTCCCCGTGAGACCAGTATTAGTTTCCGATACACCACTGCAGGTTCAATTTATTCCTTGGACCTTCACATTGACGATGAAACACAGAAATCGAATCGGAATGAAATCCAAAACGCACAATGCCGCCTTAAGTATAAGAATAGAGACTCTACTTATAGTCGGTGCTTTGAGCATTCCCTGTGAGACCAGTATTAGTTTCCAATACTCCACTGCAGGTTCAATGTATTCCTTGGACCTTCACATTGACGATGAAATACAGAAATCGCATCGGAATCAAATACATAAGGCACAATGCCGCCTTAAGTACAAGAATAGAGACTCTTCTTATGTCGGTGCTTTGAGCATTCCCTGTGAGACCAGTAATAGTATCCGATACACCACTGCAGGTTCAATCTATTCCTTGGACATACACATTGACGATGAAACACTGAAATTACATCGGAATTAAATACAAAAGGAACAATGCCGCCTCAAGTACAAGAATAGAGACTCCTCATACCGTCGGTGCTTTGAGCATTTCCTGTGAGACCAGTATTCGTTTCCGATACACCACTGGAAGTTCAATAAATTCCTTGGACATTCACATTGACGATGAAACACTGAAATTACATCGGAATTAAATACAAAAGGTACAATTCCGCCTTAAGTACCAGAATAGAGACTCTTCTTACCGTCGGTGCTTTGAGCATTCCCTGTGAGACCAGTATTAGTTTCCGCTACACCTCTGCAAGTTCAGTTTATTCCTTGGACCTTCACATTGACGTAGAAACACAGAAATGGCATCGGAATTAAATACAAAAGGCACAATGCCGCCTTAAGTACAAGAATAGAGACTCTTCTTACAGTCGGCGCTTTGAGCATTCCCTGTGAGACCAGTATTAGTTTCCGCTACACCTCTGCAGGTTCAGTTTATTCCTTGGACCTTCACATTGACGATGAAACACAGAAATCTCATCGGAATTAAATACAGAAGGCACAATGCCGCCTTAAGTACAAGAATAGAGTCTCTTCTTACCGTCGGTGCTTTGAGCATTCCCTGTAAGACCAGTATTAGTTCCTGCTACACCTCTGCAGGTTCAATGTATTCCTTGGACCTTCACATTGACGATGATACACAGAAATCGCATCGGAATTAAATACAAAAGGCACAATGCCGCCTTAAGTACAAGAATACAGACTCTTCTTACAGTCGGTGCTTTGAGGATTCCCTGTGAGACCAGTATTAGTTTCCGATGCACCACTGCAGGTTCAATGTATTCCTTGGACCTTCACATTGACGATGAAACACAGAAATCGCATCGGAATTAAATACAAAAGGTACAATGCCGCCATAAGTACAAGAATAGAGAGTCTTCTAACAGTCGGTGCTTTGAGCATTCCCTGTGAGACCAGTATTAGTTTCCGCTACATCTCTGCAGGTTCAATGTATTCCTTGGGCCTTCACATTGACGATGAAACACAGAAATGGCATCGGAATTAAATACAAAAGGCACAATGCCGCCTTAAGTACAAGAATAGAGACTCTTCTTCCAGTCGGTGCTTTGAGCATTCCCTGTGTGACCAGTATAAGTTTCCGATACACCACTGCAGGTTCAATGTATTCCTTGGACCTTCACATTGACGATGAAACACAGAAATCCCATCGGAATTAAATACAAAAGGCACAATGCCGCCATAAGTACAAGAATAGAGACTCATCTTACAGTCGGTGCTTTGAGCATTCCCTGTGAGACCAGTATTAGTTTCCGCTACACCTCTGCAGGTTCAGTTTATTCCTTGGACCTTCACATTGACGATGAACACAGAAATGGCATCGGAATTAAATACAAATGGCACAATGCCGCCTTAAGTACAGGAATAGAGACTCTTCTTACAGTCGGTGCTTTGAGCATTCCCTGTGAGACCAGTATTAGTTTCCGATACACCACTGCAGGTTCAATGTATTCCTTGGACCTTCACATTGACGATGAAACACAGAAATGGCATCGGAATTAAATACAAAAGGCACAATGCCGCCTTACGTACAAGAATAGAGACTCTTCTTACAGTCGGTGCTTTGAGCATTCCCTGTGAGACCAGTATTAGTTTCCGATACACCACTGCAGGTTCAATGTATTCCTTGAACCTTCACTTTGACGATGAAACACAGAAATGGCATCGGAATTAAATACAAAAGCCACAATGCCACCTTAAGTACAAGAATAGAGACTCTTCTTACAGTCGGTTTTTTGAGCATTCCCTGTGAGACCAGTATTAGTTTCCGATACACCACCGCAGGTTCAATGTATTTCTTGGACCTTCACATTGACCATGAAACACAGAAATCGCATCGGAATTAAATCCAAAACGCACAATGCCGCCTTAAGTACAAGAAGACAGACTCTACTTACAGTCGGTGCTTTGAGCATTCCCTGTGAGACCAGTATTAGTTTCCGATACACCACTGCAGGTTCAATGTATTCCTTGGACCTTCACATTGACGATGAAATACAGAAATGGCATCGGAATTAAATCCAAAAGAACAATGCCGCCTTAAGTACAAGAATAAAGTCTCCTCTTACCGTCGGGTGCTTTGAGCATTCCCTGTGAGACCAGTATTAGTTTCCGCTACACCTCTGCAGGTTCCGTTTATTCCTTGGACCATCACAGTGACGATGAAACACAGAAATGACATCGGAATTAAATACAAAAGGCAAAATGCCGCCTTAAGTACGAGAATAGAGACTCTTCTTACAGTCGGTGCTTTGAGCATTCCCTGTGAGACCAGTATTAGTTTCCGATACACCACTGCAGGTTCAATGTATTCCTTGGACCTTCACATTGACGATGAAACACAGAAATCGAATCGGAATGAAATCCAAAACGCACAATGCCGCCTTAAGTATAAGAATAGAGACTCTACTTATAGTCGGTGCTTTGAGCATTCCCTGTGAGACCAGTATTAGTTTCCAATAGTCCACTGCAGGTTCAATGTATTCCTTGGACCTTCACATTGACGATGAAATACAGAAATCGCATCGGAATCAAATACATAAGGCACAATGCCGCCTTAAGTACAAGAATAGAGACTCTTCTTACTGTCGGTGCTTTGAGCATTCCCTGTGAGACCAGTAATAGTATCCGATACACCACTGCAGGTTCAATCTATTCCTTGGACATACACATTGACGATGAAACACTGAAATTACATCGGAATTAAATACAAAAGGAACAATGCCGCCTCAAGTACAAGAATGGAGACTCCTCATACCGTCGGTGCTTTGAGCATTTCCTGTGAGACCAGTATTCGTTTCCGATACACCACTGGAAGTTCAATAAATTCCTTGGACATTCACATTGACGATGAAACACTGAAATTACATCGGAATTAAATACAAAAGGTACAATTCCGCCTTAAGTACCAGAAAAGAGACTCTTCTTACCGTTGGTGCTTTGAGCATTCCCTGTGAGACCAGTATTAGTTTCCGCTACACCTCTGCAAGTTCAGTTTATTCCTTGGACCTTCACATTGACGTAGAAACACAGAAATGGCATCGGAATTAAAAAAAAAAATCACAATGCCGCCTTAAGTACGAGAATAGACACTCTTCATACACTCGGTGCTTTCAGCATTCCCTGTGAGACCAGTATTAGTTTCCGATACACCACTGCAGGTTCAATGTATTCCTTGGACCTTCACATTGACGATGAAACACAGATATCGCATCGGAATTAAATACAAAACGCACAATGCCGCCTTAAGTACAAGAATACAGACTCTACTTACAGTCGGTGCTTTGAGCATTCCCTGTGGGACCAGTATTAGTTTCCGATACACCACTGCAGGTTCAATGTATTCCTTGGACCTTCACATTGACGATGAAATACAGAAATCGCATCGGAATCAAATACAAAAGGCACAATGCCGCCTTAAGTACAAGAATAGAGACTCTTCTTACAGTCGGTGCTTTGAGCATTCCCTGTGAGACCAGTAATAGTATCCTATACACCACTGCAGGTTCAATCTATTCCTTGGACATACACATTGACGATGAAACACTGAAATTACATCGGAATTAAATACAAAAGGTACAATGCCGCCTTAAGTACAAGAATAGAGACTCTTCATACCGTCGGTGCTTTAAGCATTCCCTGTGAGACCAGTATTAGTTTCCGCTACACCTCTGCAGGTTCGGTTTATTCCTTGGACCTTCACATTGACGATGAAACACAGAAATGGCATCGGAATTAAATACAAAAGGCACAATGCCGCCTTAAGTACAAGAATAGAGACTCTGTTTACAGTCGGTGCCTTGAGCATTCCCTGTGAAACCAGTATTAGTTTACGCTACACCTCTGCAGGTTCAGTTTATTCCTTGGACCTTCACATTGAGGATGAAACACAGAAATCGCATCAGAATTAAATACGAAACTCACAATGCCGCCTTAAGTACAAGAATAGAGACTCTTCTTACTGTCGGTGCTTTGAGCATTCCCTGTGAGACCAGTATTAGTATCCGATACACCACTGCAGGTTCAATCTATTCCTTGGACATACACATAGACGATGAAACACTGAAATTGCATCGGAATTAAATACAAAAGGAACAACGCCGCCTCAAGTACAAGAATAGAGACTCCTCATACCGTCGGTGCTTTGAGCATTTCCTGTGAGACCAGTATTCGTTTCCGATACACCACTGGAGGTTCAATAAATTCCTTGGACATTCACATTGACGATGAAACACTGAAATTACATCGGAATTAAATACAAAAGGAACAATTCCGCCTTAAGTACCAGAATAGAGACTCTTCTTACCGTCGGTGCTTTGAGCATTCCCTGTGAGACCAGTATTAGTTTCCGCTACACCTCTGCAAGTTCAGTTTATTCCTTGGACCTTCACATTGACGTAGAAACACAGAAATGGCATCGGAATTAAATACAAAAGGCACAATGCCGACTTAAGTACGAGAATAGACACTCTTCTTACAGTCGGTGCTTTTAGCATTACCTGTGTGACCAGTATTAGTTTCCGATACACCACTGCAGGTTCAATGTATTCCTTGGACCTTCACATTGACGATGAAACACAGAAATGGCATCGGAATTAAATACAAAAGGCACAATGCCGCCTTAAGTACCAGAATAGGGACTCTTCTTACAGTCGGTGCTTTCAGCATTCCCTGTGAGACCAGTATTAGTTTCCGATACACCACTGCAGGTTCAATGTATTCCTTGGACCTTCACATTGACGATGAAACACAGATATCGCATCGGAATTAAATACAAAACGCACAATGCCGCCTTAAGTACAAGAATACAGACTCTACTTACAGTCGGTGCTTTGAGCATTCCAGGTAGGACCAGTATTAGTTTCCGATACACCACTGCAGGTTCAATGTATTCCTTGGACCTTCACATTGACGATGAAATACCGAAATCGCATCGGAATCAAATACAAAAGGCACAATGCCGCCTTAAGTACAAGAATAGAGACTCTTCTTACAGTCGGTGCTTTGAGCATTCGCTGTGAGACCAGTAATAGTATCCTATACACCACTGCAGGATCAATCTATTCCTTGGACATACACATTGACGATGAAACACTGAAATTACATCGGAATTAAATACAAAAGGTACAATGCCGTCTTAAGTACAAGAATAGAGACTCTTCATACCGTCGGTGCTTTGAGCATTCACTGTGAGACCAGTATTAGTTTCCGCTACACCTCTGCAGGTTCGGTTTATTCCTTGGACCTTCACATTGACGATAAAACACAGAAATGGCATCGGAATTAAATACAAAAGGCACAATGCCGCCTTATGTACAAGAATAGAGACTCTGTTTACAGTCGGTGCCTTGAGCATTCCCTGTGAGACCAGTATTAGTTTACGCTACACCTCTGCAGGTTCAGTTTATTCCTTGGACCTTCCAATTGAGGATGAAACACAGAAATCGCATCAGAATTAAATACGAAAGGCACAATGCCGCCTTAAGTACAAGAATAGAGACTCTTCTTACAGTCCGTGCTTTGAGCATTCCCTGTGAGACCAGTATTAGTTTCCGCTACACCTCTGCAGGTTCAATTTATTCCTTGGACCTTCACATTGACGATGAAACGCAGAAATCGCATCGGAATTAAATGCAAAAGGCACAATGCCGCCCTAAGTACAAGAATAGAGACTCTTGTTACAGTCGGTGCTTTGAGCATTCCCTGTGAGACCAGTATTATTTTCCGCTACACCTCTGCAGGTTCAGTTTATTCCTTGGACCTTCACATTGACGATGAAACACAGAAATGGCATCGGAATTAAATAGAAAAGGCACAATGCAGCCTTAAGTACAAGAATAGAGACTCTTCTTACAGTCGGTGCTTTGAGCATTCCCTGTGAGACCAGTATTAGTTTCCGATACACCACTGCAAGTTCAATGTATTCCTTGGACCTTCACATTGACGATGAAACACAGAAATCGCATCGTAATTAAATCCAAAACGCACAATGCCGCCTTAAGTACAAGAATACAGACTCTACTTACAGTCGGTGTTTTGAGCATTCCCTGTGAGACCAGTATTACTTTCCGATACACCACTGCAAGTTCAATGTATTCCTTGGACCTTCACATTGACGATGAACTACAGAAATCACATCGGAATCAAATACAAAAAGCACAATGCCGCCTTAAGTACAAGAATAGAGACTCTTCTTACAGTTGGTGCTTTGAACATTCCCTGTGTGACCAGTAATAGTATACGATACACCCCTGCAGGTTCAATCTATTCCTTGGACATACATATTGACGATGAAACACTGAAATTACATCGGAATTAAATACAAAAGGAACAATGCCGCCTTAAGTACAAGAATATAGACTCTTCTTACCGTCGGTGCTTTGAGCATTCCCTGTGAGACCAGTATTAGTTTCCGATACACCTCTGCAGGTTCAATGTATTCCTTGGACCTTCACATTGACGATGGAACGCAGAAATCGCATCGGAATTAAATACAAAAGGCACAATGCCGCCTTAAGTACAACAATAGATACTCTTCTTACAGTCGGTGCTTTAAACATTCCCTGTGAGAGCAGTATTAGTTTCCGATACGCCACTGCCAGGTCAATGTATTCCTTGGACCTTTGAATTGACGATGATACAAAGAAATCGCATCGGAATTAAATACAAAGGGCACAATTCCGCCTCAAGTACATGAATGGACACTCATCTTACAGTCGATGCTTTGAGCATTCCCTGTGAGACCAGTATTAGTTTCCGATACACCACTCCAGGTTCAATGTATTCCTTGGACCTTCAAATTGACGATGATACACAGAAATCGCATCGGAATTAAATACAAAGGGCACAATGCCGCCGTAAGTACAAGAATAGAGACTCTTCTTACTGTCGGTGCTTTGAGCATTCCCTGTGAGACCAGTATTAGTTTCCGATACACCACTGCAGTTTCAATGTATTCCTTGGACCTTCAAATTGACGATGATACACAGAAATCGCATCGGAATTAAATACAAAAGGCACAATGCCGCCTTAAATACAAGAATAGAGACTCTTCTTACAGTCTGTGCTTTGAGCATTCCCTGTGAGACCAGTATTAGTTTCTGATACGCCACTGCAGGTTCAGTGTATTCCTAGGACCTTCAAATTGACGATGATACACAGAAATCGCATCGGAACTAAATACAAAAGGCACAATGCCGCCTTAAGTACTAGAATAGAGACTCTTCTTACAGTCGGTGCTTTGAGCATTCCCTGTGAGACCAGTATTAGTTTCCGCTACACCTCTGCAGGTTCAGTTTATTCCTTGGACCTTTACATTGACGATGAAACACAGAAATGGCATCGGCATTAAATACAAAAGGCACAATGCCGCCTTAAGTACAAGAATAGAGACTCTTCTTACAGTCGGTGCTTTGAGCATTCCCTGTGAGACCAGTAATAGTAACCGATACACCACTGCAGGTTCAATGTATTCCTTGGACCTTCACATTGACGATGAAACACAGAAATGGCATCGGAATTAAATACAAAACGCACAATGCCGCCTCAAGTACAAGAATAGAGACTCTTCTTACAGTCGGTGCTTTGAGAATTCCCTGTGAGACCAGTATTAGTTTCCGCTACACCCCTGTAGGTTCAGTTTATTCCTTGGACCTTCACATTGACGATGAAACACAAAAATGGCATCGGAATTAAATACAAAAGGCACAATGCCGCCATAAGTACAAGAATAGAGACTCTTCTTGCAGTCGGTGCTTTGAGCATTCCCTGTTAGACTAGTAATAGTATCCGATACACCACTGCAGGTTCAATGTATTCCTTGGACCTTCACATTGACGATGAAACATAGAAATCGCATCGGAATGAAATACAAAAGGCACAATGCCGCCTTAAGTACAAGAATAGGGACTGTTCTTACAGTCGGAGCTTTGAGCATTCCCTGTGAGACCAGTAACAGTAACCGATACACCACTGCAGGTTCAATGTATTCCTTGGACTTTCACATTGACGATGAAACACAGAAATGGCTTCGGAATTAAATACAAAAGGCACAATGCCGCCTTAATTACAAGAATAGAGACTCTTCTTACAGTCGGTGCTTTGAGAATTCCCTGTGAGACCAGTATTAGTTTCCGCTACACCCCTGCAGGTTCAGTTTATTCCTTGGACCTTCACATTGACGATGAAACACAAAAATGGCATCGGAATTAAATACAAAAGGCACAATGCCGCCTTAAGTACAAGAATAGAGACTCTTCTTACAGTCGGTGCTTTGAGCATTCCCTGTGAGACCAGTATTAGTTTCCGATACACCACTGCAAGTTCAATGTGTTCCTTGGATCTTCACATTGACGATGAAACGCAGAAATCGCATCGGAATTAAATACAAAAGGCACAATGCCGCCTTAAGTACAAGAATAGAGACTCTTCTTACAGTTGGTGCTTTGAACTTTCCCTGTGAGACCAGTAATAGTATCCGATACACCACTGCAGGTTCAATCTATTCATTGGACATACACATTGACGATGAAACACTGAAATTACATCGGAATTAAATACAAAAGGAACAATGCCGCCTTAAGTACAAGAATATAGACTCTTCTTACCGTCGGTGCTTTGAGCATTCCCTGTGAGACCAGTATTAGTTTCCGATACACCTCTGCAGGTTCAATGTATTCCTTGGATCTTCACATTGACGATGAAACGCAGAAATCGCATCGGAATTAAATACAAAAGGCACAATGCCGCCTTAAGTACAAGAATAGAGACTCTTCTTACAGTTGGTGCTTTGAACTTTCCCTGTGAGACCAGTAATAGTATCCGATACACCACTGCAGGTTCAATCTATTCATTGGACATACACATTGACGATGAAACACTGAAATTACATCGGAATTAAATACAAAAGGAACAATGCCGCCTTAAGTACAAGAATATAGACTCTTCTTACCGTCGGTGCTTTGAGCATTCCCTGTGAGACCAGTATTAGTTTCGAATACACCTCTGCAGGTTCAATGTATTCCTTGGATCTTCTCATTGACGATGAAACGCAGAAATCGCATCGGAATTAAATACAAAAGGCACAATGCCGCCTTAAGTACAAGAATAGAGACTCTTCTTACAGTTGGTGCTTTGAACATTCCCTGTGAGACCAGTAATAGTATCCGATACACCACTGCAGGTTCAATTTATTCCTTGGACATACACATTGACGATGAAACACTGAAATTACATCAGAATTAAATACAAAAGGCACAATGCCGCCTTAAGTACAAGAATAGAGACTCTTCTTATAGTCGGTGCTTTAAACATTCCCTGTGAGAGCAGTATTAGTTTCCGATACGCCACTGCCGGGTCAATGTATTCCTTGGACCTTCGAATTGACAATGATACAAAGAAATCGCATCGGAATTAAATCCAAATGGCACAATTCCGCCTTAAGTACATGAATAGACACTCATCTTACAGTCGATGCTTTGAGCATTCCCTGTGAGACCAGTATTAGTTTCCGATACACCACTGCAGGTTCAATGTATTACTTGGACCTTGACATTGACGATGAAACACAGAAATCGCATCGGAATTAAATACAAATGGCACAATGCCGCCTTAAGTACAAGAATAGAGACTCTTCCTACAGTCGGTGCTTTGAGCATTCCCTGTGAGACCAGTATTAGTTTCCGATACACCACTGCAGGTTCAATGTATTCCTTGGACCTTCAAATTGGCGATGATACACAGAAATCGCATCGGAATTAAATACAAAAGGCACAATGCCGACTTAAGTACAAGAATAGAGACTCTTCTTACAGTCGGTTCTTTGAGCATTCCCTGTGAGACCAGTATTAGTTTCCGATACGCCACTGCAGGTTCAGTGTATTCCTAGGACCTTCAAATTGACGATGATACACAGAAATCGCATCGGAACTAAATACAAAAGGCACAATGCCGCCTTAAGTACTAGAATAGAGACTCTTCTTACAGTCGGTGCTTTGAGCATTCCCTGTGAGACCAGTATTAGTTTCCGTTACACCTCTGCAGGTTCAGTTTACTCCTTGGATGTTTACATTGACGATGAAACACAGAAATGGCATCGGCATTAAATACAAAGGGCACAATGCCGCCTTAAGTACAAGAATAGAGACTCTTCTTACAGTCGGTGCTTTGAGCATTCCCTGTGAGACCAGTAATAGTAACCGATACACCACTGCAGGTTCAATGTATTCCTTGGACCTTCACATTGACGATGAAACTCAGACATGGCATCGGAATTAAATTCAAAATGCACAATGCCGCCTTAAGTACAAGAATAGAGACTCTTCTTACAGTCGGTGCTTTGAGAATTCCCTGTGAGACCAGTATTAGTTTCCGCTACACACCTGCAGGTTCAGTTTATTCCTTGGACCTTCACATTGACGATGAAACACAAAAATGGCAACGGAATTAAATACAAAAGGCACACTGCCGCCTTAAGTACAAGAATAGAGACTCTTCTTACAGTCGGTGCTTTGAGCATTCCCTGTGAGACCAGTAATAGTATCCGATACACCACTGCAGGTTCAATGTATTCCTTGGACCTTCACATTGACGATGAAACATAGAAATCGCATCGGAATTAAATACAAAAGGCACACTGCCGCCTTAAGTACAAGAATAGAGACTCTTCTTACAGTCGGAGCTTTGAGCATTCCCTGTGAGACCAGTAATAGTAACCGATACACCACTGCAGGTTCAATGTATTCCTTGGACTTTCACATTGACGATGAAACACAGAAATGGCTTCGGAATTAAATACAAAAGGCACAATGCCGCCTTAAGTACAAGAATAGAGACTCTTCTTACAGTCGGTGCTTTGAGAATTCCCTGTGAGACCAGTATTAGTTTCCGATAAACCCCTGCAGGTTCAGTTTATTCCTTGGACCTTCACATTGACGATGAAACACAAAAATGGCAACGGAATTAAATACAAAAGGCAGAATGCCGCCTTAAGTACAAGAATAGAGACTCTTCTTACAGTCGGTGCTTTGAGAATTCCCTGTGAGACCAGTATTAGTTTCCGCTACACCCCTGCAGGTTCAGTTTATTCCTTGGACCTTCACATTGACGATGAAACACAAAAATGGCATCGGAATTAAATACAAAAGGCACAATGCCGCCTTAAGTACAAGAATAGAGACTCTTCTTACAGTCGGTGCTTTGAGCATTCCCTGTGAGACCAGTAATAGTATCCGATACACCACTGCAGGTTCAATGTATTCCTTGGACCTTCACATTGACGATGAAACATAGAAATCGCATCGGAATTAAATACAAAAGGCACACTGCCGCCTTAAGTACAAGAATAGAGACTCTTCTTACAGTCGGAGCTTTGAGCATTCCCTGTGAGACCAGTAATAGTAACCGATACACCACTGCAGGTTCAATGTATTCCTTGGACTTTCACATTGACGATGAAACACAGAAATGGCTTCGGAATTAAATACAAAAGGCACAATGCCGCCTTAAGTACAAGAATAGAGACTCTTCTTACAGTCGGTGCTTTGAGAATTCCCTGTGAGACCAGTATTAGTTTCCGATAAACCCCTGCAGGTTCAGTTTATTCCTTGGACCTTCACATTGACGATGAAACACAAAAATGGCAACGGAATTAAATACAAAAGGCACAATGCCGCCTTAAGTACAAGAATAGAGACTCTTCTTACAGTCGGTGCTTTGAGCATTCCCTGTGAGACCAGTAATAGTATCCGGTACAACCACTGCAGGTTCAGTTTATTCCTTGGACATACACATTGACGATGAAACACAGAAATTACATCGGAATTAAATACAAAAGGAACAATGCCGCCTTAAGTACAAGAATAGAGACTCTTCTTACAGTCGGTGCTTTGAGCATTCCCTGTGAGACCAGTATAAGTATCCGCTACACCTCTGCAGGTTCAGTTTATTCGTTGGACCTTCACATTGACGATGAAACACAGAAATGGCATCGGAATTAAATACAAAAGGCACAATGCTGCCTTAAGTACAAGAATAGAGACTCTTCTTTCAGTCGGTGCTTTGAGCATTCCCTGTGAGACCAGTAATAGTATCCGATACACCACTGCAGGTTCTATCTATTCCTTGGACAACACATTGACGATGAAACACAGAAATTACATCGGAATTAAATACAAAAGGAACAATGCCGCCTTAAGTACAAGAATAGAGACTCTTCTTACAGTCGGTGCTTTGAGCATTCCCTGTGAGACCAGTATTAGTTTCCGCTACACCTCTGCAGGTTCAGTTTATTCCTTGGACCTTTACATTGACGATGAGACACAGAAATGGCATCGGCATTAAATACAAAAGGCACAATGCCGCCTTAAGTACAAGAATAGAGACTCTTCTTACAGTCGGTGCTTTGAGCATTCCCTGTGAGACCAGTAATAATATCCGATACACCACTGCAGGTTCAATGTATTCCTTGGACCTTCACATTGACGATGAAACATAGAAATCGCATCGGAATTAAATACAAAAGGCACAATGCCGCCTTAAGTACAAGAATAGAGACTCTTCTTACAGTCGGTGCTTTGAGCATTCCCTGTGAGACCAGTAATAGTAACCGATACACCACTGCAGGTTCAATGTATTCCTTGGACCTTCACATTGACGATGAAACACAGAAATGGCATCGGAATTAAATACAAAAGGCACAATGCCGCCTTAAGTACAAGAATAGAGACTCTTCTTACAGTCGGTGCTTTGAGCATTCCCTGTGAGACCAGTATTAGTTTCCGCTACACCTCTGCAGGTTCAGTTTTTTCCTTGGACTTTCACATTGACGATGAAACACAGAAATGGCTTCGGAATTAAATACAAAAGGCACAATGCCGCCTTAAGTACAAGAATAGAGACTCTTCATACAGTCGGAGCTTTGAGCATTCCCTGTGAGACCAGTAATAGTAACCGATACACCACTGCAGGTTCAATCTATTCCTTGGACATACACATTGACGATGAAACACAGAAATTACATCGGAATTAAATACAAAAGGAACAATGCCGCCTTAAGTACAAGAATAGAGACTCTTCTTACAGTCGGTGCTTTGAGAATTCCCTGTGAGACCAGTATTATTTTCCGCTACACCTCTGCAGGTTCAGTTTTTTCCTTGGACCTTCATATTGACGATGAAACACAGAACTGGCATCGGAATTAAATACAAAAGGCACAATGCCGCCTTAAGTACAAGAATAGAGACTCTTCTTACAGTCGGTGCTTTGAGAATTCCCTGTGAGACCAGTATTAGTTTCCGCTACACCCCTGCAGGTTCAGTTTATTCCTTGGACCTTCACATTGACGATGAAACACAAAAATGGCATCGGAATTAAATACAAAAGACACAATGCCGCCCTAAGTACAATAATAGAGACTCTTCTTTCAGTCGGTGCCTTGAGCATTCCCTGTGAGACCAGAAATAGTATCCGATACACCACTGCAGGTTCAGTTTATTCCTTGGACATACATATTGACGATGAAACACAGAAATGACATCGGAATTAAATACAAAAGGAACAATGCAGCCATAAGTACAAGAATAGAGACTCTTCTTACCGTCGGTGCTTTGAGCATTCCCTGTGAGACCACTATTAGTTTCCGCTACACCTCTGCAGGTTCAGTTTATTCCTTGGACCTTCACATTGACGATGAAACACAGAAATGGCATCGGAATTAAATACAAAACGCACAATGTCGCCTTAAGTACAAGAATAGAGACTCTTATTACAGTCGGTGCTTTGAGCATTCCCTGTGAGACAAGTATTAGTTTCCGATACACCACTGCAGGTTCAATGTATTCCTTGGACTTCACATTGACGATGAAACACAGAAATGGCATCGGAATTAAATCCAAAACGCACAATGCCGCCTTAAGTACAAGAATAGAGACTCTTCTTACAGTCGGTGCTTTGAGCATTCCCTGTGAGACCAGTAATAGTATCCGATACACCACTGCAGGTTCAATGTATTCCTTGGACCTTCACATTGACGATGAAACACAGAAACCGCATCGGAATCAAATACAAAAGGCAGAATGCCGCCTTAAGTACAAGAATAGAGACACATCTTACAGTCGGTGCTTTAAGCATTCCCTGTGAGAAGAGTAATATTATCCGATACACCACTGCAGGTTCAATGTATTCCTTGGACCTTCACATTAACGATGAAACACAGAAATCGCATCGGAATTAAATACAAAAGGCACAATGCCGTCTTAAGTACAAGAATAGACACTCTTCTTACAGTCGGTGCTTTGAGCATTCCCTGTGAGACGAGTATTAGTTTCCGATACACCACTGCAGGTTCAATCTATTCCTTGGACATACACATTGACAATGAAACACAGAAATTACATTGGAGTTAAATACAAAAGGAACAATGCCGCCTTAAGTACAGGAATAGAGACTCTTCTTACCGTCGGTGCTTTGAGCATTCCCTGTGCGACCAGTAATAGTATCCGATACACCACTGCAGGTTGAATGTATTACTTGGACCTTCACATTGACGATGAAACATAGAAATCGCATCGGAATTAAATACAAAAGGCACAATGCCGCCATAAGTACCAGAATAGAGACTCCTCTTACAGTCGGAGCTTTGAGCATTCCCTGTGAGACCAGTAATAGTAACCGATACACCACTGCAGGTTCAATGTATTCCTTGGGCTTTCACATTGTCGATGAAACACAGAAATGGCATCGGAATTAAATACAAAAGGCACAATGCCGCCTTAAGTACAAGAATAGAGACTCTTCTTACAGTCGGTGCTATGTGAATTCCCTGTGAGACCAGTATTAGTGTCCGATACACCACTGCAGGTTCAATGTATTCCATGGACCTTCACGTTGACGATGAAACACAGAGATCGCATCGGAATCAAATACAAAAGGCACAATGCCGCCTTAAGTACAAGAATAGAGACTCTTCTTACAGTCGGTGCTTTGAGCATTCCCTGTGAGACCAGTAATAGTATCCGATACACCACTGCAGGTTCAATCTATTCCTTGGACATACACATTGACGATGAAACACAGAAATTACATAGGAATTAAATACAAAAGGAACAATGCCGCCTTTAGTACAAGAATAGAGACTCTTCTTACCGTCGGTGCTTTGAGCATTCCCTGTGACACCAGTTTTAGTTTCCGATACACCACTGGAGGTTCAATGTATTCCCTGGACATTCACATTGACGATGAAACACTGAAATTACATCGGAATTTAATACAAAAGGCACAATCCCGACTTAAGTACAAGAATAGAGACCCTTCTTACCGTCGGTGCTTTGAGCATTCCGTGTGAGACCAGTATTAGCTTCCGATACACCACTGCAGGTTCAATCTATTCCTTTGACATACACATTGACGATGAAATACAGAAATTACAACGGAATTAAATACAAATGGAAGAATGCAGCCTTAAGTACAAGAATAGAGACTCTTCTTACCGTCGGTGCTTTGAGCATTCCCTGTGAGACCACTATTAGTTTCCGCTACACCTCTGCAGGTTCAGTTTATTCCTTGGACCTTCACATTGACGATGAAACACAGAAATGGCATCGGAATTAAATACAAAACGCACAATGCCGCCTTAAGTACAAGAATAGAGACTCTTATTACAGTCGGTGCTTTTAACATTCCCAGTGAGACCAGTAATAGTATCCGATACACCACTGCAGGTTCAATGTATTCCTTGGACACACAAATTGACGATGAAACACAGAAATTACATCGGAATTAAATACAAAAGGAACATTGCCGCCTTAAGTACAAGAATAGAGACTCTTCTCACAGTCGGAGCTTTGAGCATTCCCTGTGAGACCAGTATTAGTTTCCGCTACACCTCTGCAGGTTCGGTTTATTCCTTGGACCTTCACATTGACGATGAAACACAGAAATGGCATCGGAATTAAATCCAAAGGGCACAATGCCGCCTTAGGTACAAATATAGAGACTCTTCTTACAGTCGGTGCTTTGAGCATTCCCAGTGAGACCAGTAATAGTATCCGATACACCACTGCAGGTTCAATCTATTCCTTGGACATACACATTGACGATGAAACACAGAAATTACATCGGAATTAAATACAAGAGGAACAATGCCGCCTTAAGTACAAGAATAGAGACTATTCTTACCGTCGGTGCTTTGAGCATTCCCTGTGAGAGCAGTATTAGTTTTCGATACACCACTGGAGGTTCAATGAATTCCTTGGACATTCACATTGACGATGAAACACTGAAATAACATCGGAATTAAATACAAACGGCACAATGCCGCCTTAAGTACAAGAATAGAGACTCTTCTTACAGTCGGTGCTTTGAGCATTCCCTGTGAGACCAGTAATAGTATTCGATACACCACTGCAGGTTCAATCTATTCCTTCGACATACACATTGACGATGAAACACAGAAATTACATCGGAATTAAATACAAGAGGAACAATGCCGCCTTAAGTACAAGAATAGAGACTCTTCTTACCGTCGGTGCTTTGAGCAATCCCTGTGCGACCAGTATTAGTTTCCGATACACCACTGCAAATTCAATGTATTCCTTGGACCTTCACATTGACGATGAAACACTGAAATTGCATCGGAATTAAATACAAAAGCACGATGCCGCCTTAAGTACAAGAATAGAGACTCTTCTTACCGTCGGTGCTTTAAGCATTCCCTGTGAGACCAGTATTAATTTCTGCTACACCTCTGTAGGTTCAGTTTATTCCTTGGACCTTCACATTGACGATGAAACACAGAAATCGCATCGGAATTAAATACAAAAGGCACAGTGCCGCCTTAAGTACAAGAATGGAGACTCTTCTTACAGTCGGTGCTTTGAGCATTCCCTGTGAGACCAGTATTAGTTTCCGATACACCACTGCAGGTTCAATGTATTCCATGGACCTTCACATTGACGATGAAACACAGAAATGGCATCGGAAGTAAATACAAAAGGCACAATGCCCCCATAAGTACAAGAATAGAGACTCTTCTTACAGTCGGAGCTTTGAGCATTCCCTGTGAGACCAGTAATAGTTTCCGCCACACCTCTGCAGGTTCAATGTATTCCCTGGACCTGCCCATTGACGATGAAACGCAGAAAACGCATCGGAATTAAATACAAAAGGCACAATGCCGCCTTAAGTACAAGAACAGAGACTCTTCTTACAGTCGGTGCTTTAAACATTTCCTGTGAGACCAGTATTAGTTTCCGATACGCCACTGCAGGTTCAATGTATTCCTTGGATCTTCAAATTGACGATGATACACAGAAATCGGATAGGAATAAAATACAAAAGGCACAATGCCGCCTTAAGTACAAGAATAGAAACTCTTCTTACTGTCGGTGCTTTGAGCATTCCCTGTGAGGCCAGTATTAGTTTCCGATACACCACCGCAGGTTCAATGTATTCCTTGGACCTTCACATTGACGATGAAACAAATAAATCGCATCGGAATTAAATACAAAAGGCACAATGTCGCCTTAAGTACAAGAATAGAGACTCTTCTTACAGTCGGTGCTTTGAGCAATCCCTGTGAGACCAGCATTAGTTTCCGCTACACCTCTGCAGGTTCAGTTTATTCCTTGGACCTTCACATTGACGATGAAACACAGAAATGGCATCGGAATTAAATACAAAAGGCACAATGCCGCCTTAAGGACAAGAATAGAGACTCTCCTTACAGTCGGTGCTTTGAGCATTCCCTGTGAGACCAGTATTATTTTCCGATACACCACTGCAGGTTCAATGTATTCCTTGGACCTTCACATTGACGATGAAACACAGAAATGGCATCGGAATTAAATACAAAAGGCACAATGCCGCCTTAAGTACAAGAATACAGACTCTACTTACAGTCGGTGCTTTGAGCATTCCCTGTGAGACCAGTATTAGTTTCCGATACACCACTGCAGGTTCGGTTTATTCCTTGGACCTTCACATTGACGATGAAACACGAAATGGCATCGGAATTAAATCCAAAGGGCACAATGCCGCCTTAGGTACAAGAATAGAGACTCTTCTTACAGTCGGTGCTTTGAGCATTCCCTGTGAGACCAGTAATAGTATCCGATACACCACTGCAGGTTCAATCTATTCCTTGGACATACACATTGACGACGAAACACAGAGATTACATCGGAATTAAATACAAAAGGGACAATGCCGCCTTAAGTACAAGAATAAAAACGATTCTTACCGTCGGTGCTTTGAGAATTCCCTGTGAGACCAGTATTAGTTTCCGATACACCACTGGAGGTTCATTGAATTCCCTGGACCTTGACACTGACGATGAAACACTGAAATTACATCGGAATTAAATACAAAAGGCACAATGCCGCCTTAAGTACAAGAAAGAGACTCTTCTTACAGTCTGTGCTGTGAGCATTCCCTGTGAGACCAGTAATAGTATCCGATACACCACAGCCGTTTCAATCTATTCCTTGGACATACACACTGACGACGAAACACAGAAATCAGATCGGTATTAAATACAAAAGGAACAATGCCGCCTTAAGTACAAGAATTGAGACTCTTCTTACAGTCGGTACTTTGAGCATTCCCTGTGAGACCAGTATTAGTTTCCGATACACCACTGGAGGTTCAATGAATACCTTGGACCTTCACATTGACGATGAAACACTGAAATTACATCGGAATTAAATACAAAAGGCACAATGCCGCCTTAAGTAGAAGAATAGAGACACTTCTTACAGTCGGTGCTTTAAGCATTCCCTGTGAGACCAGTAATAGGATCCGATACACCACTGCAGGTTCAACTTATTCCTTGGACCTTCACATTGACGATGAAACACAGAAATCGCATCGGAATTAAATACAAAAGGCACAATGCTGCCTTAAGTACAAGAATAGAGACTCTTCTTACAGTCGGTGCTTTGAGCATTCCCTGTGAGACGAGTATTAGTTTCCGATACACCACTGCAGGTTCAATGTATTCCTTGGACTTTCACATTGACGATGAAACACAGAAATGGCGTCGGAATTAAATCCAAAACGCACAATGCCGCCTTAAGTACAAGAATAGAGACTCTTCTTACAGTCGGTGGTTAGAGCATTCCCTGTGAGACCAGTAAGAGTATCCGATACACCACAGCAGGTTCATTCTATTCCTTGGACATACACATTGACGATGAAACACAGAAATTACATCGGAATTAAATACAAAAGGAACAATGCCGCCTTAAGTACAAGAATAGAGACTCTTCTTACCGTCGGTGCTTTGAGCATTCCCTGTGAGACCAGTAATAGTATTCGATACACCACTGCAGGTTCAACCTATTCCTTCGACATACGCATTGACGATGAAACACAGAAATTACATCGGAATTAATTACAAAAGGAACAATGCCGCCTTAAGTACAAGAATAGAGACTCTTCTTACCGTCGGTGCTTTGAGCATTCCCTGTGAGACCAGTATTAGTTTCCGATACACCACTGCAAATTCAATGTATTCCTTGGACCTTCACATTGACGATGAAACACTGAAATTACATCGGAATTAAATACAAAAGGCACAATGCCGCCTTAAGTACAAGAATAGAGACTCTACTTACAGTCGGTGCTTTGAGCATTCCCTGTGAGACCAGTATTAGTTTCCGATACACCACTGCAGGTTCAATGTATTCCTTGGATCTTCAAATTGACGATGATACACAGAAATCGGATAGAAATGAAATACAAAATGCACAATGCCGCCTTAAGTACAAGAATAGAGACTCTTCATACAGTCGGAGCTTTGAGCATTCCCTGTGAGACCAGTAATAGTTTCCGCTACGCCTCTGCAGGTTCAATGTATTCCTTGGACCTGCCCATTGACGATGAAACGCAGGAATCGCATCGGAATTAAATACAAAAGGCACAATGCCGCCTTAAGTACAAGAATAGAGACTCTTCTTACAGTCGGTGCTTTAAACATTCCCTGTGAGACCAGTATTAGTTTCCGATACGCCACTGCAGGTTCAATGTATTCCTTGGATCTTCAAATTGACGATGATACACAGAAATCGGATAGAAATGAAATACAAAATGCACAATGCCGCCTTAAGTACAAGAATAGAGACTCTTCTTACAGTCGGTGTTTGAGCATTCCCTGTGAGACCAGTATTAGTTTCCGCTACACCTCTGCAGGTTCAGTTTATTCCTTGGACCTTCACATTGACGATGAAACACAGAAATGGCATCGGAATTAAATACAAAAGGCACAATGCCGCCTTAAGTACAGGAATAGAGACTCCTCTTATAGTCGGTGCTTTGAGCATTCCCTGTGAGACCAGTATTATTTTCCGATACACCACTGCAGGTTCAATGTATTCCATGGACCTTCACATTGACGATGAAACACAGAAATCGCATCGGAATTAAATCCAAAACGCACAATGCTGGCATAAGTACAAGAATACAGACTCTACTTACAGTCGGTGCTTTGAGCATTCCCTGTGAGACCAGTATTAGTTTCCGATACACCACTGCAGGTTCAATGTATTCCTTGGACCTTCACATTGACGATGAAATACAGAAATCGCATCGGAATCAAATACAAAAGGCACAATGCCGCCTAAAGTACAAGAATAGAGACTCTGCTTACAGTCGGTGCTTTGAGCATTCCCTGTGAGATCAGTAATAGTATCCGATACACCACTGCTGGTTCAATCTATTCCTTGGACATACACATTGACGATGAAACACTGAAATTACATAGGAATTAAATACAAAAGGAACAATGCCGCCTTAAGTACAAGAATAGAGACTAATCTTACCGTCGATGCTTTGAGCATTCCCTGTAAGGCCATTATTAGTTTCCGATACATCACTGGAGGTTCAATTAATTCCTTGGACATTCACAATGACGATGAAACACTGAAATTACATCGGAATTAAATACAAAAGGCACAATGCCGCCTTAAGTACAAGAATACAGACTCTACTTACAGTCGGTGTTTTGAGCATTCCCTGTGAGACCAGTATTAGTTTCCGATACACCACTGCAGGTTCGGTTTATTCCTTAGACCTTCACATTGACGATGAAACACGAAATGGCATCGGAATTAAATCCAAAGGGCACAATGCCGCCTTAGGTACAAGAATAGAGACTCTTCTTACAGTCGATGCTTTGAGCATTCCCTGTGAGACCAGTAATATTATCCGATACACCACTGCAGGTTCAATCTATTCCTTGGACATACACATTGACGACGAAACACAGAGATTACATCGGAATTAAATACAAAAGGAACAATGCCGCCTTAAGTACAAGAATAAAAACGATTCTTACCGTCGGTGCTTTGAGAATTCCCTGTGAGACCAGTATTAGTTTCCGATACACCACTGGAGGTTCATTGAATTCCTTGGACCTTGACATTGACGATGAAACACTGAAATTACATCGGAATTAAATACAAAAGGCACAATGCCGCCTTAAGTACAAGAAAGAGACTCTTCTTACTGTCTGTGCTGTGAGCATTCCCTGTGAGACCAGTAATAGTATCCGATACACCACAGCCGTTTCAATCTATTCCTTGGACATACACACTGACGATGAAACACAGAAATCAGATCGGAATTAAATACAAAAGGAACAATGCCGCCTTAAGTACAAGAATTGAGACTCTTCTTACAGTCGGTGCTTTGAGCATTCCCTGTGAGACCAGTATTAGTTTCCGATACACCACTGGAGGTTCAATGAATACCTTGGACCTTCACATTGACGATGAAACACTGAAATTACATCGGAATTAAATACAAAAGGCACAATGCCGCCTTAAGTACAAGAATAGAGACACTTCTTACAGTCGGTGCTTTAAGCATTCCCTGTGAGACCAGTAATAGTATCCGATACACCACTGCAGGTTCAATGTATTCCTTGGACCTTCACATTGACGATGAAACACAGAAATCGCATCGGAATTAAATACAAAAGGCACAATGCTGAATTAAGTACAAGAATAGAGACTCTTCTTACAGTCGGTGCTTTGAGCATTCCCTGTGAGACGAGTATTAGTTTCCGATACACCACTGCAGGTTCAATGCATTCCTTGGACTTTCACATTGACGATGAAACACAGAAATGGCGTCGGAATTAAATCCAAAACGCACAATGCCGCCTTAAGTACAAGAATAGAGACTCTTCTTACCGTCGGTGCTTTGAGCATTCCCTGTGAGACCAGTATTAGTTTCCGATACACCACTGCAGGTTCAATGTATTCCCTGGAGCTTCACATTGACGATGAAACACAGAAATGGCATCGGAAGTAAATACAAAAATCACAATGCCCCCATAAGTACAAGAATAGAGACTCTTCTTACAGTCGGTGCTTTGAGCATTCCCTGTGAGACCAGTAATAGTTTCCGCTACACCTCTGCAGGTTCAATGTATTCCTTGGACCTGCCCATTGACGATGAAACGCAGAAATCGCATCGGAATTTAATACAAAAGGCACAATGCCGCCTTAAGCACAAGAATAGAGGCTCTTCTTACAGTCGGTGCTTTAAACATTCCCTGTGAAACCAGTATTAGTTTCCGATACACCACTGCAGGTTCAATGTATTCCTTGGATCTTCAAATTGACGATGATACACAGAAATCGGATAGGAATGAAACACAAAAGGCACAATGCCGCCTTAAGTACAAGAATAGAGACTCTTCTTACAGTCGGTGCTTTGAGCATTCCCTGTGAGACCAGTATTAGTTTCCGCTACACCTCTGCAGGTTCAGTTTATTCCTTGGACCTTCACATTGACGATGAAACACAGAAAAGGCATCGGAATTAAATACAAAAGGCACAATGCCGCCTTAAGTACAAGAATAGAGACTCTTCTTACAGTCAGTGCTTTGAGCATTCCCTGTGAGACCAGTATTATTTTCCGATACACCACTGCAGGTTCAATGTATTCCTTGGACCTTCACATTGACGATGAAACACAGAAATCGCATCGGAAATAAATCCAAAACGCACAATGCTGGCATAAGTACAAGAATACAGACTCTACTTACAGTCGGTGCTTTGAGCATACCCTGTGAGACCAGTATTAGTTTCCGATACACCACTGCAGGTTCAATGTATTCCTTGGACCTTCACATTGACGATGAAATACAGAAATCGCATCGGAATCAAATACAAAAGGCACAATGCCGCCTAAAGTACAAGAATAGAGACTCTTCTTACAGTCGGTGCTTTGAGCATTCCCTGTGAGATCAGTAATAGTATCCGATACACCACTGCTGGTTCAATCTATTCCTTGGACATACACATTGACGATGAAACACTGAAATTACATAGGAATTAAATACAAAAGGAACAATGCCGCCTTAAGTACAACAATAGAGACTCATCTTACCGTCGATGCTTGGAGCATTCCCTGTAAGGCCATTATTAGTTTCCGATACATCACTGGAGGTTCAATTAATTCCTTGGACATTCACAATGACGATGAAACACTGAAATTACATCGGAATTAAATACAAAAGGTACAATGCCGCCTTAAGTACAAGAATAGAGACTCTTCTTACCGTCGGTGCTTTGAGCATTCCCTGTGAGACCAGTATTAGTTTCCGCTACACCTCTGCACGTTCAGATTATTCCTTGGACCTTCACATTGACGATGAAACACAGAAATGGAATCGGAATTAAATACAAAAGGCACAATGCCGCCTTAGGTACAAGAATAGAGACTCTTCTTACAGTCGGTGCTTTGGGCATTCCCTGTGAGACCAGTATTAGTTTCCGCTACACCTCTGCAGGTTCAGATTATTCCTTGGACCTTCACGTTGACGATGAAACACGGAAATCGCATCGCAATTAAATACAAAAGGCACAATGCCGCCTTAAGTACAAGAATAGAGACTCTTCTTACAGTCGGTGCTTTGAGCATTCCCTGTGAGACCAGTATTAGTTTCCGATACACCACTGGAGGTTCAATGAATTCCTTGGGCATTCACATTGACGACGAAACACTGAAATTACATCGGAATTAAATACAAAGGGCACAATGCCGCCTTAAGTACAAGAATAGAGACTCTTCTTACAGTCGGTGCTTTGAGCATTCCCTGTGAGACCAGTATTAGTTTCCGATACACCACTGGAGGTTCAATGAATTCCTTGGGCATTCACATTGACGACGAAACACTGAAATTACATCGGAATTAAATACAAAGGGCACAATGCCGCCTTAAGTACAAGAATAGAGACTCTTCTTACAGTCGGTGCTTTGAGCATTCCCTGTGAGACCAGTAATAGTATTCGATACACCACTGTAGGTTCAATCTATTCCTTGGACATACACATTGACGATGAAACACAGAAATTACATCGGAATTAAATACAAAAGGAACAATGCCGCCTTAAGTACAAGAATAGAGACTCTTCTTACCGTCGGTGCTTTGAGCATTCCCTGTGAGACCAGTAATCGTATCCGATACACCACTGCAGGTTCAATGTATTCCTTGGACCTTCACATTGACGATGAAACATAGAAATCGCATCGGAATTAAATACAAAAGTCACAGTGCCGCCTTAAGTACAAGAATAGAGACTCTTCTTATAGTTGGAGCTTTGAGCATTCCCTGTGAGACCAGTAATAGTAACCGATACACCACTGTTGGTTCAATGTATTCCTTGGACTTTCACATTGACGATGAAACACAGAAATGGCATCGGAATTAAATACAAAAGGCACAATGCCGCCTTAAGTACAAGAATAGAGACTCTTCTTACAGTCGGTGCTTTGAGCCTTCCCTGTGAGACCAGTATTAGTTTCCGCTACACCTCTGCAGGTTCAGTTTTTTCCTTGGACCATCACATTGACGATGAAACACAGAAATCGCATCGGAATTAAGTACAAAAGGCACAATGCCGCCTTAAGTACAAGAATAGAGACTCTTCCTACAGTCGGTGCTTTGAGCATTCCCTGTGAGACCAGTAATAGTATCCGATACACCACTGGAGTTTCAATGTATTCCTTGGACCTTCACGTTGACGATGAAATACAGAGATCGCATCGGAATCAAATACAAAAGGCACAATGCCGCCTTAAGTACAAGAATAGAGGCTCTTCTTACAGTCGGTGCTTTGAGCATTCCCTGTGAGACCAGTATTAGTTTCCGCTACACCTCTGCAGGTTCAGTTTATTCCTTGGACCTTCACATTGACGATGAAACACAGAAATCGCATCGGAATTAAATACAAAAGGCACAATGCTGCCTTAAGTACAAGAATAGTGACTCTTCTTACAGTCGGTGCTTTGAGCATTCCCTGTGAGACCAGTACTAGTTTCCGCTACACCTCTGCAGGTTCAGTTTATTCCTTGGACCTTCACATTGACGATGAAACACAGAAATGGCATCGGAATTAAATACAAAAGGCACAATGCCGCCTTAAGTACAAGAATAGAGACTCTGCTTACAGTCGGTGCTTTGAGCATTCCCTGTGAGACCAGTAATAGTATCCGATACACCACTGCAGGTTCGATCTATTCCTTGGACATACACATTGACGATGAAACACAGAAATTACATCGGAATTAAATACAAAAGGAACAATGCCGCCTTAAGTACAAGAATAGAGACTCTTCATACCGTCTGTGCTTTGAGCATTCCGTGTGAGACCTCTATTAGTTTCCGATACATAACTGCAGGTTCAATCTATTCCTTTGACATACACATTGACGATGAAATACAGAAATTACATCGGAATTAAATACAAAAGGAACAATGCAGCCTTAAGTACAAGAATAGAGACTCTTCTTACCGTCGGTACTTTGAGCATTCCCTGTGAGACCACTACTAGTTTCCGCTACACCTCTGCAGGTTCAGTTGATTCCTTGGACCTTCACATTGACGTTGAAACACAGAAATGGCATCGGAATTAAATACAAAACGCACAATGCCACCTTAAGTACAAGAATAGAGACTCTTATTACAGTCGGTGCTTTGAGCATTCCCTGTGAGACCAGTATTAGTTTCCGATACACCACTGCAGGTTCAATGTATTCCTTGGACCTTCACATTGACGATGAAACACAGAAATGGCATCGGAATTAAATCCAAAACGCACAATGCCGCCTTAAGTATAAGAATAGAGACTCTTCTTACAGTCGATGCTTTGAGCATTCCCTGTGAGACCAGTAATAGTATCCGATACACCACTGCAGGTTCAATGTATTCCTTGGACACACACATTGACGATGAAACACAGAAATTACATCGGAATTAAATACAATAGGAACAACGCTGCCTTATGTACAAGAAAAGAGACTCATCTTACCGTCGGTGCTTTGAGCATTCCCTGTGAGACCAGTATTAGTTTCCGCTACACCTCTGCAGGTTCGGTTTATTCCTTGGACCTTCACATTGACGATGAAACACAGAAATGGCATCGGAATTAAATCCAAAGGGCACAATGCCGCCTTATGTACAAGAATAGAGACTCTTCTTACAGTCGGTGCTTTGAGCATTCCCTGTGAGACCAGTAATAGTATCCGATACACCACTGCAGGTTTAATCTATTCCTTGGACATACACATTGACGACGAAACACGGAGATTACATCGGAATTAAATACAAAAGGAACAATGCCGTCTTATATACAAGAATAAAAACCATTCTTACCGCCGGTGCTTTGAGAATTCCCTGTGAGACCAGTATTAGTTTCCGATACACCACTGGAGGTTCAATGAATTCCTTGGACCTTCACATTGACGATGAAACACTGAAATTACATCGGAATTAAATACAAAAGGCACAATGCCGCCTTAAGTACAAGAATAGAGACACTTCTTACAGTCGGTGCTTTGAGCATTCCCTGAGAGACAAGTATTAGTTTCCGATACACCACTGCAGGTTCAATGTATTCCTTGGACCTTCACATTGACGATAAAACACTGAAATTACATCCGAATTAAATACAAAAGGCACAATGCCGCCTTAAGTGCAAGAATAGAGACTCTTCTTACAGTCGGTGCTTTGAGCATTCCCTGTGAGACAAGTATTAGTTTCCGCTACACCTCTGCAGGTTCAGTTTATTCCTTGGACCTTCACATTGACGATAAAACACAGAAATCGCATCGGAATTAAATACACAAGGCACAATGTTGCCTTAAGTACAAGAATAGAGACTCTTCTTACAGTCGGTGCTTTGAGCATTCCCTGTGAGACCAGTATTAGTTTCCGCTACACCTCTGCAGGTTCAGTTTATTCCTTGGACCTTAACATTGACGATGAAACACAGAAATGGCATCGGAATTAAATACAAAAGGCACAATGCCGCCTTAAGTACAAGAATAGAGACTCTTCTTACAGTCGGTGCTTTGAGCATTCCCTGTGAGACCAGTATTAGTTTCCGATACACCACTGCAGGTTCAATGTATTCCCTGGAGCTTCACATTGACGATGAAACACAGAAATGGCATCGGAAGTAAATACAAAAATCACAATGCCCCCATAAGTACAAGAATAGAGACTCTTCTTACAGTCGGTGCTTTGAGCATTCCCTGTGAGACCAGTAATAGTTTCCGCTACACCTCTGCAGGTTCAATGTATTCCTTGGACCTGCCCATTGACGATGAAACGCAGAAATCGCATCGGAATTTAATACAAAAGGCACAATGCCGCCTTAAGCACAAGAATAGAGGCTCTTCTTACAGTCGGTGCTTTAAACATTCCCTGTGAAACCAGTATTAGTTTCCGATACACCACTGCAGGTTCAATGTATTCCTTGGATCTTCAAATTGACGATGATACACAGAAATCGGATAGGAATGAAATACAAAAGGCACAATGCCGCCTTAAGTACAAGAATAGAGACTCTTCTTACAGTCGGTGCTTTGAGCATTCCCTGTGAGACCAGTATTAGTTTCCGCTACACCTCTGCAGGTTCAGTTTATTCCTTGGACCTTCACATTGACGATGAAACACGGAAAAGGCATCGGAATTAAATACAAAAGGCACAATGCCGCCTTAAGTACAAGAATAGAGACTCTTCTTACAGTCAGTGCTTTGAGCATTACCTGTGAGACCAGTATTATTTTCCGATACACCACTGCAGGTTCAATGTATTCCTTGGACCTTCACATTGACGATGAAACACAGAAATCGCATCGGAATTAAATCCAAAACGCACAATGCCGGCATAAGTACAAGAATACAGACTCTACTTACAGTCGGTGCTTTGAGCATTCCCTGTGAGACCAGTATTAGTTTCCGATACAGCACTGCAGGTTCAATGTATTCCTTGGACCTTCACATTGACGATGAAATACAGAAATCGCATCGGAATCAAATACAAAAGGCACAATGCCGCCTTAAGTACAAGAATAGAGACTCTTCTTACCGTCGGTGCTTTGAGCATTCCCTGTAAGACCATTATTAGTTTCCGATACACCACTGGAGGTTCAATGAATTCCTTGGACCTTCACATTGACGATGA
This sequence comes from Schistocerca americana, assembly GCF_021461395.2. Classification (NCBI taxonomy): domain Eukaryota; kingdom Metazoa; phylum Arthropoda; class Insecta; order Orthoptera; family Acrididae; genus Schistocerca; species Schistocerca americana. Next base: position 25,090,158 of record NC_060125.1, on the reverse strand, counting down.
AACACTGAAATTACATCGGAATTAAATACAAAAGGCACAATGCCGCCTTAAGTACAAGAATAGAGAAACTTCTTACAGTCGGTGCTTTGAGCATTCCCTGAGAGACAAGTATTAGTTTCCGATACACCACTGCAGGTTCAATGTATTCCTTGGACCTTCACATTGACGATAAAACACTGAAATTACATCGGAATTAAATACAAAAGGCACAATGCCGCCTTAAGTACAAGAATAGAGACTCTTCTTACAGTCGGTGCTTTGAGCATTCCCTGTGAGACAAGTATTAGTTTCCGCTACACCTCTGCAGGTTCAGTTTATTCCTTGGACCTTCACATTGACGATAAAACACAGAAATCGCATCGGAATTAAATACAAAAGGCACAATGCTGCCTTAAGTACAAGAATAGAGACTCTTCTTACAGTCGGTGCTTTGAGCATTCCCTGTGAGACCAGTATTAGTTTCCGCTACACCTCTGCAGGTTCAGTTTATTCCTTGGACCTTAACATTGACGATGAAACACAGAAATGGCATCGGAATTAAATACAAAAGGCACAATGCCGCCTTAAGTACAAGAATAGAGACTCTTCTTACAGTCGGTGCTTTGAGCATTCCCTGTGAGACCAGTAATAGTTTCCGCTACACCTCTGCAGGTTCAATGTATTCCTTGGACCTGCCCATTGACGATGAAACGCAGAAATCGCATCGGAATTAAATACAAAAGGCACAATGCCGCCTTAAGCACAAGAATAGAGGCTCTTCTTACAGTCGGAGCTTTAAACATTCCCTGTGAGACCAGTATTAGTTTCCGATACACCACTGCAGGTTCAATGTATTCCTTGGATCTTCAAATTGACGATGATACACAGAAATCGGATAGGAATGAAATACAAAAGGCACAATGCCGCCTTAAGTACAAGAATAGAGACTCTTCTTACAGTCGGTGCTTTGAGCATTCCCTGTGAGACCAGTATTAGTTTCCGCTACACCTCTGCAGGTTCAGTTTATTCCTTGGACCTTCACATTGACGATGAAACACAGAAAAGGCATCGGAATTAAATACAAAAGGCACAATGCCGCCTTAAGTACAAGAATAGAGACTCTTCTTACAGTCAGTGCTTTGAGCATTCCCTGTGAGACCAGTATTATTTTCCGATACACCACTGCAGGTTCAATGTATTCCTTGGACCTTCACATTGACGATGAAACACAGAAATCGCATCGGAATTAAATCCAAAACGCACAATGCCGGCATAAGTACAAGAATACAGACTCTACTTACAGTCGGTGCTTTGAGCATTCCCTGTGAGACCAGTATTAGTTTCCGATACAGCACTGCAGGTTCAATGTATTCCTTGGACCTTCACATTGACGATGAAATACAGAAATCGCATCGGAATCAAATACAAAAGGCACAATGCCGCCTAAAGTACAAGAATAGAGACTCTTCTTACAGTCGGTGCTTTGAGCATTCCCTGTGAGATCAGTAATAGTGTCCGATACACCACTGCAGTTTCAATCTATTCCTTGGACATACACATTGACGATGAAACACTGAAATTACATAAGAATTAAATACAAAATTAACAATGCCGCCTTAAGTACAAGAATAGAGACTCTTCTTACCGTCGGTGCTTTGAGCATTCCCTGTAAGACCATTATTAGTTTCCGATACACCACTGAAGGTTCAATTAATTCCTTGGACATTCACAATGACGATGAAACACTGAAATTACATCGGAATGAAATACAAAAGGTACAATGCGCCTTAAGTTCAAGAATAGAGACTCTTCTTACAGTCGGTGCTTTGAGCATTCCCTGTGAGACCAGTATTAGTTTCCGCTACACCTCTGCAGGTTCAGTTTATTCCTTGGGCCGTCACGTTGACGATGAAACACGGAAATCGCATCGGAATTAAATACAAAATGCACAATGCCGCCTTAAGTACAAGAATAGAGACTCTTCTTACAGTCGGTGCTTTGAGCATTCCCTGTGAGACCAGTATTAGTTTCCGCTCCACCTCTGCAGTTCTAATTTATTCCTTGGACCTTTACATTGACGATGAAACTCAGAAATCGAATCGGAATTAAATACAAAAGGCACAATGTGGAACTAAGTACAAGAATAGAGAATCTTCTTACAGTCGGTGCTTCAAACATTCCCTGTGGGACCAGTATTAGTTTCCGATACGCCACTGCAGGTTCAATGTATTCCTTGGACCTTCAAATTGACGATGATACACAGAAATCGCATAGGAATTAAATACAAAAGGCACAAGGCCGCCTTAAGTACAAGAATAGAGACTCTTCTTACAGTCGGTGCTTTGAGCATTCCCTGTGAGACCAGTATTAGTGTCCGATACACCACTGCAGGTTCAATGATTTCCTTGGACCTTCACATTGACGATGAAACACTGAAATTACATCGGAATTAAATACAAAAGGCACAATGCCGCCTTAAGTACAAGAAAGAGACTCTTCTTACAGTCGGTGCTGTGAGCATTCCCTGTGAGACCAGTAATAGTATCCGATACACCACTGCAGGTTCAATCTATTCCTTGGACATACACATTGACGATGTAACACAGAAATTACATCGGAATTAAATACAAAAGGAACAATGCCGCCTTAAGTACAAGAATAGAGACTCTTCTTACCGTCGGTGCTTTGAGCATTCCCTGTGAGACCAGTATTAGATTCCGATACACCACTGGAGGTTCAATGAATTCCTTGGACCTTCACATTGACGATGAAACACTGAAATTACATAGGAATTAAATACAAAAGGCACAATGCCGCCTTAAGTACAAGAATATAGACACTCATTACAGTCAGTGCTTTAAGCATTTCCTGTGAGAAGAGTAATAGTATCCGATACACCACTGCAGGTTCAATGTATTCCTTGGACCTTCACATTGACGATGAAACATAGAAATCGCATCGGAATTAAATACAAAAGGCACAATGCCGCCTTAAGTACAAGAATAGAGACTCTTCTTACAGTCGGTGCTTTGAGCATTCCCTGTGAGACCAGTAATAGTATCCGATACACCACTGCAGGTTCATTCTATTCCTTGGACATACACATTGACGATGAAACACAGAAATTACATCGGAATTAAATACAAAAGGAACAATGCCGCCTTATGTACAAGAATAGAGACTCTTCTTACCGTCGGTGCTTTGAGCATTCCCTGTGAGACCAGTATTAGTTTCCGATACACCACTGGAGGTTCAATGAATTCCTTGGACATTCACATTGACGATGAAACACTGAAATTACATCGGAATTAAATACAAACGGCACAATGCCGCCTTAAGTACAAGAATAGAGACTCTTCTTACAGTCGGTGCTTTGAGCATTCCCTGTGAGACCAGTAATAGTATTCGATACACCACTGCAGGTTCAATCTATTCCTTGGACATACACATTGACAATGAAACACAGATATTACATCGGAATTAAATACAAAAGAAGATTGCAGCCTTAAGTACAAGAATAGAGACTCTTCTTACCGTCGGTGCTTTGAGCATTCCCTGTGAGACCAGTAATAGTATCCGATACACCACTGCAGGTTCAATGTATTCCTTGGACCTTCACATTGACGATGAAACACAGAAATCGCATCGGAATTAAATCCAAAACGCACAATGCCGGCATAAGTACAAGAATACAGACTCTACTTACAGTCGGTGCTTTGAGCATTCCCTGTGAGACCAGTATTAATTTCCGATACACCACTGCAGGTTCAATGTATTCCTTGGACCTTCACATTGACGATGAAATACAGAAATCGCATCGGAATCAAATACAAATGGCACAATGCCGCCTAAAGTACAAGAATAGAGACTCTTCTTACAGTCGGTGCTTTGAGCATTCCCTGTGAGATCAGTAATAGTATCCGATACACCACTGCAGGTTCAATCTATTCCTTGGACATACACATTGACGATGAAACACTGAAATTACATAGGAATTAAATACAAAAGGAACAATGCCGCCTTAAGTACAAGAATAGAGACTCTTCTAACTGTCGGTGCTTTGAGCATTCCCTGTAAGACCATTATTAGTTTCCGATACACGACTGGATGTTCAATTAATTCCTTGGACATTCACAATGACGATGAAACACTGAAATTACATCGGAATTAAATACAAAAGGTACAATGCCGCCTTAAGTACAAGAATAGAGACTCTTCTTACCGTCGGTGCTTTGAGCATTCCCTGTGAGACCAGTATTAGTTTCCGCTACACCTCTGCAGTTCTAATTTATTCCTTGGACCTTTACATTGACGATGAAACGCAGAAATCGAATCGGAATTAAATACAAAAGGCACAATGCGGCCTTAAGTACAAGAATAGAGAATCTTCTTACAGTCGGTGCTTTAAACATTCCCTGTGGGACCAGTATTAGTTTCCGATACGCCACTGCAGGTTCAAAGTATTCCTTGGACCTTCAAATTGACGATGATACACAGAAATCGCATAGGAATTAAACACAAAAGGCACAAGGCCGCCTTAAGTACAAGAATAGAGACTCTTCTTACAGTCGGTGCTTTGAGCATTCCCTGTGAGACCAGTATTAGTTTCCGCTACACCTCTGCAGGTTCAGTTTATTCCTTGGACCTTCACATTGATGATGAAACACAGAAATCGCATCGGAATTAAGTACAAATGGCACAATGCTGCCTTAAGTACAAGAATAGAGACTCTTCTTACAGTCGGTGCTTTGAGCATTCCCTGTGAGACCAGTATTAGTTTCCGCTACACCTCTGCAGGTTCAGTTTATTCCTTGGACCTTCACATTGACGATGAAACACAGAAATGGCATCGGAATTAAATACAAAAGGCACAATGCCGCCTTAAGTACAAGAATAGAGACTCTTCTTACAGTCGGTGCTTTGAGCATTCCCTGTGAGACCAGTATTAGTTTCCAATACACCACTGCAGGTTCAATGTATTCCCTGGACCTTCACATTGACAATGAAACACAGAAATTGCATCGGAAGTAAATACAAAAATCACAATGCCCCCATAAGTACAAGAATAGAGACTCTTCTTAAAGTCGGTGCTTTGAGCATTCCCTGTGAGACCAGTAATAGTTTTCGCTACACCTCTGCAGGTTCAATGTATTTCTTGGACCTGCCCATTGACGATGAAACGCAGAAATCGCATCGGAATTAAATACAAAAGGCACAATGCCGCCTTAAGTACAAGAATAGAGACTCTTCTTACAGTCGGTGCTTTAAACATTCCCTGTGAGACCAGTATTAGTTTCCGATACACCACTGCAGGTTCAATGTATTCCTTGGATCTTCAAATTGACGATGATACACAGAAATCGGATAGGAATGAAATACAAAAGGCACAGTGCCGCCTTAAGTACAAGAATAGAGACTCTTCTTACAGTCGGTGCTTTGAGCATTCCCTGTGAGATCAGTAATAGTATCCGATACACCACTGCAGGTTCAATCTATTCCTTGGACATACACATTGACGATGAAACACTGAAATTACATAGGAATTAAATACAAAAGGAACAATGCCGCCTTAAGTACAAGAATAGAGACTCTTCTTACCGTCGGTGCTTTGAGCATTCCCTGTAAGACCATTATTAGTTTCCGATACACCACTGAAGGTTCAATTAATTCCTTGGACATTCACAATGACGATGAAACACTGAAAGTACATCGGAATTAAATACAAAAGGTACAATGCCGCCTTAAGTACAAGAATAGAGACTCTTCTTACCATCGGTGCTTTGAGCATTCCCTGTGAGACCAGTATTAGTTTCCGCTACACCTCTGCACGTTTAGTTTATTCCTTGGACCTACACATTGACGATGAAACACAGAAATGGCATCGGAATTAAATACAAAAGGAACAATGCCCCTTAAGTACAAGAATAGAGACTCTTCTTACAGTCGGTGCTTTGAGCATTCCCTGTGAGACCAGTATTAGTTTCCGCTCCACCTCTGCAGTTCTAATTTATTCCTTGGACCTTTACATTGACGATGAAACTCAGAAATCGAATCGGAATTAAATACAAAAGGCACAATGTGGAACTAAGTACAAGAATAGAGAATCTTCTTACAGTCGGTGCTTCAAACATTCCCTGTGGGACCAGTATTAGTTTCCGATACGCCACTGCAGGTTCAATGTATTCCTTGGACCTTCAAATTGACGATGATACACAGAAATCGCATAGGAATTAAATACAAAAGGCACAAGGCCGCCTTAAGTACAAGAATAGAGACTCTTCTTACAGTCGGTGCTTTGAGCATTCCCTGTGAGACCAGTATTAGTGTCCGATACACCACTGCAGGTTCAATGATTTCCTTGGACCTTCACATTGACGATGAAACACTGAAATTACATCGGAATTAAATACAAAAGGCACAATGCCGCCTTAAGTACAAGAAAGAGACTCTTCTTACAGTCGGTGCTGTGAGCATTCCCTGTGAGACCAGTAATAGTATCCGATACACCACTGCAGGTTCAATCTATTCCTTGGACATACACATTGACGATGTAACACAGAAATTACATCGGAATTAAATACAAAAGGAACAATGCCGCCTTAAGTACAAGAATAGAGACTCTTCTTACCGTCGGTGCTTTGAGCATTCCCTGTGAGACCAGTATTAGATTCCGATACACCACTGGAGGTTCAATGAATTCCTTGGACCTTCACATTGACGATGAAACACTGAAATTACATAGGAATTAAATACAAAAGGCACAATGCCGCCTTAAGTACAAGAATATAGACACTCATTACAGTCAGTGCTTTAAGCATTTCCTGTGAGAAGAGTAATAGTATCCGATACACCACTGCAGGTTCAATGTATTCCTTGGACCTTCACATTGACGATGAAACATAGAAATCGCATCGGAATTAAATACAAAAGGCACAATGCCGCCTTAAGTACAAGAATAGAGACTCTTCTTACAGTCGGTGCTTTGAGCATTCCCTGTGAGACCAGTAATAGTATCCGATACACCACTGCAGGTTCATTCTATTCCTTGGACATACACATTGACGATGAAACACAGAAATTACATCGGAATTAAATACAAAAGGAACAATGCCGCCTTATGTACAAGAATAGAGACTCTTCTTACCGTCGGTGCTTTGAGCATTCCCTGTGAGACCAGTATTAGTTTCCGATACACCACTGGAGGTTCAATGAATTCCTTGGACATTCACATTGACGATGAAACACTGAAATTACATCGGAATTAAATACAAACGGCACAATGCCGCCTTAAGTACAAGAATAGAGACTCTTCTTACAGTCGGTGCTTTGAGCATTCCCTGTGAGACCAGTAATAGTATTCGATACACCACTGCAGGTTCAATCTATTCCTTGGACATACACATTGACAATGAAACACAGATATTACATCGGAATTAAATACAAAAGAAGATTGCAGCCTTAAGTACAAGAATAGAGACTCTTCTTACCGTCGGTGCTTTGAGCATTCCCTGTGAGACCAGTAATAGTATCCGATACACCACTGCAGGTTCAATGTATTCCTTGGACCTTCACATTGACGATGAAACACAGAAATCGCATCGGAATTAAATCCAAAACGCACAATGCCGGCATAAGTACAAGAATACAGACTCTACTTACAGTCGGTGCTTTGAGCATTCCCTGTGAGACCAGTATTAATTTCCGATACACCACTGCAGGTTCAATGTATTCCTTGGACCTTCACATTGACGATGAAATACAGAAATCGCATCGGAATCAAATACAAATGGCACAATGCCGCCTAAAGTACAAGAATAGAGACTCTTCTTACAGTCGGTGCTTTGAGCATTCCCTGTGAGATCAGTAATAGTATCCGATACACCACTGCAGGTTCAATCTATTCCTTGGACATACACATTGACGATGAAACACTGAAATTACATAGGAATTAAATACAAAAGGAACAATGCCGCCTTAAGTACAAGAATAGAGACTCTTCTAACTGTCGGTGCTTTGAGCATTCCCTGTAAGACCATTATTAGTTTCCGATACACCACTGGATGTTCAATTAATTCCTTGGACATTCACAATGACGATGAAACACTGAAATTACATCGGAATTAAATACAAAAGGTACAATGCCGCCTTAAGTACAAGAATAGAGACTCTTCTTACCGTCGGTGCTTTGAGCATTCCCTGTGAGACCAGTATTAGTTTCCGCTACACCTCTGCAGTTCTAATTTATTCCTTGGACCTTTACATTGACGATGAAACGCAGAAATCGAATCGGAATTAAATACAAAAGGCACAATGCGGCCTTAAGTACAAGAATAGAGAATCTTCTTACAGTCGGTGCTTTAAACATTCCCTGTGGGACCAGTATTAGTTTCCGATACGCCACTGCAGGTTCAAAGTATTCCTTGGACCTTCAAATTGACGATGATACACAGAAATCGCATAGGAATTAAACACAAAAGGCACAAGGCCGCCTTAAGTACAAGAATAGAGACTCTTCTTACAGTCGGTGCTTTGAGCATTCCCTGTGAGACCAGTATTAGTTTCCGCTACACCTCTGCAGGTTCAGTTTATTCCTTGGACCTTCACATTGATGATGAAACACAGAAATCGCATCGGAATTAAGTACAAATGGCACAATGCTGCCTTAAGTACAAGAATAGAGACTCTTCTTACAGTCGGTGCTTTGAGCATTCCCTGTGAGACCAGTATTAGTTTCCGCTACACCTCTGCAGGTTCAGTTTATTCCTTGGACCTTCACATTGACGATGAAACACAGAAATGGCATCGGAATTAAATACAAAAGGCACAATGCCGCCTTAAGTACAAGAATAGAGACTCTTCTTACAGTCGGTGCTTTGAGCATTCCCTGTGAGACCAGTATTAGTTTCCAATACACCACTGCAGGTTCAATGTATTCCCTGGACCTTCACATTGACAATGAAACACAGAAATTGCATCGGAAGTAAATACAAAAATCACAATGCCCCCATAAGTACAAGAATAGAGACTCTTCTTAAAGTCGGTGCTTTGAGCATTCCCTGTGAGACCAGTAATAGTTTTCGCTACACCTCTGCAGGTTCAATGTATTTCTTGGACCTGCCCATTGACGATGAAACGCAGAAATCGCATCGGAATTAAATACAAAAGGCACAATGCCGCCTTAAGTACAAGAATAGAGACTCTTCTTACAGTCGGTGCTTTAAACATTCCCTGTGAGACCAGTATTAGTTTCCGATACACCACTGCAGGTTCAATGTATTCCTTGGATCTTCAAATTGACGATGATACACAGAAATCGGATAGGAATGAAATACAAAAGGCACAGTGCCGCCTTAAGTACAAGAATAGAGACTCTTCTTACAGTCGGTGCTTTGAGCATTCCCTGTGAGACCAGTATTAGTTTCCGCTACACCTCTGCAGGTTCAGTTTATTCCTTGGACCTTCACATTGCCGATGAAACACAGAAATGGCATCGGAATTAAATACAAAATGCACAATGCCGCCTTAAGTACAAGAATAGAGACTCTTCTTACAGTCGGTGCTTTGAGCATTCCCTGTGAGACCAGTATTATTTTCCGATACACCACTGCAGGTTCAATGTATTCCTTGGACCTTCACATTGACGATGAAACACAGAAATCGCATCGGAATTAAATCCAAAATTCACAATGCCGGCATAAGTACAAGAATACAGACTCTACTTACAGTCGGTGCTTTGAGCATTCCCTGTGAGACCAGTATTAGTTTCCGATACACCACTGCAGGTTCAATGTATTCCTTGGACCTTCACATTGACGATGAAATACAGAAATCGCATCGGAATCAAATACAAAAGGCACAATGCCGCCTAAAGTACAAGAATAGAGACTCTTCTTACAGTCGGTGCTTTGAGCATTCCCTGTGAGATCAGTAATAGTATCCGATACACCACTGCAGGTTCAATCTATTCCTTGGACATACACATTGACGATGAAACACTGAAATTACATAGGAATTAAATACAAAAGGAACAATGCCGCCTTAAGTACAAGAATAGAGACTCTTCTTACCGTCGGTGCTTTGAGCATTCCCTGTAAGACCATTATTAGTTTCCGATACACCACTGAAGGTTCAATTAATTCCTTGGACATTCACAATGACGATGAAACACTGAAAGTACATCGGAATTAAATACAAAAGGTACAATGCCGCCTTAAGTACAAGAATAGAGACTCTTCTTACCATCGGTGCTTTGAGCATTCCCTGTGAGACCAGTATTAGTTTCCGCTACACCTCTGCACGTTTAGTTTATTCCTTGGACCTACACATTGACGATGAAACACAGAAATGGCATCGGAATTAAATACAAAAGGAACAATGCCCCTTAAGTACAAGAATAGAGACTCTTCTTACAGTCGGTGCTTTGAGCATTCCCTGTGAGACCAGTATTAGTTTCCGCTACACCTCTGCAGGTTCAGTTTAATCCTTGGACCTTCACGTTGACGATGAAACACGGAAATCGCATCGGAATTAAATACAAAAGGCACAATGCCGCCTTAAGTACAAGAATATAAACACTTCTTACAGTCGGTGCTTTAAGCATTCCCTGTGAGAAGAGTAATAGTATCCGATACACCACTGCAGGTTCAATGTATTCCTTGGACCTTCACATTGACGATGAAACATAGAAATCGCATCGGAATTAAATACAAAAGGCACAATGCCGCCTTAAGTATAAGAATAGAGACTCTTCTTACAGTCGGTGCTTTGAGCATTCCCTGTGAGACCAGTAATAGTATCCGATACACCACTGCAGGTTCATTCAATTCCTTGGACATACACATTGACGATGAAACACAGAAATTACATCGGAATTAAATACAAACGGCACAATGCCGCCTTAAGTACAAGAATAGAGACTCTTCTTACAGTCGGTGCTTTGAGCATTCCCTGTGAGACCAGTAATAGTATTCGATACACCACTGCAGGTTCAATCTATTCCTTGGACATACACATTGACAATTGAACACAGAAATTACATCGGAATTAAATGCAAAAGGAACAATGCCGCCTTAAGTACAAGAATAGAGACTCTTCTTACCGTCGGTGCTTTGAGCATTCCCTGTGAGACCAGTAATAGTATCCGATACACCACTGCAGGTTCAATGTATTCCTTGGACCTTCACATTGACGATGAAACATAGAAATCGCATCGGAATTAAATACAAAAGGCACAATGCCGCCTTAAGTACAAGATTAGAGACTCCTCTTACTGTCGGAGCTTTGAGCATTCCCTGTGAGACCAGTAATAGTAACCGATACACCACTGCTGGTTCAATGTATTCCTTGGACTTTCACATTGACGATGAAACCCAGAAATGGCATCGGAATTAAATACAAAAGGCACAATGCCGCCTTAAGTACAAGAATAGAGACTCTTCTTACAGTCGGTGCTTTGAGAATTCCCTGTGAGACCAGTATTAGTTTCCGCTACACCCCTGCAGGTTCAGTTTATTCCTTGGACCTTCACATTGACGATGAAACACAAAAATGGCATCGGAATTAAATACAAAAGGCACAATGCCGCCTTAAGTACAAGAATAGTGACTCTTCTTGCAGTCGGTGCTTTGAGCATTCCCTGTGAGACCAGTAATAGTATCCGATACACCACTGCAGGTTCAATCTATTCCTAGGACATACACATTGACGATGAAACACAGAAATTACATCGCAATTAAATACAAAAGGAACAATGCCGCCTTAAGTACAAGAATAGAGACTCTTCTTACAGTCGGTGCTTTGAGCATTCCCTGTGAGACCAGTATTAGTTCCGCTACACCTCTGCAGGTTCAGATTTTTCCTTGGACCATCACATTGACGATGAAACACAGAAATGGCATCGGAATTAAATACAAAAGGCACAATGCCGCCTTAAGTACAAGAATAGAGACTCTTCTTACAGTCGGTGCTTTGAGCATTCCCTGTGAGACCAGTAATAGTATCCGATACACCACTGCAGGTTCAATGTATTCCTTGGACTTTCACGTTGACGATGAAACACAGAGATCGCATCGGAATCAAATACAAAAGGCACAATGCCGCCTGAAGTACAAGAATAGAGACTCTTCTTACAGTCGGTGCTTTGAGCATTCCCTGTGAGACCAGTAATAGTATCCGATGCACCACTGCAGGTTCATTCTATTCCTTGGACATACACATTGACGATGAATCACAGAAATTACATCGGAATTAAATACAAAAGGAACAATGCCGCCTTTAGTACAAGAATAGAGACTCTTCATACCGTCGGTGCTTTGAGCATTCCGTGTGAGACGGGTATTAGTTTCCGATACACCACTGCAGGTTCAATCTATTCCTTTGACATACAGACTGACGATGAAATACAGAAATTACATCGGAATTAAATACAAAAGGAACAATGCAGCCTTAAGTACAAGAATAGAGACTCTTCTTACCGTCGGTGCTTTGAGCATTCCCTGTGAGACCACTATTAATTTCCGCTACACCTCTGCAGGTTCAGTTTATTCCTTGGACCTTCACATTGACGATGAAACACAGAAATGGCATCGGAATTAAATACAAAACGCACAATGCCGCCTTAAGTACAAGAATAGAGACTCTTATTACAGTCGGTGCTATGAGCATTCCCTGTGAGACCAGTATTAGTTTCCGATACACCACTGCAGGTTCAATGTATTCCTTGGACCTTCAAATTGACGATGAAACACAGAAATGGCATCGGAATTAAATCCAAAACGCACAATGACGCCTTAAGTACAAGAATAGAGACTCTTCTTACAGTCGGTGCTTTGAGCATTCCCTGTGAGACCAGTAATAGTATCCGATACACCACTGCAGGTTCAATGTATTCCTTGGACACACTCATTGACGATGAAACACAGAAATTACATCGGAATTAAATACAAAAGGAACAACGCCGCCTTAAGTACAAGAATAGAGACTCTTCTTACAGTCGGTGGTTTGAGCATTCCCTGTGAGACCAGTATTAGTTTCCGCTACACCTCTGCAGGTTCGGTTTATTCCTTGGACCTTCACATTTACGATGAAACACAGAACTGGCATCGGAATTAAATCCAAACGGCACAATGCCGCCTTAGGTACAAGAATAGAGACTCTTCTTACAGTCGGTGCTTTGAGCATTCCCTGTGAGACCAGTAATAGTATCCGATACACCACTGTAGGTTCAATCTATTTCTTGGACATACACATTGACGACGAAACACAGAGATTACATCGGAATTAAATACAAAAGGAACAATGCCGCCATAAGTACAAGAATAAAAACCATTCTTACCGTCGGTGCTTTGGGAATTCCCTGTGAGACCAGTATTAGTTTCCGATACACCACTGGAGGTTCAATGAATTCCTTGGACCTTCACATTGACGATGAAACACTAAAATTACATCGGAATTAAATACAAAAGGCACAATGCCGCCCTAAGTACAAGAAAGAGACTCTTCTTACAGTCGGTGCTGTGAGCATTCCCTGTGAGACCAGTAATAGTATCCGATACACCACTGCAGTTTCTATCTATTCCTTGGACATACACATTGACGATGAAACACAGAAATTACATCGGAATTAAATACAAAAGGAACAATGCCGCCTTAAGTACAAGAATTGAGACTCTTCTTACCGTCGGTGCTTTGAGCATTCCCTGTGAGACCAGTATTAGTTTCCGATACACCACTGGAGGTTCAATTATTTCCTTGGACCTTCACATTGACGATGAAACACTGAAATTACGTCGGAATTAAATACAAAAGGCACAATGCTGCCTTAAGTACAAGAATAGAGACTCTTCTTACTGTCGGTGCTTTGAGCATTCCCTGTGAGACGAGTATTAGTTTCCGGTACACCACTGCAGGTTCAATGTATCCCCTTGGACCTTCACATTGACGATGAAACACAGAAATGGCGTCGGAATTAAATCCAAAACGCACAATGCCGCCTTAAGTACAAGAATAGAGACTCTTCTTACCGTCAAAGATTTGAGCATTCCCTGTGAGACCAGAACTAGTTTCCGCTACACCTCTGCGGGTTCAGTTTATTCCTTGGACCTTCACATTGACGATGAAACACAGAAATCGCATCGGAATTAAATACAAAAAGCACAATGCCGCCTTATGTACAAGAATAGAGACTCTTCTTACAGTCGGTGGTTAGAGCATTCCCTGTGAGACCAGTAATAGTATCCGATACACCACTGCAGGGTCATTCTATTCCTTGGACATACACATTGACGATGAAACACAGAAATTACATCGGAATTAAATACAAAAGGAACATTGCCGCCTTAAGTACAAGAATAGAGACTCTTCTTACCGTTGGTGCTTTGAGCATTCCCTGTGAGACCAGTATTAGTTTCCGATACACCACTGGAGGTTCAATGAATTCCTTGGACATCCACATTGACGATGAAACACTGAAATTACATCGGAATTAAATACAAAAGGCACAATGCCGCCTTATGTACAAGAATACAGATTCTTCTTACCGTCGGTGCTTTGAGCATTCCCTGTGAGACCAGTATTAGTTTCCGCTACACCTCTGCAGGTTCAGTTTATTCCTTGGACCTTCACATTGACGATGAAACACAGAAATCGCTTCGGAATTAAATACAAAAGGCACAATGCCGCCTTAAGTACAAGAATAGAGACTCTTCTTACAGTCGGTGCTTTGAGCATTCCCTGTGAGACCAGTATTAGATTCCGATACACCACTGCAGGTTCAATGTATTCCCTGGACCTTCACATTGACGATGAAACACAGAAATGGCATCGGAAGTAAATACAAAAGGCACAATGCCCCCATAAGTACAAGTATTGAGACTCTTCTTACAGTCGGTGCTTTGAGCATTCCCTGTGAGACCAGTAATAGTTTCCGCTACACCTCTGCAGGTTTAATGTATTCCTTGGACCTGCCCATTGACGATGAAACGCAGAAATTGCATCGGAATTAAATACAAAAGGCACAATGCCGCCTTAAGTACAAGAATAGAGACTCTTCTTACAGTCGGTGCTTTAAACATTCCCTGAGAGACCAGTATTAGTTTCCGATACCCCACTGCAGGTTCAATGTATTCCTAGGATCTACAAATTGACGATGATACACAGAAATCGGATAGGAATGAAATACAAAAGGCACAATGCCGCCTTAAGTACAAGAATTGAGACTCTTCTTACAGTCGGTGCTTTGAGCATTCCCTGTGAGACCAGTATTAGTTTCCGATACACCACCGCTGGTTCAATGTATTCCTTGGACCTTCACATTGACGATGAAACATAGAAATCGCATCGGAATTAAATACAAAAGGCACAATGCCGCCTTAAGTACAAGAATAGAGACTCTTCTTACAGTCGGTGCTTTGAGCATTCCCTGTGAGACCAGTATTATTTTCCGATACACCACTGCCGGTTCAATGTATTCCTTGGACCACCACATTGACGATGAAACACAGAAATCGCATCGGAATTGAATCCAAAACGCACAATGCCGGCATATGTACAAGAATACAGACTCTACTTACAGTCGGTGCTTTGAGCATTCCCTGTGAGACCAGTATTAGTTTCCGATACACCACTGCAGGTTCAATGTATTCCTTGGACCTTCACATTGACGATGAAATACAGAAATCGCATCGGAATCAAATAGAAATGGCACAATGCCGCCTAAAGTACAAGAATAGAGACACTTCTTACAGTCGGTGCTTTGAGCATTCCCTGTGAGATCAGTAATAGTATCCGATACACCACTGCAGGTTCAATCTATTCCTTGGACATACACATTGACGAAGAAACACTGAAATTACATGGGAATTAATTACAAAAGGAACAATGCCGAATTAAGTACAAGAATAGAGACTCTTCTTACCGTCGGTGCTTTGAGCATTCCCTGTAAGACCATTATTAGTTTCCGATACACCAATGGAGGTTCAATTAATTCCTTGGACATTCACAATGACGATGAAACACTGAAATTACATCGGAATTAAATACAAAAGGTACAATGCCGCCTTAAGTACAAGAATGGAGACTCTTCTTTTCGTCGGTGCTTTGAGCATTCCCTGTGAGACCAGTATTAGTTTCCGCTACACCTCTGCACGTTCAGTTTATTCCTTGGACCTTCACATTGACGATGAAACACAGAAATGGCATCGGAATTAAATACAAATGGCACAATGCCGCCTTACGTACAAGAATAGAGACTCTTCTTACAGTCGGTGCTTTGAGCATTCCATGTGAGACCAGTATTAGTATCCGCTACACCTCTGCAGGTTCAGTTTATTCCTTGGACCTTCACGTTGACGATGAAACACGGAAATCGCATCGCAATTAAATACAATAGGCACAATGCCGCCTTAAGTATAAGAATAGAGACTCTTCTTACAGTCGGTGCTTTGAGCATTCCCTGTGAGACCAGTATTAGTTTCCCCAACACCTCTGCAGTTTTAATTTTTTTCTTTGGACCTTCTCATTGACGATGAAACGCAGAAATCGCATCGGAATTAAATACAAAAGGCACAATGCGGCCTTAAGTACAAGAATAGAGACTCTTCTTACAGTCGGTGCTTTTAGCATTCCCTGTGAGACCAATATAAGTTTCCGATACACCACTGCATTTACAATGTATTCATTGGTCATTCACATTGACGATGATACACAGAAATCGCATCGGAATTAAGTACAAAAGGCACAATGCCGCCTTAAGTATGAGAATAGAGACTCTTCTTACAGTCGGTGCTTTGAGCATTCCCTGTGAGACCAGTTTTAGTTTCCGCTACACCTCTGCAGGTTCGGTTTATTCCTTGGCCCTTCACATTGACGATGAAACACAGAAATGGCATCCGAATTATATCCAAGGGGCATAATGCCGCCTTAAGTACAAGAATAGAGCCTCTTTTTACAGTCGGTGCTTTGAGCACTCCCTGTGAGACCAGTAATAGTATCCGATACACCACTGCAGGTTCAATCTATTCCTTGGACATACACAATGACGACGAAACACAGAGATTGCATCGGAATTAAATACAAAAGGAACAATGCCGCCTTAAGTACAAGAATAAAAACCATTCTTACCGTCGGTGCTTTGAGAATTCCCTGTGAGACCAGTATTAGTTTCCGATACACCACTGGAGGTTCAATGAATTCCTTGGACCTTCACATTGACGATGAAACACTGAAATTACATCGGAATTAAATACAAAAGGCACAATGCCGCCTTAAGTACAAGAAAGAGACTCTTCTTACAGTCGGTGCTGTGAGCATTCCCTGGGAGACCAGTAATAGTATCCGATACACCACTGCAGGTTCAATCTATTCCTTGGACATACACATTGACGATGAAACACAGTAATTTCATCGGAATTAAATACAAAAGGAACAATGCCGCCTTAAGTACAAGTATACAGACTCTTCTTACCGTCGGTGCTTTGAGCATTCCCTGTGCGACCAGTATTAGTTTCCGATACACCACTGGAGGTTCAATGAATTCCTTGGACCTTCCCATTGACGATGAAACACAGAAATCGCATCGGAATTAAATACAAAAGGCACAATGCCGCCTTAAGTACAAGAATAGAGACTCTTCTTACAGTCGGTGGTTAGAGCATTCCCTGTGAGACCAGTAATAGTATCCGATACACCACTGCAGGTTCATTCTATTTCTTGGACATACACATTGACGTGAAACACAGAAATTACATCGGAATTAAATACAAAAGGAACAATGCAGCCTTAAGTACAAGAATAGAGACTCTTCTTACCGTCGGTGCTTTGAGCATTCCCTGTGAGACCAGTATTAGTTTCCGATACACCACTGGAGGTTCAATGAATTCCTTGGACATTCACATTGACGATGAAACACTGAAATTACATCGGAATTAAATACAAACGGCACAATGCCGCCTTAAGTACAAGAATAGTGACTCTTCTTACAGTCGGTGATTTGAGAATTCCCTGTGAGACCAGTATTAGTTTCCGCTAAACCCCTGCAGGTTCAGTTTATTCCTTGGACCTTCACATTGACGATGAAACACAAAAATGGCATCGGAATTAAATACAAAAGGCACAATGCCGCCTTAAGTACAAGAATAGAGACTCTTCTTACCGTCGGTGCTTTGAGCATTCCCTGTGAGACCAGTAATAGTATCCGATACACCACTGCAGGTTCAATGTATTCCTTGGATCTACAAATTGACGATGATACACAGAAATCGGATAGGAATGAAATACAAAAGGCACAATGCCACCTTAAGTACAAGAATAGAGACTCTTCTTACAGTCGGTGCTTTGAGCATTCCCTGTGAGACCAGTATTAGTTTCCGATACACCACCGCAGGTTCAATGTATTCCTTGGACCTTCACATTGACGATGAAACATAGAAATCGCATCGGAATTAAATATAAAAGGCACAATGCCGCCTTAAGTACAAGAATAGAGACTCTTCTTACAGTCGGTGCTTTGAGCATTCACTGTGAGACCAGTATTAGTTTCCGCTACACCTCTGCAGGTTCAGTTTATTCCTTGGACCTTCACATTGACGATGAAACACAGAAATGGCATCGGAATTAAATACAAAAGGCACAATGCCGCCTTAAGTACAAGAATAGAGACTCTTCTTACAGTCGGTGCTTTGAGCATTCCCTGTGAGACCAGTATTATTTTCCGATACGCCACTGTAGGTTCAATGTATTCCTTGGACCTCCACATTGACGATGAAACACAGAAATCGCATCGGAATTAAATCCAAGACGCACAATGCCGGCATATGTACAAGAATACAGACTCTACTTACAGTCGGTGCTTTGAGCATTCCCTGTGAGACCAGTATTAGTTTCCGATACACCACTGCAGGTTCAATGTATTCCTTGGACCTTCACATTGACGATGAAATACAGAAATCGCATCGGAATCAAATACAAATGGCACAATGCCGCCTAAAGTACAAGAATAGAGACTCTTCTTACAGTCGGTGCTTTGAGCATTCCCTGTGAGATCAGTAATAGTATCCGATACACCACTGCAGGTTCAATCTATTCCTTGGACATACACATTGACGATGAAACACTGAAATTACATGGGAATTAATTACAAGAGGAACAATGCCGCCTTAAGTACAAGAATAGAGACCCTTCTTACCGTCGGTGCTTTGAGCATTCCCTGTAAGACCATTATTAGTTTCCGATACACCAATGGAGATTCAATTAATTCCTTGGACATTCACAATGATGATGAAACACTGAAATTACATCGGAATTAAATACAAAAGGTACAATGCCACCTTAAGTACAAGAATAGAGACTCTTCTTTCCGTCGGTGCTTTGAGCATTCCCTGTGAGACCAGTATTAGTTTCCGCTACACCTCTGCACGTTCAGTTTATTCCTTGGACCTTCACATTGACGATGAAACACAGAAATGGCATCGGAATTAAATACAAAAGGCACAATGCCGCCTTAAGTACAAGAATAGAGACTCTTCTTACAGTCGGTGCTTTGAGCATTCCCTGTGAGACCAGTATTAGTTTCCGCTACACCTCTGCAGGTTCAGTTTATTCCTTGGACCTTCACGTTGACGATGAAACACGGAAATCGCATCGCAATTAAATACAAAAGGCACAATGCCGCCTTAAGTATAAGAATAGAGACTCTTCTTACAGTCGGTGCTTTGAGCATTCCCTGTGAGACCAGTATTAGTTTCCGCTACACCTCTGCCGTTTTAATTTTTTTCCTTGGACCTTCACATTGACGATGAAACGCAGAAATCGCATCGGAATTAAATACAAAAGGCACAATGCGGCCTTAAGTACAAGAATAGAGACTCTTCTTACAGTCGGTGCTTTTAGCATTCCCTGTGAGACCAGTATAAGTTTCCGATACACCACTGCATTTACAATGTATTCATTGGTCCTTCAAATTGACGATGATACACAGAAATCGCATCGGAATTAAGTACAAAAGGCACAATGCCGCCTTAAGTATGAGAATAGAGACTCTTCTTACAGTCGGTGCTTTGAGCATTCCCTGTGAGACCAGTAATAGTATCCGATACACCACTGCAGGTTCAATGTATTCCCTGGACCTTCGCATTGACGATGAAACACAGAAATGGCATCGGAATTAAATACAAAAGGCACAATGCCGCCTTAAGTACAAGAAAGAGACTCTTCTTACAGTCGGTGCTTTGAGCATTCCCTGTGAGACCAGTTTTAGTTTCCGCTACACCTCTGCAGGTTCGGTTTATTCCTTGGCCCTTCACATTGACGATGAAACACAGAAATGGCATCGGAATTAAATACAAATGGCACAATGCCGCCTAAAGTACAAGAATAGAGACTCTTCTTACAGTCGGTGCTTTGAGCATTCCCTGTGAGATCAGTAATAGTATCCGATACACCACTGCAGGTTCAATCTATTCCTTGGACATACACATTGACGACGAAACACAGAGATTGCATCGGAATTAAATACAAAAGGAACAATGCCGCCTTAAGTAAAAGAATAAAAACCATTCTTACCGTCGGTGCTTTGAGAATTCCCTGTGAGACCAGTATTAGTTTCCGATACACCACTGGAGGTTCAATGAATTCCTTGGACCTTCACATTGACGATGAAACACTGAAATTACATCGGAATTAAATACAAAAGGCACAATGCCGCCTTAAGTACAAGAAAGAGACTCTTCTTACAGTCGGTGCTGTGAGCATTCCCTGTGAGACCAGTATTATTTTCCGATACGCCACTGTAGGTTCAATGTATTCCTGGGACCTCCACATTGACGATGAAACACAGAAATCGCATCTGAATTAAATCCAAAACGCACAATGCCGGCATATGTACAAGAATACAGACTCTACTTACAGTCGGTGCTTTGAGCATTCCCTGTGAGACCAGTATTAGTTTCCGATACACCACTGCAGGTTCAATGTATTCCTTGGACCTTCACATTGACGATGAAATACAGAAATCGCATCGGAATCAAATACAAATGGCACAATGCCGCCTAAAGTACAAGAATAGAGACTCTTCTTACCGTCGGTGCTTTGAGCATTCCCTGTGAGATCAGTAATAGTATCCGATACACCACTGCAGGTTCAATCTATTCCTTGGACATACACATTGACGATGAAACACTGAAATTACATGGGAATTAATTACAAAAGGAACAATGCCGCCTTAAGTACAAGAATAGAAACTCTTCTTACCGTCGGTGCTTTGAGCATTCCCTGTACGACCATTATTAGTTTCCGATACACCAATGGAGGTTCAATTAATTCCTTGGACATTCACAATGATGATGAAACACTGAAATTACATCGGAATTAAATACAAAAGGTACAATGCCACCTTAAGTACAAGAATTGAGACTCTTCTTTCCGTCGGTGCTTTGAGCATTCCCTGTGAGACCAGTATTAGTTTCCGCTACACCTCTGCACGTTCAGTTTATTCCTTGGACCTTCACATTGACGATGAAACACAGAAATGGCATCGGAATTAAATACAAAAGGCACAATGCCGCCTTAAGTACAAGAATAGAGACTCTTCTTACAGTCGGTGCTTTGAGCATTCCCTGTGAGACCAGTATTAGTTTCCGCTACACCTCTGCAGGTTCAGTTTATTCCTTGGACCTTCACGTTGACGATGAAACACGGAAATCGCAGCGCAATTAAATACAAAAGGCACAATGCCGCCTTAAGTATAAGAATAGAGACTCTTCTTACAGTCGGTGCTTTGAGCATTCCCTGTGAGACCAGTATTAGTTTCCGCTACACCTCTGCAGTTTTAATTTTTTTTCCTTGGACCTTCACATTTACGATGAAACGCAGAAATCGCATCGGAATTAAATACAAAAGGCACAATGCGGCCTTAAGTACAAGAATAGAGACTCTTCTTACAGTCGGTGCTTTTAGCATTCCCTGTGAGACCAGTATAAGTTTCCGATACACCACTGCATTTACAATGTATTCATTGGTCCTTCAAATTGACGATGATACACAGAAATCGCATCGGAATTAAGTACAAAAGGCACAATGCCGCCTTAAGTATGAGAATAGAGACTCTTCTTACAGTCGGTGCTTTGAGCATTCCCTGTGAGACCAGTAATAGTATCCGATACACCACTGCAGGTTCAATGTATTCCCTGGACCTTCGCATTGACGATGAAACACAGAAATGGCATCGGAATTAAATACAAAAGGCACAATGCCGCCTTAAGTACAAGAAAGAGACACTTCTTACAGTCGGTGCTTTGAGCATTCCCTGTGAGACCAGTTTTAGTTTCCGCTACACCTCTGCAGGTTCGGTTTATTCCTTGGCCCTTCACATTGACGATGAAACACAGAAATGGCATCGGAATTAAATCCAAAGGGCATAATGCCGCCTTAAGTACAAGAATAGAGCCTCTTTTTACAGTCGGTGCTTTGAGCACTCCCTGTGAGACCAGTAATAGTATCCGATACACCACTGCAGGTTCAATCTATTCCTTGGACATACACATTGACGACGAAACACAGAGATTGCATCGGAATTAAATACAAAAGGAACAATGCCGCCTTAAGTACAAGAATAAAAACCATTCTTACCGTCGGTGCTTTGAGAATTCCCTGTGAGACCAGTATTAGTTTCCGATACACCACTGGAGGTTCAATGAATTCCTTGGACCTTCACATTGACGATGAAACACTGAAATTACATCGGAATTTAATACAAAAGGCACAATGCCGCCTTAAGTACAAGAAAGAGACTCTTCTTACAGTCGGTGCTGTGAGCATTCCCTGGGAGACCAGTAATAGTATCCGATACACCACTGCAGCTTCAATCTATTCCTTGGACATACACATTGACTATGAAACACAGTAATTTCATCGGAATTAAATACAAAAGGAACAATGCCGCCTTAAGTACAAGTATAGGGACTCTTCTTACCGTCGGTGCTTTGAGCATTCCCTGTGAGACCAGTATTAGTTTCCGAAACACCACTGGAGGTTCAATGAATTCCTTGGACCTTCCCATTGACGATGAAACACTGAAATTACATCGGAATTAAATACAAAAGGCACAATGCCGCCTTAAGTACAAGAATAGAGACTCTTCTTACAGTCGGAGCTTTGAGCATTCCCTGTGAGACCAGTAATAGTAACCGATACACCACTGCTGGATCAATGTATTCCTTGGACTTTCACATTGACGATGAAACACAGAAATGGCATCGGAATTAAATACAAAAGGCACAATGCCGCCTTAAGTACAAGAATAGTGACTCTTCTTACAGTCGGTGATTTGAGAATTCCCTGTGAGACCAGTATTAGTTTCCGCTAAACCCCTGCAGGTTCAGTTTTTTCCTTGGACCTTCACATTGACGATGAAACACAAAAATGGCATCGGAATTAAATACAAAAGGCACAATGCCGCCTT
Organism: Schistocerca americana; assembly: GCF_021461395.2. Classification (NCBI taxonomy): domain Eukaryota; kingdom Metazoa; phylum Arthropoda; class Insecta; order Orthoptera; family Acrididae; genus Schistocerca; species Schistocerca americana. The sequence goes on along the minus strand of NC_060125.1, from coordinate 25,066,727 downwards.
AAGTACAAGGATAGAGACTCTTCTTACCGTCGGTGCTTTGAGCATTCCCTGTGAGACCAGTAATGGTATCCGATACACCACTGCAGGTTCAATCTATTCCTTGGACATACACATTGACGATGAAACACAGAAATTACATCGGAATTAAATACCAAAGGAACAATGCCGCCTTAAGTACAAGAATAGAGACTCTTCTTACAGTCGGTGCTTTGAGCATTCCCTGTGAGACCAGTATTAGTTTCCGCTACACCTCTGCAGGTTCAGTTTTTTCCCTGGACCTTCACATTGACGATGAAACACAGAAATGACATCGGAATTAAATACAAAAGGCACAGTGCCGCCTTAAGTACAAGAATAGAGACTCTTCTTACAGTCGGTGCTTTGAGCATTCCCTGTGAGACCAGTAATAGTACCCGATACACCACTGCAGGTTCAATGTATTCCATGGACCTTCACGTTGACGATGAAACACAGAGATCGCATCGGAATCAAATACAAAAGGCACAATGCCGCCTTAAGTACAAGAATAGAGACTCTTCTTACAGTCGGTGCTTTGAGCATTCCCTGTGAGACCAGTAATAGTATCCGATACACCACTGCAGGTTCAATCTATTCCTTGGACATACACATTGACGATGAAACACAGAAATTACATCGGAATTAAATACCAAAATAACAATGCCGCCTTAAGTACAAGAATAGAGACTCTTCTTACAGTCGGTGCTTTGAGCATTCCCTGTGAGACCAGTATTAGTTTCCGCTACACCTCTACAGGTTCAGTTTTTTCCCTGGACCTTCACATTGACGATGAAACACAGAAATGGCAACGGAATTAAATACAAAAGGCACAATGCCGCCTTAAGTACAAGAATAGAGACTCTTCTTACAGTCGGTGCTTTGAGCATTCCCTGTGAGACCAGTATTAGTTTCCGCTACACCTCTGCAGGTTTAGTTTATTCCTTGGACCTTCACGTTGACGATGAAACACGGAAATCGCTTCGCAATTAAATACAAAAGGCACAATGCCGCCTTAAGTATAAGAATAGAGACTCTTATTACAGTCGGTGCTTTGAGCATTCCCTGTGAGACCAGTATTAGTTTCCGCTACACCTCTGCAGTTTTAATTTTTTTCCTTGGACCTTCACATTGACGATGAAACGCAGAAATCGCATCGGAATTAAATACAAAAGGCACAATGCGGCCTTAAGTACAAGAATAGAGACTCTTCTTACAGTCGGTGCTTTTAGCATTCCCTGTGAGACCAGTATAAGTTTCCGATACACCACTGCATTTACAATGTATTCATTGGTCCTTCAAATTGACGATGATACACAGAAATCGCATCGGAATTAAGTACAAAAGGCACAATGCCGCCTTAAGTATGAGAATAGAGACTCTTCTTACAGTCGGTGCTTTGAGCATTCCCTGTGAGACCAGTTATAGTATCCGATACACCTCTGCAGGTTCAATGTATTCCCTGGACCTTCGCATTGACGATGAAACACAGAAATGGCATCGGAATTAAATACAAAAGGCACAATGCCGCCTTAAGTACAAGAAAGAGACTCTTCTTACAGTCGGTGCTTTGAGCGTTCCCTATGACACCAGTTTTAGATTCCGCTACACCTCTGCAGGTTCGGTTTATTCCTTGGCCCTTCACATTGACGATGAAACACAGAAATGGCATCGGAATTAAATCCAAAGGGCATAATGCCGCCTTAAGTACAAGAATAGAGCCTCTTTTTACAGTCGGTGCTTTGAGCACTCCCTGTGAGACCAGTAATAGTATCCGATACACCACTGCAGGTTCAATCTATTCCTTGGACATACACATTGACGACGAAACACAGAGATTGCATCGGAATTAAATACAAAAGGAACAATGCCGCCTTAAGTACAAGAATAAAAACCATTCTTACCGTCGGTGCTTTGAGAATTCCCTGTGAGACCAGTATTAGTTTCCGATACACCACTGGAGGTTCAATGAATTCCTTGGACCTTCACATTGACGATGAAACACTGAAATTACATCGGAATTAAATACAAAAGGCACAATGCCGCCTTAAGTACAAGAAAGAGACTCTTCATACAGTCGGTGCTGTGAGCATTCCCTGTGAGACCAGTATTATTTTCCGATACGCCACTGTAGGTTCAATGTATTCCTTGGACCTCCACATTGACGATGAAACACAGAAATCGCATCTGAATTAAATCCAAAACGCACAATGCCGGCATATGTACAAGAATACAGACTCTACTTACAGTCGGTGCTTTGAGCATTCCCTGTGAGACCAGTATTAGTTTCCGATACACCACTGCAGGTTCAATGTATTCCTTGGACCTTCACATTGACGATGAAATACAGAAATCGCATCGGAATCATTTACAAATGGCACAATGCCGCCCAAAGTACAAGAATAGAGACTCTTCTTACAGTCGGTGCTTTGAGCATTCCCTGTGAGATCAGTAATAGTATCCGATACACCACTGCAGGTTCAATCTATTCCTTGGACATACACATTGACGATGAAACACTGAAATTACATGGGAATTAATTACAAAAGGAACAATGCCGCCTTAAGTACAAGAATAGAGACTCTTCTTACCGTCGGTGCTTTGAGCATTCCCTGTAAGACCATTATAAGTTTCCGATACACCAATGGAGGTTCAATTAATTCCTTGGACATTCACAATGATGATGAAACACTGAAATTACATCGGAATTAAATACAAAAGGTACAATGCCACCTTAAGTACAAGAATAGAGACTCTTCTTTCCGTCGGTGCTTTGAGCATTCCCTGTGAGACCAGTATAAGTTTCCGATACACCACTGCATTTACAATGTATTCATTGGTCCTTCAAATTGACGATGATACACAGAAATCGCATCGGAATTAAGTACAAAAGGCACAATGCCGCCTTAAGTATGAGAATAGAGACTCTTTTTACAGTCGGTGCTTTGAGCATTCCCTGTGAGACCAGTAAAAGTATCCGATACACCACTGCAGGTTCAATGTATTCCCTGGACCTTCGCATTGACGATGAAACACAGAAATGGCATCGGAATTAAATACAAAAGGCACAATGCCGCCTTAAGTACAAGAAAGAGACTCTTCTTACAGTCGGTGCTTTGAGCATTCCCTGTGAGACCAGTTTTAGTTTCCGCTACACCTCTGCAGGTTCGGTTTATTCCTTGGCCCTTCACATTGACGATGAAACACAGAAATGGCATCGGAATTAAATCCAAAGGGCATAATGCCGCCTTAAGTACAAGAATAGAGCCTCTTTTTACAGTCGGTGCTTTGAGCACTCCCTGTGAGACAAGTAATAGTATCCGATACACCACTGCAGGTTCAATCTATTCCTTGGACATACACATTGACGACGAAACACAGAGATTGCATCGGAATTAAATACAAAAGGAACAATGCCGCCTTAAGTACAAGAATAAAAACCATTCTTACCGTCGGTGCTTTGAGAATTTCCTGTGAGACCAGTATTAGTTTCCGATACACCACTGGAGGTTCAATGAATTCCTTGGACCTTCACATTGACGATGAAACACTGAAATTTCATCGGAATTAAATACAAAAGGCACAATGCCGCCTTAAGTACAAGAAAGAGACTCTTCTTACAGTCGGTGCTGTGAGCATTCCCTGGGAGACCAGTAATAGTATACGATACACCACTGCAGGTTCAAACTATTCCTTGGACATACACATTGACGATGAAACACAGTAATTTCATCGGAATTAAATACAAAAGGAACAATGCCGCCTTAAGTACAAGTATAGAGACTCTTCTTACCGTCGGTGCTTTGAGCATTCCCTGTGAGACCAGTATTAGTTTCCGATACACCACTGGAGGTTCAATGAATTCCTTGGACCTTCCCATTGACGATGAAACACTGAAATTACATCGGAATTAAATACAAAAGGCACAATGCCGCCTTAAGTACAAGAATAGAGACTCTTCTTACCGTCGGTGCTTTGAGCATTCCCTGTGTGACTAGTAATAGTATCCGATACACCACTGTAGGTTCAATGTATTCCTTGGACCTTCACATTGACGATGAAACATAGAAATCGCATCGGAATTAAATACAAAAGGCACAATGCCGCCTTAAGTACAAGAATAGAGACTCTTCTTACAGTCGGAAATTGAGCATTCCCTGTGAGACCAGTAATAGTAACCGATACACCACTGCTGGATCAATGTATTCCTTGGACTTTCACATTAACGATGAAACACAGAAATGGCATCGGAATTAAATACAAAAGGCACAATGCCGCCTTAAGTACAAGAATAGTGACTCTTCTTACAGTCGGTGATTTGAGAATTCCCTGTGAGACCAGTATTAGTTTCCGCTAAACCCCTGCAGGTTCAGTTTTTTCCTTGGACCTTCACATTGACGATGAAACAAAAAAATGGCATCGGAATTAAATACAAAAGGCACAATGCCGCCTTAAGTACAAGGATAGAGACTCTTCTTACCGTCGGTGCTTTGAGCATTCCCTGTGAGACCAGTAATAGTATCCGATACACCACTGCAGGTTCAATCTATTCCTAGGACATACACATTGACGATGAAACACAGAAATTACATCGGAATTAAATACCAAAGGAACAATGCCGCCTTAAGTACAAGAATAGAGACTCTTCTTACAGTCGGTGCTTTGAGCATTCCCTGTGAGACCAGTATTAGTTTCCGCTACACCTCTGCAGGTTCAGTTTTTTCCCTGGACCTTCACATTGACGATGAAACACAGAAATGACATCGGAATTAAATACAAAAGGCACAATGCCGCCTTAAGTACAAGAATAGAGACTCTTCTTACAGTCGGTGCTTTGAGCATTCCCTGTGAGACCAGTAATAGTGCCCGATACACCACTGCAGGTTCAATGTATTCCATGGACCTCCACGTTGACGATGAAACACAGAGATCGCATCGGAATCAAATACAAAAGGCACAATGCCGCCTTAAGTACAAGAATAGAGACTCTTCTTACAGTCGGTGCTTTGAGCATTCCCTGTGAGACCAGTAATAGTATCCGATACACCACTGCAGGTTCAATCTATTCCTTGGACATACACATTGACGATGAAACACAGAAATTACATCGGAATTAAATACCAAAGGAACAATGCCGCCTTAAGTACAAGAATAGAGACTCTTCTTACAGTCGGTGCTTTGAGCATTCCCTGTGAGACCAGTATTAGTTTCCGCTACACCTCTACAGGTTCAGTTTTTTCCCTGGACCTTCACATTGACGATGAAACACAGAAATGGCATCGGAATTAAATACAAAAGGCACAATGCCGCCTTAAGTACAAGAATAGAGTTTCTTCTTACAGTCGGTGCTTTGAGCATTCCCTGTGAGACCAGTAATAGTACCCGATACACCACTGCAGGTTCAATGTATTCCATGGACCTTCACGTTGACGATGAAACACAGAGATCGCATCGGAATCAAATACAAAAGGCACAATGCCGCCTTAAGTACAAGAATAGAGACTCTTCTTACTGTCGGTGCTTTGAGCATTCCCTGTGAGACCAGTATTAGTCTCCGCTACACCTCTGCAGTTTCAGTTTATTCATTTGAGCTTCACATTGTCGATGAAACACAGAAATGGCATCGGAATTAAATACAAAAGGCACAATGCCGCCTTAAGTACAAGAATAGAGACTCTTCTTGCAGTCGGTGATTTGAGAATTCCCTGTGAGACTAGTATTATTTCCCGCTACACCCCTGCAGGTTCCGTTTATTCCTTGGACCATCACATTGACAATGAAACACAAAAATGGCATCGGAATTAAATCCAAAACGCACAATGCCGCCTTAAGCAGAAGAACAGAGACTCTTCTTACAGTCGGTGCTTTGAGCATTCCCTGTGAGACCAGTAATAGTATCCGATACACCACTGCAGGTTCAATGTATTCCTTGGACACACACATTGACGATGAAACACAGAAATTACATCGGAATTAAATACAAAAGTAACAACGCCGCCTTAAGTACAAGAATAGAGACTCTTCTTACAGTCGGTGCTTTGAGCATTCCCTGTGAGACCAGCATTAGTTTCCGCTACACCTCTGCAGGTTCGGTTTATTCTTTGGACCTTCACATTGACGATGAAACACAGAAATGGCATCGGAATTAGATCCAAAGGGCACAATGCCGCCTTAAGTGCAAGAATAGCGACTCTTCTTACAGTCGGTGCTTTGAGCATTCCCTGTGAGACCAGTAATAGTATCCGATACACCACTGCAGTTTTAATCTATTCCTTGGACATACACATTGACGACGAAACACAGAGATTACATCGGAATTAAATACAAAAGGAACAATGCCGCCTTAAGTACAAGAATAAAAACCATTCTTACCGTCGGTGCTTTGAGAATTCCCTGTGAGACCAGTATTAGTTTCCGATACACCACTGGAGGTTCAATGAATTCCTTGGACGTTCACATTGACGATGAAACACTGAAATTACATCGGAATTAAATACAAAAGGCACAATGACGCCTTAAGTACAAGAAAGAGACTCTTCTTACAGTCGGTGCTGTGAGCATTCCCTGTGAGACCAGTAATAGTATCCGATACACCACTGCAGGTTCAATCTATTCCTTGGACATACACATTGACGATGAAACACCGAAATTACATCGGAATTAAATACAAAACGAACAATGCCGCCTTAAGTACAAGAATAGAGACTCTTCCTACCGTCGGTGCTTTGAGCATTCCCTGTGAGACCAGTATTAGTTTCCGATACACCACTGCAGGTTCAATGAATTCCTTGGACCTTCACATTGACGATGATACACTAAAATTACATCGGAATTAAATACAAAAGGCACAATGCCGCCTTAAGTACAAGAATAGAGACACTTCTTACAGTCGGTGCTTTGAGCATTAACTGTGAGACCAGTAATAGTATTCGATACACCACTGCAGGTTCAATCTATTCCTTGGACATACACATAGACGATGAAACACAGAAATTACATCGGAATTAAATACAAAAGGAACAATGCCGCCTTAAGTACAAGAATAGAGACTCTTCTTACCGTCGGTGCTTTGAGCATTCCCTGTGAGACCAGTATTAGTTTCCGATACACCACTGCAGGTTCAATGTATTCCTTGGACCTTCACATTGACGATGAAACACTGAAATTACATCGGAATTGTACAAAAGGCACAATGCCGCCTTAAGTACAAGAATAGAGACTCTTCTTACCGTCGGTGCTTTGATCATTCCCTGTGAGACCAGTATTAGTTTCCGATACACCTCTGCAGGTTCAGTTTATTCCTTGGACCTTCACATTGACGATGAAACACAGAAATCTCATCGGAATTAAATACAAAAGGCACAATGCCGCCTTAAGTACAAGAATGGAGACTCTTCTTACAGTCGGTGCTTTGAGCATTCCCTGTGAGACCAGTAGTAGTTTCCGCTACACCTCTGCAGGTTCAGTTTATTCCTTGGACCTTCACATTGACGATGAAACACAGAAATGGCATCGGAATTAAATACAAAAGGCACAATGCCGCCTTAAGTACAAGAATAGAGACACTTCTTACAGTCGGTGGTTAGAGCATTCCCTGTGAGACCAGTAATAGTATCCGATACACCACTGCAGGTTCATTCTATTCCTTGGACATACACATTGACGATGAAACACAGAAATTACATCGGAATTAAATACAAACGGCACAATGCCGCCTTAAGTACAAGAATAGAGACTCTTCTTACCGTCGGTGCTTTGAGCATTCCCTGTGAGACCAGTATTAGTTTCCGATACACCACTGCAGGTTCAATGTATTCCTTGGACCTTCACATTGACGATGAAACACTGAAATTACATCGGAATTAAATACAAAAGGCACAATGCCGCCTTAAGTACAAGAATAGAGACTCTTCTTACCGTCGGTGGTTTGAGCATTCCCTGTGAGACCAGTATTATTTTCCGATACACCACTGGAGGTTCAATGAATTCCTTGGACATTCACATTGACGATGAAACACTGAAATTACATCGGAATTAAATACAAACGGCACAATGCCGCCATAAGTACAAGAATAGAGACTCTTCTTACAGTCGGTGCTCTGAGCTTTCCCTGTGAGACCAGTAATAGTATTCGATACACCACTGCAGGTTCAATCTATTCCTTGGACATACACATTGACGATGAAACACAGAAATTACATCGGAATTAAATACAAAAGGAACAATGCCGCCTTAAGTACAAGAATAGAGACTCTTCTTACTGTCGGTGCTTTGAGCATTCCCTGTGAGACCAGTATTAGTTTCCGATACACCACTGCAGGTTCAAAGTATTCCTTGGACCTTCACATTGACGATGAAACACTGAAATTACATCGGAATTAAATACAAAAGGCACAATGCCGCCTGAAGTACAAGAATAGAGACTCTTCTTACCGTCGGTGCTTTGATCATTCCCTGTGAGACCAGTAGTAGTTTCCGCTACACCTCTGCAGGTTCAGTTTATTCCTTGGACCTTCACATTGACGATGAAACACAGAAATGGCATCGGAATTAAATACAAAAGGCACAATGCCGCCTTAAGTACAAGAATAGAGACTCTTCTTACAGTCGGTGCTTTGAGCACTCCCTGTGGGACCAGTATTAGTTTCCAATACACCACTGCAGGTTCAATGTATTCCGTGGACCTTCACATTGACGATGAAACACAGAAATGGCATCCGAAGTAAATACATAAGGCACAATGCCCCCATAAGTACAAGAATAGAGACTCTTCTTACAGTCTGTGCTTTGAGCATTCCCTGTGAGACCAGTAATAGTTTCCGCTACACCTCTGCAGGTTCAATGTATTCCTTGGACCTGCCCATTGACGATGGAACGCAGAAATCGCATCGGAATTAAATACAAAAGGCACAATGCCGCCCTAAGTACAAGAATAGAGACTCTTTTTACAGTCGGTGCTTTAAACATTCCCTGTGAGACCAGTATTAGTTTCCGATACACCACTGCAGGTTCAATGTAATCCTTGTATCTTCAAATTGACGATGATACACAGAAATCGGATAGGAATGAAATACAAAAGGCACAATGCCGCCTTAAGTACAAGAATAGAGACTCTTCTTACCGTTGGTGGTTTGAGCATTCCCTGTGAGACCAGTATTATTTTCCGATACACCACTGGAGGTTCAATGAATTCCTTGGACATTCACATTGACGATGAAACACTGAAATTACATCGGAATTAAATACAAACGGCACAATGCCGCCATAAGTACAAGAATAGAGACTCTTCTTACAGTCGGTGCTTTGAGCTTTCCCTGTGAGACTAGTAATAGTATTCGATACACCACTGCAGGTTCAATCTATTCCTTGGACATACACATTGACGATGAAACACAGAAATTACATCGGAATTAAATACAAAAGGAACAATGCCGCCTAAAGTACAAGAATAGAGACTCTTCTTACCGTCGGTGCTTTGAGCATTCCCTGTGAGACCAGTATTAGTTTCCGATACACCACTGCAGGTTCAAAGTATTCCTTGGACCTTCACATTGACGATGAAACACTGAAATTACATCGGAATTAAATACAAAAGGCACAATGCCGCCTGAAGTACAAGAATAGAGACTCTTCTTACCGTCGGTGCTTTGATCATTCCCTGTGAGACCAGTATTAGTTTCCGATACACCTCTGCAGCTTCATTTTATTCCTTGGACCTACACATTGACGATGAAACACAGAAATCTCATCGGAATTAAATACAAAAGGCACAATGCCGCCTTAAGTACAAGAATAGAGACTCTTCTTACAGTCGGTGCTTTGAGCATTCCCTGTGAGACCAGTAGTAGTTTCCGCTACACCTCTGCAGGTTCAGTTTATTCCTTGGACCTTCACATTGACGATGAAACACAGAAATGGCATCGGAATTAAATACAAAAGGCACAATGCCGCCTTAAGTACAAGAATAGAGACTCTTCCTACAGTCGGTGCTTTGAGCACTCCCTGTGGGACCAGTATTAGTTTCCAATACACCACTGCAGGTTCAATGTATTCCGTGGACCTTCACATTGACGATGAAACACAGAAATGGCATCCGAAGTAAATACAAAAGGCACAATGCCCCCATAAGTACAAGAATAGAGACTCTTCTTACAGTCTGTGCTTTGAGCATTCCCTGTGAGACCAGTAATAGTTTCCGCTACACCTCTGCAGGTTCAATGTATTCCTTGGACCTGCTCATTGACGATGAAACGCAGAAATCGCATCGGAATTAAATACAAAAGGCTCAATGCCGCCCTAAGTACAAGAATAGAGACTCTTTTTACAGTCGGTGCTTTAAACATTCCCTGTGAGACCAGTATTAGTTTCCGATACACCACTGCAGGTTCAATGTAATCCTTGGATCTTCAAATTGACGATGATACACAGAAATCGGATAGGAATGAAATACAAAAGGCACAATGCCGCCTTAAGTACAAGAATAGAGACTCTTCTTACAGTCGGTGCTTTGAGCATTCCCTGTGAGACCAGTATTAGTTTCCGATACACCACCGCAGGTTCAATGTATTCCTTGGACCTTCACATTGACGATGAAACACAGAAAACGCATCGGAATTAAATACAAAAGGCACAATGCCGCCTTAAGTACAAGAATAGAGACTCTTCTTACAGTCGGTGTTTTGAGCATTCATTGTGAGACCAGTAGTAGTTTCCGCTACACCTCTGCAGGTTCAGTTTATTCCTTGGACCTTCACACTGACGATGAAACACAGAAATGGCATCGGAATTAAATACAAAAGGCACAATGCCGCCTTAAGTACAAGATTAGAGACTCTTCTTACAGTCGGTGCTTTGAGCATGCCCTGTGGGACCAGTATTAGTTTCCGATACACCACTGCAGGTTCAATGTATTCCGTGGACCTTCACATTGACGATGAAACACAGAAATGGCATCCGAAGTAAATACAAAAGGCACAATGCCCCCATAAGTACAAGAATAGAGACTCTTCTTACAGTCTGTGCTTTGAGCATTCCCTGTGAGACCAGTAATAGTTTCCGCTACACCTCTGCAGGTTCAATGTATTCCTTGGACCTGCCCATTGACGATGAAACGCAGAAATCGCATCGGAATTAAATACAAAAGGCACAATGCCGCCCTAAGTACAAGAATAGAGACTCTTTTTACAGTCGGTGCTTTAAACATTCCCTGTGAGACCAGTATTAGTTTCCGATACACCACTGCAGGTTCAATGTAATCCTTGGATCTTCAAATTGACGATGATACACAGAAATCGGATAGGAATGAAATACAAAAGGCACAATGCCGCCTTAAGTACAAGAATAGAGACTCTTCTTACCGTCGGTGGTTTGAGCATTCCCTGTGAGACCAGTATTATTTTCCGATACACCACTGGAGGTTCAATGAATTCCTTGGACATTCACATTGACGATGAAACACTGAAATTACATCGGAATTAAATACAAACGGCACAATGCCGCCATAAGTACAAGAATAGAGACTCTTCTTACAGTCGGTGCTTTGAGCTTTCCCTGTGAGACTAGTAATAGTATTCGATACACCACTGCAGGTTCAATCTATTCCTTGGACATACACATTGACGATGAAACACAGAAATTACATCGGAATTAAATACAAAAGGAACAATGCCGCCTTAAGTACAAGAATAGAGACTCTTCTTACCGTCGGTGCTTTGAGCATTCCCTGTGAGACCAGTATTAGTTTCCGATACACCACTGCAGGTTCAAAGTATTCCTTGGACCTTCACATTGACGATGAAACACTGAAATTACATCGGAATTAAATACAAAAGGCACAATGCCGCCTGAAGTACAAGCATAGTGACTCTTCTTACCGTCGGTGCTTTGATCATTCCCTGTGAGACCAGTATCAGTTTCCGATACACCTCTGCAGCTTCAGTTTATTCCTTGGACCTACACATTGACGATGAAACACAGAAATCTCATCGGAATTAAATACAAAAGGCACAATGCCGCCTTAAGTACAAGAATAGAGACTCTTCTTACAGTCGGTGCTTTGAGCATTCCCTGTGAGACCAGTAGTAGTTTCCGCTACACCTCTGCAGGTTCAGTTTATTCCTTGGACCTTCACATTGACGATGAAACACAGAAATGGCTTCGGAATTAAATACAAGAGGCACAATGCCGCCTTAAGTACAAGAATAGAGACTCTTCTTACAGTCGGTGCTTTGAGCACTCCCTGTGGGACCAGTATTAGTTTCCAATACACCACTGCAGGTTCAATGTATTCCGTGGACCTTCACATTGACGATGAAACACAGAAATGGCATCCGAAGTAAATACAAAAGGCACAATGCCCCCATAAGTACAAGAATAGAGACTCTTCTTACAGTCTGTGCTTTGAGCATTCCCTGTGAGACCAGTAATAGTTTCCGCTACACCTCTGCAGGTTCAATGTATTCCTTGGACCTGCCCATTGACGATGAAACGCAGAAATCGCATCGGAATTAAATACAAAAGGCACAATGCCGCCCTAAGTACAAGAATAGAGACTCTTTTTACAGTCGGTGCTTTAAACATTCCCTGTGAGACCAGTATTGGTTTCCGATACACCACTGCAGGTTCAATGTAATCCTTGGATCTTCAAATTGACGATGATACACAGAAATCGGATAGGAATGAAATACAAAAGGCACAATGCCGCCTTAAGTACAAGAATAGAGACTCTTCTTACAGTCGGTGCTTTGAGCATTCCCTGTGAGACCAGTATTAGTTTCCGATACACCACCGCAGGTTCAATGTATTCCTTGGACCTTCACATTGACGATGACACACAGAAATCGCATCGGAATTAAATACAAAAGGCACAATGCCGCCTTAAGTACAAGAATAGAGACTCTTCTTACAGTCGGTGCTTTGAGCATTCATTGTGAGACCAGTAGTAGTTTCCGCTACACCTCTGCAGGTTCAGTTTATTCCTTGGACCTTCACACTGACGATGAAACACAGAAATGGCATCGGAATTAAATACAAAAGGCACAATGCCGCCTTAAGTACAAGATTAGAGACTCTTCTTACAGTCGGTGCTTTGAGCATTCCCTGTGGGACCAGTATTAGTTTCCGATACACCACTGCAGGTTCAATGTATTCCGTGGACCTTCACATTGACGATGAAACACAGAAATGGCATCCGAAGTAAATACAAAAGGCACAATGCCCCCATAAGTACAAGAATAGAGACTCTTCTTACAGTCTGTGCTTTGAGCATTCCCTGTGAGACCAGTAATAGTTTCCGCTACACCTCTGCAGGTTCAATGTATTCCTTGGTCCTGCCCATTGACGATGAAACGCTGAAATCGCATCGGAATTAAATACAAAAGGCACAATGGCGCCCTAAGTACAAGAATAGAGACTCTTTTTACAGTCGGTGCTTTAAACATTCCCTGTGAGACCAGTATTAGTTTCCGATACACCACTGCAGGTTCAATGTAATCCTTGGATCTTCAAATTGACGATGATACACAGAAATCGGATAGGAATGAAATACAAAAGGCACAATGCCGCCTTAAGTACAAGAATAGAGACTCTTCTTACAGTCGGTGCTTTGAGCATTCCCTGTGAGACCAGTATTAGTTTCCGATACACCACTGCAGGTTCAATGTATTCCTTGGACCTTCACATTGACGATGAAACACAGAAATCGCATCGGAATTAAATACAAAAGGCACAATGCCGCCTTAAGTACAAGAATAGAGACACTTCTTACAGTCGGTGGTTAGAGCATTCCCTGTGTGACCAGTAATAGTATCCGATACACCACTGCAGGTTCAGTTTATTCCTTGGACCTTCACACTGACGATGAAACACAGAAATGGCATCGGAATTAAATACAAAAGGCACAATGCCGCCTTAAGTACAAGATTAGAGACTCTTCTTACAGTCGGTGCTTTGAGCATTCCCTGTGGGACCAGTATTAGTTTCCGATACACCACTGCAGGTTCAATGTATTCCGTGGACCTTCACATTGACGATGAAACACAGAAATGGCATCCGAAGTAAATACAAAAGGCACAATGCCCCCATAAGTACAAGAATAGAGACTCTTCTTACCGTCGGTGCTTTGAGCTTTCCCTGTGAGACCAGTATTAGTTTCCGATACACCACTGCAGGTTCAATGTATTCCTTGGACCTTCACATTGACGATGAAACACTGAAATTACATCGGAATTAAATACAAAAGGCACAATGCCGCCTTAAGTACAAGAATAGAGACTCTTCTTACCGTCGGTGGTTTGAGCATTCCCTGTGAGACCAGTATTATTTTCCGATACACCACTGGAGGTTCAATGAATTCCTTGGACATTCACATTGACGATGAAACACTGAAATTACATCGGAATTGTACAAAAGGCACAATGCCGCATTAAGTACAAGAAGAGAGACTCTTCTTACCGTCGGTGCTTTGATCATTCCCTGTGAGACCAGTATTAGTTTCCGATACACCTCTGCAGGTTCAGTTTCTTCCTTGGACCTTCACATTGACGATGAAACACAGAAATCGGATAGGAATGAAATACAAAAGGCACAATGCCGCCTTAAGTACAAGAATAGAGACTCTTCTTACAGTCGGTGCTTTGAGCATTCCCTGTGAGACCAGTACTAGTTTCCGCTACACCTCTGCAGGTTCAGTTTATTCCTTGGACCTTCACATTGACGATGAAACACAGAAATGGCATCGGAATTAAATACAAAAGGCACAATGCCGCCTTAAGTACAAGAATAGAGACTCTTCTTACAGTCGGTGCGTTGAGCATTCCCTGTGGGACCAGTATTAGTCTCCGATACACCACTGCAGGTTCAATGTATTCCGTGGACCTTCACATTGACGATGAAACACAGAAATCGCATCGGAATTAAATACAAAAGGCACAATGCCGCCTTAAGTACAAGAATAGAGACACTTCTTACAGTCGGTGGTTAGAGCATTCCCTGTGAGACCAGTAATAGTATCCGATACACCACTGCAGGTTCATTCTATTCCTTGGACATACACATTGACGATGAAACACAGAAATTACATCGGAATTAAATACAAACGGCACAATGCCGCCTTAAGTACAAGAATAGAGACTCTTCTTACCGTCGTTGCTTTGAGCTTTCCCTGTGAGACCAGTATTAGTTTCCGATACACCACTGCAGGTTCAATGTATTCCTTGGACCTTCACATTGACGATGAAACACTGAAATTACATCGGAATTAAATACAAAAGGCACAATGCCGCCTTAAGTACAAGAATAGAGACTCTTCTTACCGTCGGTGGTTTGAGCATTCCCTGTGAGACCAGTATTATTTTCCGATACACCACTGGAGGTTCAATGAATTCCTTGGACATTCACATTGACGATGAAACACTGAAATTACATCGGAATTAAATACAAAAGGCACAATGCCGCCATAAGTACAAGAATAGAGACTCTTCTTACAGTCGGTGCTTTGAGCATTCCCTGTGAGATCAGTAATAGTATTCGATACACCACTGCAGGTTCAATCTATTCCTTGGACATACACATTGACGATGAAACACAGAAATTACATCGGAATTAAATACAAAAGGAACAATGCCGCCTTAAGTACAAGAATAGAGACTCTTCTTACCGTCGCTGCTTTGAGCATTCCCTGTGAGACCAGTATTAGTTTCCGATACACCACTGCAGGTTCAATGTATTCCTTGGACCTTCACATTGACGATGAAACACTGAAATTACATCGGAATTAAATACAAAAGGCACAATGCCGCCTTAAGTACAAGAATAGAGACTCTTCTTACCGTCGGTGCTTTGATCATTCCCTGTGAGACCAGTATTAGTTTCCGATACACCTCTGCAGGTTCAGATTATTCCTTGGACCTTCACATTGACGATGAAACACAGAAATCTCATCGGAATTAAATACAAAAGGCACAATGCCGCCTTAAGTACAAGAATAGAGACTCTTCTTACAGTCGGTGCTTTGAGAATTCCCTGTGAGACCAGTAGTAGTTTCCGCTACACCTCTGCAGGTTCAGTTTATTCCTTGGACCTTCACATTGACGATGAAACACAGAAATGGCATCGGAATTAAATACAAAAGGCACAATGCCGCCTTAAGTACAAGAATAGAGACTCTTCTTACAGTCGGTGCTTTGAGCATTCCCTGTGGGACCAGTATTAGTTTCCGATACACCACTGCCGGTTCAATGTATTCCGTGGACCATCACATTGACGATGAAACACAGAAATGGCATCTGAAGTAAATACAAAAGGCACAATGCCCCCATAAGTACAAGAATAGAGACTCTTCTTACAGTCTGTGCTTTGAGCATTCCCTGTGAGACCAGTAATAGATTCCGCTACACCTCTGCAGGTTCAATGTATTCCTTGGACCTGCCCATTGACGATGAAACGCAGAAATCGCATCGGAATTAAATACAAAAGGCACAATGCCGCCCTAAGTACAAGAATAGAGACTCTTTTTACAGTCGGTGCTTTAAACATTCCCTGTGAGACCAGTATTAGTTTCCGATACACCACTGCAGGTTCAATGTAATCCTTGGATCTTCAAATTGACGATGATACACAGAAATCGGATAGGAATGAAATACAAAAGGCACAATGCCGCCTTAAGTACAAGAATAGAGACTCTTCTTACAGTCGGTGCTTTGAGCATTCCCTGTGAGACCAGTATTAGTTTCCGATACACCACCGCAGGTTCAATGTATTCCTTGGACCTTCACATTGACGATGAAACACAGAAATCGCATCGGAAATAAATACAAAAGGCACATGCCGCCTTAAGTACAAGTATAGAGACTCTTCTTACAGTCGGTGCTTTGAGCATTCCCTGTGAGACCAGTATTAGTTTCCGCAACACTTCTGCAGGTTCAGTTTATTCCTTGGACCTTCACATTGACGATGAAACACAGAAATGGCATCGGAATTAAATACAAAAGGCACAATGCCGCCTTAAGTACAAGAATAGAGACTCTTCTTACAGTCGGTGCTTTGAGCATTCCCTGTGAGACCAGTATTATTTTCCGATACACCACTGCAGGTTCAATGTATTCCTTGGACCTTCACATTGACGATGAAACACAGAAATCGCATCGGAATTAAATCCAAAACGCACAATGCCGGCATAACTACAAGAATAGAGACTCTTCTTACAGTCGGTGCTTTGAGCATTCCCTGTGAAACGAGTATTAGTTTCCGATAGACCACTGCCAGTTCAATGTATTCCTTGGACCTTCACATTGACGATGAAACACAGAAATGGCGTCGGAATTAAATCCAAAACGCACAATGCCGCCTTAAGTACAAGAATAGAGACTCTTCTTACCGCCGGTGCTTTGAGCATTCCCTGTGAGACCAGTATTAGTTTCCGTCACACCTCTGCGGGTTCAGTTTATTCCTTGGACCTTCACATTGACGATGAAACACAGAAATCGCATCGGAATTAAATACAAAAGGCACAATGCCGCCTTAAGTACAAGAATAGCGACACTTCTTACTGTCGGTGGTTAGAGCATTCCCTGTGAGACCAGTAATAGTATCCGATACACCACTGCAGGTTCATTCTATTCCTTGGACATACACATTGACGATGAAACACAGAAATTACATCGGAATTAAATACAAACGGCACAATGCCGCCTTAAGTACACGAATAGAGCCTCTTCTTACCGTCGGTGCTTTGAGCATTCCCTGTGAGACCAGTATTAGTTTCCGATACACCACTGCAGGTTCAATGTATTCCTTGGACCTTCACATTGACGATGAAACACAGAAATTACATCGGAATTAAATACAAAAGGCACAATGCCGCCTTAAGTACAAGAATAGAGACTCTTCTTACCGTCGGTGCTTTGAGCATTCCCTGTGAGACCAGTATTATTTTCCGATACACCACTGGAGGTTCAATGAATTCCTTGGACATTCACATTGACGATGAAACACTGAAATTAAATCGGAATTAAATACAAACGGCACAATGCCGCCATAAGTACAAGAATAGAGACTCTTCTTACAGTCGGTGCTTTGAGCATTCCCTGTGAGACCAGTAATAGTATTCGATACACCACTGCAGGTTCAATCTATTCCTTGGACATACACATTGACGATGAAACACAGAAATGACATCGGAATTAAATACAAAAGGAACAATGCCGCCTTAAGTACAAGAATAGAGACTCTTCTTACCGTCGGTGCTTTGAGCATTCCCTGTGAGACCAGTATTAGTTTCCGATACACCACTGCAGGTTCAATGTATTCCTTGGACCTTCACATTGACGATGAAACACAGAAATGGCATCGGAAGTAAATACAAAAGGCACAATGCCCCCATAAGTACAAGAATAGAGACTCTTCTTACAGTCTGTGCTTTGAGCATTCCCTGTGAGAACAGTAATAGTTTCCGCTACACCTCTGCAGGTTCAATGTATTCCTTGGACCTGCCCATTGACGATGAAACGCAGAAATCGCATCGGAATTAAATACAAAAGGCACAATGCCGCCCTAAGTACAAGAATAGAGACTCTTTTTACAGTCGGTGCTTTAAACATTCCCTGTGAGACCAGTATTAGTTTCCGATACACCACTGCAGGTTCAATGTAATCCTTGGATCTTCAAATTGACGATGATACACAGAAATCGGATAGGAATAAAATACAAAAGGCACAATGCCGCCTTAAGTACAAGAATAGAGACTCTTCTTACAGTCGGTGCTTTGAGCATTCCCTGTGAGACCAGTATTAGTTTCCGATACACCACCGCAGGTTCAATGTATTCCTTGGACCATCACATTGACGATGAAACACAGAAATCGCATCGGAATTAAATACAAAAGTCACAATGCTGCCTTAAGTACAAGAATAGAGACTCTTCTTACAGTCGGTGCTTTGTGCATTCCCTGTGAGACCAGTATTAGTTTCCGCTACACTTCTGCAGGTTCAGTTTATTCTTTGGACGTTCACATTGACGATGAAACACAGAAATGGCATCGGAATTAAATACAAAAGGCACAATGCCGCCTTATTAAAAGAATAGAGACTCTTCTTACAGTCGGTGCTTTGAGCATTCCCTGTGAGACCAGTATTATTTTCCGATACACCACTGCAGGTTCAATGTATTCCTTGGACCTTCACATTGACGATGAAACACAGAAATCGCATCGGAATTAAATCCAAAACGCACAATGCCGGCATAAGTACAAGAATACAGACTCTACTTACAGTCGGTGCTTTGAGCATTCCCTGTGAGACCAGTATTAGTTTCCGATACACCACTGCAGGTTCAATGTATTCCTTGGACCTTCACATTGACGATGAAATACAGAAATCGCATCGGAATCAAATACAAAAGGCACAATGCCGCCTAAAGTACAAGAATAGACACACTTCTTACAGTCGGTGCTTTGAGCATTCCCTGTGAGATCAGTAATAGTATCCGATACACCACTGCAGGTTCAATCTATTCCTTGGACATACACATTGACGATGAAACACTGAAATTACATAGGAAATAAATACAAAAGGAACAATGACGCCTTAAGTACAAGAATAGAGACTCTTCTTACCGTCGGTGCTTTGAGCATTCCCTGTAAGACCATTATTAGTTTCCGATACACCACTGAAGGTTCAATTAATTCCTTGGACATTCACAATGACGATGAAACACTGAAATTACATCGGAATTAAATACAAAAGGTACAATGCCGCCTTAAGTACAAGAATAGAGACTCTTCTTACCGTCGGTGCTTTGAGCATTCCCTGTGAGTCCAGTATTAGTTTCCGCTACACCTCTGCACGTTCAGTTTATTCCTTGGACCTACACATTGACGATGAAACACAGAAATGGCAGCGGAATTAAATACAAAAGGCACAATGCGCCTTAAGTACAAGAATAGAGACTCTTCTTACAGTCGGTGCTTTGAGCATTCCCTGTGAAACCAGTATTAGTTTCCGCTACACCTCTGCAGGTTCAGTTTATTCCTTGGACCTTCACGTTGACGATGAAACACGGAAATCGCATCGGAATTAAATACAAAAGGCACAATGCCGCCTTAAGTACAAGAATAGAGACTCTTCTTACAGTCGGTGCTTTGGGCATTCCCTGTGAGACCAGTATTAGTTTCCGCTACACCTCTGCAGTTTTAATTTATTCTTTGGATCTTCCCATTGACGATGAAATGCAGAAATCGCATCGGAATTAAATACAAAAGGCACAATGCGGCCTTAAGTACAAGAATAGAGACTCTTCTTACAGTCGGTGCTTTAAACATTCCCTGTGAGACCAGTATTAGTTTCCGATACAACAATGCAGGTTCAATGTATTCCTTGGACCTTCACATTGACGATGAAATACAGATATCGCATCGGAATCAAATACAAAATGCACAATGCCGCCTTAAGTACAAGAATAGAGACTCTTATTACAGTCGGTGCTTTGAGCATTCCCTGTGAGACCAGTAATAGTATCCGATACGCCACTGCAGGTTCAATCTATTCCTTGGACATACACATTGAGGATGAAACACAGAAATTACATCGGAATTAAATACAAAAGGAACAATGCCGCCTTAAGTACAAGAATAGAGACTCTTCTTACCGTCGGTGCTTTGAGCATTCCCTGTGAGACCAGTATTAGTTTCCGATACACCACTGGACGTTCAATGAATTCCTTGGACCTTCACATTGACGATGAAACACTGAAATTACATAGGAATTAAATACAAAAGGCACAATGCCGCCTTAAGTACAAGAATAGAGACACTTCTTACAGTCGGTGCTTTAAGCATTCCCTGTGAGAAGAGTTATAGTATCCGATACACCATTGCAGGTTCAATGTATTCCTTGGACCTTCACATTGACGATGAAACACAGAAATCGCATCGGAATTAAATACAAAAGGCACAATGCCGCCTTAAGTACAAGAATAGAGACTCTTCTTACAGTCGGTGCTTTGAGCATTCCCTGTGAGACGAGTATTAGTTTCCGATACACCACTGCAGGTTCAATGTATTCCTTGGCCCTTTACATTGACGATGAAACACAGAAATGGCGTCGGAATTAAGTCCAAAACGCACAATGCCGCCTTAAGTACAAGAATAGAGACTCTTCTTACAGTCGGTGGTTAGAGCATTACCTGTGAGACCAGTAATAGTATCCGATACACCACTACTGGTTCATTCTATTCCTTGGACATACACATTGACGATGAAACACAGAAATTAAATCGGAATTAAATACAAAAGGAACAATGCCGCCTTAAGTACAAGATTAGAGACTCTTCTTACCGTCGGTGCTTTGAGCATTCCCTGTGAGACCAGTAATAGTATCCGATACACCACTGCAGGTTCAATGTATTCCTTGGACCTTCACATTGCGATGAAACATGGAAATCGCATCGGAATTAAATACAAAAGGCACAATGCCGCCTTAAGTACAAGAATAGAGACTCCTCTTACAATCGGAGCTTTGAGCATTCCCTGTGAGACCAGTAATAGTAACCGATACACCACTGCAGGTTCAATGTATTCCTTGGACTTTCACATTGACGATGAAACACAGAAATGGCATCGGAATTAAATACAAAAGGCACAATGCCGCCTTAAGTACTAGAATAGAGACTCTTCTTACAGTCGGTGCTTTGAGAATTCCCTGTGAGACCAGTATTAGTTTCCGCTACACCCCTGCAGGTTCAGTTTATTCCTTGGACCTTCACATTGACGATGAAACACAAAAATGGCATCGGAATTAAATACAAAGGCACAATGCCGCCTTAAGTACAAGAATAGAGACTCTTCTTACAGTCGGTGCTTTCAGCAATCCCTGTGAGACCAGTAATAGTATTCGATACACCACTGCAGGTTCAATCTATTCCTTGGACATACACATTGACGATGAAACACAGAAATTACATCGCAATTAAATACAAAAGGAACAACGCCGCCTTAAGTACAAGAATAGAGACTCTTCTTACAGTCGGTGCTTTGAGCATTCCCTGTGAGACCAGTATTACTTTCCGCTACACCTCTGCAAGTTCAGATTTTTCCTTGGACCATCACATTGACGATGAAACACAGAAATGGCATCGGAATTAAATACAAAAGGCACAATGCCGCCTTAAGTACAAGAATAGAGACTCTTCTTACAGTCGGTGCTTTGAACATTCCCTGTGAGACCAGTAATAGTATCCGATACACCACTGCAGGTTCAATGTATTCCTTGGACTTTCACGTTGATGATGAAAGACAGAGATCGCATCGGAATCAAATACAAAAGGCACAATGCCGCCTTAAGTACAAGAATAGAGAGTCTTCTTACAGTCGGTGCTTTGAGCATTCCCTGTGAGACCAGTAATAGTATCCGATACACCACTGCAGGTTCATTCTATTCCTTGGACATACCCATTGACGATGAAACACAGAAATTACATCGCAATTAAATACAAAAGGAACAATGCCGCCCTTAGTACAAGAATAGAGACTCTTCTTACCGTCGGTGCTTTGAGCATTCCCTGTGAGACCAGTATTAGTTTCCGATACACCACTGGAGGTTTAATGAATTCCTTGGACATTCACATTGTCGATGAAACACTGAAATTACATCGGAATTAAATACAAAAGGCACAATCCCGACTTAAGTACAAGAATAGAGACTCTTCTTACCGTCGGTGCTTTGAGCATTCCCTGTGTGACCAGTATTAGTTTCCGCTACACCTCTGCAGTTTCAGTTTATTCCTTTGACCTTCACATTGACGATGAAACACAGAAATGGCATCGGAATTAAATACAAAAGACACAATGCCGCCTTAAGTACAAGAATAGAGACTCTTCTTACAGTCGGTGCTTTGAGAATTCCCTGTGAGACTAGTATTAGTTTCCGCTACACCCCTGCAGGTTCACTTTATTCCTTGGACCTTCACATTGACGATGAAACACAAAAATGGCATCGGAATTAAATACAAAAGGCACAATGCCGCCTTAAGTACAAGAATAGAGACTCTTCTTACAGTCGGTGCTTTGAGCATTCCCTGTGAGACCAGTAATAGTATCCGATACACCACTGCAGGTTCAATCCATTCCTTGGACATACACATTGACGATGAAACACAGAAATTACATCGGAATTAAATACAAAAGGAACAATGCCGCCTTAAGTACAAGAATAGAGACTCTTCATACCGTCGGTGCTTTGAGCATTCCGTGTGAGACCAGTATTAGTTTCCGATACACCACTGCAGGTTCAATCTATTCCTTTGACATACACATTGACGATGAAATACAGAAATTACATCGGAATTAAATACGAAAGGAACAATGCAGCCTTAAGTACAAGAATAGAGACTCTTCTTACCGTCGGTGCTTTGAGCATTCCCTGTGAGACCAGTATTAGTTTCCGATACACCACTGCAGGTTCAATGTATTCCTTGGACCTTCACATTGACGATGAAACACAGAAATGGCATCGGAAGTAAATACAAAAGGCACAATGCCCCCATAAGTACAAGAATAGAGACTCTTCTTACAGTCTGTGCTTTGAGCATTCCCTGTGAGACCAGTAATAGTTTCCGCTACACCTCTGCAGGTTCAATGTATTCCTTGGACCTGCCCATTGACGATGAAACGCAGAAATCGCATCGGAATAAAATACAAAAGGCACAATGCCGCCCTAAGTACAAGAATAGAGACTCTTTTTACAGTCGGTGCTTTAAACATTCCCTGTGAGACCAGTATTAGTTTCCGATACACCACTGCAGGTTCAATGTAATCCTTGGATCTTCAAATTGACGATGATACACAGTAATCGGATAGGAATGAAATACAAAAGGCACAATGCCGCCTTAAGTACAAGAATAGAGACTCTTCTTACAGTCGGTGCTTTGAGCATTCCCTGTGAGACCAGTATTAGTTTCCGATACACCACCGCAGGTTCAATGTATTCCTTGGACCTTCACATTGACGATGAAACACAGAAATCGCATCGGAATTAAATACAAAAGTCACAATGCTGCCTTAAGTACAAGAATAGAGACTCTTCTTACAGTCGGTGCTTTGTGCATTCCCTGTGAGACCAGTATTAGTTTCCGCTACACTTCTGCAGGTTCAGTTTATTCCTTGGTCGTTCACTTTGACGATGAAACACAGAAATGGCATCGGAATTAAATACAAAAGGCACAATGCTGCCTTATTAAAAGAATAGAGACTCTTCTTACAGTCGGTGCTTTGAGCATTCCCTGTGAGACCAGTATTATTTTCCGATACACCACTGCAGGTTCAATGTATTCCTTGGACCTTCACATTGACGATGAAACACAGAAATCGCATCGGAATTAAATCCAAAACGCACAGTGCCGGCATAAGTACAAGAATACAGACTCTACTTACAGTCGGTGCTTTGAGCATTCCCTGTGAGACCAGTATTAGTTTCCGATACACCACTGCAGGTTCAATGTATTCCTTGGACCTTCACATTGACGATGAAATACAGAAATCGCATCGGAATCAAATACAAAAGGCACAATGCCGCCTAAAGTACAAGAATAGACACACTTCTTACAGTCGGTGCTTTGAGCATTCCCTGTGAGATCAGTAATAGTATCCGATACACCACTGCAGGTTCAATCTATTCCTTGGACATACACATTGACGATGAAACACTGAAATTACATAGGAAATAAATACAAAAGGAACAATGACGCCTTAAGTACAAGAATAGAGACTCTTTTTACCGTCGGTGCTCTGAGCATTCCCTGTAAGACCATTATTAGTTTCCGATACACCACTGAAGGTTCAATTAATTCCTTGGACATTCACAATGACGATGAAACACTGAAATTACATCGGAATTAAATACAAAAGGTACAATGCCGCCTTAAGTACAAGAATAGAGACTCTTCTTACCGTCGGTGCTTTGAGCATTCCCTGTGAGTCCAGTATTAGTTTCCGCTACACCTCTGCACGTTCAGTTTATTCCTTGGACCTACACATTGACGATGAAACACAGAAATGGCATCGGAATTAAATACAAAAGGCACAATGCGCCTTAAGTACAAGAATAGAGACTCTTCTTACAGTCGGTGCTTTGAGCATTCCCTGTGAAACCAGTATTAGTTTCCGCTACACCTCTGCAGGTTCAGTTTATTCCTTGGACCTTCACGTTGACGATGAAACACGGAAATCGCATCGGAATTAAATACAAAAGGCACAATGCCGCCTTAAGTACAAGAATAGAGACTCTTCTTACAGTCGGTGCTTTGAGCATTCCCTGTGAGACCAGTATTAGTTTCCGCTACACCTCTGCAGTTTTAATTTATTCTTTGGATCTTCCCATTGACCATGAATCGCAGAAATCGCATCGGAATTAAATACAAAAGGCACAATGCGGCCTTAAGTACAAGAATAGAGACTCTTCTTACAGTCGGTGCTTTAAACATTCCCTGTGAGACCAGTATTAGTTTCCGATACAACAATGCAGGTTCAATGTATTCCTTGGACCTTCACATTGGCGATGAAATACAGATATCGCATCGGAATCAAATACAAAATGCACAATGCCGCCTTAAGTACAAGAATAGAGACTCTTATTACAGTCGGTGCTTTGAGCATTCCCTGTGAGACCAGTAATAGTATCCGATACGCCACTGCAGGTTCAATCTATTCCTTGGACATACACATTGAGGATGAAACACAGAAATTACATCGGAATTAAATACAAAAGGAACAATGCCGCCTTAAGTACAAGAATAGAGACTCTTCTTACCGTCGGTGCTTTGAGCATTCCCTGTGAGACCAGTATTAGTTTCCGATACACCACTGGACGTTCAATGATTTCCTTGGACCTTCACATTGACGATGAAACACTGAAATTACATAGGAATTAAATACAAAAGGCACAATGCCGCCTTAAGTACAAGAATAGAGACACTTCTTACAGTCGGTGCTTTAAGCATTCCCTGTGAGAAGAGTTATAGTATCCGATACACCATTGCAGGTTCAATGTATTCCTTGGACCTTCACATTGACGATGAAACACAGAAATCGCATCGGAATTAAATACAAAAGGCACAATGCCGCCTTAAGTACAAGAATAGAGACTCTTCTTACAGTCGGTGCTTTAAGCATTCCCTGTGAGACGAGTATTAGTTTCCGATACACCACTGCAGGTTCAATGTATTCCTTGGCCCTTTACATTGACGATAAAACACAGAAATGGCGTCGGAATTAAGTCCAAAACGCACAATGCCGCCTTAAGTACAAGAATAGAGACTCTTCTTACAGTCGGTGGTTAGAGCATTACCTGTGAGACCAGTAATAGTATCCGATACACCACTGCTGGTTCATTCTATTCCTTGGACATACACATTGACGATGAAACACAGAAATTAAATCGGAATTAAATACAAAAGGAACAATGCCGCCTTAAGTACAAGAATAGAGACTCTTCTTACCGTCGGTGCTTTGAGCATTCCCTGTGAGACCAGTAATAGTATCCGATACACCACTGCAGGTTCAATGTATTCCTTGGACCTTCACATTGCGATGAAACATAGAAATCGCATCGGAATTAAATACAAAAGGCACAATGCCGCCTTAAGTACAAGAATAGAGACTCCTCTTACAGTCGGAGCTTTGAGCATTCCCTGTGAGACCAGTAATAGTAACCGATACACCACTGCAGGTTCAATGTATTCCTTGGACTTTCACATTGACGATGAAACACAGAAATGGCATCGGAATTAAATACAAAAGGCACAATGCCGCCTTAAGTACTAGAATAGAGACTCTTCTTACAGTCGGTGCTTTGAGAATTCCCTGTGAGACCAGTATTAGTTTCCGCTACACCCCTGCAGGTTCAGTTTATTCCTTGGACCTTCACATTGACGATGAAACACAAAAATGGCATCGGAATTAAATACAAAGGCACAATGCCGCCTTAAGTACAAGAATAGAGACTCTTCTTACAGTCGGTGCTTTCAGCAATCCCTGTGAGACCAGTAATAGTATTCGATACACCACTGCAGGTTCAATCTATTCCTTGGATATACACATTGACGATGAAACACAGAAATTACATCGCAATTAAATACAAAAGGAACAACGCCGCCTTAAGTACAAGAATAGAGACTCTTCTTACAGTCGGTGCTTTGAGCATTCCCTGTGAGACCAGTATTAGTTTCCGCTACACCTCTGCAAGTTCAGATTTTTCCTTGGACCATCACATTGACGATGAAACACAGAAATGGCATCGGAATTAAATACAAAAGGCACAATGCCGCCTTAAGTACAAGAATAGAGACTCTTCTTACAGTCGGTGCTTTGAACATTCCCTGTGAGACCAGTAATAGTATCCGATACACCACTGCAGGTTCAATGTATTCCTTGGACTTTCACGTTGATGATGAAAGACAGAGATCGCATCGGAATCAAATACAAAAGGCACAATGCCGCCTTAAGTACAAGAATAGAGAGTCTTCTTACAGTCGGTGCTTTGAGCATTCCCTGTGAGACCAGTAATAGTATCCGATACACCACTGCAGGTTCATTCTATTCCTTGGACATACCCATTGACGATGAAACACAGAAATTACATCGCAATTAAATACAAAAGGAACAATGCCGCCCTTAGTACAAGAATAGAGACTCTTCTTACCGTCGGTGCTTTGAGCATTCCCTGTGAGACCAGTATTAGTTTCTGATACACCACTGGAGGTTTAATGAATTCCTTGGACATTCACATTGTCGATGAAACACTGAAATTACATCGGAATTAAATACAAAAGGCACAATCCCGACTTAAGTACAAGAATAGAGACTCTTCTTACCGTCGGTGCTTTGAGCATTCCCTGTGTGACCAGTATTAGTTTCCGCTACACCTCTGCAAGTTCAGTTTATTCCTTGGACCTTCACATTGACGTAGAAACACAGAAATGGCATCGGAATTAAATACAAAAGGCACAATGCCGCCTTAAGTACAAGAATAGAGACTCTTCTTACAGTCGGTGCTTTGAGAATTCCCTGTGAGACTAGTATTAGTTTCCGCTACACCCCTGCAGGTTCACTTTATTCCTTGGACCTTCACATTGACGATGAAACACAAAAATGGCATCGGAATTAAATACAAAAGGCACAATGCCGCCTTAAGTACAAGAATAGAGACTCTTCTTACAGTCGGTGCTTTGAGCATTCCCTGTGAGACCAGTAATAGTATCCGATACACCACTGCAGGTTCAATCCATTCCTTGGACATACACATTGACGATGAAACACAGAAATTGCATCGGAATTAAATACAAAAGGAACAATGCCGCCTTAAGTACAAGAATAGAGACTCTTCATACCGTCGGTGCTTTGAGCATTCCGTGTGAGACCAGTATTAGTTTCCGATACACCACTGCAGGTTCAATCTATTCCTTTGACATACACATTGACGATGAAATACAGAAATTACATCGGAATTAAATACGAAAGGAACAATGCAGCCTTAAGTACAAGAATAGAGACTCTTCTTACCGTCGGTGCTTTGAGCATTCCCTGTGAGACCACTATTAGTTTCTGCTACACCTCTGCAGGTTCAGTTTATTCCTTTGACCTTCACATTGACGATGAAACACAGAAATGGCATCAGAATTAAATACAAAACGCACAATGCCGCCTTAAGTACAAGAATAGAGACTCTTATTACAGTCGGTGCTTTGAGCATTCCCTGTGAGACCAGTATTAGTTTCCGATACACCACTGCAGGTTCAATGTATTCCTTGGACCTTCAAATTGACGATGAAACACAGAAATGGCATCGGAATTAAATCCAAAACGCACAATGCCGCCTTAAGTACAAGAATAGAGACTCTTCTTACAGTCGGTGCTTTGAGCATTCCCTGTGAGACCAGTAATAGTATCCGATACACCACTGCAGGTTCAATGTATTCCTTGGACACACACATTGACGATGAAACACAGAAATTACATCGGAATTAAATACAAAAGGAACAACGCCGCCTTAAGTACAAGAATAGAGACTCTTCTTACAGTCGGTGGTTTGAGCATTCCCTGTGAGACCAGTATTAGTTTCCGCTACACCTCTGCAGGTTCGGTTTATACCTTGGACCTTCACATTGACGATGAAACACAGAAATGGCATCGGAATTAAATCCAAAGGGCACAATGCCGCCATAGGTACAAGAATAGAGACTCTTCTTACAGTCGGTGCTTTGAGCATTCCCTGTGAGA
Organism: Schistocerca americana; assembly: GCF_021461395.2. NCBI lineage: Eukaryota > Metazoa > Arthropoda > Insecta > Orthoptera > Acrididae > Schistocerca > Schistocerca americana. The sequence continues at coordinate 25,037,449 of NC_060125.1, read as the reverse complement.
CCAGTAATAGTATCCGATACATCACTGCAGGTTCAATCTATTCCTTGGACATACACATTGACGACGAAACACAGAGATTACATCGGAATTAAATACAAAAGGAACAATGCCGCCATAAGTACAAGAATAAAAACCATTCTTACCGTCGGTGCTTTGAGAATTCCCTGTGAGACCAGTATTAGTTTCCGATACACCACTGGAGGTTCAATGAATTCCTTGGACCTTCACATTGACGATGAAACACAGAAATGGCATCGGAATTAAATACAAAAGGCACAATGCCGCCTTAAGTACAAGAAAGAGACTCTTCTTACAGTCGGTGCTGTGAGCATTCCCTGTGAGACCAGTAATAGTATCCGATTCACCACTGCAGGTTCAATCTATTCCTTGGACATGCACATTGTCGATGAAACACAGAAATTACATCGGAATTAAATACAAAAGGATCAATGCCGCCTTATGTACAAGAATTGAGACTCTTCTTACCGTCGGTGCTTTGAGCATTCCCTGTGAGACCAGTATTAGTTTCCGATACACCACTGGAGGTTCAATGAATTCCTTGGACCTTCACATTGACGATGAAACACTGAAATTAAATCGGAATTAAATACAAAAGACACAATGCCGCCTTAAGTACAAGAATAGAGACACTTCTTACAGTCGGTGCTTTAAGCATTCCCTGTGAGACCAGTAATAGTATCCGATACACCACTGCAGGTTCAATCTATTCCTTGGACCTTCACATTGACGATAAAACACAGAAATCGCATCGGAATTATATACAAAAGGCACAATGCTGCCTTAAGTACAAGAATAGAGACTCTTCTTACAGTCGGTGCTTTGAGCATTCCCTGTGAGACGAGTATTGGTTTCCGGTACACCACTGCAGGTTCAATGTATTCCTTGGACCTTCACATTGACGATGAAATACAGAAATGGCGTCGGAATTAAATCCAAAACGCACAACGCCGCCTTAAGTACAAGAATAGAGACTCTTCTTACCGTCGGTGCTTTGAGCACACCCTGTGAGACCAGTATTAGTTTCCGCTACACCTCTGTGGGTTCAGATTATTCCTTGGACCTTCACATTGACGATGAAACACAGAAATCGCATCGGAATTAAATACAAAAGGCACAATGCCGCCTTAAGTACAAGAATAGAGACTCTTCTTACAGTCGGTGGTTAGAGCTTTCCCTGTGAGACCAGTAATAGTATCCAATACACCACTGCAGGTTCATTCTATTCCTTTGACATACACATTGACGATGAAACACAGAAATTACATCGGAATTAAATACAAAAGGAACAATGCCGCCTTAAGTACAAGAATAGAGACTCTTCTTACCGTTGGTGCTTTGAGCATTCCCTGTGAGACCAGTATTAGTTTCCGATACACCACTGGAGGTTCAATGAATTCCTTGGACATTCACATTGACGATGAAACACTGAAATTAGATCGGAATTAAATACAAACGGCACAATGCCGCCTTAAGTACAAGAATAGAGACTCTTCTTACAGTCGGTGCTTTGAGCATTCCCTGTGAGACCAGTAATAGTATTCGATACACCACTGCAGGTTCAATCTATTCCTTCGACATACACATTGACGATGAAACACAGAAATTACATCGGAATTAAATACAAAAGGAACAATGCCGCCTTAAGTACAAGAATAGAGACTCTTCTTACCGTCGGTGCTTTGAGCATTCCCTGGAGACCAGTATTAGTTTCCGATACACCACTGCAAATTCAATGTATTCCTTGGACCTTCACATTGACGATGAAACACTGAAATTACATCGGAATTAAATACAAAAGGCACAATGCCACCTTAAGTACAAGAATAGAGACTCTTCTTACCGTCGGTGCTTTGAGCATTCCCTGTGAGACCAGTATTAGTTTCCGCTACACCTCTGCAGGTTCAGTTTATTCCTTGGACCTTCACATTGACGATAAAACACAGAAATCGCATCGGAATTAAATACAAAAGGCACAATGCCGCCTTAAGTACAAGAATAGAGACTCTTCTTACAGTCGGTGCTTTGAGCATTCCCTGTGAGACCAGTATTAGTTTCCGGTACACCACTGCAGGTTCAATGTATTCCCTGGACCTTCACATTGACGATGAAACACAGAAATGGCATCGGAAGTAAATACAAAAGGCACAATGCCCCCATAAGTACAAGAATAGAGACTCTTCTTATAGTCGGTGCTTTGAGCATTCCCTGTGAGACCAGTAATAGTTTCCGCTACACCTCTGCAGGTTCAATGTATTCCTTGGACCTGCCCATTGACGATGAAACGCAGAAATCGCATCGGAATTAAATACAAAAGGCACAATGCCGCCTTAAGTACAAGAGTAGAGACTCTGCTTACAGTCGGTGCTTTGAGCATTCCCTGTGAGACCACTATTAGTTCCCGCTACACCTCTGCAGGTTCAGTTTATTCCTTTGACCTTCACATTGACGATGAAACACAGAAATGGCATCGGAATTAAATACAAAACGCACAATGCCGCCTTAAGTACAACAATAGAGACTCTTATTACAGTCGGTGCTTTGAGCATTCCCTGTGAGACCAGTATTAGTTTCCGATACACCACTGCAGGTTCAATGTATTCCTTGGACCTTCAAATTGACGATGAAACACAGAAATGGCATCGGAATTAAATCCAAAACGCACAATGCCGCCATAAGTACAAGAATAGGGACTCTTCTTACAGTCGGTGCTTTGAGCATTCCCTGTGAGACCAGTAATAGTATCCGATACACCACTGCAGGTTCAATGTATTCCTTGGACCTTCAAATTGTCGATGAAACACAGAAATGGCATCGGAATTAAATCCAAAACGCACAATGCCGCCTTAAGTACAAGAATAGAGACTCTTCTTACAGTCGGTGCTTTGAGCATTCCCTGTGAGACCAGTAATAATATCCGATACACCACTGCAGGTTCAATGTATTCCTTGGACACACACATTGACGATGAAACACAGAAATTACATCGGAATTAAATACAAAAGGAACAACGCCGCCTTAAGTACAAGAATAGAGACTCTTCTTACAGTCGGTGGTTTGAGCATTCCCTGTGAGACCAGTATTAGTTTCCGCTACACCTCTGCAGGTTCGGTTTATACCTTGGACCTTCACATTGACGATGAAACACAGAAATGGCATCGGAATTAAATCCAAATAGCACAATGCCGCCATAGGTACAAGAATAGAGACTCTTCTTACAGTCGGTGCTTTGAGCATTCCCTGTGAGACCACTATTAGTTTCCGCTACACCTCTGCAGGTTCAGTTCATTCCTTTGACCTTCACATTGACGATGAAACACAGAAATGGCATCGGAATTAAATACAAAACGCACAATGCCGCCTTAAGTACAAGAATAGAGACTCTTATTACAGTCGGTGCTTTGAGCATTCCCTGTGAGACCAGTATTAGTTTCCGATACACCACTGCAGGTTCAATGTATTCCTTGGACCTTCACATTGACGATGAAAAACCGAAATCGCATCGGAATCAAATACAAAAGGCACAATGCCGCCTAAAGTACAAGAATAGAGACTCTTCTTACAGTCGGTGCTTTGAGCATTCCCTGTGAGATCAGTAATAGTATCCGATACACCACTGCAGGTTCAATCTATTCCTTGGACATACACATTGACGATGAAACACTGAAATTACATAGGAATTAAATACAAAAGGAACAATGCCGCCTTAAGTACAAGAATAGTGACTCTTCTTACCGTCGGTGCTTTGAGCATTCCCTGTAAGACCATTATTAGTTTCCGATACACCACTGAAGGTTCAATTAATTCCTTGGATATTCACAATGACGATGAAACACTGAAATTACATCGGAATTAAATACAAAAGGTACAATGCCGCCTTAAGTACAAGAATAGAGACTCTTCTTACCGTCGGTGCTTTGAGCATTCCCTGTGAGACCAGTATTAGTTTCCGCTACACCTCTGCACGTTCAGTTTATTCCTTGGACCTACACATTGACGATGAAACACAGAAATGGCATCGGAATTAAATACAAAAGGCACAATGCCGCCTTAAGTACAAGATAGAGACTCTTCTTACAGTCGGTGTTTGAGCATTCCCTGTGAGACCAGTATTAGTTTCTGCTACACCTCTGCAGTTTTAAATTATTCCTTGGACCTTCACATTGACGATGAAACGCAGAAATCGCATCGAAATTAAATACAAAAGACACAATGCGGCCTTAAGTACAAGAATAGAGACTCTTCTTACTGTCGGTGCTTTAAACATTCCCTGTGAGACCAGTATTAGTTTCCGATACAACGTTGCAGGTTCAATGTATTCCTTGGACCTTCACATTGACGATGAAATAAAGAAATCGCATCGGAATCAAATACAAAATGCACAATGCCGCCTTAAGTACAAGAATAGAGACTCTTATTACAGTCGGTGCTTTGAGCATTCCCTGTGAGACCAGTAATAGTATCCGATACACCACTGCACATTCAATGTATTCCTTGGACCTTCACATTGACGATGAAACACTGAAATTACATCGGAATTAAATACAAAAGGCACAATGCCGCCTTAAGTACAAGAATAGAGTCTCTTCTTACCGTCGGTGCTTTGAGCATTCCCTGTGAGACCAGTATTAGTTTCCGATAGACCACTGGAGGTTCAATGAATTCCTTGGACCTTCACATTGACGATGAAACACTTAAATTACATCGGAATTAAATACAAAAGGCACAATGCCGCCTTAAGTACAAGAAAGAGACTCTTCTTACAGTCGGTGCTGTGAGCATTCCCTGTGAGACCAGTAATAGTATCCGATACACCACTGCAGGTTCAATCTATTCCTTGGACATACACATAGACGATGAAACACAGAAATTACATCGGAATTAAATACAAAAGGAACAATGCCGCCTTAAGTACAAGAATAGAGACTCTTCTTACAGTCGGTGCTTTGAGCATTCCCTGTGAGACCAGTATTAGTTTCCGATACACCACTGGAGGTTCAATGAATTCCTTGGACCTTCACATTGACGATGAAACACTGAAATTACATCGGAATTAAATACAAAAGGCACAATGCCGCCTTAAGTACAAGAATAGAGACACTTCTTACTGTCGGTGCTTTAAGCATTCCCCGTGAGACCAGTAATAGTATCCGATACACCACTGCAGGTTCAATGTATTCCTTGGACCTTCACATTGACGATGAAACACAGAAATCTCATCGGAATTAAATACAAAAGGCACAATGCCGCCTTAACTACAAGAATAGAGACTCTTCTTACAGTCGGTGCTTTGAGCATTCCCTGTGAGACGAGTATTAGTTTCCGATACACCACTGCCGGTTCAATGTATTCCTTGGACCTTCACATTGACGATGAAACACAGAAATGGCGTCGGAATTAAATCCAAAACGCACAATGCCGCCTTAAGTACAAGAATAGAGACTCTTCTTACCGTCGGTGCTTCGAGCATTCCCTGTGAGACCAGTATTAGTTTCCGATACACCACTGCAGGTTCAATGTATTCCTTGGACCTTCACATTGACGATGAAACACTGAAATTACATCGGAATTAAATACAAATTGCACAATGCCGCCTTAAGTACAAGAATAGAGACTCTTCTTACCGTCGGTGCTTTGAGCATTCCCTGTGAGACCAGTATTAGTTTCCGATACACCACTGGAGGTTCAATGAATTCCTTGGACATTCACATTGACGATGAAACACTGAAATTACATCGGAATTAAATACAAACGGCACAATGCCGCCATAAGTACAAGAATAGAGACTCTTCTTACAGTCGGTGCTTTGAGCATTCCCTGTGAGACCAGTAATAGTATTCGATACACCACTGCAGGTTCAATCTATTCCTTGGACATACACATTGACGATGAAACACAGAAATTACGTCGGAATTAAATACAAAAGGAACAATGCCGCCTTAAGTACAAGACTAGAGACACTTCTTACCGTCGGTGCTTTGAGCATTCCCTGTGAGACCAGTATTAGTTTCCGATACACCACTGCAGGTTCAATGTATTCCTTGGACCTTCACATTGACGATGAAACACTGAAATTACATCGGAATTAAATACAAAAGGCACAATGCCGCCTTAAATACAAGAATAGAGACTCTTCTTACAGTCGGTGCTTTGAGCATTCTCTGTGTGACCAGTATTAGTTTCCGCTATACCTCTGCAGGTTCAGTTTATTCCTTGGACCTTCACATTGACGATGAAACACAGAAATCGCATCGGAATTAAATACAAAAGGCACAATGCCGCCTTAAGTACAAGAATAGAGACTCTTCTTACAGGCGGTGCTTTGAGCATTCCCTGTGAGACCAGTAGTAGTTTCCGCTGCACCTCTGCAGGTTCAGTTTATTCCTTGGACCTTCACATTGACGATGAAACACAGAAATGGCATCGGAATTAAACGCAAAAGGCACAATGCCGCCTTAAGTACAAGAATAGAAACTCTTCTTACAGTCGGTGCTTTGAGCATTCCCTGTGAGACCAGTATTAGTTTCCGATACACCACTGCAGGATCAATGTATTCCCTGGACATTCACATTGACGATGAAACACAGAAATGGCATCGGAAGTAAATACAAAAGGCACAATGCCCCCATAAGTACAAGAATAGAGACTCTTCTTACAGTCGGTGCTTTGAGCATTCCCTGTGAGACCAGTAATAGTTTCCGCTACACCTCTGCTGGTTCAATGTATCCCTTGGTCCTGCCCATTGACTATGTAACGCAGAAATCGCATCGGAATTAAATACAAAAAGCACAATGCCGCCCTAAGTACAAGAATAGAGACTCTTCATACAGTCGGTGCTTTAAACATTCCCTGTGAGACCAGTATTAGTTTCCGCTACACCTCTGCAGGTTCAGTTTATTCCTTGGACCTTCACATTGACGATGAAACACAGAAATGGCATCGGAATTAAATACAAAAGGCACAATGGCGCCTTAAGTACAAGAATAGAGACTCTTCTTACAGTCGGTGCTTTGAGCATTCCCTGTGAGACCAGTATTATTTTCCGATACACCACTGCAGGTTCAATGTATTCCTTGGACCTTCACATTGACGATGAAACACAGAAATCGCATCGGAATTAAATCCAAAACGCACAATGCCGGCATAAGTACAAGAATACAGACTCTACTTACAGTCGGTGCTTTGAGCAATCCCTGTGAGACCAGTATTAGTTTCCGATACACCACTGCAGGTTAAATGTATTCCTTGAACCTTCACATTGACGATGAAATACAGAAATCGCATCGGAATCAAATACAAAAGGCACAATGCCGCCTAAAGTACAAGAATAGAGACTCTTCTTACAGTCGGTGCTTTGAGCATTCCCTGTGAGACCAGTAATAGTATTCGATACACCACTGCAGGTTCAATCTATTCCTTGGACATACACATTGACGATGAAACACAGAAATTACGTCGGAATTAAATACAAAAGGAACAATGCCGCCTTAAGTACAAGACTAGAGACACTTCTTACCGTCGGTGCTTTGAGCATTCCCTGTGAGACCAGTATTAGTTTCCGATACACCACTGCAGGTTCAATGTATTCCTTGGACCTTCACATTGACGATGAAACACTGAAATTACATCGGAATTAAATACAAAAGGCACAATGGCGCCTTAAGTACAAGAATAGAGACTCTTCTTACAGTCGGTGCTTTGAGCATTCCCTGTGAGACCAGTATTATTTTCCGATACACCACTGCAGGTTCAATGTATTCCTTGGACCTTCACATTGACGATGAAACACAGAAATCGCATCGGAATTAAATCCAAAACGCACAATGCCGGCATAAGTACAAGAATACAGACTCTACTTACAGTCGGTGCTTTGAGCAATCCCTGTGAGACCAGTATTAGTTTCCGATACACCACTGCAGGTTAAATGTATTCCTTGAACCTTCACATTGACGATGAAATACAGAAATCGCATCGGAATCAAATACAAAAGGCACAATGCCGCCTAAAGTACAAGAATAGAGACTCTTCTTACAGTCGGTGCTTTGAGCATTCCCTGTGAGATCAGTAATAGTATCCGATACACCACTGCAGGTTCAATCTATTCCTTGGACATACACATTGACGATGAAACACTGAAATTACATAGGAATTAAATACAAAAGGAACAATGCCGCCTTAAGTACAAGAATAGAGACTCTTCTTACAGTCGGTGCTTTGAGCATTCCCTGTGAGACGAGTAGAAGCTTCCGCTACACCTATGCAGGTTCAGTTTATTCCTTGGACCTTCACATTGGCGATGAAACACAGAAATGGCATCGGAATTAAATACAAAAGGCACAATGCCGCCTTAAGTACAAGAATAGAGACTCTTCTTACAGTCGGTGCTTTGAGCACTCCCTGTGAGACCAGTATTAGTTTCCGATACACCACTGCAGGTTCAATGTATTCCCTGGACCTTCACATTGACGATGAAACACAGAAATGGCATCGGAAGTAAATACAAAAGGCACAATGCCCCCATAAGTACAAGAATAGAGACTCTTCTTACAATCGGTGCTTTGAGCATTCCCTGTGAGACCAGTAATAGTTTCCGCTACACCTCTGCTGGTTCAATGTATTCCTTGGTCCTGCCCATTGACTATGTAACGCAGAAATCGCATCGGAATTAAATGCAAAAGGCACAATGCCGCCCTAAGTACAAGAATAGAGACTCTTCTTCAGTCGGTGCTTTAAACATTCCCTGTGAGACCAGTATTAGTTTCCGATACACCACTGCAGGTTCAATGTATTCCTTGGATCTTCAAATTGACGATCATACACAGAAATCGGATAGGAATGAAATACAAAAGGCACAATGCCGTCTTAAGTACAAGAATAGAGACTCTTCTTACAGTCGGAGCTTTGAGCATTCCCTGTGAGACCAGTATTAGTTTCCGATACACCACCGCAGGTTCAATGTATTCCTTGGACCTTCACATTGACGATGAAACGTAGAAATCGCATCGGAATTAAATACAAAAGGCACAATGCCGCCTTAAGTACAAGAATAGAGACTCTTCTTACAGTCGGTGTTTTGAGCATTCCCTGTGAGACCAGTATTAGTTTCCGCTACACCTCTGCATGTTCAGTTTATTCCTTGGACCTTCACATTGACGGTGAAACACAGAAATGGCATCGGAATTAAATACAAAAGGCACAATGCCGCCTTAAGTACAAGAATAGAGACTCTTCTTACAGTCGGTGCTTTGAGGATTCCCTGTGAGACCAGTATTATTTTCCGATACACCACTGCAGGTTCAATGTATTCCTTGGACCTTCACGTTGACGATGAATCACAGAAATCGCATCGGAATTAAATCCAAAACGCACAATGCCGGCATAAGTACAAAAATACAGACTCTACTTACAGTCGGTGCTTTGAGCTTTCCCTGTGAGACCAGTATTAGTTTCCGATACACCACTGCAGGTTAAATGTATTCCTTGGACCTTCACATTGACGATGAAATACAGAAATCGCATCGGAATCAAATACAAAAGGCACAATGCCGCCTAAAGTACAAGAATAGAGACTCTTCTTACAGTCGGTGCTTTGAGCATTCCCTGTGAGATCAGTAATAGTATCCGATACACCACTGCAGGTTCAATCTATTCCTTGGACATACACATTGACGATGAAACACTGAAATTACATAGGAATTAAATACAAAAGGAACAATGCCGCCCTAAGTACAAGAATAGAGACTCTTCTTACCGTCGGTGCTTTGAGCATTCCCTGTAAGACCATTATTAGTTTCCGATGCACCACTGAAGGTTCAATTAATTCCTTGGACATTCACAATGACGATGAAACTCTGAAATTACATCGGAATTAAATACAAAAGGTACAATGCCGCCTTAAGTACAAGAATAGAGACTCTTCTTACCGTCGGTGCTTTGAGCATTCCCTGTGAGACCAGTATTAGTTTCCGCTACACCTCTGCACGTTCAGTTAATTCCTTGGACCTACACATTGACGATGAAACACAGAAATGGCATCGGAATTAAATACAAAAGGCACAATGCGCCTTAAGTACAAGAATAGAGACTCTTCTTACAGTCGGTGCTTTGAGCATTACCTGTGAGACCAGTATTAGTTTCCGCTACACCTCTGCAGGTTCAGTTTATTCCTTGGACCTTCACGTTGACGATGAAACACGGAAATCGCGTCGGATTTAATACAAAAGGCACAATGCCGCCTTAAGTACAAGAATAGAGACTCTTCTTACCGTCGGTGATGTAAGCATTCCCTGTGAGACCAGTATTAGTTTCCGATACACCACTGGAGGTTCAATGTATTCCTTGGACCTTCACATTGACGATAAAACACAGAAATCGCATCGGAATTAAATACAAAAGGCACAATGCCGCCTTAAGTACAAGAATACAGACTCTCCTTACAGTCGGTGCTTTGAGCATTCCCTGTGAGACCAGAATTAGTTTCCGATACACCACTGCAGGTTCAATGTATTCCTTGGACCTTCACATTGACGATGAAACGCAGAAATCGCATCGGAATTAAATACTAAAGGCACAATGCCGCCTTAAGTACAAGAATAGAGACTCTTTTTACAGTCGGTGCTTTGAGCATTCCCTGTGAGACCAGTATTAGTTTCCGATACGCCACTGCAGGTTCAATGAATTCCTTGGACCTTCAAATTGACGATGATACACAGAAATCGCATCGGAATTAAATACAAAAGGCACAATGCTGACTTAAGTACAAGAATAGAGACTCATCTTACAGTCGGTGCTTTGAGCATTCCCTGTGAGACCAGTATTAGTTTCCGATACACCACTGCAGGTTCAATGTATTCCTGGGAACATCAAATTGACGATGATACACAGAAACCGCATAGGAATTAAATACAAAAGGCACAATGCCGCCTTAAGTACAAGAATAGAGACTCTTCTTACAGTCGGTGCTTTGAGCATTCCCTGTGAGACCAGTAACAGTATCCGATACACCACTGCAGGTCCAATGTATTTATTGGACCTTCACATTGACGATGAAACACAGAAATGGCATCGGAATTAAATACAAAAGGCACAATGCCGCCTTAAGTACAAGAATAGAGACTCTTCTTACAGTCGGTGCTTTGAGCATTCCCTGTGGGACCAGTAATAGTATCCGATACACCTCTGCAGGCTCAGTTTATTCCTTGGACCTTCACATTGACGATGAAACACAGAAATGGCATCGGAATTAAATACAAAAGGCACAATGCCGCCTTAAGTACAAGAATACAGACTCTTCCTACAGTCGCTGCTTTGAGCAGTCCCTGTGAGACCAGTATTAGTTTCCGCTATACCTCTGCAGGTTCTGTTTATTCCTTGGACCTTCACATTGAAGATAAGGCACGGAGATCGAATCGGAATTAAATACAAAAGGCACAATGCCGCCTTAAGTACAAGAATAGAGACTCTTCTTACAGTCGGAGCTTTGAGCATTCCCTGTGAGACCAGTATTAGTTTCCGCTACACTTCTGCAGTTTTAATTTATTCCTTGGACTTTCACATTGACGATGAAACGCAGAAATCGCATCGGAATTAAATACAAAAGGCACAATGCCGCCTTAAGTACAAGAATAGAGACTCTTTCTACAGTCGGTGCTTTAAACATTCCCTGTGAGACCAGTATTAGTTTCCGATACGCCACTGCAGGTTCAATGTATTCCTTGGACGTTCAAATTGACTATGATACACAGAAATCGCATAGGAATTAAATACAAAAGGCACAATGCCGCCTTAAGTACAAGAATAGAGACTCTTCTTACAGTCGGTGCTTTGAGCATTCCCTGTGAGACCAGTATTAGTGTCCGCTACACCTCTGCAGGTTTAGTTAATTCCTTGGACCTTCACATTGACGATGAAACATAGAAATGGCATCGCAATTAAATACAAATGGCACAATGCCACCTTAAGTACAAGAATAGAGACTCTTCTTACAGTCGATGCTTTGAGCATTCCCTGTGAGACCAGTATTAGTTTCCGATACACCACTGCAGGTTCAATGTATTCCTTGGACCTTCACATTGACGATGAAACACAGAAATCGCATCGGAATTAAATCCAAAACGCACAATGCCGCCTTAAGTACAAGAATAGAGACTCTACTTACAGTCGGTGCTTTGAGCATTCCCTGTGAGACCAGTATTAGTTTCCGATACAACACTGCAGGTTCAATGTATTCCTTGGACCTTCACATTGACGATGAAATACAGAAATCGCATCGGAATCAAATACAAAAGGCACAATGCCGCCTTAAGTACAAGAATAGAGACTCTTCATACAGTCGGTGCTTTGAGCATTCCCTGTGAGACCAGTAATAGTTTCCGCTACACCTCTGCAGGTTCAGTTTATTCTTTGGACCTTCACATTCACGGTGAAACACAGAAATGGCATCGGACTTAAATACAAAAGGAACAATGCCGCCTTAAGTACAAGAATAGTGACTCTTCTTACCGTCGGTGCTTTGAGCATTCCCTGTAAGACCATTATTAGTTTCCGATACACCACTGAAGGTTCAATTAATTCCTTGGACATTCACAATGACGATGAAACACTGAAATTACATCGGAATTAAATACAAAAGGTACAATGCCGCCTTAAGTACAAGGATAGAGACTCTTCTTACCGTCGGTGCTTTGAGCATTCCCTGTGAGACCAGTATTAGTTTCCGCTACACCTCTGCACGTTCAGTTTATTCCTTGGACCTACAGATTGACGATGAAACATAGAAATGGCATCGGAATTAAATACAAAAGGCACAATGCGCCTTAAGTACAAGAATAGAGAGTCTTCTTACAGTCGGTGCTTTGGGCATTCCCTGTGAGACCAGTATTAGTTTCCGCTACACCTCTGCAGGTTCAGTTTATTCCTTGGACCTTCACGTTGACGATAAAACACGGAAATCGCATCGGAATTAAATACAAATGGCACAATGCCGCCTTAAGTACAAGAAACAGACTCTTCTTACAGTCGGTGCTTTGAGCATTCCCTGTGAGACCAGTATTAATTTCCGCTATACCTCTGCAGTTTTAAATTATTCCTTGGACCTTCACATTGACGATGAAACGCAGAAATCGCATCGAAATTAAATACAAAAGGCACAATGCGGCCTTAAGTACAAGAATAGAGAGTCTTCTTACTGTCGGTGCTTTAAACATTCCCTGTGAGACCAGTATTAGTTTCCGATACAACGCTGCAGGTTCAATGTATTCCTTGGACCTTCACATTGACGATGAAATACAGAAATCGCATCGGAATCAAATAAAAAATGCACAATGCCGCCTTAAGTACAAGAATAGAGACTCTTATTACAGTCGGTGCTTTGAGCATTCCCTGTGAGACCAGTAATAGTATCCGATACACCACTGCAGGTTCAATCTATTCCTTGGACATACACATTGACGATGAAACACAGAAATCGCAATGGAATTAAATACAAAAGGCACAATGCCGCCTTATGTACAAGAATAGAGACTCTTTTTACAGTCGGTGCTTTGAGCATTCCCTGTGAGACCAGTATTAGTTTCCGATACGCCACTGCAGGTTCAATGAATTCCTTGGACCTTCAAATTGACGATGATACACAGAAATCGCATCGGAATTAAATACAAAAGGCACAATGCTGACTTAAGTACAACAATAGAGACTCATCTTACAGTCGGTACTTTGAGCATTCCCTGTGAGACCAGTATTAGTTTCCGATACACCACTGCAGGTTCAAGGTATTCCTTGGACCTTCACATTGACGATGAAACAAGAAGTCGCATCTGAATTAAATACAAAAGGCACAATGCCGCCTTAAGTACAAGAATAGAGACTCTTCTTACAGTCGGTGCTTTGAGCATTCCCTGTGAGACCAGTATAAGTTTCCGATACACCACTGCAGGTTCAATGTATTCCTTGGACCTTCACATTGACGATGAAACACAGAAATGGCATCGGAATTAAATACAAAAGGCACAATGCCGCCTTAAGTACAAGAATAGAGACTCTTCTTACAGTCGGTGCTTTGAGCATTCCCTGTGGGACCAGTAATAGTATCCGATACACCCCTGCAGGCTCAGTTTATTCCTTGGACCTTCACATTGACGATGAAACACAGAAATGGCATCGGAATTAAATACAAAAGGCACAATGCCGCCTTAAGTACAAGAATACAGACTCTTCTTACAGTCGGTGCTTTGAGCATTCCCTGTGAGACCAGTATTAGTTTCCGCTATACCTCTGCAGGTTCAGTTTATTCCTTGGACCTTCACATTGAAGATGAAACACGGAGATCGCATCGGAATTAAATACAAAAGGCACAATGCCGCCTTAAGTACAAGAATTGAGACTCTTCTTACAGTCGGAGCTTTGAGCAATCCCTGTGAGACCAGTATTAGTTTCCGCTACACTTCTGCAGTTTTAATATATTCCTTGGACTTTCACATTGACGATGAAACGCAGAAATCGCATCGGAATTAAATACAAAAGGCACAATGCCGCCTTAAGTACAAGAATAGAGACTCTTTCTACAGTCGGTGCTTTAAACATACCTTGTGAGACCAGTATTAGTTTCCGATACGCCACTGCAGGTTCAATGTATTCCTTGGACCTTTAAATTGACTATGATACACAGAAATCGCATAGGAATTAAATACAAAAGGCACAATGCCGCCTTAAGTACAAGAATAGAGACTCTTCTTATAGTCGGTGCTTTGAGCATTCCCTGTGAGTTCAGTATTGGTTTCCGATACACCACTGCAGGTTCAATGTATTCCTTGGACCTTCACATTGACGATGAAACACAGATTTCGCATCGGAATTAAATACAAAAGGCACAATTCCGCCATGAGTACAAGAATAGAGACTCTTCTTAGAGTCGGTGCTTTGAGCATTCCCTGTGAGACCAGTATTAGTGTCCGCTACACCTCTGCAGGTTCAGTTAATTCCTTGGACCTTCACATTGACGATGAAACATAGAAATGGCATCGCAATTAAATACAAATGGCACAATGCCACCTTAAGTACAAGAATAGAGACTCTTCTTACAGTCGATGCTTTGAGCATTCCCTGTGAGACCAGTATTAGTTTCCGATACACCACTGCAGGTTCAATGTATTCCTTGGACCTTCACATTGACGATGAAACACAGAAATTGCATCGGAATTAAATCCAAAACGCACAATGCCGCCTTAAGTACAAGAATACAGACTCTACTTACAGTCGGTGCTTTGAGCATTCCCTGTGAGACCAGTATTAGTTTCCGATACAACACTGCAGGTTCAATGTATTCCTTGGTCCTTCACATTACGATGAAACGCAGAAATCGCATCGGAATTAAATTCAAAAGGCACAATGCCGCCTTAAGTACAAGAATGGAGACTCTTTTTACAGTCGGTGCTTTGAGCATTCCCTGTGAGACCAGTATTAGTTTCCGATACGCCACTGCAGGTTCAATGTATTCCTTGGACCTTCAAATTGACGATGATACACAGAAATCGCATCGGAATTAAATACAAAAGGCACAATGCCGCCTTAAGTACAAGAATAGAGACTCATCTTACAGTCGGTGCTTTGAGCATTCCCTGTGAGACCAGTATTAGTTTCCGATACACCACTGCAGGTTCAATGTATTCCTTGGACCTTCACATTGACGATGAAACACAGAAATCGCATCGGAATTAAATACAAAAGGCACAACACCGCCTTAAGTACAAGAATAGAGACTCTTCTTACGGTCGGTGATTTTAGCATTTCCTGTGAGACCAGTATAAGTTTCCGATACACCACTGCAGTTACAATGTATTCCTTGGACCTTCAAATTGACGATGATACACAGAAATCGCATCGGAATGAAGTACAAAAGGCACAATGCCGCCTTAAGTATAAGAATAGAGACCCTTCTTACTGTCGGTGCTTTGAGCATTCCCTGTGAGACCAGTAATAGTATCCGATACACCACTCAGGTTCATTGTATTCCTTGGACCTTCACATTGACGATAAAACACAGAAATGGCATCGGAATTAAATACAAAAGGCACAATGCCGCCTTAAGTACGAGAATAGAGACTCTTCTTACAGTCGGTGCTTTGAGAATTCCCTGTGAGGCCAGTATTAGTTTCCGCTACACCTCTGCAAGTTCAGATTATTCCCTGGACCTTCACATTGACGATGAAACACAGAAATGGCATCGGAATTAAATACAAAAGGCACAATGCCTCCTTAAGTACAAGAATAGAGACTCTTCTTACAGTCGGTGCTTTGAGCATTCCCAGTGTGACCAGTAATAGTATCCGATACACCACTGCAGGTTCAATGTATTCCTTGGGCCTTTACATTGACGATGAAACACAGAAATCGCATCGGAATTAAATACAAAAGGCACAATGCCGCCTTAAGTACAAGAATAGGGACTCTTCTTACAGTCGGTGCTTTGAGCATTCCCTGTGAGACCAGGAATAGTATCCGATACACCACTGCAGATTCAATCTATTCCTTGGACATACACATTGATGATGAAACACAGAAATTACATGGGAATTAAATACAAAAGGAAAAATGCCGCCTTATGTACAAGAATAGAGACTCTTCTTACAGTCGGTGCTTTGAGCATTCCCTGTGAGACCAGTATTAGTTTCCGAATCACCACTGCAGGTTCAATGTATTCCTTGGACCTTCAAATTGACGATGATACACAGAAATCGCATCGGAATTAAATACAAAAAGCACAATGCCGCCTTAAGTACAAAAATAGAGACTCTTCTTAGAGTCGGTGCTTTGAGCATTCCCTGTGAGACCAGTATTAGTTTCCGATACACCACTGCAAGTTCAATGTTTCCTTGAACCTTCACATTGACGATGAAACACAGAAATCGCATCGGAATTAAATTCAAAACGCACAATTTCGCCTTAAGTACAAGAATACAGACTTTACTTACAGTCGGTGCTTTGAGCATTCCCTGTGAGACCAGTATTAGTTTCCGATACACCACTGCAGGTTCAATGTATTCCTTGGACCTTCACATTAACGATGAAACACAGAAATCGCAACGGAATCAAATACAAAAGGCACAATGCCGCCTTAAGTGCAATAATAGAGACTCTTCTTACAGTCGGTGCTTCGAGCATTCCCTGTGAGACCAGTAATAGTATCCGATACAGCACTGCAGGTTCAATATATTCCTTGGACATACACATTGACGATGAAACACTGAAATTACATCGGAATTAAATACAAAAGGAACAATGCCGCCTTAAGTACAAGAATAGAGACTCTTCTTACCGTCGGTGCTTTGAGCATTCCCTGTGAGACCAGTATTAGTTTCCGATACACCACTGGAGGTTCAATGAATTCCTTGGACATTCACATTGACGATGAAGCACTGAAATTACATCGGAATTAAATACAAAAGGCACAATGCCGCCTTAAGTACTAGAATAGGGACTCTTCTTACCGTCGGTGCTTTGAGCATTCCCTGTGAGACCAGTATTAGTTTCCGCTACACCTCTGCAGGTTAAGTTTATTCCTTGGACCATCACACTGACGATGAAACACAGAAATGGCATCGGAATTAAATAGAAAAGGCACAATGCCGCCTTAAGTACAAGAATAGAGACTCTTCTTACAGTCGGTGCTTTGAGCATTCCCTGTGAGACCAATAATAGTATCCGATACACCACTGCAGGTTCAATGTATTCCTTGGACATACACATTGACGATGAAACACAGAAATCGAATCGGAATTAAATACAAAAGGCACAATGCCGCCTTAAGTACAAGAATTGAGACTCTTCTTACAGTCAGTGCTTTGAGCATTCCCTGTGAGACCAGTAATAGTATCCGATACACCACTGCAGGTTCAATGTATTCTTTGGTCCTTCACATTGACGATGAAACACAGAAATGGCATCGGAATTAAATACAAAAGGCACAATGCCGCCTTAAGTAAAAGAATAGAGACCCTTCTTACAGTCGGTGCTTTGAGCATTCCCTGTGAGACCAGTAATAGTATCCGATACACCACTGCAGGTTCAATGTATACCTTGGACTTTCACATTGACGATGAAACACAGAAATGGCATCGGAATTAAATACAAAAGGCACAATGCCGCCTTAAGTACAAGAATAGAGACTCTTCTTACAGTCGGTGCTTTGAGCATTCCCTGTGAGACCAGTAATAGTATCCGATACACCACTGCAGGTTCAATGTATTCCTTGGACCTTCACATTGACGATGAAACACAGAAATCGCATCGGAATTAAATACAAAAGGCACAATGCCGCCTAAAGTACAGGAATAGAGACTCTTCTTACAGTCGGTGCTTTGAGCAATCCCTGTGAGACCAGTAATAGTATCCGATACACCACTGCAGGTTCAATGTATTCCTTGGACCTACACATTGACGATGAAACACAGAAATGGCATCGGAATTAAATACAAAACGCACAATGCCGCCTTAAGTACAACAATAGGGACTCTTCTTACCGTCGGTGCTTTGAGCATTCCCTGTGAGACCAGTAATAGTATCCGATACACCACTGCAGGTTCAATGTATTCCTTGGACCTTCACATTGACGATGAAACACAGAAATGGCATCGGAATTAAATACAAAAGGCACAATGCAGCCTTAAGTACAAGGATAGGGGCTCTTCTTACCAACGGTGCTTTGAGCATTCCCTGTGAGACCAGTAATAGTGTCCGATACAGCACTGCAGGTTCAATATATTCCTTGGACATTCACATTGACGATGAAGCACTGAAATTACATCGGAATTAAATACAAAAGGCACAATGCCGCCTTAGGTACAAGAATAGGGACTCTTCTTACCGTCGGTGCTTTGAGCATTCCCTGTGAGACCAGTATTAGTTTCCGCTACACCTCTGCAGGTTCAGTTTATTCCTTGGACCTTCACATTGACGATGAAACACAGAAATGGCATCGGAATTAAATACAAAAGGCATAATGCCGCCTTAAGTACATGAATAGAGACTCTTCTTACAGTCGGTGCTTTGAGCATTCCCTGTGGGACCAGTAATAGTATCCGATACACCACTGCAGGTTCAATGTATTCCTTGGACCTTCACATTGACGATGAAACACAGAAATGGCATCGGAATTAAATACAAAAGGCACAATGCAGCCTTAAGTACAAGGATAGGGGCTCTTCTTACCAACGGTGCTTTGAGCATTCCCTGTGAGACCAGTAATAGTATCCGATACACTACTGCAGGTTCAATGTATTCCTTGGACCTTCACATTGACGATGAAACACAGAAATAGCATCGGAATTAAATTCAAAAGGCACAACGCCGCCTTAAGTACAAGAATAGAGACTCTTCTTACAGTCGGTGCTTTGAGCATTCCCTGTGAGACCAGTAATAGTATCCGATACACCACTGCAAGTTCAATGTATTCCTTGGACCTTAACATTGACGATGAAACACAGAAATCGCATCGGAATTAAATACAAAAGGCCCAATGCTGCCTTAAGTACAAGAATAGAGACTCTTCTTACAGTCGGTGCTTTGAGCATTCCCTGTGAGACCAGTAATAGTATCCGATACACCACTGCAGGTTCAATGTATTCCTTGGACCTTCTCATTGACGATGAAACACAGAAATGGCATCGGAATTAAATACAAAAGGCACAATGCAGCCTTAAGTACAAGGATAGGGGCTCTTCTTACCAATGGTGCTTTGAGCATTCCCTGTGAGACCAGTAATAGTATCCGATACACCACTACAGGTTCAATGTATTCCTTGGACCTTCACATTGACGATGAAACACAGAAATAGCATCGGAATTACATACAAAAGGCACAACGCCGCCTTAAGTACAAGAATAGAGACTCTTCTTACAGTCGGTGCTTTGAGCATTCCCTGTGAGACCAGTAATAGTATCCGATACACCACTGCAGGTTCAATGTATTCCTTGGACCTTCACATTGACGATGAAACACAGAAATCGCATCGGAATTAAATACAAAAGGCCCAATGCGGCCTTAAGTACAAGAATAGAGACTCTTCTTACAGTCGGTGCTTTAAGCATTCCCTGTGAGACCAGGAAAAGTATCCGATACACCGCTGCAGGTTCAATGTATGCCTTGGACCTTCACAATGACGATGAAACACAGAAATGGCATCCGAATTAAATACAAAAAGCACAATGCCGCCGTAAGTACAAGAATAGAGACTCTTCTTACAGTCGGTGCTTTGAGCATTCCCTGTTGGACCAATATTAGTTTCCGCTACACCTCTGCAGGTTCCGTTTATTCCTTGGACGTTCACATTGACGATGAAACACCGAAATGCATCAGAATTAAATACAAAAGGCACAATGCCGCCTTAAGTGCAAGAATAGAGACTCTTCTTACAGTCGGTGCTTTGAGCATTCCCTGTGAGACCAGTAATAGTATCCGATACACCACTGCAGGTTCAATGTATTCCTTGGACCTTCACATTGACGATGAAACACGGAAATCGCATCGGAATCAAATACAAAATGCACAATGCCGCCTTAAGTACAAGAATAGAGACTCTCCTTACAGTCGGTGCTTTGAGCATTCCCTGTGAGACCAGTAATAGTATCCGATACACCACTGTAGGTTCAATCTATTCCTTGGACATACACATTGACGATGAAACACAGAAATTACATCGGAATGAAATACAAAAGGAACAATGCCGCCTTAAGTACAAGAATAGAGACTCTTCTTACCGTCGGTGCTTTGAGCATTCCCTGTGAGATCAGTATTAGTTTCCGATACACCACTGGATGGGTAGATCACATAACTAATGACAAAGTGTTGAATAGGATTGGGGAGAAGGGAAGTTTGTGGCACAACTTGACCAGAAGAAGGGATCGGTTGGTAGAACATGTTCTGAGGCATCAAGGGATCATCAATTTAGTATTGGAGGGCAGCGTGAACGGTAAAAATCGTAGTGGGAGACCAAGAAATGAATACACTAAGCAGATTCAGAAGGATGTAGGTTGCAGTAGGTACTGGGAGATGAAAAAGCTTGCACAGGATAGAGTAGCATGGAGAGCTGCATCAAACCAGTCTCAGGACTGAAGACCACAACAACAACAACACCACTGGATGTTCAATGAATTCCTTGGACATTCACATTGACGATGAAACACTGAAATTACATCGGAATTAAATACAAAGGCACAATGCCGCCTTAAGTACAAGAATAGAGACTCTTCTTACCGTCGGTGCTTTGAGCATTCCCTGTGAGACCAGTATTAGCTTCCGCTACACCTCTGCAAGTTCAGTTTATTCCTTGGACCTTCACATTAACGATGAATTACAGAAATGGCATCGGAATTAAATACAAAACGCACAATGCCGCTTTAAGTACAAGAATAGAGACCCTTCTTACAGTCGGTGCATTGAGCATTCCCTGTGAGACCAGTATTAGTTTCCGATACACCACTGCAGGTTCAATGTATCCCTTGGACCTTCACATTGACGAAGAAACACAGAAATGGCATCGGAATTAAATACAAAAGGCACAATGCAGCCTTAAGTACAAGGATAGGGGCTCTTCTTACCAACGGTGCTTTGAGCATTCCCTGTGAGACCAGTAATAGTATCCGATACAGCACTGCAGGTTCAATATATTCCTTGGACATTCACATTGACGATGAAGCACTGAAATTACATCGGAATTAAATACAAAAGGCACAATGCCGCCTTAGGTACAAGAATAGGGACTCTTCTTACCGTCGGTGCTTTGAGCATTCCCTGTGAGACCAGTATTAGTTTCCGCTACACCTCTGCAGGTTCAGTTTATTCCTTGGACCTTCACATTGACGATGAAACACAGAAATGGCATCGGAATTAAATACAAAAGGCATAATGCCGCCTTAAGTACATGAATAGAGACTCTTCTTACAGTCGGTGCTTTGAGCATTCCCTGTGAGACCAATAATAGTATCCGATACACCACTGCAGGTTCAATGTATTCCTTGGACATACACATTGACGATGAAACACAGAAATAGCATCGGAATTAAATACAAAAGGCACAACGCCGCCTTAAGTACAAGAATAGAGACTCTTCTTACAGTCGGTGCTTTGAGCATTCCCTGTGAGACCAGTAATAGTATCCGATACACCACTGCAGGTTCAATGTATTCCTTGGACCTTCACATTGACGATGAAACACAGAAATGGCATCGGAATTAAATACAAAAGGCACAATGCAGCCTTAAGTACAAGGATAGGGGCTCTTCTTACCAACGGTGCTTTGAGCATTCCCTGTGAGACCAGTAATAGTATCCGATACACTACTGCAGGTTCAATGTATTCCTTGGACCTTCACATTGACGATGAAACACAGAAATAGCATCGGAATTAAATTCAAAAGGCACAACGCCGCCTTAAGTACAAGAATAGAGACTCTTCTTACAGTCGGTGCTTTGAGCATTCGCTGTGAGACCAGTAATAGTATCCGATACACCACTGCAGGTTCAATGTATTCCTTGGACCTTCACATTGACGATGAAACACAGAAATCGCATCGGAATTAAATACAAAAGGCCCAATGCTGCCTTAAGTACAAGAATAGAGACTCTTCTTACAGTCGGTGCTTTGAGCATTCCCTGTGAGACCAGTAATAGTATCCGATACACCACTGCAGGTTCAATGTATTCCTTGGACCTTCACATTGACGATGAAACACAGAAATGGCATCGGAATTAAATACAAAAGGCACAATGCAGCCTTAAGTACAAGGATAGGGGCTCTTCTTACCAATGGTGCTTTGAGCATTCCCTGTGAGACCAGTAATAGTATCCGATACACCACTACAGGTTCAATGTATTCCTTGGACCTTCACATTGACGATGAAACACAGAAATAGCATCGGAATTACATACAAAAGGCACAACGCCGCCTTAAGTACAAGAATAGAGACTCTTCTTACAGTCGGTGCTTTGAGCATTCCCTGTGAGACCAGTAATAGTATCCGATACACCACTGCAGGTTCAATGTATTCCTTGGACCTTCACTTTGACGATGAAACACAGAAATCGCATCGGAATTAAATACAAAAGGCCCAATGCGGCCATAAGTACAAGAATAGAGACTCTTCTTACAGTCGGTGCTTTGAGCATTCCCTGTGAGACCAGGAATAGTATCCGATACACCGCTGCAGGTTAAATGTATGCCTTGGACCTTCACAATGACGATGAAACACAGAAATGGCATCCGAATTAAATACAAAAAGGACAATGCCGCCTTAAGTACAAGAATAGAGACTCTTCTTACAGTCGGTGCTTTGAGCATTCCCTGTTGGACCAATATTAGTTTCCGCTACACCTCTGCAGGTTCCGTTTATTCCTTGGACGTTCACATTGACGATGAAACACCGAAATGCATCAGAATTAAATACAAAAGGCACAATGCCGCCTTAAGTGCAAGAATAGAGACTCTTCTTACAGTCGGTGCTTTGAGCATTCCTTGTGAGACCAGTAATAGTATCCGATACACCACTGCAGGTTCAATGTATTCCTTGGACCTTCACATTGACGATGAAACACGGAAATCGCATCGGAATCAAATACAAAATGCACAATGCCGCCTTAAGTACAAGAATAGAGACTCTTCTTACAGTCGGTGCTTTGAGCATTCCCTGTGAGACCAGCAATAGTATCCGATACACCACTGTAGGTTCAATCTATTCCTTGGACATACACATTGACGATGAAACACAGAAATTACATCGGAATGAAATACAAAAGGAACAATGCCGCCTTAAGTACAAGAATAGAGACTCTTCTTACCGTCGGTGCTTTGAGCATTCCCTGTGAGATCAGTATTAGTTTCCGATACACCACTGGATGGGTAGATCACATAACTAATGAGAAAGTATTGAATAGGATTGGGGAGAAGGGAAGTTTGTGGCACAACTTGACCAGAAGAAGGGATCGGTTGGTAGAACATGTTCTGAGGCATCAAGGGATCATCAATTTAGTATTGGAGGGCAGCGTGGAGGGTAAAAATCGTAGAGGGAGACCAAGAAATGAATACACTAAGCAGATTCAGAAGGATGTAGGTTGCAGTAGGTACTGGGAGATGAAAAAGCTTGCACAGGATAGAGTAGCATGGAGAGCTGCATCAAACAAGTCTCAGGACTGAAGACCACAACAACAACAACACCACTGGATGTTCAATGAATTCCTTGGACATTCACATTGACGATGAAACACTGAAATTACATCGGAATTAAATACAAAGGCACAATGCCGCCTTAAGTACAAGAATAGAGACTCTTCTTACCTTCGGTGCTTTGAGCATTCCCTGTGTGACCAGTATTAGCTTCCGCTACACCTCTGCAAGTTCAGTTTATTCCTTGGACCTTCACATTAACGATGAAACACAGAAATGGCATCGGAATTAAATACAAAACGCACAATGCCGCTTTAAGTACAAGAATAGAGACTCTTCTTACAGTCGGTGCATTGAGCATTCCCTGTGAGACCAGTATTAGTTTCCGATACACCACTCCAGGTTCAATGTATCCCTTGGACCTTCACATTGACGAAGAAACACAGAAATGGCATCGGAATTAAATCCAAAACGCACAATGCCGATTTAAGTACAAGAATAGGGACTCTTCTTACAGTCGGTGCTTTGAGCATTCCCTGTGAGACCAGTAATAGTATCCGATACACCACTGCAGGTTCAATCTATTCCTTGGACATACACATTGACGATGAAACACAGAAATTACATCGGAATTAAATATAAAAGGAACACTGCCGCCTTAAGTACAAGAATAGAAACTCTTCTTACAGTCGGTGCTTTGAGCATTCCCTGTAAGACCAGTATTAGTTTACGCTACACACCTGCAGGTTCAGTTTATTCCTTGGACCTTCACATTGACGATGAAACGCAGAAATGGCATCGGAATTAAATACAAAAGGCACAATGACGCCTTAAGTATAAGAATAGAGACTATTCTTACCGTCGGTGCTTTGAGCATATCCTGTGAGACCAGTAATAGTATCCGATACACCACTGGAGGTTCAATCTATTACTTGGACATACACATGGACGATGAAACACAGAAATGACATCGGAATTAAATACAAAAGGAACAATGCCGCCTTAAGTACAAGAATAGAGACTCTTCTTACCGTCGGTGCTTTGAGCATTCCCTGTGAGACCAGCATTAGTTTCCGATACACCACTGGAGTTTCAATGAATTCCTTGGACCATCACATTGACGATGAAACACTGAAATTACATCGGAATTAAATACAAAAGGCACAATGCCGCCTTAAGTACAAGAAAGAGACACTTCTTACAGTCGGTGATTTGAGCATTCCCTGTGAGACCAGTTTACGTTTCCGATACACCTCTGAGGGTTCAATCAATTCCTTGGACCTTCACATTGACGATGAAACACTGAAATTACATCTTAATTAAATACAAAAAGCACAATGCCGCCTTAAGTACTAGAATAGAGACTCTTCTTACAGTCGGTGCTATGAGCATTCCCTGTGAGACCAGTAATAGTATCCGATACACCACTGCAGGTTCAAAGTATTCCTTGGACCTTCACATTGACGATGAAACACAGAAATCGCATCGGAATTAAATACAAAATTCACAATGCCGCCTTAAGTACAAGAATAGAGACTCTTCTTACAGTCGGTGCTTTGAGCATTCCCTGTGAGACCAGTAATAGTATCCGATACACCACCGCAGGTTCAATCTATTCCCTGGACATACACATTGACGATGAAACACAGAAATCGCATCGGAATTAAATACAAAAGGCACAGAGCCGCCTTAAGTACAAGAATAGAGACTCTTCTTAAAGTCGGTGTTTTGAGCATTCCCTGTGAGACCAGTAATAGTATCCGATACACCACCGCAGGTTCAATCTATTCCTTGGACATACACATTGACTATGAAATACAGAAATTACATCGGAATTAAATTCAAAAGGCACAACGCCGCCTTAAGTACAAGAATAGAGACTCTTCTTACAGTCGGTGCTTTGAGCATTCCCTGTGAGACCAGTAATAGTATCCGATACACCACTGCAGGTTCAATGTATAACTTGGACCTTAACATTGACGATGAAACACAGAAATCGCATCGGAAGTAAATACAAAAGGCCCAATGCTGCCTTAAGTACAAGAATAGAGACTCTTCTTACAGTCGGTGCTTTGAGCATTCCCTGTGAGACCAGTAATAGTATCCGATACACCACTGCAGGTTCAATGTATTCCTTGGACCTTCACATTGACGATGAAACACAGAAATGGCATCGGAATTAAATACAAAAGGCACAATGCAGCCTTAAGTACAAGGATAGGGGCTCTTCTTACCAATGGTGCTTTGAGCATTCCCTGTGAGACCAGTAATAGTATCCGATACACCACTACAGGTTCAATGTATTCCTTGGACCTTCACATTGACGATGAAACACAGAAATAGCATCGGAATTACATACAAAAGGCACAACGCCGCCTTAAGTACAAGAATAGAGACTCTTCTTACAGTCGGTGCTTTGAGCATTCCCTGTGAGACCAGTAATAGTATCCGATACACCACTGCAGGTTCAATGTATTCCTTGGACCTTCACATTGACGATGAAACACAGAAATCGCATCGGAATTAAATACAAAAGGCCCAATGCGGCCTTAAGTACAAGAATAGAGACTCTTCTTACAGTCGGTGCTTTGAGCATTCCCTGTGAGACCAGGAATAGTATCCGATACACCGCTGCAGGTTCAATGTATGCCTTGGACCTTCACAATGACGATGAAACACAGAAATGGCATCCGAATTAAATACAAAAAGCACAATGCCGCCTTAAGTACAAGAATAGAGACTCTTCTTACAGTCGGTGCTTTGAGCATTCCCTGTTGGACCAATATTAGTTTCCGCTACACCTCTGCAGGTTCCGTTTATTCCTTGGACGTTCACATTGACGATGAAACACCGAAATGCATCAGAATTAAATACAAAAGGCACAATGCCGCCTTAAGTGCAAGAATAGAGACTCTTCTTTCAGTCGGTGCTTTGAGCATTCCCTGTGAGACCAGTAATAGTATCCGATACACCACTGCAGGTTCAATGTATTCCTTGGACCTTCACATTGACGATGAAACACGGAAATCGCATCGGAATCAAATACAAAATGCACAATGCCGCCTTAAGTACAAGAATATAGACTCTTCTTACAGTCGGTGCTTTGAGCATTCCCTGTGAGACCAGTAATAGTATCCGATACACCACTGTAGGTTCAATCTATTCCTTGGACATACACATTGACGATGAAACACAGAAATTACATCGGAATGAAATACAAAAGGAACAATGCCGCCTTAAGTACAAGAATAGAGACTCTTCTTACCGTCGCTGCTTTGAGCATTCCCTGTGAGATCAGTATTAGTTTCCGATACACCACTGGATGGGTAGATCACATAACTAATGACAAAGTGTTGAATAGGATTGGGGAGAAGGGAAGTTTGTGGCACAACTTGACCAGAAGAAGGGATCGGTTGGTAGAACATGTTCTGAGGCATCAAGGGATCATCAATTTAGTATTGGAGGGCAGCGTGGAGGGTAAAAATCGTAGAGGGAGACCAAGAAATGAATACAATAAGCAGATTCAGAAAAATGTAGGTTGCAGTAGGTACTGGGAGATGAAAAAGCTTGCACAGGATAGAGTAGCATGGAGAGCTGCATCAAACCAGTCTCAGCACTGAAGACCACAACAACAACAACACCACTGGATGTTCAATGAATTCCTTGGACATTCACATTGACGATGAAACACAGAAATTACATCGGAATTAAATACAAAGGCACAATGCCGCCTTAAGTACAAGAATAGAGACTCTTCTTACCGTCGGTGCTTTGAGCATTCCCTGTGAGACCAGTATTAGCTTCCGCTACACCTCTGCAAGTTCAGTTTATTCCTTGGACCTTCACATTAACGATGAAACACAGAAATGGCATCGGAATTAAATACAAAACGCACAATGCCGCTTTAAGTACAAGAATAGAGACCCTTCTTACAGTCGGTGCATTGAGCATTCCCTGTGAGACCAGTATTAGTTTCCGATACACCACTGCAGGTTCAATGTATCCCTTGGACCTTCACATTGACGAAGAAACACAGAAATGGCATCGGAATTAAATACAAAAGGCACAATGCAGCCTTAAGTACAAGGATAGGGGCTCTTCTTACCAACGGTGCTTTGAGCATTCCCTGTGAGACCAGTAATAGTATCCGATACAGCACTGCAGGTTCAATATATTCCTTGGACATTCACATTGACGATGAAGCACTGAAATTACATCGGAATTAAATACAAAAGGCACAATGCCGCCTTAGGTACAAGAATAGGGACTCTTCTTACCGTCGGTGCTTTGAGCATTCCCTGTGAGACCAGTATTAGTTTCCGCTACACCACTGCAGGTTCAGTTTATTCCTTGGACCTTCACATTGACGATGAAACACAGAAATGGCATCGGAATTAAATACAAAAGGCATAATGCCGCCTTAAGTACATGAATAGAGACTCTTCTTACAGTCGGTGCTTTGAGCATTCCCTGTGAGACCAATAATAGTATCCGATACACCACTGCAGGTTCAATGTATTCCTTGGACATACACATTGACGATGAAACACAGAAATAGCATCGGAATTAAATACAAAAGGCACAACGCCGCCTTAAGTACAAGAATAGAGACTCTTCTTACAGTCGGTGCTTTTAAGCATTCCCTGTGAGACCAGTAATAGTATCCGATACACCACTGCAGGTTCAATGTATTCCTTGGACCTTCACATTGACGATGAAACACAGAAATGGCATCGGAATAAAATACAAAAGGCACAATGCAGCCTTAAGTACAAGGATAGGGGCTCTTCTTACCAACGGTGCTTTGAGCATTCCCTGTGAGACCAGTAATAGTATCCGATACACTACTGCAGGTTCAATGTATTCCTTGGACCTTCACATTGACGATGAAACACAGAAATAGCATCGGAATTAAATTCAAAAGGCACAACGCCGCCTTAAGTACAAGAATAGAGACTCTTCTTACAGTCGGTGCTTTGAGCATTCCCTGTGAGACCAGTAATAGTATCCGATACACCACTGCAGGTTCAATGTATTCCTTGGACCTTCACATTGACGATGAAACACAGAAATCGCATCGGAATTAAATACAAAAGGCCCAATGCTGCCTTAAGTACAAGAATAGAGACTCTTCTTACAGTCGGTGCTTTGAGCATTCCCTGTGAGACCAGTAATAGTATCCGATACACCACTGCAGGTTCAATGTATTCCTTGGACCTTCACATTGACGATGAGACACAGAAATGGCATCGGAATTAAATACAAAAGGCACAATGCAGCCTTAAGTACAAGGATAGGGGCTCTTCTTACCAATGGTGCTTTCAGCATTCCCTGTGAGACCAGTAATAGTATCCGATACACCACTACAGGTTCAATGTATTCCTTGGACCTTCACATTGACGATGAAACACAGAAATAGCATCGGAATTACATACAAAAGGCACAACGCCGCCTTAAGTACAAGAATAGAGACTCTTCTTACAGTCGGTGCTTTGAGCATTCCCTGTGAGACCAGTAATAGTATCCGATACACCACTGCAGGTTCAATGTATTCCTTGGACCTTCACATTGACGATGAAACAGCGAAATCGCATCGGAATTAAATACAAAAGGCCCAATGCGGCCTTAAGTACAAGAATAGAGACTCTTCTTACAGTCGGTGCTTTGAGCATTCCCTGTGAGACCAGGAATAGTATCCGATACACCGCTGCAGGTTAAATGTATGCCTTGGACCTTCACAATGACGATGAAACACAGAAATGGCATCCGAATTAAATACAAAAAGGACAATGCCGCCTTAAGTACAAGAATAGAGACTCTTCTTACAGTCGGTGCTTTGAGCATTCCCTGTTGGACCAATATTAGTTTCCGCTACACCTCTGCAGGTTCCGTTTATTCCTTGGACGTTCACATTGACGATGAAACACCGAAATGCATCAGAATTAAATACAAAAGGCACAATGCCGCCTTAAGTGCAAGAATAGAGACTCTTCTTACAGTCGGTGCTTTGAGCATTCCCTGTGAGACCAGTAATAGTATCCGATACACCACTGCAGGTTCAATGTATTCCTTGGACCTTCACATTGACGATGAAACACGGAAATCGCATCGGAATCAAATACAAAATGCACAATGCCGCCTTAAGTACAAGAATAGAGACTCTTCTTACAGTCGGTGCTTTGAGCATTCCCTGTGAGACCAGTAATAGTATCCGATACACCACTGTAGGTTCAATCTATTCCTTGGACATACACATTGACGATGAAACACAGAAATTACATCGGAATGAAATACAAAAGGAACAATGCCGCCTTAAGTACAAGAATAGAGACTCTTCTTACCGTCGGTGCTTTGAGCATTCCCTGTGAGATCAGTATTAGTTTCCGATACACCACTGGACGGGTAGATCACATAACTAATGAGAAAGTATTGAATAGGATTGGGGAGAAGGGAAGTTTGTGGCACAACTTGACCAGAAGAAGGGATCGGTTGGTAGAACATGTTCTGAGGCATCAAGGGATCATCAATTTAGTATTGGAGGGCAGCGTGGAGGGTAAAAATCGTAGAGGGAGACCAAGAAATGAATACACTAAGCAGATTCAGAAGGATGTAGGTTGCAGTAGGTACTGGGAGATGAAAAAGCTTGCACAGGATAGAGTAGCATGGAGAGCTGCATCAAACAAGTCTCAGGACTGAAGACCACAACAACAACAACACCACTGGATGTTCAATGAATTCCTTGGACATTCACATTGACGATGAAACACTGAAATTACATCGGAATTAAATACAAAGGCACAATGCCGCCTTAAGTACAAGAATAGAGACTCTTCTTACCTTCGGTGCTTTGAGCATTCCCTGTGAGACCAGTATTAGCTTCCGCTACACCTCTGCAAGTTCAGTTTATTCCTTGGACCTTCACATTAACGATGAAACACAGAAATGGCATCGGAATTAAATACAAAACGCACAATGCCGCTTTAAGTACAAGAATAGAGACTCTTCTTACAGTCGGTGCATTGAGCATTCCCTGTGAGACCAGTATTAGTTTCCGATACACCACTGCAGGTTCAATGTATCCCTTGGACCTTCACATTGACGAAGAAACACAGAAATGGCATCGGAATTAAATCCAAAACGCACAATGCCGATTTAAGTACAAGAATAGGGACTCTTCTTACAGTCGGTGCTTTGAGCATTCCCTGTGAGACCAGTAATAGTATCCGATACACCACTGCAGGTTCAATCTATTCCTTGGACATACACATTGACGTCGAAACACAGAAATTACATCGGAATTAAATATAAAAGGAACACTGCCGCCTTAAGTACAAGAATAGAAACTCTTCTTACAGTCGGTGCTTTGAGCATTCCCTGTGAGACCAGTATTAGTTTACGCTACACACCTGCAGCTTCAGTTTATTCCTTGGACCTTCACATTGACGATGAAACGCAGAAATGGGATCGGAATTAAATACAAAAGGCACAATGACGCCTTAAGTATAAGAATAGAGACTATTCTTACCGTCGGTGCTTTGAGCATATCCTGTGAGACCAGTAATAGTATCCGATACACCACTGGAGGTTCAATCTATTCCTTGGACATACACATGGACGATGAAACACAGAAATGACATCGGAATTAAATACAAAAGGAACAATGCCGCCTTAAGTACAAGAATAGAGACTCTTCTTACCGTCGGTGCTTTGAGCATTCCCTGTGAGACCAGCATTAGTTTCCGATACACCACTGGAGTTTCAATGAATTCCTTGGACCATCACATTGACGATGAAACACTGAAATTACATCGGAATTAAATACAAAAGGCACAATGCCGCCTTAAGTACAAGAAAGAGACACTTCTTACAGTCGGTGCTTTGAGCATTCCCTGTGAGACCAGTATACGTTTCCGATACACCTCTGAGGGTTCAATGAATTCCTTGGACCTTCACATTGACGATGAAACACTGAAATTACATCTTAATTAAATACAAAAAGCACAATGCCGCCTTAAGTACAAGAATAGAGACTCTTCTTACAGTCGGTGCTATGAGCATTCCCTGTGAGACCAGTAATAGTATCCGATACACCACTGCAGGTTCAAAGTATTCCTTGGACCTTCACATTGACGATGAAACACAGAAATCGCATCGGAATTAAATACAAAATTCACAATGCCGCCTTAAGTACAAGAATAGAGACTCTTCTTACAGTCGGTGCTTTGAGCATTCCCTGTGAGACCAGTAATAGTATCCGATACACCACCGCAGGTTCAATCTATTCCTTGGACATACACATTGACGATGAAACACAGAAATCGCATCGGAATTAAATACAAAAGGCACAGAGCCGCCTTAAGTACAAGAGTAGAGACTCTTCTTAAAGTCGGTGTTTTGAGCATTCCCTGTGAGACCAGTAATAGTATCCGATACACCACCGCAGGTTCAATCTATTCCTTGGACATACACATTGACTATGAGTTACAGAAATTACATCGGAATTAAATACAAAAGGAACAATGTCGCCTTAAGTACAAGAATAGAAACTCTTCTTACCGTCGGTGCTTTGAGCATTCCCTATGAGACCAGTAATAGCTTCCGATACACCACTGAAGGTTCAATGAATTCCTTGGACATTCACATTGACGATGAAACACTGAAATTTCGTCGGAATTAAAAACAAAAGGCACAATGCCGCCTTAAGTACAAGAATAGAGACTCTGCTTACAGTCGGTGCTTTGAGCATTCCCTGTGAGACCAGTAATAGTATCCGATACACCTCTTCAGGTTCAATCTATTCCTTGGACATACACGTTGCCGATGAAACACAGAAATTACATCGGAATTAAATACAAAAGGAACAATGAAGCCTTAAGTACAAGAATAGAGACTCTTCTCACCGTCGGTGCTTTGAGCATTCCCTGTGAGACCAGTATTAGTTCCGATACACCACTGCAGGTTCAATGTATTCCTTGGACCTTCACATTGACGATGAAACACTGAAATTACATCGGAAATAAATACAAAGGGCACAATGCCGCCTTAAGTACAAGAATAGAGGCTCTTCTTACAGTCGGTGCTATGAGCATTCCCTGTGAGACCAGTATTAGTTTCCGCTACACCTCTGCAGGTTCAGTTTATTTCTTGGACATTCACATTGACGATGAAACACAGAAATCGCATCGGAATTAAATACAAAAGGCACAACGCCGCCTTAAGTACAAGAATAGAGACTCTTCTTACAGTCGGTGCTTTGAGCATTCCCTGTGAGACCAGTAATAGTATCCGATACACCACTGCAGGTTCAATCTATTCCTTGGACATACACATTGACGATGAAACACAGAAATTACATCGGAATTAAATACAAAAGGAACAATGCCGTCTTAAGTACAAGAATAGAGACTCTTCTTACAGTCGGTGCTTTGAGCATTCCCTGTGAGACTAGTATTAGTTTCCGATACACCACTGGAGGTTCAATGAATTCCTTGGACATTCTCATTGACGATGAAACACTGAAATTACATCGGAATTAAATACAAAAGGCACAATGCCGCCTTAAGTACAAGAAGAGAGACTCTTCTTACAGTCGGTGCTTTGAGCATTCCCTGTGAGACCAGTAATAGTATCCGATACACAACTGCAGGTTCAATCTATTCCTTGGACATACACATTCACGATGAAACACAGAAATTACATAGGAATTAAATACAAAAGGAACAATGCCGCCTTAAGTACAAGAATAGAGACTCTTCTTACCGTCGGTGCTTTGAGCATTCCCTGTGAGACCACTATTAGTTTCCGATACACCACCGGAGGTTCAATGAATTCCTTGGACATTCACATTGACGATGAAACACTGAAAATACGTCAGAATTAAATACAAAAGCCACAATGCCGCCTTAAGTACAAGAATAGAGACTCTTCTTACAGTCTGTGCTTTGAGCATTCCCTGTGAGACCACTATTAGTTTCCGCTACACCTCTGCCGGTTCAGTTTATTCCTTGGACCTTCACATTGACGGTGAAACACAGAAATCGCATCGGAATTAAATACAAAAGGCACAATGCCGCCTTAAGTACAAGAATAGTGAGTCTTCTTACAGTCGGTGCTTTGAGCATTCCCTGTGAGACCAGTAATAGTATCCGATACACCACTGCAGGTTCAGTCTATTCCTTGGATATACACATTGACGATGAAACACAGAAATTACATCGGAATTAAATACAAAAGGAACAATGCCGCCTTAAGTACAAGAATAGAGACTCTTCTTACAGTCGGTGCTTTGAGCGTTCCCTGTGAGACCAGTATTAGTTTCCGCTACACCTCTGCAGGTTCAGTTTATTCCTTGGACCTTCACATTGACGATGAAACACAGAAATCGCATCGGAATTAAATACAAAAGGCACAATGACGCCTTAAGTACAAGAATAGAGACTCTTCTTACAGTCGGTGCTTTGAGCATTCCCTGTGAGACCAGTAATAATATCCGATACACCACTGTAGGTTCAATGTATTCCTTGGACCTTCACATTGACGATGAAACACAGAAATGGCATCGAAATTAAATCCAAAACGCACAATGCCGCCTTAAGTACAAGTATAGAGACTCTTCTTACCGTCGGTGCTTTGAGCATTCCCTGTGAGACCAGAATTAGTTTCCGATACACCACTGCAGGTTCAATGTATTCCTTGGCCCTTCACATTGACGATGAGACACAGAAATGGCAACGGAATTAAATCCAAAACGCACAATGCCGCCTTATGTACATGAATAGAGACTCTTCTTACCGTAGGTGCTTTGAGCATTCCCTGTGAGACCAGTATTAGTTTCCGCTACACCTCTGCAGGTTCAGTTTATTCCTTGGACCTTCACATTGACGATGAAACACAGAAATCGCATCGGAATTAAATACAAAAGGCACAGAGCCGCCTTAAGTACAAGAATAGAGACTCTTCTTACCGTCGGTGCTTTGAGCATTCCCTGTGAGACCGCTATTAGTTTCCGATACACCACCGGAGGTTCAATGAATTCCTTGGACATTCACATTGACGATGAAACACTGAAAATACGTCAGAATTAAATACAAAAGGCACAATGCCGCCTTAAGTACAAGAATAGAGACTCTTCTTACAGTCTGTGCTTTGAGCATTCCCTGTGAGACCACTATTAGTTTCCGCTACACCTCTGCCGGTTCAGTTTATTCCTTGGACCTTCACATTGACGATGAAACACAGAAATCGCATCGGAATTAAATACAAAAGGCACAATGCCGCCTTAAGTACAAGAATAGTGAGTCTTCTTACAGTCGGTGCTTTGAGCATTCCCTGTGAGACCAGTAATAGTATCCGATGCACCACTGCAGGTTCAGTCTATTCCTTGGATATACACATTGACGATGAAACACAGAAATTACATCGGAATTAAATACAAAAGGAACAATGCCGCCTTAAGTACAAGAATAGAGACTCTTCTTACAGTCGGTGCTTTGAGCATTCCCTGTGAGACCAGTATTAGTTTCCGCTACACCTCTGCAGGTTCAGTTTATTCCTTGGACATTCACATTGACGATGAAACACAGAAATCGCATCGGAATTAAATACAAAAGGCACAATGACGCCTTAAGTACAAGAATAGAGACTCTTCTTACAGTCGGTGCTTTGAACATTCCCTGTGAGACCAGTATAAGTTTCCGATACACCACTGCAGGTTCAATGTATTCCTTGGACCTTCACATTGACGATGAAACACTGAAATTACATCGGAATTAAATACAAAAGGAACAATGTCGCCTTAAGTACAAGAATAGAAACTCTTCTTACCGTCGGTGCTTTGAGCATTCCCTATGAGACCAGTAACAGTTTCCGATACACCACTGGAGGTTCAATGAATTCCTTGGACATTCACATTGACGATGAAACACTGAAATTTCGTCGGAATTAGAAACAAAAGGCACAATGCCGCCTTAAGTACAAGAATAGAGACTCTTCTTACAGTCGGTGCTTTGAGCATTCCCTGTGAGACCAGTAATAGTATCCGATACACCACTTCAGGTTCAATCTATTCCTTGGACATACACATTGCCGATGAAACACAGAAATTACATCGGAATTAAATACAAAAGGAACAATGAAGCCTTAAGTACAAGAATAGAGACTCTTCTTACAGTCGGTGCTTTGAACATTCCCTGTGAGACCAGTATAAGTTTCCGATACACCACTGCAGGTTCAATGTATTCCTTGGACCTTCACATTGACGATGAAACACTGAAATTACATCGGAATTAAATACAAAGGGCACAATGCCACCTTATGTACAAGAATAGAGGCTCTTCTTACAGTCGGTGCTTTGAGCATTCCCTGTGAGACCAGTATTAGTTTCCGCTACACCTCTGCAGGTTCAGTTTATTTCTTGGACATTCACATTGACGATGAAACACAGAAATCGCATCGGAATTAAATACAAAAGGCACAATGCCGCCTTAAGTACAAGAATAGAGACTCTTCTTACAGTCGGTGCTTTGAGCATTCCCTGTGAGACCAGTATTAGTTTCCGATACACCACTGGAGGTTCAATGAATTCCTTGGACATTCACATTGACGATGAAACACTGAAATTACATCGGAATTAAATACAAAAGGCACAATGCCGCCTTAAGTACAAGAATAGAGACTCTTCTTACAGTCGGTGCTTTGAGCATTCCCTGTGAGACCAGTAATAGTACCCGATACACAACTGCAGGTTCAATCTATTCCTTGGACATACACATTCACGATGAAACACAGAAATTACATAGGAATTAAATACAAAAGGAACAATGCCGCCTTAAGTACAAGAATAGAGACTCTTCTTACCGTCGGTGCTTTGAGCATTCCCTGTGAGACCACTATTAGTTTCCGATACACCACCGGAGGTTCAATGAGTTATTTGGACATTCACATTGACGATGAAACACTGAAAATACGTCAGAATTAAATACAAAAGGAACAATGCCGTCTTAAGTACAAGAATAGAGACTCTTCTTACAGTCTGTGCTTTGAGCATTCCCTGTGAGACCACTATTAGTTTCCGCTACACCTCTGCCGGTTCAGTTTATTCCTTGGACCTTCACATTGACGATGAAACACAGATATCGCATCGGAATTGAATACAAAAGGCACAATGCCGCCTTAAGTACAAGAATAGTGAGTCTTCTTACAGTCGGTGCTTTGAGCATTCCCTGTGAGACCAGTAATAGTATCCGATACACCACTGCAGGATCAGTCTATTCCTTGGATATACACATTGACGATGAAACACAGAAATTACATCGGAATTAAATAGAAAAGGAACAATGCCACCTTAAGTACAAGAATAGAGACTCTTCTTACAGTCGGTGCTTTGGGCATTCCCTGTGAGACCAGTATTAGTTTCCGCTACACCTCTGCAGGTTCAGTTTATTCCTTGGACCTTCACAATGACGATGAAACACAGATATCGCATCGGAATTAAATACAAAAGGCACAATGACGCCTTAAGTACAAGAATAGAGACTCTTCTTACAGTCGGTGCTTTGAGCATTCCCTGTGAGACCAGTAATAGTATCCGATACACCACTGTAGGTTCAATCTATTTCTTGGACATACACATTGACGATGAAACACTGAAATTATATCGGAATTAAATACAAAAGAAATAATGCCGCCTTAAGTACAAGAATAGAGACTCTTCTTACCGTCGGTGCTTTGAGCATTCCCTGTGAGACCAGTATTAGTTTCCGATACTCCACTGGATGGGTAGATCACATAACTAATGAGGAAGTATTGAATAGAATTGGGGAGAAGAGAAGTTTGTGGCACAACTTGACCAGAAGATGGGATCGGTTGGTAGGACATGTTCTGAGGCATCACGGGATCACCAATTTAGTATTGGAGGGCACCGTGGAGGGTAAAAATCGTAGAGGGAGACCAAGAAATGAATACACTAAGCAGATTCAGAACGATGTAGGTTGCAGTAGGTACTGGGAGATGAAAAAGCTTGCACAGGATAGAGTAGCATGGAGAGCTGCATCAAACCAGTCTCAGGACTGAAGACCACAACAACAACAACACCACTGGAGGTTCAATGAATTCCTTGGACATTCACATTGACGATGAAACACTGAAATTACATCGGAATTAAATACAAAAGGTACAATGCCGCCTTAAGAACAAGAATAGAGACTCTTCTTACCGTCGGTGCTTTGAGCATTCCCAGTGAGACCAGTATCAGCTTCCGCTACACCTCTGCAGGTTCAGTTTATTCCTTGG
Organism: Schistocerca americana; assembly: GCF_021461395.2. Classification (NCBI taxonomy): domain Eukaryota; kingdom Metazoa; phylum Arthropoda; class Insecta; order Orthoptera; family Acrididae; genus Schistocerca; species Schistocerca americana. Next base: position 24,998,992 of record NC_060125.1, on the reverse strand, counting down.
ACCTTCACATTGACGATGAAACACAGAAATGGTATCGGAATTAAATCCAAAACGCACAATGCCGCCTTAAGTACAAGAATAGAGACTCTTCTTACCGTCGGTGCTTTGAGCATTCCCTGTGAGACCAGTAATAGTATCCGATACACCACTGCAGGTTCAATCTATTCCTTGGACATACACATTGGCGATGAAGCATAGAAATGGCATCGGAATTAAATACAAAAGGCACAATGCCGCCTTAAGTACAAGAATAGAGACTCTTCTAACAGTCGGTGTATTGAGCATTCCCTGAGAGACCAGTATTAGTTTCCCATACACCACTGCAGGTTCAATGTATTCCTTGGACCTTCACATTGACGATGAAACACAGAAATCGCATCGGAGTTAAATACAAAAGGCACAATGCCGCCTTAAGTACAAGAATAGAGACTCATCTTACAGTCGGTGCTTTGAGCCTTCCCTGTGAGACCAGTATTAGTTACCGTAACACCACTGCAGGTTCAATGTATTCCTTGGACCTTCACATTGACGATAAAACACAGAAATCGCATCGGAATTAAATCAAAAGGTACAATGCCGCCTTAAGTACAAGAATAGGGACTCTTCTTACAGTCGGTGCTTTGAGCATTGCCTGTGAGACCAGTATAAGTTTCCGATACACCACTGCAGGTTCAATGTATTCCTTGGACCTTCAAATTGACGATGATACACAGAAATCACATAGGAAATAAATACAAAAGGCACAATGCCGCCTTAAGTACAAGAATAGGGACTCTTCTTACCGTCGGTGCTTTGAGCATTCCCTGTGAGACCAGTAATAGTATCCGATACACCACTGCAGGTTCAATGTATTCCTTGGACCTACACATTGTCGATGAAACACAGAAATGGCATCGGAATGAAATACAAAAGGCACAATGCCGCCTTAAGTACAACAATAGGGACTCTTCTTACCGTCGGTGCTTTGAGCATTAGCTGTGAGACCAATAATAGTATCCGATATACCACTGCAGGTTCAATGTATTCCTTGGACCATCACATTGACGATGAATCACAGAAATGGCATCGGAATTAAATACAAAAGGCACAATGCCGCCTTAAGTACAAGAATAGGGACTCTTCTTACCGTCGGTGCTTTCAGCATTTCCTGTGAGACCAGTAATAGTATCCGATACACCACTGCAGGTTCAATGTATTCCTTGGACCTTCACATTGACGATGAAACACAAAAATGGCATCGGAATTAAATACAATAGGCACAATGCCGCCTTAAGTACAAGAATATAGAGACTCTTCTTACAGTCGGTGATTTGAGCATTCCCTGTGAGACCAGTAATAGTATCCGATACACCACTGCAGATTCAATCTATTCCTTGGACATACACATTGTCGATGAAACACAGAAATTACATCGGAATTAAATACAAAAGGAAAAATTCCGCCTTAAGTACAAGAATAGAGACTCTTCTTACAGTCGGTGCTTTGAGCATTCCCTGTGAGACCAGTATTAGTTTCCGATACACCACTGCTGGTTCAATGTATTCCTTGGACCTTCAAATTGACGATGAGACACAGAAATCGCATCCGAATTAAATACAAAAGGAACAATGCCGCCTTAAGTACAAGAATAGAGACTCTTCTTACAGTCGGTGCTTTGAGCATTCCCTGTGAGACCAGTATTAGTTTCCGATACACCACTGCAGGTTCAATGTATTCCTTGGACCTTCAAATTGACGATGATACACAGAAATCGCATGGGAATTAAATGCAAAAGGCACAATGCCGCCTTAAGTACAAGAATAGAGACTCTTCTTACAGTCGGTGCTTTGAGCATTCCCTGTGACACCAGTATTAGTTTCCGATACACCACTGCAGGTTCAATGTATTCCTTGGACCCTCAAATTGACGATGATACACAGAAATCGCATCGGAATTAAATACAAAAGGCACAATGCCGCCTTAAGTACAAGAATAGGCACTCTTCTTACAGTGGGTGCTTTGAGCAATCCCTGTGAGACCAGTAATAGTATCCGATACACCACCTCAGGTTCAATCTATTCCTTGGACATACACATTGACGATGAAACACAGAAATTACATCGGAATTAAATACAAAAGGAACAATGCCGCCTTAACTACAAGAATAGAGGCTCTTCTTACCGTCGGTGTTTTGAGCATTCCCTGTGAGACCAGTATTAGTTTCCCATACACCACTGCAGGTTCAATGCATTCCTTGGACCTTCACATTGACGATGAAACACTGAAATTTCATCGGAATTAAATACAAAAGGTACAATGCCGCCTTAAGTGCAAGAATAGGGACTCTTCTTACCGTCGGTGCTTTGAGCATTCCCTGTGAGACCAGTATTAGTTTCCGCTACACCTCTGCAGGTTCAGTTTATTCCTTGGACCTTCACATTGACGATGAAACACCGAAATGGCATCGGAATTAAATACAAAAGGCTCAATGCCGCCTTAAGTACAAGAATAGAGACTCATCTTACAGTCGGTGCTTTGAGCCTTCCCTGTGAGACCAGTATTAGTTACCGTAACACCACTGCAGGTTCAATGTATTCCTTGGACCTTCACATTGACGATAAAACACAGAAATCGCATCGGAATTAAATCAAAAGGTACAATGCCGCCTTAAGTACAAGATTAGGGACTCTTCTTACAGTCGGTGCTTTGAGCATTGCCTGTGAGACCAGTATAAGTTTCCGATACACCACTGCAGGTTCAATGTATTCCTTGGACCTTCAAATTGACGATGATACACAGAAATCACATAGGAAATAAATACAAAAGGCACAATGCCGCCTTAAGTACAAGAATAGGGACTCTTCTTACCGTCGGTGCTTTGAGCATTCCCTGTGAGACCAGTAATAGTATCCGATACACCACTGCAGGTTCAATGTATTCCTTGGACCAACACATTGACGATGAAACACAGAAATGGCATCGGAATTAAATACAAAAGGCACAATGCCGCCTTAAGTACAACAATAGGGACTCTTCTTACCGTCGGTGCTTTGAGCATTAGCTGTGAGACCAATAATAGTATCCGATATACCACTGCAGGTTCAATGTATTCCTTTTTACCATCACATTGACGATGAATCACAGAAATGGCATCGGAATTAAATACAAAAGGCACAATGCCGCCTTAAGTACAAGAATAGGGACTCTTCTTACCGTCGGTGCTTTCAGCATTTCCTGTGAGACCAGTAATAGTATCCGATACACCACTGCAGGTTCAATGTATTCCTTGGACCTTCACATTGACGATGAAACACAGAAATGGCATCGGAATTAAATACAAAAGGCACAATGCCGCCTTAAGTACAAGAATATAGAGACTCTTCTTACAGTCGGTGATTTGAGCATTCCCTGTGAGACCAGTAATAGTATCCGATACAACACTGCAGATTCAATCTATTCCTTGGACATACACATTGACGATGAAACACAGAAATTACATCGGAATTAAATACAAAAGGAAAAATTCCGCCTTAAGTACAAGAATAGAGACTCTTCTTACAGTCGGTGCTTTGAGCATTCCCTGTGAGACCAGTATTAGTTTCCGATACACCACTGCTGGTTCAATGTATTCCTTGGACCTTCAAATTGACGATGAGACACAGAAATCGCATCCGAATTATTTACAAAAGGAACAATGCCGCCTTAAGTACAAGAATAGAGACTCTTCTTACAGTCGGTGCTTTGAGCATTCCCTGTGAGACCAGTATTAGTTTCCGATACACCACTGCAGGTTCAATGTATTCCTTGGACCTTCAAATTGACGATGATACACAGAAATCGCATGGGAATTAAATGCAAAAGGCACAATGCCGCCTTAAGTACAAGAATAGAGACTCTTCTTACAGTCGGTGCTTTGAGCATTCCCTGTGAGACCAGTATTAGTTTCCGATACACCACTGCAGGTTCAATGTATTCCTTGGACCCTCAAATTGACGATGATACACAGAAATCGCATCGGAATTAAATACAAAAGGCACAATGCCGCCTTAAGTACAAGAATAGAGACTCTTTCTACAGTCGGTGCTTTGAGCATTCCCTGTGAGACCAGTAATAGTATCCGATACACCACTGGAGGTTCAATGAATTCCTTGGACATTCACATTGACGATGAAACACTGAAATTACATCGGAATTAAATACAAAATGCACAATGCCGCCATAAGTACAAGAATGGAGACTCTTCTTACCGTCGGTGCTTTGAGCATTCCCTGTGAGACCAGTATTAGCTTCCGCTAGACCTCTGCAGGTTCAGTTTATTCCTTTGACCTTCACATTGACGATGAAACACAGAAATGGCATCGGAATTAAATACAAAACGCACAATGCCGCCTTAAGTACAAGAATAGAGACTCTTCTTACAGTCGGTGCTTTGAGCATTCCCTGTGAGACCAGTATTAGTTTCCGATACACCACTGCAGGTTCAATGTATTCCTTGGACCTTCACATTGACGATGAAACAATGAAATCGCATCGGAATTAAATACAAAAGGCACAATGCCGCCTTAAGTACAAGTATAGAGACTCTTCTTACAGTGGGTGCTTTGAGCATTCCCTGTGAGACCAGTATTAGTTTCCGATACACCACTGCAGGTCCAATGTATTCCTTGGAGCTTCACATTGACGATGAAACACAGAAATGGCATCGGAATTAAATCCAAAACGCACAATGCCGCCTTAAGTACAAGAAAAGAGACTCTTCTTACCGTCGGTGCTTTGAGCATTCCCTGTGAGACCAGTATTAGTTTCCCATACACCACTGCAGGTTCAATGCATTCCTTGGACCTTCACATTGACGATGAAACACAGAAATGGCATCGGAATTAAATCCAAAACGCACAATGCCGCCTTATGTACAAGAATAGAGACTCTTCTTACCTTCGGTGCTTTGAGCATTCCCTGTGAGACCAGTATTAGCTTCCGCTACACCTCTGCAGGTTCAGTTTATTCCTTGGACCTTCAAATTGACGATGATACACAGAAATCGCATCGGAACTAAATGCAAAAGGCACAATGCCGCCTTAAGTACAAGAATAGAGACTCTTCTTACAGTCGGTGTTTTGAGCATTCCCTGTGAGACCAGTATTAGTTTCCGTTACACCACTGCAGGTTCAATGTATTCCTTGGACCTTCAAAATGACGATGATACACAGAAATCGCATCGGAATTAAATACAAAAGGCACAATGCCGCCTTAAGTACAAGAGTAGAGACTCTTCTTACAGTCGGTGCCTTGGGCATTCCCTGTGAGACCAGTAATAGTTTCCGATACGCCACTGCAGGTTCAATGTAGTCCTTGGACCTTCAAATTGACAATGATACACAGAAATCGCGTCGGAATTAAATACAAAGGCCCAATGCCGCCTTAAGTACAAGAATGGGGACTCTTCTAACCGTCGGTGCTTTGAGCATTCCCTGTGAGACCAGTATTAGTTTCCGCTACACCTCTGCAGATTCAGATTATTCCTTGGACCTTCACATTGACGATGAAACACAGAAATGGCATCGGAATTAAATACAAAAGGCACAATGCCGCCTTAAGTACAAGAATAGAGACTCTTCTTACAGTCGGTGCTTTGAGCTTTCCCTGTGAGACCAGTAATAGTATCCGATACACCACTGCAAGTTCAATGTATTCCTTGGACCTTCACATTGACGATGAAACACAGAAATGGCATCGGATTAAATACAAAAAAGCAAAATGCCGCCTTAAGTACAAGAATAGAGACTCTTCTTACAGTGGGTGCTTTGAGCATTCCCTGTGAGACCAGTAATAGTATCCGATACACCACTGCAGGTTCAATGTATTCCTTGGACCTTCACATTGACGATGAAACACAGAAATCGCATCGGAATTAAATACAAAAAGCACAAAGCCGCCTTAAGTACAAGAATAGAGACTCTTCTTACAGTCGGTGATTTGAGCATTCCCTGTGAGACCAGTAATAGTATCCGATACACCACTGCAGGTTCAATGTATTCCTTGGACCTACACATTGACGATGAAACACAGAAATGGCATCGGAATTAAATACAAAAGGCACAATGCCGCCTTAAGTACAACAATAGGGACTCTTCTTACCGTCGGTGCTTTGAGCATTAGCTGTGAGACCAATAATAGTATCCGATATACCACTGCAGGTTCAATGTATTCCTTGGACCTTCACATTGACGATGAATCACAGAAATGGCATCGGAATTAAATACAAAAGGCACAATGCCGCCTTAAGTACAAGAATAGGGACTCTTCTTACCGTCGGTGCTTTCAGCATTCCCTGTGAGACCAGTAATAGTATCCGATACACCACTGCAGGTTCAATGTATTCCTTGGACCTTCACATTGACGATGAAACACAGAAATGGCATCGGAATTAAATACAAAAGGCACAATGCCGCCTTAAGTACAAGAATAGAGACTCTTTCTACAGTCGGTGCTTTGAGCATTCCCTGTGAGATCAGTAATAGTATCCGATACACCACTGCAGGTTCAATGTATTCCTTGGACCTTCACATTGACGATGAAACACAGAAATCGCATCGGAATTAAATACAAAAGGCCCAATGCCGCCTTAAGTACAAGAATAGAGACTCTTCTTACAGTCGGTGCTTTGAGCATTCCCTGTGAGACCAGTAATAGTAACCGATACACCATTGCAGGTTCAGTGTATTCCTTGGACCTTCACAATGACGATGAAACACAGAAATGGCATCGGAATTAAATGCAAAAGGCACAATGCCGCCTTAAGTACAAGAATAGAGACTCTTCTTACAGTCGGTGCTTTGAGCATTCCCTGTGGGACCAATATTAGTTTCCGCTACACCTCTGCCGGTTCAGTTTATTCCTTGGACGTTCACATTGACGATGAAACACCGAAATGGCATCAGAATTAAATACAAAAGGCACAATGCCGCTTTAAGTACAAGAATAGAGGCTCTTCTTACAGTCGGTGCTTTGAGCATTCCCTGTGAGACCAGTAATAGTATCCGATACACCACTGCAGGTTCAGTCTATTCCTTGGACATACACATTGACGATGAAACACAGAAATTACATCGGAATTAAATACAAAAGGAACAATGCCGCCTTAAGTACAAGAATAGAGACTCTTCTTACCGTCGGTGCTTTGAGCATTCCCTGTGAGACCAGTATTATTTTTCGATACACCACTGGATGGGTAGATCACATAACTAATGAGGAAGTATTGAATAGGATTGGGGAGAAGAGAAGTTTGTGGCACAACTTGACCAGAAGAAGGGATCGGTTGGTAGGACATGTTCTGAGGCATCAAGGGATCACCAATTTAGTATTCGAGGGCAGCGTGGAGGGTAAAAATCGTAGAGGGAGACCAAGAAATGAATACACTAAGCAGATTCAGAAGGATGTAGGTTGCAGTAGGTACTGGGAGATGAAAAAGCTTGCATAGGATAGAGCAGCATGGAGAGCTGCATCAAACCAGTCTCAGGACTGAAGACCACAACAACAACAACACCACTGGAGGTTCAACGAATTCCTTGGACATTCACATTGACGATGAAACACTGAAATTACATCGGAATTAAATACAAAATGCACAATGCCGCCTTAAGTACAAGAATATAGACTCTTCTTACCGTCGGTGCTTTGAGCACTCCCTGTGAGACCAGTATTAGCTTCCGCTACACCTCTGCAGGTTCAGTTTATTCCTTGGACCTTCACATTGACGATGAAACACAGAAATGGCATCGGAAGTAAATCCAAAACGCACAATGCCGCCTTAAGTACAAGAATAGGGACTCTTCTTACAGTGGGTGCTTTGAGCAATCCCTCTGAGACCAGTAATAGTATCCGATACACCACCTCAGGTTCAATCTATTCCTTGGGCATACACATTGACGATGAAACACAGAAATTACATCGGAATTAAATACAAAGGGAACAATGCCGCCTTAAGTACAAGAATAGAGACTCTTCTTACAGTCGGTGCTTTGAGCATTCCCTGTGTGGACCAGTATTCGTTTCCGCTACACCCCTGCAGGTTCAGTTTACACCTTGGACCTTCACATTGACGATGAAACACAGAAATGGCATTGGAATTAAATACAAAAGGCACAATGCCGCCTTAAGTACAAGAATAGAGACTCTTCTTACAGTCGGTGCTTTGAGCATTCCCTGTGAGACCAGTATTAGTTTCCGTTACACCACTGCAGGTTCAATGTATTCCTTGGACCTTCAAAATGACGATGATACACAGAAATCGCATCGGATTTAAATACAAAAGGCACAATGCCGCATTAAGTACAAGAGTAGAGACTCTTCTTACAGTCGGTGCCTTGGGCATTCCCTGTGAGACCAGTAATAGTTTCCGATACGCCACTGCAGGTTCAATGTATTCCTTGGACCTTCAAATTGACAATGATACACAGAAATCGCGTCGGAATTAAATACAAAGGCACAATGCCGCCTTAAGTACAAGAATAGGGACTCTTCTTACCGTCGGTGCTTTGAGCATTCCCTGTGAGACCAATATTAGTTTCCGCTACACCTCTGCAGATTCAGATTATTCCTTGGACCTTCACATTGACGATGAAACACAGAAATGGCATCGGAATTAAATACAAAAGGCACAATGCCGCCTTAAGTACAAGAATAGAGACTCTTCTTACAGTCGGTGCTTTGAGCTTTCCCTGTGAGACCAGTAATAGTATCCGATACACCACTGCAGGTTCAATGTATTCCTTGGACCTTCACATTGACGATGAAACACAGAAATGGCATCGGAATTAAATACAAAAGGCAAAATGCCGCCTTAAGTACAAGAATAGAGACTCTTCTTACAGTGGGTGCTTTGAGCATTCCCTGTGAGACCAGTAATAGTATCCGATACACCACTGCAGGTTCAATGAATTCCTTGGACCTTCACATTGACGATGAAACACAGAACTCGCATCGGAATTAAATACAAAAAGCACAATGCCGCCTTAAGTACAAGAATAGAGACTCTTCTTACAGTCGGTGATTTGAGCATTCCCTGTGAGACCAGTAATAGTATCCGATACACCACTGCAGGTTCAATGTATTCCTTGGACCTACACATTGACGATGAAACACAGAAATGGCATCGGAATTAAATACAAAAGGCACAATGCCGCCTTAAGTACAACAATAGGGACTCTTCTTACCGTCGGTGCTTTGAGCATTAGCTGTGAGACCAATAATAGTATCCGATATACCATTGCAGGTTCAATGTATTCCTTGGACCTACACATTGACGATGAATCACAGAAATGGCATCGGAATTAAATACAAAAGGCACAATGCCGCCTTAAGTACAAGAATCGGGACTCTTCTTACCGTCGGTGCTTTCAGCATTCCCTGTGAGACCAGTAATAGTATCCGATACACCACTGCAGGTTCAATGTATTCCTTGGACCTTCACATTGACGATGAAACACAGAAATGGCATCGGAATTAAATACAAAAGGCACAATGCCGCCTTAAGTACAAGAATAGAGACTCTTTCTACAGTCGGTGCTTTGAGCATTCCCTGTGAGATCAGTAATAGTATCCGATACACCACTGCAGGTTCAATGTATTCCTTGGACCTTCACATTGACGATGAAACACAGAAATCGCATCGGAATTAAATACAAAAGGCCCAATGCCGCCTTAAGTACAAGAATAGAGACTCTTCTTACAGTCGGTGTTTTGAGCATTCCCTGTGAGACCAGTAATAGTAACCGATACACCACTGCAGGTTCAATGTATTCCTTGGACCTTCACATTGACGATGAAACACAGAAATCGCATCGGAATCAAAAACAAAAGGCACAATGCCGCCTTAAGTACAAGAATAGAGACTCTTCTTACAGTCGGTGCTTTGAGCATTCCCTGTGAGACCAGTAATAGTATCCGATACACCACCGCAGTTTCAATGTATTCCTTGGACCTTCACATTGACGATGAAACACAGAAATCGCATCGGAATCAAAAACAAAAGGCACAATGCCGCCTTAAGTTCAAGAATAGAGACTCTTCTTACAGTCGGTGCTTTGAGCATTCCCTGTGAGACCAGTAATAGTATCCGATACACCACTGCAGGTTCAGTCTATTCCATGGACATACACATTGACGATGAAACACAGAAATTACATCGGAATTGAATACAAAAGGAACAATGCCGCCTTAAGTACAAGAATAGGGACTCTACTTACAGTGGGTGCTTTGAGCAATCCCTGTGAGACCAGTAATAGTATCCGATACACCACCTCAGGTTCAATCTATTCCTTGGACATACACATTGACGATGAAACACAGAAATTACATCGGAATTAAATACAAAGGGAACAATGCCGCCTTAAGTACTAGAATAGAGACTCTTCTTACCGTCGGTTCTTTGAGCATTCCCTGTGAGGCCAGTATTAGTTTCCGCTACACCTCTGCAGGTTCAGTTTATACCTTGGCCTTCACATTGACGATGAAACACAGAAATGGCATTGGAATTAAATACAAAAGGCACAATGCCGCCTTAAGTACAAGAATAGAGACTCTTCTTACCGTCGGTGCTTTGAGCATTCCCTGTGAGACCAGTAATAGTATCCGATACACCACTGCAGGATCAATCTATTCCTTGGACATACACATGGACGATGAAACACAGAAATTACATCGTAATTAAATACAAAAGGCACAATGCCGCCTTAAATACAGGAATAGAGACTCTTCTTACAGTCGATGCGATGAGCATTCCCTGTGAGACCAGTAATAGTATCCGATACACCACTGCAGGTTCAATGTATTCCTTGGACCTTCACATTGACGATGAAACACAGAAATGGCATCGGAATTAAATACAAAAGGCACAATGCCGCCTTAAGTACAAGAATAGAGACTCTTTCTACAGTCGGTGCTTTGAGCATTCCCTGTGAGATCAGTAATAGTATCCGATACACCACTGCAGGTTCAATGTATTCCTTGGACCTTCACATTGACGATGAAACACAGAAATCGCATCGGAATTAAATACAAAAGGCCCAATGCCGCCTTAAGTACAAGAATAGAGACTCTTCTTACAGTCGGTGCTTTGAGCATTCCCTGTGAGACCAGTAATAGTAACCGATACACCATTGCAGGTTCAATGTATTCCTTGGACCTTCACAACGACGATGAAACACAGAAATGGCATCGGAATTAAATGCAAAAGGCACAATGCCGCCTTAAGTACAAGAATAGAGACTCTTCTTACAGTCGGTGCTTTGAGCATTCCCTGTGGGACCAATATTAGTTTCCGCTACACCTCTGCAGGTTCAGTTTATTCCTTGGACGTTCACATTGACGATGAAACACCGAAATGGCATCAGAATTAAATACAAAAGGCACAATGCCGCTTTAAGTACAAGAATAGAGGCTCTTCTTACAGTCGGTGCTTTGAGCATTCCCTGTGAGACCAGTAATAGTATCCGATACACCACTGCAGGTTCAGTCTATTCCTTGGACATACACATTGACGATGAAACACAGAAATTACATCGGAATTAAATACAAAAGGAACAATGCCGCCTTAAGTACAAGAATAGAGACTCTTCTTACCGTCGGTGCTTTGAGCATTCCCTGTGAGACCAGTATTATTTTTCGATACACCACTGGATGGGTAGATCACATAACTAATGAGGAAGTATTGAATAGGATTGGGGAGAAGAGAAGTTTGTGGCACAACTTGACCAGAAGAAGGGATCGGTTGGTAGGACATGTTCTGAGGCATCAAGGGATCACCAATTTAGTATTCGAGGGCAGCGTGGAGGGAAAAAATCGTAGAGGGAGACCAAGAAATGAATACACTAAGCAGATTCAGAAGGATGTAGGTTGCAGTAGGTACTGGGAGATGAAAAAGCTTGCATAGGATAGAGCAGCATGGAGAGCTGCATCAAACCAGTCTCAGGACTGAAGACCACAACAACAACAACACCACTGGAGGTTCAACGAATTCCTTGGACATTCACATTGACGATGAAACACTGAAATTACATCGGAATTAAATACAAAATGCACAATGCCGCCTTAAGTACAAGAATATAGACTCTTCTTACCGTCGGTGCTTTGAGCATTCCCTGTGAGACCAGTATTAGCTTCCGCTACACCTCTGCAGGTTCAGTTTATTCCTTGGACCTTCACATTGACGATGAAACACAGAAATGGCATCGGAAGTAAATCCAAAACGCACAATGCCGCCTTAAGTACAAGAATAGGGACTCTTCTTACAGTGGGTGCTTTGAGCAATCCCTCTGAGACCAGTAATAGTATCCGATACACCACCTCAGGTTCAATCTATTCCTTGGGCATACACATTGACGATGAAACACAGAAATTACATCGGAATTAAATACAAAGGGAACAATGCCGCCTTAAGTACAAGAATAGAGACTCTTCTTACAGTCGGTGCTTTGAGCATTCCCTGTGTGGACCAGTATTCGTTTCCGCTACACCCCTGCAGGTTCAGTTTACACCTTGGACCTTCACATTGACGATGAAACACAGAAATGGCATTGGAATTAAATACAAAAGGCACAATGCCGCCATAAGTACAAGAATAGGGACTCTTCTTACCGTCGGTGCTTTGAGCATTCCCTGTGAGACCAATATTAGTTTCCGCTACACCTCTGCAGATTCAGATTATTCCTTGGACCTTCACATTGACGATGAAACACAGAAATGGCATCGGAATTAAATACAAAAGGCACAATGCCGCATTAAGTACAAGAATAGAGACTCTTCTTACAGTCGGTGCCTTGGGCATTCCCTGTGAGACCAGTAATAGTTCCGATACGCCACTGCAGGTTCAATGTATTCCTTGGACCTTCAAATTGACAATGATACACAGAAATCGCGTCGGAATTAAATACAAAGGCACAATGCCGCCTTAAGTACAAGAATAGGGACTCTTCTTACCGTCGGTGCTTTGAGCATTCCCTGTGAGACCAATATTAGTTTCCGCTACACCTCTGCAGATTCAGATTATTCCTTGGACCTTCACATTGACGATGAAACACAGAAATGGCATCGGAATTAAATACAAAAGGCACAATGCCGCCTTAAGTACAAGAATAGAGACTCTTCTTACAGTCGGTGCTTTGAGCTTTCCCTGTGAGACCAGTAATAGTATCCGATACACCACTGCAGGTTCAATGTATTCCTTGGACCTTCACATTGACGATGAAACACAGAAATGGCATCGGAATTAAATACAAAAGGCAAAATGCCGCCTTAAGTACAAGAATAGAGACTCTTCTTACAGTGGGTGCTTTGAGCATTCCCTGTGAGACCAGTAATAGTATCCGATACACCACTGCAGGTTCAATGAATTCCTTGGACCTTCACATTGACGATGAAACACAGAACTCGCATCGGAATTAAATACAAAAAGCACAATGCCGCCTTAAGTACAAGAATAGAGACTCTTCTTACAGTCGGTGATTTGAGCATTCCCTGTGAGACCAGTAATAGTATCCGATACACCACTGCAGGTTCAATGTATTCCTTGGACCTACACATTGACGATGAAACACAGAAATGGCATCGGAATTAAATACAAAAGGCACAATGCCGCCTTAAGTACAACAATAGGGACTCTTCTTACCGTCGGTGCTTTGAGCATTAGCTGTGAGATCAATAATAGTATCCGATATACCATTGCAGGTTCAATGTATTCCTTGGACCTTCACATTGACGATGAATCACAGAAATGGCATCGGAATTAAATACAAAAGGCACAATGCCGCCTTAAGTACAAGAATCGGGACTCTTCTTACCGTCGGTGCTTTCAGCATTCCCTGTGAGACCAGTAATAGTATCCGATACACCACTGCAGGTTCAATGTATTCCTTGGACCTTCACATTGACGATGAAACACAGAAATGGCATCGGAATTAAATACAAAAGGCACAATGCCGCCTTAAGTACAAGAATAGAGACTCTTTCTACAGTCGGTGCTTTGAGCATTCCCTGTGAGATCAGTAATAGTATCCGATACACCACTGCAGGTTCAATGTATTCCTTGGACCTTCACATTGACGATGAAACACAGAAATCGCATCGGAATTAAATACAAAAGGCCCAATGCCGCCTTAAGTACAAGAATAGAGACTCTTCTTACAGTCGGTGTTTTGAGCATTCCCTGTGAGACCAGTAATAGTAACCGATACACCACTGCAGGTTCAATGTATTCCTTGGACCTTCACATTGACGATGAAACACAGAAATCGCATCGGAATCAAAAACAAAAGGCACAATGCCGCCTTAAGTACAAGAATAGAGACTCTTCTTACAGTCGGTGCTTTGAGCATTCCCTGTGAGACCAGTAATAGTATCCGATACACCACCGCAGTTTCAATGTATTCCTTGGACCTTCACATTGACGATGAAACACAGAAATCGCATCGGAATCAAAAACAAAAGGCACAATGCCGCCTTAAGTACAAGAATAGAGACTCTTCTTACAGTCGGTGCTTTGAGAATTCCCTGTGAGACCAGTAATAGTATCCGATACACCACTGCAGGTTCAGTCTATTCCATGGACATACACATTGACGATGAAACACAGAAATTACATCGGAATTGAATACAAAAGGAACAATGCCGCCTTAAGTACAAGAATAGGGACTCTTCTTACAGTGGGTGCTTTGAGCAATCCCTGTGAGACCAGTAATAGTATCCGATACACCACCTCAGGTTTAATCTATTCCTTGGACATACACATTGACGATGAAACACAGAAATTACATCGGAATTAAATACAAAGGGAACAATGCCGCCTTAAGTACAAGAATAGAGACTCTTCTTACAGTCGGTTCTTTGAGCATTCCCTGTGAGGCCAGTATTAGTTTCCGCTACACCTCTGCAGGTTCAGTTTATACCTTGGCCTTCACATTGACGATGAAACACAGAAATGGCATTGGAATTAAATACAAAAGGCACAATGCCGCCTTAAGTACAAGAATAGAGACTCTTCTTACCGTCGGTGCTTTGAGCATTCCCTGTGAGACCAGTAATAGTATCCGATACACCACTGCAGGATCAATCT
The DNA here is from genome assembly GCF_021461395.2 of Schistocerca americana. Lineage (NCBI taxonomy): Eukaryota > Metazoa > Arthropoda > Insecta > Orthoptera > Acrididae > Schistocerca > Schistocerca americana. The sequence goes on along the minus strand of NC_060125.1, from coordinate 24,983,904 downwards.
ATTCCTTGGACATACACATGGACGATGAAACACAGAAATTACATCGTAATTAAATACAAAAGGCACAATGCCGCCTTAAATACAGGAATAGAGACTCTTCTTACAGTCGATGCGATGAGCATTCCCTGTGAGACCAGTAATAGTATCCGATACACCACTGCAGGTTCAATGTATTCCTTGGACCTTCACAATGACGATGAAACACTGAAATCGCATCGGAATTAAATACAAAAGGCACAATGCCGCCTTAAGTACAAGAATAGAGACTCTTCTTACAGTCGGTGCTTTGAGCATTCCCTGTGAGACCAGTATTAGTTTCCGATACACCACTGCAGGTTCAATGTATTCCTTGGAGCTTCACATTGACGATGAAACACAGAAATGGCATCGGAATTAAATACAAAACGCACAATGCCGCATTAAGTACAAGAATAGAGACTCTTCTTACCGTCGGTGCTTTGAGCATTCCCTGTGAGACCAGTATTAGTTTCCCATACACCACTGCAGGTTCAATGCATTCCTCGGACCTTCACATTGACGATGAAACACAGAAATGGTATCGGAATTAAATCCAAAACGCACAATACCGCCTTATGTACAAGAATAGAGACTCTTCTTACCTTCGGTGCTTTGAGCATTCCCTGTGAGACCAGTATTAGCTTCCGCTACACCTCTGCAGGTTCAGTTTATTCCTTGGACCTTCACATTGACGATGAAACACATAAATCGCATCGGAATTAAATACAAAAGGCACAATGCCGCCTTAAGTACAAGAATAGAGACTCTTCTTACAGTCGGTGCTTTGAGCATTCCCTGTGTGACCAGTAATAGTATCCGATACACCACCGAAGGTTCAATCTATTCCTTGGACATACACATTGACGATGAAACACAGAAATTACATCGGAATTAAATACAAAAGGAACAATGCCGCCTTAAGTACAAGAATAGAGACTCTTCTTACCGTCGGTGCTTTGAGCATTCCCTGTGACACCAGTATTAGCTTCCGCTACACCTCTGCAGGTTCAGTTTATTCCTTGGTCCTTCACATTGACGATGAAACACAGAAATGGCATCGGAATTAAATCCAAAACGCACAATGCCGCCTTAAGTACCAGAATAGGGACTCTTCTTACAGTCGGTGCTTTGAGCATTCCCTGTGAGACCAGTAATAGTATCCGATACACGACTGCACGTTCAATCTATTCCTTGGACATACACATTGGCGATGAAACACAGAAATTACATCGGAATTAAATACAAAAGGAACAATGCCGAATTAAGTACAAGAATAGAGACTCTTCTTACAGTCGGTGCTTTGAGCATTCCCTGTGAGACCAGTATTAGTATCCGCTACACCTCTGCAGGTTCAGTTTATTCCTTGGACCTTCACATTGACGATGAAACACAGAAATGGCATCGGAATTAATTACAAAAGGCACAATGCCGCCTTAAGTACAAGAATAGAGACTCTTCTTACCGTCGGTGCTTTGAGCATTCCCTGTGAGACCAGTAATAGTATCCGATACACCACTGCAGGTTCAATCTATTCCTTGGACATACACATGGACGATGAAACACAGAAATTACATCGGAATTAAATACAAAAGGAACAATGCCGCCTTAAGTACAAGAATAGAGACTCTTCTTACGGTCGGTGCTTTGAGCATTCCCTGTGAGACCAGTATTAGTTTCCGATACACCACTGGAGGTTCAATGAATTCCTTGGACCATCACAATGACGATGAAACACTGAAATTACATCGGAATTAAATACAAAAGGCACAATGCCGCCTTAAGTACAAGAAAGAGACTCTTCTTACAGTCGGTGCTTTGAGCATTCCCTGTGAGACCAGTAATAGTATCCGATACACCACTGCAGGTTCAATCTATTCCTTGGACATACACATTGGCGATGAAACACAGAAATTACATCGGAATTAAATACAAAAGGAACAATGCCGCCTTAACTACAAGAATAGAGACTCTTCTTACAGTCGGTGCTTTGAGCATTCCCTGTGAGACCAGTATAAGTTTCCGATACACCTCTGAGAGTTCAATGAATTTTTTGGACCTTCACATTGACGATGAAACACTGAAATTATATCTTAATTAAATACAAAAGGCACAATGCCGCCTTAAGTACAAGAATAGAGACTCTTCTTACAGTCGGTGCTATGAGCATTCCCTGTGAGACCAGTAATAGTATCCGATACACCACTGCAGGTTCAATGTATTCCTTGGACCTTCACATTGACGATGAAACACAGAAATCGCATCGGAATTAAATACAAAAGGCACAATGCCGCCTTAAGTACAAGAATAGAGACTCTTCTTACAGTCGGTGCTTTGAGCATTCCCTGTGAGACCAGTATTAGTTTCCGCTACACCTCTGCAGGTTCAGTTTATTCCTTGGACCTTCACATTGACGATGAAACGCAGATATCGCATCGGAATTAAATACAAAAGGCACAATGCCGTCTTAAGTACAAGAATAGAGACTCTTTTTACAGTCGGTGCTTTGAGCATTCCCTGTGAGACCAGTAATAGTATCCGATACACCACCGCAGGTTCAATCTATTCCTTGGACATACACATTGACGATGAAACACAGAAATTACATCGGAATTAAATACAAAAGGAACAATGAAGCCTTAAGTACAAGAATAGAGACTCTTCTTACAGTCGGTGCTTTGAGCATTCCCTGTGAGACCAGTATTAGTTTCCGATACACCACTGCAGGTTCAATGTATTCTTGGACATTCACATTGACGATGAAACACTGAAATTACATCGGAATTAAATAAGAAAGGGCACAATGCCGCCTTAAGTACAAGAATAGAGGCTCTTCTTACAGTCGGTGCTTTGAGCATTCCCTGTGAGACCAGTATTAGTTTCCGCTACACCTCTGCAGGTTCAGTTTATTCCTTGGACATTCACATTGACGATGAAACACAGAAATCGCATCGGAATTAAATACAAAAGGCACAATGCCGCCTTAAGTACAAGATTAGAGACTCTTCTTACAGTCGGTGCTTTGAGCATTCCCTGTGAGACCAGTAATAGTATCCGATACACCACTGCAGGTTCAATCTATTCCTTGGACATACACATTGACGATGAAACACAGAAATTACATCGGAATTAAATACAAAAGGAACTATGCCGCCTTAAGTACAAGAATAGAGACTCTTCTTACCGTCGGTGCTTTGAGCATTCCCTGTGAGACCAGTATTAGTTTCCGATACACCACTGGAGGTTCAATGAATTCCTTGGACATTCACATTGACGATGAAACACTGAAATTACATCGGAATTAAATACAAAAGGCACAATGCCGCCTTAAGTACAAGAATAGAGACTCTTCTTACCGTCGGTGCTTTGAGCATTCCCTGTGAGACCAGTATTAGTTTCCGATACACCACTGGATGGGTAGATCACATAACTAATGAGGAAGTATTGAATAGGATTGGGGAGAACAGAAGTTTGTGGCACAACTTAACCAGAAGAGGGGATCGGTTGGTAGGACATGTTCTGAGGTATCAAGGGATCACCAATTTAGTATTTGAGGGCAGCGTGGAGGGGAAAAATCGTAGAGGGAGACCAAGAAATGAATACGCTAAGCAGATTCAGAAGGATGTAGGTTGCAGTAGGTACTGGGAGATGAAAAAGCTTGCACAGGATAGAGTAGCATGGAGAGCTGCATCAAACCAGTCTCAGGACTGAAGACCGCAACAACAACAACACCACTGGAGGTTCAATGAATTCCTTGGACATTCACATTAACGATGAAACACTGAATTTATATTGGAATTAAATACAAAAGGCACAATGCCGCCTTAAGTACAAGAATAGAGACTCTTCTTACCGTCGGTGCTTTGAGCATTCCCTGTGAGACCAGTATGAGCTTCCGCTACACCTCTGCAGGTTCAGTTTTTTCCTTGGACCTTCACATTGACGATGAAACACAGAAACGGCATCGGAATTAAATACAAAACGCACAATGCCGCCTTAAGTACAAGAATAGAGACTCTTCTTACAGTCGGTGCTTTGAGCATTCCCTGTGAGACCAGTATTAGTTTCCGATACACCACTGCAGGTTCAATGTATTCCTTGGACCTTCACATTGACGATGAAACACAGAAATCGCATCGGAATTAAATACAAAATGCACAATGCCGCCTTAAGTACAAGAATAGAGACTCTTCTTACAGTCGGTGCCTTGAGCATTCCCTGTGAGACCAGTATTACTTTCCGATACACCACTGCAGGTTCAGTGTATTCGTTGGACGTTCACATTGACGATGAAACACTGAAATTACATTGGAATTAAATACAAAGGGCACAATGCCGCCTTAGGTACAAGAATAGAGGCTCTTCTTACAGTCGGTGCTTTGAGCATTCCCTGTGAGACCAGTAATAGTATCCGATACACCACTGCAGGTTCAATCTATTCCTTGGACATACACATTCACGATGAAACACAGAAATTACATAGGAATTAAATACAAAAGGAACAATGCCGCCTTAAATACAAGAATAGAGACTCTTCTTACCGTCGGTGCTTTGAGCATTCCCTGTGAGTCCAGTATTAGTCTCCGATACATCACTGGAGGTTCAATGAATTCCTTGGACATTCACATTGACGATGAAACATTGAAATTACATCGGTATTAAATACAAAAGGCACAATGCCGCCTTAAGTACAAGAATAGAGACTCTTCTTACAGTCTGTGCTTTGAGCAATCCCTGTGAGACCAGCATTAGTTTTCGCTACACGTCTGCAGGTTCAGTTTATTCCTTGGACCTTCACATTGACGATGAAACACAGAAATCGCATCGGAATTAAATACGAAACGCACAATGTCGCCTTAAATACAAGAATAGTGACTCTTCTTACAGTCGGTGGTTTGAGCATTGCCTGTGAGACCAGTAATAGTATCCGATACACCACTGCAGGTTCAATCTATTCCTTGGACATACACATTGACGATGAAACACAGAAATTACATCGGAATTAAATACAAAAAGAACAATGGCGCCTTAAGTACAAGAATAGAGGCTCTTCTTACAGTCTGTGCTTTGAGCATTCCCTGTGAGAGCAGTATTAGTTTCCGCTACACCTCTGCAGGTTCAGTTTATTCCTTGGACCTTCACATTGACGATGAAACACAGAAATCGCATTGGAATTAAATACAAAAGGCACAATGACGCCTTAAGTACAAGAATAGAGACTCTTCTTACAGTCGGTGCTTTGAGCATTCTCTGTGAGACCAGTATTAGTTTCCGATACACCACTGGAGGTTCAATGAATTCCTTGGACCATCACAATGACGATTAAACACTGAAATTACATCGGAATTAAATACAAAAGGCACAATGCCGCCTTAAGTACAAGAAAGAGACTCTTCTTACAGTCGGTGCTTTGAGCATTCCCTGTGAGACCAGTAATAGTATCCGATACACCACTGCAGGTTCAATCTATTCCTTGGACATACACATTGGCGATGAAACACAGAAATTACGTCGGAATTAAATACAAAAGGAACAATGCCGCCTTAAGTACAAGAATAGAGACTCTTCTTACCGTCGGTGCTTTGAGCATTCCCTGTGAGACCAGTATTAGTTTCCGATACACCACTGGAGGTTCAATGAATTCCTTGGACCATCACAATGACGATGAAACACTGAAATTACATCGGAATTAAATACAAAAGGCACAATGCCGCCTTAAGTACAAGAAAGAGACTCTTCTTACAGTCGGTGCTTTGAGCATTCCCTGTGAGACCAGTAATAGTATCCGATACACCACTGCAGGTTCAATCTATTCCATGGACATACACATTGGCGATGAAACACAGAAATTACATCGGAATTAAATACAAAAGGAACAATGCCGCCTTAACTACAAGAATAGAGACTCTTCTTACCGTCGGTGCTTTGAGCATTCCCTGTGAGACCAGTATAAGTTTCCGATACACCTCTGAGAGTTCAATGAATTCCTTGGACCTTCACATTGACGATGAAACACTGAAATTATATCTTAATTAAATACAAAAGGCACAATGCCGCCTTAAGTACAAGAATAGAGACTCTTCTTACAGTCGGTGCTATGAGCATTCCCTGTGAGACCAGTAATAGTATCCGATACACCACTGCAGGTTCAATGTATTCCTTGGACCTTCACATTGATGATGAAACACAGAAATCGCATCGAAATTAAATACAAAAGGCACAATGCCGCCTTAAGTACAAGAATAGAGACTCTTCTTACAGTCGGTGCTTTGAGCATTCCCTGTGAGACCAGTATTAGTTTCCGCTACACCTCTGCAGGTTCAGTTTATTCCTTGGACCTTCACATTGACGATGAAACACAGATATCGCATCGGAATTAAATACAAAAGGCACAATGCCGTCTTATGTACAAGAATAGAGACTCTTTTTACAGTCGGTGCTTTGAGCATTCCCTGTGAGACCAGTAATAGTATCCGATACACCACCGCAGGTTCAATCTATTCCTTGGACATACACATTGACGATGAAACACAGAAATTACATCGGAATTAAATACAAAAGGAACAATGAAGCCTTAAGTACAAGAATAGAGACTCTTCTTACCGTCGGTGCTTTGACCATTCCCTGTGAGACCAGTATTAGTTTCCGATACACCACTGCAGGTTCAATGTATTCCTTGGACATTCACATTGACAATGAAACACTGAAATTACATCGGAATTAAATAAGAAAGGGCACAATGCCGCCTTAAGTACAGGAATAGAGGCTCTTCTTACAGTCGGTGCTTTGAGCATTCCCTGTGAGACCAGTATTAGTTTCCGCTACACCTCTGCAGGTTCAGTTTATTCCTTGGACATTCGCATTGACGATGAAACACAGAAATCGCATCGGAATTAAATACAAAAGGTACAATGCCGCCTTAAGTACAAGAATAGAGACTCTTCTTACAGTCGGTGCTATGAGCATTCCCTGTGAGACCAGTAATAGTATCCGATACACCACTGCAGGTTCAATCTATTCCTTGGACATACACATTGACGATGAAACACAGAAATTACATCGGAATTAAATACAAAAGGAACTATGCCGCCTTAAGTACAAGAATAGAGACTCTTCTTACCGTCGGTGCTTTGAGCATTCCCTGTGAGACCAGTATTAGTTTCCGATACACCACTGGAGGTTCAATGAATTCCTTGGACATTCACATTGACGATGAAACACTGAAATTACATCGGAATTAAATACAAAAGGAACAATGCCGCCTTAAGTACAAGAATAGAGACTCTTCTTACCGTCGGTGCTTTGAGCATTCCCTGTGAGACCAGTATTAGTTTCCGATACACCACTGGATGGGTAGATCACACAACTAATGGGGAAGTATTAAATAGGATTGGGGAGAAGAGTAGTTTGTGGCACAACTTGACCAGAAGAGGGGATCGGTTGGTAGGACATGTTCTGAGGCATCAAGGGATCACCAATTTAGTATTTGAGGGCAGCGTGGAGGGGAAAAATCGTAGAGGGAGACCAAGAAATGAATACACTAAGCAGATTCAGAAGGATGTAGGTTGCAGTAGGTACTGGGAGATGAAAAAGCTTGCACAGGATAGAGTAGCATGGAGAGCTGCATCAAACCAGTCTCAGGACTGAAGACCACAACAACAACAACACCACTGGAGGTTCAATGAATTCCTTGGACATTCACATTGACGATGAAACACTGAATTTATATCGGAATTAAATACAAAAGGCACAATGCCGCCTTAAGTACAAGAATAGAGACTCTTCTTACCGTCGGTGCTTTGAGCATTCCCTGTGAGACCAGTATGAGCCTCCGCTACACCTCTGCAGGTTCAGTTTTTTCCTTGGACCTTCACATTGACGATGAAACACAGAAACGGCATCGGAATTAAATACAAAACGCACAATGCCGCCTTAAGTACAAGAATAGAGACTCTTCTTACAGTCGGTGCATTGAGCATTCCCTGTGAGACCAGTATTAGTTTCCGATACACCACTGCAGGTTCAATGTATTCCTTGGACCTTCACATTGACGATGAAACACAGAAATGGCATCGGAATTAAATCCAAAACGCACAATGCCGCCTTAAGTACAAGAATAGAGACTCTTCTTACAGTCGGTGCTTTGAGCATTCCCTGTGAGACCAGTAATAGTATCCGATACACCACTGCAGGTTCAATCTATTCCTTGGACATAAACATTGACGATGAAACACAGAAATTACATCGGAATTAAATACAAAAGGGACAATGCCGCCTTAAGTACGAGAATAGAGACTCTTCTTACCGTCGGTGCTTTGAGCATTCCCTGTGAGACCAGTAATAGTATCCGATACACCACTGCAGGTTAGATCTATTCCTTGGACATACACATGGACGATGAAACACAGAAATTACATCGGAATTAAATACAAAAGGAACAATGCCGCCTTAAGTACAAGAATAGAGACTCTTCTTACCGTCGGTGCTTTCAGCATTCCCTGTGAGACCAGTATTAGTTTCCGATACACCACTGGAGGTTCAATGAATTCCTTGGACCATCACATTGACGATGAATCACTGAAATTACATCGGAATTAAATACAAAAGGCACAATTCCGCCTTAAGTACAAGAATAGAGACTCTTCTTAGTCGGTGCTTTGGGCATTCCCTGTGAGACCAGTATTAGTATCCGATACACCACTGCAGGTTCAATGTATTCCTTGGACCTTCACATTGACGATGAAACACAGAAATCGCATCGGAATTAAATACAAAATGCACAATGCCGCCTTAAGTACAAGAATAGAGACTCTTCTTACAGTCGGTGCCTTGAGCATTCCCTGTGAGACCAGTATTAGTTTCCGATACACCACTGCAGGTTCAGTGTATTCGTTGGACCTTCACATTGACGATGAAACACAGAAATGGCATCGGAATTAAATCCAAAACGCACAATGCCGCCTTATGTACAAGAATAGACACTCTTCTTACCGTCGGTGCTTTGAGCATTCCCTCTGAGACCAGTATTAGTTTCCGATACACCACTGCAGGTTCAATGTATTCCTTGGACCTTCACATTGACGATGAAACACAGAAATGGCATCGGAATTAAATCCAAAACGCACAATGCCGCCTTATGTACAAGAATAGAGACTATTCTTACCGTCGGTGCTTTGAGCATTCCCTGTGAGACCAGTATTAGTTTCCGCTACACCTCTGCAGGTTCAGTTTATTCCTTGGACCTTCACATTGACGATGAAACACAGAAATCGCATCGGAATTAAATACAAAAGGCACAATGCCGCCTTAAGTACGAGAATAGAGACTCTTCTTACAGTCGGTGCTTTGAGCATTCCCTATGAGACCAGTATTAGTTTCCGATACACCACTGGAGGTTCAATGAATTCGTTGGACATTCACATTGACGATGAAACACTGAAATTACATCGGAATTAAATACAAAAGGCACAATGCCGCCTTAAGTACAAGAATAGAGACTCTTCTTACAGTCGGTGCTTTGAGCGTTCCCTGTGAGACCAGTAATAGTATCCGATACACCACTGCAGGTTCAATCTAATCCTTTGACATACACATTGACGATGAAACACAGAAATTACATCGGAATTAAATACAAAAGGAACAATGAAGCCTTAAGTACAAGAATAGAGTCTCTTCTTACCGTCGGTGTTTTAAGCATTCCCTGTGAGACAAGTCTAAGTTTCCGATACACCACTGCAGGTTCAATGTATTCCTTGGACCTTCACATTGACGATGAAATACTGAAATTACATTGGAATTAAATACAAAGGGCACAATGCCGCCTTAGGTACAAGAATAGAGGCTCTTCTTACAGTAGGTGCTTTGAACATTCCCTGTGAGACCAGTATTAGTTTCCGCTACACCTCAGCAGGTTCAGTTTATTCCTTTGACATTCACATTGACGATGAAACACAGAAATCGCATCGGAATTAAATTCAAAAGGCACAATGCCGCCTTAAGTACAAGAATAGAGACTCTTCTTACAGTCGGTGCTTTGAGCGTTCCCTGTGAGACCAGTAATAGTATCCGATACACCACTGCAGGTTCAATCTAATCCTTTGACATACACATTGACGATGAAACACAGAAATTACATCGGAATTAAATACAAAAGGAACAATGAAGCCTTAAGTACAAGAATAGAGTCTCTTCTTACCGTCGGTGCTTTAAGCATTCCCTGTGAGACCAGTCTAAGTTTCCGATACACCACTGCAGGTTCAATGTATTCCTTGGACCTTCACATTGACGATGAAATACTGAAATTACATTGGAATTAAATACAAAGGGCACAATGCCGCCTTAGGTACAAGAATAGAGGCTCTTCTTACAGTCGGTGCTTTGAACATTCCCTGTGAGACCAGTATTAGTTTCCGCTACACCTCAGCAGGTTCAGTTTATTCCTTGGACATTCACATTGACAATGAAACACAGAAATCGCATCGGAATTAAATACAAAAGGCACAATGCCGCCTTAAGTACAAGAATAGAGACTCTTCTTACAGTCGGTGCTTTGAGCATTCCCTGTGAGACCAGTAATAGTATCCGATACACCACTGCAGGTTCAATCTATTCCTTGGACATACACATTGACGATGAAGCACAGAAATTACATCGGAATTAAATACAAAAGGAACAATGCCGCCTTAAGTACAAGAATAGAGACTCTTGTTACCGTCGGTGCTTTGAGCATTCCCTGTGAGACCAGTATTAGTTTCCGATACACCACTGGAGGTTCAATGAATTCCTTGAACTTTCACATTGACGATGAAACACTGAAATTACATCGGAATTAAATACAAAAGGCACAATGCCGCCTTAAGTACAAGAATAGAGACTCTTCTTACAGTCGGTGCTTTGAGCATTCCCTGTGAGACCAATAATAGTATCCGATACATCACCGCAGGTTCAATCTATTCCTTGGACATACACATTCACGATGAAACACAGAAATTACATAGGAATTAAATGCAAAAGGAACAATGCCGCCTTAAATACAAGAATAGAGACTCTTCTTACCGTCGGTGCTTTGAGCATTCCCTGTGAGACCAGTATTAGTCTCCGATACACCACTGGAGGTTCAATGAATTCCTTGGACATTCACATTGACGATGAAACACTGAAATTACATCGGTATTAAATACAAAAGGCACAATGCCGCCTTAAGTACAATTATAGAGACTCTTCTTACAGTCTGTGCTTTGAGCAATCCCTGTGAGCCCAGCATTAGTTTTCGCTACACCTCTGCAGGTTCAGTTTATTCCTTGGACCTTCACATTGACGATGAAACACAGAAATCGCATCGGAATTAAATACAAAACGCACAATGTCGCCTTAAATACAAGAATAGTGACTCTTCTTACAGTCGGTGCTTTGAGCATTGCCTGTGAGACCAGTAATAGTATCCGATACACCACTGCAGGTTCAATCTATTCCTTGGACATACACATTGACGATGAAACACAGAAATTACATCGGAATTAAATACAGAAGGAACAATGGCGCCTTAAGTACAAGAATAGAGACTCTTCTTACAGTCTGTGCTTTGAGCATTCCCTGTGAGACCAGTATTAGTTTCCGCTACACCTCTGCAGGTTCAGTTTATTCCTTGGACCTTCACATTGACGATGAAACACAGAAATCGCATTGGAGTTAAATACAAAAGGCACAATGACGCCTTAAGTACAAGAATAGAGACCCTTCTTACAGTCGGTGCTTTGAGCAATCTCTGTGAGACCAGTAATAGTATCCGATACACCACTGTAGGTTCAATCTATTCCTTGGACATACACATTGACGATGAAACACAGAAATTACATCGGAATTAAATACAAAAGGAACAATGCCACCTTAAGTACAAGAATAGAGACTCTTCTTACCGTCGGTGCTTCGAGCATTCCCTGTGAGACCAGTATTAGTTTCCGATAGACCACTGGAGGTTCAATGAATTCCTTGGACATTCACATTGACGATGAAACACTGAAATTACATCGGAATTACATACAAAAGGCACAATGCCGCCTTAAGTACAAGAATAGAGACTCTTCTTACCGTCGGTGCTTTGAGCATTCCCTGTGAGACCAGTAATAGTATCCGATACACCACTGCAGGTTCAATCTATTCCTTGGACATACACATTGACGATGAAAAACACAAATTACATCGGAATTAAATACAAAAGGAACAATGCCGCCTTAAGTACAAGATTAGAGACTCTTCTTACCGTCGGTGCTTTGAGCATTCCATGTGAGACCAGTATTAGTTTCCGATACACCACTGGAAGTTCAATGAATTCCTTGGACATTCACATTGACGTTGAAACACTGAAATTACATCGGAATTATATACAAAAGTCACAATGCCGCCTTAAGTACAAGAATAGAGACTCTGCTAACAGTCTGTGCTTTGAGCATTCCCTGTGAGACCAGTATTAGTTTCTGCAACCCCTCTGCAGGTTCAGTTTATTCCTTGGACCATCACATTGACAATGAAACACAGAATTCGCATCGGAATTAAATACAAAAGGCACAATGCCGCGTTAAGTACAAGAATAGTGACTCTTCTTACAGTCGGTGCTTTGAGCATTCCCTGTGAGACCAGTATTAGTTTCCGCTACACCTCTGCAGGTTCAGTTTATTCCTTGGACCTTCACATTTACGATGAAACACAGAAATGGCATCGGAATTAAATACAAAAGGCACAATGCTGCCTTAAGTACAAGAATAGAGACTCTTCTTACAGTCGGTGCTTTGAGCATTCCCTGTGAGACAAGTATTAGTTTCCGATACACCACTACAGGTTCAGTTTATTCCTTGGACCTTCACATTGACGATGAAACACAGATATAGCATCGGAATTAAATACAAAAGGCACAATGCCGTCTTATGTACAAGAATAGAGACTCTTTTTACAGTCGGTGCTTTGAGCATTCCCTGTGAGACCAGTAATAGTATCCGATACACCACCGCAGGTTCAATCTATTCCTTGGACATACACATTGACGATGAAACACAGAAATTGCATCGGAATTAAATACAAAAGGAACAATGAAGCCTTAAGTACAAGAATAGAGACTCTTCTTACCGTCGGTGCTTTGACCATTCCCTGTGAGACCAGTATTAGTTTCCGATACACCACTGCAGGTTCAATGTATTCCTTGGACATTCACATTGACGATGAAACACTGAAATTACATCGGAATTAAATAAGAAAGGGCACAATGCCGCCTTAAGTACAAGAATAGAGGCTCTTCTTACAGTCGGTGCTTTGAGCATTCCCTGTGAGACCAGTATTAGTTTCCGCTACACCTCTGCAGGTTCAGTTTATTCCTTGGACATTCACATTGACGATGAAACACAGAAATGGCATCGGAATTTAATCCAAAACGCACAATGCCGCCTTAAGTACAAGAATAGAGACTCTTCTTACAGTCGATGCTTTGAGCATTCCCTGTGAGACCAGTAATAGTATCCGATACACCACTGCAGGTTCAATCTATTCCTTGGACATAAACATTGACGATGAAACACAGAAATTACATCGGAATTAAATACAAAAGGGACAATGCCGCCTTAAGTACGAGAATAGAGACTCTTCTTACCGTCGGTGCTTTGAGCATTCCCTGTGAGACCAGTAATAGTATCCGATACACCACTGCAGGTTAGATCTATTCCTTGGACATACACATGGACGATGAAACACAGAAATTACATCGGAATTAAATACAAAAGGAACAATGCCGCCTTAAGTACAAGAATAGAGACTCTTCTTACCGTCGGTGCTTTCAGCATTCCCTGTGAGACCAGTATTAGTTTCCGATACACCACTGGAGGTTCAATGAATTCCTTGGACCATCACATTGACGATGAATCACTGAAATTACATCGGAATTAAATACAAACGGCACAATTCCGCCTTAAGTACAAGAATAGAGACTCTTCTTAGTCGGTGCTTTGAGCATTCCCTGTGAGACCAGTATTAGTATCCGATACACCACTGCAGGTTCAATGTATTCCTTGGACCTTCACATTGACGATGAAACACAGAAATCGCATCGGAATTAAATACAAAATGGACAATGCCGCCTTAAGTACAAGAATAGAGACTCTTCTTACAGTCGGTGCCTTGAGCATTCCCTGTGAGACCAGTATTAGTTTCCGATACACCACTGCAGGTTCAGTGTATTCGTTGGACCTTCACATTGACGATGAAACACAGAAATGGCATCGGAATTAAATCCAAAACGCACAATGCCGCCTTATGTACAAGAATAGACACTCTTCTTACCGTCGGTGCTTTGAGCATTCCCTGTGAGACCAGTATTAGTTTCCGATACACCACTGCAGGTTCAATGTATTCCTTGGACCTTCACATTGACGATGAAACACAGAAATGTCATCGGAATTAAATCCAAAACGCACAATGCCGCCTTATGTACAAGAATAGAGACTATTCTTACCGTCGGTGCTTTGAGCATTCCCTGTGAGACCAGTATTAGTTTCCGCTACACCTCTGCAGGTTCAGTTTATTCCTTGGACCTTCACATTGACGATGAAACACAGAAATCGCATCGGAATTAAATACAAAAGGCACAATGCCGCCTTAAGTACGAGAATAGAGACTCTTCTTACAGTCGGTGCTTTGAGCATTCCCTATGAGACCAGTATTAGTTTCCGATACACCACTGGAGGTTCAATGAATTCGTTGGACATTCACATTGACGATGAAACACTGAAATTACATCGGAATTAAATACAAAAGGCACAATGCCGCCTTAAGTACAAGAATAGAGACTCTTCTTACAGTCGGTGCTTTGAGCGTTCCCTGTGAGACCAGTAATAGTATCCGATACACCACTGCAGGTTCAATCTAATCCTTTGACATACACATTGACGATGAAACACAGAAATTACATCGGAATTAAATACAAAAGGAACAATGAAGCCTTAAGTACAAGAATAGAGTCTCTTCTTACCGTCGGTGCTTTAAGCATTCCCTGTGAGACCAGTCTAAGTTTCCGATACACCACTGCAGGTTCAATGTATTCCTTGGACCTTCACATTGACGATGAAATACTGAAATTACATTGGAATTAAATACAAAGGGCACAATGCCGCCTTAGGTACAAGAATAGAGGCTCTTCTTACAGTAGGTGCTTTGAACATTCCCTGTGAGACCAGTCTAAGTTTCCGATACACCACTGCAGGTTCAATCTATTCCTTGGACATACACATTGACGATGAAGCACAGAAATTACATCGGAATTAAATACAAAAGGAACAATGCCGCCTTAAGTACAAGAATAGAGACTCTTCTTACCGTCGGTGCTTTGAGCATTCCCTGTGAGACCAGTATTAGTTTCCGATACACCACTGGAGGTTCAATGAATTCCTTGGACTTTCACATTGACGATGAAACACTGAAATTACATCGGAATTAAATACAAAAGGCACAATGCCGCCTTAAGTACAAGAATAGAGACTCTTCTTACAGTCGGTGCTTTGAGCATTCCCTGTGAGACCAATAATAGTATCCGATACATCACCGCAGGTTCAATCTATTCCTTGGACATACACATTCACGATGAAACACAGAAATTACATAGGAATTAAATGCAAAAGGAACAATGCCGCCTTAAATACAAGAATAGAGACTCTTCTTACCGTCGGTGCTTTGAGCATTCCCTGTGAGACCAGTATTAGTCTCCGATACACCACTGGAGGTTCAATGAATTCCTTGGACATTCACATTGACGATGAAACACTGAAATTACATCGGTATTAAATACAAAAGGCACAATGCCGCCTTAAGTACAATTATAGAGACTCTTCTTACAGTCTGTGCTTTGAGCAATCCCTGTGAGACCAGCATTAGTTTTCGCTACACCTCTGCAGGTTCAGTTTATTCCTTGGACCTTCACATTGACGATGAAACACAGAAATCGCATCGGAATTAAGTACAAAACGCACAATGTCGCCTTAAATACAAGAATAGTGACTCCTCTTACAGTCGGTGCTATGAGCATTCCCTGTGAGACCAGTAATAGTATCCGATACACCACTGCAGGTTCAATCTATTCCTTGGACATACACATTGACGATGAAACACAGAAATTACATCGGAATTAAATACAAAAGGAACTATGCCGCCTTAAGTACAAGAATAGAGACTCTTCTTACCGTCGGTGCTTTGAGCATTCCCTGTGAGACCAGTATTAGATTCCGATACACCACTGGAGGTTCAATGAATTCCTTGGACATTCACATTGACGATGAAACACTGAAATTACATCGGAATTAAATACAAAAGGCACAATGCCGCCTTAAGTACAAGAATAGAGACTCTTCTTACCGTCGGTGCTTTGAGCATTCCCTGTGAGACCAGTATTAGTTTCCGATACACCACTGGATGGGTAGATCACACAACTAATGAGGAAGTATTAAATAGGATTGGGGAGAAGAGACGTTTGTGGCACAACTTGACCAGAAGAGGGGATCGGTTGGTAGGACATGTTCTGAGGCATCAAGGGATCACCAATTTAGTATTTGAGGGCAGCGTGGAGGGGAAAAATCGTAGAGGGAGACCAAGAAATGAATACACTAAGCAGATTCAGGAGGATGTAGGTTGCAGTAGGTACTGGGAGATGAAAAAGCTTGCACAGGATAGAGTAGCATGGAGAGCTGCATCAAACCAGTCTCAGGACTGAAGACCACAACAACAACAACACCACTGGAGGTTCAATGAATTCCTTGGACATTCACATTGACGATGAAACACTGAATTTATATCGGAATTAAATACAAAAGGCACAATGCCGCCTTAAGTACAAGAATAGAGACTCTTCTTACCGTCGGTGCTTTGAGCATTCCCTGTGAGACCAGTATGAGCTTCCGCTACACCTCTGCAGCTTCAGTTTTTTCCTTGGACCTTCACATTGACGATGAAACACAGAAACGGCATCGGAATTAAATACAAAACGCACAATGCCGCCTTAAGTACAAAAATAGAGACTCTTCTTACAGTCGGTGCTTTGAGCATTCCCTGTGAGACCAGTATTAGTTTCCGATACACCACTGCAGGTTCAATGTATTCCTTGGACCTTCACATTGACGATGAAACACAGAAATGGCATCGGAATTAAATCCAAAACGCACAATGCCGCCTTAAGTACAAGAATAGAGACTCTTCTTACAGTCGGTGCTTTGAGCATTCCCTGTGAGACCAGTAATAGTATCCGATACACCACTGCAGGTTCAATATATTCCTTGGAAATAAACATTGACGATGAAACACAGAAATTACATCGGCATTAAATACAAAAGGGACAATGCCGCCTTAAGTACGAGAATAGAGACTCTTCTTACCGTCGGTGCTTTGAGCATTCCCTGTGAGACCAGTAATAGTATCCGATACACCACTGCAGGTTAGATCTATTCCTTGGACATACACATGGACGATGAAACACAGAAATTACATCGGAATTAAATACAAAAGGAACAATGCCGCCTTAAGTACAAGAATAGAGACTCTTCTTACCGTCGGTGCTTTCAGCATTCCCTGTGAGACCAGTATTAGTTTCCGATACACCACTGGAGGTTCAATGAATTCCTTGGACCATCACATTGACGATGAATCACTGAAATTACATCGGAATTAAATACAAAAGTCACAATGCCCCCTTAAGTACAAGAAGGTGACTCTTCTTACAGTCGGTGCTTTGAGCATTCCCTGTGAGACCAGTAATAGTATCCGATACACCACTGCAGGTTCAGTCTATTCCTTGGACATACACATTGACGATGAAACACAGAAATTACATCGGAATTAAATACAAAAGGAACAATGCCGCCTTAAGTACAAGAATAGAGACTCTTCTTACCGTCGGTGCTTTGAGCATTCCCTGTGAGACCAGTATAAGTTTCCGATACACCTCTGAGGGTTCAATGAATTCCTTGGACCTTCACATTGGCGATGAAACACTGAAATTACATATTAATTAAATACAAAAGGCACAATTCCGCCTTAAGTACAAGAATAGAGACTCTTCTTAGTCGGTGCTTTGAGCATTCCCTGTGAGACCAGTAATAGTATCCGATACACCACTGCCGGTTCAATGTATTCCTTGGACCTTCACATTGACGATGAAATACTGAAATTACATTGGAATTAAATACAAAGGGCACAATGCCGCCTTAGGTACAAGAATAGAGGCTCTTCTTACAGTCGGTGCTTTGAACATTCCCTGTGAGACCAGTATTAGTTTCCGCTACACCTCAGCAGGTTCAGTTTATTCCTTGGACATTCACATTGACGATGAAACACAGAAATCGCATCGGAATTAAATACAAAAGGCACAATGCCGCCTTAAGTACAAGAATAGAGACTCTTCTTACAGTCGGTGCTTTGAGCATTCCCTGTGAGACCAGTAATAGTATCCGATACACCACTGCAGGTTCAATCTATTCCTTGGACATACACATTGACGATGAAGCACAGAAATTACATCGGAATTAAATACAAAAGGAACAATGCCGCCTTAAGTACAAGAATAGGGACTCTTCTTACCGTCGGTGCTTTGAGCATTCCCTGTGAGACCAGTATTAGTTTCCGATACACCACTGGAGGTTCAATGAATTCCTTAGACTTTCACAATAACGATGAAACACTGAAATTACATCGGAATTAAATACAAAAGGCACAATGCCGCCTTAAGTACAAGAATAGAGACTCTTCTTACAGTCGGTGCTTTGAGCATTCCCTGTGAGACCAATAATAGTATCCGATACATCACCGCAGGTTCAATCTATTCCTTGGACATACACATTCACGATGAAACACAGAAATTACATAGGAATTAAATGCAAAAGGAACAATGCCGCCTTAAATACAAGAATAGAGACTCTTCCTACCGTCGGTGCTTTGAGCATTCCCTGTGAGACCAGTATTAGTCTCCGATACACCACTGGAGGTTCAATGAATTCCTTGGACATTCACATTGACGATGAAACACTGAAATTACATCGGTATTAAATACAAAAGGCACAATGCCGCCTTAGGTACAATTATAGAGACTCTTCTTACAGTCTGTGCTTTGAGCAATCCCTGTGAGACCAGCATTAGTTTTCGCTACACCTCTGCAGGTTCAGTTTATTCCTTGGACCTTCACATTGACGATGAAACACAGAAATCGCATCGGAATTAAATACAAAACGCACAATGTCGCCTTAAATACAAGAATAGTGACTCTTCTTACAGTCGGTGCTTTGAGCATTGCCTGTGAGACCAGTAATAGTATCCGATACACCACTGCAGGTTCAATCTATTCCTTGGACATACACATTGACGATGAAACACAGAAATTACATCGGAATTAAATACAAAAGGAACAATGGCGCCTTAAGTACAAGAATAGAGACGCTTCTTACAGTCTGTGCTTTGAGCATTCCCTGTGAGACCAGTATTAGTTTCCGCTACACCTCTGCAGGTTCAGTTTATTCCTTGGACCTTCACATTGACCATGAAACACAGAAATCGCATTGGACTTAAATACAAAAGGCACAATGACGCCTTAAGTACAAGAATAGAGACCCTTCTTACAGTCGGTGCTTTGAGCAATCTCTGTGAGACCAGTAATAGTATCCGATACACCACTGTAGGTTCAATCTATTCCTTGGACATACACATTGACGATGAAACACAGTAATTACATCGGAATTAAATACAAAAGGAACAATGCCACCTTAAGTACAAGAATAGAGACTCTTCTTACCGTCGGTGCTTTGAGCATTCCCTGTGAGACCAGTATTAGTTTCCGATACACCACTGGAGGTTCAATGAATTCCTTGGACATTCACATTGACGATGAAACACTGAAATTACATCGGAATTACATACAAAAGGCACAATGCCGCCTTAAGTACAAGAATAGAGACTCTTCTTACAGTCGGTGCTTTGAGCATTTGCTGTGAGACCAGTAATAGTATCCGATACACCACTGCAGGTTCAATCTATTCCTTGGACATACACATTGACGATGAAAAACACAAATTACATCGGAATTAAATACAAAAGGAACAATGCCGCCTTAAGTACAATATTAGAGACTCTTCTTACCGTCGGTGCTTTGAGCATTCCATGTGAGACCAGTATTAGTTTCCGATACACCACTGGAAGTTCAATGAATTCCTTGGACATTCACATTGACGTTGAAACACTGAAATTACATCGGAATTATATACAAAAGTCACAATGCCGCCTTAAGTACAAGAATAGAGACTCTGCTTACAGTCTGTGCTTTGAGCATTCCCTGTGAGACCAGTATTAGCTTCTGCTACACCTCTGCAGGTTCAGTTTATTCCTTGGACCATCTCATTGACAATGAAACACAGAATTCGCATCGGAATTAAATACAAAAGGCACAATGCCGCGTTAAGTACAAGAATAGTGACTCTTCTTACAGTCGGTGATTTGAGCATTCCCTGTGAGACCAGTATTAGTTTCCGCTACACCTCTGCAGGTTCAGTTTATTCCTTGGACCTTCACATTGACGATGAAACACAGAAATGGCATCGTAATTAAATACAAAAGGCACAATGCTGCCTTAAGTGCAAGAATAGAGACTCTTCTTACAGTCGGTGCTTTGAGCATTCCCTGTGAGACAAGTATTAGTTTCCGATACACCACTACAGGTTCAATGTATTCCTTGGTCCTTCACATTGACGATGAAACACAGAAATCGCATCGGAATCAAATACAAAAGGCACAATGCCGCCTTAAGTACAAGAATAGAGACTCTTCTTACGGTCGGTGCTTTGAGCATTCCCTGTGAGACCAGTCATAGTATCCGATACACCACTGCAGGTTCAATCTATTCCTTGGACATACACATTGACGATGAAACACAGAAATGGCATCGGAATGAAATACAAAAGGCACAATGCCGCCTTAAGTACAAGAAGACAGACTCTTCTTACAGTCTGTGCTTTGAGCATTCCCTGTGAGACCAGTATTAGTTTCCGCTACACCTCTGCAGGTTCAGTTTATTGCTTGGACCTTCACATTGACGATGAAACACAGAAATCGCATCGGAATTAAATACAAAAGGCACATTGCCGTCTTAAGTACAAGAATAGTGCCTCTTCTTACAGTCGGTGCTTTGAGCAATCCCTGTGAGACCAGTATTAGTTTCCGCTACAACTCTGCAGGTGCAGTTTATTCCTTGGACCTTCACATTGACGATGAAACATAGAAATGGGATCGGAAGTAAATACAAAAGGCACAATGCTGCCTTAAGTACAAGAATAGAGACTCTTCTCACAGTCGGTGCTTTGAGCATCCCCTGTGAGACAAGTATTAGTTTCCGATACACCACTGCAGGTTCAATGTATTCCTTGGACCTTCACATTGACGATGAAACAAAGAAATCGCATCGGAATCAAATACAAAAGGCACAATGCCGCCTTAAGTACAAGAATAGTGACTCTTCTTACAGTCGGTGCTTTGAGCATTCCCTGTGAGACCAGTAATGGTATCCGAAACACCACTGCAGGTTCAATCTATTCCTTGGACATACACATTGACGATGAAACACAGAAATGGCATCGGAATTAAATACAAAAGGCACAATTCAGCCATAAGTACAAGAATAGAGACTCTTCTTACAGTCGGTGCTTTGAGCATTCCCTGTGAGACCAGTATTAGTTTCCGATACACCACTACAGGTTCAATGTATTCCTTGGACCTTCACATTGACGATGAAACACAGAAATCGCATCGGAATCAAATACAAAAGGCACAATGCCGCCTTAAGTACATGAATAGAGACTCTTCTTACAGTCGGTAATTCGAGCATTCCCTGTGAGACCAGTGATAGCATCCGATACACCACTGCAGGTTCAATCTATTCCTTGGACATACACATTGACGATGAAATACAGAAATGGAATCGGAATTAAATACAAAAGGCACAATGCCGCCTTAAGTACAAGAATAGAGACTCTTCTTACAGTCGGTGCTTTGAGCATTCCCTGTGAGACCAGTATTAGTTTCCGATACACCACGGCAGGTTCAATGTATTATTTGGACCATCACATTGACGATGAATCACAGAAATGGCATCGGAATTAAATAAAAATCGCACAAAGCCGCCTTAAGTACAAGAATAGAGAATCTTCTTCCAGTCGGTGCTTTGAGCATTCCCTGTGAGACCAGTAATAGTATCCGATACACCACTGCAGGTTCAATCTATTCCTTGGACATACACATTGACGATGTAACACAGAAATTATATCGGAATTAAATACAAAAGGAACAATGCCGCCTTAAGTACAAGAATAGAGACTCTTCTTACCGTCGGTGCTTTGAGCATTCCCTGTGAGACCAGTATTAGTTTCCGCTACACCTCTGCAGTTTCAGTTTATTCCTTGGACCTTCACATTGACGATGAAACACAATAATGGCATCGGAATTAAATACAAAAGGCACAATGCCGCCATAAGTACAAGAATAGAGACTCTTCTTACAGTCTGTGCTTTGAGCATTCCCTGTGCGACCAGTATTAGTTTCCGATACACCACTGGAGGTTCAATGAATTCCTTGGACATTCACATTGACGAAGAAACACTGAAATTACATCGGAATCAAATACAAAAGGCACAATGCCGCCTTAAGTACAAGAATAGAGACTCTTCACACAGTCGGTGCGTTGAGCATTCCCTGTGAGACCAGTAATAGTATCCGATACACCACTGCAGGTTCAATCTATTCCTTGGACATACACATTGACGATGAAACACAGAAATGGCATCGGAATTAAATACAAAAGGCACAATGCCGCCTTAAGTACAAGAATAGAGACTCTTCTTAAAGTCGGTGCTTTGAGCATTCCCTGTGAGACCAGTACAAGTTTCCGATTCACCACTGCAGGTTCAATGTATTCCTTGGACCTTCACATTGACGACAAAACACAGAAATGGCATCGGAATAAAATCCAAAACGCACAATTAAGCCTTAAGTACAAGTATAGAGACTCTTCTTACAGTCGGTGCTTTGAGCATTCCCTGTGAGACCAGTAATAGTATCCGATAAACCACTGCAGGTTCAATCTATTCCTTGGACATACACATTGACGATGAAACACAGAAATACATCGGAATTAAATAGAAAAGGAACAAGGCCGCCTTAAGTACAAGAATAGAGACTCTTCTTACCGTCGGTGCTTTGAGTATTGCCTGTGAGACCAGTATTAGTTTCCGATAGACCACTGGAGGTTAAATGAATTCCTTGGACATTCTCATTGACGATGAAACACTGAAATTACATCGGAATTAAATACAAAAGGCACAATGCCGCCTTAAGTACAAGAATAGAGGCTCTTCTTACAGTCTGTGCTTTGAGCATTCCCTGTGAGACCAGTATTAGTTTCCGCTACACCTCTGCAGGTTCAGTTTATTCCTAGGACCTTCACATTGATGATGAAACACAGAAATCGCATCGGAATTAAATACAAAAGGCACAATGCCGCCTTAAGTACAAGAATAGTGCCTCTTCTTACTGTCGGTGCTTTGAGCATTCCCTGTGAGACCAGTAATAGCATCCGATACACCACTGCTGGTTCAATCTATTCCTTGGACATACACATTGACGATGAAACACAGAAATTAGATCGGAATTAAATTCAAAAGGAACAATGCCGCCTTAAGTACAAGAATGGAGACTTTTCCTACAGTCTGTGCTTTGAGCATTCCCTATGAGACCAGTATTAGTTTCCGCAACACCTCTGCAGGTTCAGTTTATTCCTTGGACCTTCACATTGCCGACGAAACACAGAAATGGCATCGGAATTAAATACGAAAGGCACAATACAGCCTTAAGTACAAGAATAGAGACTCTTCTTGCAGTCGGTGCTTTGAGCACTCCCTGTGAGACCAGTATTAGTTTCCGATACACCACTGCAGGTTCAATGTATTCCTTGGACCTTCACATTGACGATGAAACACAGAAATCGCATCGGAATCAAATTCAAAAGGCACATGCCGCCTTAAGTACAAGAATAGAGACTCTTCTTACAGTCGGTGCTTTGAGCATTCCCTGTGAGACCAGTAATAGTATCCGATACACCACTGCAGGTTCAATCTATTCCTTGGACATACACATTGACGATAAAACACAGAAATGGCATCGGAATTAAATACAAAAGGCACAATGCCGCCTTAATTACAAGAATAGAGACTCTTCCTACAGTCGGTGCTTTGAGCATTATCTGTGAGACCACTATTAGTTTCCGATACACCACTACAGGTTCAATGTATTCCTTGGACCTTCACATTGACGATGAAACACAGAAATCGCATCGGAATCAAATACAAAAGGCACAATGCCGCCTTAAGTACAAGAATAGAGACTCTTCTTACAGTCGGTGCTTTGAGCATTCCCTGTGAGACCAGTAATAGTATCCGATACACCACTGCCGGTTCAATCTATTCCTTGGACATACACATTGACGATGAAACACAGAAATGGCATCGGAATTAAATACAAAATGCACAATGCCGCCTTAAGTACAAGAATAGAGACTCTTCCTACAGTCGGTGCTTTGAGCATTCCCTGTGAGACCACTATTAGTTTCCGATACACCACTACAGGTTCAATGTATTCCTTGGACCTTCACATTGACGATGAAACACAGAAATCGCATCGGAATCAAATAGAAAAGGCACAATGCCGCCTTAAGTTCAAGAATAGAGACTCTTCTTACAGTCGGTGCTTTGAGCATTCCCTGTGAGACCAGTAATAGTATCCGATACACCACTGCAGGTTCAATGTATTCCCTGGACCTTCACATTGACGATGAAACACAGAAATGGCATCGGAATTAAATACAAAATGCACAATGCCGCCTTAAGTACAAGAATATGGACTCTTCTTACAGTCGGTGCTTTGAGCATTCCCTCTGACACCAGTATTAGTTTCCGATACACCATTGCAGGTTCAGTGTATTCTTTGGACTTCACATTGACGATGAAACACTGAAATTACATCGGACTTAAATACTAAGGGAACAATGTCGCCTTAAGTACAAGAGTAGAGACTCTTCTTACCGTCGGTGCTTTGAGTATTACCTGTGAGACCAGTATTAGTTTCCGATACACCACTGTAGCTTCAATGTATTCCTTGGACATACACATTGACGATGAAACACTGAAATTACATCGGAATTAAATACAAAGGGCACAATGACGCCTTAACTACAAGAAGAATGAGACTTCTTAGAGTCTGTGCTTTGATCCTTTCCTGTGAGACCAGTATTAGTCTCCGATATACCACTGCAGGTTAAATGTATTCCATGGTCCTTCACATTGACGATGAAACACAGAAATCGCATCGGAATTACATACAAAAGGCACAATGGCGCCCTAAGTACA
The DNA here is from genome assembly GCF_021461395.2 of Schistocerca americana. Lineage (NCBI taxonomy): Eukaryota > Metazoa > Arthropoda > Insecta > Orthoptera > Acrididae > Schistocerca > Schistocerca americana. Next base: position 24,958,432 of record NC_060125.1, on the reverse strand, counting down.
AAAATGGAGACTCATCTTACAATCGGTACTTCGAGCATTCCCTGAGAGACCAATATTAATTTCCGTTACACCACTGCCGGTTCAATGTATTCCTTGGACCTTCACATTGACGATGAAACACAGAAATCGCAACGGAATTAAACACCAAAGGCACAATGCCTCCTTAAGTACAAGAATAGAGACTCTTCTTACCGTCGGTGCTTAGAGCATTCCCTGTAAGACCAGTATTAGTTTCCGATAAACCACTGGAGGTTCAATGAATTCCTTGGACATACATATTGACGATGATACACTAAAATTACATCGGAATTAAATAAAAAATACACAATGAGGCCTTATGTACAAGGATAGAGACTCTTCTTACAGTCGGTGCTTTGAGCATTCCCTGTGAGACCAGTATTAGTTTCCGATACACCACTGCAGGTTCAATGTATTCCTTGGACATACATATTGACGATGAAACACTGAAATTACATCGGAATTATATACAAAAGGCACAATGCCGCCATAAGTGCAAGAAGAGTGAGACTTCTTCGAGTCTGTGTTTTGATCCTTTCCTGTGCGACCCGTATTAGTTTTCGATACGCCACTGCAGGTTCAATGTATTCCTTGAACCTTCAAATTGACGATGATACACAGAATTCGCAACGGAATTAAATACAAAAGGCATGATGCCGCCTTAAGTACAAGAATACAGACTCTACTTACAGTCGGTGCTTTGAGCTTTCCCTGTGAGACCAGTATTAGTTTCCGATACACCACTGCAGGTTCAATGTATTCCTTGGACCTTCACATTGACGATGAAACACAGAAATCGCATCGGAATCAGATACAAAAGGCACAATGCCGCCTTAAGTACAAGAATAGAGACTCTTCTTACAGTCGGTGCTTTGAGCATTCCCTGTGAGACCAGTAATAGTATCCGATACACCACTGCAGGTTCAATCTATTCCTTGGACATACACATTGACTATGAAACACTGAAATACATCGGAATTAAATACAAAAGAAACAATGCCGCCATAAGTACAAGAATACAGACTCTTCTTATAGTCGGTGCTTTAAGCATTCCATGTGAGACCAGTATTAGTTTTCGATACACCACTACAGGTTCAATGTATTCCTTGGACCTTCACATTGACGATGAAACACAGAAATCGCATCGGAATTAAGTCCAAAACGCACAATGCCGCATTAAGTACAAGAATACAGACTCTACTTACAGTCGGTGCATTGAGCATTCCCTGTGAGACCAGTATTAGTTTCCTATACACATTTACAGGTTCAATGTATTCCTTGGACCTTCACATTGACAATGAAACACAGAAATCGCAACGGAATTAAATCCAAAACGCACAATGCCGCCTTAAGTACAAGAATACAGACTCTACTTACAGTCGGTGCTTTGAGCATTCCCTGTGAGACCAGTATTAGTTTCCGATACACCACTACAGGTTCAATGTATTCCTTGGACCTTCACATTGACGATGAAACACAGAAATCACATCGGAATTAAATACCAAAGGCACAATGCCCCCTTATGTACAAGAATAGAGACTCTTCTTACCGTCGGTGCTTTGAGCATTCCTGTGAGACCAGTATTAGTTTCCGATACACCACTGCAGGTTCAATGTATTCCTTGGACATACACATTGACGATGAAACACTGAAATTACATCGGAATTATATACAAAAGGCACAATGCCGCCATAAGTGCAAGAAGAGTGAGACTTCTAAGAGTCTGTGTTTTGATCCTTTCCTGTGCGACCCGTATTAGTTTTCGATACGCCACTGCAGGTTCAATGTATTCCTTGGACCTTCACATTGACGATGATACACAGAATTCGCAACGGAACTAAATACAAAAGGCACAATGCCACCTTAAGTACAAGAATAGAGACTCTTCTAATAGTCGGTGCTTTGAGGTTTCCCTGTGAGACTAGTATTAGTTTCCGATACACCTCTGCAGGTTCAATGTATTTCTTGGACCTTCACATTGTCGATTAAATACAGAAATCGCATCGGAATTAAATACAAAAGGCACAATGCCGCCTTAAGTAGAAGAATAGAGACTCTTCTTACTGTCGGTGCTTTGAGCATTCCCTGTGGGACCAGTATTAGTTTCCGAAACATCACTGCAGGTTCAGTGTATTCCTTGGACCGTCACATTGACGATGAAACACAGTAATGGCATCGGAATTAAATACAAAGGGCACAATGCCGCCTTAAGTAGAAGAATAGAGACTCTTCTTACAGTCTGTGCTTTGAGCATTCCCTGTGCGACCAGTATTAGTTTCCGATACACCACTGGAGGTTCAATGAATTCCTAGGACATTCACATTGACGATGAAACACTGAAATTACATCGGAATTAAATACAAAAGGCACAATGCCGCCTTAAGTACAAGAATAGAGACTCTTCTTACAGTCGGCGCTTTGAGCATTCCCTGTGAGACCAGTAATAGTATCCGATACACCACTGCAGGTCCAATCTATTCCTTGGACATACACATTGACGATGAAACACAGAAATTACATCGGAATTAAATACAAAAGGAACAATGCCGCCTTAAGTACAAGAATAGAGACTCTTCTTACAGTCGGTGCTTTGAGCATTCCCTGTGAGGCCAGTATTAGTTTCCGACACACCACTGGAGTTTCAATGAATTCCTTGGACATTCACATTGACGATGAAACACTGAAATAACATCGGAATGAAATAAAAAAGGCACAATACCGCCTTAAGTACAAGAATAGAGACTCTTCTTACAGTCGGTGATTTCAGCAATCCCTGTGAGACCAGTAATAGTATCCGATACACCACTGCAGGTTCAATCAATTCCTTGGACATACACATTGACGATGAAACACAGAAATTACATCGGAATTAAATACAAAAGGAACAATGCCGCCTTGAGTACAAGAACAGAGACTCTTCTTACCGTCGGTGCTTTGAACATTCCCTGTGAGACCAGTATTAGTTTCCGCTACACCTCTGCAGGTTCAGTTTATTCCTAGGACCTTCACATTGACAATGAAACACAGAAATCGCATCGGAATTAAATACAAAAGGCACAATGCCGCCTTAAGTACAAGAATAGTGACTCTTCTTACAGTCGGTGCTTCGAGCATTCCCTGTGAGACCAGTAATAGTATCCGATAAACCACTGCTGGTTCAATCTATTCCTTGACATTGACGATGAAACACAGAAATTACATCGGAATTAAATACAAAGGGCACAATGACGCTTTAATTACAAGAAGAATGAGACTTCTTAGAGTCTGTGCTTTGATCCTTTCCTGTGTGACCAGTATTAGTATCCGATATACCACTGCAGGTTAAATGTATTCCATGACGATGAAACACAGAAATCGCATCGGAATTAAACACCAAAGGCACAATGCCTCCTTAAGTAATTGAATAGAGACTCTTCTTACAGTCGGTGCTTTGAGCATTCCCTGTGAGACCAGTATTAGTTTCCGATACACCACTGCAAGTTCAATATATTCCTTGGACCTTCACATTGACGATGAAACACAGATATCGCATCGGAATCAAATTGAAAAGGCACAATGCCGCCTTAAGTACAAGAATAGAGACTCTTCTTACAGTCGGTGCTTTGAGCATTCCCTGTGAGACCAGTATTAGTTTCCGCTACACCTCTGCAGGTTCAGTTTATTCCTTGGACCTTCACATTGACGATGAAACACAGAAATCGCATGGGAATTAAATCCAAAACGCACAATGCCGCCATAAGTACAAGAATACAGACTCTACTTAAAGTCGGGGCTTTGAGCATTCCCTGTGAGACCAGTATTAGTTTCCGATACACCACTGCAGGTTCAATGTATTCCTTGGACCTTCACATTGACGATGAAACACAGAAATCGCATCGGAATCAAATACAAAAGGCACAATGCTGCCTTAAGTACAAGAATAGAGACTCTTCTTACAGTCGATGCTTTGAGCATTCCCTGTGAGACCAGTATTAGTTTCCGATACACCACTGCAGGTTCAGTGTATTCCTTGGACCTTCACATTGACGATGAAACACAGAAATCACATCGGAATCAAATACAAAAGGCACAATGCCGCCTTAAGTACAAGAATAGAGACTATTCTTACAGTCGGTGCTTTGGGCATTCCCTGTGAGACCAGTAATAGTATCCGATACACCACTCCAGGTTCTATCTATTCCTTGGACATACACATTGACGATGAAACACTGAAATTACATCGGAATTATATACAAAAGGCACAATGCCGCCATAAGTGCAAGAAGAGTGAGACTTCTTAGAGTCTGTGTTTTGATCCTTTCCTGTGCGCCCCGTATTAGTTTTCGATACGCCACTGCAGGTTCAATGTATTCCTTGGACTTTCAAATTGACGATGATACACAGAATTCGCAACGGAATTAAATACAAAAGTCACAATGCCACCTTAAGTACAGGAATAGAGACTCTTCTTATAGTCGGTGCTTTGAGGTTTCCCTGTGAGACCAGTATTAGTTTCTGATACACCTCTGCAGGTTCAATGTATTCCTTGGACCTTCACATTGACGATTAAACACAGAAATCGCATCCTAATTAAATATAAAAGGCACAATGCCGCCTTAAGTAGAAGAATAGAGACTCTTCTTACTGTATGTGCTTTGAGCATTCCCTGTGGGACCAGTATTAGTTTCCGAAACATCACTGCAGGTTCAGTGTATTCCTTGGACTTTCACATAGACGAAGAAAGACAGAAATGGCATCGGAATTAAATACAAAGGTCGCAATGCCACCTTAAGTACAAGAATAAACACTCGGTGCTTTGAGCATTCCCTGTGTGACCAGTATTAGTTTCCGATACACCACTGCAGGTTCAATGTATTCCTTGGACCTTCACATTGACGATGAAACACAGAAATCGCATCGGAATTAAGTCCAAAACGCACAATGCCGCATTAAGTACAAGAATACAGACTCTACTTACAGTCGGTGCATTGAGCATTCCCTGTGAGACCAGTATTAGTTTCCTATACACATTTACAGGTTCAATGTATTCCTTGGACCTTCACATTGACAATGAAACACAGAAATCGCAACGGAATTAAATCCAAAACGCACAATGCCGCCTTAAGTACAAGAATACAGACTCTACTTACAGTCGGTGCTTTGAGCATTCCCTGTGAGACCAGTATTAGTTTCCGATACACCACTACAGGTTCAATGTATTCCTTGGACATACACATTGACGATGAAACACTGAAATTACATCGGAATTATATACAAAAGGCACAATGCCGCCATAAGTGCAAGAAGAGTGAGACTTCTAAGAGTCTGTGTTTTGATCCTTTCCTGTGCGACCCGTATTAGTTTTCGATACGCCACTGCAGGTTCAATGTATTCCTTGGACCTTCACATTGACGATGATACACAGAATTCGCAACGGAACTAAATACAAAAGGCACAATGCCACCTTAAGTACAAGAATAGAGACTCTTCTAATAGTCGGTGCTTTGAGGTTTCCCTGTGAGACTAGTATTAGTTTCCGATACACCTCTGCAGGTTCAATGTATTTCTTGGACCTTCACATTGTCGATTAAATACAGAAATCGCATCGGAATTAAATACAAAAGGCACAATGCCGCCTTAAGTAGAAGAATAGAGACTCTTCTTACTGTCGGTGCTTTGAGCATTCCCTGTGGGACCAGTATTAGTTTCCGAAACATCACTGCAGGTTCAGTGTATTCCTTGGACCGTCACATTGACGATGAAACTCAGTAATGGCATCGGAATTAAATACAAAGGGCACAATGCCGCCTTAAGTAGAAGAATAGAGACTCTTCTTACAGTCTGTGCTTTGAGCATTCCCTGTGCGACCAGTATTAGTTTCCGATACACCACTGGAGGTTCAATGAATTCCTAGGACATTCACATTGACGATGAAACACTGAAATTACATCGGAATTAAATACAAAAGGCACAATGCCGCCTTAAGTACAAGAATAGAGACTCTTCTTACAGTCGGCGCTTTGAGCATTCCCTGTGAGACCAGTAATAGTATCCGATACATCACTGCAGGTCCAATCTATTCCTTGGACATACACATTGACGATGAAACACAGAAATTACATCGGAATTAAATACAAAAGGAACAATGCCGCCTTAAGTACAAGAATAGAGACTCTTCTTACAGTCGGTGCTTTGAGCATTCCCTGTGAGGCCAGTATTAGTTTCCGACACACCACTGGAGTTTCAATGAATTCCTTGGACATTCACATTGACGATGAAACACTGAAATAACATCGGAATGAAATAAAAAAGGCACAATACCGCCTTAAGTACAAGAATAGAGACTCTTCTTACAGTCGGTGATTTCAGCAATCCCTGTGAGACCAGTAATAGTATCCGATACACCACTGCAGGTTCAATCAATTCCTTGGACATACACATTGACGATGAAACACAGAAATTACATCGGAATTAAATGCAAAAGGAACAATGCCGCCTTAAGTACAAGAACAGAGACTCTTCTTACCGTCGGTGCTTTGAGCATTCCCTGTGAGACCAGTATTAGTTTCCGCTACACCTCTGCAGGTTCAGTTTATTCCTAGGACCTTCACATTGACAATGAAACACAGAAATCGCATCGGAATTAAATACAAAAGGCACAATGCCGCCTTAAGTACAAGAATAGTGACTCTTCTTACAGTCGGTGCTTCGAGCATTCCCTGTGAGACCAGTAATAGTATCCGATAAACCACTGCTGGTTCAATCTATTCCTTGACATTGACGATGAAACACAGAAATTACATCGGAATTAAATACAAAAGGATAAATGCCGCCTTAAGTACAAGAATAGAGACTCTTCTTACAGTCTGTGCATTGGACATTCCCTGTGAGACCAGTATTAGTTTCCGCTACACCTCTGCAGGTTCAGTTTATTACTTGGACCTTCACATTGCCGATGAAACGCAGAAATGGCATCGGAATTAAATATTAAAGGCACAATGCAGCCTTAAGTACAAGAATAGAGACTCTTCTTACAGTCGGTGCTTTGAGAATTCCCTGCGAGACCAGTATTAGTTTCCGATACACCACTGCAAGTTCAATGTATTCCTTGGACCTTCACATTGACGATGAAACACAGAAATCGCATCGGAATCAAATTGAAAAGGCACAATGCCGCCTTAAGTACAAGAATAGAGACTCTTCTTACAGTCGGTGCTTTGAGCATTCCCTGTGAGACCAGTAATAGTATCCGATACACCACTGCAGGTTCAATCTATTCCTTGGACATACACATTGACGATAAAACACAGAAATGGCATCGGAATAAAATTCAAAAGGCTCAATGCCGCCTTAAGTACAAGAATAGAGACTGTTCTTACAGTCGGTGCTTTGAGCATTCCCTGTGAGACCAGTATTAGTTTCCGCTACACCTCTGCAGGTTCAGTTTATTCCTTGGACCTTCACATTGACGATGAAACACAGAAATGGCATCGGAATTAAATTCAAAAGGCACAATGTCGCCTTAAGTACAAGAATAGAGACTCTTCTTACAGTCGGTGCTTAGAGCATTCCCTGTGGACCAGTATTAGTTTCCGATACACCACTGCAGGTTCAATGTATTCCTTGGACCTTCAAATTGACGATGAAACACAGAAATCACATCGGAATTAAATCCAAAACGCACAATACCGCCTTAAGTACAAGAATACAGACTTTACTTACAGTCGGTGCTCTGAGCATTCCCTGTGAGACCAGTATTAGTTTCCGATACACCACTGCAGGTTCAATGTATTCCTTGGACCTTCACATTGACGATGAAACACAGAAATCGCATCGGAATCAAATACAAAAGGCACAATGCCGCCTTAAGTACAAGAATAGAGACTCTTCTTACAGTCGGTGCTTTGAGCATTCCCCGTGAGACCAGTAATAGTATCCGATACACCACTGCAGGTTCAAATTATTCCTTGGACATACACATTGACGATGAAACACTGAAATTACACCGGACTTAAATACAAAAGGAAGAATGTCGCCTTAAGTACAAGAGTACAGACTCTTCTTACCGTCGGTGCTTTGAGCATTCCCTGTGAGACCAGTATTAGTTTCCGATACACCACTGTAGGTTCAATGTATTCCTTGGACATACACATTGACGATGAAACACTGAAATTACATCGGAATTAAATACAAAGGGCACAATGACGCTTTAATTACAAGAAGAATGAGACTTCTTAGAGTCTGTGCTTTGATCCTTTCCTGTGTGACCAGTATTAGTATCCGATAAACCACTGCAGGTTAAATGTATTCCATGACGATGAAACACAGAAATCGCATCGGAATTAAACACCAAAGGCACAATGCCTCCTTAAGTAATTGAATAGAGACTCTTCTTACAGTCGGTGCTTTGAGCATTCCCTGTGAGACCAGTATTAGTTTCCGATACACCACTGCAAGTTCAATATATTCCTTGGACCTTCACATTGACGATGAAACACAGATATCGCATGGGAATCAAATTGAAAAGGCACAATGCCGCCTTAAGTACAAGAATAGAGACTCTTCTTACAGTCGGTGCTTTGAGCATTCCCTGTGAGACCAGTATTAGTTTCCGCTACACCTCTGCAGGTTCAGTTTATTCCTTGGACCTTCACATTGACGATGAAACACAGAAATCGCATGGGAATTAAATCCAAAACGCACAATGCCGCCATAAGTACAAGAATACAGACTCTACTTAAAGTCGGGGCTTTGAGCATTCCCTGTGAGACCAGTATTAGTTTCCGATACACCACTGCAGGTTCAATGTATTCCTTGGACCTTCACATTGACGATGAAACACAGAAATCGCATCGGAATCAAATACAAAAGGCACAATGCTGCCTTAAGTACAAGAATAGAGACTCTTCTTACAGTCGATGCTTTGAGCATTCCCTGTGAGACCAGTATTAGTTTCCGATACACCACTGCAGGTTCAGTGTATTCCTTGGACCTTCACATTGACGATGAAACACAGAAATCACATCGGAATCAAATACAAAAGGCACAATGCCGCCTTAAGTACAAGAATAGAGACTATTCTTACAGTCGGTGCTTTGGGCATTCCCTGTGAGACCAGTAATAGTATCCGATACACCACTCCAGGTTCTATCTATTCCTTGGACATACACATTGACGATGAAACACTGAAATTACATCGGAATTATATACAAAAGGCACAATGCCGCCATAAGTGCAAGAAGAGTGAGACTTCTTAGAGTCTGTGTTTTGATCCTTTCCTGTGCGCCCCATATTAGTTTTCGATACGCCACTGCAGGTTCAATGTATTCCTTGGACTTTCAAATTGACGATGATACACAGAATTCGCAACGGAATTAAATACAAAAGTCACAATGCCACCTTAAGTACAGGAATAGAGACTCTTCTTATAGTCGGTGCTTTGAGGTTTCCCTGTGAGACCAGTATTAGTTTCTGATACACCTCTGCAGGTTCAATGTATTCCTTGGACCTTCACATTGACGATTAAACACAGAAATCGCATCCTAATTAAATATAAAAGGCACAATGCCGCCTTAAGTAGAAGAATAGAGACTCTTCTTACTGTATGTGCTTTGAGCATTCCCTGTGGGACCAGTATTAGTTTCCGAAACATCACTGCAGGTTCAGTGTATTCCTTGGACTTTCACATAGACGAAGAAACACAGAAATGGCATCGGAATTAAATACAAAGGTCGCAATGCCACCTTAAGTACAAGAATAAACACTCGGTGCTTTGAGCATTCCCTGTGTGACCAGTATTAGTTTCCGATACACCACTGCAGGTTCAATGTATTCCTTGGACATACACATTGACGAAGAAACACTGAAATTACATCGGAATTAAATACAAAAGGCACAATGCCACCATAAGTGCAAGAAGAGTGAGACTTCTTAGAGACTGTGTTTTGATATTTTCCAGTGCGACCCGTACTAGTTTCCGATACGCCACTGCAGGATAAATGTATTCCTTGACCCTTCACATTGACGATTAAACACAGAAATCGCATCGGAATTAAATACAAAAGGCACAACGCCGCCTTAAGTACAAGAATAGAGTTTCTTCTTACGGTCGGTGTTTGAGCATTCCCTGTAAGACCAGTATTAGTTTCCGATACGCCACTGGAGGTTCAATGTATTCCTTGGACATTCACATTGACGATGAACCACTGAAATTACGTCGGAATTAAATACAAAAGGCACAATGCCGCCATAAGTGCAAGAAGAGAGAGACTTCTTAGAGTCTGTGTTTTGATCCTCTCCTGTGCGACCCGTATTAGTTTCCGATACGCCACTGCAGGTTCAATGCATTCCTTGGACCTTCACATTGACGTTGAAACACAGAAATCACATCGGAATTAAATACAAAAGGCACAATGCCGCCCTAAGTACAAAAATATAGTCTCTTCTCACAGTCGGTGCTTCGAGTATTCCCTGTGAGACCAGTATTAGTTTCCGATTCACCACTGGAGGTTCAATGTATTCCTTGGACATTCACATTGACGATGAAACACTGACATTACATCGGAATTAAATACAAAAGGCACAATGATGCCTTAAGTATAAGAATAGAGACTCTTCTAACAGTCGGTGCTTTGAGCATTCCCAGTAAGACCAGTATTAGTTTCCGATACACCACAGCAGGTACAATGTATTCCTTCGACCTTCACATTGACGATGAAACAAAGAAATTGCATCGGAATTAAATACAAAAGCCACAATGCCGCCTTAAGTACATGAATAGAGACTCTTCTTACTGTCGGTGCTTTGAGCATTCCCTGTGAGTCCAGTATTAGTTTCCGATACACCACTGCAGGATCAATGTATTCCGTGGACATTCACATTGACTATGAAACACTAAAATTACATCGGAATTAAATACAAAGGGCACAATGCCGCCATAAGTGCAAGAAGAGTGAGATTTCTTACAGTCTGTGATTTGACCCTTTCCTGTGCGACCCGTATTAGTTTCCGATACGCCACTGCAGGTTCTATGTATTCCTTGGACCATCACATTGACGATTAAACACAGAAATCGCATCGGAATTAAATACAAAAGGCACAATGCCTCCTTAAGTACATGAATAGAGACTCTTCTTACTGTCGGTGCTTTGAGCATTCCCTGTGAGACCAGTATTAGTTTCCGATACACCACTGCAGGTTCAATGTATTCCTTGGACATACACATTGACGATGAAACACTGGACCTACATCGGAATTAAATACAAAAGGCAAATTGCCGCCATAAGTGCAAGAAGAGTGAGACTTCTTAGAGTCTGTGTTTTGATCCTTTCCTGTGCGACCCGTATTAGTTTTCGATACGCCACTGCAGGTTCAATTTATTCCTTGGACCTTCAAATTGACGATGATACACAGAATAGAGACTCTTCTTACAGTCGGTGCTTTGAGCATTCCCTGTGAGAGCAGTATTAGTTTTCGATACGCCACTGCAGGTTCAATGTATTCCTTGAACATTCAAATTGACGATGATACACAGAATTCGTAACGGAATTAAATACAAAAGGCACAATGCCGCCTTAAGTACAAGAATACAGACTCTACTTACAGTCGGTGCTTTGAGCATTCCCTGTGAGACAAGTATTAGTTTCCGATACACCACTGCAGGTTCAATGTATTCCTTGGACCTTCACATTGACGATGAAACACAGAAATCGCATCGGAATCAAATACAAAAGGCACAATGCCGCCTTAAGTACAAGAATAGAGACTCTTCTTACAGTCGGTGCTTTGAGTATTCCCTGTGAGACCAGTAATAGTATCCGATACACCATTGCAGGTTCAATCTATTCCTTGGACATACACATTGACGACGAAACACTGAAATTACATCGGAATTAAATACAAAAGGAACAATGCCGCCTTAAGTACAAGAAAAGAGACTCTTCTTACAGTCAGTGCTTTGAGCATTCCCTGTGAGACCAGTATTAGTTTCCGATACACCACTGCAGGTTCAATGTATCCCTTGGACCTTCACATTGACGATGAAACACAGAAATCGCATCGGAATTAAATACAAAAGTAAAAATGCCGCCTTAAGTACAAGAATAGAGACTATTCTTACAGTCGGTGCTTTGAGCATTCCCTGTGAGACCAGTAATAGTATCCGATACACCACTGCAGGTTCAATCTATTCCTTGGACATACACATTGACGATGAAACACTGAAATACATCGGAATTAAATACAAATGAAACAATGCCGCCTTAAGTACAAGAATACAGACTCTTCTTACAGTCGGTGCTTTAAGCATTCCATGTGAGACCAGTATTAGTTTTCGATACACCACTACAGGTTCAATGTATTCCTTGGACCTTGACATTGACGATGTAACACAGAAATCGCATCGGAATTAAATCCAAAACGCACAATGCCACCTTAAGTACAAGAATACAGACTATATTTACAGTCGGTGCATTGAGCATTCCCTGTGAGACCAGTATTAGATTCCTATACACCACTACAGGTTCAATGAATTCCTTGGACCTTCACATTGACAATGAAACACAGAAATCGCAACGGAATTAAATCCAAAACGCACAATGCCGCCTTAACTACAAGATTACAGACTCTACTTACAATCGGTTGTTTGAGCATTCCCTGTGAGACCAGTATTAGTTTCCGATACACAACTGCAGGTTCAATGTATTCCTTGGACCTTCACGTTGACGATGAAACACAGAAATCACATCGGAATGAAATACTAAAGGCACAATGCCGCCTTATGTACAAGAATAGAGGCTCTTCTTACCGTCGGTGCTTTGAGCATTCCCTGTGAGACCAGTATTAGATTCCGATACACCACTGCCGGTTCAATGTATTCCTTGTACATACACATTGACGATGAAACATTGAAATTACATCGGAATTATATACAAAAGGCACAATGCCGCCATAAGTGCAAGAAGAGTGAGACTTCTTAGAGTCTGTGTTATGATCCTTTCCTGTGCGACCCGTATTAGTTTTCGATACGCCACTGCAGGTTCAATTTATTCCTTGGACCTTCAAATTGACGATGATACACAGAATTCGCAACGGAATTAAATACAAAAGGCACAATGCCACCTTAAGTACAAGAATAGAGACTCTTCTTATAGTCGGTGCTTTGAGGTTTCCCTGTGAGACCAGTATTAGTTTCCGATACACCTCTGCAGGATCAATGTATTCCTTGGACCTTCACATTGACGATTAAACACAGAAATCGCATCGGAATTAAATACAAAAGGAACAATGTCGCCTTAAGTAGAAGAATAGAGACTCTTCTTACTGTCGGTGCTTTGAGCATTCCCTGTGGGACCAGTATTAGTTTCCGGAACATCACTGCAGGTTCAGTGTATTCCTTGGACATTCACATTGACGATGAAACACAGAAATGGCATCGGAATTAAATACAAAGGTCACAATGCCGTTTTAAGTACAAGAATAAACACTCGGTGCTTTGAGCAATCCCTGTGTGACCAGTATTAGTTTCCGATACACCACTGCAGGTTCAATGCATTCCTAGGACCTTCACATTGACGATGAAACACAGAAATCGCATCGGAATTACATACAAAAGGCACAATGCCGAACTAAGTACAAGAATATAGTCTCTTCTCACAGTCGGTGCTTCGAGTATTCCCTGTGAGACCAGTATTAGTTTCCGATACACCACTGCAGGTTCAATGTATTCCTTGGACATACACATTGACTATGAAACACTAAAATTACATCGGAATTAAATACAAATGGCACAATGCCGTCATAAGTGCAAGAAGAGTGAGATTGCTTAGAGTCTGTGATTTGACCCTTTCCTGTGCGACCCGTATTAATTTCCGATACGCCACTGCAGGTTCTATGTATTGCTTGGACCACCACATTGACGATTAAACACAGAAATCGCATCGGAATTAAATACAAAAGGCACAATGCCGCCTTAAGTACAAGAATAGACACTCTTCTTACAGTCGGTGCTTTGAGCATTCCCTGTGAGCCCAGTATTAGTTTCCGATTCACCACTGGAGGTTCAATGTATTCCTTGGACATTCACATTGACGATGAAACACCGAAATTACATCGGAATTAAATAAAAAAGGCACAATGATGCCATAAGTATAAGAATAGAGACTCTTCTAACAGTCGGTGCTTTGAGCATACCCAGGAAGACCAGTATTAGTTTCCGATACACCACAGCAGGTTCTATGTATTCCTTCGACCTTCACATTGACGATGAAACACAGAAATTGCATCGGAATTAAATACAAAAGCCACAATGCCGCCTTAAGTACAAGAATAGAGACTCTTCTTACTGTCGGTGCTTTGAGCATTCCCTGTGAGACCAGTATTAGTTTCCTATACACCACTGCAGGTTCAATGTATTCCTTAGACATACACATTGACGATGAAACACTGGACCTACATCGGAATTAAATACAAAAGGGAAAATGCCGCCATAAGTGCAAGAAGAGTGAGACTTCTTAGAGTCTGTGTTTTGATCCTTTCCTGTGCGACCCGTATCAGATTTCGATACGCCACTGCAGCTTCAATGTATACCTTGGACCTTCAAATTGGCGCTGAAACACAGAAATCGCATCGGAATTAAATACAAAAGACACAATACCGCCTTAAATTCAAGAATAGAGACTCTTCTTGCAGTCGGTGCTTTGAGCATTCCCTGTGAGAGCAGTATTAGTTTCCGATACACCACTGCAGGTTCAATGTACTCCTTGGACCTTCTCATTGACGATTAAACACAGAAATCACATCGGAATTAAATAGAAAAGGCACAATGCCGCCTTAAGTACAAAAATAGAGACTCTTCTTACAGTCGGTGTTTTGAGCATTCCCTGCGAGACCAGTATTAGTTTCCGATACACCACTGTAGGTTCTGTGTATTCCTTGGACCTTCACATTGACGATGAAACACAGAAATGGCATCGGAATTAAATACAAAAGGCACAATGCCGCATTAAGTACAGGAATAAACACTCTTCTTACAGTCAGTGCTTTGAGCATTCCCTGTGAGACCAGTATTAGTTTCCGATACACCACTGCAGGTTCAATGTATTCCTTCGACATACACATTGACGATGAAACACTGAAATTACATCGGAATTAAATACAAAAGGCACAATGCCGCCATAAGTGCAAGAACAGTGAGACTTCTTAGTGTCGGTGTTTGATCCTTTCCTTTGCGACCCGTATTAGTTTTCGATACGCTACTGCAGGTTAAATGTATTCCTTGGACTTTCAAATTGACGATGAAACACAGAAATCGCATCGCAATTAAATACAAAAGGCACAATGCCACCTTAAGTACAAGAACCGAGACTCTTCTTTCAGTCGGTGCTTTGAGCATTCCCTGTGAGACCAGTATAAGTTTCCGATACACCGCTGCAGGTTCAATGTATTCCTTGGACCTTCACATTGACGATTAAACACAGAAATCACATCGGAATGAAATACAAAAAGAACAATGCCGCCTTAAGTACAAGAATAGAGACTCTTCTTACAGTCGGTGCTTTGAGCATTCCCTGTGAGACCAGTATTAGTTTCCGCTACACCACTGCTGGTTCAATATATTCGTTGGACCTTCACATTGACGATAAAGCACAGAAATCGCATCGGAATTAAATACAAAAGGAACAATGCCGCCTTAAGTACAAGAATAGAGACTCTTCTTACGGTCGGTGCTTTGAGCATTCCGTGTGAGACCAGTATTAGTTTCCGATATACCACTGGAGGTTCAATGTATTCCTTGGACATTCACATTGTCGATGAAACACTGAAATTACATCGGAATTAAATACAAAAGGCACAATGATGCCTTAAGTACAAGAATAGAGACTCTTCTAACAGTCGGTGTATTCAGCATTCCCTGTAAGACCAGTATTAGTTTCCGATACACCACTGCAGGTTCAATGTATTCCTTCGACATACACATTGACGATGAAACACTGAAATTACATCGGAATTAAATACAAAAGGCACAATGCAGCCATAAGTGCAAGAAGAGTGAGACTTCTTAAAGTCTGTGTTTTGATCCTTACCTGTGCGACTCGTATTAGTTTCCGATACGCCACTGCAGGTTCAATGTATTCCTTGGACCTTCACATTGTCGATGAAATACAGGAATCGCATCGGAATTAAATACAAAAGGCACAATTCCGCCTTAAGTACAAGAATAGAGACTCCTCTTACTGTCGGTGTTTTGAGCATTCCCTGTGAGACCAATATTAGTATCCGATACAATACTGCAGGATAATTGTATTCCTTGGACATACACATTGACGATGAAACACTGGACCTACATCGGAATTAAATACAAAAGGCAAATTGCCGCCATAAGTGCAAGAAGAGTGAGACTTCTTAGAGTCTGTGTTTTGATCCTTTCCTGTGCGACCCGTATTAGTTTTCGATACGCCACTGCAGCTTCAATGTATTCCTTGGACCTTCAAATTGACGATGAAACATAGAAATCGCATCGGAATTAAATACAAAAGGCACAATACCTCCTTAAATTCAAGAATAGAGACTCTTCTTACAGTCGGTGCTTTGAGCATTCCCTGTGAGAGCAGTATTAGTTTTCGATACGCCACTGCAAGTTCAATGTATTGCTTGAACCTTCAAATTGACGATGATACACAGAATTCGCAACGGAATTAAATACAAAAGGCACAATGCCGCCCTAAGTACAAGAATACAGACTCTACTTTCAGTCGGTGCTTTGAGCATTCCCTGTGAGACAAGTATTAGTTTCCGATACACCACTGCAGGTTCAATGTATTCCTTGGACCTTCACATTGACGATGAAACACAGAAATCACATCGGAATCAAATACAAAAGGCACAATGCCGCCTTAAGTACAAGAATAGAGACTCTTCTTACAGTCGGTGCTTTGAGTATTCCCTGTGAGACCAGTAATAGTATCCGATACACCACTGCAGGTTCAATCTATCCCTTGGACATACACATTGACGATAAAACACAGAAATGGCATCGGAATTAAATACAAAAGGCACAATGCCGCCTTAAGTACAAGAATAGAGACTCTTCTTACAGTCGGTGCTTTGAGCATTCCCTGTGAGACCAGTATTAGTTTCCGCTACACCTCTGCAGGTTCAGTTTATTCCTTGGACCTTCACATTGACGATGAAACACAGAAATTACATCGGAATTAAGTACAAAAGGCACAATGCCACCATAAGTGCAAGAAGAGTGAGACTTCTTAGAGACTGTGTTTTGATATTTTCCTGTGCGACCCGTACTAGTTTCCGATACGCCACTGCAGGATAAATGTATTCCTTCACCCTTCACATTGACGATTAAACACAGAAATCGCATCGTAATTAAATACAAAAGGCACAACGCCGCCTTAAGTACAAGAATAGAGTCTTTTCTTACGGTCGGTGTTTGAGCATTCCCTGTAAGACCAGTATTAGTTTCCGATACGCCACTGGAGGTTCAATGTATTCCTTGGACATTCACATTGACGATGAAACACTGAAATTACATCGGAATTAAATACAAAAGGCACAATGATGCCTTAAGTACAAGAATAGAGACTCTTCTAACAGTCGGTGTATTCAGCATTCCCTGTAAGACCAGTATTAGTTTCCGATACACCACTGCAGGTTCAATGTATTCCTTCGACATACACATTGACGATGAAACACTGAAATTACATCGGAATTAAATACAAAAGGCACAATGCAGCCATAAGTGCAAGAAGAGTGAGACTTCTTAAAGTCTGTGTTTTGATCCTTACCTGTGCGACTCGTATTAGTTTCCGATACGCCACTGCAGGTTCAATGTATTCCTTGGACCTTCACATTGTCGATGAAATACAGGAATCGCATCGGAATTAAATACAAAAGGCACAATTCCGCCTTAAGTACAAGAATAGAGACTCTTCTTACTGTCGGTGTTTTGAGCATTCCCTGTGAGACCAATATTAGTATCCGATACAATACTGCAGGATAATTGTATTCCTTGGACATACACATTGACGATGAAACACTGGACCTACATCGGAATTAAATACAAAAGGCAAATTGCCGCCATAAGTGCAAGAAGAGTGAGACTTCTTAGAGTCTGTGTTTTGATCCTTTCCTGTGCGACCCGTATTAGTTTTCGATACGCCACTGCAGCTTCAATGTATTCCTTGGACCTTCAAATTGACGATGAAACATAGAAATCGCATGGGAATTAAATACAAAAGGCACAATACCTCCTTAAATTCAAGAATAGAGACTCTTCTTACAGTCGGTGCTTTGAGCATTCCCTGTGAGAGCAGTATTAGTTTTCGATACGCCACTGCAAGTTCAATGTATTGCTTGAACCTTCAAATTGACGATGATACACAGAATTCGCAACGGAATTAAATACAAAAGGCACAATGCCGCCTTAAGTACAAGAATACAGACTCTACTTTCAGTCGGTGCTTTGAGCATTCCCTGTGAGACAAGTATTAGTTTCCGATACACCACTGCAGGTTCAATGTATTCCTTGGACCTTCACATTGACGATGAAACACAGAAATCGCATCGGAATCAAATACAAAAGGCACAATGCCGCCTTAAGTACAAGAATAGAGACTCTTCTTACAGTCGGTGCTTTGAGTATTCCCTGTGAGACCAGTAATAGTATCCGATACACCATTGCAGGTTCAATCTATTCCTCGGACATACACATTGACGACGAAACACTGAAATTACATCGGAATTAAATACAAAAGGAACAATGCCGCCTTAAGTACAAGAAAAGAGACTCTTCTTACAGTCAGTGCTTTGAGCATTCCCTGTGAGACCAGTATTAATTTCCGATACACCACTGCAGGTTCAATGTATCCCTTGGACCTTCACATTGACGATGAAACACAGAAATCGCATCGGAATTAAATACAAAAGGCACAATGCCGCCTTAAGTACAAGAATAGAGACTATTCTTACAGTCGGTGCTTTGAGCATTCCCTGTGAGACCAGTAATAGTATCCGATACACCACTGCAGGTTCAATCTATCCCTTGGACATACACATTGACGATAAAACACAGAAATGGCATCGGAATTAAATACAAAAGGCACAATGCCGCCTTCGCCTTAAGTACAAGAATAGAGACTCTTCTTACAGTCGGTGCTTTGAGCATTCCCTGTGAGACCAGTATTAGTTTCCGCTACACCTCTGCAGGTTCAGTTTATTCCTTGGACCTTCACATTGACGATGAAACACAGAAATGGCAGCGGAATTAAATTCAAAAGGCACAATGTCGCCTTAAGTACAAGAATAGAGACTCTTCTTACAGTCGGTGCTTTGAGCATTCCCTGTGAGACCAGTATTAGTTTCCGATACACCACTGCAGGTTCAATGTATTCCTTGGACCTTCACATTGACGATGAAACACAGAAATCGCATGGGAATTAAATCCAAAACGCACAATGCCGCCTTAAGTACAAGAATACACACTCTACTTACAGTCGGTGCTTTGAGCATTCCCTGTGAGACCAGTATTAGTTTCCGATACACCACTGCAGGTTCAATGTATTCCTTGGACCTTCACATTGACGATGAAACACAGAAATCGCATCGGAATCAAATACAAAAGGCACAATGCTGCCTTAAGTACAAGAATAGAGACTCTTCTTACAGTCGGTGCTTTGAGCATTCCCTGTGAGACCAGTATTAGTTTCCGATACACCACTGCAGGTTCAGTGTATTTCTTGGACCTTCACATTGACGATGAAACACAGACATCACATCGGAATCAAATACAAAAGGCACAATGCCGCCTTAAGTACAAGAATAGAGACTATTCTTACAGTCGGTGCTTTGTGCATTCCCTGTGGGACCAGTATTAGTTTCCGAAACATCACTGGAGGTTCAGTGTATTCCTTGGACTTTCACATAGACGAAGAAACACAGAAATGGCATCGGAATTAAATACAAAGTTCGCAATGCCACCTTAAGTACAAGAATAAACACTCGGTGCTTTGAGCATTCCCTGTGTGACCAGTATTAGTTTCCGATACACCACTGCAGGTTCAATGTATTCCTTGGACATACACATTGACGAAGAAACACTGAAATTACATCGGAATTAAGTACAAAAGGCACAATGCCACCATAAGTGCAAGAAGAGTGAGACTTCTTAGAGACTGTGTTTTGATATTTTCCTGTGCGACCAGTACTAGTTTCCGATGCGCCACTGCAGGATAAATGTATTCCTTCACCCTTCACATTGACGATTAAACACAGAAATCGCATCGGAATTAAATACAAAAGGCACAACGCCGCCTTAAGTACAAGAATAGAGTCTTTTCTTACGGTCGGTGTTTGAGCATTCCCTGTAAGACCAGTATTAGTTTCCGATACGCCACTGGAGGTTCAATGTATTCCTTGGACATTCACATTGACGATGAAACACTGAAATTACGTCGGAATTAAATACAAAAGGCACAATGCCGCCATAAGTGCAAGAAGAGAGAGACTTCTTAGAGTCTGTGTTTTGATCCTCTCCTGTGCGACCCGTATTAGTTTTCGATACGCCACTGCAGGATCAATGTATTCCTTTGTCCTTCACATTGACGATTAAACACAGAAATCGCATCGGAATTAAATACAAAAGGCACAATGCCGCCCTAAGTACAAGAATACAGTTTCTTCTCACAGTCGGTGCTTCGAGTATTCCCTGTGAGACCAGTATTAGTTTCCGATACACCACTGCAGGATCAATGTATTCCTTGGACATTCACATTGACTATGAAACACTAAAATTACATCGGAATTAAATACAAAGGGCACAATGCCGCCATAAGTGCAAGAAGAGTGAGATTTCTTACAGTCTGTGATTTGACCCTTTCCTGTGCGACCCGTATTAGTTTCCGATACGCCACTGCAGGTTCTATGTATTCCTTGGACCATCACATTGACGATTAAACACAGAAATCGCATCGGAATTAAATACAAAAGGCACAATGCCGCCTTAAGTACAGGAATAAAGACTCTTCTTACTGTCGGTGCTTTGAGCATTCCCTGTGAGACCAGTATTAGTTTCCGATACACCACTGCAGGTTCAATGTATTCCTTGGACATACACATTGACGATGAAACACTGGACCTACATCGGAATTAAATACAAAAGGCAAATTGCCGCCATAAGTGCAAGAAGAGTGAGACTTCTTAGAGTCTGTGTTTTGATCCTTTCCTGTGCGACCCGTATTAGTTTTCGATACGCCACTGCAGGTTCAATTTATTCCTTGGACCTTCAAATTGACGATGATACACAGAATTCGCAACGGAATTAAATACAAAAGGCACAATGCCACCTTAAGTACAAGAATAGAGACTCTTCTTATAGTCGGTGCTTTGAGGTTTCCCTGTGAGACCAGTATTAGTTTCCGATACACCTCTGCAGGATCAATGTATTCCTTGGACCTTCACATTGACGATTAAACACAGAAATCGCATCGGAATTAAATACAAAAGGAACAATGTCGCCTTAAGTAGAAGAATAGAGACTCTTCTTACTGTCGGTGCTTTGAGCATTCCCTGTGGGACCAGTATTAGTTTCCGGAACATCACTGCAGGTTCAGTGTATTCCTTGGACATTCACATTGACGATGAAACACAGAAATGGCATCGGAATTAAATACAAAGGTCACAATGCCGTTTTAAGTACAAGAATAAACACTCGCTGCTTTGAGCAATCCCTGTGTGACCAGTATTAGTTTTCGATACACCACTGCAGGTTCAATGCATTCCTAGGACCTTCAAATTGACGATGAAACACAGAAATCGCATCGGAATTAAATACAAAAGGCACAATACCTCCTTAAATTCAAGAATAGATACTCTTCTTACAGTCGGTGCTTTGAGCATTCCCTGTGAGAGCAGTATTAGTTTTCGATACGCCACTGCAGGTTCAATGTATTCCTTGAACCTTCAAATTGACGATGATACACAGAATTCGTAACGGAATTAAATACAAAAGGCACAATGCCGCCTTAAGTACAAGAATACAGACTCTACTTACAGTCGGTGCTTTGAGCATTCCCTGTGAGACAAGTATTAGTTTCCGATACACCACTGCAGGTTCAATGTATTCCTTGGACCTTCACATTGACGATGAAACACAGAAATCGCATCGGAATCAAATACAAAAGGCACAATGCCGCCTTAAGTACAAGAATAGAGACTCTACTTACAGTCGGTGCTTTGAGTATTCCCTGTGAGACCAGTAATAGTATCCGATACACCATTGCAGGTTCAATCTATTCCTTGGACATACACATTGACGACGAAACACGGAAATTACATCGGAATTAAATGCAAAAGGAACAATGCCGCCATAAGTACAAGAAAAGAGACTCTTCTTACAGTCAGTGCTTTGAGCATTCCCTGTGAGACCAGTATTAGTTTCCGATACACCACTGCAGGTTCAATGTATCCCTTGGACCTTCACATTGACGATGAAACACAGAAATCGCATCGGAATTAAATACAAAAGGCACAATGCCGCCTTAAGTACAAGAAAAGAGACGATTCTTACAGTCGGTGCTTTGAGCATTCCCTGTGAGACCAGTAATAGTATCCGATACACCACTGCAGGTTCAATCTATTCCTTGGACATACACATTGACGATGAAACACTGAAATACATCGGAATTAAATACAAATGAAACAATGCCGCCTTAAGTACAAGAATACAGACTCTTCTTACAGTCGGTGCTTTAAGCATTCCATGTGAGACCAGTATTAGTTTTCGATACACCACTACAGGTTCAATGTATTCCTTGGACCTTGACATTGACGATGTAACACAGAAATCGCATCGGAATTAAATCCAAAACGCACAATGCCACCTTACGTACAAGAATACAGACTATATTTACAGTCGGTGCATTGAGCATTCCCTGTGAGACCAGTATTAGATTCCTATACACCACTACAGGTTCAATGTATTCCTTGGACCTTCACATTGACAATGAAACACAGAAATCGCAACGGAATTAAATCCAAAACGCACAATGCCGCCTTAACTACAAGATTACAGACTCTACTTACAGTCGGTGCTTTGAGCATTCCCTGTGAGACCAGTATTAGTTTCCGATACACCACTGCAGGTTCAGTGTATTCCTTGGACCTTCACATTGACGATGAAACACAGAAATCACATCGGAATGAAATACTAAAGGCACAATGCCGCCTTATGTACAAGAATAGAGGCTCTTCTTACCGTCGGTGCTTTGAGCATTCCCTGTGAGACCAGTATTAGATTCCCATACACCACTGCAGGTTCAATGTATTCCTTGGACATACACATTGACGATGAAACACTGAAATTACATCGGAATTATATACAAAAGGCACAATGCCGCCATAAGTGCAAGAAGAGTGAGACTTCTTAGAGTCTGTGTTTTGATCCTTTCCTGTGCGACCCGTATTAGTTTTCGATACGCCACTGCAGGTTCAATTTTTTCCTTGGACCTTCAAAGTGACGATGATACACAGAATTCGCAACGGAATTAAATACAAAAGGCACAATGCCACCTTAAGTACAAGATTAGAGACTCTTCTTATAGTCGGTGCTTTGAGGTTTCCCTGTGAGACCAGTATTAGTTTCCGATACACCTCTGCAGGATCAATGTATTCCTTGGACCTTCACATTGACGATTAAACACAGAAATCGCATCGGAATTAAATACAAAAGGAACAATGTCGCCTTAAGTAGAAGAATAGAGACTCTTCTTACTGTCGGTGCTTTGAGCATTCCCTGTGGGACCAGTATTAGTTTCCGGAACATCACTGCAGGTTCAGTGTATTCCTTGGACATTCACATTGACGATGAAACACAGAAATGGCATCGGAATTAAATACAAAGGTCACAATGCCGTTTTAAGTACAAGAATAAACACTCGGTGCTTTGAGCAATCCCTGTGTGACCAGTATTAGTTTCCGATACACCACTGCAGGTTCAATGCATTCCTAGGACCTTCACATTGACGATGAAACACAGAAATCGCATCGGAATTACATACAAAAGGCACAATGCCGAACTAAGTACAAGAATATAGTCTCTTCTCACAGTCGGTGCTTCGAGTATTCCCTGTGAGACCAGTATTAGTTTCCGATACACCACTGCAGGTT
Source organism: Schistocerca americana (assembly GCF_021461395.2). Taxonomy (NCBI): domain Eukaryota; kingdom Metazoa; phylum Arthropoda; class Insecta; order Orthoptera; family Acrididae; genus Schistocerca; species Schistocerca americana. The sequence goes on along the minus strand of NC_060125.1, from coordinate 24,934,258 downwards.
CAATGTATTCCTTGGACATACACATTGACTATGAAACACTAAAATTACATCGGAATTAAATACAAATGGCACAATGCCGTCATAAGTGCCAGAAGAGTGAGATTGCTTAGAGTCTGTGATTTGACCCTTTCCTGTGCGACCCGTATTAATTTCCGATACGCCACTGCAGGTTCTATGTATTGCTTGGACCATCACATTGACGATTAAACACAGAAATCGCATCGGAATTAAATACAAATGGCACAATGCCGCCTTAAGTACAAGAATAGACACTCTTCTTACAGTCGGTGCTTTGAGCATTCCCTGTGAGACCAGTATTAGTTTCCGATTCACCACTGGAGGTTCAATGTATTCCTTGGACATTCACATTGACGATGAAACACTGAAATTACATCGGAATTAAATAAAAAAGGCACAATGATGCCATAAGTATAAGAATAGAGACTCTTCTAACAGTCGGTGCTTTGAGCATACCCAGGAAGACCAGTATTAGTTTCCGATACACCACAGCAGGTTCTATGTATTCCTTCGACCTTCACATTGACGATGAAACACAGAAATTGCATCGGAATTAAATACAAAAGCCACAATGCCGCCTTAAGTACAAGAATAGAGACTCTTCTTACTGTCGGTGCTTTGAGCATTCCCTGTGAGACCAGTATTAGTTTCCTATACACCACTGCAGGTTCAATGTATTCCTTAGACATACACATTGACGATGAAACACTGGACCTACATCGGAATTAAATACAAAAGGCAAAATGCCGCCATAAGTGCAAGAAGAGTGAGACTTCTTAGGGTCTGTGTTTTGATCCTTTCCTGTGCGACCCGTATCAGATTTCGATACGCCACTGCAGCTTCAATGTATACCTTGGACCTTCAAATTGGCGCTGAAACACAGAAATCGCATCGGAATTAGATACAAAAGACACAATACCGCCTTAAATTCAAGAATAGAGACTCTTCTTGCAGTCGGTGCTTTGAGCATTCCCTGTGAGAGCAGTATTAGTTTCCGATACACCACTGCAGGTTCAATGTACTCCTTGGACCTTCACATTGACGATTAAACACAGAAATCACATCGGAATTAAATAGAAAAGACACAATGCCGCCTTAAGTACAAAAATAGAGACTCTTCTTGCAGTCGGTGCTTTGAGCATTCCCTGCGAGACCAGTATTAGTTTCCTATACACCACTGCAGGTTCTGTGTATTCCTTGGACCTTCACATTGACGATGAAACACAGAAATGGCATCGGAATTAAATACAAAAGGCACAATGCCGCATTAAGTACAAGAATAGACACTCTTCTTACAGTCAGTGCTTTGAGCATTCCCTGTGAGACCAGTATTAGTTTCCGATACACCACTGCAGGTTCAATGTATTCCTTGGACCTTCACATTGACGATGAAACACAGAAATCGCATCGAAATAAAATTCAAAAGGAACAATGCCGCCTTAAGTACAAGAATAGAGACTCTTCTTACAGTCGGTGATTTGAGCAATCAATGTGAGACCAGTATTAGTTTCCGATACACCACTGCAGGTTCAATGTATTCCTTGGACATACACATTGACGATGAAACACTGAAATTACATCGGAATTAAATACAAAAGGCACAATGCCGCCATAAGTGCAAGAACAGTGAGACTTCTTAGTGTCGGTGTTTGATCCTTTCCTTTGCGACCCGTATTAGTTTTCGATACGCTACTGCAGGTTAAATGTATTCCTTGGACTTTCAAATTGACGATGAAACACAGAAATCGCATCGGAATTAAATATAAAAGGCACAATGCCACCTTAAGTACAAGAACCGAGACTCTTCTTTCAGTCGGTGCTTTGAGCATTCCCTGTGAGACCAGTATAAGTTTCCGATACACCGCTGCAGGTTCAATGTATTCCTTGGACCTTCACATTGACGATTAAACACAGAAATCACATCGGAATGAAATACAAAAAGAACAATGCCGCCTTAAGTACAAGAATAGAGACTCTTCTTACAGTCGGTGCTTTGAGCATTCCCTGTGAGACCAGTATTAGTTTCTGCTACACCACTGCTGGTTCAATATATTCGTTGGACCTTCACATTGACGATGAAGCACAGAAATCGCATCGGAATTAAATACAAAAGGAACAATGCCGCCTTAAGTACAAGAATAGAGACTCTTCTTACGGTCGGTGCTTTGAGCATTCCGTGTGAGACCAGTATTAGTTTCCGATATACCACTGGAGGTTCAATGTATTCCTTGGACATTCACATTGACGATGAAACACTGAAATTACATCGGAATTAAATACAAAAGGCACAATGATGCCTTAAGTACAAGAATAGAGACTCTTCTAACAGTCGGTGCATTCAGCATTCCCTGTAAGACCAGTATTAGTTTCCGATACACCACTGCAGGTTCAATGTATTCCTTCGACATACACATTGACGATGAAACACTGAAATTACATCGGAATTAAATACAAAAGGCACAATGCCGCCATAAGTGCAAGAAGAGTGAGACTTCTTAAAGTCTGTGTTTTGATCCTTACCTGTGCGACTCGTATTAGTTTCCGATACGCCACTGCAGGTTCAATGTATTCCTTGGACCTTCACATTGTCGATGAAATACAGGAATCGCATCGGAATTAAATACAAAAGGCACAATTCCGCCTTAAGTACAAGAATAGAGACTCTTCTTACTGTCGGTGTTTTGAGCATTCCCTGTGAGACCAATATTAGTATCCGATACAATACTGCAGGATAATTGTATTCCTTGGACATACACATTGACGATGAAACACTGAAATTACATCGGAATTAAATACAAAAGGAACGATATCGCCTCAAGTACAAGAATAGAGACTCTTCTTACTGTCGGTGTTTTGAGCATTCCCTGTGAGACCAGTATTATTTCCGATACAATACTGCAGGTTCAATGTATTCCTTGGACATACACCTTGACGATGAAAAACTGAAATTACATCGGAATTAAATACATAGGGCACAATGACACCTTAAGTACAAGAACAGAGACTCTTCTTTCAGTCGGAGCTTTGAGCATTCCCTGTGAGACCAGTATTAGTTTCCGATACACCACTGCAGGGTCAATGTATTCCTTGGACCATCACATCGACGATTAAACACAGAAATCACATCGGTATTAAATACAAAAAGAACAATGCCGCCTTAAGTACAAGAATAGAGACTCTTCTTACAGTCGGTGCTTTGAGCATTCCCTGTGAGACCAGTATTAGTTTCCGATACACCACTGCAGGTTCTGTGTATTCCTTGGACCTTCACATTGACGATGAAACACAGAAATGGCATCGGAATTAAATACAAAAGGCACAATGCCGCATTAAGTACAGGAATAGACACTCTTCTTACAGTCAGTGCTTTGAGCATTCCCTGTGAGACCAGTATTAGTTTCCGATACGCCACTGGAGGTTCAATGTATTCCTTGGACCTTCACATTGACGATGACACACAGAAATTGCATCGCAATTATATACAAAAGCCACAATGCCGCCTTAAGTAGAAGAATAGAGACTCATCTTACAATCGGTGCTTTGAGCATTCCCTGTGAGACCAGTATTAGTTTCCGATACACCACTGCAGGTTCAATGCATTCCTTGGACATACCCATTGACGATGAAACACTGAAATTACATCGGAATTAAATACAAAAGGCACAATGCCGCCATAAGTGCAAGTACAGTGAGACTTCTTAGAGTCTGTGTTTTGATCCTTTCCTGTGCGACCCGTATTAGTTTTCGATACGCCACTGCAGGTTAAATGTATTCCTTGGACCTTCAAATTGACGATGAAACACAGAAATCGCATCGGAAATAAATACAAAAGACACAATGCCGCCTTAGGTACATGAACAGATGCTCTTCTTTCAGTCGGTGTTTTGAGCGTTCCCTGTGAGACCAGTATTAGTTTCCGATACACCACTGCAGGTTCAATGTATTCCTTGGACCTTCACATTAAACGATTACACACAGAAATCACATCGGAATTAAATACAAAAAGAACAATGCCGCCTTAAGTACAAGAATAGACACTCTTCATACAGACGTTGTTTGAGCATTCCCTGTGAGACTAGTATTAGTTTCCGATACACCACTGCAGGTTCAATGTATTCCTTGGACCTTCACATTGACGATGAAACACAGAAATCGCATTGGAATTAAATACAAAAGGCACAATGCCGCTTTAAGTACAAGAATAGAGACAATTCTTACAGTCTGTGCTTTGAGCGTTCCCTGTGAGACCAGTATTAGTTTCCGATACGCCACTGCAGGTTCAATGTATTCCTTGGACCTTCACATTGACGATGAAACACAGGAATCGCATCGGAATTAAATACAAAAGGCACAATTCCGCCTTAAGTACAAGAATAGAGACTCTTCTTACTGTCGGTGTTTTGAGCATTCCCAGTGAGACCAATATTAGTATCCGATACAATACTGCAGGTTAATTGTATTCCTTGGACATACACATTGACGATGAAACACTGAAATTACATCGGAATTAAATACAAAAGGAACGATATCGCCTTAAGTACAAGAATAGAGACTCTTCTTACTGTCGGTGTTTTGAGCATTCCCTGTGAGACCAGTATTATTCCCGATACAATACTGCAGGTTCAATGTATTCCTTGGACATGCACCTTGACGATGAAAAACTGAAATTACATCGGAATTAAATACATAGGGCACAATGACACCTTAAGTACAAGAACAGAGACTCTTCTTTCAGTCGGAGCTTTGAGCATTCCCTGTGAGACCAGTATTAGTTTCCGATACACCACTGCAGGTTCAATGTATTCCTTGGACCATCACATCGACGATTAAACACAGAAATCACATCGGTATTAAATACAAAAAGAACAATGCCGCCTTAAGTTCAAGAATAGAGACTCTTCTTACAGTCGGTGCTTTGAGCATTCCCTGTGAGACCAGTATTAGTTTCCGATACACCACTGCAGGTTCAGTGTATTCCTTGGACCTTCACATTGACGATGAAACACAGAAATGGCATCGGAATTAAATACAAAAGGCACAATGCCGCATTAAGTACAGGAATAGACACACTTCTTACAGTCAGTGCTTTGAGCATTCCCTGTGAGACCAGTATTAGTTTCCGATACACCACTGCAAGTTCTATGTATTCCTTGGAAATACACATTGACGATGAAACACTGAAATTACGTAGGAATTAAATACAAAGAGCACAATGACGCCTTAAGTACATGCAGAGTGAGACTTCTTAGAGTCTGTGCTTTGATCCTTTCCTGTGCGACCCGTATTAGTTTTCGTTACGGCACTGCAGGTTAAATGTATTCCTTGGACTTTCAAATTGACGATGAAACACAGAAATCGCATCGGAATTAAATACAAAAGGCACAATGCCACCTTAAGTACAAGAACAGAGACTCTTCTTTCAGTCGGTGCTTTGAGCATTCCCTGTGAGACCAGTATTAGTTTCCGATACACCACTGCAGGTTCAGTGAATTCGTTGGGCCTTCACATTGACGATGAAACACAGAAATGGCAACGGAATTAAATACAAAAGACACAATGCCGCCTTAAGTACAAGAATAGAGACTCTTCTTAGAGTCGGTACTTTGAGCATTCCCTGTGAGACCAATATTAGTATCCGATACACCACTGCAGATTCAATGTATTCCTTGGACCTTCACATTGACGATTAAACACAGAAATCACATCGGAATTAAATACAAGAAGAACAATGCCGCCTTAAGTACAAGAATAGGGACTCTTCTTACAGACGGTGTTTGAGCATTCCCTGTGACACTAGTATTAGTTTCCGATACACCACTGCAGGTTCAATGTATTCCTTGGACCTTCACATTGACGATGAAACACAGAAATCGTATCGGAATTAAATACAAGAGGCACAATACCGCCTTAAGTACAAGAATACACACTCTACTTACAGTCGGTGTTTTGAGCATTCCCTGTGAGACCAGTATTAGTTTCCGATACACCACTGCCGGGAATTAAATACATAAGACACAATGCCGCTTTAAGTACAAGAATAGAGACTATTCTTACAGTCTGTGCTTTGAGCGTTCCCTGTGAGACCAGTATTAGTATCCGATACACCACTGCATGTTCAATGTATTCCTTGGACTTTCACATTGTCGATGAAACACCGAAATCGCATTGGTATTAAATACAAAAGGCTCAATGCCGCCTTAAGTACAAGAATAGAGACTCTTCTTACAGTTGTGCTTTGAGCATTCCCTATGAGACCACTATTAGTATCCGCTTCACCACTGCAAATTCAATGTATTCCTTGGAAATACACATTGACGATTAAACACAGAAATCACATCGGAATTAAATTCAAGAAGAACAATGCCGCCTTAAGTACAAGAATAGGGACTCTTCTTACAGACGGTTTTTGAGCATTCCCTGTGAGACTAGTATTAGTTTCCGATACGCCACTGCAGGTTCAATGTATTCCATGGACCTTCACATTGACGGTGAAACACAGAAATCGCATCGGAGTTAAATACAAAAGGAACAATATCGCCTTAAGTACAAGAATAGAGACTCTTCTTACTGTCGGTGTTTTGAGCATTCCCTGAGGGACCAGTATTATTTTCCGATACAATACTGCAGGTTCAGTGTATTCCATGGACTTACACATTGACAATGAAACACTGAAATTACATCGGAATTAAATACAAAGGGCACATAGCGCCTTAAGTACATGCAGAGTGAGACTTCTTAGAGTCTGTGCTTTGATCCTTTCCTGTGAGACCAGTATTGGTTTCCGATATACCACTGCAGGTTCAATGTATGCCTTGGACCTTCACATAGACGAAGAAACACATACATCACATCGGAATTAAATACCAAAGGCACAATGCCGCCTTAAGTTCAAGAATAGAGACTCTTCTTACAGTCGGTGCTTTGAGCATTCCCTGTAAGACAAGTATTAGTTTCCGATACACCACTGCAGGTTCAATGTATTCTTTGGACCTTCACATTGATGATTATACACAGAAATCGCATTGGAATTAAATACAAAAGGCACAATGCCGCCTTAAGTACAAGAATAGAGACTCTGCTTACAGTCGGTGCTTTGAGCATTCCCTGTGAGACCAGTATTAGTTTCCGATACGCCACTGCAAGTTCAGTGTATTCCTTGGACTTTCACATCGACGATGAACCACAGAAATGGCATCGGAATTAAATACAAAGGGCACAATGCCGCCTTAAGCACATGAATAGACACTCTTCTTACAGTCGGTGCTTTGAGCATTCCCTGTGAGACCAGTATTAGTTTCCGCTACACCACTGCTGGTTCAATATATTCCTTGGACCTTCACAATGGCGATGAAGCACAGAAATCGCATCGGAATTAGATACAAAAGGCACAATGCCGCCTTAAGTACAAGTATAGAGACTCTTCTTACGGTCGGTGCTTTGAGCATTCCCTGTGAGACCAGTATTAGTTTCCGATACACCATTGGAGGCTCAATGTATTCCTTGGACATTCACATTGACGATGAAACACTGAAATTATATCGGAATTAAATACAAAAGGCACAATGATGCCTTAAGTACAAAAATAGAGACTCTTCTAACAGTCGGTGTTTTGAGCATTCCCTGTTAGAACAGTATTAGTTTCAGATACACCACTGCAGGTTCAATGTATTCCTTGGACCTTCACATTGACGATGAAACACAGAAATTGCATCGGAATTAAATACAAAAGACACAATGCCGCCATAAGTGCAAGAACAGTGAGACTTCTTAGAGTCTGTGTTTTGATCCTTTCCTGTGTGACCCGGATTAGTTTTCGATACGCCACAGCAGGTTAAATGTATTCCTTGGACCTTCAAATTGACGATGAATCTCAGAAATCGCATCGGAATTAAATACGAAAGGCACAATTCCGCCTTAAGTACAAGAACAGAGACTCTTCTTTCAGTCGATGCTTTGAGCATTCCCTGTGAGACCAGTATTAGTTTAGGATACACCACTGCAGGAACAATGTATTCCTTGGACCTTTCATATTGACTATTAAACACAGAAATCACATCGGAATTAAATACAAAAAGAACAATGCCGCCTTAAGTACAAGAATAGGGACTCATCTTACCGTCGGTGCTTTGAGCATTCCCTGTGAGACCAGTATTAGTTTCCCATACACCAATGCTGGTTCAGTGTATTCCTAGGACCTTCACATTGACGATGAAACACAGAAATGGCATCGGAATTAAATACAAAAGGCACAATGCCGCATTAAGTTCAGGAATAGACATTCTTCTTACAGTCAGTGATTTGAGCATTCCCTGTGAGACCAGTATTAGTTTCCGATACACCACTGCAAGTTCAATGTATTCCTTGGACTTTCACATTGACGATGAAACACAGAAATCGCATCGGAATTAAACACAAAAGGCACAATGCCGCCTTAAGTACAGGAATACAGACTCTACTTACAGTCGGTGCTTTGAGCATTCCCTGTGAGACCAGTATTAGTTTTCGATACACCACTGCAGGTTCAATGTATTCCTTGGACCTTCACATTGACGATTAAACACAGAAATCACATCGGAATTAAATACAAAAGGCACAATTCCGCCTTAAGTACAAGAATAGAGACTCTTCTTACAGTCGGTGCTTTGAGCATTCCCTGTGAGACCAGTATTAGTTTCCGATACGCCACTGCAGGTTCAGTGTATTCCTTGGACTTTCACATCGACGATGAACCACAGAAGTGGCATCGGAATTAAATACAAAGGGCACAATGCCGCCTTAAACACATGAATAGACACTCTTCTTACAGTCGGTGCTTTGAGCATTCCCTGTGAGACCAGTATTAGTTTCCGCTACACCACTGCTGGTTCAATATATTCCTTGGACCTTCACATTGACGATGAAGCACAGAAATCGCATCGGAATTAAATACAAAAGGCACAATGCCGCCTTAAGTACAAGTATAGAGACTCTTCTTACGGTCGGTGCTTTGAGCATTCCCTGTGAGACCAGTATTAGTTTCCGATACACCATTGGAGGCTCAATGTATTCCTTGGACATTCACATTGACGATGAAACACTGAAATTACATCGGAATTAAATACAAAAGGCACAATGATGCCTTAAGTACAAAAATAGAGACTCTTCTAACAGTCGGTGCTTTGAGCATTCCCTGTAAGACCAGTATTAGTTTCCGATACACCACTGCAGGTTCAATGTATTCCTTGGACCTTCACATTGACGATGAAACACAGAAATTGCATCGGAATTAAATACAAAAGCCACAATGCCGCCTTAAGCACAAGAATAGAGACTCTTCTTACTGTCGGTGCTTTGAGCATTCTCTGTGAGACCAGTATTAGTTTCCGATACACCTCAGCAGGTTCAATGTATTCCTTCGACATACACATTGACGATGAAACACTAAAATTACATCGGAATTAAATACAAAAGACACAATGCCGCCATAAGTGCAAGAACAGTGAGACTTCTTAGAGTCTGGGTTTTGATCCTTTCCTGTGCGACCCGTATTAGTTTTCGATACGCCACTGCTGGTTAAATGTATTCCTTGGACCTTAAAATTGACGATGAAACACATAAATCGCATCTGAATTAAATACGAAAGGCACAATGCCGCCTTAAGTACAAGAACAGAGACTCTTCTTTCAGTCGGTGCTTTGAGCATTCCCTGTGAGACCAGTATTAGTTTCCGATACACCACTGCAGGTACAATGTATTCATTGGACCTTCACATTGACGATTAAACACAGAAATCACATCGGAATTAAATACAAAAAGAACAATGCCGCCTTAAGTAAAAGAATATAGACTCTTCTTACAGTCGGTGCTTTTAGCATTCCCTGTGAGACCAGTATTAGTTTCCCATACACCACTGCAGGTTCAGTGTATTCCTAGGACCTTCACATTGACGATGAAACACAGAAATGGCATCGGAATTAAATACAAAAGGCACAATGCCGCAATAAGTACAGGAATAGACATTCTTCTTACAGACAGTGCTTTGAGCATTCCCTGTGAGACCAGTATTAGTTTCCGATACACCACTGCAAGTTCAATGTATTCCTTGGACTTTCACATTGACGATGAAACACAGAAATCGGATCGGAATTAAACACAAAAGGCACAATGCCGCCTTAAGTACAAGAATACAGACTCTACTTACAGTGGGTGCTTTGAGCAATCCCTGTGAGACCAGTAATAGTATCCGATACACCACCTCAGGTTCAATCTATTCCTTGGACATACACATTGACGATGAAACACAGAAATTACATCGGAATTAAATACAAAAAGAACAATGGCGCCTTAAGACAAGAATAGAGACTCTTCCTAAAGTCGGTGCTTTGAGCATTCCCTGTGAGACCAGTATTAGTTCCCGATACACCACTGCAGGTTCAATGTATTCCTTGGACCTTCACATTGACGATTAAACACAGGAATCACATCGGAATTAAATACAAAAGGCACAATGCCGCCTTAAGTACAAGAATACAGACTCTTCTTACAGTCGGTGCCTTGAGCATTCCCTGTGAGACCAATATTAGTGTCCGATACACCACTGGAGGTTCAATGTATTCCTTGGACCTTCACATTGACGATGACACACAGAAATTGCATCGTAAATATATACAATACCCGCAATGCCGCCTTAAGTACAAGAATAGAGACTCTTCTTACAGTCGGTGCTTTGAGCATTCATTGTGAGACCAGTATTAGTTTCCGATACACCACTGCAGGTTCAATGTATTCCTTGGACATACACATTGACGATGAAACACTGAAATTGCATCGGAATTAAATACAAAAGGCACAATGCCGCCGTATGTGCAAGAACAGTGAGACTACTTAGAGTCTGTGTTTTGATCCATTCCTGTGCGATCCGTATTAGTTTTCGTTACGCCACTGCAGGTTAAATGTATTCCTCGAACCTTCAAATTGACGATGAAACACAGAAATCGCATCGGAATAAAATACAAAAGGCACAATGCCGCCTTAAGTACAAGAATACAGACTCTCCTTACAGTCGGTGATTTGAGCATTTCCTGTGAGACCAGTATTAGTAATAGATACACCACAGCAGGTTCAATGTATTCCTTGGAGCATCACATTGACGATATAACACAGAAATCGCAATGGAAATAAACTCAAAAGGCACAATGCCGCCATAAGTACAAGGGTAGAGACTCTTCTTACAGTCTGTGCTTTCAGCATTCCCTGTGAGACCAGTATTAGTATCCGATACACCACTGCAGATTCAATGTATTCCTTGGACATACACATTGACGATGAAACACTGAAATTACATCGGAATTAAATACAAAAGGAACAATGCCGCCTTAAGTACAAGAATAGAGACTCTTCTTACTGTCGGTGCTTTGAGCATTCCCTGTGAGACCAGTATTAGTTTCCGATACACCACTGCAAGTTCAATGTATTCCTTGGAAATACACATTGACGATGAAACACTGAAATTACATCGGAATTAAATACAAAGGGCACAATGACGCCTTAAGTACTGGCAGAGTGAGACTTCTTAGTGTCTGTGCTTTGATCCTTTCCTTTGAGACCAGTATTAGTTTCCGATACACCACTGCAGATTCAATGTATTCTTTGGACATACACATTGACGATGAAACACTGCAATTACATCGGAATTAAATACAAAGGGAACAATGCCACCTTAAGTACAAGAATAGAGACTCCTCTTACTGTCGGTGCTTTCAGCATTCCCTGTGAGACCAGTATTAGTTTCCGATACACCACTGCATGTTCAATGTATTCCTTGGAATTTCACATTGACGATGAAACACAGAAAACGTATTGGAATCAAATACAAAAGGCTCAATGCCGCCTTAAGTACAAGAATAGAGACTCTTCTTACAGTCTATGCTTTGAGCATTCCCTATGAGACCAGTATTAGTATCCGCTTCACCACTGCAAATTCAATGTATTCCTTGGACATACACATTGACGATGAAAGACTGAAATTACATCGGAATAAAATACAAAAGGCACAATGCCGCCATAAGTGCAAGAAGAGTGAGACTTCTTAAAATCTGTGTTTTGATCCTTTCCTGTGCGACCCGTATTAGTTTCCGATACGCCACTGCAGGTTCAATGTATTCCTTGGACCTTCACATTGACGATGAAACACAGAAATCGCATCGGAATTAAATACCAAAGGCACAATGCCGCCTTAATTACAAGAATAGAGACTCTTCTTACAGTCGGTGCTACGAGTATTCCCTGTCCGAGCAGTATTAGTTTCCGATACACCCCTGCAGGTTCAATGTATTCCTTGGACATACACATTGACGATGAAAAACTGAAATTACTTCGGAATTAAGTACAAAAGGCCCAATGCCGCCATTAGTGCAAGAAGAGTGAGACTTCTTAGAGTCTGTGTTTTGATCCTTTCCTGTGCGACCCGTATTAGTTTTCGATACCCCACTGCAGGTTCAATGTATTCTTTGGACCTTCACATTGACGATTATATACAGAAATCGCATCGGAATTAAATACAAAAGGCACAATGCCGCCTTAAGTACAAGAATAGAGACTCTTCTTACAGTCGGTGCTTTGAGCATTCCCTGTGAGACCAGTATTAGTTTCCGATACGCCACTGCACGTTCAGTGTATTCCTTGGACTTTCACATCGACGATGAACCACAGAAATGGCATCGGAATTAAATACAAAGGGCACAATGCCGCCTTAAGCACATGAATAGACACTCTTCTTACAGTCGGTGCTTTGAGCATTCCCTGTGAGACCAGTATTAGTTTCCGCTACACCACTGCTGGTTCAATATATTCCTTGGACCTTCACAATGACGATGAAGCACAGAAATCGCATCGGAATTAGATACAAAAGGCACAATGCCGCCTTAAGTACAAGTATAGAGACTCTTCTTACGGTCGGTGCTTTGAGCATTCCCTGTGAGACCAGCATTAGTTTCCGATACACCATTGGAGGCTCAATGTATTCCTTGGACATTCACATTGACGATGAAACACTGAAATTACATCGGAATTAAATACAAAAGGCACAATGATGCCTTAAGTACAAAAATAGAGACTCTTCTAACAGTCGGTGCTTTGAGCATTCCCTGTTAGAACAGTATTAGTTTCCGATACACCACTGCAGGTTCAATGTATTCCTTGGACCTTCACATTAACGATGAAACACAGAAATTGCATCGGAATTAAATACAAAAGACACAATGCCGCCATAAGTGCAAGAACAGTGAGACTTCTTAGAGTCTGTGTTTTGATCCTTTCCTGTGTGACCCGTATTAGTTTTCGATACGCCACTGCAGGTTAAATGTATTCCTTGGACCTTCAAATTGACGATGAATCACAGAAATCGCATCGGAATTAAATACGAAAGGCACAATTCCGCCTTAAGTACAAGAACAGAGACTCTTCTTTCAGTCGGTGCTTTGAGCATTCCCTGTGAGACCAGTATTAGTTTCCGATACACCACTGCAGGAACAATGTATTCCTTGGACCTTTCATATTGACTATTAAACACAGAAATCACATCGGAATTAAATACAAAAAGAACAATGCCGCCTTAAGTACAAGAATAGGGACTCATCTTACCGTCGGTGCTTTGAGCATTCCCTGTGAGACCAGTATTAGTTTTCGATACACCACTGCAGGTTCAATGTATTCCTTGGACCTTCACATTGACGATTAAACACAGAAATCACATCGGAATTAAATACAAAAGGCACAATTCCGCCTTAAGTACAAGAATAGAGACTCTTCTTACAGTCGGTGCTTTGAGCATTCCCTGTGAGACCAGTATTAGTTTCCGATACGCCACTGCAGGTTCAGTGTATTCCTTGGACTTTCACATCGACGATGAACCACAGAAATGGCATCGGAATTAAATACAAAGGGCACAATGCCGCCTTAAGTACAAGTATAGAGACTCTTCTTACGGTCGGTGCTTTGAGCATTCCCTGTGAGACCAGTAATAGTATCCGATACACCACCTCAGGTTCAATCTATTCCTTGGACATACACATTGACGATGAAACACAGAAATTACATCGGCATTAAATACAAAGGGAACAATGCCGCCTTAAGACAAGAATAGAGACTCTTCCTACAGTCGGTGCTTTGAGCATTCCCTGTGAGACCAGTATTAGTTCCCGATACACCACTGCAGGTTCAATGTATTCCTTGGACCTTCACATTGACGATTAAACACAGGAATCACATCGGAATTAAATACAAAAGGCACAATGCCGCCTTAAGTACAAGAATACAGACTCTTCTTACAGTCGGTGCCTTGAGCATTCCCTGTGAGACCAATATTAGTGTCCGATACACCACTGCAGATTCAATGTATTCCTTGGACATACACATTGACGATGAAACACTGAAATTACATCGGAATTAAATACAAAAGGAACAATGCCGCCTTAAGTACAAGAATAGAGACTCTCCTTACAGTCGGTGATTTGAGCATTTCCTGTGAGACCAGTATTAGTTTCCGATACACCACTGCAGGTTCAATGTATTCCTTGGACCTTCACATTGACGATGAAACACAGGAATTGCATCGTAAATATATACAATACCCGCAATGCCGCCTTAAGTACAAGAATAGAGACTCTTCTTACAGTCGGTGCTTTGAGCATTCATTGTGAGACCAGTATTAGTTTCCGATACACCACTGCAGGTTCAATGTATTCCTTGGACATACACATTGACGATGAAACACTGAAATTGCATCGGAATTAAATACAAAAGGCACAATGCCGCCGTATGTGCAAGAACAGTGAGACTACTTAGAGTCTGTGTTTTGATCCATTCCTGTGCGATCCGTATTAGTTTTCGTTACGCCACTGCAGGTTAAATGTATTCCTCGAACCTTCAAATTGACGATGAAACACAGAAATCGCATCGGAATAAAATACAAAAGGCACAATGCCGCCTTAAGTACAAGAATACAGACTCTCCTTACAGTCGGTGATTTGAGCATTTCCTGTGAGACCAGTATTAGTATCCGATACACCACAGCAGGTTCAATGTATTCCTTGGAGCTTCACATTGACGATATAACACAGAAATCGCATTGGAAATAAACTCAAAAGGCACAATGCCGCCTTAAGTACAAGGATAGAGACTCTTCTTACAGTCTGTGCTTTCAGCATTCCCTGTGAGACCAGTATTAGTATCCGATACACCACTGCAGATTCAATGTATTCCTTGGACATACACATTGACGATGAAACACTGAAATTACATCGGAATTAAATACAAAAGGAACAATGCCGCCTTAAGTACAAGAATAGAGACTCTTCTTACTGTCGGTGCTTTGAGCATTCCCTGTGAGACCAGTATTAGTTTCCGATACACCACTGCAAGTTCAATGTATTCCTTGGAAATACACATTGACGATGAAACACTGAAATTACATCGGAATTAAATACAAAGGGCACAATGACGCCTTAAGTACTGGCAGAGTGAGACTTCTTAGAGTCTGTGCTTTGATCCTTTCCTTTGAGACCAGTATTAGTTTCCGATACACCACTGCAGATTCAATGTATTCTTTGGACATACACATTGACGATGAAACACTGCAATTACATCGGAATCAAATACAAAGGGAACAATGCCACCTTAAGTACAAGAATAGAGACTCCTCTTACTGTCGGTGCTTTCAGCATTCCCTGTGAGACCAGTATTAGTTTCCGATACACCACTGCATGTTCAATGTATTCCTTGGAATTTCACATTGACGATGAAACACAGAAATCGCATTGGAATCAAATACAAAAGGCTCAATGCCGCCTTAAGTACAAGAATAGAGACTCTTCTTACAGTCTATGCTTTGAGCATTCCCTATGAGACCAGTATTAGTATCCGCTTCACCACTGCAAATTCAATGTATTCCTTGGACATACACATTGACGATGAAAGACTGAAATTACATCGGAATAAAATACAAAAGGCACAATGCCGCCATAAGTGCAAGAAGAGTGAGACTTCTTAAAATCTGTGTTTTGATCCTTTCCTGTGCGACCCGTATTAGTTTCCGATACGCCACTGCAGGTTCAATGTATTCCTTGGACCTTCACATTGACGATGAAACACAGAAATCGCATCGGAATTAAATACCAAAGGCACAATGCCGCCTTAATTACAAGAATAGAGACTCTTCTCACAGTCGGTGCTACGAGTATTCCCTGTCCGAGCAGTATTAGTTTCCGATACACCCCTGCAGGTTCAATGTATTCCTTGGACATACACATTGACGATGAAAAACTGAAATTACTTCGGAATTAAGTACAAAAGGCCCAATGCCGCCATTAGTGCAAGAAGAGTGAGACTTCTTAGAGTCTGTGTTTTGATCCTTTCCTGTGCGACCCGTATTAGTTTTCGATACCCCACTGCAGGTTAAATGTATTCCTTTGACTTTCAAATTGACGATGAAACACAGAAATCGCTTTGGAATTAAATGCAAAAGGCACAATGCCACCTTAAGTACAAGAACAGAGACTCTTCTTTCAGTTGGTGCTTTGAGCATTCCCTGTGAGACCAGAATTAGTTTCCGATACACCACTGCAGGTTCGTTGCATTCCTTTGGCCTTCACATTGACGATGAAACACAGAAATGGCAACGGAATTAAATACAAAAGGCACAATGCCGCCTTAAGTACAAGAATAGAGACTATTCTTAGAGTCGGTGCTTTGAGCATTCCCTGTGAGACCAATATTAGTATCCGATACACCACTGCAGGTTCAATGTATTCCTTGGACCTTCACATTGACGATTATAAACAGAAACCACATCGGAATTAAATACAAAAAGAACAATGCCGGCTTAAGTACAAGAATAGGGACTCTTCTTACAGACGGTGTTTGAGCATTCCCTGTGAGACTAGTATTAGTTTCCGATACACCACTGCAGGGTCAATGTATTCCTTGGACCTTCACATTGACGATGAAACACAGAAATCGCATCGGAATTAAATACAAAAGGCACAATGCCGCCTTAAGTACAAGAATACAGACTCTACTTACAGTCGGTGTTTTGAGCATTCCCTGTGAGACCAGTATTAGTTTCCGATACACCACTGCAGGTTCAATGTATTCCTTGGACTTTCAAATTGACGATGAAACACAGGAGTCGCATTGGAATTAAATACATAAGACACAATGCCGCTTTAAGTACAAGAATAGAGACTATTCTTACAGTCTGTCCTTTGAACGTTCCCTGTGAGACCAGTATTAGTATCCGATAGACCACTGCAAATTCAATGTATTCTTTGGACATACACATTGACGATGAAACACTGCAATTACATCGGAATTAAATACAAAAGGAACAATGCCACCTTAAGTACAAGATTAGAGACTCCTCTGACTGTCGGTGCCTTGAGCGTTCCCTGTGAGACCAGTATTAGTTTCCGATACACCACTGCATGTTCAATGTATTCCTTGGACTTTCACATTGACGAAGAAACACATAAATCACATCGGAATTAAATACCAAAGGCACAATGCCGCCTTAAGTTCAATAATAGAGACACTTCTTACAGTCGGTGCTTTGAGCATTCCCTGTGAGACCAGTATTAGTTTCCGATACACCATTGGAGGCTCAATGTATTCCTTGGACATTCACATTGACGATGAAACACTGAAATTACATCGGAATTAAATACAAAAGGCACAATGATGCCTTAAGTACAAAAATAGAGACTCTTCTAACAGTCGGTGCTTTGAGCATTCCCTGTAAGACCAGTATTAGTTTCCGATACACCACTGCAGGTTCAATGTATTCCTTGGACCTTCACATTGACGATTAAACACAGAAATCACATCGGAATTAAATACAAAAAGAGCAATGCCGCCTTAAGTAAAAGAATATAGACTCTTCTTACAGTCGGTGCTTTGAGCATTCCCTGTGAGACCAGTATTAGTTTCCCATACACCACTGCAAGTTCAATGTATTCCTTGGAAATACACATTGACGATGAAACACTGAAATTACATCGGAATTAAATACAAAGGGCACAATGACGCCTTAAGTACTGGCAGAGTGAGACTTCTTAGAGTCTGTGCTTTGATCCTTTCCTTTGAGACCAGTATTAGTTTCCGATACACCACTGCAGATTCAATGTATTCCTTGGACCTTCACATTGACGATGACACACAGAAATTGCATCGTAATTATATACAAATCCCGCAATGCCGCCTTAAGCACAAGAATAGAGACTCTTCTTAGAGTCGGTGCTTTGAGCATTCATTGTGAGACCAGTATTAGTTTCCGATACACCACTGCAGGTTCAATGTATTCCTTGGACATACACATTGACGATGAAACACTGAAATTACATCGGAATTAAATACAAAAGGCACAATGCCGCCGTATGTGCAAGAACAGTGAGACTTCTTAGAGTCTGTGTTTTGATCCATTCCTGTGCGATCCGTATTAGTTTTCGTTACGCCACTGCAGGTTAAATGTATTCCTTGGAGCTTCATATTGACGATATAACACAGAAATCGCATTGGAATTAAACTCAAAAGGCACAATGCCGCCTTAAGTACAAGGATAGAGACTCTTCTTGCAGTCTGTGCTTTCAGCATTCCCTGTGAGACCAGTATTAGTTTTCGATACACCACTGCAAGTTCAATGTATTCCTTGGAAATACACATTGACGATGAAACACTGAAATTACATCGGAATTAAATACAAAGGGCACAATGACGCCTTAAGTACTGGCAGAGTGAGACTTCTTAGAGTCTGTGCTTTGATCCTTTCCTTTGAAACCAGTATTAGTTTCCGATACACCACTGCAGATTCAATGTATTCTTTGGACATACACATTGACGATGAAACACTGCAATTACATCGGAATTAAATACAAAGGGAACAATGCCACCTTAAGTACAAGAATAGAGACTCCTCTTACTGTCGGTGCTTTCAGCATTCCCTGTGAGACCAGTATTACTTTCCGATACACCACTGCATGTTCAATGTATTCCTTGGAATTTCACATTGACGATGAAACACAGAAATCGCATTGGAATCAAATACAAAAGGCTCAATGCCGCCTCAAGTACAAGAATAGAGACTCTTCTTACAGTCTATGCTTTGAGCATTCCCTATGAGACCAGTATTAGTATCCGCTTCACCACTGCAAATTCAATGTATTCCTTGGACATACACATTGACGATGAAAGACTGAAATTACATCGGAATAAAATACAAAAGGCACAATGCCGCCATAAGTGCAAGAAGAGTGAGACTTCTTAAAATCTGTGTTTTGATCCTTTCCTGTGCGACCCGTATTAGTTTCCGATACGCCACTGCAGGTTCAATGTATTCCTTGGACCTTCACATTGACGATGAAACACAGAAATCGCATCGGAATTAAATACCAAAGGCACAATGCCGCCTTAATTACAAGAATAGAGACTCTTCTCACAGTCGGTGCTACGAGTATTCCCTGTCCGAGCAGTATTAGTTTCCGATACACCCCTGCAGGTTCAATGTATTCCTTGGACATACGCATTGACGATGAAAAACTGAAATTACTTCGGAATTAAGTACAAAAGGCAAAATGCCGCCATTAGTGCAAGAAGAGTGAGTCTTCTTAGAGTCTGTGTTTTAATCCTTTCCTGTGCGACCCGTATTAGTTTTCGATACGCCACTGCAGGTTAAATGTATTCCTTTGACTTTCAAATTGACGATGAAACACAGAAGTCGCATTGGAATTAAATACATAAGACACAATGCCGCTTTAAGTACAAGAATAGAGACTATTCTTACAGTCTGTGCTTTGAACGTTCCCTGTGAGACCAGTATTAGTATCCGATACACCACTGCAGATTCAATGTATTCTTTGGACATACACATTGACGATGAAACACTGCAATTACATCGGAATTAAATACAAAAGGAACAATGCCACCTTAAGTACAAGATTAGAGACTCCTCTGACTGTCGGTGCCTTGAGCATTCCCTGTGAGACCAGTATTAGTATCCGCTTCACCACTGCAAATTCAATGTATTCCTTGGACATACACATTGACGATGAAACACTGAAATTACATCGGAATTAAATACAAACGGAACAATATCGCCTTAAGTACAAGAATAGAGACTCTTCTTACTGTCGGTGTTTTGAGCATAACCTTTGAGACCAGTATTATTTTCCGATACAATACTGCAGGTTCAGTGTATTCCGTGGACATACACATTGACGATGAAACACTGAAATTACATCGGAATTAAATACAAAGGGCACAATGACGCCTTAAGTACGAGCAGAGTGAGACTTCTTAGAGTCTGTGCTTTGATCCTTTCCTGTGAGACCAGTATTTGTTTCCGATATACCACTGCAGGTTCAATGTATTCCTTGGACTTTCACATTGACGAAGAAACACATAAATCACATCGGAATTAAATACCAAAGGCACAATGCCGCCTTAAGTTCAATAATAGAGACACTTCTTACAGTCGGTGCTTTGAGCATTCCCTGTGAGACCAGTATTAGTTTCCGATACACCACTGCAGGTTCAATGTATTCTTTGGACCTTCACATTGACGATTATACACAGAAATCGCATCGGAATTAAATACAAAAGGCACAATGCCGCCTTAAGTACAAGAATAGACACTCTTCTTACAGTCGGTGCTTTGGGCATTCCCTGTGAGACCAGTATTAGTTTCCGCTACACCACTGCTGGTTCAATATATTCCGTGGACCTTCACATTGACGATGAAGCACAGAAATCGCATCGGAATTAAATACAAAAGGCACAATGCCGTCTTAAGTACAAGAATAGAGACTCTTCTTACGGTCGGTGTTTTGAGCATTCCCTGTGAGACCAGTATTAGTTTGCGATACACCATTGGAGGCTCAATGTATTCCTTGGACATTCACATTGACGATGAAACACTGAAATTACATCGGAATTAAATACAAAAGGCACAATGAAGCCTTACGTACAAGAATAGGGACTCTTCTAACAGTCGGTGCTTTGAGCATTCCCTGTAAGACCAGTATTAGTTTCCGATACACCACTGCAGGTTCAATGTATTCCTTGGACCTTCCCATTGACGATGAAACACAGAAATTGCATCGGAATTAAATACAAAAGCCACAATGCCGCCTTAAGCACAAGAATAGAGACTCTTCTTACTGTCGGTGCTTTGAGCATTCCCTGTGAGACCAGTATTAGTTTCCGGTACACCACTGCAGGTTCAATGTATTCCTTCGACATACACATTGACGATGAAACACTAAAATTACATCGGAATTAAATACAAAAGGCACAATGCCGCCATAAGTGCAAGAACAGTGAGACTTCTTAGAGTCTGTGTTTTGATCCTTTCCTGTGCGACCCGTATTAGTTTTCGATACGCTACTGCAGGTACAATGTATTCCTTGGACCTTCGCATTGACGATTAAACACAGAAATCACATCGGAATTAAATACAAAAAGAACAATGCCGCCCTAAGTACAAGAATAGAGACTCTTCCTACAGTCGGTGCTTTGAGCAATCCCTGTGAGACCAGTATTAGTTTCCCATACACCACTGCAGGTTCAATGTATTCCTTGGATCTTCAAATTGACGATGAAACACAGAAATCGCATCGGAAATAAATACGAAAGGCACAATGCCGCCTTAAGTACAAGAACAGAGACTCTTCTTTCAGTCGGTGCTTGGATCACTCCCTGTGAGACCAGTATTAGTTTCCGATACACCACTGCAGGTACAATGTATTCCTTGGACCTTCGCATTGACGATTAAACACAGAAATCACATCGGAATTAAATACAAAAAGAACAATGCCGCCCTAAGTACAAGAATAGAGACTCTTCCTACAGTCGGTGCTTTGAGCATTCCCTGTGAGACCAGTATTAGTTTCCCATACACCACCCCAGGTTCAATGTATTCCTTGGACCTTCACATTGACGATGAAACACAGAAATCGCATCGGAATTAAATACAAATCGCACAATGCCGCCTTAAGTACAAGAATTGTGACTTATCTTACAGTCGGTGCTTTGAGCATTCCCTGTGAGACCAGTATTAGTTTCCGATACACCACTGCCGGTTCAATGTATTCCTTCGACCTTCACATTGACGATGAAACACAGAAATCGCATCTGAATTAAATACAAAAGGCACAATGCCACCTAAAGTACAAGAATAGAAACTCTTCTTACAGTCGGTGCTCTGAGCATTCACTGTGAGACCAGTATTAGTTTCCGACACACCACTGCCGGTTCAATGTATTCCTAGGTCCTTTACATTGACGAAGAAACACAGAAATCGCATCGGAGTTAAATACAAAAGGCACAATGCCGTCTTAAGTACAAGAATAGAGTCTCTTCTTACAGTCGGTGCTATGAGCATTCCCTGTGAGACAAGTATTAGTTTCCGATACACCACTGCAGGTTCAATGTATTCCTTGGACCTTCACATTGACGATGAAACACAGAAAACGCATCGGAATTAAATACAAAAGGCTCAATGCCGCCTTAAGTACAAGAATAGAGACTCTTCTTACAGTCGGTGTTTTGAGCATTCCCTGTGAGACCAGTGTTAGTTTCCGATACACCACTGTAGGTTCAATGTATCCCTTGGACCTACACATTGACGATGAAACACTGAGTTCGCATCGAAATTATATTCAAAAGGCACTATGCCATCTTAAGTACAAGAATAGAGACTCTTCTTATACTCGGTGCTTTGAGCATTCCCTGTGAGACCAGTATTAGTCTCCGATCCACCACTGCAGGCTCAATGTATTCCTTGGACCTTCACATTGACGATGAAACACAGAAATCGTATCGCAATGAAAGACAAAAGGCAAACTGCCGCGTAAGTACAAGAATAGAGACTCTTTTTACAGTCGGTGCTTTCAGCAATCCCTGTGAGACCAGTATTAGTTTCCGATACACCTCAGCAGGTTCAATGTATTCATAGGACCTTCACATTGTCGATGAAACACAGAAATCGCATCGGAATTAAATACAAATCGCACAATGCCGCCTTAAGTACAAGAATTGTGACTTATCTTACAGTCGGTGCTTTGAGCATTCCCTGTGAGACCAGTATTAGTTTCCGATACACCACTGCAGGTTCAATGTATTCCTTGGACCTTCACATTGACGATGAAACACAGAAATCGTAACGCAATGAAATACAAAAGGCAAACTGCCGCGTAAGTACAAGAATAGAGACTCATTTTACAGTCGGTGCTTTCAGCAATCCCTGTGAGACCAGTATTAGTTTCCGATACACCACTCCAGGTTCAATGTATTCCTTGGACATTTACATTGACGATGAAACACAGAAATCGCATCGGAATGAAATACAAAAGGCAAACTGCCGCGTAAGTACAAGAATAGAGACTCTTCTTACAGTCGGTGCTTTCAGCATTCCCTGTGAGACCAGTATTAGTTTCCGATACACCTCAGCAGGTTCAATGTATTCCTAGGACCTTTACATTGACGATGAAACACAGAAATCGCATCGGAATTAAATACAAAAGGCACAATGACGCCTTAAGTACAAGAATAGAGACTCTTCTTACAGTCGGTGCTTTGAGCATTCCCTGTGAGACCAGTATTAGTTTCCGATTCACCACTCCAGGTTCAATGTAATCCTTGGACATTCACATTGACGATGAAACACAGAAATCGCATCGGAATGAAATACAAAAGGCGAACTGCCGCGTAAGTACAAGAAAAGAGACTCTTCTTACAGTCGGTGCTTTCAGCATTCCCTGTGAGACCAGTATTAGTTTCCGATACACCTCAGCAGGTTCAATGTATTCCTAGGACCTTCACATTGACGATGAAACACAGAAATCGCATGGGAATTAAATACAAAAGGCACAATGTCGCCTTAAGTACAAGAATAGAGACTCTTCTTACACTTGGTGCATTGAGCATTCCCTGTGAGACCAGTATTAGTTTCCGATACACCTCAGCAGGTTCAATGTAATCCTAGGACTTTCACATTGACGATGAAACACTGAAATCGCATCGGAATTAAATACAAAAAACACAATGTCGCCTTAAGTACAAGAATAGAGACTCTTCTTACAGTCGGTGTTTTGAGCATTCCCTGTGAGACCAGTATTAGTTTCCGATACACCTCAGCAGGTTCAATGTATTCCTAGGACCTTCACATTGACGATGAAACACAGAAATCGCATCGGAATTAAATACAAAAGGCACAATATCGCCTTATGTACAAGAATAGAGACTCTTCTTACAGTCGGTGCTTTGAGCATTCCCTGTGAGACCAGTATTAGTTTCCGATACACCACTCCAGGTCAATGTATTCCTTGAACATTCACATTGACGATGAAACACAGAAATCGCATAGGAATGACAAACAAAAGGCAAACTGCCGCGTAAGTACAAGAATAGAGACTCTTCTTACAGTCGGTGCTTTCAGCAATCCCTGTGAGACCAGTATTAGTTTCCGATACACCTCAGCAGGATCAATGTATTCCTAGGACCTTCATATTGACGATGAAACACAGAAATCGCATCGGAATTAAATACAAAAGGCACAACGACGCCTTAAGTACAAGAATTGGGACTCTTCTTACTGTCGGTGCTTTGAGCATTCCCTGTGAGACCAGTATTAGTTTCCGATACACCACTCCAGGTTCAATGTAATCCTTGGACATTCACATTGACGATGAAACACAGAAATCGCATCGGAATTAAATCCAAAAGGCACTATGCCATCTTAAGTACAAGAATAGAGACTCTTCTTACTGTCGGTGCTCTGAGCATTCCCTGTGAGACCAGTATTAGTTTCCGATACACCACTCAAGGTTCAATGTATTCCTTGGACCTTGACATTGACGATAAAACACAGAAATCCCATCGGAGTTAAATACAGAAGGCACAATTCCGCCTTAAGTACAAGAACAGAGACTCTTCTTACTGTCGGTGCCTTGAGCATTCCCTATGAGACCAGTATTAGTTTCCGATACACCACTGCAGGTTCAATGTATTCCTTGGACCTTCACATTGACGATGAAACACAGAAATCGCATCGGAATTAAATACAAAACGCGCAATGCCGCCTTAAGTACAAGAATAGAGACTCTTCTTACAGTCGGTGCTTTGAGCATTCCCTGTGAGACCAGTATTACTTTCTTATACACCACTGCAGGTTCAATGAATTACTTGGACCTTCACATTGACGATGAAACACAGAAATCGCATCGGAATTAAGAACAAAAGGCACAATGCCGTCATCAGTACTAGAATATAGACTCTTCTTACAGTCGGTGCTTTGAGCATTCCCTGTGAGACCAGTATTGGTTTCCGATACACCACTGCAGGTTCAATGTATTCCTTGGACATTCACATGGACGATGAAATCCAGAAATCGCATCGGAATTAAACACAAAAGGCGCAATGCCACCTTAAGTACAAGAATAGAAACTCTTCTTACAGTCGGCGCTTTGAGCATTCCCTGTGGGACCAGTATTACTTTCTGATACACCACTGGATGTTGAATGTATTCCTTGGACCTTCACATTGACGATGAAACACAGAAAACGCATCGGAATTAAATACAATAGGCACAATGGCGTCTTAAGTACAAGAATAGAGACTCTTCTTACAGTCGGTGCTTTCAGCATTCCCTGTGAGACCAGTATTAGTTTCCGATACACCTCAGCAGGTTCAATATATTCCTAGGACCTTCACATTGACGATGAAACACAGAAATCGAATCGGAATTAAATACAAAAGGCACAATGTGGCCTTAAGTACAAGAATAGACACTCTTCTTACAGTCGGTGACTTGAGCATTCCCTGTGAGACCATTATTAGTTTCCGATACACCACTGCAGGTTCAATATATTCCTTGGACCTTCACAATGACAATGAAACACATAAATCGCATCGGAATTAAATACAAAAGGCACAATGCCGCATTAAGTACAAGAATAGAGACTCTTCTTACAGTCGGTGCTTTGAGCATTCCCTGTGAGACCAGAATTAGTTTCCGATACACCACTCCAGGTTCAATGAATTCCTTGGCCCTTCACATTGACGATGAAACACTGAAATCGCATCGGAATGAAATACAAAAGGCAAACTGCCGCGTAAGTACAAGAATAGAGACTCTTCTTACAGTCGGTGCTTTGAGCATTCCCTGTGAGACCAGTATTAGTTTCCGATACACCTCAGCAGGTTCAATGTATTCCTAGGACCTTCACATTGACGATGAAACACAGAAATCGCATCGGAATTAAATACAAAAGGCACAATGTCGCCTTAAGTACAAGAATAGAGACTCCTCTCACAGTCGGTGCTTTGAGCATTCCCTGTGAGACCAGAATTAGCTTCCGATACACCACTGTAGGTTCAATGTATTCCTTGGACCTTCACATTGACGATGAAACACAGAAATCGCATCGGAATTAAATCCAAAAGGCGCAATGCCGCCTTAAGTACAAGAATAGAGACTCTTCTTACAGTCGGTGTTTTCAGCATTCCCTGTGAGACCAGTATTAGTTTCCGATACACCGCAGCAGGTTCAGTGTATTCCTTGGACCTTCACATTGACGATGAAACACAGAAATCGCATCGGAATTAAATACAAAAGGCACAATGTCGCCTTAAGTACAAGAATAGAGACTCTTCTTACAGTCGGTGCTTTGAGCATTCCCAGTGAGACCAGTATTAGATTCCGACACACCACTGCAGGTTCAATGTATTCCTTGGACCTTCACATTGACGATGAAACACAGGAATCGCATCGGAATTAAATACAAAAGGCACAATACCGTCTTAAGTACAAGAATAGAGACTCTTCTTGCAGTCGGTGCTTTCAGCATTCCCTGTCAGACCAGTATTAGTTTCCGATACACCTCAGTAGGTTCAATGTATTCCTAGGACCTTCACATTGACGATGAAACACAGAAATCGCATCGGAATTAAATACAAAAGGCACAATGTCGACTTAAGTATAAGACTAGACACTCTTCTTACAGTCGGTGCTTTGAGCATTCCCTGTGAAACCAGTATTAGTTTCCGATACACCACTGCAAGTTCAGTGTATTCCTAGTACCTTCACATTGACGATGAAGCACAGAAACCGTATCGGAATTAAATACAAAAGGCACAATGCCGTCTTAAGTACGTGAATAGAGACTCTTCTTACAGTCGGTGCTTTCAGCATTCCCTGTGAGACCAGTATTAGTTTCCGATACACCTCAGCAGGTTCAATGTATTCCTAGGACCTTCACATTGACGATGAAACACAGAAATCGCATCGGAATTAAATACAAAAGGCACAATGTGGCCTTAAGTACAAGAATAGACACTCTTCTTACAGTCGGAGCTTTAAGCATTCCCTGTGAGACCAGTATTAGTTTCCGATACACCACTGCAGGTTCAATATATTTCTTGGACCTTCACATTGACGATGAAACACATAAATCGCAACGGAATTAAATACAATAGGCACAATGCCGCATTAAGTACAAGAATAGAGACTCTTATTACAGTCGGTGCTTTGAGCATTCCCTGTGAGACCAGAATTAGTTTCCGATACACCACTCCAGGTTCAATGTATTCCTTGGACCTTCACATTGACGATGAAACACAGAAATCGCATCGGAATGAAATACAAAAGGCAAACTGCCGAGTAAGTACAAGAATAGAGACTCTTCTTACAGTCGGTGCTTCGAGCATTCCTTGTGAGACCAGTATTAGTTTCCGATACACCACTGCAGGTTCAATATATTCCTTGCACCCTCACATTGACGATGAAACACATAAATCGCATCGGAATTAAATACAAAAGGCACAATGCCGCATTAAGAACAAGAATAGAGACTCTTCCTTCAGTCGGTGCTTTGAGCATTCCCTGTGAGACCAGAATTAGTATCCGATACACCACTCCAGGTTCAATGTATTCCTTGGACCTTCACATTGACGATGAAACACAGTAATCGCATCGGGATGAAATGCAAAATGCAAACTGCCGCGTAAGTAGAAGAATAGAGACTCTTCTTACAGTCGGTGCTTCGAGCATTCGCGGTGAGACCAGTATTAGTTTCCGATACACCTCAGCAGGTTCAATGTATTCCAAGGACCTTCACATTGACGATGAAACACAGAAATCGCATCGGAATTAAATACAAAAGGCACAATGTCGCCTTAAGTACAAGAATAGAGACTCTTCTTACACTCGGTGCTTTGAGCATTCCCTGTGAGACCAGTATTAGTTTCTGATACACCACTGCAGGTTCAATGTATTCCTTGGACCTTCACATTGACGATGAAACACAGATATCGCATCGGAATTAAATACAAAAGGCGCAATGCCGCCTTAAGTGCAAGTATAGAGACTCTTCTTACAGTCGGTGATTTGAGCATTCCCTGTGAGACCAGTATTAGTTTCTGATACACCACTGCAAGTTCAATGTATTGCTTGGACCTTCACATTGACGATGAAACACAGAAATCGCATCCGAGTTAAATACAAAAGGCACATTGCCACCTTAAGTGCAAGAATAGAGACTCTTCTTACTGTCGGTGCTTTAAGAATTCCCTGTGAGACCAGTAATAGTTTCCGATACACCACTGCAAGTTCAATGTATTCCTTGGACCTTCACATTGACGTTGAAACACAGAAATCGCATCGGAATTAAATACAAAAGGCGCAATGCCGCCTTAAGTAAAAGAATAGAGACTCTTCTTACGGTCGGTGCTTTGAGCATTCCCTGTGAGACCAGTATTAGTTTCTGATACACCACTGCAGGTTCAATGTATTCCTTGGACCTTCACATTAAGGATGAAACACAGAAATCGCATCGGAATTAATTACAAAAGGCACAGTGCCATCATAAGTACAAGAATAGAGACTCGTCTTACAGTCTGTGCTTTGAGCATTTCCTGTGAGACCAGTATTAGTTTCCGATACACCACTGCAAGTTCAATGTATTCCTTGGACCTTCACATTGACGATGAAACACAGAAATCGCATCGCAATTAAATACAAAACGCGCAATGCCGCCTTAAGTACAAGAATAGAGACTCTTCTTACAGTCGGTGCTTTGAGCATTCCCTGTGAGACCAGTATTACTTTCTTATACACCACTGCAGGTTCAATGAATTACTTGGACCTTCACATTGACGATGAAACACAGAAATCGCATCGGAATTAAGAACAAAAGGCACAATGCCGTCATCAGTACTAGAATATAGACTCTTCTTACAGTCGGTGCTTTGAGCATTCCCTGTGAGACCAGTATTGGTTTCCGATACACCACTGCAGGTTCAATGTATTCCTTGGACATTCACATGGACGATGAAGTCCAGAAATCGCATCGGAATTAAACACAAAAGGCGCAGTGCCACCTTAAGTACAAGAATAGAAACTCTTCTTACAGTCGGTGCTTTGAGCATTCCCTGTGAGACCAGTATTACTTTCTGACACACCACTGCATGTTGAATGTATTCCTTGGACCTTCACATTGACGATGAAACACAGAAAACGCATCGGAATTAAATACAATAGGCACAATGCCGTCTTAAGTACAAGAATAGAGACTCTTCTTACAGTCGGTGCTTTCAGCATTCCATGTGAGACCAGTATTAGTTTCCGATACACCTCAGCAGGTTCAATATATTCCTAGGACCTTCACATTGACGATGAAACACAGAAATCGAATCGGAATTAAATACAAGAGGCACAATGTGGCCTTAAGTACAGGAATAGACACTCTTTTTACAGTCGGTGACTTGAGCATTCCCTGTGAGACCATTATTAGTTTCCGATACATCACTGCAGGTTCAATATATTCCTTGGACCTTCACAATGACAATGAAACACATAAATCGCATCGGAATTAAATACAAAAGGCACAATGCCGCATTAAGTACAAGAATAGAGACTCTTCTTACAGTAGGTGCTTTGAGCATTCCCTGTGAGACCAGAATTAGTTTCCGATACACCACTCCAGGTTCAATGAATTCCTTGGCCCTTCACATTGACGATGAAACACTGAAATCGCATCGGAATGAAATACAAAAGGCAAACTGCCGCGTAAGTACAAGAATAGAGACTCTTCTTACAGTCGGTGCTTTGAGCATTCACTGTGAGACCAGTATTAGTTTCCGATACACCTCAGCAGGTTCAATGTATTCCTAGGACCTTCACATTGACGATGAAACACAGAAATCGCATCGGAATTAAATACAAAAGGTACAATGTCGCCTTAAGTACAAGAATAGAGACTCCTCTCACAGTCTGTGCTTTGAGCATTCCCTGTGAGACCAGAATTAGCTTCCGATACACCACTGTAGGTTCAATGTATTCCTTGGACCTTCACATTGACGATGAAACACAGAAATCGCATCGGAATAAAATCCAAAAGGCGCAATGCCGCCTTAAGTACAAGAATTGAGACTCTTCTTACAGTCGGTGTTTTCAGCATTCCCTGTGAGACCAGTATTAGTTTCCGATACACCGCAGCAGGTTCAGTGTATTCCTTGGACCTTCACATTGACGATGAAACACAGAAATCGCATGGGAATTAAATACAAAAGGCACAATGTCGCCTTAAGTACAAGAATAGAGACTCTTCTTACAGTCGGTGCTTTGAGCATTCCCAGTGAGACCAGTATTAGATTCCGACACACCACTGCAGGTTCAATGTATTCCTTGGACCTTCACATTGACGATGAAACACAGGAATCGCATCGGAATTAAATACAAAAGGCACAATACCGTCTTAAGTACAAGAATAGAGACTCTTCTTACAGTCGGTGCTTTCAGCATTCCCTGTCAGACCAGTATTAGTTTCCGATACACCTCAGTAGGTTCAATGTATTCCTAGGACCTTCACATTGACGATGAAACACAGAAATCGCATCGGAATTAAATACAAAAGGCACAATGTCGACTTAAGTACAAGACTAGACACTCTTCTTACAGTCGGTGCTTTGAGCATTCCCTGTGAAACCAGTATTAGTTTCCGATACACCACTGCAAGTTCAGTGTATTCCTAGTACCTTCTCATTGACGATGAAGCACAGAAACCGTATCGGAATTAAATACAAAAGGCACAATGCCGTCTTAAGTACGTGAATAGAGACTCTTCTTACAGTCGGTGCTTTCAGCATTCCCTGTGAGACCAGTATTAGTTTCCGATACACCTCAGCAGGTTCAATGTATTCCTAGGACCTTCACATTGACGATGAAACACAGAAATCGCATCGGAATTAAATACAAAAGGCACAATGTGGCCTTAAGTACAAGAATAGACACTCTTCTTACAGTCGGAGCTTTGAGCATTCCCTGTGAGACCAGTATTAGTTTCCGATACACCACTGCAGGTTCAATATATTTCTTGGACCTTCACATTCACGATGAAACACATAAATCGCAACGGAATTAAATACAATAGGCACAATGCCGCATTAAGTACAAGAATAGAGACTCTTATTACAGTCGGTGCTTTGAGCATTCCCTGTGAGACCAGAATTAGTTTCCGATACACCACTCCAGGTTCAATGTATTCCTTGGACCTTCACATTGACGATGAAACACAGAAATCGCATCGGAATGAAATACAAAAGGCAAACTGCCGAGTAAGTACAAGAATAGAGACTCTTCTTACAGTCGGTGCTTTCAGCATTCCCTGTGAGACCAGTATTAGTTTCCGATACACCTCAGCAGTTTCAATGAATTCCTAGGAGCTTCACATTGACGATGAAACGCAGAAATCGCATTGGAATTAATTACAAAAGGCGCAATGCCGCCTTAAGTACAAGAATAGAGACTCTACTTACAGTCGGTGCTTTGAGCATTCCCAGTGAGACCAGTATTAGATTCCGACACACCACTGCAGGTTCAATGTATTCCTTGGACCATCACATTGACGATGAAACACAGAAATCGCATCGGAATTAAATACAAAAGGCACAATGACGTCTTAAGTACAAGAATAGGGACTCTTCTTACAGTCGGTGCTTTCAGCATTCCCTGTGAGACCAGTATTAGTTTCCGATACACCTCAGCAGGATCAATGTATTCCTAGGACCTTCACATTGACGATGAAACACAGAAATCGCATCGGAATTAAATACAAAAGGCACAATGTGGCCTTAAGTACAAGAATAGACACTCTTCTTACAGTCGGTGCTTTGAGCATTCCTTGTAAGACCAGTATTAGTTTCCGATACACCACTGCAGGTTCAATATATTCCTTGCACCCTCACATTGACGATGAAACACATAAATCGCATCGGAATTAAATACAAAAGGCACAATGACGTCTTAAGTACAAGAATAGAGACTCTTCTTACAGTCGGTGCTTTCAGCATTCCCTGTGAGACCAGTATTAGTTTCCGATACACCTCAGCAGGATCAATGTATTCCTAGGACCTTCACATTGACGATGAAACACAGAAATCGCATCGGAATTAAATACAAAAGGCACAATGTGGCCTTAAGTACAAGAATAGACACTCTTCTTACAGTCGGTGCTTTGAGCATTCCTTGTGAGACCAGTATTAGTTTCCGATACACCACTGCAGGTTCAATATATTCCTTGCACCCTCACATTGACGATGAAACACATAAATCGCATCGGAATTAAATACAAAAGGCACAATGCCGCATTAAGTACAAGAATAGAGACTCTTCTTACAGTCGGTGCTTTGAGCATTCCCTGTGAGACCAGAATTAGTATCCGATACACCACTCCAGGTTCAATGTATTCCTTGGACCTTCACATTGACGATGAAACACAGAAATCGCATCGGGATGAAATACAAAATGCAAACTGCCGCGTAAGTAGAAGAATGGAGACTCTTCTTACAGTCGGTGCTTCGAGCATTCGCGGTGAGACCAGTATTAGTTTCCGATACACCTCAGCAGGTTCAATGTATTCCTAGGACCTTCACATTGACGATGAAACACAGAAATCGCATCGGAATTAAATACAAAAGGCACAATGTCGCCTTATGTACAAGAATAGAGACTCTTCTTACACTCGGTGCTTTGAGCATTCCCTGTGAGACCAGTATTAGTTTCTGATACACCACTGCAGGTTCAATGTATTCCTTGGACCTTCACATATACGATGAAACACAGATATCGCATCGGAATTAAATACAAAAGGCGCAATGCCGCCTTAAGTGCAAGTATAGAGACTCTTCTTACAGTCGGTGATTTGAGCATTCCCTGTGAGACCAGTATTAGTTTCTGATACACCACTGCAAGTTCAATTTATTGCTTGGACCTTCACATTGACGATGAAACACAGAAATCGCATCCGAGT
The DNA here is from genome assembly GCF_021461395.2 of Schistocerca americana. Taxonomy (NCBI): domain Eukaryota; kingdom Metazoa; phylum Arthropoda; class Insecta; order Orthoptera; family Acrididae; genus Schistocerca; species Schistocerca americana. The sequence continues at coordinate 24,900,908 of NC_060125.1, read as the reverse complement.
TAAATACAAAAGGCACAATGCCACCTTAAGTGCAAGAATAGAGACTCTTCTTACTGTCGGTGCTTTAAGAATTCCCTGTGAGACCAGTAATAGTTTCCGATACACCACTGCAAGTTCAATGTATTCCTTGGACCTTCACATTGACGATGAAACACAGAAATCGCATCGGAATTAAATACAAAACGCGCAATGCCGCCTTAAGTACAAGAATAGAGACTCTTCTTACAGTCGGTGCTTTGAGCATTCCCTGTGAGACCAGTATTACTTTCTTATACACCACTGCAGGTTCAATGAATTACTTGGACCTTCACATTGACGATGAAACACAGAAATCGCATCGGAATTAAGAACAAAAGGCACAATGCCGTCATCAGTACTAGAATATAGACTCTTCTTACAGTCGGTGCTTTGAGCATTCCCTGTGAGACCAGTATTGGTTTCCGATACACCACTGCAGTTTCAATGTATTCCTTGGACATTCACATGGACGATGAAATCCAGAAATCGCATCGGAATTAAACACAAAAGGCGCAATGCCACCTTAAGTACAAGAATAGAAACTCTTCTTACAGTCGGTGCTTTGAGCATTCCCTGTGAGACCAGTATTACTTTCTGATACACCACTGCATGTTGAATGTATTCCTTGGACCTTCACATTGACGATGAAACACAGAAAACGCATCGGAATTAAATACAATAGGCACAATGCCGTCTTAAGTACAAGAATAGAGACTCTTCTTACAGCCGGTGCTTTCAGCATTCCCTGTGAGACCAGTATTAGTTTCCGATACACCTCAGCAGGTTCAATATATTCCTAGGACCTTCACATTGACGATGAAACACAGAAATCGAATCGGAATTAAATACAAAAGGCACAATGTGGCCTTAAGTACAAGAATAGACACTCTTCTTACAGTCGGTGACTTGAGCATTCCCTGTGAGACCATTATTAGTTTCCGATACACCACTGCAGGTTCAATATATTCCTTGGACCTTCACAATGACAATGAAACACATAAATCGCATCGGAATTAAATACAAAGGGCACAATGCCGCATTAAGTACAAGAATAGAGACTCTTCTTACAGTCGGTGCTTTGAGCATTCCCTGTGAGACCAGAATTAGTTTCCGATACACCACTCCAGGTTCAATGAATTCCTTGGCCCTTCACATTGACGATGAAACACTGAAATCGCATCGGAATGAAATACAAAAGGCAAACTGCCGCGTAAGTACAAGAATATAGACTCTTCTTACAGTCGGTGCTTTGAGCATTCCCTGTGAGACCAGTATTAGTTTCCGATACACCTCAGCAGGTTCAATGTATTCCTAGGACCTTCACATTGACGATGAAACACAGAAATCGCATCGGAATTAAATACAAAAGGCACAATGTCGCCTTAAGTACAAGAATAGAGACTCCTCTCACAGTCGGTGCTTTGAGCATTCCCTGTGAGACCAGAATTAGCTTCCGATACACCACTGTAGGTTCAATGTATTCCTTGGACCTTCACATTGACGATGAAACACAGAAATCGCATCGGAATTAAATCCAAAAGGCGCAATGCCGCCTTAAGTACAAGAATAGAGACTCTTCTTACAGTCGGTGTTTTCAGCATTCCCTGTGAGACCAGTATTAGTTTCCGATACACCGCAGCAGGTTCAGTGTATTCCTTGGACCTTCACATTGACGATGAAACACAGAAATCGCATCGGAATTAAATACAAAAGGCACAATGTCGCCTTAAGTACAAGAATAGAGACTCTTCTTACAGTCGGTGCTTTGAGCATTCCCAGTGAGACCAGTATTAGATTCCGACACACCACTGCAGGTTCAATGTATTCCTTGGACCTTCACATTGACGATGAAACACAGGAATCGCATCGAAATTAAATACAAAAGGCACAATACCGTCTTAAGTACAAGAATAGAGACTCTTCTTACAGTCGGTGCTTTCAGCATTCCCTGTCAGACCAGTATTAGTTTCCGATACACCTCAGTAGGTTCAATGTATTCCTAGGACCTTCACATTGACGATGAAACACAGAAATCGCATCGGAATTAAATACAAAAGGCACAATGTCGACTTAAGTACAAGACTAGACACTCTTCTTACAGTCGGTGCTTTGAGCATTCCCTGTGAAACCAGTATTAGTTTCCGATACACCACTGCAAGTTCAGTGTATTCCTAGTACCTTCACATTGACGATGAAGCACAGAAACCGTATCGGAATTAAATACAAAAGGCACAATGCCGTCTTAAGTACGTGAATAGAGACTCTTCTTACAGTCGGTGCTTTCAGCATTCCCTGTGAGACCAGTATTAGTTTCCGATACACCTCAGCAGGTTCAATGTATTCCTAGGACCTTCACATTGACGATGAAACACAGAAATCGCATCGGAATTAAATACAAAAGGCACAATGTGGCCTTAAGTACAAGAATAGACACTCTTCTTACAGTCGGAGCTTTGAGCATTCCCTGTGAGACCAGTATTAGTTTCCGATACACCACTGCAGGTTCAATATATTTCTTGGACCTTCACATTGACGATGAAACACATAAATCGCAACGGAATTAAATACAATAGGCACAATGCCGCATTAAGTAGAAGAATAGAGACTCTTATTACAGTCGGTGCTTTGAGCATTCCCTGTGAGACCAGAATTAGTTTCCGATACACCACTCCAGGTTCAATGTATTCCTTGGACCTTCACATTGACGATGAAACACAGAAATCGCATCGGAATGAAATACAAAAGGCAAACTGCCGAGTAAGTACAAGAATAGAGACTCTTCTTACAGTCGGTGCTTTCAGCATTCCCTGTGAGACCAGTATTAGTTTCCGATACACCTCAGCAGGTTCAATGAATTCCTAGGAGCTTCACATTGACGATGAAACGCAGAAATCGCATTGGAATTAATTACAAAAGGCGCAATGCCGCCTTAAGTACAAGAATAGAGACTCTACTTACAGTCGGTGCTTTGAGCATTCCCAGTGAGACCAGTATTAGATTCCGACACACCACTGCAGGTTCAATGTATTCCTTGGACCATCACATTGACGATGAAACACAGAAATCGCATCGGAATTAAATACAAAAGGCACAATGACGTCTTAAGTACAAGAATAGAGACTCTTCTTACAGTCGGTGCTTTCAGCATTCCCTGTGAGACCAGTATTAGTTTCCGATACACCTCAGCAGGATCAATGTATTCCTAGGACCTTCACATTGACGATGAAACACAGAAATCGCATCGGAATTAAATACAAAAGGCACAATGTGGCCTTAAGTACAAGAATAGACACTCTTCTTACAGTCGGTGCTTTGAGCATTCCTTGTGAGACCAGTATTAGTTTCCGATACACCACTGCAGGTTCAATATATTCCTTGCACCCTCACATTGACGATGAAACACATAAATCGCATCGGAATTAAATACAAAAGGCACAATGCCGCATTAAGTACAAGAATAGAGACTCTTCTTACAGTCGGTGCTTTGAGCATTCCCTGTGAGACCAGAATTAGTATCCGATACACCACTCCAGGTTCAATGTATTCCTTGGACCTTCACATTGACGATGAAACACAGAAATCGCATCGGGATGAAATACAAAATGCAAACTGCCGCGTAAGTAGAAGAATAGAGACTCTTCTTACAGTCGGTGCTTCGAGCATTCGCGGTGAGACCAGTATTAGTTTCCGATACACCTCAGCAGGTTCAATGTATTCCTAGGACCTTCACATTGACGATGAAACACAGAAATCGCATCGGAATTAAATACAAAAGGCACAATGTCGCCTTAAGTACAAGAATAGAGACTCTTCTTACACTCGGTGCTTTGAGCATTCCCTGTGAGACCAGTATTAGTTTCTGATACACCACTGCAGGTTCAATGTATTCCTTGGACCTTCACATTGACGATGAAACACAGATATCGCATCGGAATTAAATACAAAAGGCGCAATGCCGCCTTAAGTGCAAGTATAGAGACTCTTCTTACAGTCGGTGATTTGAGCATTCCCTGTGAGACCAGTATTAGTTTCTGATACACCACTGCAAGTTCAATGTATTGCTTGGACCTTCACATTGACGATGAAACACAGAAATCGCATCCGAGTTAAATACAAAAGGCACAATGCCACCTTAAGTGCAAGAATAGAGACTCTTCTTACTGTCGGTGCTTTAAGAATTCCCTGTGAGACCAGTAATAGTTTCCGATACACCACTGCAAGTTCAATGTATTCCTTGGACCTTCACATTGACGATGAAACACAGAAATCGCATCGGAATTAAATACAAAACGCGCAATGCCGCCTTAAGTACAAGAATAGAGACTCTTCTTACAGTCGGTGCTTTGAGCATTCCCTGTGAGACCAGTATTACTTTCTTATACACCACTGCAGGTTCAATGAATTACTTGGACCTTCACATTGACGATGAAACACAGAAATCGCATCGGAATTAAGAACAAAAGGCACAATGCCGTCATCAGTACTAGAATATAGACTGTTCTTACAGTCGGTGCTTTGAGCATTCCCTGTGAGACCAGTATTGGTTTCCGATACACCACTGCAGGTTCAATGTATTCCTTGGACATTCACATGGACGATGAAATCCAGAAATCGCATCGGAATTAAACACAAAAGGCGCAATGCCACCTTAAGTACAAAAATAGAAACTCTTCTTACAGTCGGTGCTTTGAGCATTCCCTGTGAGACCAGTATTACTTTCTGATACACCACTGCATGTTGAATGTATTCCTTGGACCTTCACATTGACGATGAAACACAGAAAACGCATCGGAATTAAATACAATAGGCACAATGCCGTCTTAAGTACAAGAATAGAGACTCTTCTTACAGTCGGTGCTTTCAGCATTCCCTGTGAGACCAGTATTAGTTTCCGATACACCTCAGCAGGTTCAATATATTCCTAGGACCTTCACATTGACGATGAAACACAGAAATCGAATCGGAATTAAATACAAAAGGCACAATGTGGCCTTAAGTACAAGAATAGACACTCTTCTTACAGTCGGTGACTTGAGCATTCCCTGTGAGACCATTATTAGTTTCCGATACACCACTGCAGGTTCAATATATTCCTTGGACCTTCACAATGACAATGAAACACATAAATCGCATCGGAATTAAATACAAAAGGCACAATGCCGCATTAAGTACAAGAATAGAGACTCTTCTTACAGTCGGTGCTTTGAGCATTCCCTGTGAGACCAGAATTAGTTTCCGATACACCACTCCAGGTTCAATGAATTCCTTGGCCCTTCACATTGACGATGAAACACTGAAATCGCATCGGAATGAAATACAAAAGGCAAACTGCCGCGTAAGTACAAGAATAGAGACTCTTCTTACAGTCGGTGCTTTGAGCATTCCCTGTGAGACCAGTATTAGTTTCCGATACACCTCAGCAGGTTCAATGTATTCCTAGGACCTTCACATTGACGATGAAACACAGAAATCGCATCGGAATTAAATACAAAAGGCACAATGTCGCCTTAAGTACAAGAATAGAGACTCCTCTCACAGTCGGTGCTTTGAGCATTCCCTGTGAGACCAGAATTAGCTTCCGATACACCACTGTAGGTTCAATGTATTCCTTGGACCTTCACATTGACGATGAAACACAGAAATCGCATCCGAATTAAATCCAAAAGGCGCAATGCCGCCTTAAGTACAAGAATAGAGACTCTTCTTACAGTCGGTGTTTTCAGCATTCCCTGTGAGACCAGTATTAGTTTCCGATACACCGCAGCAGGTTCAGTGTATTCCTTGGACCTTCACATTGACGATGAAACACAGAAATCGCATCGGAATTAAATACAAAAGGCACAATGTCGCCTTAAGTACAAGAATAGAGACTCTTCTTACAGTCGGTGCTTTGAGCATTCCCAGTGAGACCAGTATTAGATTCCGACACACCACTGCAGGTTCAATGTATTCCTTGGACCTTCACATTGACGATGAAACACAGGAATCGCATCGGAATTAAATACAAAAGGCACAATACCGTCTTAAGTACAAGAATAGAGACTCTTCTTACAGTCGGTGCTTTCAGCATTCCCTGTCAGACCAGTATTAGTTTCCGATACACCTCAGTAGGTTCAATGTATTCCTAGGACCTTCACATTGACGATGAAACACAGAAATCGCATCGGAATTAAATACAAAAGGCACAATGTCGACTTAAGTACAAGACTAGACACTCTTCTTACAGTCGGTGCTTTGAGCATTCCCTGTGAAACCAGTATTAGTTTCCGATACACCACTGCAAGTTCAGTGTATTCCTAGTACCTTCACATTGACGATGAAGCACAGAAACCGTATCGGAATTAAATACAAAAGGCACAATGCCGTCTTAAGTACGTGAATAGAGATTCTTCTTACAGTCGGTGCTTTCAGCATTCCCTGTGAAACCAGTATTAGTTTCCGATACACCTCAGCAGGTTCAATGTATTCCTAGGACCTTCACATTGACGATGAAACACAGAAATCGCATCGGAATTAAATACAAAAGGCACAATGTGGCCTTAAGTACAAGAATAGACACTCTTCTTACAGTCGGAGCTTTGAGCATTCCCTGTGAGACCAGTATTAGTTTCCGATACACCACTGCAGGTTCAATATATTTCTTGGACCTTCACATTGACGATGAAACACATAAATCGCAACGGAATTAAATACAATAGGCACAATGCCGCATTAATTACAAGAATAGAGACTCTTATTACAGTCGGTGCTTTGAGCATTCCCTGTGAGACCAGAATTAGTTTCCGATACACCACTCCAGGTTCAATGTATTCCTTGGACCTTCACATTGACGATGAAACACAGAAATCGCATCGGAATGAAATACAAAAGGCAAACTGCCGAGTAAGTACAAGAATAGAGACTCTTCTTACAGTCGGTGCTTTCAGCATTCCCTGTGAGACCAGTATTAGTTTCCGATACACCTCAGCAGGTTCAATGAATTCCTAGGAGCTTCACATTGACGATGAAACGCAGAAATCGCATTGGAATTAATTACAAAAGGCGCAATGCCGCCTTAAGTACAAGAATAGAGACTCTACTTACAGTCGGTGCTTTGAGCATTCCCAGTGAGACCAGTATTAGATTCCGACACACCACTGCAGGTTCAATGTATTCCTTGGACCATCACATTGACGATGAAACACAGAAATCGCATCGGAATTAAATACAAAAGGCACAATGACGTCTCAAGTACAAGAATAGAGACTCTTCTTACAGTCGGTGCTTTCAGCATTCCCTGTGAGACCAGTATTAGTTTCCGATACACCTCAGCAGGATCAATGTATTCCTAGGACCTTCACATTGACGATGAAACACAGAAATCGCATCGGAATTAAATACAAAAGGCACAATGTGGCCTTAAGTACAAGAATAGACACTCTTCTTACAGTCGGTGCTTTGAGCATTCCTTGTGAGACCAGTATTAGTTTCCGATACACCACTGCAGGTTCAATATATTCCTTGCACCCTCACATTGACGATGAAACACATAAATCGCATCGGAATTAAATACAAAAGGCACAATGACGTCTTAAGTACAAGAATAGAGACTCTTCTTACAGTCGGTGCTTTCAGCATTCCCTGTGAGACCAGTATTAGTTTCCGATACACCTCAGCAGGATCAATGTATTCCTAGGACCTTCACATTGACGATGAAACACAGAAATCGCATCGGAATTAAATACAAAAGGCACAATGTGGCCTTAAGTACAAGAATAGACACTCTTCTTACAGTCGGTGCTTTGAGCATTCCTTGTGAGACCAGTATTAGTTTCCGATACACCACTGCAGGTTCAATATATTCCTTGCACCCTCACATTGACGATGAAACACATAAATCGCATCGGAATTAAATACAAAAGGCACAATGCCGCATTAAGTACAAGAATAGAGACTCTTCTTACAGTCGGTGCTTTGAGCATTCCCTGTGAGACCAGAATTAGTATCCGATACACCACTCCAGGTTCAATGTATTCCTTGGACCTTCACATTGACGATGAAACACAGAAATCGCATCGGGATGAAATACAAAATGCAAACTGCCGCGTAAGTAGAAGAATAGAGACTCTTCTTACAGTCGGTGCTTCGAGCATTCGCGGTGAGACCAGTATTAGTTTCCGATACACCTCAGCAGGTTCAATGTATTCCTAGGACCTTCACATTGACGATGAAACACAGAAATCGCATCGGAATTAAATACAAAAGGCACAATGTCGCCTTAAGTACAAGAATAGAGACTCTTCTTACACTCGGTGCTTTGAGCATTCCCTGTGAGACCAGTATTAGTTTCTGATACACCACTGCAGGTTCAATGTATTCCTTGGACCTTCACATTGACGATGAAACACAGATATCGCATCGGAATTAAATACAAAAGGCGCAATGCCGCCTTAAGTGCAAGTATAGAGACTCTTCTTACAGTCGGTGATTTGAGCATTCCCTGTGAGACCAGTATTAGTTTCTGATACACCACTGCAAGTTCAATGTATTGCTTGGACCTTCACATTGACGATGAAACACAGAAATCGCATCCGAGTTAAATACAAAAGGCACAATGCCACCTTAAGTGCAAGAATAGAGACTCTTCTTACTGTCGGTGCTTTAAGAATTCCCTGTGAGACCAGTAATAGTTTCCGATACACCACTGCAAGTTCAATGTATTCCTTGGACCTTCACATTGACGTTGAAACACAGAAATCGCATCGGAATTAAATACAAAAGGCGCAATGCCGCCTTAAGTAAAAGAATAGAGACTCTTCTTACGGTCGGTGCTTTGAGCATTCCCTGTGAGACCAGTATTAGTTTCTGATACACCACTGCAGGTTCAATGTATTCCTTGGACCTTCACATTAAGGATGAAACACAGAAATCGCATCGGAATTAATTACAAAAGGCACAATGCCATCATAAGTACAAGAATAGAGACTCGTCTTACAGTCTGTGCTTTGAGCATTTCCTGTGAGACCAGTATTAGTTTCCGATACACCACTGCAGGTTCAATGTATTCCTTGGACCATCACATTGACGATGAAACACAGAAATCGCATCGGAATTAAGTACAAAAGGTGCAATGCCGCATTAAGTACAAGAATAGAGACTCTTCTTACAGTCGGTGCTTTGAGCATTCCCTGTGAGACCAGTATTAGTTTCCGATACAGCACTGCACGTTCAATGTATTCCTAGGACCTTCACATTGACGATGAAACACAGAAATCGCATCGGAATTAAATACAAAAGGCACAATGTCGCCATAAGTACAAGAATAGACACTCTTCTTACAGCCGGTGCTTTGAGCATTCCCTGTGAGACCAGTATTAGTTTCCGATACATCACTGCAGGTTCAATGTATTCCTTGGACCTTCACATTGACGATGAAACACAGAAATCGCATCGGAATTAAATACAAAAGGCACAATGCCGAATTAAGTTCAAGAATAGAGACTCTTCTTACAGTCGGTGCTTTGATCATTTCCTGTGAGACCAGAATTAGTTTCCGATACACCACTGCAGGTTCAATGTAATCCTTGGACCTTCACATTGACGATGAAACACAGAAATCGCATCGGAATGAAAAACAAAAGGAAAACTGCCGCGTACGTGCAAGAATAGGGACTCTTCTTACAGTCGGTGCTTTCAGCATTCCCTGTGAGAGCAGTATTAGTTTCCGATACACCTCAGCAGGTTCAATGTTTTCCTAGGACCTTCACATTGACGATGAAACACAGAAACCGCATCGGAATTAAATACAAAAGGCACAATGTCGCCTTAAGTACAAGAATAGAGACTCTTCTTACACTCGGTGCTTTGAGCACTCCCCGTGAGACCAGTATTAGTTTCTGATACACCACTGCAGGTTCAATGTATTCCTTGGACGATGAAACACAGATATCGCATCGGAATTAAATCCAAAAGGCGCAATGCAGCCTTAAGTACAAGTATAGAGACTCTTCTTACAGTCGGTGATTTGAGCATTCCCTGTGAGACCAGTATTAGTTTCTGATACACCACTGCAGGTTCAATGTATTGCTTGGACCTTCACATTGACGATGAAACACAGAAATCGCATCGGAGTTAAATACAAAAGGCACAATGCCACCTTAAGTGCAAGAATAGAGACTCTTCTTACTGTCGGTGCTTTAAGAACTCCCTGTGAGACCAGTAATAGTTTCCGATACACCACTGCAGGTTCAATGTATTCCTTGGACCTTCACATTGACGTTGAAACACAGAAATCGCATCCTAATTAAATACAAAAGCGCAATGCCGACATAAGTAAAAGAATAGAGACTCTTCTTACGGTCGGTGCTTTGAGCATTCCCTGTGAGACCAGTATTAGTTTCTGATACACCACTGCAGGTTCAATGTATTCCTTGGACCTTCACATTGACGATTAAACACAGAAATCGCATCGGAATTAATTACAAAAGGCACAATGCCATCATAAGTACAAGAATAGAGACTCTTCTTACAGTCTGTGCTTTGAGCATTCCCTGTGAGACCAGTATTAGTTTCCGATACACCACTGCAGGTTCAATGTATTCCTGGGACCATCACATTGACGATGAAACACAGAAATCGCATCGGAATTAAGTACAAAAGGTGCAATGCCGCCTTAAGTACAAGAATACAGACTCTTCTTACAGTCGGTGCTTTGAGCATTCCCTGTGAGACCAGTATTAGTTTCCGATACACCACTGCAGGTTCAATGCATTCCTTGGACCTTCACATTGACGATGAAACACAGAAATCGCATCGGAATTAAATACAAAAGGCACAATGCCGCATTAAGTACAAGAATAGAGACTCTTCTTACAGTCGGTGCTTTCAGCATTCACTGTGAGACCAGTATTAGTTTCCGATACACCTCAGCAGGTTCAATGTATTCCTAGGACCTGCACATTGACGATGAAACACAGAAATCGCATCGGAATTAAATACAAAAGGCACAATGTCGCCTTAAGTACAAGAATAGACACTCTTGTTACAGTCGGTGCTTTGAGCATTCCCTGTGAGACCAGTATTAGTTTCTGATACACCACTGAATGTTCAATGTATTCCTTGGACCTTGACATTGACGATGAAACACAGAAATCGCATCGGAATTAAATACAAAAGGCACAATGTGGCCTTAAGTACAAGAATAGACACTCTTCTTGCAGTCGGTGCTTTGAGCATTCCCTGTGAGACCAGTATTAGTTTCCGATACACCACTGCAGGTTCAATATATTCCTTGGACCTCCACATTGACGATGAAACACATAAATCGCATCGGAATTAAATACAAAAGGCACAATGCCGCATTAAGTACAAGAATAGAGACTCTTATTACTGTCGGTGCTTTGAGAATTCCCTGTGAGACCAGTATTAGTTTCCGATACACCACTGCAGGTTCAATGTATTCCGTGGACCTTCACATTGACGATGAAACACAGTAATCGCATTGGAATTAAATACAAAAGGCGCAATGCCGCCTTAAGTACAAGAATAGAGACTCTTCTTATAGTCGGTGCTTTGAGCATTCCCTGTGAGACCAGTATTATATTCCGATACACCTCAGCAGGATCAATGTATTCCTAGGACCTTCACATTGACGATGAAACGCAGAAATCACATCGGAATTAAATACAAAAGGCACAATGTCGCCTTAAGTACAAGAATAGACACTCTTCTTACAGCCGGTGCTTTGAGCATTCCCTGTGAGACCAGTATTAGTTTCCGATTCACCACTGCAGGTTCAATGTATTCCTTGGACCTCCACATTGACGATGAAACACAGAAATCGCATCGGAATTAAATACAAAAGGCACAATGCCGCATTAAGTACAAGAATAGAGACTCTTCTTACAGTCTGTGCTTTGATCATTTCCTGTGAGACCAGAATTAGTTTCCGATACACCACTGCAGGTTCAATGTATTCCTTGGACCTTCACATTGACGATGAAACACAGAAATCGCATCGGAATGAAATACAAAAGTCAAACTGCCGCGTACGTACATGAATAGAGACTCTTCTTACAGTCGGTGCTTTCAGCATTTCCTTTGAGTCCAGTATTAGTTTCCGATACACCTCAGCAGGTTCAATGTATTCCTAGGACCTTCACATTGACGATGAAACACAGAAATCGCATCGGAATTAAATACAAAAGGCACAATGTCGCCTTAAGTACAAGAATAGAGACTCTTCTTACACTCGGTGCTTTGAGCATTCCCTGTGAGACCAGTATTAGTTTCTGATACACCACTGCAGGTTCAATGTATTCCTTGGACCTTCACATTGACGCTGAAACACAGATATCGCATCGGAATTAAATACAAAAGGCGCAATGCCGCCTTAAGTACAAGTATAGAGACTCTTCTTACAGTCGGTGATTTGAGCATTCCCTGTGAGACCAGTATTAGTTTCTGATACACCACTGCAGGTTCAATGTATTGCTTGGACCTTCACATTGACGATGAAACACAGAAATCGCATCCGAGTTAAATACAAAAGGCACAATGCCACCTTAAGTGCAAGAATAGAGACTCTTCTTACTGTCGGTGCTTTAAGAATTCCCTGTGAGACCAGTAACAGTTTCCGATACACCACTGCAAGTTCAATGTATTCCTTGGAGCTTCACATTGACGTTGAAACACAGAAATCGCATCGGAATTAAATACAAAAGGCGCAATGCCGCCTTAAGTAAAAGAATAGAGACTCTTCTTACGGTCGGTGCTTTGAGAATTCCCTGTGAGACCAGTATTAGTTTCTGATACACCACTGCAGGGTCAATGTATTCCTTGGACCTTCACATTGACGTCGAAACACAGAAATCGCATCGGAATTGATTACAAAAGGCACAATGCCATCATAAGTACAAGAATAGAGACTCTTCTTGCAGTCTGTGCTTTGAGCATTTCCTGTGAGACCAGTATTAGTTTCCGATACACCACTGCAGGTTCAATGTATTCCTTGGACCATCACATTGACGATGAAACACAGAAATCGCATCGGAATTAAGTACAAAAGGTGCAATGCCGCCTTAAGTACAAGAATAGAGACTCTTCTTACAGTCGGTGCTTTGAGCATTCCCTGTGAGACCAGTAATAGTTTTCGATACACCACTGCAAGTTCAATGTATTCCTAGGACCTTCACATTGACGATGAAACACAGAAATCGCATCGGAATTAAATACAAAAGGCACAATGTCGCCCTAAGTACAAGAATAGAGACCCTTCTTACACTCGGTGCTTTGAGCACTCCCTGTGAGACCAGTATTAGTTTCTGATACACCACTGCAGGTTCAATGTATTCCTTGGACCTTCACATTGACGATGAAACACAGAAATCGCATCGGAATGAAATCCAAAAGGCAAACTGCCGCGTACGTACAAGAATAGAGACTCTTCTTACAGTCGGTGCTTTCAGCATTCCCTGTGAGACCAGTATTAGTTTCCGATACACCTCAGCAGGTTCAATGTATTCCTAGGACCTTCACATTCACGATGAAACACAGAAATCGCATCGGAATTAAATACAAAAGGCACAATGTCGCCTTAAGTACAAGAATAGAGGCTCTTCTTATACTCGGTGTTTTGAGCACTCCCTGTGAGACCAGTATTAGTTTCTGATACACCACTGCAGGTTCAATGTATTCCTTGGACCTTCACATTGACGATGAAACACAGATATCGCATCGGAATTAAATACAAAAGGCGCAATGCCGCCTTAAGTACACGTATAGAGACTCTTCTTACAGTCGGTGATTTGAGCATTCCCTGTGAGACCAGTATTAGTTTCTGATATACCACTGCAGGTTCAATGTATTGCTTGGACCTTCACATTGACGATGAAGCACAGAAATCGCATCGGAGTTAAATACAAAAGGCACAATGACACCTTAAGTGCAAGAATAGAGACTCTTCTTACTGTCGGTGCTTTAAGAATTCCCTGTGAGACCAGTAATAGTTTCCGATACACCACTGCAGGTTCAATGTATTCCTTGGACCTTCACATTGACGTTGAAACACAGAAATCGCATGGCAATTAAATACCAAAGGCGCAATGCCGACTTAAGTAAAAGAATAGAGACTCTTCTTACGGTCGGTGCTTTGAGCATTCCCTGTGAGACCAGTATTAGTTTCTGATACACCACTGCAGGTTCAATGTATTCCTTGGACCTTCACATTGACGATTAAACACAGAAATCGCATCGGAATCAATTACAAAATGCACAATGCCATCATAAGTACAAGAATAGAGGCTCTTCTTACAGTCTGTGCTTTGAGCATTCCCTGTGAGACCAGTATTAGTTTCCGATACACCACTGCAGGTTCAATGTATTCCTTGGACCATCACATTGACGATGAAACACAGAAATCGCATCGGAATTAAGTACAAAAGGTGCAATGCCGCCTTAAGTACAAGAATAGAGACTCTTCTTACAGTCGGTGCTTTGAGCATTCCCTGTGAGACCAGTATTAGTTTCCGATACACCACTGCAGGTTCAATGTATTCCTTGGACCTTCACATTGACGATGAAACACAGAAATCGCGTCGGAATTAAATACAAAAGGCACAATGCCGCATTAAGTACAAGAATAGAGACTCTTCTTACAGTCGGTGCTTTGATCATTTCCTGTGAGACCAGAATTAGTTTCCGATACACCACTGCAGGTTCAATGTATTCCTTGGACCTTCACATTGACGATGAAACACAGAAATCGCATCGGAATGAAATCCAAAAGGCAAACTGCCGCGTACGTACAAGAATAGAGACTCTTCTTACAGTCGGTGCTTTCAGCATTCCCTGTGAGACCAGTATTAGTTTCCGATACACCTCAGCAGGTTCAATGTATTCCTAGGACCTTCACATTCACGATGAAACACAGAAATCGCATCGGAATTAAATACAAAAGGCACAATGTCGCCTTAAGTACAAGAATAGAGACTCTTCTTACACTCGGTGTTTTGAGCACTCCCTGTGAGACCAGTATTAGTTTCTGATACACCACTGCAGGTTCAATGTATTTCTTGGACCTTCACATTGACGATGAAACACATATATCGCATCGGAATTAAATATAAAAGGCGCAATGCCGCCTTAAGTACAAGTATAGAGACTCTTCTTACAGTCGGTGATTTGAGCATTCCCTGTGAGACCAGTATTAGCTTCTGATACACCACTGCAGGTTCAATGTATTGCTTGGACCTTCACATTGACGATGAAACACAGAAATCGCGTAGGAGTTAAATACAAAAGGCACAATGCCACCTTAAGTGCAAGAATAGAGACTCTTCTTACTGTCGGTGCTTTAAGAATTCCCTGTGAGACCAGTAATAGTTTCCGATACACCACTGCAGGTTCAATGTATTCCTTGGACCTTCACATTGACGTTGAAACACAGAAATCGCATCGGAATTAAATACAAAAGGCGCAATGCCGCCTTAAGTAAAAGAATAGAGACTCTTCTTACGGTCGGTGCTTTGAGCATTCCCTGTGAGACCAGTATTAGTTTCTGATACACCACTGCAGGTTCAATGTATTCCTTGGACCTTCACATTGACGATGAAACACAGAAATCGCATCGGAATGAAATCCAAAAGGCAAACTGCCGCGTACGTACAAGAATAGAGACTCTTCTTACAGTCGGTGCTTTCAGCATTCCCTGTGAGACCAGTATTAGTTTCCGATACACCTCAGCAGGTTCAATGTATTCCTAGGACCTTCACATTCACGATGAAACACAGAAATCGCATCGGAATTAAATACAAAAGGCACAATGTCGCCTTAAGTACAAGAATAGAGGCTCTTCTTACACTCGGTGTTTTGAGCACTCCCTGTGAGACCAGTATTAGTTTCTGATACACCACTGCAGGTTCAATGTATTCCTTGGACCTTCACATTGACGATGAAACACAGATATCGCATCGGAATTAAATACAAAAGGCGCAATGCCGCCTTAAGTACACGTATAGAGACTCTTCTTACAGTCGGTGATTTGAGCATTCCCTGTGAGACCAGTATTAGTTTCTGATATACCACTGCAGGTTCAATGTATTGCTTGGACCTTCACATTGACGATGAAGCACAGAAATCGCATCGGAGTTAAATACAAAAGGCACAATGACACCTTAAGTGCAAGAATAGAGACTCTTCTTACTGTCGGTGCTTTAAGAATTCCCTGTGAGACCAGTAATAGTTTCCGATACACCACTGCAGGTTCAATGTATTCCTTGGACCTTCACATTGACGTTGAAACACAGAAATCGCATGGCAATTAAATACCAAAGGCGCAATGCCGACTTAAGTAAAAGAATAGAGACTCTTCTTACGGTCGGTGCTTTGAGCATTCCCTGTGAGACCAGTATTAGTTTCTGATACACCACTGCAGGTTCAATGTATTCCTTGGACCTTCACATTGACGATTAAACACAGAAATCGCATCGGAATCAATTACAAAATGCACAATGCCATCATAAGTACAAGAATAGAGGCTCTTCTTACAGTCTGTGCTTTGAGCATTCCCTGTGAGACCAGTATTAGTTTCCGATACACCACTGCAGGTTCAATGTATTCCTTGGACCATCACATTGACGTTGAAACACAGAAATCGCATCGGAATTAAATACAAAAGGCGCAATGCCGCCTTAAGTAAAAGAATAGAGACTCTTCTTACGGTCGGTGCTTTGAGCATTCCCTGTGAGACCAGTATTAGTTTCTGATACACCACTGCAGGTTCAATGTATTCCTTGGACCTTCACATTGACGTTGAAACACAGAAATCGCATGGCAATTAAATACCAAAGGCGCAATGCCGACTTAAGTAAAAGAATAGAGACTCTTCTTACGGTCGGTGCTTTGAGCATTCCCTGTGAGACCAGTATTAGTTTCTGATACACCACTGCAGGTTCAATGTATTCCTTGGACCTTCACATTGACGATTAAACACAGAAATCGCATCGGAATCAATTACAAAATGCACAATGCCATCATAAGTACAAGAATAGAGGCTCTTCTTACAGTCTGTGCTTTGAGCATTCCCTGTGAGACCAGTATTAGTTTCCGATACACCACTGCAGGTTCAATGTATTCCTTGGACCATCACATTGACGATGAAACACAGAAATCGCATCGGAATTAAGTACAAAAGGTGCAATGCCGCCTTAAGTACAAGAATAGAGACTCTTCTTACAGTCGGTGCTTTGAGCATTCCCTGTGAGACCAGTATTAGTTTCCGATACACCACTGCAGGTTCAATGTATTCCTTGGACCTTCACATTGACGATGAAACACAGAAATCGCGTCGGAATTAAATACAAAAGGCACAATGCCGCATTAAGTACAAGAATAGAGACTCTTCTTACAGTCGGTGCTTTGATCATTTCCTGTGAGACCAGAATTAGTTTCCGATACACCACTGCAGGTTCAATGTATTCCTTGGACCTTCACATTGACGATGAAACACAGAAATCGCATCGGAATGAAATCCAAAAGGCAAACTGCCGCGTACGTACAAGAATAGAGACTCTTCTTACAGTCGGTGCTTTCAGCATTCCCTGTGAGACCAGTATTAGTTTCCGATACACCTCAGCAGGTTCAATGTATTCCTAGGACCTTCACATTCACGATGAAACACAGAAATCGCATCGGAATTAAATACAAAAGGCACAATGTCGCCTTAAGTACAAGAATAGAGACTCTTCTTACACTCGGTGTTTTGAGCACTCCCTGTGAGACCAGTATTAGTTTCTGATACACCACTGCAGGTTCAATGTATTTCTTGGACCTTCACATTGACGATGAAACACATATATCGCATCGGAATTAAATATAAAAGGCGCAATGCCGCCTTAAGTACAAGTATAGAGACTCTTCTTACAGTCGGTGATTTGAGCATTCCCTGTGAGACCAGTATTAGCTTCTGATACACCACTGCAGGTTCAATGTATTGCTTGGACCTTCACATTGACGATGAAACACAGAAATCGCGTAGGAGTTAAATACAAAAGGCACAATGCCACCTTAAGTGCAAGAATAGAGACTCTTCTTACTGTCGGTGCTTTAAGAATTCCCTGTGAGACCAGTAATAGTTTCCGATACACCACTGCAGGTTCAATGTATTCCTTGGACCTTCACATTGACGTTGAAACACAGAAATCGCATCGGAATTAAATACAAAAGGCGCAATGCCGCCTTAAGTAAAAGAATAGAGACTCTTCTTACGGTCGGTGCTTTGAGCATTCCCTGTGAGACCAGTATTAGTTTCTGATACACCACTGCAGGTTCAATGTATTCCTTGGACCTTCACATTGACGATGAAACACAGAAATCGCATCGGAATGAAATCCAAAAGGCAAACTGCCGCGTACGTACAAGAATAGAGACTCTTCTTACAGTCGGTGCTTTCAGCATTCCCTGTGAGACCAGTATTAGTTTCCGATACACCTCAGCAGGTTCAATGTATTCCTAGGACCTTCACATTCACGATGAAACACAGAAATCGCATCGGAATTAAATACAAAAGGCACAATGTCGCCTTAAGTACAAGAATAGAGGCTCTTCTTACACTCGGTGTTTTGAGCACTCCCTGTGAGACCAGTATTAGTTTCTGATACACCACTGCAGGTTCAATGTATTCCTTGGACCTTCACATTGACGATGAAACACAGATATCGCATCGGAATTAAATACAAAAGGCGCAATGCCGCCTTAAGTACACGTATAGAGACTCTTCTTACAGTCGGTGATTTGAGCATTCCCTGTGAGACCAGTATTAGTTTCTGATATACCACTGCAGGTTCAATGTATTGCTTGGACCTTCACATTGACGATGAAGCACAGAAATCGCATCGGAGTTAAATACAAAAGGCACAATGACACCTTAAGTGCAAGAATAGAGACTCTTCTTACTGTCGGTGCTTTAAGAATTCCCTGTGAGACCAGTAATAGTTTCCGATACACCACTGCAGGTTCAATGTATTCCTTGGACCTTCACATTGACGTTGAAACACAGAAATCGCATGGCAATTAAATACCAAAGGCGCAATGCCGACTTAAGTAAAAGAATAGAGACTCTTCTTACGGTCGGTGCTTTGAGCATTCCCTGTGAGACCAGTATTAGTTTCTGATACACCACTGCAGGTTCAATGTATTCCTTGGACCTTCACATTGACGATTAAACACAGAAATCGCATCGGAATCAATTACAAAATGCACAATGCCATCATAAGTACAAGAATAGAGGCTCTTCTTACAGTCTGTGCTTTGAGCATTCCCTGTGAGACCAGTATTAGTTTCCGATACACCACTGCAGGTTCAATGTATTCCTTGGACCATCACATTGACGATGAAACACAGAAATCGCATCGGAATTAAGTACAAAAGGTGCAATGCCGCCTTAAGTACAAGAATAGAGACTCTTCTTACAGTCGGTGCTTTGAGCATTCCCTGTGAGACCAGTATTAGTTTCCGATACACCACTGCAGGTTCAATGTATTCCTTGGACCTTCACATTGACGATGAAACACAGAAATCGCGTCGGAATTAAATACAAAAGGCACAATGCCGCATTAAGTACAAGAATAGAGACTCTTCTTACAGTCGGTGCTTTGATCATTTCCTGTGAGACCAGAATTAGTTTCCGATACACCACTGCAGGTTCAATGTATTCCTTGGACCTTCACATTGACGATGAAACACAGAAATCGCATCGGAATGAAATCCAAAAGGCAAACTGCCGCGTACGTACAAGAATAGAGACTCTTCTTACAGTCGGTGCTTTCAGCATTCCCTGTGAGACCAGTATTAGTTTCCGATACACCTCAGCAGGTTCAATGTATTCCTAGGACCTTCACATTCACGATGAAACACAGAAATCGCATCGGAATTAAATACAAAAGGCACAATGCCGACTTAAGTAAAAGAATAGAGACTCTTCTTACGGTCGGTGCTTTGAGCATTCCCTGTGAGACCAGTATTAGTTTCTGATACACCACTGCAGGTTCAATGTATTCCTTGGACCTTCACATTGACGATTAAACACAGAAATCGCATCGGAATCAATTACAAAATGCACAATGCCATCATAAGTACAAGAATAGAGGCTCTTCTTACAGTCTGTGCTTTGAGCATTCCCTGTGAGACCAGTATTAGTTTCCGATACACCACTGCAGGTTCAATGTATTCCTTGGACCATCACATTGACGATGAAACACAGAAATCGCATCGGAATTAAGTACAAAAGGTGCAATGCCGCCTTAAGTACAAGAATAGAGACTCTTCTTACAGTCGGTGCTTTGAGCATTCCCTGTGAGACCAGTATTAGTTTCCGATACACCACTGCAGGTTCAATGTATTCCTTGGACCTTCACATTGACGATGAAACACAGAAATCGCGTCGGAATTAAATACAAAAGGCACAATGCCGCATTAAGTACAAGAATAGAGACTCTTCTTACAGTCGGTGCTTTGATCATTTCCTGTGAGACCAGAATTAGTTTCCGATACACCACTGCAGGTTCAATGTATTCCTTGGACCTTCACATTGACGATGAAACACAGAAATCGCATCGGAATGAAATCCAAAAGGCAAACTGCCGCGTACGTACAAGAATAGAGACTCTTCTTACAGTCGGTGCTTTCAGCATTCCCTGTGAGACCAGTATTAGTTTCCGATACACCTCAGCAGGTTCAATGTATTCCTAGGACCTTCACATTCACGATGAAACACAGAAATCGCATCGGAATTAAATACAAAAGGCACAATGTCGCCTTAAGTACAAGAATAGAGACTCTTCTTACACTCGGTGTTTTGAGCACTCCCTGTGAGACCAGTATTAGTTTCTGATACACCACTGCAGGTTCAATGTATTTCTTGGACCTTCACATTGACGATGAAACACAGATATCGCATCGGAATCAAATATAAAAGGCGCAATGCCGCCTTAAGTACAAGTATAGAGACTCTTCTTACAGTCGGTGATTTGAGCATTCCCTGTGAGACCAGTATTAGCTTCTGATACACCACTGCAGGTTCAATGTATTGCTTGGACCTTCACATTGACGATGAAACACAGAAATCGCGTAGGAGTTAAATACAAAAGGCACAATGCCACCTTAAGTGCAAGAATAGAGACTCTTCTTACTGTCGGTGCTTTAAGAATTCCCTGTGAGACCAGTAATAGTTTCCGATACACCACTGCAGGTTCAATGTATTCCTTGGACCTTCACATTGACGTTGAAACACAGAAATCGCATCGGAATTAAATACAAAAGGCGCAATGCCGCCTTAAGTAAAAGAATAGAGACTCTTCTTACGGTCGGTGCTTTGAGCATTCCCTGTGAGACCAGTATTAGTTTCTGATACACCACTGCAGGTTCAATGTATTCCTTGGACCTTCACATTGACGATGAAACACAGAAATTGCATCGGAATTAATTACAAAAGGCACAATGACATCATAAGTTCAAGAATAGAGACTCTTCTTACTGTCTGTGCTTTGAGCATTCCCTGTGAGACCAGTATTAGTTTCCGATACACCACTGCAGGTTCAATGTATTCCTTGGACCATCACATTGACGATGAAACACAGAAATCGCATCGGAATTAAGTACAAAAGGTGCAATGCCGCTTTAAGTACAAGAATAGAGACTCTTCTTACAGTCGGTGATTTGAGCATTCCCTGTGAGACCAGTATTAGTTTCCGATACACCACTGCAGGTTCAATGTATTCCGTGGACCTTCACATTGACGATGAAACACAGAAATCGCATTGGAATTAAATACAAAAGGCGCAATGCCGCCTTAAGTACAAGAATAGAGACTCTTCTTATAGTCGGTGCTTTGAGCATTCCCTGTGAGACCAGTATTATATTCCGATACACCTCAGCAGGATCAATGTATTCCTAGGACCTTCACATTGACGATGAAACGCAGAAATCACATCGGAATTAAATACAAAAGGCACAATGTCGCCTTAAGTACAAGAATAGACACTCTTCTTACAGCCGGTGCTTTGAGCATTCCCTGTGAGACCAGTATTAGTTTCCGATTCACCACTGCAGGTTCAATGTATTCCTTGGACCTCCACATTGACGATGAAACACAGAAATCGCATCGGAATTAAATACAAAAGGCACAATGCCGCATTAAGTACAAGAATAGAGACTCTTCTTACAGTCTGTGCTTTGATCATTTCCTGTGAGACCAGAATTAGTTTCCGATACACCACTGCAGGTTCAATGTATTCCTTGGACCTTCACATTGACGATGAAACACAGAAATCGCATCGGAATGAAATACAAAAGGCAAACTGCCGCGTACGTACATGAATGGAGACTCTTCTTACAGTCGGTGCTTTCAGCATTTCCTTTGAGTCCAGTATTAGTTTCCGATACACCTCAGCAGGTTCAATGTATTCCTAGGACCTTCACATTGACGATGAAACACAGAAATCGCATCGGAATTAAATACAAAAGGCACAATGTCGCCTTAAGTACAAGAATAGAGACTCTTCTTACACTCGGTGCTTTGAGCATTCCCTGTGAGACCAGTATTAGTTTCTGATACACCACTGCAGGTTCAATGTATTCCTTGGACCTTCACATTGACGATGAAACACAGATATCGCATCGGAATTAAATACAAAAGGCGCAATGCCGCCTTAAGTACAAGTATAGAGACTCTTCTTACAGTCGGTGATTTGAGCATTCCCTGTGAGACCAGTATTAGTTTCTGATACACCACTGCAGGTTCAATGTATTGCTTGGACCTTCACATTGACGATGAAACACAGAAATCGCATCCGAGTTAAATACAAAAGGCACAATGCCACCTTAAGTGCAAGAATAGAGACTCTTCTTACTGTCGGTGCTTTAAGAATTCCCTGTGAGACCAGTAACAGTTTCCGATACACCACTGCAAGTTCAATGTATTCCTTGGAGCTTCACATTGACGTTGAAACACAGAAATCGCATCGGAATTAAATACAAAAGGCGCAATGCCGCCTTAAGTAAAAGAATAGAGACTCTTCTTACGGTCGGTGCTTTGAGCATTCCCTGTGAGACCAGTATTAGTTTCTGATACACCACTGCAGGTTCAATGTATTCCTTGGACCTTCACATTGACGATGAAACACAGAAATCGCATCGGAATTGATTACAAAAGGCACAATGCCATCATAAGTACAAGAATAGAGACTCTTCTTGCAGTCTGTGCTTTGAGCATTTCCTGTGAGACCAGTATTAGTTTCCGATACACCACTGCAGGTTCAATGTATTCCTTGGACCATCACATTGACGATGAAACACAGAAATC
Source organism: Schistocerca americana (assembly GCF_021461395.2). Classification (NCBI taxonomy): domain Eukaryota; kingdom Metazoa; phylum Arthropoda; class Insecta; order Orthoptera; family Acrididae; genus Schistocerca; species Schistocerca americana. The sequence goes on along the minus strand of NC_060125.1, from coordinate 24,877,555 downwards.
GCATCGGAATTAAGTACAAAAGGTGCAATGCCGCCTTAAGTACAAGAATAGAGACTCTTCTTACAGTCGGTGCTTTGAGCATTCCCTGTGAGACCAGTAATAGTTTTCGATACACCACTGCAAGTTCAATGTATTCCTAGGACCTTCACATTGACGATGAAACACAGAAATCGCGTCGGAATTAAATACAAAAGGCACAATGCCGCATTAAGTACAAGAATAGAGACTCTTCTTACAGTCGGTGCTTTGATCATTTCCTGTGAGACCAGAATTAGTTTCCGATACACCACTGCAGGTTCAATGTATTCCTTGGACCTTCACATTGACGATGAAACACAGAAATCGCATCGGAATGAAATCCAAAAGGCAAACTGCCGCGTACGTACAAGAATAGAGACTCTTCTTACAGTCGGTGCTTTCAGCATTCCCTGTGAGACCAGTATTAGTTTCCGATACACCTCAGCAGGTTCAATGTATTCCTAGGACCTTCACATTCACGATGAAACACAGAAATCGCATCGGAATTAAATACAAAAGGCACAATGTCGCCTTAAGTACAAGAATAGAGACTCTTCTTACACTCGGTGTTTTGAGCACTCCCTGTGAGACCAGTATTAGTTTCTGATACACCACTGCAGGTTCAATGTATTTCTTGGACCTTCACATTGACGATGAAACACAGATATCGCATCGGAATTAAATATAAAAGGCGCAATGCCGCCTTAAGTACAAGTATAGAGACTCTTCTTACAGTCGGTGATTTGAGCATTCCCTGTGAGACCAGTATTAGCTTCTGATACACCACTGCAGGTTCAATGTATTGCTTGGACCTTCACATTGACGATGAAACACAGAAATCGCATAGGAGTTAAATACAAAAGGCACAATGCCACCTTAAGTGCAAGAATAGAGACTCTTCTTACTGTCGGTGCTTTAAGAATTCCCTGTGAGACCAGTAATAGTTTCCGATACACCACTGCAGGTTCAATGTATTCCTTGGACCTTCACATTGACGTTGAAACACAGAAATCGCATCGGAATTAAATACAAAAGGCGCAATGCCGCCTTAAGTAAAAGAATAGAGACTCTTCTCACGGTCGGTGCTTTGAGCATTCCCTGTGAGACCAGTATTAGTTTCTGATACACCACTGCAGGTTCAATGTATTCCTTGGACCTTCACATTGACGATGAAACACAGAAATTGCATCGGAATTAATTACAAAAGGCACAATGACATCATAAGTTCAAGAATAGAGACTCTTCTTACTGTCTGTGCTTTGAGCATTCCCTGTCAGACCAGTATTAGTTTCCGATACACCACTGCAGGTTCAATGTATTCCTTGGACCATCACATTGACGATGAAACACAGAAATCGCATCGGAATTAAGTACAAAAGGTGCAATGCCGCCTTAAGTACAAGAATAGAGACTCTTCTTACAGTCGGTGATTTGAGCATTCCCTGTGAGACCAGTATTAGTTTCCGATACACCACTCCAGGTTCAATGTATTCCTAGGACCTTCACATTGACGATGAAACACAGAAATCACATCGGAATTAAATACAAAAGGCACAATGTCGCCTTAAGTACAAGAATAGACACTCTTCTTACAGCCGGTGCTTTGAGCATTCCCTGTGAGACCAGTATTAGTTTCCGATACACCACTGCAGGTTCAATGTATTCCTTGGACCTTCACATTGACGATGAAACACAGAAATCGCATCGGAATTAAATACAAAAGGCACAATGCCGCATTAAGTACAAGAATAGAGACTCTTCTTACAGTCGGTGCTTTGAACATTTCCTGTGAGACCAGAATTAGTTTCCGATACACCACTGCAGGTTCAATGTATTCCTTGGACCTTCACATTGACGATGAAACACAGAAATCGCATCGGCATGAAATACAAAAGGCAAACTGCCGCGTACGTACAAGAATTGGGACGCTTCTTACTGTCGGTGCTTTCAGCATTCCCTGTGAGACCAGTATTAGTTTCCGATACACCTCAGCAGGTTCAATGTATTCCTAGGACCTTCACATTCACGATGAAACACAGAAATCGCATCGGAATTAAATACAAAAGGCACAATGTCGCCTTAAGTACAAGAATAGAGACTCTTCTTACACTCGGTGCTTTGAGCACTCCCTGTGAGACCAGTATTAGTTTCTGATACACCACTGCAGGTTCAATGTATTTCTTGGACCTTCACATTGACGATGAAACACAGATATCGCATCGGAATTAAATATAAGAGGCGCAATGCCGCCTTAAGTACAAGTATAGAGACTCTTCTTACAGTCGGTGATTTGAGCATTCCCTGTGAGACCAGTATTAGCTTCTGATACACCACTACAGGTTCAATGTATTGCTTGGACCTTCACATTGACGATGAAACACAGAAATCGCATAGGAGTTAAATACAAAAGGCACAATGCCACCTTAAGTGCAAGAATAGAGACTCTTCTTACTGTCGGTGTTTTAAGAATTCCCTGTGAGACCAGTAATAGTTTCCGATACACCACTGCAGGTTCAATGTATTCCTTGGACCTTCACATTGACGTTGAAACACAGAAATCGCATCGGAATTAAATACAAAAGGCGCAATGCCGCCTTAAGTAAAAGAATAGAGACTCTTCTTACGGTCGGTGCTTTGAGCATTCCCTGTGAGACCAGTATTAGTTTCTGATACACCACTGCAGGTTCAATGTATTCCTTGGACCTTCACATTGACGATGAAACACAGAAATTGCATCGGAATTAATTACAAAAGGCACAATGACAGCATAAGTTCAAGAATAGAGACTCTTCTTACTGTCTGTGCTTTGAGCATTCCCTGTGAGACCAGTATTAGTTTCCGATACACCACTGCAGGTTCAATGTATTCCTTGGACCATCACATTGACGATGAAACACAGAAATCGCATCGGAATTAAGTACAAAAGGTGCAATGCCGCCTTAAGTACAAGAATAGAGACTCTTCTTACAGTCGGTGCTTTGAGCATTCCCTGTGAGACCAGTATTAGTTTCCGATACACCACTCCAGGTTCAATGTATTCCTAGGACCTTCACATTGACGATGAAACACAGAAATCACATCGGAATTAAATACAAAAGGCACAATGTCGCCTTAAGTACAAGAATAGACACTCTTCTTACAGCCGGTGCTTTGAGCATTCCCTGTGAGACCTGTATTAGTTTCCGATAAACCACTGCAGGTTCAATGTATTCCTTGGACCATCACATTGACGATGAAACACAGATATCGCATCAGAATTAAATACAAAAGGTGCAATGCCGCCTTAAGTACAGGAATAGAGACTCTTCTTACAGTCGGTGCTTTGAACATTTCCTGTGAGACCAGAATTAGTTTCCGATACACCACTGCAGGTTCAATGTATTCCTTGGACCTTCACATTGACGATGAAACACAGAAATCGCATCGGCATGAAATACAAAAGGCAAACTGCCGCGTACGTACAAGAATTGGGACTCTTCTTACAGTCGGTGCTTTCAGCATTCCCTGTGAGACCAGTATTAGTTTCCGATACACCTCAGCAGGTTCAATGTATTCCTAGGACCTTCACATTGACGATGAAACACAGAAATTGCCTCGGAATTAAATACAAAAGGCACAATGTCGCCTTAAGTGCAAGAATAGAGACTCTTCTTACACTCGGTGCTTTGAGCACTCCCTGTGAGACCAGTATTACTTTCTGATACACAACTGCAGGTTCAATGTGATCTTTGGACCTTCACATTGACGATGAAACACAGAAATCGCATCGCAATTAAGTACAAAAGGCACAATGCCGTCATCAGTACAAGAATAGAGACTCTTCTTACAGTCGGTGCTTTGAGCATTCCCTGTGAGACTAGAATTAGTTTCCGATACACCACTGCAGGTTCTATGTATTCCTTGGACATTCACATTGACGATGAAACCCAGAAATCGCATCGGAATTAAATACAAAAGGCGCAATGCCACCTTAAGTACAAGCATAGAGACTCTTCTTACAGTCGATGCTTTGAGCATTCTCTGTGAGACCAGTATTAGTTTCCGATACACCACTGCAGGTTCAATGTATTCCTTGGACCTTCACATTGACGATGAAACACAGAGATCGCATCCGAATTAAATACAATTGGCACAATGCCGTCTTAGGTACAAGAATAGAGACTCTTCTTACAGTCGGTGCTATGAGCATTCCCTGTGAGACCTGTATTAGTTTCCGATAAACCACTGCAGGTTCAATGTATTCCTTGGACCTTCACATTGACGATGAAACACAGAAATCGCATCGGAATTAAATACAAAAGGCACAATGCCGCATTAAGTACAAGAATAGAGGCCCTTCTTACAGTCGGTGCTTTTGAGCATTCCCTGTGAGACCAGTATTAGTTTAAGATACACCACTGCAGGTTCAATGTATTCCTTGGACCTTCACATTGACGATGAAACACAGAAATCGCATCGGCATGAAATACAAAAGGCACAATGCCGTCTTAAGTACAAGAATAGAGACTCTTCTTACTGTCGGTGCTTTGAGCATTCCCTGTGGGACCAGTATTAGTTTCCGATACAGCACTGCAGGTTCAATGTATTCCTAGGACCTTCACATTGACGATGAAACACAGTAATCGCATCGGAATTAAATACAAAAGGCACAATGTCGCCTTAAGTACAAGAATAGAGACTCTTCTTACAGTCGGTGCTTTGCGCATTCCCTGTGAGACCAGTATTAGTTTCCGATACACCACTCCAGTTTCAATGTATTCCTAGGACCTTCACATTGACGATGAAACACAGAAATCGCATCTGAATTAAATACAAAAGGCAATATGTCGCCTTATGCACAAGAATAGAGACTCTTCTTACAGTCGGTGCTTTGAGCATTCCCTGTGAGACCAGTATTAATTTCCGATACACCACCCCAGGTTCAATGTATTCCTTGGACGTTCACATTGACGATGAAACACAGAAATCGCATCGGAATGAAATACAAAAGGAAAACTGCCGCGTAAGTACACGAATAGAGACTCTTCTAACAGTCGGTGCTTTCAGCATTCCCTGTGAGACCAGTATTAGTTTCCGATACACATCAGCAGGTTCAATGTATTCCTAGGACCTTCACATTGACGATGAAACACAGAAATCGCATCGGAATTAAATACAAAAGGCACAATGTCGCCTTAAGTACAAGAATAGAGACTCTTCTTACAGTCGGTCCTTTGAGCATTCCCTGTGGGACCACAATTAGTTTCCGATACACCACTCCAGGTTCCATGTATTCCTTGGACCTTCACATTGACGATGAATCACAGAAATCACATCGGAATGAAATACAAAAGGCAAACTGCCGCGTAAGTACAAGAATAGAGACTCTTCTTACAGTCGGTTCTTTCAGCATACCCTGTGAGACCAGTATCAGTTTCCGATACACCTCAGCAGGTTCAATGTATTCCTAGGACCTTCACATTGACGATGAAACACAGAAATGGCATAGGAATTAAATACAAAAGGCACAATGTTGCCTTAAGTACATGAATAGAGACTCTTCTTACACTCGGTGCTTTGAGCATTCCCTGTGAGACCAGCATTAGTTTGCGATACACCTCAATAGGTTCAATGTATTCCTAGGACCTTCACATTGATGATGAAAGACAGAAATCGCATCGGAATTATTTACATAAGGCGCAATGCCGCCTTAAGTACAAGAATAGAGACCCTTCTTACAGTCGGTGCTTTGAGCATTCCCTGTGGGACCAGTATTAGTTTCCGATACAGCACTGCAGGTTCAATGTATTCCTAGGACCTTCACATTGACGATGAAACACAGTAATCGCATCGGAATTAAATACAAAAGGCACAATGTCGCCTTAAGTACAAGAATAGAGACTCTTCTTACAGTCGGTGCTTTGCGCATTCCCTGTGAGACCAGTATTAGTTTCCGATACACCACTCCAGTTTCAATGTATTCCTAGGACCTTCACATTGACGATGAAACACAGAAATCGCATCTGAATTAAATACAAAAGGCAATATGTCGCCTTATGCACAAGAATAGAGACTCTTCTTACAGTCGGTGCTTTGAGCATTCCCTGTGAGACCAGTATTAATTTCCGATACACCACCCCAGGTTCAATGTATTCCTTGGACGTTCACATTGACGATGAAACACAGAAATCGCATCGGAATGAAATACAAAAGGAAAACTGCCGCGTAAGTACACGAATAGAGACTCTTCTAACAGTCGGTGCTTTCAGCATTCCCTGTGAGACCAGTATTAGTTTCCGATACACATCAGCAGGTTCAATGTATTCCTAGGACCTTCACATTGACGATGAAACACAGAAATCGCATCGGAATTAAATACAAAAGGCACAATGTCGCCTTAAGTACAAGAATAGAGACTCTTCTTACAGTCGGTCCTTTGAGCATTCCCTGTGGGACCACAATTAGTTTCCGATACACCACTCCAGGTTCCATGTATTCCTTGGACCTTCACATTGACGATGAATCACAGAAATCACATCGGAATGAAATACAAAAGGCAAACTGCCGCGTAAGTACAAGAATAGAGACTCTTCTTACAGTCGGTTCTTTCAGCATACCCTGTGAGACCAGTATCAGTTTCCGATACACCTCAGCAGGTTCAATGTATTCCTAGGACCTTCACATTCACGATGAAACACAGAAATCGCATCGGAATTAAATACAAAAGGCACAATGTCGCCTTAAGTACAAGAATAGAGACTCTTCTTACACTCGGTGCTTTGAGCACTCCCTGTGAGACCAGTATTAGTTTCTGATACACCACTGCAGGTTCAATGTATTTCTTGGACCTTCAGATTGACGATGAAACACAGATATCGCATCGGAATTAAATATAAGAGGCGCAATGCCGCCTTAAGTACAAGTATAGAGACTCTTCTTACAGTCGGTGATTTGAGCATTCCCTGTGAGACCAGTATTAGCTTCTGATACACCACTACAGGTTCAATGTATTGCTTGGACCTTCACATTGACGATGAAACACAGAAATCGCATAGGAGTTAAATACAAAAGGCACAATGCCACCTTAAGTGCAAGAATAGAGACTCTTCTTACTGTCGGTGCTTTAAGAATTCCCTGTGAGACCAGTAATAGTTTCCGATACACCACTGCAGGTTCAATGTATTCCTTGGACCTTCACATTGACGTTGAAACACAGAAATCGCATCGGAATTAAATACAAAAGGCGCAATGCCGCCTTAAGTAAAAGAATAGAGACTCTTCTTACGGTCGGTGCTTTGAGCATTCCCTGTGAGACCAGTATTAGTTTCTGATACACCACTGCAGGTTCAATGTATTCCTTGGACCTTCACATTGACGATGAAACACAGAAATTGCATCGGAATTAATTACAAAAGGCACAATGACATCATAAGTTCAAGAATAGAGACTCTTCTTACTGTCTGTGCTTTGAGCATTCCCTGTGAGACCAGTATTAGTTTCCGATACAACACTGCAGGTTCAATGTATTCCTTGGACCATCACATTGACGATGAAACACAGAAATCGCATCGGAATTAAGTACAAAAGGTGCAATGCCGCCTTAAGTACAAGAATAGAGACTCTTCTTACAGTCGGTGCTTTGAGCATTCCCTGTGAGACCAGTATTAGTTTCCGATACACCACTCCAGGTTCAATGTATTCCTAGGACCTTCACTATGACGATGAAACACAGAAATCACATCGGAATTAAATACAAAAGGCACAATGTCGCCTTAAGTACAAGAATAGACACTCTTCTTACAGCCGGTGCTTTGAGCATTCCCTGTGAGACCTGTATTAGTTTCCGATAAACCACTGCAGGTTCAATGTATTCCTTGGACCATCACATTGACGATGAAACACAGATATCGCATCAGAATTAAATACAAAAGGTGCAATGCCGCCTTAAGTACAGGAATAGAGACTCTTCTTACAGTCGGTGCTTTGAACATTTCCTGTGAGACCAGAATTAGTTTCCGATACACCACTGCAGGTTCAATGTATTCCTTGGACCTTCACATTGACGATGAAACACAGAAATCGCATCGGCATGAAATACAAAAGGCAAACTGCCGCGTACGTACAAGAATTGGGACTCTTCTTACAGTCGGTGCTTTCAGCATTCCCTGTGAGACCAGTATTAGTTTCCGATACACCTCAGCAGGTTCAATGTATTCCTAGGACCTTCACATTGACGATGAAACACAGAAATTGCCTCGGAATTAAATACAAAAGGCACAATGTCGCCTTAAGTGCAAGAATAGAGACTCTTCTTACACTCGGTGCTTTGAGCACACCCTGTGAGACCAGTATTACTTTCTGATACACAACTGCAGGTTCAATGTGATCTTTGGACCTTCACATTGACGATGAAACACAGAAATCGCATCGCAATTAAGTACAAAAGGCACAATGCCGTCATCAGTACAAGAATAGAGACTCTTCTTACAGTCGGTGCTTTGAGCATTCCCTGTGAGACTAGAATTAGTTTCCGATACACCACTGCAGGTTCTATGTATTCCTTGGACATTCACATTGACGATGAAACCCAGAAATCGCATCGGAATTAAATACAAAAGGCGCAATGCCACCTTAAGTACAAGCATAGAGACTCTTCTTACAGTCGATGCTTTGAGCATTCTCTGTGAGACCAGTATTAGTTTCCGATACACCACTGCAGGTTCAATGTATTCCTTGGACCTTCACATTGACGATGAAACACAGAGATCGCATCCGAATTAAATACAATTGGCACAATGCCGTCTTAGGTACAAGAATAGAGACTCTTCTTACAGTCGGTGCTATGAGCATTCCCTGTGAGACCTGTATTAGTTTCCGATAAACCACTGCAGGTTCAATGTATTCCTTGGACCTTCACATTGACGATGAAACAAAGAAATCGCATCGGAATTAAATACAAAAGGCACAATGCCGCATTAAGTACAAGAATAGAGGCCCTTCTTACAGTCGGTGCTTTTGAGCATTCCCTGTGAGACCAGTATTAGTTTAAGATACACCACTGCAGGTTCAATGTATTCCTTGGACCTTCACATTGACGATGAAACACAGAAATCGCATCGGCATGAAATACAAAAGGCACAATGCCGTCTTAAGTACAAGAATAGAGACTCTTCTTACTGTCGGTGCTTTGAGCATTCCCTGTGGGACCAGTATTAGTTTCCGATACAGCACTGCAGGTTCAATGTATTCCTAGGACCTTCACATTGACGATGAAACACAGTAATCGCATCGGAATTAAATACAAAAGGCACAATGTCGCCTTAAGTACAAGAATAGAGACTCTTCTTACAGTCGGTGCTTTGCGCATTCCCTGTGAGACCAGTATTAGTTTCCGATACACCACTCCAGTTTCAATGTATTCCTAGGACCTTCACATTGACGATGAAACACAGAAATCGCATCTGAATTAAATACAAAAGGCAATATGTCACCTTATGCACAAGAATAGAGACTCTTCTTACAGTCGGTGCTTTGAGCATTCCCTGTGAGACCAGTATTAATTTCCGATACACCACCCCAGGTTCAATGTATTCCTTGGACGTTCACATTGACGATGAAACACAGAAATCGCATCGGAATGAAATACAAAAGGAAAACTGCCGCGTAAGTACACGAATAGAGACTCTTCTAACAGTCGGTGCTTTCAGCATTCCCTGTGAGACCAGTATTAGTTTCCGATACACATCAGCAGGTTCAATGTATTCCTAGGACCTTCACATTGACGATGAAACACAGAAATCGCATCGGAATTAAATACAAAAGGCACAATGTCGCCTTAAGTACAAGAATAGAGACTCTTCTTACAGTCGGTCCTTTGAGCATTCCCTGTGGGACCACAATTAGTTTCCGATACACCACTCCAGGTTCCATGTATTCCTTGGACCTTCACATTGACGATGAATCACAGAAATCACATCGGAATGAAATACAAAAGGCAAACTGCCGCGTAAGTACAAGAATAGAGACTCTTCTTACAGTCGGTTCTTTCAGCATATCCTGTGAGACCAGTATCAGTTTCCGATACACCTCAGCAGGTTCAATGTATTCCTAGGACCTTCACATTGACGATGAAACACAGAAATCGCATAGGAATTAAATACAAAAGGCACAATGTTGCCTTAAGTACATGAATAGAGACTCTTCTTACACTCGGTGCTTTGAGCATTCCCTGTGAGACCAGCATTAGTTTGCGATACACCTCAATAGGTTCAATGTATTCCTAGGACCTTCACATTGATGATGAAAGACAGAAATCGCATCGGAATTATTTACATAAGGCGCAATGCCGCCTTAAGTACAAGAATAGAGACCCTTCTTACAGTCGGTGCTTTGAGCATTCCCTGTGAGGCCAGTATTAGTTTCTGATACACCATTGCAGGTACAATGTATTCCTTGGACCTTCACATTGACGATGAAACACAGAAATCGCATCGGAATTAAATACAAAATGCAGAATGCCGTCATAAGTACAAGAATAGAGACTCTTCTTACAGTCGGTGCTTTGAGCATTTCCTGTGAGACCAGTATTAGTTTCCGATACACCACTGCAGCTTCAATGTATTCCTTGGACCTTCACGTTGACAATGAAACACAGAAATCGCATCGGAAATAAATACAAAAGGCACAATTCAACCTTAAGTACAAGAATAGAGCCTCTTCTTACAGTCGGTGCTTTGAGCATTCCCTGTGAGACCAGTATTAGTTTCCGATACACCACTGCAGGCACAATGTATTCCTTGGTCCTTCACATTGACGATGAAACACAGATATCGCAAGGGAATGAAATACAAAAGGCAAACTGCCGCGTAAGTACAAGAATAGAGACTCTTCTTACAGTCGGTTCTTTCAGCATACCCTGTGAGACCAGTATCAGTTTCCGATACACCTCAGCAGGTTCAATGTATTCCTAGGACCTTCACATTGACGATGAAACACAGTAATCGCATCGGAATTAAATACAAAAGGCACAATGTCGCCTTAAGTACAAGAATAGGGGCTCTTCTTTCAGTCGGTGCTTTGAGCATTCCCTGTGAGACCAGTATTAGTTTCCGATACACCACTCCAGTTTCAATGTATTCCTAGGACCTTCACATTGACGATGAAACACAGAAATCGCATCTGAATTAAATACAAAAGGCACAATGTCGCCTTAAGCACAAGAATAGAGACTCTTCTTACAGTCGGTGCTTTGAGCATTCCCTGTGAGACCAGTATTAATTTCCGATACACCACTCCAGGTTCAAAGTATTCCTTGGACATTCACATTGACGATGAAACACAGAAATCGCGTCTGAATTAAATACACAAGGCCCAATGTCGCCTTAAGCACAAGAATAGAGACTCTTCTTACGGTCGGTGCTTTGAGCATTCCCTGTGAGACCAGTATTAATTTCCGATACACCACTCCAGGTTCAATGTATTCCTTGGACATTCACATTGACGATGAAACACAGAAATCGCATCGGAATGAAATACAAAAGGAAAACTGCCGCGTAAGTACACGAATAGAGACTCTTCTAACAGTCGGTGCTTTCAGCATTCCCTGTGAGACCAGTATTAGTTTCCGATACACATCAGCAGGTTCAATGTATTCCTAGGACCTTCACATTGACGCTGAAACACAGAAATCGCATCGGAATTAAATACAAAAGGCACAATGTCGCCTTAAGTACAAGAATAGAGACTCTTCTTACAGTCGGTCCTTTGAGCATTCCCTGTGAGACCACAATTAGTTTCCGATACACCACTCCAGGTTCCATGTATTCCTTGGACCTTCACATTGACGATGAAACACAGAAATCGCATCGGAATGAAATACAAAAGGCAAACTGCCGCGTAAGTACAAGAATAGAGACTCTTCTTACAGTCGGTTCTTTCAGCATACCCTGTGAGACCAGTATCAGTTTCCGATATACCTCAGCAGGTTCAATGTATTCCTAGGACCTTCACATTGACGATGAAACACAGAAATCGCATAGGAATTAAATACAAAAGGCACAATGTTGCCTTAAGTACAAGAATAGAGACTCTTCTTACACTCGGTGCTTTGAGCATTCCCTGTGAGACCAGTATTAGTTTGCGATACACCTCAATAGGTTCAATGTATTCCTAGGACCTTCACATTGACGATGAAGGACAGAAATCGCATCGGAATTATTTACATAAGGCGCAATGCCGCCTTAAGTACAAGAATAGAGACCCTTCTTACAGTCGGTGCTTTGAGCAATTCCTGTGAGACCAGTATTAGTTTCTGATACACCATTGCAGGTTCAATGTATTCCTTGGACCTTCACATTGACGATGAAACACAGAAATCGCATCGGAATTAAATAGAAAAGGCAGAATGCCGTCATAAGTACAAGAATAGAGACTCTTCTTACAGTCGGTGCTTTGAGCATTCCCTGTGAGACCAGTATTAGTTTCCGATACACCACTGCAGCTTCAATGTATTCCTTGGACCTTCACGTTGACAATGAAACACAGAAATCGCATCAGAAGTAAATACAAAAGGCACAATTCAACCTTAAGTACAAGAATAGAGCCTCTTCTTACAGTCGGTGCTTTGAGTATTCCCTGTGAGACCAGTCTTAGTTTCCGATACACCACTGCAGGCACAATGTATTCCTTGGTCCTTCACATTGACGATGAAACACAGATATCGCATCGGAATGAAATACAAAAGGCCACTGCCGCGTAAGTACAAGAATAGAGACTCTTCTTACAGTCGGTGCTTTCAGCATTCCCTGTGAGACCAGTATTGGTTTCCGATACTCCTCAGCAGGTTCAATGTGTTCTCAGGACCTTCATATTGACGATGAAACACAGAAATCGCATCGGAATTAAATACAAAAGGCACAATGTCGCCTTAAGTACAAGAATAGAGACTCTTCTCACTGTCAGTGCTTTGAGCATTTAGTGTGAGACCAGTATTAGTTTCCGATACACCACTGCAGGTTCAATGTATTCGTAGGACCTTCATATTGACGATGAAACACAGAAATCGCATCGGAATTAAATACAAAAGGCACAATGTCGCCTTAAGTACAAGAATAGAGACTCTTCTTACAGTCGGTGCTTTGAGCATTCCCTGTGAGACCAGTATTAGTTTTCGATACACCACTCCAGGTTCAATGTATTCCTTGGACATTCACATTGACGATGAAACACAGAAATCGCATCGGAATGAAATACAAAAGCCAAACTGCCGCGTAAGTACAAGAATAGAGACTCTTCTTACAGTCGGTGCTTTCAGCATTCCCTGTGAGACCAGTAATAGTATCCGATTCACCTCAGCAGGTTCAATGTATTCCTAGGACCTTCACATTGACGATGAAAGACAGATATCGCATCGGAATTAAATACAAATGCGCAATGCCGAATTAAGTACAAGAATAGAGGCTCTTCTTACAGTCGGTGCTTTCAGCATTCCCTGTGAGACCAGTATTAGGTTCCGAAACACCACTGCAGGTTCAATGCATTCCTAGGACCTTCATATTGACGATGAAACACAGAAATCGCATCGGAATTAAATACAAAAGGCACAATGTCGCCTTAAGTACAAGAATAGAGACTCTTCTTACAGTCGGTGCTTGGAACATTCCCTGTGAGACCAGTATTAGTTTTCGTTACACCACTCCAGGTTCAATGTATTCCTTGGACATTCACATTGACGATGAAACTCAGAAATCGCATCGGAATGAAATACAAAAGGCAAACTGCCGCGTAAGTACAAGAATAGAGACTCTTCTTACAGTCGGTGCTTTCAGGTTTCCCTGTGAGTCTAGTATTAGTTTCCGATACACCTCAGCAGGTTCAATGTATTCCTAGGACCTTCACATTGACGATGAAACACAGAAATAGCATCGGAATTAAATACAATACGCACAATGTCGCCTTAAGTACAAGAATTGAGACTCTTCTTACAGTCGCTGCTTTGAGCATTCCCTGTGAGACCAGAATTAGTTTCCGATATACCACTACAGGTTCAATGTATTCCTTTGACTTTCACATTGACGATGAAACACAGAAATCGCAACGGAATGAAATACAAAAGGCAAACTGCCACGTAAGTACAAGAATAGAGACTCTTCTTACAGTCGGTGTTTTCAGCATTCCCTGTGAGACCAGTATTAGTTTCCGATACACCTCAGCAGTTTCAATGTATTCCTAGGACCTTCAAATTGACGATGAAACACAGAAATCGCATCGGAATTAAATACAAAAAGCACAATGTCGCCTTAGGTACAAGAATTGAGACTCTTCTTACAGTCGGTGCTTTGAGCATTCCCTGTGAGGCCAGAATTAGTTTCCGATATACCACTCCAGGTTCAATGTATTCCTTTCACTTTCACATTGACGATGAAACACAGAAATCGCAACGGAATTAAATACAAAAGGCACAATGTCGCCTTAAGTACAAGAATAGTGACTCTTCTTACTGTCGGTGCTTTGAGCATTCCCTGTGAGACCAGTATTAGCTTCCGATACACCACTGCAGGTTCAATGTATTCCTTGGACCTTCATATTGACGATGAAACACAGAAATCACTTCGGAAAGAAATACAAAAGGCAAACTGCCGCATAAGTACAAGAATAGAGACTCTTCTTACAGTCGGTGCTTTCAGCATTCCCTGTGAGACCAGAATTATTTTCCGATACACCACTCGAGGTTCAATGTATTCCTTGGACCTTCAATTTGACGATGAAACATAGAATTCGCATAGGAATGAAATACAAAAGGCAAACTGCCGCATAACTACAAGAATAGTGACTCTTCTTACAGTCGGTGCTTTGAGCATTCCCTGTGAGACCAGTATTAGTTTCCGATACACCACTGCAGGTTCAATGTATTCCTTGGACCTTCATATTGACGATGAAACACAGAAATCACATCGGAATGAAATACAAAAAGCAAACTGCCGCATAAGTACAAGAATAGAGACTCTTCTTACAGACGGTGCTTTCAGCATTCCCTGTGAGGCCAGTATCAGTTTCCGATACACCTCAGCAGGTTCAATGTATTCCTAGGACCTTCACATTGACGATGAAACACAGAAATCGCATAGGAATTAAATACAAAAGGCACAATGTTGCCTTAAGTACATGAATAGAGACTCTTCTTACACTCGGTGCTTTGAGCATTCCCTGTGAGACCAGCATTAGTTTGCGATACACCTCAATAGGTTCAATGTATTCCTAGGACCTTCACATTGATGATGAAAGACAGAAATCGCATCGGAATTATTTACATAAGGCGCAATGCCGCCTTAAGTACAAGAATAGAGACCCTTCTTACAGTCGGTGCTTTGAGCATTCCCTGTGAGGCCAGTATTAGTTTCTGATACACCATTGCAGGTTCAATGTATTCCTTGGTCCTTCACATTGACGATGAAACACAGATATCGCAAGGGAATGAAATACAAAAGGCAAACTGCCGCGTAAGTACAAGAATAGAGACTCTTCTTACAGTCGGTTGTTTCAGCATACCCTGTGAGACCAGTATCAGTTTCCGATACACCTCAGCAGGTTCAATGTATTCCTAGGACCTTCACATTGACGATTAAACACAGTAATCGCATCGGAATTACATACAAAAGGCACAATGTCGCCTTAAGTACAAGAATAGGGGCTCTTCTTACAGTCGGTGCTTTGAGCATTCCCTGTGAGACCAGTATTAGTTTCCGATACACCACTCCAGTTTCAATGTATTCCTAGGACCTTCACATTGACGATGAAACACAGAAATCGCATCTGAATTAAATACAAAAGGCACAATGTCGCCTTAAGCACAAGAATAGAGACTCTTCTTACAGTCGGTGCTTTGAGCATTCCCTGTGAGACCAGTATTAATTTCCGATACACCACTCCAGGTTCAAAGTATTCCTTGGACATTCACATTGACGATGAAACACAGAAATCGCGTCTGAATTAAATACACAAGGCCCAATGTCGCCTTAAGCACAAGAATAGAGACTCTTCTTACAGTCGGTGCTTTGAGCATTCCCTGTGAGACCAGTATTAATTTCCGATACACCACTCCAGGTTCAATGTATTCCTTGGACATTCACATTGACGATGAAACACAGAAATCGCATCGGAATGAAATACAAAAGGAAAACTGCCGCGTAAGTACACGAATAGAGACTCTTCTAACAGTCGGTGCTTTCAGCATTCCCTGTGAGACCAGTATTAGTTTCCGATACACATCAGCAGGTTCAATGTATTCCTAGGACCTTCACATTGACGCTGAAACACAGAAATCGCATCGGAATTAAATACAAAAGGCGCAATGTCGCCTTAAGTACAAGAATAGAGACTCTTCTTACAGTCGGTCCTTTGAGCATTCCCTGTGAGACCACAATTAGTTTCCGATACACCACTCCAGGTTCCATGTATTCCTTGGACCTTCACATTGACGATGAAACACAGAAATCGCATCGGAATGAAATACAAAAGGCAAACTGCCGCGTAAGTACAAGAATAGAGACTCTTCTTACAGTCGGTTCTTTCAGCATACCCTGTGAGACCAGTATCAGTTTCCGATATACCTCAGCAGGTTCAATGTATTCCTAGGACCTTCACATTGACGATGAAACACAGAAATCGCATAGGAATTAAATACAAAAGGCACAATGTTGCCTTAAGTACAAGAATAGAGACTCTTCTTACACTCGGTGCTTTGAGCATTCCCTGTGAGACCAGTATTAGTTTGCGATACACCTCAATAGGTTCAATGTATTCCTAGGACCTTCACATTGACGATGAAACACAGAAATAGCATCGGAATTAAATACAAAACGCACAATGTCGCCTTAAGTACAAGAATTGAGACTCTTCTTACAGTCGCTGCTTTGAGCATTCCCTGTGAGACCAGAATTAGTTTCCGATATACCACTACAGGTTCAATGTATTCCTTTGACTTTCACATTGACGATGAAACACAGAAATCGCAACGGAATGAAATACAAAAGGCAAACTGCCACGTAAGTACAAGAATTGAGACTCTTCTTACAGTCGGTGTTTTCAGCATTCCCTGTGAGACCAGTATTAGTTTCCGATACACCTCAGCAGGTTCAATGTATTCCTAGGACCTTCAAATTGACGATGAAACACAGAAATCGCATCGGAATTAAATACAAAAAGCACAATGTCGCCTTAGGTACAAGAATTGAGACTCTTCTTACAGTCGGTGCTTTGAGCATTCCCTGTGAGGCCAGAATTAGTTTCCGATATACCACTCCAGGTTCAATGTATTCCTTTCACTTTCACATTGACGATGAAACACAGAAATCGCAACGGAATTAAATACAAAAGGCACAATGTCGCCTTAAGTACAAGAATAGTGACTCTTCTTAAAGTCGGTGCTTTGAGCATTCCCTGTGAGACCAGTATTAGCTTCCGATACACCACTGCAGGTTCAATGTATTCCTTGGACCTTCATATTGACGATGAAACACAGAAATCACTTCGGAAAGAAATACAAAAGGCAAACTGCCGCATAAGTACAAGAATAGAGACTCTTCTTACAGTCGGTGCTTTCAGCATTCCCTGTGAGACCAGAATTATTTTCCGATACACCACTCGAGGTTCAATGTATTCCTTGGACCTTCAATTTGACGATGAAACATAGAATTCGCATAGGAATGAAATACAAAAGGCAAACTGCCGCATAACTACAAGAATAGTGACTCTTCTTACAGTCGGTGCTTTGAGCATTCCCTGTGAGACCAGTATTAGTTTCCGATACACCACTGCAGGTTCAATGTATTCCTTGGACCTTCATATTGACGATGAAACACAGAAATCACATCGGAATGAAATACAAAAAGCAAACTGCCGCATAAGTACAAGAATAGAGACTCTTCTTACAGACGGTGCTTTCAGCATTCCCTGTGAGACCAGTAATAGTTTCCGATACACCTCAGCAGGTTCAATGTATTCCTAGGACCTTCACATTGACGATGAAACACAGAAATCGCATCGGAATTAAATACAAAAGGCGCAATGCCGCCTTAAGTACAAGAATAAAGACTCTTCTTACAATCGGTGCTTTGAGCATTCCCTGTGAGACCGGTATTAGTTTCTGATACACCACTGCAGGTTCAATGTATTCCTCGGACCTTCACATTGACGATGAAACACAGAAATCGCATCGGAATTAAGTACAAAAGGCACAATGTTGCCTTAAGTACAAGAATAGAGACTCTTCTTACTGTCAGTGCTTTGAGCATTTAGTGTGAGACCAGTATTAGTTTCCGATACACCACTGCAGGTTCAATGTATTCGTAGGACCTTCATATTGACGATGAAACACAGAAATCGCATCGGAATTATATACAAAAGGCACAATGTCGCCTTAAGTACAAGAATAGAGACTCTTCTTACAGTCGGTGCTTTGAGCATTCCCTGTGAGACCAGTATTAGTTTTCGATACACCACTCCAGGTTCAATGTATACCTTGGACATTCACATTGACGATGAAACACAGAAATCGCATCGGAATAAAATACAAAAGCCAAACTGCCGCGTAAGTACAAGAATAGAGACTCTTCTTACAGTCGGTGCTTTCAGCATTCCCTGTGAGACCAGTAATAGTATCCGATTCACCTCAGCAGGTTCAATGTATTCCTAGGACCTTCACATTGACGATGAAACACAGAAATCGCATCGGAATTAAATACAAAATGCACAATGTCGCCTTAAGTACAAGAATAGAGACTCTTCTTACAGTCGGTGCTTTGAGCATTCCATGTGAGACCAGTATTAGTTTCCGATATACCACTGCATGCTCAATGTATTCCCTGGACCTTCACATTGACGATGAAACACAGAAATCGCATCGGAATGAAATACAAAAAGCAAACTGCCGCGTAAGTACAAGTATAGAGACTCTTCTTAGAGTCGGTGCTTTCAGCATTATCTGTGAGACCAGTATTAGTTTCCGATACACCTCAGCAGGTTCAATGTATTCCTAGGACCTTCACATTGACGATGAATGACAGAAATCGCATCGCAATTAAATACAAATGCGCAATGCCGAATTAAGTACAAGAATAGAGGCTCTTCTTACAGTCGGTGCTTTCAGCATTCCCTGTGAGACCAGTATTAGTTTCCGAAACACCACTGCAGGTTCAATGTATTCCTAGGACCTTCATATTGACGATGAAACACAGAAATCGCATCGGAATTAAATACAAAAAGCACAATGTCGCCTTAAGTACAAGAATAGAGACTCTTCATACAGTCGGTGCTTTGAACATTCCCTGTGAGACCAGTATTAGTTTTCGATACACCACTCCAGGTTCAATGTATTCCTTGGACATTCACATTGACGATGAAACACAGAAATCGCATCGGAATGAAATACAGAAGGCAAACTGCCGCGTAAGTACAAGAATAGAAACTCTTCTTACAGTCGGTGCTTTCAGGTTTCCCTGTGAGTCTAGTATTAGTTTCCGATACACCTCAGCAGGTTCAATGTATTCCTAGGACCTTCACATTGACGATGAAACACAGAAATCGCATCGGAATTAAATACAAAAAGCACAATGTCGCCTTAAGTACAAGAATTGAGACTCTTCTTACAGTCGGTGCTTTGAGCATTCCCTGTGAGACCAGAATTATTTTCCGATATACCACTACAGGTTCAGTGTATTCCTTTGACTTTCACATTGACGATGAAACGCAGAAATCGCAACGGAATGAAATACAAAAGGCAAACTGCCACGTAAGTACAAGAATAGAGACATTTCTTACAGTCGGTGTTTTCAGCATTCCCTGTGAGACCAGTATTAGTTTCCGATACACCTCAGCAGGTTCAATGTATTCCTAGGACCTTCACATTGACGATGAAACACAGAAATCGCAAAGGAATTAAATACAAAAGGAACAATGTCGCCTTAAGTACAAGAATAGTGACTCTTCTTACAGTCGGTGCTTTGAGCATTCCCTGTGAGACCAGTATTAGCTTCCGATACACCACTGCAGGTTCAATGTATTCCTTGGACCTTCATATTGACGATGAAACACAGAAATCACATCGGAAAGAAATACAAAAGGCAAACTGCCGCATAAGTACAAGAATAGAGACTCTTCTTACAGTCGGTGCTTTCAGCATTCCCTGTGAGACCAGTAATAGTTTCCGATACACCTCAGCAGGTTCAATGTATTCATAGGACCTTCACATTGGCGATGAAACACAGAAATCGCATCGGAATTAAATACAAAAGGCGCAATGCCGCCTGAAGTACAAGAATAGAGACTCTTCTTACGGTCGGTGATTTGAGCATCCCCTGTGAGACCAGTATTAGTTTCCGATACACCACTGCAGGTTTATTGTATTCCTTGGACCTTCACATTGACGATGAACACAGAAATCGCTTCGGAATT
Source organism: Schistocerca americana (assembly GCF_021461395.2). Classification (NCBI taxonomy): domain Eukaryota; kingdom Metazoa; phylum Arthropoda; class Insecta; order Orthoptera; family Acrididae; genus Schistocerca; species Schistocerca americana. Next base: position 24,857,110 of record NC_060125.1, on the reverse strand, counting down.
AAATACAAAAGGCACAAAGCCGCCTTAAGTACAAGATTATAAACTTTTCTTACAGTCGGTGCTTTGAACATTCCCTGTGAGACTAGTATTAGTTTCCGATACACCACTGCAGGTTCAGTGTATTCCTTGGACCTTCACATTGACGATGAAACACAGTAATCGCATCGAAATTAAATACAAAAGGCACAATGCCACCATAAGTACAAGAATAGAGACTCTTCTTACAGTCGGTGCTTTGAGCATTCCCTGTGAGACCAGTGTTAGTTTCCGATACACCACTGCAGGTTCAATGTATTCCTTGGACATACACATTGACGATGAAACACTGGAATTACATCGAAATTAAATACTAAAGACTCAATGCCGCCTTAAGTACAAGAAGAGTGAGACTTCTTAGAGTCTGTGTTTTTATCCTTTCCTGTGAGACCAGTATTAGTTTCCGATACAACACTGCAAGTTCAATGTATTCCTTGGACATACACATTGACGATGGAACACTGAAATTACATCGGAATTAAATACAAAAGGCACAATGCCGCCTTCATTTCAAGAATAGAGACTCTTCTTACAGTCGGTGCTTTGAGCATTCCCTGTGAGACCAGAATTACTTTCTGATACACCACTCGAGGTTCAATGTATTCCATGGACCTTCAATTTGACGATGAAACATAGAAGTCGCATCGGAATGAAATACAAAAGGCAAACTGCCGCGTAACTACAAGAATAGAGACTCGCCTTACAGTCGGTGTTTTGAGCATTCCCTGTGAGACCAGTATTAGTTTCCGATACACCACTGCAGGTGCAATGTATTCCTCGGACCTTCACATTGACGATGAAACACAGAAATCGCATCGGAATTAAATACAAAAGGCACAAAGCCGCCTTAAGTACAAGATTATAAACTTTTCTTACAGTCGGTGCTTTGAGCATTCCCTGTGAGACTAGTATTAGTTTCCGATACACCACTGCAGGTTCAGTGTATTCCTTGGACCTTCACATTGACGATGAAACACAGTAATCGCATCGAAATGAAATACAAAAGGCACAATGCCACCATAAGTACAAGAATAGAGACTCTTCTTACACTCGGTGCTTTGAGCATTCCCTGTGAGACCAGAATTATTTTCCGATACACCACTCGAGGTTCAATGTATTCCTTGGACCTTCAATTTGAGGATGAAACATAGAATTCGCATAGGAATGAAATACAAAAGGCAAACTGCCGCATAACTACAAGAATAGTGACTCTTCTTACAGTCGGTGCTTTGAGCATTCCCTGTGAGACCAGTATTAGTTTCCGATACACCACTGCAGGTTCAATGTATTCCTTGGACCTTCATATTGACGATGAAACACAGAAATCACATCGGAATGAAATACAAAAGGCAAACTGCCGCATAAGTACAAGAATAGAGACTCTTCTTACAGACGGTGCTTTCAGCATTCCCTGTGAGACCAGTAATAGTTTCCGATACACCTCAGCAGGTTCAATGTATTCCTAGGACCTTCACATTGACGATGAAACACAGAAATCGCATCGGAATTAAATACAAAAGGCGCAATGCCGCCTTAAGTACAAGAATAAAGACTCTTTTTACAATCGGTGCTTTGAGCATTCCCTGTGAGACCGGTATTAGTTTCTGATACACCACTGCAGGTTCAATGTATTCCTCGGACCTTCACAATGACGATGAAACACAGAAATCGCATCGGAATTAAATTCAAAAAGCACAATGTCGTCTTAAATACAAGTATAGAGACTCTTCTTACAGTCGGTGCTTTTAGCATTCCCTGTGAGACCAGTATTAGTTTCCGATACACCTAAGCAGGTTCAATGTATTACTAGGACCATTACATTGACGATGAAACACAGAAATCGCATCGGAATTAAATACAAAATGCACAATGCCGCCATAAGTACAAGAATAGAGACTCCTCTTACGGTCGGTGCTTTGAGCATCCCCTGTGAGACCAGTATTAGTTTCCGATACACCACTGCAGGTTCAATGTATTCCTCGGACGTTCACATTGACGATGAAACACAGAAATCGCATCGGAATTAAATACAAAAGGCACAATGCCGCCTTAAATACAAGAATAGAGACTCTTCTTACAGTCGATATTTTGAGTAATCCCTGTGAGACCAGTATTAGTTTCCGATACACCACTGCAGGTTCAAAGTATTCCTTGGACATACACATTGACGATGAGACACTGAAATTACATTGGAATTAAATAGAAAAGACTCAATGCCGCCTTAAGTACAAGAGGAGTGAGACTTCTTAGAGTCTGTGTTTTTATCCTTTCCTCTGAGACCAGTATTAGTTTCCGATACACCACTGCAAGTTCAATGTATTCCTTGGTCCTTCACATTGACGATGAAATACAGAAATCGAATCGGAATTAAATACAAAAGGCACAATGCCGCCATAGGTACAAGAATATAGACTCATCTTACAGTCGGTGCTTTGAGCATTCCCTGTGAGACCAGTATTAGTTTCCGATACACCACTGCAGGTTCAATGTATTCCTTGGATCTTCACAATGACGATGAAAAAGAGAAATCGCATCGGTAGTCAATACAAAAGGCACAATGCCGCCTCAAGTACAAGAATAGTGACTCTTCGTACAGTCGGTGCTTTGAGCATTCCCTGTGAGACCAGTATTAGTTTCCGATACACCACTGCAGGTTCAATGAATTGACTGGGCATACGCATTTACGATGAAACACTGAAATTACATCGGAATTAAATACAAAAGGCACAATGCCGCCTTAAGTACAAGAATAGAGACTCATCTTACAGTCGGTGCTTTGAGCATTCCCTGTGAGACCAGCATTAGTTTCCAATACACCACTGCAGGTTCAATGTATTTTTTGGACATACACATTGCCGATGAAAAACAGAAATTATATCGGAATTACATACAAAATGGCACAATGCCGCCTTAAGTGCAAGAATAGAGACTCTTCTTACAGTGTGTGCTTTGAGAATTCCCTGTGAGACCAGTATTAGTTTCTTATAGACCACTGCAGGTTCAATGTATTCCTAGTACCTTCACATTGACGAAGAAACACAGAAATCGCTGCGGAATTAAATACAAAAGGGAAAATGCCGCCTTAAGTACAAGAATACAGACTCTTCTTACAGTCGGGGTTTTGCGAATTCCTTGTGAGACCAGTATTAGTTTCCGATACACCAGTGCAGGTTTATTGTATTCCTTGGACCTTCACATTGACGATGAACACAGAAATCGCATCGGAATTAAATACAAAAGGCACAAAGCCGCCTTAAGTACAAGATTATAAACTTTTCTTACAGTCGGTGCTTTGAGCATTCCCTGTGAGACTAGTATTAGTTTCCGATACACCACTCCAGGTTCAGTGTATTCCTTGGACCTTCACATTGACGATGAAACACAGTAATCGCATCGAAATTAAATACAAAAGGCACAATACCACCATAAGTACAGGAATAGAGACTCTTCTTACAGTCGGTGCTTTGAGCATTCCCTGTGAGACCAGCGTTAGTTTCCGATACACCACTGCAGGTTCAATGTGTTCCTTGGACATACACATTGACGATGAAACACTGGAATTACATCGAAAATAAATACAAAAGACTCAATGCCGCCTTAAGTACAAGAAGTGTGAGACTTCTTAGAGTCTGTGTTTTTGTCCTTTCCTGTGAGACCAGTATTAGTTTCCGATACACCACTGCAGGTTCAATGTATTCCTTGGACATACACATTGACGATGGAACACTGAAATTACATCGGAATTAAATAGAAAAGGCACAATGCCGCCTTGATTTCAAGAATAGAGACTCTTCTTACAGTCGGTGCTTTGAGCATTCCCTGTGAGACCAGAATTATTTTCCGATACACCACTCGAGGTTCAATGTATTCCATGGACCTTCAATTTGACGATGAAACATAGAATTCGCATCGGAATGAAATACAAAAGGCAAACTGCCGCGTAACTACAAGAATAGAGACTCGCCGTACAGTCGGTGTTTTGAGCATTCCCTGTGAGACCAGTATTAGTTTCCGATACACCACTGCAGGTGCAATGTATTCCTTGGACCTTCACATTGACGATGAAACACAGAAATCGCATCGGAATTAAATACAAAAGGGAAAATGAGGCCTTATGTACAAGAATACAGACTCTTCTTACAGTCGGGGCTTTGCGAATTCCTTGTGAGACCAGTATTAGTTTCCGATACACCACTGCAGGCATATTGTATTCCTCGGACCTTCACATTGACGATGAACACAGAATTCGCATCGGAATTAAATACAAAATGCACAAAGCCGCCTTAAGTACAAGATTATTAACTTTTCTTACAGTCGGTGCTTTGAGCATTCCCTGTGAGACTGGTATTAGTTTCCGATACACCACTGGAGTTTCAGTGCATTCCTTGGACCTTCACATTGACGATGAAACACAGTAATCGCATCGAAATTAAATACAAAAGGCACAATGCCACCATAAGTACAAGAATAGAGACTCTTCTTACAGTCGGTGCTTTGAGCATTCCCTGTGAGAACAGTGTTAGTTTCCGATACACCACTGCAGGTTCAATGTATTCCTTGGACATACACATTGACGATGAAACACTGGAATTACATCGAAATTAAATACAAAAGACTCAATGCCGCCTTAAGTACTAGAAGAGTGAGACTTCTTAGAGTCTGTGTTTTTATCCTTTCCTGTGAGACCAGTATTAGTTTCCGATACACCACTGCAGGTTCTATGTATTCCTTGGACATACACATTGACGATGGAACACTGAAATTACGTCGGAATTAAATACAAAAGTCACAATACCGCCTTGATTTCAAGAATAGAGACTCTTCTTACAGTCGGTGCTTTGAGCATTCCCTGTGAGACCAGAATTATTTTCCGATACACCACTCGAGGTTCAATGTATTCCTTGGACCTTCAATTTGACGATGAACCACAGAAATCGCATTGGATTTAAGTACAAAAGGCACAATGCCGCCTTATGTAAAAGAATAGAGACTCTTGTTACGGTCGATGCTTTGAGCATTCCCTGTGGGACCAGTATTAGTTTCCGATACACCACTGCAGGTTCAATGTATTCCTTGGACCTTGTCATTGACGATGAACCACAGAAATCGCATCGGATTTAAATACAAAAGGCACAATGCCGCCTTATGTAAAAGAATAGAGACTCTTGTTACGGTCGGTGCTTTGAGCATTCCCTTTGAGACCAGTATTAGTTTCCGATACACCACTGCAGGTACAATGTATTCCATGGAAATTCACATTGACGATGAAAAACAGAAGTCGCATCGGAATGAAATACAAATGGCAAACTGCCGCGTAAGTACAGGAATAGAGACTCGTCTTACAGTCAGTGTTTTGAGCATTCTCTGTGAGACCAGTATTAGTTTCCGGTACACAACTGCAGGTTCAATGTATTCCTCGGAGCTTCACATTGACGATGAAACACAGAAATCGCATCGGAATTAAATACAAAAGGCAAAATGCCGCCTTAAATACAAGAATACAGACTCATCTTACAGTCGGTATTTTGGGTATTCCCTGTGAGACCAGTATTAGTTTCCGATACACCACGGCAAGTTCAATGAATTCCTTGGACATGCACATTGACAATGAAACACAGAAATCGCATCGGAATTAAATACAAAAGGCACAATGCCGCCTTAAGTACAAGTAGAGTGAGACTTCTTAGAGTCAGTGTTTTGACCTTTCCTGTGAGACCAGTATTAGTTTCCAATACACCACTGCAAATTCAATGTATTCCTTGGTCCTTCACATTGACGATGAAATACAGAAATCGCATCGGAATTAAATACAAAAGGCACAATACCACCATAAGTACAGGAATAGAGACTCTTCTTACAGTCGGTGCTTTGAGCATTCCCTGTGAGACCAGCGTTAGTTTCCGATACACCACTGCCGGTTCAATGTGTTCCTTGGACATACACATTGACGATGAAACACTGGAATTACATCGAAATTAAATACAAAAGACTCAAACCGCCTTAAGTACAAGAAGTGTGAGACTTCTTAGAGTCTGTGTTTTTATCCTTTCCTGTGAGACCAGTATTAGTTTCCGATACACCACTGCAGGTTCAATGTATTCCTTGGACATACACATTGACGATGGAACACTGAAATTACATCGGAATTAAATACAAAGGGCACAATGCATCCTTGATTTCAAGAATAGAGACTCTTCTTACAGTCGGTGCTTTGAGCATTCCCTGTGAGACCAGAATTATTTTCCGATACACCACTCGAGGTTCAATGTATTCCATGGACCTTCAATTTGACGATGAAACATAGAATTCCCATCGGAATGAAATACAAAAGGCAAACTGCCGCGTAACTACAAGAATAGAGACTCGCCGTACAGTCGGTGTTTTGAGCATTCCCTGTGAGACCAGTATTAGTTTCCGATACACCACTGCAGGTGCAATGTATTCCTTGGACCTTCACATTGACGATGAAACACAGAAATCGCATCGGAATTAAATACAAAAGGGAAAATGCCGCCTTATGTACAAGAATACAGACTCTTCTTACAGTCGGGGCTTTGCGAATTCCTTGTGAGACCAGTATTAGTTTCCGATACACCACTGCAGGCATATTGTATTCCTCGGACCTTCACATTGACGATGAACACAGAATTCGCATCGGAATTAAATACAAAATGCACAAAGCCGCCTTAAGTACAAGATTATTAACTTTTCTTACAGTCGGTGCTTTGAGCATTCCCTGTGAGACTGGTATTAGTTTCCGATACACCACTGGTGTTTCAGTGCATTCCTTGGACCTTCACATTGACGATGAAACACAGTAATCGCATCGAAATTAAATACAAAAGGCACAATGCCACCATAAGTACAAGAATAGAGACTCTTCTTACAGTCGGTGCTTTGAGCATTCCCTGTGAGAACAGTGTTAGTTTCCGATACACCACTGCAGGTTCAATGTATTCCTTGGACATACACATTGACGATGAAACACTGGAATTACATCGAAATTAAATACAAAAGACTCAATGCCGCCTTAAGTACAAGAAGAGTGAGACTTCTTAGAGTCTGTGTTTTTATCCTTTCCTGTGAGACCAGTATTAGTTTCCGATACACCACTGCAGGTTCTATGTATTCCTTGGACATACACATTGACGATGGAACACTGAAATTACGTCGGAATTAAATACAAAAGTCACAATGCCGCCTTGATTTCAAGAATAGAGACTCTTCTTACAGTCGGTGCTTTGAGCATTCCCTGTGAGACCAGAATTATTTTCCGATACACCACTCGAGGTTCAATGTATTCCTTGGACCTTCAATTTGACGATGAACCACAGAAATCGCATTGGATTTAAGTACAAAAGGCACAATGCCGCCTTATGTAAAAGAATAGAGACTCTTGTTACGGTCGATGCTTTGAGCATTCCCTGTGGGACCAGTATTAGTTTCCGATACACCACTGCAGGTTCAATGTATTCCTTGGACCTTCACATTGACGATGAACCACAGAAATCGCATCGGATTTAAATACAAAAGGCACAATGCCGCCTTATGTAAAAGAATAGAGACTCTTGTTACGGTCGGTGCTTTGAGCATTCCCTTTGAGACCAGTATTAGTTTCCGATACACCACTGCAGGTACAATGTATTCCATGGAAATTCACATTGACGATGAAAAACAGAAGTCGCATCGGAATGAAATACAAATGGCAAAATGCCGCCTTAAATACAAGAATACAGACTCATCTTACAGTCGGTATTTTGGGTATTCCCTGTGAGACCAGTATTAGTTTCCGATACACCACGGCAAGTTCAATGAATTCCTTGGACATGCACATTGACAATGAAACACAGAAATCGCATCGGAATTAAATACAAAAGGCACAATGCCGCCTTAAGTACAAGAAGAGTGAGACTTCTTAGAGTCAGTGTTTTGACCTTTCCTGTGAGACCAGTATTAGTTTCCAATACACCACTGCAAGTTCAATGTATTCCTTGGTCCTTCACATTGACGATGAAATACAGAAATCGCATCGGAATTAAATACAAAAGGCACAATGCCGCCTTAGGTACAAGAATATAGACTCTTCTTACAGTCGGTGCTTTGAGCATTCCCTGTGAGGCCAGTATTAGTTTCCGATACACCACTGCCGATTCAATGTAATGACTTGACATACACATTGACGATGAAACACTGAATTTACATCGGAATTAAATACAAGAGGCACAATGCCGTCTTAAGTGCAAGAATAGAGACTCTTCTTACAGTCGGTGCTTTGAGCATTCCCTGTGAGACCAGTATTAGTTTCCGATACACCACTGCAGGTTCAATGTATTCCTAGGACCTTCACATTGACGAAGAAACACAGAAATCGCATCGGAATTAAATATAAAAGTCAAAATGCCGCCTTAAGTACAAGAATACAGACTCGTCTTACAGTCGGTGCCTTGCGCATTCCCTGTGAGACGAGTATTAGTTTCTGATACACCACTGCAGGTTCAAAGTGTTCCTTGGACATACACATTGACGATGAAACACTGAAATTACATCGGAATTGAATACAAAACGAACAATTCTGCCATAAGTGCAAGAAGAGTGAGACTTCTTAGAGTCTGTGTTTTTATCCATTCCTGTGAGACCAGTATTAGTTTCCGATACACCACTGCAAGTTCAATGTATTCCTTGGTCCTTCACATTGACGATGAAATACAGAAATCGAATCGGAATTAAATACAAAAGGCACAATGCCGCCTTAGGTACAAGAATAGTGACTCTTCTTATAGTCGGTGATTTGAGCATTCCCTGTGAGACCAGTATTAGTTTCCGATACACCACTGCAGGTTCAATGTATTCCTTGGATCTTCACAATGACGATGAAAAAGAGAAATCGCATCGGAATTAAATACAAAAGGCACAATGCCGCCTCAAGTATAAGAATAGTGACTCTTCGTACAGTCGGTGCTTTGAGCATTCCCTGTGAGACCAGTATTAGTTTCCGATACACCACTGCAGGTTCAATGAATTGACTGGACATACGAATTTACGATGAAACATTGAAATTACATCGGAATTAAATACAAAAGGCACAATGCCGCCTTAAGTACAAGAATAGAGACTCATCTTACAGTCGGTGCTGTGAGCATTCCCTGTGAGACCAGTATTAGTTTCCAATACACCACTGCAGGTTCAATGTATTTTTGGGACATACACATTGCCGATGAAAAACAGAAATTATATCGGAATTAAATACAAAAGGCACAATGCCGCCTTAAGTGCAAGAATAGAGACTCTTCTTACAGTCTGTGCTTTGAGCATTCCCTGTGAGACCAGTATTAGCTTCTGATAGACCACTGCATGTTCAATGTATTCCTAGTACCTTCACATTGACGAAGAAACACAGAAATCGCATGGGATTTAAGTACAAAAGGCACAATGCCGCCATATGTACAAGAAAAGAGACTCTTCTTACGGTCGGTGCTTTGAGCATTCCCTGTGAGGCCAGTATTAGTTTCCGATACACCACTGCAGGTTCAATGAATTGACTGGACATACGCATTTACGGTGAAACACTGAAATTACATCGGAATTAAATACAAATGGCACAATGCCGCCTTAAGTACAAGAATACAGACTCATCTTACAGTCGGTGCTTTGAGCATTCCCTGTGAGACCAGTATTAGTTTCCAATACACCATTGCAGTTTTAATGTATTTTTTGGACATACACATTGCCGATGAAAAACAGAAATTATATCGGAATTAAATACAAAAGGGAAAATGCCGCCTTAAGTACAAGAATACAGACTCTTCTTACAGTCGGGGCTTTGCGCATTCCTTGTGAGACCAGTATTAGTTTCCGATACACCACTGCAGGTTTATTGTATTCCTTGGACCTTCACATTGACGATGAACACAGAAATCGCATCGGAATTAAATACAAAAGGCACAAAGCCGCCTTAAGTACAAGATTATAAACTTTTCTTACATTCGGTGCTTTGAGCATTCCCTGTGAGACTAGTATCAGTTTCCGATACACCACTGCAGGTTCAGTGTATTCCTTGGACCTTCACATTGACGATGAAACACAGAAATCGCATCGGAATTAAATACAAAAGGCACAATGCCACCATAAGTACAAGAATAGAGACTCTTCTTACAGTCGGTGCTTTGAGCATTCCCTGTGAGACCAGTGTTAGTTTCCGATACACCACTGCAGGTTCAATGTATTCCTTGGACATACTCATTGACGATGAAACACTGGAATTACATCGAAATTAAATACAAAAGACTCAATGCCGCCTTAAGTACAAGAAGAGTGAGACTTCTTAGAGTCTGTGTTTTTATCCTTTCCTGTGAGACCAGTATTAGTTTCCGATATACCACTGCAGGTTCAATGTATTACTTGGTCCTTCACATTGACTATGAAACACAGAAATCGCATCGGAATTAAATACAAAAGGCACAATGGCGCCTTAAGTACAAGAATAGAGACTCTTCTTACAGTCGGTGCCTTGAGCATTCCCTGTGAGACCAGTATTAGTTACCGATACACCACTGCAGGTTCAATGTATTCCTTGGACATACACATTGACGATGGAACACTGAAATTACATCGGAATTAAATACAAAAGGCACAATGCCGCATTAACTACAAGAATAGAAACTCTTCTTACAGTCGGTGTTTGAGCATTCCCTGTGAGACCAGTATTAGTTTCCGATACACCACTGCAGGCACTATGTATTCCTTGGACCTTCAAATTGACGATGAAACACAAAAATCGCATCGGAATTAAATTCAAAAGGCACAATGCCGCATTAAGTACAAGAATAGAGACCCTTCTTACAGTCGGTGCTTTGAGCATTCCCTGTGGGACCAGTATTAGTTTCCGATACACCACTGCAGGTTCAATGTATTCCTTGGACCTTCACATTGACGATGAACCACAGAAATCGCATCGGATTTAAGTACAGAATGCACAATGCCGCTTTATGTACAAGAATAGAGACTCTTCTTACGGTCGGTGCTTTGAGCATTCCCTGTGAGACCTGTATTAGTTTCCGATACACCACTGCAGGTACAATGTATTCCATGGAAATTCACATTGATGATGAAAAACAGAAATCGCATCGGAACGAAATACAAAAGGCAAACTGCCGCTTAAGTACAGGAATAGAGACTCGTCTTACAGTCAGTGTTTTGAGCATTCTCTGTGAGACCAGTATTAGTTACCGATACACCACTGTGAGTTCAATGTATTCCATGGACCTTCACATTGACGATGAAACACAGAAATCGCATCGGAATTAAATACAAAAGGCACAATGCCGCCTTAAGTACAAGAATGGAGACTCTTCTTACAGTCGGTGCTTAAAGCATTCCCTGTGAGACCAGTATTAGTTTCCAATACACCACTGCAGGTTCAATGTATTCCTTGGACATACACATTGCCGATGAAAATCGGAAATTATATCGGAATTAAATACAAGAGGCACAATGCCATCTTAAGTGCAAGAATAGAGACTCTTCTTACAGTCGGTGCTTTGAGCATTCCCTGTGAGACCAGTATTAGTTTCCGATACACCACTGCAGATTAAATGTATTCCTAGGACCTTCACATTGACGAAGAAACACAGAAATCGCATCGGAATTAAATACAAAAGGCACAATGCCGCCCTAAGTACAAGAATAGAGACTCTTCTTACAGTCGGTGCTTTAAGCCTTCCCTGTGAGACCAGTATTAAGTTCCGATACACCACTGCAAGTTCAATGTATTACTTGGACCATCACATTGACGATGAATCACAGAAATCGCATCGGAATTAAATACTAAAGGCACAATGCCGCCTTAAGTACAAGAATATAGACTCTTCTTACAGTCGGTGCTTTGAGCATTCCGTGTGAGACCAGTACTAGTTTGCGATACACCGCTGCAGGTTCAATGTATACCTTGGATGCTCACATTGACGATGAAACACAGAAATTGCATCGGAATTAAATACAAAAGGCACAATGTCGCCTCAAGTACAAGAATAGTGACTCTTCGTACAGTCGGTGCCTTGAGCATTCCCTGTGAGACCAGTATTAGTTTCCGATACACCAGTGCCGGTTCAATGTATTGCCTGGACATACACATTGACGATGAAACACTGAATTTACATCGGAATTAAATACAAAAGGCACAATGCCGCCTTAAATACAAGAATAACGACTCTTCTTACAGTCGGTGCCTTGCGCATTCCCTGTGAGACCAGTATAAGTTTCCGATACACCACTGCAGGTTTAATGTATTCCTTGGACCTTCTCATTGACGATGAAACACAGAAATCGCATCGGAATTAAAAACAAAGAGCACAAAGCCGCCTCAAGTACAAGATTAGAAACTTTTCTTACAGTTGGTGCTTTGAGCATTCCCTGTGTGAACAGTATTAGTTTCCGATACACCACTGCAGGTTCAGTGTATTTCTTGGACCTTCACATTGACGATGAAACACAGAAATCGCATCGGAATTAAATACAAAAGGCACAATGCCACCATAAGTACAAGAATAGAGACTCTTCTTACAGTCGGTGCTTTCAGCATTCCGGGTGAGACCAGAATTAGTTTCCGATAAACCACTGCAGGTTCAATGTATTCCTAGGGCCTTCACATTGACGAAGAAACATAGAAATCGCATCGGAATTAAATAGAAAAGGCAAAATGCCGCCTTAAGTACAGCAATACAGACTCTTCTTACAGTCGGTGCTTTGCGCATTCCCTGTGAGACCAGTATTAGTTTCCGATACACCACTGCAGGTTCAATGTATTCCTTGGACCTTCACATTGACGATGAAACACAGAAATCGCATCAGAATTGAATACAAAAGGCACAAAGCCGCCGTAAGTACAAGATTAGAAAATTGTCTTCAATCGGTGCTTTGAGCATTCCCTGTGAGACCAGTATTAGTTTCCGATACACCACTGCAGGCTCAGTGTATTCTTCGGACCTTCACATTGACGATGAAACACAGAAATCGCATTGGAATTAAATACAAAAGGCACAATGCCGCCTTAAATACAGGAATAGAGACTCTTCTTACAGTCGGTGCTTTGAGCATTCCCTGTGAGACCAGTATTAGTTCCCGATACACCACTGCAGGATCAGTGTATTCTTTGGACATACACATTGACGATGAAACACTGAAATTACATCGGAATTAAATACAAAACGAACAATTCCGCCATAAGTGCAAGAAGAGTGAGGCTTCTTAGAGTGTGTGCTTTGATCCTTTCCTGTGAGACCGGTATTAGTTTCCGATACACCACTGCAGGTTCAATGTATTCCTTGGTCCTTCACATTGACGATGAAACACTGAAATCGGATCGGAATTAAATACAAAAGGCACAATGCCGCCTTAAGTACAAGAATAGAGACTCTTCTTACAGTCGGTGCTTTGAGGATTCCCTGTGAGACCAGTATTAGTTTCCGATACACCACTGCAGGTTCAATGTATTCCTTGGACATACACATTGACGATGGAACACTGAAATTACATCGAAATTAAATACAAAAGGCACAATGCCGCAAGTGCAAGAAGAGTAACACTTCTTGGAGTCTGTGCTTTGATCCTTTCCTGTGTGACCAGTATTAGTTTCCGACACACCACTGCAGGTTCGATGTATTCCTTGGACCTTCAAATTGACGATAAAACACAGAAATCGCATCGGAATTAAAAACAAAAGGCACAGCGCCGCCTTAAGTACAAGAATAGAGACTCTACTTACAGTCGGTGCTTTGAGCATTCCCTGTGAGACCAGTATTATTTTCCGATACACCACTGCAGGTTCAGTGTATTAACTGGACATACACATTGACGTTGAAACACTGAAATCGCATCGGAATTAAATACAAAATGCACAATGCCGCCTTAAGTACAAGAATAGTGACTCTTCTTACAGTCGGTGTTTTGAGCATACCCAGTGAGACCAGTTTTAGTTTCCGATACACCACTGCAGGTTCAATGTATTCCTTGGACATACACATTGACGATGGAACACTGAAATCACATCGGAACTAAATACAAAAGGCACAATGCAGCCTTAAGTGCAAGAAGAGTGAGACTTCTTAGAGTCTGTGCTTTGATCATTTCCTGTGAGACCAGTATTAGTTTCAGATACACCACTGCAGGTTCAATGTATTCCTTCGATCATCACAGTGACGATAAAACAGGGAAATCGCATCGGAATAAAATACAAATGTCACTATACCGCCTTAAGTACAAGAATAGAGGCTCTTCTTACAGTCGGTGCTTTGAGCATTCCCTGTGGACCAGTATTAGTTTCCGATACACCACTGCAGGTTCAATGTATTCCTTGGACCTTCAAATTGACGATAAAACACCGAAATAGCATCGGAATTAAGTACAATTAGCACAGTGCCGCCTTCAGTACAAGAATAGAGACTCTTCTTACAGTCGGTGCTTTGAGCATTCCGTGTGGACCAGAATAAGTTTCCGATACACCACTGGAGGTTCAATGCATTCCTTGGACATACACATTGACGATGAAACACAGAAATCGCATCGGAATTAAATACAAAAGGCACAATGCCGCCTTAAGTACAGGAATAGAGACACTTCTTACAGTCGGTGCTTTGAGCATTCCCTGTGAGACCAGTATTAGTTTCCGATACACCATTGCAGGTTCAGTGTATTCCTCGGACCTTCACATTCACGATGAAACACAGAAATCGCATCGGAATTAAATACAAAAGGCACAATGCCACCATAAGTACAAGAATAGAGACTGTTCTTACAGTCGGTGCTTTCAGCATTCCCTTTGAGACGAGTATTAGTTTCCGACACAACACAGCAGGTTCAATGTATTGCTTGGACATACACATTGACGATGGAACACAGAAACTACATCGGAATTAAATACAAAAGACTCAATGCCGCCTTATGTACAAGAAGAATGAGTCTTCTTATAGTCTGTGCTTTTATCCTTTCCTGTGAGACAAGAATTAGTTTCCGATACACCACTGCAGGTTCAGTGTATTCCTTGGCCCTTCATATTGACGATGAATTACAGAAATCGATTCGGAATTAAATACAAAAGGCACAATGCCGCCTTAAGTACAAGAATAGAGACTCTTCTTTCAGTCGGTGCTTTGAGCATTCCCTGTGAGACCAGTATTAGTTTCCGATACAATACTGCAGGTTCAATGTATTCCTTGGATCTTCACATTGACGATGAAACAGGGAAATCGCATCGGAATTAAATATAAAAGGCACAATGCCGCCACAAGTACAAGAATAGTGACTCTTCGTACAGTCGGTGCTTAGAGCATTCCCTGTGAGACCAGTGTTAGTTTCCGATACACCACTGCAGGTTCAATGTATTAACTGGACATACACATCGACGATGAAACACTGAAATCGCATCGGACTTAAATACAAAATGTACAATGCCACCTTAAGTACAAGAACAGAGGCTCTTCTTACAGTCGGTGCTTTGAGCATACCCTGTGAGACCAGTATTAGTTTCCGATACACCATTGCAGGTTCAATGTATTCCTTGGACCATCACATTGACGATGAAACACTGAAATCGCATCGGAATTAAATACATAAGGCACAATGCCGCCTTAAGTGCAAGAAGAGTGATACTTCTTAGAGTCTGTGCTTTGATCCTTTCCTGTGAGACCAGTATTAGTTTCCGATACAGCACTGCAGGTTCAATGTATTCCTCGGACTTACCTATTGACGATGAAACACTGTAATCGCATCGGAATTAAATACAACAGGCACAATGCCGCCTTAAGTGCAAGAAGAGTGACAATTCTTGGAGTCTGTGCCTTGATACTTTCCTGTGAGACCAGTATTAGTTTCCGATACACCACTGCAGGTTCAATGTATTCCTTGGTCCCTCGGATTGACGAATAAACACAGAAATCGCATCGGAATTAAATACAAAAGGCACAATGCCGCCTTAAGTACAAGAATAGAGACTCTTCTTACAGTCGGTGCTTTGAGCATTCCCTGTGACACCAGTATTAGTTTCCGTTACACCACTGCCGGTTCAATGTATTCCCTGGACATACACATTGACGATGCAACACTGAAATTACATCGGAATTAAATACAAAAGGTACAATGGCGCCTTGAGTGCAAGAAAAGAGACTCTTCTTACAGTCGGTGATTTGAGCATTCCCTGCGAGACGAGTATTTGTTTCCGATACACCACTGCAGGTTCAATGTATTCCTTGGACCTTCACATTGACGATGAAACACAGAAATCGCATCGGAATTAAATACAAAAGGCACAAAGCCTCTTTATGTACATGATTAGATACTTTCCTTACAGTGGGTGCTTTGAGTATTCCCTGTGAGACCAGTATTAGTTTCCGATACACCATTGCAGGTTCAGTGTATTCCTCGGACCTTCACATTGACGATGAAACATTGAAATCGCATCGGAATTAAATACAAAAGGCACAATGCCACCATAAGTAGAAGAATAGAGACTGTTCTTACAGTCGGTGCTTTGAGCATTCCCTATGAGACCAGTATTAGATTCCGATACACCAATGCAGGTTCAATGTATTCCTTGGATCTTCACATTGACGATGAAACAGGGAAATCGCAACGGAATTAAATACAAAAGGCACAATGCCGCCACAAGTACAAGAATACTGACTCTTCGTACAGTCGGTGCTTTGAGCATTCCCTGTGAGACCAGTATTAGTTTCCGATACACCACTGCAGGTTCAATGTATTAACTGGACATACACATCGACGATGAAACACTGAAATCGCATCGGAAATAAATACAAATTGTACAATGCCACCTTCAGTACAAGAAAAGAGACTCTTCTTACAGTCGGTGCTTTGAGCATACCCTGTGAGACCAGTATTAGTTTCCGATACAACATTGCAGGTTCAATGTATTCCTTGGATCATCACATTGACGATGAAACACAGAAATCGCATCGGAATTAAATACATAAGGCACAATGCCGACTTAAGTACAAGAATAGAGACTCTTCTTACAGTCGGTGCTTTGAGCATTCCCTGTGAGACGAGTATTAGTTTCCGATACACCACTGCAGGTTCAATGTATTCCTTGGACATACACATTGGCGATGGAACACTGAATTTACATCGGAATTAAATTCAAAAGGCACAATTCCGCCTTAAGTGCAAGAAGAGTGAGACATCTTAGAGTCTGTGCTTTGATCCTTTCCTGTGAGACCAGTATTAGTTTCCGATACACCACTGCAGGTTCAGTGTATTCCTTGGCTCTTCATATTGACGATGAAATACAGAAATTAATCGGAATTAAAAACATAAGGCACAATGCCGCCTTAAGTACAAGAATATAGACTCTTCTTACTGTCAGTGATTTGAGCATTCTGTGTGAGACCAATATTAGTTTCTGATACACGACTGCAGGTTCAATGTATTCCTTGGAACTTCACATTGACGATGAAACAGGGAAATCGCATCGGAATTAAAAACATAAGGCACAATGCCGACTTAAGTACAAGAATAGAGACTCTTCTTACAGTCGGTGCTTTGAGCATTCCCTGTGAGACGAGTATTAGTTTCCGAAACACCACTGCAGTTTCAATGTATTCCTTGGACATACACATTGACGATGGAACACTCAAATTACATCGGAATTAAATACAAAAGGCACAATGCCGCCTTAAGTGCAAGAAGAGTGAGACTTCTTAGAGTCTGTGCTTTGATCCTTTCCTGTGAGACCAGTATTAGTTTCCGATACAGCATTGCAGGTTCAATGTATTCCTCGGACTTACACATTGACGATGAAACACTGACATCGCATCGGAATTAAATACATAAGGCACAATGACGCCTTAAGAACAAGAATTGAGATTCTGCTTACAGTCGGTGCTTTGAGCATTCCCTGTGAGACCAGTATTTGTTTCCGATACACCACAGCAAGTTCAATGTATTCCTTGGACCATCACATTGACGATGAAACACAGAAATCGCATCGGAATTAAATACAAAAGGCACAATGCCGACTTAAGTACAAGAATAGAAACTCTTCTAACAGTCGGTGCGTTGAGCATTCCGTGTGAGACCAGTATTAGTTTCCGAAACACCACTGCAGTTTCAATGTATTCCTTGGACATACACATTGACGATGAAACACCGAAATTACATCGGAATTAAATATAAAAGGCACAGTGCCGCCTTAAGTGCAAGAAGAGTGAGATTTCTTATAGTCTGTGCTTTGACTCTTTCCTGTGAGACCAGTATTAGTTTCCGATACCCCACTGTAGGTTCAATGTATTCCTTGGACCTTCACATTGACGATAAAACACAGAAATAGCATCGGAATTAAATACAAAAGGCACAGTGACGCCTTAAGTACAAGAATAGAGACTCTTCTTACAGTAGGTGATTTGAGCATTCCCTGTGAGACCAGTATTAGTTTCCGACACCCCACTGCAGGTTCAGTGTATTCTTTGGACATACACATTGACAATGAAACACTGAAATTACATCGGAATTAAATACAAAACGAACAATTCCGCCGTAAGAGCAAGAAGAGTGAGACTTCTTAGAGTCTGTGCTTTGATCCTTTCCTGTGAGACCAGTATTAGTTTCCGATACACCACTGCAGGTTCAATGTATTCCTTGGACATGCAGATTGACGATGAAACACTGAAATTACATCGGAATTAAATACAAAAGACTAAATGCCGCCTTAAATACAAGAAGAATGAGACTTCTTAGAGTCTGTGCTTTTATCCGTTCCTGTGAGACCAGTATTACTTTCCGATACACCACCGCAGGTTCAATGTATTCCTTGGCCCTTCATATTGACGATGAAATACAGAAATCGCATCGGAATTAAATACAAAAGGCACAATGACGCCTAAGTACAAGAATAGAAATTCTGCTTACAGTCGGTGCTTTGAGCATTCCCTGTGAGACCAGTGTTAGTTTCCGATACACCACTGCAGGTTCAATGTATTCCTTGGAACTTCACATGGACGATGAAACACAGAAATCGCATCGCAATTAAATACAAAAGGCACAAAGCCGCCTTAAGTACAAGATTAGAAACTTTTCTTACAGTGGGTGCTTTGAGCATTGCCTGTGAGACCAGTATTAGTTTCCGATACAGCACTGCAGGTTCAGTGTATTCCTCGGACATTCACATTGACGATGAAACACAGAAATAACATCGGAATAAAATACAAAAGGCACAATGCTACCATAAGTAAAAGAATAGAGACTGTTCTTACAGTCGATGCTTTGAGCATTCCCTGTGAGACCAGTATTAGTTTCCGATACACCACTACAGGTTCAATGTATTCCTTGGACATACATATTGATGATGAAACACTGAAATTCAATCGGAATTAAATACAAAAGACTCAATGCCGCCTTAAATGCAAGAAGAGTGAGACTTCTTAGAGTCTGTGCTTTGATCCTTTCCTGTGAGACCAGTATTAGTTTCCGATACAGCACTGAACGTTCAATGTATTCCTCGGACTTACACATTGACGATGAAACACTGAAATCGCATCATAATTAAATACAAAAGGCACAATGCCGCCTTAAGTGCAAGAAGATGGACTCTTCTTGGAGTCTGTGCTTGGATCCATTCCTGTGAGACCAGTATTAGTTTTCGAAACACCACTGCAGGTTCAATGTATTCCTTGGACCTTCACATTGACGATGAAACACAGAAATCGCATCGGAATAAAATACAAAAGGCACTATGCCACCTTAAGTACAAGAATAGAGAGTCTTCTTACAGTCGGTGCTTTGAGCATTCCCTGTGGACCAGTATTAGTTTCCGATACACCACTGCAGGTTCAATGTATTCCTTGGACCTTTACATTGACGATGAAACACAGAAATCGCATCGCAATTAAATACAAATGGCACAATGACGCCTTAAGTACAAGAATTGAGATTCTGCTTACAGTCGGTGTTTTGAGCATTCCCTGTGAGACCAGTATTAGTTTCCGATACACCACAGCAGGTTCAGTGTATTCCTTGGACATACACAATGACGATGAAACACCGAAATTACATCGGAATTAAATGTAAAAGGCACATTGCCGCCTTAAGTGCAAGAAGAGTGAGACTTCTTAGAGTCTGTGCTTTGATCTTTTCCTGTGAGACGAGAATTACTTTCCGATACATCACTGCAGGTTCAATGTATTCCTTGGACCTTCACATTGACGATAAAACACAGAAATAGCATCGGAAGTAAATACAAAAGGCACAGTGATGCCTTAAGGACAAAAATAGAGACTCTCCTTACAGTCGGTGCTTGGGGCATTCTGTGTGAGACCAGTATTAATTTCCGAAACACCACTGCAGGTTCAATGTATTCCTTGGACATACACATTGACGATGAAACACAGAAATCTCATCGGAATTAAATACAAAAGCCACAATGCCGCCTTAAGTACAAGAATAGAGATTCTGCTTACCGCCGTTGCTTTGACCATTCCCTGTGAGACCAGTATTAGGTTCCGATACATCACAGCAGGTTCAATGTATTCCTTGGACATACACATTGACGATGAAACACCTAAATTACATCGGAATTAAATATAAAAGGCATAATGAAGCCTTAAGTGCAAGAAGAGTGAGACTTCTTAGAGTCTGTGCTTTTATCTTTTCCTGTGAGACCAGTATTAGTTTCCGATACACCACAGCATGTTCTATGTTTCCTTGGACCTTTACATTGCCGATAAAACACAGAAATAGCATCGGAATTAAATACAAAAGGCACAGTGACGCCTTAAGTACAAGAATAGAGACTCTTCTTACAGTAGGTGATTTGAGCATTCCCTGTGGGACCAGTATTAGTTTCCGATACCCCACTGCAGGTTCAGTGTATTCTTTGGACATATACATTGACAATGAAACACTGAAATTACATCGGAATTAAATACAAAACGAACAATTCCGCCGTAAGAGCAAGAAGAGTGAGACTTCTTAGAGTCTGTGCTTTGATCCTTTCCTGTGAGACCAGTATTAGTTTCCGATACACCACAGCAGGTTCAGTGTATTCCTTGGACATACACATTGACGATGAAACACCGAAATTACATCGGAATTAAATGTAAAAGGCACATTGCCGCCTTAAGTGCAAGAAGAGTGAGACTTCTTAGAGTCTGTGCTTTGATCTTTTCCTGTGAGACGAGTATTAGTTTCCGATACATCACTGCAGGTTCAATGTATTCCTTGGACATTCACATTGACGATAAAACACAGAAATAGCATCGGAAGTAAATACAAAAGGCACAGTGATGGTTAAGGACAAAAATAGAGACTCTCCTTACAGTCGGTGCTTGGGGCATTCCGTGTGAGACCAGTATTAATTTCCGAAACACCACTGCAGGTTCAATGTATTCCTTGGACATACACATTGACGATGAAACACAGAAATCTCATCGGAATTAAATACAAAAGGCACAATGCCGCCTTAAGTACAAGAATAAAGATTCTGCTTACCGCCGGTGCTTTGAGCATTCCCTGTGAGACCAGTATTAGGTTCAGATACATCACAGCAGGTTCAATGTATTCCTTGGACATACACAATGACGATGAAACACCTAAATTACATCGGAATTAAATATAAAAGGCATAATGAAGCCTTAAGTGCAAGAAGAGTGAGACTTCTTAGAGTCTGTGCTTTGATCTTTTCCTGTGAGACCAGTATTAGTTTCCGATACACCACAGCATGTTCTATGTATTCCTTGGACCTTTACATTGCCGATAAAACACAGATATAGCATCGGAATTAAATACAAAAGGCACAGTGCCGCCTTAAGTACAAGAGTAGAGACTCTTCTTACAGTCGGTGCTTTGAGCATTCCGAGTGAGACAAGTATTAATTTCCGATACACCACTGCAGGTTCAGTGTATTCCTTGGACCTTCACATTGACGATGAAGCACAGAAATCGCATCGGAATTAAAACCAAAAGGCACAATGCCGCCTTAAGTACAAGAATAGAACTTCTGCTTACAGTCGGATTTTGAGCATTCCCTGTGAGACCAGTATTAGTTTCCGATACACCACAGCAGGTTCAATGTATTCCTTGGACATACACATTGACGAAGAAGCACAGAAACCGTATCGGAATTAAATACAAAAGGCACAATGCCGCCTTAAGTAAAAGAATAGAGACTCTTCCTACAGTCGGTGCTTTGAGCATACCCTGTGAGACCAGTATTAGTTTTCGATACACCACTGCAGGTTCAATGTATTTCCTGGACATACACATTGACGATGAAACACTGAAATTACATCGTAATTAAAGACAAAAGGTACAATGCCGCCTTAAGTACAAGAATAGAGACTCTTCTTACAGTCGGTGCTTTGAGAATTCCCTGTGAGATCAGTATTAGTTTCCGATACCACTGCAGGTTCAATGTATTCCTTGGACATACACATTGACAATGAAACACTGAAATTAAATCCGTCTTAAGTGCAAGAAGAGTGAAACTTCTTAAAATCTGTGCTTTGATCCTTTCCTGTGAGACCAGTATTAGTTACCGATACACAACTACAGGATCAATGTATTCCTTGGACCTTCACATTGACGATGAAACACCGAAGTCGCATCGGAATTAAATACAAAAGGCACAACGCCGACTTAAGTAAATTAATAGAGACTCTTCTTACAGTCGGTGATTTGAGCATTCCCTGTGAGACCAGTATTAGTTTCCGATACAGCACTGCAGGTACAATGTATTCCTTGGACATACACATTGACGATGAAACACTGAAATTACATCGGAATTAAATACAAAAGGCACAATGCCGCCTTAAGTGCAAGAAGAGTGAGTCTTCTTAGAGTCTGTGCTTTGATCCTCTCCTGTGAGACCGGTATTACATTCCGATACACCACGTCAGGTTCAATGTATTCCTAGGACCTTCACATTGACGAAGAAGCTCAGAAACCGTATCGGAATTAAATACAAAATGCACAATGCCGCCTTAGGTAAAAGAATAGAGACTCTTCTTATAGTCGGTGCTTTGAGCATACCCTATGAGACCAGGATTAGTTTTCGATACACCACTGCAGGTTCAATGTATTTCCAGGACATACACATTGACGATGAAACACTGAAATTACATTGTAATTAAAGACAAAAGCACAATGCCGCCTTAAGTACAAGTCTAGAGACTCTTCTTACAGTCGGTGCTTTGAGCATTCCGAGTGAGACAAGTATTAATTTCCGATACACCACTGCAGGTTCAATGTATTCTTTGGATCTTCACATTGACGATGAAGCACAGAAATCGCATCGGAATTAAATACAAAAGTTTCAATGCAGCCTTAAGTACAAGAATGGAGACTCTTCTTACAGTCGGTGCTTTGAGCATACCCTGTGAGACCAGTATTAGTTTTCGATACACCACTGCAGGTTCAATGTATTCCCTGGACATACACATTGACGATGAAACACTGAAATTACATCGTAATTAGAGGCAAAAGATACAATGCCACCTTAAGTACAAGAATAAAGACTCTTCTTACAGTCGGTGCTTTGGGCATTTAGTGTGAGACCAGTATTAATTTCCGATACACCACTGCAGGTTCAATGTATTCCTTGGACCTTCACATTGACGATGAAACACAGAAATCGCTTCGGAATTAAATACAAAAAGCACAATGCCGCCTTAAGTACAAGAATAGAGACTCTTCATAAAGTCGGTGCTTTGAGCATTCCGTGTGAGACCAATATTATTTTCCGATACACCACTGCAGGTTCAATGTATTCCTTGGACATACACATTGACAATGAAACACTGAAATTAAATCCGCCTTAAGTGCAAGAAGAGTGAGTCTTCTTAGAGTCTGTGCTTTGATCCTTTCCTGTGAGAACAGTATTAGTTTCCGATACTCCACAGCAGGTTCAATGTATTCCTTGAACATACACATTGACGATGAAACACAGAAATCGCATCGGAATTAAATACAAAAGGCACAATGCCGCCTTAAGTACAAGAATAGAGACTCTTCTTGAAGTCGGTGCTTTGAGCATTCCGTGTGAGCCCAGTATTAGTTTCCGATACACAACTGCAGATTCAATGTACTCCTTGGACATACACATTGACAATGAAACACTGAAATTACATCGGAAGTATATACAAAAGGAACAATGCCGCCTTAAGTGCAATATATGTGAGACTTCTTAGAGTCTGTGCTTTCATCCTTTCCTGTGAGACCAGTGTTAGTTTCCGATACATCACTGCTGGTTCAATGTGTTCCTTGGACCTTCACATTGACGATGAAACACAGATATCGCATTGTAATTCAATACAAAAGGCTCAATGCCACCCTAAGTACCAGAATAGAGACTCTTCTTACAGTCGGTGTTTGAGCATTCCCTGTGGGACCAGTATTAGTTTCCGATACACCACTGGAGGTTCAATGTATTCCTTGGACTTACACGTTGACGATGAAACACTGAAATAACATCGGAATTAAATACAAAAGCACAATGCCGCCTTAAGTGCAAGAGTAGAGACTCTTCTTACAGTGGGTGTTTGAGCATTCCCTGCGGGACCAGTATTAGTTTCCGATACACCACTGCACGTTCAATTTATTCCTTGGACATACACATTGACGATGAAACACTGAAATTACATCGTAATTAAATACAAAAGGTACAATGCCGCCTTAAGTGCAAGAAGAGAGAGACTTATTAGAGTTTTTGCATTTATCCTTTCCTGCGCGACCAGTATCATTTTCCGATACCCCACTGCAGGTTCAATGTATTCCTTGGACCTTCACATTGACGATGAAACACAGAGACCGCATCGGAATTAAATACAAATGGCACAATGCCGCCTTAAGTACAAGAATAGAGACTCTTCTTGCAGTCGGTGCTTTGAGCATTCACTGTGAGACCAGTATTAGTTTCCGCTACACCACTGCAGGTTCAATGTATTCTTTGGACCTCCACATTGACGATGTAACACAGAAGTCGCATCGGAATTCAATACAAAAGGCACAAAGCCGCCTTAAGTACAAGAATAGAGACTCTTCTTGCAGTCGGTTCTTTGAGCATTCCCTTTGAGGCCAGTATTAGTTTCCGTTACACCATAGCAGGTTCAGTGTATTCCTTGGACCTTCACATTGACGATGTAACACAGGAATCGCATCGGAATTAAATACAAACGGCACAATGCCGCCTTAAGTACAAGAATAGAGACTCTTCTTACAGTCGGTGCTTTGAGCATTCCCCGTGGGACCAGTATTACCTTGAGATACACCACTGGAGGTTCAATGTATTCCTTGGACAAACACATTGACGATGAAACACTGAAATTACACCGGAATTAAACACAAAACGCACAATGCCGCCTTAAGTGCAAGAAGAGTGAGACTTCTTAGAGTCTGTGCTTTGATCCATTCCTGTGAGACCAGTATTAGATTACGATACGCCACTGCAGGTTCAATGTATTCCTTGGACATACACATTGACGATGAAACACAGAAATCGCATCGGAATGAAATACAAAAGGCACAATGCCGCCTTAAGTACAAGAATAGAGACTTTTCTTACAGTCGGTGTTTGAGCATTCCCTGTGAGACCAGTATTTGTTTCCGATACACCACGGCAGGTTCAATGTATTCCTTGGACCTTCACATTGGCGATGAAACACAGAAACGCATCTGTATTAAATACATAAGGCACAATGCCGCCTTAAGTACAAGAATAGAGACTCTTCTTACAGTCGGTGCTTTGAGCATTCCCTGTGAGACCAGTATTAGTTTCCGATACACCACTGCAGGTACAATGTATTCCTTGGACATACACATTGACGATGAAACACTGAAATTACATCGGAATTAAATACAACAGGAACAATGCCGCCTTAAGTGCAAGATATGTGAGACATCTTAGAGTCTGTGCTTTGATCCATTCCTGTGAGACCAGTATTAGTTTCCGATACATCATTGCAGGTTCAATGTGTTCCTTGGACCTTCACATTGACGATGAAACACAGAAATCGCATTGGAATTAAATACAAAAGGCACAATGCCGCCCTAAGTACAAGAATAGAGGCTCTTCTTACAGTCGGTGTTTTCAGCATTCCCTGTGAGACCAGTATTAGTTTCCGATGCACCACTGCAGGTTCAATGTATTCCTTGGACATACACGTTGACGATGAAGCACTGAAATAACATCGGAATTAAATACAAAAGGCACAATGCCGCCTCAAGTGCAAGAGTAGAGACTCTTCTTACAGTCGGTGCTTTGAGCGTTCCCTGTGAGACCAGTATTAGTTTCCGATACTCCACTGCAGGTACAATGTATTCCTTGGACATACACATTGACGATGAAACACTGAAATTACATCGGAATTAAATACAAAGGGCACAATGCCTACTTAAGTGCAAGAAGAGTGAGTCTTCTTAGAGTCTGTGCTTTGATTCTATCCTGTAAGGCCAGTATTAGTTTCCGATACAACACTGCAGATTCAATGTATTCCTTGGACCTTCAGATTGACGATGAAACACAGAAATCGCATCCTAATTAAATACAAAAGTCACAATTAAGCCTTAAGTACAAGAATAGAGACTCCTCTTACAGTCGGGGCTTTGAGCATTAAGTGTGAGTCCAGTATTAGTTTCCGATATACCACTGCCAGTTCAATGTATTCCTTCAACATACACATTGACGACGAAACACTGAAATTACATGGGAATTAAATACAAAAGGAACAATTCCGCCTTAAGTGCAGGAAGAGTGAAACTTCTTGAAATCTGTGCTTTGATCCTTTCCTGTGAGACCAGTATTAGTTCCCGATACACCACTACAGGTTCATTGTATTCTTTGGACCTTTACATTGATGATGTAACACAGAAATCGCATCGGAATTAAATACAAAAGGCACAATGCTGCCCTAAGTGCAAGAATAGAGACTCTTCTTACAGTCGGTTCTTTGAGCATTCCCTTTGAGACCAGTATTAGTTTCCGATGCACCATAGCAGGTTCAGTGTATTCCTTGGACCTTCACATTGACGATGAAACACAGAAATCGCATCGGAATTAAATACAAACGGCACAATGCCGCCTTAAGTACAAGAATAGAGACCCTTCTTACAGTCGGTGCTTTGAACATTCCCCGTGAGACCAGTATTAGCTTGCGATACACCACTGCAGGTTCAATGTATTCCTTGGACATACACATTGACGATGAAACACTGAAATTACATCGGAATTAAATACAAAAGTCACAATGCCGACTTAAGTGCAAGACGAGTGAGTCTTCTTAGAGTCTGTGCTTTGATTCTTTCCTGTGAGACCAGTATTAGTTTCCGATACACCACTGCAGACTCAATGTATTCCTTGGACCTTCACACTGACGAAGAAACACAGAAATCGCATCTGAATTAAATACAAATGTCACAATTAAGCCTTAAGTACAAGAATAGAGACTCTTCTTACAGTCGGGGCTTTGAGCATTCCGTGTGAGACCAGTATTAGTTTCCGATATACCACTGCCAGATCAATGTATTCCTTGAACATACACATTGACGATGAAACACTGAAATTACATGGGAATTAAATACAATAGGCACAATGCCGCCTTAAGTGCAAGAATAGAGACTCCTCTTACAGTCGGTGCTTTGAGCATTCTCTGTGAGACTAGTATTTGTTTCCGATACACCACTGCACGTTCAATGTATTCCTTGGACCTTCACATTGACGATGAAACACAGAAATCGCATCGGAAGAAAATACAAAAGGCACAATGCAGCCTTAAGTACAAGAATACAGAATCTTCTTACAGTCGGTGATTTGAGCATTCCCTGTGAGACCAGTATTAGAGTCCAATACACCACTGCAGGTTCAATGTATTCCTTGGACATACACATTGACGATGAAACACTGAAATTACATTGGAATTAAATACAAAATGTACTATGCCGCCTTAAGTGCAAGAAGAGTGAGACTTCTTAGAGTCTGTGCTTTTATCCTTTCCTGTGCGACCAGTATTAGTTTCCGATACGCCACTGCAGGTTCAATGTATTCCTTGGACCTTCACATTGTCGATGAAACACAGATATCGCATCGGAATTAAATACAAATGGCACAATGCCGCATTAAGTACAAGAAAACAGACTCCTCTTACAGTCGGTGCTTTGAGCATTTCCTGTGACACCAGTATTAGTTTCCGATACACCACTGCAGGTTCAATGTTTCCCTTGGACATACACATTGACGATGAAACACTGAAATTACATCGGAATTAAATACAAAACGAACAATGCCGCCTTAAGTGCAAGAAGAGTGAGACTTCTTAGAGTCTGTGCTTTGATCCATTCCTGTGAGTCCAGTATTAGCATCCGATACGCCACTGCAGGTTCAATGTATTCCTTGGACATACGCATTGACGATGAAACACAGAAATCGCATCGGAATTAAATACAAAGGGCACAATGCCGCCTCAAGTGCAAGAGTAGAGACTCTTCTTACAGTCGGTGCTTTGAGCGTTCCCTGTGAGACCAGTATTAGTTTCCGATACTCCACTGCAGGTACAATGTATTCCTTGGACATACACATTGATGATGAAACACTGAAATTACATCGGAATTAAATACAAAGGGCACAATGCCTACTTAAGTGCAAGAAGAGTGAGTCTTCTTAGAGTCTGTGCTTTGATTCTATCCTGTAAGGCCAGTATTAGTTTCCGATACAACACTGCAGATTCAATGTATTCCTTGGACCTTCAGATTGACGATGAAACACAGAAATCGCATCCTAATTAAATACAAAAGTCACAATTAAGCCTTAAGTACAAGAATAGAGACTCCTCTTACAGTCGGGGCTTTGAGCATTAAGTGTGAGTCCAGTATTAGTTTCCGATATACCACTGCCAGTTCAATGTATTAATTCAACATACACATTGACGACGAAACACTGAAATTACATGGGAATTAAATACAAAAGGAACAATTCCGCCTTAAGTGCAAGAAGAGTGAAACTTCTTAAAATCTGTGCTTTGATCCTTTCCTGTGAGACCAGTATTAGTTCCCGATACACCACTACAGGTTCATTGTATTCTTTGGACCTTTACATTGATGATGTAACACAGAAATCGCATCGGAATTAAATACAAAAGGCACAATGCTGCCCTAAGTGCAAGAATAGAGACTCTTCTTACAGTCGGTTCTTTGAGCATTCCCTTTGAGACCAGTATTAGTTTCCGATACACCATAGCAGGTTCAGTGTATTCCTTGGACCTTCACATTGACGATGAAACACAGAAATCGCATCGGAATTAAATACAAACGGCACAATGCCGCCTTAAGTACAAGAATAGAGACCCTTCTTACAGTCGGTGCTTTGAACATTCCCCGTGAGACCAGTATTAGCTTGCGATACACCACTGCAGGTTCAATGTATTCCTTGGACATACACATTGACGATGAAACACTGAAATTACATCGGAATTAAATACAAAAGTCACAATGCCGACTTAAGTGCAAGACGAGTGAGTCTTCTTAGAGTCTGTGCTTTGATTCTTTCCTGTGAGACCAGTATTAGTTTCCGATACACCACTGCAGACTCAATGTATTCCTTGGACCTTCACACTGACGAAGAAACACAGAAATCGCATCGGAATTAAATACAAATGTCACAATTAAGCCTTAAGTACACGAATAGAGACTCTTCTTACAGTCGGGGTTTTGAGCATTCCGTGTGAGACCAGTATTAGTTTCCGATATACCACTGCCAGATCAATGTATTCCTTGAACATACACATTGACGATGAAACACTGAAATTACATGGGAATTAAATACAATAGGCACAATGCTGCCTTAAGTGCAAGAATAGAGACTCCTCTTACAGTCGGTGCTTTGAGCATTCTCTGTGAGACTAGTATTTGTTTCCGATACACCACTGCACGTTCAATGTATTCCTTGGACCTTCACATTGACGATGAAACACAGAAATCGCATCGGAAGAAAATACAAAAGGCACAATGCAGCCTTAAGTACAAGAATACAGAATCTTCTTACAGTCGGTGCTTTGAGCATTTCCTGTGACACCAGTATTAGTTTCCGATACACCACTGCAGGTTCAATGTTTCCTTTTTACATAAACATTGACGATGAAACACTGAAATTACATCGGAATTAAATACAAAACGCACAATGCCGCCTTAAGTGCAAGAAGAGTGAGACTTCTTAGAGTCTGTGCTTTGATCCATTCCTGTGAGTCCAGTATTAGCATCCGATACGCCACTGCAGGTTCAATGTATTCCTTGGACATACGCATTGACGATGAAACACTGAAATCGCATCGGAATTAAATACAAAGGGCACAATGCCGCCTTAAGTACAAGAATAGAGACTCTTCTTACAGTCGGTGTTTGAGCATTCTCTGTGAGGCCAGTATTAGTTTCCGATACACCACAGCAGGTTCTATGTATTCCTTGGACCTTCAGATTGACGATGAAACACAGAAATGCATCGGTATTAAATACAAAAGGCACAATGCCCCCTTAAGTGCAAGAATAAAGTCTCTTCTTACAGTCGGTGCTTTGAGCATTCCCTGTGATACCAGTATTAGTTTCCGATACACCACTGTAGGTTCAATGTACTCCTTCTACATACACATTGACGATGAAACACCGAAATTACATCGGAATTTTATACAAAAGGCACAATGCCGCCTTAAGTGCAAGAAGAGTGAGACTTCTTAGAGTCTGTGCTTTGATCCTTTCCTGTGAGACCAGTATTAGTTTCCGATACACCACTGCAGGATTAATGTATTTCTTGGACCTTCACATTGACGATGAAACACAGAAATCACATCGGAGTTAAATACAAAGGGCACAATGCCGCCTTAAGTACAAGAATAGAGACTCTTCTTACAGTCGTTGCTTTGAGCATTCCCTTTGAGACCAGTATTAGTTTCCGATACTCCACTGCAGGTTCAATGTATTCCTTGGACACACACATTGACGATGAAACACAGATATCGCATCGGAATTAAATACAAAAGGCCCAATGCCGCCTTACGTACAAGAATAGAGACTCTTCTTACAGTCGGTGCTTTGAGCAGTCCCTATGAGACCAGTATTAGTTTCTGATACACCACTGCAGGTTCAATGTATTCCTCAGAAATACACATTGACGATGAAACACTGAAATTACATCGGAATTAAATACAAAAGGCACAATGCCGCCATAAGTGCAAGAATAGAGACTCTTCTTACAGTTGGTGCTTTGAGCATTCCACTGCAGGTTCAATGTATTCCTTGGACATACACATTGACGAGTAAACACAGATATCGCATCGGAATTAAATACAAAATGCACAATGCCGCCTTAAGTACAAGAATAGAGACTCTTCTTACAGTCGGTGTTTTGAGCATTCCCTGTGACACCAGTATTAGTTTCCGATACACCACTGCAGGTTCAATGTATTCCTTGGACATACACCTTGAAGATGAAACACAGAAATCGCATCGGAATTAAATACAAAAGGCACAATGCTGACTTAAGTACAAGAATAGAGACTCTTCTTACAGTCTTACAGTCGGTGTTTTGAGCATTCCCGGTGAGACCATGAAATAAGTACAAGTATAGCTACTCTTCTTACAGTCGGAGCTTTGAGCATTCCCTGTGAGACCAGTATTAGTTTTCGACACACCACTCCAGGTTCAATGTATTCCTTGGACATACACATTGACGATGAAACACTGAAATTACATCGGAATTAAATACAAAAGGCACAATGCCGCCGTAAGTACAAGAATAGAGACTCTTCATACGGTCGGTACTTAGGCATTCCGTGTGAGACCAGTATTAATTTCCGATACACCACTGCAGGTTCAATGTATTCCTTGGACATACACCTTGACGATGAAGCACAGAAATTGCATCGGAATTAAATACAAAAGTCACAATGCCGCCTTAAGTACAAGAATAGAGACTCTTCTTACAGTCGGTGCTTTGAGCATTCCGTGTGAGACCAGTATTAATTTCCGATACACCACTGCAGGTTCAATGTATTGCTTGGACATACACCTTGACGATGAAGCACAGAAATCGCATCGGAATTGAATACAAACGGCACAATGCCTCCTTAAGTACAAGAATAATGACCCTTCTTACAGTCGGTGCTTTGAACATTCCCCGTGAGACCAGAATTAGCTTGCGATACACCACTGCAGGTTCAATGTATTCCTTGGACATACACGTTGACGATGAAACACTGAAATTACATCGAAATTAAACAAAAAACGCACAATGCCGTCCTAAGTGCAAGAAGAGTGAGTCTTCTTAGAGTCTGTGCTTTGATTCTTTCCTGTGAGACCAGTATTAGTTTCCGATACACCACTGCAGATTCAATGTATTCCTTGGACCTTCACATTGACGATGAAACACAGAAATGCATCGGAACTATATACAAAAATCACAATGCCGACTTAAGTACTAGAATAGATACTCTTCTAACAGTCGGTGCTATGAGCATTCCCTGTGAGACCAGTATTAGTTTCCGATACACCACTGCAGGTTCAATGTATTTCTTGGACGTACACATTGACGATGGAAAACTGAAATTACATCGGAATTAAGTACAAAAGGCACAATGCCGCCTTAAGTGCAAGAAGAGTGAGACTTCTTAGAGTCTGTGCTTTGATCCTTTCCTGTGAGACCAGTATTAGTTTCCGATACAGCACTGCAGGTTCAATGTATTCCACTGACTTTCAAATTGACGATGAAACACTGAAATCGCTTCGGAATTAAATACAAAAGGCACAATACCGCCTTAAGTGCAAGAAGAGTGACACTTCTTACAGTCGGTGCTTTGAGCATTACCTGTGAGACCAGTATTAGTTTCCTATACACCACTGCAGGTTCAATGTATTCCATGGAAATTCACATTGACGATGAGACACAGAAATCGGATCGGAATTAAATACAAAAGACACAATGCCCCCTTAAGCACAAGAATAGAGACTCTTTTTACAGTCGGTGCTTTGAGCATTCCCTGTGAGACCAGTATTAGTTTCCGATATACCGCAGCAGGTTCAATGTATTCCTTGGACATACACATTGACGATCAACCACTGAAATTACATCGGAATTAAATACAAAAGGGACAATGCCGCCTTAAGTGGAAGATGGGTCAGGCTTCTTAGAGTCCGTGCTTTAATCCTTTCCTGTGAGACCAGTATTAGTTTCCGATACATCACTGCAGGTTCAATGTGTTCCTTGGACCTTCACATTGACGATGATACACAGAAATCGCATTGGAATTAAATACAAAAGGCACAATGCCGCCTTAAGTACAAGAATAGAGACTCTTCTTACAGTCGGTGTTTTGAGCATTCCCTGTAAGACCAGTATTAGTTTCCGATACACCACTGCAGGTTCAATGTATTCCTTGGATATACACGTTGACGATGAAACACTGAAATTACATCAGAATTAAATACAAAAGGCACAATGCCGCCTTAAGTGCAAGAGTAGAGACTCTTCTTACTGTCGGTGCTTTGAGCATTCCCTGCGGGACCAGTGTTAGTTTCCGATACACCACTGCAGGTTCAGTGTATTCCTTGGACCTTCACATTGACGACGAAACACAGAAATCGCAACGGAATTAAATACAAAAGACACAATGCGGCCTTAAGTATAAGAATAGAGACTCTTCTTACAGTCGGTTCTTTAAGCATTCCCTTTGAGACCAGTATTAATTTCCGATACACCATAGCAGGATCAGTGTAATCCTTGCACCTACACGTTGACGATGAAACACAGAAATCGCATCGGAATTAAATACAAACGGCACAATGCCGCCTTAAGTGCAGGAAGAGTGAGACTTCTTAGAGTCTGTGCTTTGATCCATTTCTGTGAGACCAGTATTAGCTTCCGATACGCCACTGCAGGTTCAATGTATTCCTTGGACATACACGTTGACGATGAACCACAGAAATCGCATCGAAATTAAATACAAAGGGCACAATGCCGCCTTAAGTACAAGAATAGGGACTCTTCTTACAGTCGGTGCTTTGAGCATTCCCTTTGAGGCCAGTATTAGTTTCCGATACTCCACTGCAAGTTCAATGTATTCCTTGGACATACACATTGACGATGAAACACAGATATCGCATCGGAATTAAATACAAAAGGCACAATGCCGCCTTACGGACAAGAATAGAGACTCTTCTTACAGTCGGTGCTTTGAGCAGTCCACTGCAGGTTCAATGTATTCCTTGGACATACACATTGACGATGTAACACAGAAATCGCATCGGAATTAAATACAAAAGTCACAATGCCGCATTAAGTACAAGAATAGAGACTCTTCTTGAAGTCGGTGCCTTGAGCATTCCCTGTGAGACCAGTATTAGTTTCCGATACATCACAGCAGGTTCAATGTATTCCTTGGACATACACATTGACGATCAAACACTTCAATTACATCGGAATTAAATACAAAAGGCACAAAGCCGCTTTAAGTGCGAAAAGAGTGAGACTTCTTAGAGTCTGTGCTTTGATCCTTTCCTGTGAGAACCGTATTAGTTTCCGATACACCACTGCAGGTTTAATGTATTCCTTGGACATAAACATTGACGATGAAACACAGAAATCGCATCGGAATTAAATACAAAAGTCACAATGCCGCATTAGGTACAAGAAAGAGACTCTTCTTAAAGTCGGTGCTTTGAGAATTCCGTGTGAGATCAGTATTAGTTTCCCATACACCACTGCAGGTTCAATGTATTCCTTGGACATACACATTGACGATGAAACACAGAAATCGCATCGGAATTAAATACAAAAGGCACAATGCCCCCTTAAGTACAAGAATAGATACTCTCCTTACAGGCTTACAGTCGGTGTTTTGAGCATGCCCTGTGAGACCATGAAATTAGTACAAGTAAGGAGACTCTTCTTATAGTCGGTACTTTGAGCATTCCCTGTGAAACCAGTATTAGTTTCCGACACAACACTACAGGTTCAATGTATTCCTTGGACATACACATTGACGATGCAACACTGAAAATACATCGGAATTAAATACAAAAGGGACAATGCCGCCTTAAGTGCAAGATGTGTCAGACTTCTTAGAGTCCGTGCTTTAATCCTTTCCTGTGATACCAGTATTAGTTTCCGATACATCACTGCAGGTTCAATGTGTTCCTTGGACCTTCACATTGACGATAATACACAGAAATCGCATTGGAATTAAATACAAAAGGCACAATGCCGCCTTAAGTACAAGAATAGAGACCCTTCTTACAGTCGGTGCGTTGAGCATACCCTGTGAGACCAGTATTAGTTTCCGATACACCACTTCAGGTTCAATGTATTCCTTGGACCTTCACATTGACGATAAAACACAGAAATCGCAACGGAATGAAATACAAAAGACACAATGCGGCTTTAAGTATAAGAATAGAGACTCTTCTTACAGTCGGTTCTTTAAGCATTCCCTATGAGACCAGTATTAGTTTCCGATACACCATAGCAGGTTCAGTGTATTCCTTGGACCTTCACATTGACGATGAAACACAGAAATCGCATCGGAATCAAATACAAAAGGCACAATGCCGCCTTAAGTACAAGAATAGAGACTCTTCTTACAGTCGGTGTTTGAGCATTCCCTGTGAGACCAGTATTAGTTTCCGTAAAACCACAGCAGGTTCAATGTATTCCTTGGACCTTTACATTAACGATGAAACACAGAAACGCATCGGAATTAAATACAAAAGGCACAATGCCGCCTTCAGTGCATGAATAAAGTCTCTTCGTACAGTCGGTGCTTTGAGCATTCCCTGTGAGACCAGTATTAGTTTCCGTTGCACCACTGCAGGTTCAATGTATTCCTTAGACTTACACATTGACGATGAAACACTGAAATTACATCGGAATTAAATACAAAATTCACAATGTCGCCTTAAGTACAAGAAAAGTGAGACTTCTATGAGTCTGTGCTTTGATCCTTTCCTGTGAGACCCGTATTAGTTTCCGAATCACCACTGCAGGTTCAATGTATTCCTTGGACCTTCACATTGACGATGAAACACAGAGGTCACATCGGAATTAAATACAAAAGGCACAATGCCGCCTTAAGTACAAGAATAGAGACTCTTTTTACAGTCGGTGATTTGAGCATTCCCTGTGAGACCAGTATTAGTTTCCGATACACCACTGCAGGTTCAATGTATTCCTTAGACATACACATTGACGATGAAACACTGAAATTACATCGGATTAAATACAAAAGGCACAATGCCGCCATAAGTGCATGAATACAGACTCTTCTTACAGCCGGTGCTTTGAGCATTCCCTGTGAGGCCAGTATTAGTTTCCGATGCACCACTGCAGGTACAATGTATTCCTTGGACCTACAAATTGACGATGAAACACAGAAATCGAATCTGAATTAAATACAAAATGCTCAATGCCACCTTAAGTACAAGAATAGAGACTCTCCTTACAGTCGGAGATTTGAGCATTCCCTTTGAGACCAGTATTGGTTTCCGATGCACCACTGCAGGTTCAATTTATTCCTTGGACATACAAATTGACAATGAAACACAGAAATCGCATCGGAATTAAACACAAAAGGCACAATACCGCCATAAGTGCCAGAATAGAGACCCTTCGTACAGTCGGTGCTTTGAGCATTCCCTGTGAGATCAGTATTGGTTTCCGATACACTACAGCAGGTGCAATGTATTCCTTGGAACTTCCCATTGATGATGAAACACAGAAATCGCATCGGAATTAAATACAAAAGGCACAATGCCACCATAAGTGCAAGAATAGAGGCTCCTCTTACAGTCGGTGCTTTGAGCATTCCCTGTGAGACCAGTATTAGTTTCCGATACACCACTGCAGGTACAATGTATTCCTTGTACCTTCACATTGACGATGAAACACAGAAATCGCATCGGAATTAAATGCAAAATGCACAATGCCGCCTTAAGTACAAGGATAGAGACTCTTCTTACAGTCGATGCTTTGAGCATTCCCTGTGAGACCAGTATTAGTTTCCGATACACAACTGCAGGTTCAGTGTATTCCTTGGACATACACATTGACGATGAAACACAGAAGTCGCATCGGAATTAAATAAAAAAGGCACAACGCCGCCTTACGTACAAGAATAGAGACTCTTCTTACAGTCGGTGCTTTGAGCATTCCCTGTGAGACCAGTATTAGTTTCCGATACACAACTGCAGGTTCAGTGTATTCCTTGGACATACACATTGACGATGAAACACAGAAGTCGCATCGGAATTAAATAAAAAAGGCACAACGCCGCCTTACGTACAAGAATAGAGACTCTTCTTACAGTCGGTGCTTTGAGCATTCCCTGTGAGACCAGTATTAGTTTCCGATACACCACTCCAGGTTCAATGTATTCCTTGGACATACTCATTGACGATGAAACTCTGAAATTACATCGTAATTAAATACAAAAGGGACAATGCCGCCTTAACGGCAATGTGAGTGAGACTTCTTAGAGTCTGTGCTTTGATCCTTTCCTGTGAGACCAGTATTAGTTTCCGATACACCACTGCAGGTTCAATGTATTCCTTGGACCTTCGCATTGATGATGAAACACAGTAATCGAATCGGAACTAAATAGAAAAGGCACAATGCCGGAATAAGTACAAGAATAGAGACTCTCCTTACATTCGGTGCTTTGAACTTTCCGTGTAAGACCAGTATCAGTTTGCGATACACCACTGCAGGTTCAATGTATTCCTTGGACATACACATTGACGATGAAACACAGATATTGCATCGGAATTTAATAAAAAAGGCACAATGCCGATTTTAGTACAAGAATAGAGACCCTTCTTACATTCGGTGTTTGAGCATTCACTGTGAGACCAGTATTAGTTTCCGATACACCACTGCAGGTTCAATATATTCATTGGACCTTCACATTGACGATGAAAAACAGATATCGCATCGGAATTAAATACAAAGGCACAATGCCGCCTTAAGTACACGAATAGAGACTCTTCTTACAGTCGGTGCTATGAGCATTCCCTGTGAGACCAGTATTAGTTTCCTATACACCACTGCAGGTTCAATGTATTCCTTCGACATACACATTGAAGACGAAACACCGAAATTACATCGGAATTAAATACAAAAGGCACAATGCCGCCTTAAGTGCAAGAAGAGTGAGACTTCTTAGAGTCTGTGCTTTGATCCTTTCCTGTGAGACCAGTATTGGTTTCCGATACACCACAGCAGATACGATGTATTGCTTGGAACTTCCCATTGATGATGAAACACAGAAATCGCATCGGAATTAAATACAAAAGGCACAATGCCGCTTTAAGTACAAGAATTGAGACTCTTCCTACAGTCGATGCATTGAGCATTCCCTGTGAGACCGGTATTAGTTTCCGATAAACCACTGCAGGTTCAAAGTATTCCTTGGACCTTTGCATTAACGAAGAAACACAGAAATCGCAGTGGAACTAAATACAAAAGGCACAATGCCGCAATAAGTACAAGAATAGAGACCCTTCTTACAGTCTGTGCTTTGAGCATTCCCTGTGAGACCAGTATTAGTTTCCGATACACCACTGCAGGTTCAATGTATTCCTTGGACCTTCACATTGACGATGAAACACAGAAATCGCAACGGAATGAAATACAAAAGACACAATGCGGCTTTAAGTATAAGAATAGAGACTCTTCTTACAGTCGGTTCTTTGAGCATTCCCTATGAGACCAGTAGTAGCTTCCGATACACCATAGCCGGTTCAGTGTAATCCTTGGACCTTCACATTGACGATGAACACAGAAACCGCATCGGAATTAAATACAAAAGGCACAATGCCGCCTTAAGTACAAGAATAGAGACTCTTCTTACAGTCGGTGTTTGAGCATTCCCTGTGAGACCAGTATTAGTTTCCGTAAAACCACAGCAGGTTCAATGTATTCCTTGGACCTTCACATTGACGATGAAACACAGAAACGCATCGGAATTAAGTG
This sequence comes from Schistocerca americana, assembly GCF_021461395.2. NCBI lineage: Eukaryota > Metazoa > Arthropoda > Insecta > Orthoptera > Acrididae > Schistocerca > Schistocerca americana. The sequence goes on along the minus strand of NC_060125.1, from coordinate 24,818,076 downwards.
CAAAAGGCACAATGCCGCCTTCAGTGCAAGAATAAAGTCTCTTCTTACAGTCGGTGCTTTGAGCATTCCCTTTGAGACCAGTATTAGTTTCCGTTGCACCACTGCAGCTTCAATGTATTCCTTAGACTTACACATTGACGATGAAATACTGAAATTACATCGGAATTAAATACAAAATTCACAATGTCGCCTTAAGTACAAGAAAAGTGAGACTTCTTTGAGTCTGTGCTTTGATCTTTTCCTGTGAGACCAGTATTAGTTTCCGAATCACCACTGCAGGTTCAATGTATTCCTTGGACCATCACATTGACGATGAAACACAGAAATGCATCGGAACTATATACAAAAATCACAATGCCGACTTAAGTACTAGAATAGATACTCTTCTAACAGTCGGTGCTATGAGCATTCCCTGTGAGACCAGTATTAGTTTCCGATACACCACTGCAGGTTCAATGTATTTCTTGGACGTACACATTGACGATGGAAAACTGAAATTACATCGGAATTAAGTACAAAAGGCACAATGCCGCCTTAAGTGCAAGAAGAGTGAGACTTCTTAGAGTCTGTGCTTTGATCCTTTCCTGTGAGACCAGTATTAGTTTCCGATACAGCACTGCAGGTTCAATGTATTCCACTGACTTTCAAATTGACGATGAAACACTGAAATCGCTTCGGAATTAAATACAAAAGGCACAATACCGCCTTAAGTGCAAGAAGAGTGACACTTCTTACAGTCGGTGCTTTGAGCATTACCTGTGAGACCAGTATTAGTTTCCTATACACCACTGCAGGTTCAATGTATTCCATGGAAATTCACATTGACGATGAGACACAGAAATCGGATCGGAATTAAATACAAAAGACACAATGCCCCCTTAAGCACAAGAATAGAGACTCTTTTTACAGTCGGTGCTTTGAGCATTCCCTGTGAGACCAGTATTAGTTTCCGATATACCGCAGCAGGTTCAATGTATTCCTTGGACATACACATTGACGATCAACCACTGAAATTACATCGGAATTAAATACAAAAGGGACAATGCCGCCTTAAGTGGAAGATGGGTCAGGCTTCTTAGAGTCCGTGCTTTAATCCTTTCCTGTGAGACCAGTATTAGTTTCCGATACATCACTGCAGGTTCAATGTGTTCCTTGGACCTTCACATTGACGATGATACACAGAAATCGCATTGGAATTAAATACAAAAGGCACAATGCCGCCTTAAGTACAAGAATAGAGACTCTTCTTACAGTCGGTGTTTTGAGCATTCCCTGTAAGACCAGTATTAGTTTCCGATACACCACTGCAGGTTCAATGTATTCCTTGGATATACACGTTGACGATGAAACACTGAAATTACATCAGAATTAAATACAAAAGGCACAATGCCGCCTTAAGTGCAAGAGTAGAGACTCTTCTTACTGTCGGTGCTTTGAGCATTCCCTGCGGGACCAGTGTTAGTTTCCGATACACCACTGCAGGTTCAGTGTATTCCTTGGACCTTCACATTGACGACGAAACACAGAAATCGCAACGGAATTAAATACAAAAGACACAATGCGGCCTTAAGTATAAGAATAGAGACTCTTCTTACAGTCGGTTCTTTAAGCATTCCCTTTGAGACCAGTATTAATTTCCGATACACCATAGCAGGATCAGTGTAATCCTTGCACCTACACGTTGACGATGAAACACAGAAATCGCATCGGAATTAAATACAAACGGCACAATGCCGCCTTAAGTGCAGGAAGAGTGAGACTTCTTAGAGTCTGTGCTTTGATCCATTTCTGTGAGACCAGTATTAGCTTCCGATACGCCACTGCAGGTTCAATGTATTCCTTGGACATACACGTTGACGATGAACCACAGAAATCGCATCGAAATTAAATACAAAGGGCACAATGCCGCCTTAAGTACAAGAATAGGGACTCTTCTTACAGTCGGTGCTTTGAGCATTCCCTTTGAGGCCAGTATTAGTTTCCGATACTCCACTGCAAGTTCAATGTATTCCTTGGACATACACATTGACGATGAAACACAGATATCGCATCGGAATTAAATACAAAAGGCACAATGCCGCCTTACGGACAAGAATAGAGACTCTTCTTACAGTCGGTGCTTTGAGCAGTCCACTGCAGGTTCAATGTATTCCTTGGACATACACATTGACGATGTAACACAGAAATCGCATCGGAATTAAATACAAAAGTCACAATGCCGCATTAAGTACAAGAATAGAGACTCTTCTTGAAGTCGGTGCCTTGAGCATTCCCTGTGAGACCAGTATTAGTTTCCGATACATCACAGCAGGTTCAATGTATTCCTTGGACATACACATTGACGATCAAACACTTCAATTACATCGGAATTAAATACAAAAGGCACAAAGCCGCTTTAAGTGCGAAAAGAGTGAGACTTCTTAGAGTCTGTGCTTTGATCCTTTCCTGTGAGAACCGTATTAGTTTCCGATACACCACTGCAGGTTTAATGTATTCCTTGGACATAAACATTGACGATGAAACACAGAAATCGCATCGGAATTAAATACAAAAGTCACAATGCCGCATTAGGTACAAGAAAGAGACTCTTCTTAAAGTCGGTGCTTTGAGAATTCCGTGTGAGATCAGTATTAGTTTCCCATACACCACTGCAGGTTCAATGTATTCCTTGGACATACACATTGACGATGAAACACAGAAATCGCATCGGAATTAAATACAAAAGGCACAATGCCCCCTTAAGTACAAGAATAGATACTCTCCTTACAGGCTTACAGTCGGTGTTTTGAGCATGCCCTGTGAGACCATGAAATTAGTACAAGTAAGGAGACTCTTCTTATAGTCGGTACTTTGAGCATTCCCTGTGAAACCAGTATTAGTTTCCGACACAACACTACAGGTTCAATGTATTCCTTGGACATACACATTGACGATGCAACACTGAAAATACATCGGAATTAAATACAAAAGGGACAATGCCGCCTTAAGTGCAAGATGTGTCAGACTTCTTAGAGTCCGTGCTTTAATCCTTTCCTGTGATACCAGTATTAGTTTCCGATACATCACTGCAGGTTCAATGTGTTCCTTGGACCTTCACATTGACGATAATACACAGAAATCGCATTGGAATTAAATACAAAAGGCACAATGCCGCCTTAAGTACAAGAATAGAGACCCTTCTTACAGTCGGTGCGTTGAGCATACCCTGTGAGACCAGTATTAGTTTCCGATATACCACTTCAGGTTCAATGTATTCCTTGGACCTTCACATTGACGATAAAACACAGAAATCGCAACGGAATGAAATACAAAAGACACAATGCGGCTTTAAGTATAAGAATAGAGACTCTTCTTACAGTCGGTTCTTTAAGCATTCCCTATGAGACCAGTATTAGTTTCCGATACACCATAGCAGGTTCAGTGTATTCCTTGGACCTTCACATTGACGATGAAACACAGAAATCGCATCGGAATTAAATACAAAAGGCACAATGCCGCCTTAAGTACAAGAATAGAGACTCTTCTTACAGTCGGTGTTTGAGCATTCCCTGTGAGACCAGTATTAGTTTCCGTAAAACCACAGCAGGTTCAATGTATTCCTTGGACCTTTACATTAACGATGAAACACAGAAACGCATCGGAATTAAATACAAAAGGCACAATGCCGCCTTCAGTGCATGAATAAAGTCTCTTCGTACAGTCGGTGCTTTGAGCATTCCCTGTGAGACCAGTATTAGTTTCCGTTGCACCACTGCAGGTTCAATGTATTCCTTAGACTTACACATTGACGATGAAACACTGAAATTACATCGGAATTAAATACAAAATTCACAATGTCGCCTTAAGTACAAGAAAAGTGAGACTTCTATGAGTCTGTGCTTTGATCCTTTCCTGTGAGACCCGTATTAGTTTCCGAATCACCACTGCAGGTTCAATGTATTCCTTGGACCTTCACATTGACGATGAAACACAGAGGTCACATCGGAATTAAATACAAAAGGCACAATGCCGCCTTAAGTACAAGAATAGAGACTCTTTTTACAGTCGGTGATTTGAGCATTCCCTGTGAGACCAGTATTAGTTTCCGATACACCACTGCAGGTTCAATGTATTCCTTAGACATACACATTGACGATGAAACACTGAAATTACATCGGATTAAATACAAAAGGCACAATGCCGCCATAAGTGCATGAATACAGACTCTTCTTACAGCCGGTGCTTTGAGCATTCCCTGTGAGGCCAGTATTAGTTTCCGATGCACCACTGCAGGTACAATGTATTCCTTGGACCTACAAATTGACGATGAAACACAGAAATCGAATCTGAATTAAATACAAAATGCTCAATGCCACCTTAAGTACAAGAATAGAGACTCTCCTTACAGTCGGAGCTTTGAGCATTCCCTTTGAGACCAGTATTGGTTTCCGATGCACCACTGCAGGTTCAATTTATTCCTTGGACATACAAATTGACAATGAAACACAGAAATCGCATCGGAATTAAACACAAAAGGCACAATACCGCCATAAGTGCCAGAATAGAGACCCTTCGTACAGTCGGTGCTTTGAGCATTCCCTGTGAGATCAGTATTGGTTTCCGATACACTACAGCAGGTGCAATGTATTCCTTGGAACTTCCCATTGATGATGAAACACAGAAATCGCATCGGAATTAAATACAAAAGGCACAATGCCACCATAAGTGCAAGAATAGAGGCTCCTCTTACAGTCGGTGCTTTGAGCATTCCCTGTGAGACCAGTATTAGTTTCCGATACACCACTGCAGGTACAATGTATTCCTTGTACCTTCACATTGACGATGAAACACAGAAATCGCATCGGAATTAAATGCAAAATGCACAATGCCGCCTTAAGTACAAGGATAGAGACTCTTCTTACAGTCGATGCTTTGAGCATTCCCTGTGAGACCAGTATTAGTTTCCGATACACAACTGCAGGTTCAGTGTATTCCTTGGACATACACATTGACGATGAAACACAGAAGTCGCATCAGAATTAAATAAAAAAGGCACAACGCCGCCTTACGTACAAGAATAGAGACTCTTCTTACAGTCGGTGCTTTGAGCATTCCCTGTGTGTCCAGTATTAGTTTCTGATACACCACTGCAGGTTCAATGTATTCCTTAGACATACACATTGACAATGAAACACTGAAATTACATCGCAATTAAATACAAAAGTCACAATGCCGCCATAAGTGCAAGAACATAGACCCTTCTTACAGTCGGTGCTTTGAGCATTCCCTGCGAGACCAGTACTAGTTTCCGACACACAACTGCAGGTACAATGTATTCCTTGGACCTTCACATTGACGATGGAACACAGAAATGGCATCGGAATTAAATACAAATGGCACAATGCCGCCTTAAGTACAAGAATAGAGAGTCTTCTTACAGTCGGTACTTTGAGCATTCCCTGTGAGACCAGTATTAGTTTCCCATACACCACTGCAGAGTCTATGTATTCCTTGGACCGTCACATTGACGATGAAACACAGAAATCGCATCGGAATTAAATACAAAAGACACAATGCCGCCTTAAGTGCAAGAAGAATGAGACTTCTTAGAGTCTGTGCTTTGGTCCTTCCTGTGAGACCAGTAATTGTATCCGATACACCACTGCAGGTGCAATGTATTCCTTGGACCTTCACATTGACGATGAAACACAGAAATCACATTGGAATTAAATACAAAACTCACAATTCCGCCTTTAGTACAAGAATAGAGACTCTTCTTACAGTCGGTGCTTTGAGCATTCCCTGTGAGACCAGTATTAGTTTCCGATACACCACTCCAGGTTCAATGTATTCCTTGGACATACTCATTGACGATGAAACTCTGAAATTACATCGTAATTAAATACAAAAGGGACAATGCCGCCTTAACGGCAATGTGAGTGAGACTTCTTAGAGTCTGTGCTTTGATCCTTTCCTGTGAGACCAGTATTAGTTTCCGATACACCACTGCAGGTTCAATGTATTCCTTGGACCTTCGCATTGATGATGAAACACAGTAATCGAATCGGAACTAAATAGAAAAGGCACAATGCCGGAATAAGTACAAGAATAGAGACTCTCCTTACATTCGGTGCTTTGAACTTTCCGTGTAAGACCAGTATCAGTTTGCGATACACCACTGCAGGTTCAATGTATTCCTTGGACATACACATTGACGATGAAACACAGATATTGCATCGGAATTTAATAAAAAAGGCACAATGCCGATTTTAGTACAAGAATAGAGACCCTTCTTACATTCGGTGTTTGAGCATTCACTGTGAGACCAGTATTAGTTTCCGATACACCACTGCAGGTTCAATATATTCATTGGACCTTCACATTGACGATGAAAAACAGATATCGCATCGGAATTAAATACAAAGGCACAATGCCGCCTTAAGTACACGAATAGAGACTCTTCTTACAGTCGGTGCTATGAGCATTCCCTGTGAGACCAGTATTAGTTTCCTATACACCACTGCAGGTTCAATGTATTCCTTCGACATACACATTGAAGACGAAACACCGAAATTACATCGGAATTAAATACAAAAGGCACAATGCCGCCTTAAGTGCAAGAAGAGTGAGACTTCTTAGAGTCTGTGCTTTGATCCTTTCCTGTGAGACCAGTATTGGTTTCCGATACACCACAGCAGATACGATGTATTGCTTGGAACTTCCCATTGATGATGAAACACAGAAATCGCATCGGAATTAAATACAAAAGGCACAATGCCGCTTTAAGTACAAGAATTGAGACTCTTCCTACAGTCGATGCATTGAGCATTCCCTGTGAGACCGGTATTAGTTTCCGATAAACCACTGCAGGTTCAAAGTATTCCTTGGACCTTTGCATTAACGAAGAAACACAGAAATCGCAGTGGAACTAAATACAAAAGGCACAATGCCGCAATAAGTACAAGAATAGAGACCCTTCTTACAGTCTGTGCTTTGAGCATTCCCTGTGAGACCAGTATTAGTTTCCGATACACCACTGCAGGTTCAATGTATTCCTTGGACCTTCCCATTGACGATGAAACACAGAAATCGCAACGGAATGAAATACAAAAGACACAATGCGGCTTTAAGTATAAGAATAGAGACTCTTCTTACAGTCGGTTCTTTGAGCATTCCCTATGAGACCAGTAGTAGCTTCCGATACACCATAGCCGGTTCAGTGTAATCCTTGGACCTTCACATTGACGATGAACACAGAAACCGCATCGGAATTAAATACAAAAGGCACAATGCCGCCTTAAGTACAAGAATAGAGACTCTTCTTACAGTCGGTGTTTGAGCATTCCCTGTGAGACCAGTATTAGTTTCCGTAAAACCACAGCAGGTTCAATGTATTCCTTGGACCTTCACATTGACGATGAAACACAGAAACGCATCGGAATTAAATGCAAAAGGCACAATGCCGCCTTCAGTGCAAGAATAAAGTCTCTTCTTACAGTCGGTGCTTTGAGCATTCCCTTTGAGACCAGTATTAGTTTCCGTTGCACCACTGCAGCTTCAATGTATTCCTTAGACTTACACATTGACGATGAAATACTGAAATTACATCGGAATTAAATACAAAATTCACAATGTCGCCTTAAGTACAAGAAAAGTGAGACTTCTTCGAGTCTGTGCTTTGATCTTTTCCTGTGAGACCAGTATTAGTTTCCGAATCACCACTGCAGGTTCAATGTATTCCTTGGACCTTCACATTGACGATGAAACACAGAAATCGCATCGGAATTAAATACAAAAGGCACAATGCCGCCTTAAGTACAAGAATAGAGACTCTTCTTACAGTCGGTGTTTGAGCATTCCCTGTGAGACCAGTGTTAGTTTCCGTAAAACCACAGCAGGTTCAATGTATTCCTTGGACCTTCACATTGACGATGAAACACAGAAACGCATCGGAATTAAATGCAAAAGGCACAACGCCACCTTCAGTGCAAGAATAAAGTCTCTTCTTACAGTCGGTGCTTTGAGCATTCCCTTTGAGACCAGTATTAGTTTCCGTTGCACCACTGCAGCTTCAATGTATTCCTTAGACATACACATTGACAATGAAACACTGAAATTACATCGCAATTAAATACAAAAGTCACAATGCCGCCATAAGTGCAAGAACATAGACCCTTCTTACAGTCGGTGCTTTGAGCATTCCCTGCGAGACCAGTACTAGTTTCCGATACACAACTGCAGGTACAATGTATTCCTTGGACCTTCACATTGACGATGGAACACAGAAATGGCATCGGAATTAAATACAAATGGCACAATGCCGCCTTAAGTACAAGAATAGAGAGTCTTCTTACATTCGGTGCTTTGAGCATTCCCTGTGAGACCAGTATTAGCTTCCGATACACCACTGCAGATTCCATGCATTCCTAGGACATACACATTGACGATGAAACACTGAAATTACATCGGAATTAAATACAAAAGGCACAATGCCGCCTTAAGTGCAAGAAGAATGAGACTTCTTAGAGTCTGTGCTTTGGTCCTTCCTGTGAGACCAGTAATTGTATCCGATACACCACTGCAGGTGCAATGTATTCCTTGGACCTTCACATTGACGATGAAACACAGAAATCACATTGGAATTAAATACAAAAGGCACAATGCCGCCATAAGTGCATGAATACAGACTCTTCTTACAGCCGGTGCTTTGAGCATTCCCTGTGAGGCCAGTATTAGTTTCCGATGCACCACTGCAGGTACAATGTATTCCTTGGACCTTCAAATTGACGATGAAACACAGAAATCGCATCTGAATTAAATACAAAATGCTCAATGCCACCTTAAGTACAAGAATAGAGACTCTCCTTACAGTCGGAGCTTTGAGCATTCCCTTTGAGACCAGTATTGGTTTCCGATGCACCACTGCAGGTTCAATTTATTCCTTGGACATACAAATTGACAATGAAACACAGAAATCGCATCGGAATTAAACACAAAAGGCTCAATACCGCCATAAGTGCCAGAATAGAGACCCTTCTTACAGTCGGTGCTTTGAGCATTCCCTGTGAGATCAGTATTGGTTTCCGATACACTACAGCAGGTGCAATGTATTCCTTGGAACTTCCCATTGATGATGAAACACAGAAATCGCATCGGAATTAAATACAAAAGGCACAATGCCACCATAAGTGCAAGAATAGAGGCTCCTCTTACAGTCGGTGCTTTGAGCATTCCCTGTGAGACCAGTATTAGTTTCCGATACACCACTGCAGGTACAATGTATTCCTTGTACCTTCACATTGACGATGAAACACAGAAATCGCATCGGAATTAAATGCAAAAGGCACAATGCCGCCTTAAGTACAAGGATAGAGACTCTTCTTACAGTCGGTGCTTTGAGCATTCCCTGTGAGACCAGTATTAGTTTCCGATACACAACTGCAGGTTCAGTGTATTCCTTGGACATACACATTGACGATGAAACACAGAAGTCGCATCGGAATTAAATACAAAAGGCACAACGCCGCCTTACGTACAAGAATAGAGACTCTTCTTACAGTCGGTGCCTTGAGCATTCCCTGTGTGACCAGTATTAGTTTCTGATACACCACTGCAGGTTCAATGTATTCCTTAGACATACACATTGACTATGAAACACTGAAATTACATCGCAATTAAATACAAAAGTCACAATGCCGCCATAAGTGCAAGAACATAGACCCTTCTTACAGTCGGTGCTTTGAGCATTCCCTGCGAGACCAGTACTAGTTTCCGATACACAACTGCAGGTACAATATATTCCTTAGACCTTCACATTGACGATGGAACACAGAAATGGCATCGGAATTAAATACAAATGGCACAATGCCGCCTTAAGTACAAGAATAGAGAGTCTTCTTACAGTCGGTACTTTGAGCATTCCCTGTGAGACCAGTATTAGTTTCCCATACACCACTGCAGAGTCTATGTATTCCTTGGACCGTCACAGTGACGATGAAACACAGAAATCGCATCGGAATTAAATACAAAAGACACAATGCCGCCTTAAGTACAAGAATAGAGACTCTTCTTACAGTCGGTGCTTTGAGCATTCCCTGTGAGACCAGTATTAGCTTCCGATACACCACTGCAGATTCCATGTATTCCTAGGACATACACATTGACGATGAAACACTGAAATTACATCGGAATTAAATACAAAAGGCACAATGCCGCCTTAAGTGCAAGAAGAATGAGACTTCTTAGAGTCTGTGCTTTGGTCCTTCCTGTGAGACCAGTAATTGTATCCGATACACCACTGCAGGTGCAATGTATTCCTTGGACCTTCACATTGACGAAGAAACACAGAAATCACATTGGAATTAAATACAAAACTCACAATGCCGCCTTTAGTACAAGAATAGAGACTCTTCTTACAGTCGGTGCTTTGAGCATTCCCTGTGAGACCAGTATTAGTTTCCGATACACCACTCCAGGTTCAATGTATTCCTTGGACATACTCATTGACGATGAAACTCTGAAATTACATCGGAATTAAATACAAAAGGGACAATGCCGCCTTAACGGCAAGATGAGTGAGACTTCTTAGAGTCTGTGCTTTGATCCTTACCTGTGAGACCAGTATTAGTTTCCGATACACCACTGCAGGTTCAATGTATTCCTTGGACCTTCGCATTGACGATGAAACACAGTAATCGAATCGGAACTAAATAGAAAAGGCACAATGCCGCAATAAGTACAAGAATAGAGACTCTCCTTACAGTCGGTGCTTTGAACTTTCCGTGTATGACCAGTATCAGTTTGCGATACACCACTGCAGGTTCAATGTATTCCTTGGACATACACATTGACGATGAAACACAGATATTGCATCGGAATTTAATAAAAAAGGCACAATGCCGATTTTAGTACAAGAATAGAGACCCTTCTTACATTCGGTGTTTGAGCATTCACTGTGAGACCAGTGTTAGTTTCTGATACACCACTGCAGGTTCAATGTATTCCTTGGACCTTCACATTCACGATGAAAAACAGAATTCGCAACGGTATTAAATACTAAAGGCATAATGCCGCTTTCAGTACAAGAATAGAGACTCTTCTTACAGTCGGTGCTTTGAGCATTTCCTGTGTAACCAGTATTAGTTTCCGATACACCACTGCAGGTTCAATGCATTGCTTGGACATACACATTGACGATGAAATACAGAAATCGCATCGGAATTAAATACAAAAGGCACAATTCCGCCTTACGTAAAAGAATAGAGACTCTTCTTACAGTCGGTGCTTTGAGCATTCCCTGTGAGACCAGTATTAGTTTCCGATACACCACTCCAGGTTCAATGTATTCCTTGGACATACTCATTGACGATGAAACTCTGAAATTACATCGGAATTAAATACAAAAGCAAGAATGCCGCCTTAACGGCAAGATGCGTGAGACTTCTTAGAGTCTGTGCTTTGATCTTTTCCTGTGCGACCAGTATAAGTTTCCGATACACCACTGCAGGTTCAATGTATTCATTAGACATACACATTGACGATGAAACACTGAAATTACATCGGAATTAAATACAAATGGCACAATGCCGCCATATGTGCAAGAATAGAGACTCTTCTTACAGTCGGTGCTTTGAGCATTCCCTGTGAGACCAGAATTAGTTTCTGATACACCACTGCAGGTTCAATGTATTCCTTGGACATACACATTGACGATGAAACACAGAAATCGCATCGGAATGAAATACAAAAGGCACAATGCCGCCTTACGTACAAGAATAGAGACTCTTCTTATAGTCGGTGCTTTGAGCATTTCCTGTGAGACAAGTATTAGTTTCCGATAGACCACTCCAGGATCAATGTATTCCATGGACATACTCAATGACGATGAAACACTGAAATTACATCGGAATTAAATACAAAAGCAAGAATGCCGCCTTAACTGCAAGATGAGTGAGACTTCTTAGAGTCTGTGCTTTGATCCTTTTCTGTGAGACCATTTTTAGTTTCCGATTCACCACTGCAGGTTCAATGTATTCCTTCGACCTTCACATTGACTATCAAACACAGATATCGCATCGGAATTAAATACAAAAGGCACAATGCCGCCTTAAGTACAAGATTAGAGACTCATCTTACAGTCGGTGATTTGAGCATTCACTGTGAGACCAGTATTAGATTCCGATACACCACTGCAGGTTCAATATATTCCTTGGACCTTCACATTGACGATGAAAAACAGATATCGCATCGGAATTAAATACAAAGGCACAATGCCGCCTTAAGTACACGAATAGAGACTCTTCTTACAGTCGGTGCTATGAGCATTCCCTGTGAGACCAGTATTAGTTTCCTATACACCACTGCAGGTTCAATGTATTCCTTCGACATACACATTGAAGACGAAACACCGAAATTACATCGGAATTAAATACAAAAGGCACAATGCCGCCTTAAGTGCAAGAAGAGTGAGACTTCTTAGAGTCTGTGCTTTGATCCTTTCCTGTGAGACCAGTATTAGTTTACGGTACACAACTGCAGGTTTAATGTATTCCTTGGACCTTCACATTGACGATGAAACTCAGAAGTCACATCGGAATTAAATACAAAAGGCACAATGCCGCCGTAAGTACAAGAATAGAGACTCTTCTTACAGTCGGTGCTTTGAGCATTCCCTGTGAGACCAGTATTAGTTTCTGATATACCACTGCAGGTTCAATGTATTCCTTGGACATACGCATTGACGATGAAACACAGAAATCGCATTTGAATTAAATACAAAAGGCACAATGCCGCCTTCAGTACAAGAATAGAGACCCTTCTTACAGTCGGTGCTTTGAGCAATCCCTGTGAGACCAGTATTGGTTTCCGATACATCACAGCAGATACAATGTATTGCTTGGAACTTCCCATTGACGATGAAACACAGAAATCGCATCGGAATTAAATACAAAAGGCACAATGCCGCTTTAAGTACAAGAATTGAGACTCCTCCTACAGTCGATGCTTTGAGCATTCCCTGTGAGACCAGTATTAGTTTCCGATAAACCACTGCAGGTTCAATGTATTCCTTGGACCTTTGCATTAACGAAGAAACACAGAAATCGCAGTGGAACTAAATACAAAAGGCACAATGCCGCAATAAGTACAAGAATAGAGACCCTTCTTACAGTCTGTGCTTTGAGCATTCCCTATGAGACCAGTATTAGTTTCCGATACACCACTCCAGGTTCAATGTATTCCTTGGACATACTCATTGACGATGAAACTCTGAAATTACATCGGAATTAAATACAAAAGGGACAATGCCGCCTTAACGGCAAGATGAGTGAGACTTCTTAGAGTCTGTGCTTTGATCCTTTCCTGTGAGACCAGTATTAGTTTCCGATACACCACTGCAGGTTCAATGTATTCCTTGGACCTTCGCATTGACGATGAAACACAGTAATCGAATCGGAACTAAATAGAAAAGGCACAATGCCGCAATAAGTACAAGAATAGAGACTCTCCTTACAGTCGGTGCTTTGAACTTTCCGTGTATGACCAGTATCAGTTTGCGATACACCACTACAGGTTCAATGTATTCCTTGGTCATACACATTGACGATGAAACACAGATATTGCATCGGAATTTAATAAAAAAGGCACAATGCCGATTTTAGTACAAGAATAGAGACCCTTCTTACATTCGGTGTTTGAGCATTCACTGTGAGACCAGTGTTAGTTTCTGATACACCACTGCAGGTTCAATGTATTCCTTGGACCTTCACATTCACGATGAAAAACAGAATTCGCAACGGTATTAAATACTAAAGGCATAATGCCGCCTTCAGTACAAGAATAGAGACTCTTCTTACAGTCGGTGCTTTGAGCATTTCCTGTGAAACCAGTATTAGTTTCCGATACACCACTGCAGGTTCAATGCATTGCTTGGACATAAACATTGACGATGAAATACAGAAATCGCATCGGAATTAAATACAAAAGGCACAATTCCGCCTTACGTAAAAGAATAGAGACTCTTCTTACAGTCGGTGCTTTGAGCATTCCCTGTGAGACCAGTATTAGTTTCCGATACACCACTCCAGGTTCAATGTATTCCTTGGACATACTCATTGACGATGAAACTCTGAAATTACATCGGAATTAAATACAAAAGCAAGAATGCCGCCTTAACGGCAAGATGCGTGAGACTTCTTAGAGTCTGTGATTTGATCTTTTCCTGTGAGACCAGTATAAGTTTCCGATACTCCACTGCAGGTTCAATGTATTCATTAGACATACACATTGACGATGAAACACTGAAATTACATCGGAATTAAATACAAATGGCACAATGCCGCCATATGTGCAAGAATAGAGACTCCTCTTACAGTCGGTGCTTTGAGCATTCCCTGTGAGACCAGTATTAGTTTCCGATACACCACTGCAGGTACAATGTATTCCTTGTACCTTCACATCGACGATGAAACACAGAAATCGCATCGGAATGAAATACAAAAGGCACAATGCCGCCTTACGTACAAGAATAGAGACTCTTCTTATAGTCGGTGCTTTGAGCATTTCCTGTGAGACAAGTATTAGTTTCCGATAGACCACTCCAGGATCAATGTATTCCATGGACATACTCAATGACGATGAAACACTGAAATTACATCGGAATTAAATACAGAAGGAACAATGGCGCCTTAACTGCAAGATAAGTGAGACTTCTTAGAGTCTGTGCTTTGATCCTTTTCTGTGAGACCAGTTTTAGTTTCCGATTCACCACTGCAGGTTCAATGTATTCCTTCGACCTTCACATTGACTATCAAACACAGATATCGCATCGGAATTAAATACAAAAGGCACAATGCCGCCTTAAGTACAAGATTAGAGACTCATCTTACAGTCGGTGATTTGAGCATTCACTGTGAGACCAGTATTAGATTCCGATACACCACTGCAGGTTCAATATATTCCTTGGACCTTCACATTGACGATGAAAAACAGATATCGCATCGGAATTAAATACAAAGGCACAATGCCGCCTTAAGTACACGAATAGAGACTCTTCTTACAGTCGGTGCTATGAGCATTCCCTGTGAGACCAGTATTAGTTTCCTATACACCACTGCAGGTTCAATGTATTCCTTCGACATACACATTGAAGACGAAACACCGAAATTACATCGGAATTAAATACAAAATGCACAATGCCGCCTTAAGTGCAAGAAGAGTGAGACTTCTTAGAGTCTGTGCTTTGATCCTTTCCTGTGAGACCAGTATTAGTTTACGGTACACAACTGCCGGTTTAATGTATTCCTTGGACCTTCACATTGACGATAAAACTCAGAAGTCACATCGGAAATAAATACAAAAGGCACAATGGCGCCGTAAGTACAAGAATAGAGACTCTTCTTACAGTCGGTGCTTTGAGCATTCCCTGTGAGACCAGTATTAGTTTCTGATATACCACTGCAGGTTCAATGTATTCCTTGGACATACGCATTGACGATGAAACACAGAAATCGCATTTGAATTAAATACAAAAGGCACAATGCCGCCTTACGTACAAGAATAGAGACTCTTCTTACAGTCGGTGCTTTGAGCATTCCCTGTGAGACCAGTATTAGTTTCCGATACACCACTGCAGGTTCAATGTATTCCTTAGACATACACATTGACGATGAAACACTGAAATTACATCGGAATTAAATACAAAATGCACAATGCCGCCATAAGTGCATGAATAGAGACTCTTCTTACAGTCGGTGCTTTGAGCATTCCCTGTGAGGCCAGTATTAGTTTCCGATACACCACTGCAGGTACAATGTATTCCTTGGACCTTCAAATTCACGATGAAACACAGTAATCGCATCGGAATTAAATACAAAATGCACAATGCCGCCTTAAGTACAAGAATAGAGACCCTTCTTACAGTCGGTGCTTTGAGCATTCCCTGTGAGACCAGTATTGGTTTCCGATACATCACAGCAGATACAATGTATTGCTTGGAACTTCCCATTGACGATGAAACACAGAAATCGCATCGGAATTAAATACAAAAGGCACAATGCCGCTTTAAGTACAAGAATTGAGACTCCTCCTACAGTCGATGCTTTGAGCATTCCCTGTGAGACCAGTATTAGTTTCCGATAAACCACTGCAGGTTCAATGTATTCCTTGGACCTTTGCATTAACGAAGAAACACAGAAATCACAGAGGAACTAAATACAAAAGGCACAATGCCGCAATAAGTACAAGAATAGAGACCCTTCTTACAGTCTGTGCTTTGAGCATTCCCTGTGAGACCAGTATTAGTTTCCGATACACCACTGCAGGTTCAATGTATTCCTTGGACCTTCACATTGACGATGAAACACAGAAATCGCAACGGAATGAAATACAAAAACAACACTGCGGCTTTAAGTATAAGAATAGAGACTCTTCTTACAGTCGGTTCTTTGAGCATTCCCTATGAGACCAGTAGTAGCTTCCGATACACCATAGCCGGTTCAGTGTAATCCTTGGACCTTCACATTGACGATGAAACACAGAAATCGCATCGGAATTAAATACAAAAGGCACAATGCCGCCTTAAGTACAAGAATAGAGACTCTTCTTACAGTCGGTGTTTGAGCATTCCCTGTGAGACCAGTATTAGTTTCCGTAAAACCACAGCAGGTTCAATGTATTCCTTGGACCTTCACATTGACGATGAAACACAGAAACGCATCGGAATTAAATGCAAAAGGCATAATGCGGCCTTCAGTGCAAGAATAAAGTCTCTTCTTACAGTCGGTGCTTTGAGCATTCCCTTTGAGACCAGTATTAGTTTCCGTTGCACCACTGCAGCTTCAATGTATTCCTTAGACTTACACATTGACGATGAAATACTGAAATTACATCGGAATTAAATACAAAATTCACAATGTCGCCTTAAGTACAAGAAAAGTGAGACTTCTTTGAGTCTGTGCTTTGATCTTTTCCTGTGAGACCAGTATTAGTTTGCGAATCACCACTGCAGGTTCAATGTATTCCCTGGACCTTCACATTGACGATGAAACACAGAAATCGCTTCGGAATTAAATACAAAAGGCACAATGCCGCCTTAAGTACAAGAATAGAGACTCTTCTTACAGTCGGTGTTTGAGCATTCCCTGTGAGACCAGTATTAGTTTCCGTAAAACCACAGCAGGTTCAATGTATTCCTTGGACCTTCACATTGACGATGAAACACAGAAACGCATCGGAATTAAATGCAAAAGGCACAATGCCGCCTTCAGTGCAAGAATAAAGTCTCTTCTTACAGTCGGTGCTTTGAGCATTCCCTTTGAGACCAGTATTAGTTTCCGTTGCACCACTGCAGCTTCAATGTATTCCTTAGACATACACATTGACAATGAAACACTGAAATTACATCGCAATTAAATACAAAAGTCACAATGCCGCCATAAGTGCAAGAACATAGACCCTTCTTACAGTCGGTGCTTTGAGCATTCCCTGCGAGACCAGTACTAGTTTCCGATACACAACTGCAGGTACAATGTATTCCTTGGACCTTCACATTGACGATGGAACACAGAAATGGCATCGGAATTAAATACAAGTGGCACAATGCCGCCTTAAGTACAAGAATAGAGAGTCTTCTTACATTCGGTGCTTTGAGCATTCCCTGTGAGACCAGTATTAGCTTCCGATACACCACTGCAGATTCCATGCATTCCTAGGACATACACATTGACGATGAAACACTGAAATTACATCGGAATTAAATACAAAAGGCAAAATGCCGCCTTAAGTGCAAGAAGAATGAGACTTCTTAGAGTCTGTGCTTTGGTCCTTCCTGTGAGACCAGTAATTGTATCCGATACACCACTGCAGGTGCAATGTATTCCTTGGACCTTCACATTGACGATGAAACACAGAAATCACATTGGAATTAAATACAAAACTCACAATGCCGCCTTTAGTACAAGAATAGAGACTCTTCTTACAGTCGGTGCTTTGAGCATTCCCTGTGAGACCAGTATTAGTTTCCGATACACCACTCCAGGTTCAATGTATTCCTTGGACATACTCATTGACGATGAAACTCTGAAATTACTTCGGAATTAAATACAAAAGGGACAATGCCGCCTTAACGGCAAGATGAGTGAGTCTTCTTAGAGTCTGTGCTTTGATCCTTTCCTGTGAGACCAGTATTAGTTTCCGATACACCACTGCAGGTTCAATGTATACCTTCGACCTTCAC
Organism: Schistocerca americana; assembly: GCF_021461395.2. Lineage (NCBI taxonomy): Eukaryota > Metazoa > Arthropoda > Insecta > Orthoptera > Acrididae > Schistocerca > Schistocerca americana. The sequence goes on along the minus strand of NC_060125.1, from coordinate 24,799,865 downwards.
ATTGACTATCAAACACAGATATCGCATCGGAATTAAATACAAAAGGCACAATGCCGCCTTAAGTACAAGATTAGAGACTCATCTTACAGTCGGTGATTTGAGCATTCACTGTGAGACTAGTATTAGATTCCGATACACCACTGCAGGTTCAATATATTCCTTGGACCTTCACATTGACGATGAAATACAGATATCGCATCGGAATTAAATACAAAGGCACAATGCCGCCTTAAGTACACGAATAGAGACTCTTCTTACAGTCGGTGCTATGAGCATTCCCTGTGAGACCAGTATTAGTTTCCTATACACCACTGCAGGTTCAATGTATTCCTTCGACATACACATTGAAGACGAAACACCGAAATTACATCGGAATTAAATACAAAAGGCACAATGCCGCCTTAAGTGCAAGAAGAGTGAGACTTCTTAGAGTCTGTGCTTTGATCCTTTCCTGTGAGACCAGTATTAGTTTACGGTACACCACTGCAGGTTTAATGTATTCCTTGGACCTTCACATTGACGATTAAACTCAGAAGTCACATCGGAAATAAATACAAAAGGCACAATGCCGCCGTAAGTACAAGAATAGAGACTCTACTTACAGTCGGTGCTTTGAGCATTCCCTGTGAGACCAGTATTAGTTTCTGATATACCACTGCAGGTTCAATGTATTCCTTGGACATACGCATTGACGATGAAACACAGAAATCGCATTTGAATTAAATACAAAAGGCACAATGCCGCCTTACGTACAAGAATAGAGACTCTTCTTACAGTCGGTGCTTTGAGCATTCCCTGTGAGACCAGTATTAGTTTCCGATACACCACTGCAGGTTCAATGTATTCCTTAGACATACACATTGACGATGAAACACTGAAATTACATCGGAATTAAATACAAAATGCACAATGCCGCCATAAGTGCATGAATAGAGACTCTTCTTACAGTCGGTGCTTTGAGCATTCCCTGTGAGGCCAGTATTAGTTTCCGATACACCACTGCAGGTACAATGTATTCCTTGGACCTTCAAATTCACGATGAAACACAGAAATCGCATCGGAATTAAATACAAAATGCACAATGCCGCCTTAAGTACAAGAATAGAGACCCTTCTTACAGTCGGTACTTTGAGCATTCCCTGTGAGACCAGTATTGGTTTCCGATACACCACAGCAGATACAATGTATTGCTTGGAACTTCCCATTGACGATGAAACACAGAAATCGCATCGGAATTAAATACAAAAGGCACAATGCCGCTTTAAGTACAAGAATTGAGACTCTTCCTACAGTCGATGCTTTGAGCATTCCCTGTGAGACCAGTATTAGTTTCCGATAAACCACTGCAGGTTCAATGTATTCCTTGGACCTTTGCATTAACGAAGAAACACAGAAATCGCAGTGGAACTAAATACAAAAGGCACAATGCCGCAATAAGTACAAGAATAGAGACCCTTCTTACAGTCTGTGCTTTGAGCATTCCCTGTGAGACCAGTATTAGTTTCCGATACACCACTGCAGGTTCAATGTATTCCTTGGACCTTCACATTGACGATGAAACACAGAAATCGCAACGGAATGAAATACAAAAGACACAATGCGGCTTTAAATATAAGAATAGAGACTCTTCTTACAGTCGGTTCTTTGAGCATTCCCTATGAGACCAGTAGTAGCTTCCGATACACCATAGCCGGTTCAGTGTAATCCTTGGACCTTCACATTGACGATGAAACACAGAAATCGCATCGGAATTAAATACAAAAGGCACAATGCCGCCTTAAGTACAAGAATAGAGACTCTTCTTACAGTCGGTGTTTGAGCATTCCCTGTGAGACCAGTATTAGTTTCCGTAAAACCACAGCAGGTTCAATGTATTCCTTGGACCTTCACATTGACGATGAAACACAGAAACGCATCGGAATTAAATGCAAAAGGCACAATGCCGCCTTCAGTGCAAGAATAAAGTCTCTTCTTACAGTCGGTGCTTTGAGCATTCCCTTTGAGACCAGTATTAGTTTCCGTTGCACCACTGCAGCTTCAATGTATTCCTTAGACTTACACATTGACGATGAAATACTGAAATTACATCGGAATTAAATACAAAATTCACAATGTCGCCTTAAGTACAAGAAAAGTGAGACTTCTTTGAGTCTGTGCTTTGATCTTTTCCTGTGAGACCAGTATTAGTTTCCGAATCACCACTGCAGGTTCAATGTATTCCTTGGACCTTCACATTGACGATGAAACACAGAAGTCACATCGGAATTAAATACAAAAGGCACAATGCCGCCTTAAGTACAAGAATAGAGACTCTTTTTACGGTCGGTAATTTGAGCATTCCCTGTGAGACCAGTATTAGTTTCCGATACACCACTGCAGGTTCAATGTATTCCTTAGACATACACATTGACGATGAAACACTGAAATTACATCGGAATTAAATACAAAAGGCACAATGCCGCCTTAAGTACAAGAATAGAGACTCTCCTTACAGTCGGAGCTTTGAACATTCCCTTTGAGACCAGTATTGGTTTCCGATGCACCACTGCAGGTACAATGTATTCCTTGTACCTTCACATCGAGGATGAAACACAGAAATCGCATTGGAATTAAATACAAAAGGCACAATCCTGCCTTAAGTACAAGAATAGAGAGTCTTCTTACAGTCGGTACTTTGAGCATTCCCTGTGAGACCAGTATTAGTTTCCCATACACCACTGCAGAGTCTATGTATTCCTTGGACCTTCACATTGACGATGAAACACAGAAATCGCATCGGAATTAAATACAAAAGACACAATGCCGCCTTAAGTACAAGAATAGAGACTCTTCTTACAGTCAATGCTTTGAGCATTCCCTGTGAGACCAGTATTAGCTTCCGATACACCACTGCAGATTCCATGTATTCCTAGGACATACACATTAACGATGAAACACTGAAATTACATCGGAATTAAATACAAAAGGCACAATGCCGCCTTAAGTGCACGAAGAATGAGACTTCTTAGAGTCTGTGCTTTGCTCCTTCCTGTGAGACCAGTAATTGTATCCGATACACCACTGCAGGTGCAATGCATTCCTTGGACCTTCACATTGACGATGAAACACAGAAAGCACATTGGAATTAAATACAAAAGGCACAATGCCACCTTAAGTACAAGAATAGAGACTCTTCCTACAGTCGGTGCTTTGAGCTTTCCCTGTAAGACCAGTATTAGTTTCCGATACACCACTGCAGGTTCAATGTATTCCTTGGACATACAAATTGACGATGAAACACAGATATTGCATCGGAATTTAATAAAAAAGGCACAATGCCGATATTGGTGCAAGATTAGAGACTCTTCTTACAGTCGGTGTTTGAGCATTCACTGTGAGACCAGTATTAGTTTCTGATACACCACTGCAGGTTCAATGTATTCCTTGGACCTTCACATTCACGATGAAACACAGAATTCGCATCGGTATTAAATACTAAAGGCATAATGCCGCCTTCAGTACAAGAATAGAGACTCTTCTTACAGTCGGTGCTTTGAGCATTCCCTGTGAGACCAGTATTAGTTTCCGATACACCACTCCAGGTTCAATGTATTCCTTGGACATACTCATTGACGATGAAACTCTGAAATTACATCGGAATTAAATACAAAAGGTACAATGCCGCCTTAACGGCAAGATGAGTGAGACTTCTTAGAGTCTGTGCTTTGATCCTTTCCTGTGAGACCAGTATTAGTTTCCGATACACCACTGCAGGTTCAATGTATCCCTTGGGCCTTCGCATTGACGATGAAACACAGTAATCGAATCGGAACTAAATAGAAAAGGCACAATGCCGCAATAAGTACAAGAATAGAGACTCTTCTTACAGTCGGTGCTTTGAGCATTCCCTGTGAGACCAGTATTGGATTCCGATACACCACAGCAGGTACAATGTATTCCTTGGAACTTCCCATTGACGATGAAACACAGAAATCGCATCGGAATTAAATGCAAAAGGCACAATTCCGCCTTAACTACAAGGATAGAGACTCTTCTTACAGTCGGTCCTTTGAGCATTCCCTGTGAGACCAGTATTAGTTTCCGATACACCACTGCAGGTTCAGTGTATTCCTTGGACATACACATTGACGATGAAGCACAGAAATCGCATCGGAATTAAATACAAAAGGCACAATGCCGCCTTACGTACAAGAATAGAGACTCTTCTTACAGTCGGTGCTTTGAGCATTCCCTGTGAGACCAGTATTAGTTTCCCATACACCACTGCCGAGTCTATGTATTCCTTGGACCTTCACATTGACGATGAAACACAGAAATCGCATCGGAATTAAATACAAAAGACGCAATGCCGCCTCAAGTACAAGAATAGAGAGTCTTCTTACATCGGTGCTTTGAGCATTCCCTGTGAGACCAGTATTAGCTTCCGATACACCACTGCCGATTCCATGTATTCCTAGGACATACACATTGACGATGAAACACTGAAATTACATCGGAATTAAATACAAAAGGCACAATGCCGCCTTAAGTGCAAGAAGAATGAGACTTCTTAGAGTCTGTGCTTTGATCCATACTGTGAGACCAGTAATTGTTTCCGATACACCACTGCAGGTGCAATGTATTCCTTGGACCTTCACATTGACGATGAAACACAGAAATCGCATCGCAATTAAATACAAAAGGCACAATGCTGCCTTAAGTACAAGAATAGAGACTCTTCTTACAGTCGGTGCTTTGAGCATTCCCTGTGAGACCAGAATTAGTTTCTGATACACCACTGCAGGTTCAATGTATTCCTTGGACATACACATTGACGATGAAACACAGAAATCGCATCGGAATTAAATACAAAAGGCACAATGCCACCTTACGTACAAGAATAGAGACTCTTCTTATAGTCGGTGCTTTGAGCATTTCCTGTGAGACCAGTATTAGTTTCCGATAGACCACTGCAGGTTCAATGTATTCCTTGGACCTTCACATTGACGATGAAACACAGAAGTCACATCGGAAATAAATACAAAAGGCACAATGCCGCCTTAAGTACAAGAATAGAGCCTCTTCTTACAGTCGGTGCTTTGAGCATTCCCTGTGAGACCAGTATTAGTTTCTGATATACCACTGCAGGTTCAATGTATTCCTTGGACATACGCATTGACGATAAAACACAGAAATCGCATTTGAATTAAATACAAAAGGCACAATGCCGCCTTACGTACAAGAATAGAGACTCTTCTTACAGTCGGTGCTTTGAGCATTTCCTGTGGGACCAGTATTAGTTTCCGATACACCACTGCAGGTTCAATGTATTCCTTAGACATACACATTGACGATGAAACACTGAAATTACATCGGAATTAAATACAAAATGCACAATGCCGCCATAAGTGCATGAATAGAGACTCTTCTTACAGTCGATGCTTTGAGCATTCCCTGTGAGGCCAGTATTAGTTTCCGATACACCACTGCAGGTACAATGTATTCCTTGGACCTTCAAATTCACGATGAAACACAGAAATCGCATCGGAATTAAATACAAAATGCACAATGCCGCCTTAAGTACAAGAATAGAGACTCTTCTTACAGTCGGTGCTTTGAGCATTCCCTTTGAGACCAGTATTGGTTTCCGATACACCACTGCAGGTTCAATGTATTCCTTGGACATACACATTGACAATGAAACACAGAAATCGCATCGGAATTAAACACAAAAGGCACAATACCGCCATAAGTGCCAGAATAGAGACTCTCTACCAGTCGGTGCTTTGAGCATTCCCTTTGAGACCAGTATTGGTTTCCGATACACCACAGCAGATACAATGTATTGCTTGGAACTTCCCATTGACGATGAAACACAGAAATCGCATCGGAATTAAATACAAAAGGCACAATGCCGCTTTAAGTACAAGAATTGAGACTCTTCCTACAGTCGATGTTTTGAGCATTCCCTGTGAGACCAGTATTAGTTTCCGATACACCACTGAAGGTTCAATGTATTCCTTGGACCTTCGCATTAACGAAGAAACACAGAAATCGCAGTGGAACTAAATACAAAAGGCACAATGCCGCAATAAGTACAAGAATAGAGACTCTTCTTACAGTCGGTGCTTTGAGCATTCCCTGTGAGACCAGTATTAGTTTCCGATACACCACTGCAGGTTCAATGTATTCCTTGGACATACACATTGACGATGAAACACTGAAATTACATTGGAATTAAATACAAAAGGCACAATGCCACCATAAGTGCAAGAATAGAGACTCCTCTTACAGTCGGTGCTTTGAGCATTCCCTGTGAGACCAGTATTAGTCTCCGATACACCACTGCAGGTACAATGTATTCCTTGTACCTTCACATTGAAGACGAAACACAGAAATCGCATCGGAATTAAATGGAAAAAGCACAATGCCGCCTTAAGTACAAGGATAGAGACTCTTCTTACAGTCGGTGCTTTGAGTATTCCCTGTGAGACCAGTATTTGTGTCCGATACACCACTGCAGGTTCAGTGTTTTCCTTGGACATACACATTGACGATGAAACACAGAAATCGCATCGGAATTAAATACAAAAGGCACAATGCCGCCTTACGTACAAGAATAGAGACTCTTCTTACAGTCGGTGCTTTGAGCATCCCCTGCCAGACCAGTACTAGTTTCCGATACACAACTGCAGGTACAATGTATTCCTTGCACCTTCACATTGACGATGGAACACAGAAATGGCATAGGAATTAAATACAAATGGCAAAATGCCGCCTTAAGTACAAGAATAGAGAGTCTTCTTACAGTCGGTGATTTGAGCTTTCCCTGTGAGACCAGTATTAGTTTCCGATACACCACTGCAGATTCCATGTATTCCTAGGACATACACGTTGACGATGAAACACTGAAATTACATCGGAATTAAATACAACAGGCACAATGCCGCCTTAAGTACAAGAAGAATGAGACTTCTTAGAGTCTGTGCTTTGATCTTTCCTGTGAGACCAGTAATTGTTTCCGATACACCACTGCAGGTTCAATGTATTCCTTCGACCTTCACATTGACTATCAAACACAGAAATCGCATCGGAATTAAATACAAAAGGCACAGTGCCGCCTTAAGTACAAGATTAGAGTCTCTTCTTACAGTCGGTGATTTGAGCATTCCCTGTGAGACCAGTATTAGTTTCCGATAGACCACTGCAGGTTCAATATATTCCTTGGAACTTCACATTGGCGATGAAATACAGATATCGCATCGGAATTAAATACAAAAGGCACAATGCCGCCTTAAGTACAAGAATAGAGACTCTTCTTACAGTCGGTGCTTTGAGCATTCCCTGTGAGACCAGTATTAGTTTCCGATACACCACGGCAAGTTCAATGTATTCCTTCGACATACACATTGAAGACGAAACACCAAAATTACATCGGAATTAAATACAAAAGGCACAATGCCGCCTTAAGTGCAAGAAGAATGAGACTACTTAGAGTCTGTGCTTTGATCCTTCCTGTGAGACCAGTAATTGTTTCCGATACTCCACTGCAGGTGCCATGTATTCCTTGGACCTTCACATTCACGATGAAACACAGAAATCGCAATGGAATTAAATACAAAAGGCATAATGCCGCCTTAAGTACAAGAATAGAGACTCTTCTTCCAGTCGGTGCTTTGAGCTTTCCCTGTGAGACCAGTATTAGTTTCCGATACACCACTGCAGGTTCAATGTATTCCATGGACATACACATTGACGATGAAACACAGATATTGCATCGGAATTTAATAAAAAAGGCACAATGCCGATTTTAGTACAAGAATGGAGACTCTTCTTACAGTCGATGCTTTGAGCATTCACTGTCAGACCAGTATTAGTATCTGATACACCACTGCAGGTTCAATGTATTCCTTGGACCTTCATATTCACGATGAAACACAGAATTCGCATCGGAATGAAATACTAAAGGCATAATACCGCCTTCAGTACAAGAATAGAGACTCTTCTTACAGTCGGTGCTTTGAGCATTTCCTGTGAGACCAGTATTAGATTCCGATACACCACTGCAGGTTCAATGTATTGCTTGGACATACACATTGACGATGAAACACAGATATCGCATCGGAAATAAATACAAAAGGCACAATGCCGCCTTACGTACAAGAATAGAGACTCTTCTTACGGTCGGTGCTTTGAGCATTCCCTGTGAGATAAGTATTAGTTTCCGATACACCACTCCAGGTTCAATGTATACCTTGGACATACTCATTGACGATGAAACACTGAAATTACATCGGAATTAAATACAAAAGGAACAATGCCGCCTTAACGGCAAGATGAGTGAGACTTCTTAGAGTCTGTGCTTTGATCCTTTCCTGTGAGACCAGTATTAGTTTCCGATACACCACTGCAGGTTCAATGTATTCCTTGTACCTTCGCACTGACGATGAAACACAGAAATCGAATCGGACCTAAATACAAAGGGCACAATGCCGCAATAAGTACAAGAATAGAGACTCTTCTTACAGTCGGTGCTTTGAGCATTCCCTGTGTGACCAGAATTAGTTTCCAAAACACCACTGCAGGTTCAATGTATTCCTTAGACATACACATTGACGATGAAACACTGAAATTACATCGGAATTAAATACAAATGGCACAATGCTGCCATAAGTGCAAGAATAGAGACTCCTCTTACAGTCGGTGCTTTGAGCATTCCCTTTGAGACCAATATTAGTTTCCGATACACCTCTGCAGGTACAATGTATTCCTTGTACCTTCACATTGACGATGAAACACAGAAATCGCATCGGAATTAAATACAAAAGGCACAATGCCGCCTTAAGTACAAGAATAGAGACTCTTCTTGCAGTCGGTGCTTTGAGCATTCCCTGTGAGACCAGTATTAGTTTCCGATACACGACTCCAGGTTCAATGTATTCCTTGGACATACTCGTGACGATGAAACACTGAAGTTACATCGGAATTAAATACAAAAGGAACAATGCCGCCTTAACTGCAAGATGAGTGAGACTTCTTACAGTCTGTGTTGTGATCCTTTCCTGTGAGACCAGTATTAGTTTCCGATACACCACTGCAGGTTCAATGTATTCCTTGGACCTTCGCAATGACGATGAAACACAGAAATCGCATCGGAACTAAATACAAAATGCACAATGCCAACTTAAGTACAAGATTAGAGACTCTTCTTACAGTCGGTGCTTTGAGCATTTCCTGTTAAACCAGTATTAGTTTCCGATACACCACTGCAGGTTCAATGTATTGCTTGGACATACACATTGACGATGAAACACAGAAATCGCATCGGAATTAAATACAAAAGGCACAATGCCGCATTACGTACATGAATGGAGACTCTTCTTACAGTCGGTGATTTGAGCATTCCCTGTGAGACCAGTATTTGTTTCCGATACACGACTCCAGGTTCAATGTATTCCTTGGACATACTCGTGACGATGAAACACTGAAGTTACATCGGAATTAAATACAAAAGGAACAATGCCGCCTTAACTGCAAGATGAGTGAGACTTCTTAGAGTCTGTGTTGTGATCCTTTCCTGTGAGACCAGTATTAGTTTCCGATACACCACTGCAGGTTCAATGTATTCCTTGGACCTTCGCATTGACGATGAAACACAGAAATCGCATCGGAACTAAATACAAAATGCACAATGCCAACTTAAGTGCAAGATTAGAGACTCTTCTTACAGTCGGTGCTTTGAGCATTTCCTGTGAAACCAGTATTAGTTTCCGATACACCACTGCAGGTTCAATGTATTGCTTGGACATACACATTGACGATGAAACACAGAAATCGCATCGGAATTAAATACAAAAGGCACAATGCCGCCTTACGTACAAGAATAGATACTCTTCTTACAGTCGGTTCGTTGAGCATTCCCTGTGAGACCAGTATGAGTTTCCGATACACCACTCCAGGTTCAATGTATTTCTTGGACATACTCATTGACGATGAAACTCTGAAATTACATCGGAATTAAATACAAAAGCAACAATGCCGCCTTAACGGCAAGATGCGTGAGACTTCTTAGAGTCTGTGCTTTGATCCTTTCCTGTGAGACCAGTATTAGTTTCCGATACACCACTGCAGGTTCAATGTATTCCTTGGACCTTCGCATTGACGATGAACCACAGTAATCGAATCGGAACTAAATACAATAGGCACAATGCCGCAATAAGTACAAGAATAGAGACTCTTCTTACAGTCGGTACTTTGAGCATTCCCTGTGTGACCAGTATTAGTTTCCGATAGACCACTGCAGGTTCAATGTATTCTTTAGACATACACATTGACGATGAAACACTGAAATTACATCGGAATTAAATACAAATGGCACAATGCCGCCATATGTGCAAGAATAGAGATTCCTCTTACAGTCGGTGGTTTGAGCATTCCCTGTGAGACCAGTATTAGTTTCCGATACACCACTGCAGGTACAATATATTCCTTGTACCTTCACATTGACGATGAAACACAGAAATCGCATCGGAATTAAATACAAAAGGAACAATGCCGCCTTACGTACAAGAATAGAGACTCTTCTTACAGTCGGTGCTTTGTGCATTCCCTGTGAGACCAGTATTAGTGTCCGATACACCACTGCAGGTTCAGTGTTTTCCTTGGACATACACATTGACGATGAAACACAGAAATCGCATCGGAATTAAATACAAAAGGCACAATGCCGCCTTAGGTACAAGAATAGAGACCCTTCTTACAGTCGGTGCTTTGAGCATTCCCTGTGAGACCAGTATTAGTTTCTGATACACCACTGCAGGTTCAATGTATTCCTTAGACATACACATTGACAATGAAACACTGAAATTACATCGGAATTAAATACAAAAGTTACAATGCCGCCATAAGTGCAAGTACATAGACTCTTCTTACAGTCGGTGCTTTGAGCATTCCCTGCCAGACCAGTACTAGTTTCCGATACACAACTGCAGGTACAATGTATTCCTTGGACCTTCACATTGACGATGGAACACTGAAATTACATCGGAATTAAATACAACAGGCACAATGCCGCCTTAAGTGCAAGAAGAATGAGACTTCTTAGAGTCTGTGCTTTGATCTTTCCTGTGAGACCAGTAATTGTTTCCGATACACCACTGCAGGTGCAATGTATTCCTTGGACCTTCACATTGACGATGAAACACAGAAATCGCACTGGAATTAAATACAAAAGGCACAATGCCGCCTTAAGTACAAGAATAGAAACTCTTCTTACTGTCGGTGCTTTGAGCTTTCCCTGTGAGACCAGTATAGGTTTCCGATACACCACTGCAGGTTCAATGTATTCCATGGACATACACATTGACGATGAAACACAGATATTGCATCGGAATTTAATAAAATAGGCACAATGCCGATTTTAGTACAAGAATAGAGTCTCTTCGTACAGTCGGTGCTTTGAGCATTCCCTGTGAGACCAGTATTAGTTTCCGTTGCACCACTGCAGGTTCAATGTATTCCTTAGGCTTACACATTGACGATGAAACACTGAAATTACATCGGAATTAAATACAAAAGGCACAATGCCGCCTTAAGTACAAGAAAAGTGAGCCTTCTTTGAGTCTGTGCTTTGATCCTTTCCTGTGAGACCAGTATTAGTTTCCGATTCACCACTGCAGGTTCAATGTATTCCTGCGACCATCACATTAACTATCAAACACAGAAATCGCATCGGAATTAAATACAAAAGGCACAATGCCGCCTTAAGTACAAGTATAGAGACTCTTCTTACAGTCGATGCTTTTAGCATACACTGTGAGACCAGTATTAGTATCTGATACACCACTGCAGGTTCAATGTATTCCTTGGACCTTCACATTCACGATGAAACACAGAATTCGCATCGGAATAAAATACTAAAGGCATAATGCCGCCTTCAGTACAAGAATAGAGACTCTTCTTACAGTCGGTGCTTTGAGCATTTCCTGTGAGACCAGTATTAGTTTCCGATACACCACTGCAGGTTCAATGTATTGCTTGGACATACACATTAACGATGAAACACAGATATCACATCGGAAATAAATACAAAAGGCACAATGCCGCCTTACGTACAAGAATAGAGACTCTTCTTACAGTCGGTGCTTTGAGCATTCCCTGTGAGACCAGTATGAGTTTCCGATACACCACTCCAGGTTCAATGTATTCCTTGGACATACTCATTGACGATGAAACACTGAAATTACATCGGAATTAAATACAAAAGGAACAATGCCGCCTTAACGGCAAGTAGAGTGAGACTTCTTAGAGTCTGTGCTTTGATCCTTTCCTGTGAGACCAGTATTAGTTTCCGATACACCACTGCAGGTTCAATGTATTCCTTGGACCTTCGCATTGACGATGAAACACAGAAATCGAATCGGACCTAAATACAAAAGGCACAATGCCGCAATAAGTACAAGAATAGAGACTCTTCTTACAGTCGGTGCTTTGAGCATTCCCTGTGTGACCAGAATTAGTTTCCGATACACCACTGCAGGTTCAATGTATTCCTTAGACATACACACTGACGATGAAACACTGAAATTACATCGGAATTAAATACAAATGGCACAATGCCGCCATAAGTGCAAGAATAGGGACTCCTCTTACAGTCGGTGCTTTGAGCGTTCCCTGTGAGACCAGTATTAGTTTCCGATACACCTCTGCAGGTACAATGTATTTCTTGTACCTTCACACTGACGATGAAACACAGAAATCGCATCGGAATTAAATACAAAAGGCACAATGCCGCCTTAAGTACAAGAATAGGGACTCTTCTTACAGTCGGTGCTTTGAGCATTCCCTGTGTGACCAGTATTAGTTTCTGATACACCACTGCAGGTTCAATGTATTGCTTGGACATACACATTGACGATGAAACACAGAAATCGCATCTGAATTAAATACAAAAGGCACAATGCCGCCTTACGTACAAGAATAGAGACTCTTCTTATAGTCGGTGCTTTGAGCATTTCCTGTGAGACCAGTATTAGTTTCCGATAGACCACTCCAGGTTCAATGTATTCCTTGGACATAGTGAATGACGATGATACACTGAAATTACATCGGAATTAAATACAAAAGGAACAATATCGCCTTAACTGCAAGATGATGAGACTTCTTAGAGTCTGTGCTATGATTCTTTCCTGTGAGACCAGTATTAGTTTCCGATACACCACTGCAGGTTCAATATATTCCTTGGACCTTCAGATTGACGATGAAATACAGATATCGCATCGGAATTAAATACAAAGGGCACAATGCCGCCTTAAGTACACGAATAGAGACTCTTCTTACAGTCGGTGCTATGACCATTCCCTGTGAGACCAGTATTAGTTTCCGTTACACCACTGCAGGTTCAATGTATTCCTTCGACATACACATTGAAGACGAAACACCGAAATTACATCGGAACTGAATACAAAAGGCACAATGCCGCCTTAAGTGCGACAAGAGTGAGACTTCTTAGAGTCTGTGCTTTGATCCTTTCCTGTGAGACCAGTATTAGTTTCCGGTACACCACTGCAGGTTCAATGTATTCCTTGGACCTTCACATTGACGATGAAACACAGAAGTCACATCGGAAATAAATACAAAAGGCACAATGCCGCCTTAAGTACAAGAATAGAGACTCTTCTTACAGTCGGTGCTTTGAGCATTCCCTGTGAGACCAGTATTAGTTTGTGATATACCACTGCAGGTTCAATGTATTCCTTGGACATACGCATTGACGATGAAACACAGAAATCGCATTTGAATTAAATACAAAAGGCACAATGGCGCCTTACGTACAAGAATAGAGACTCTTCTTACAGTCGGTGCTTTGAGCATTCCCTGTGAGACCAGTATTAGTTTCCGATACACCACTGCAGGTTCAATGTGTTCCTTAGACATACACATTGACGATGAAACACTGAAATTACATCGGAATTAAATACAAAATGCACAATGCCGCCATAAGTGCATGAATAGAGACTCTTCTTACAGTCGGTGCTTTGAGCATTCCCTGTGAGACCAGTATTAGTTTCCGATACACCACTGCAGGTACAATGTATTCCTTGGACATACACATTGATAATGAAACACAGAAATCGCATCGGAATTTAACACAAAAGGCACAATACAGCCATAAGTGCCAGAATAGAGACCCTTCTTACAGTCGGTGCTTTGAGCATTCCCTGTGAGACCAGTATTGGTTTCCGATACACCACAGCAGATACAATGTATTGCTTGGAACTTCCCATTGACGATGAAACACAGAAATCGCATCGGAATTAAATACAAAAGGCACAATGCCGCTTTAAGTACAAGAATTGAGACTCTTCCTACAGTCGACGCTTTGAGCATTCCCTGTGAGACCAGTATTAGTTTCCGATACACCACTGCAGGTTCAAAGTATTCCTTGGACCTTCGCATTAACGAAGAAACACAGAAATCACAGTGGAACTAAATACAAAAGGCACAATGCCGCAATAAGTACAAGAATAGAGACACTTCTTACAGTCGGTGCTTTGAGCATTCCCTGTGAGACCAGTATTAGTTTCCGAAACACCACTGCAGGTTCAATGTATTCCTTAGATATACACATTGACGATGAAACACTGAAATTACTTTGGAATTAAATACAAAAGGCACAGTGCCACCATAAGTGCAAGAATAGAGACTCCTCTTACAGTCGGTGCTTTGAGCATTCCCTGTGAGACCAGTATTAGTTTCCGATACACCACTGCAGGTACAATGTATTCCTTGTACCTTCACATTAAAGATGAAACATAGAAATCGCATCGGAATTAAATGGAAAAGGCGCAATTCCGCCTTAAGTACAAGAATAGAGACTCTTCCTACAGCCGGTGCTTTGAGCATTCCCTGTGAGACCAGTATTAGTGTCCGATACACCACTGCAGGTTCAGTGTTTTCCTTGGACATACACATTGACGATGAAACACAGAAATCGCATAGGAATTAAATACAAAAGGCACAATGCCGCCTTACGTACAAGAATAGAGACTCTTCTTACAGTCGGTGCTTTGAGCATTCCCTGTGAGACCAGTTTTAGTTTCTGATACACCACTGCAGGTTCAATGTATTCCTTAGACATACACATTGAGAATGAAACACTGAAATTACATCGGAATTAAATACAAAAGTTACAATGCCGGTTTAAGTACAAGAATAGAGACTCTTCATACAGTCGGTGCTATGAGCATTCCCTGTGAGAGCAGTATTAGCTTCCGATACACCACTGCAGATTCCATGTATTCCTAGGACATACACATTGACGATGAAACACAGATATTGCATCGGAATTTAATAAAAAAGGCACAATGCCGATTTTAGTACAAGAATAGAGACCCTTCTTACAGTTGGTGATTTGAGCTTTCCCTGTGAGACCAGTATTAGTTTCCGATACACCACTGCAGGTTCAATGTATTCCATGGACATACACATTGACGATGAAACACAGAAATCGTATTGGAATTAAATACAAAAGGCACAATGCCGCCTTAAGTACAAGAATAGAGACCCTTCTTACAGTCGGTGCTTTGAGCATTCCCTGTGAGACCAGTATTAATTTCCGTTGCACCACTGCAGGTTCAATGTATTCCTTAGGCTTACACATTGACGATGAAACACTGAAATTACATCGGAATTAAATACAAATGGCACAATGCCGCCTTAAGTACAAGAAAAGAGAGACTTCTTTGAGTCTGTGCTTTGATCCTTTCCTGTAAGACCAGTATTAGTTTCCGATTCACCACTGCAGGTTCAATGTATTCCTTCGACCTTCACATTGACTATCAAACACAGAAATCGCATCGGAATTAAATACAAAAGGCACAATGCCGCCTAAAGTACAAGATTAGAGACTCTTCTTACAGTCGGTGATTTGAGCATTCCCTGTGAGACCAGTATTAGTTTCCGAGAGACCACTGCAGGTTCAATATATTCCTTGGACCTTCACATTGACGATGAAATACAGATATCGCATCGGAATTAAATACAAGAGGCACAATGCCGCCTTAAGTACAAGAATAGAGACTCTTCTTACAGTCGGTGCTTTGAGCATTCCCTGTGAGACCAGTAATAGTTTCCGATACACCACGGCAAGTTCAATGTATTCCTTCGACATACACATTGAAGACGAAACACCAAAATTACATCGGAATTAAATACAAAAGGCACAATGCCGCCTTAAGTGCAAGAAGAATGAGACTTCTTAGAGTCTGTGCTTTGATCTTTCCTGTGAGACCAGTAATTGTTTCCGATACAACACTGCAGGTGCCATGTATTCCTTGGACCTTCACATTCACTATGAAACACAGAAATCGCATTGGAATTAAATACAAAAGGCACAATGCCGCCTTAAGAACAAGAATAGATATTCTTCTTCAAGTCGGTTATTTGAGCTTTCCCTGTGAGACCAGTATTAGTTTCCGATACACCACTGCAGGTTCAATGTATTCCATGGACATACACATTGACGATGAAACACAGATATTGCATCGGAATTTAATAAAAAAGGCACAATGCCGATTTTAGTACAAGTATAGAGACTCTTCTTACAGTCGATGCTTTGAGCATACACTGTGAGACCAGTATTAGTATCTGATACACCACTGCAGGTTCAATGTATTCCTTGGACCTTCACATTCACGATGAAACACAGAATTCGCATCGGAATGAAATACTAAAGGCATAATGCCCCCTTCAGTACAAGAATAGAGACTCTTCTTACAGTCGGTGCTTTGAGCATTTCCTGTGAGACCAGTATTAGTTTCCGATACACCACTGCAGGTTCAACGTATTGCTTGGACATACACATTGACGATGAAACACAGATATCGCATCGGAAATAAATACAAAAGGCACAATGCCGCCTTACGTACAAGAATAGAGACTCTTCTTACAATCGGTGCCTTGAGCATTCCCCTTCGAGACCAGTATTAGTTTCCGATACACCACTGCAGGTTCAATGTATTCCTTGGACCTTCGCATTGACGATGAAACACAGAAATCGAATCGGACCTAAATACAAAAGGCACAATGCCGCAATAAGTATAAGAATAGAGACTCTTCTTACAGTCGGTGCTTTGAGCATTCCTTGTGTGACCAGAATTAGTTTCCGATACACCACTGCAGGTTCAATGTATTCCTTAGACATACACATTGACGATGAAACACTGAAATTACATCGGAATTAAATACAAATGGCACAATGCCGCCATAAGTGCAAGAATAGAGACTCCTCTTACAGTCGGTGCTTTGAGCACTCCCTGTGAGACCAGTATTAGTTTCCGATTCACCACTGCAGGTTCAATGTATTCCTTGGACCTTCGCATTGACGATGAAACACAGAAAACGAATCGGAACTAAATACAAAAGGCACAATGCCGCAATAAGTACAAGAATAGAGACTCTCCTTACGGTCGGTGCTTTGAGCATTCCCTGTGAGACCAATATTAGTTTCCGATACACTACTGCAGCTTCAATGTATTCCTTAGACATACACATTGACGATGAAACACAGAAATCGCATCGGAATTAAACACAAAAGGCACAATACCGCCATAAGTGCCAGAATAGAGACCCTTCTTACAGTCGGTGCTTTGAGCATTCCCTGTGAGACCAGTATTTATTCCGATACACCACAGCAGGTACAATGTATTCCTTGGAACTTCCCATTGACGATGAAACACAGAAATTGCATCGGAATTAAATACAAAAGGCACAATGCCGCCTTAAGTACAAGAATTGAGACTCTTCCTACAGTCGATGCTTTGAGCATTCCCTGTGAGACCAGTACTAGTTTCCGATTCACCACTGCAGGTTCAATGTATTCCTTGGACCTTCGCATTGACGACGAAACACAGATATCGCATTGGAACTAAATACAAAGGGCACAATGCCGCAATAAGTACAAGAATAGAGACTCTTCTTACAGTCGGTGTTTTGAGCATTCCCTGTGAGACCAGTATTAGTTTCCGATACACCACTGTAGTTTCAATGTATACCTTAGACAAACACATTGACGATGAAATACTGAAATTACATTGGAATTAAATACAAAAGGCACAATGCCGCCTTAAGTGCAAGAAGAATGAGACTTCTTAGAGTCTGTGCTTTGATCTTTCCTGTGAGACCAGTAATTGTTTCCGATACACCACTGCAGGTACAATGTATTCCTTGTACCTTCACATTGACGATGAAACACAGAAATCACATCGGAATTAAATGCAAAAGGCACAATACCGCCTTAAGTACAAGGATAGAGAATCTTCTTACAGTTGGCGCTTTGAGCATTCCCTGTGAGACCAGTATTAGTTTCCGTTACACCACTGCAGGTTCAGTGTATTCCTTGGACACACACATTGACGATAAAACACAGAAATCGAATCGGAATTAAATACAAAAGGCACAATGCCGCCTTACGTACAAGAATAGAGAGTCTTCTTACAGTCGGTACTTTGACCATTCCCTGTGAGACCAGTATTAGTTTCCCATACACCACTGCAGAGTCTATGTATTCCTTGGACCTTCACATTGACGTTGAAACACAGAATTCGCATCGGAATTAAATACAAAAGGCACAATGCCGCCTTAAGTACAAGAATAGAGACTCTTCTTACAGTCGGTGCTTTGAGCATTCCCTGTGAGACCAGTATTAGCTTCCGATACACCACTGCAGATTCCATGTACGCCTATGACATACACATTGACGATGAAACACTGAAAATACATCGGAATTAAATACAAAAGGCACAATGCCGCCTTAAGTGCAAGAAGAATGAGACTTCTTAGAGTCTGTGCTTTGATCTTTCCTGTGAGACCAGTAATTGTTTCCGATACACCACTGCAGGTGCAATGTATTCCTTGGACCTTCACATTGACGATTAAACACAGAAATCGCATTGGAATTAAATACAAAAGGCACAATGCCGCCTTAAGTACAAGAATATAGACTCTTCTTACAGTCGGTGCTTTGAGCTTTCCCTGTGAGACCAGTATTAGTTTCCGATACACCACTGCAGGTTCAATGTATTCCATGGACATACACATTGACGATGAAACACAGATATAGCATCGGAATTGAATAAAAAAGTCACAATGCCGATTTTAGTTCAAGAATAGAGACTCTTCTTACAGTCGGTGCTTTGAGCATTCACTGTGAGACCAGTATCAGGTTATGATACACCACTGCAGGTACAATGTATTCCTTGGACCTTTACATTCACGATGTAACACAGAATTCGCATCGGAGTTAAATACTAAAGGCATAATGCCGCCTTCAGTACAACAATAGAGACTCTTCTTACAGTCGGTGCTTTGAGCATTTCCTGTGAGACCAGTATTAGTTTCCGATACACCACTGCAGGTTCAATGTATTGCTTGGACATACACATTGACGATGAAACACAGAAATCGCATCGGAATTAAATACTAAAGGCACAATGCCGCCTTACGTACAAGAATAGAGACTTTTCTTACAGTCGGTGCTTTGAGCATTCCCTGTTAGACCAGTATTAGCTTCCGATACACCACTGCAGTTTCCATGTATTCCTAGGACATACACATTGACGATGAAACACTGAAATTACATCGGAATTAAATACAAAAGGCACAATGCCGCCTTAAGTGCAAGAAGAATGAGACTTGTTAAAGTCTGTGCTTTGATCTATCCTGTGAGACCAGTAATGGTTTCCGATACACCACTGCAGGTGCAATGAAATCTTTGGACCTTAGCATTGACGATGAAACACCGAAATCGAATCGGAACTAAATGCAAAAGGCACAATGCCGCAATAAGTACAAGAATAGAGACTCTTCTTACAGTCGGTGCTTTGAGCATTCCCTGTGTGACCAGTATTAGTTTCCGATACACCACTGCAGGTTCAATGTATTCCTTAGACATACACATTGACGATGAAACACTGAAATTACATCGGAATTAAATATACATGGCACAATGCCGCCATAAGTGCAAGAATAGAGACACCTCTTACAGTCGGAGCTTTGAGCATTCCCTGTGAGACCAGTATTAGTTTCCGATACACCAATGCAGGTACAATGTATTCCTTGTACCTTCACATTGACGATGAAACACAGAAATCGCATCGGAATTAAATACAAAAGGCACAATGCCGCCATAAGTACAAGAATAGAGACTTGTCTTACAGTCGGTGCTTTGAGCATTCCCTGAGAGACCAGTATTAGTTTCTGATACACCACTGCAGGTTCAATGTATTCTTTGGACCTTCACATTCACGATGAAACACAGATTTCGCATCGGAATTAAATACTAAAGGCATAATGCCGCCTTCAGTACAAGAATAGAGACTCTTCTTACAGTCGGTGCTTTGAGCATTTCCTGTGAGACCAGTATTAGTTTCCGATACACCACTGCAGGTTCAATGTATTGCTTGGACATACACATTGACGATGAAACACAGAAATCGCATCGGAATTAATTACAAAAGGCACAATGCCGCCTTACGTACAAGAATAGAAACTCTTCTTACAGGCGGTGCATTGAACACTCCCTGTGAGACCAGTATTAGGTTCCGATACACCACTCCAGGTTCAATGTATACCTTGGACATACTCATTGACGATGAAACACTGAAATTACATCGGAAATAAATACAAAAGGAACAATGCCGCCTTAACGGCAAGATGAGTGAGACTTCTTAGAGTCTGTGCTTTGATCCTTTCCTGTGAGACCAGTATTAGTTTCCGGTACACCACTGCAGGTTTAATGTATTCCTTGGACCTTCGCATTGACGATGAAACACAGAAATCGAATTGGAACTAAATACAAAAGGCACAATGCCGCAATAAGTACAAGAATAGAGACTCTTCTTACAGTCGGTGCTTTGAGCATTCCCTGTGTTACCAGTATTAGTTTCCGATACACCACTGCAGGTTCAATGTATTTCTTAGACATACACATTGACGATGAAACACTGAAATTACATTGGAATTAAATATAAATGGCACAATGCCGCCATAAGTGCAAGAATAGAGACGCCTCTTACAGTCGGTGCTTTGAGCATTCCCTGTGATACTTGTATTAGTTTCTGATACACCACTGCAGGTTCAATGTATTCCTCGAACATACACATTGTCGATGAAACACAGAAATCGCATCGGAAATAAATACAAAAGGCACAATGCCGCCTTACGTAAAAGAATAGAGACTCTTCTTACAGTCGGTGCTTCGAGCATTCCCTGTGAGACCAGTATTAGTTTCCGATACACCACTCCAAGTTCAATGCATTCCTCGGACATACTCAAAGACGATAAAACACTGAAATTACATCGGAATTAAATACAAAAGGAACTATGCCGCCTTAACTGCAAGATGAGTGAGACTTCTTAGAGTCTGTGCTTTGATCCTTTCCTGTGAGACCAGTATTAGATTCCGATACACCACTGCAGGTTTAATGTATTCCTTGGACCTTCGCATTGACGATGAAACACAGAAATCGCATCGGAACTAAATACAAAATGCACAATGCCGCAATAAATACAAGAGTAGAGACTCTTCTTACAGTCGGTGCATTGAGCATTCCCTGTGAGACCAGTATTAGTTTCCGATACACCACTGCAGGTTCAATGAATTCTTTAGACAAACACATTGACGATGAAACACTGAAATTACATCGGAATTAAATACAAAAGGCACAATGCCGCCATAAGTGCAAGAATAGAGACTCTTCTTACAGTCGGTGCTTTGAGCTTTCCCTGTGAGACCAGTATTAGTTTCCGGTACACCACTGCAGGTTCAATGTATTCCTTGGACATACTCAATGACGATGAAACACTGAAATTACATCGGAATTAAATACAAAAGGAACAATGCCGCCTTAACGGCAAGATGAGTAAGACTTCTTAGAGTCAGTGCTTTGATCCTTTCCTGTGAGACCAGTATTAGTTTCCGATACACCACTGCAGGTTCAATGTATTCCTTGGACCTTCGCATTGACGATGAAACACAGAAATCGAATCGGAACTAAATACAAAAGGCACAATGCCGCCTTAAGTACAAGAATTGAGACTCTTCCTACAGTCGATGCTTTGAGCATTCCCTGTGAGACCAGTATTAGTTTCCGATTCACCACTGCAGGTTCAATGTATTCCTTGGACCTTCGCATTGACGACGAAACACAGATATCGCAGTGGAACTAAATACAAAGGGCACAATGCCGCAATAAGTACAAGAATAGAGACTCTTCTTACAGTCGGTGTTTTGAGCATTCCCTGTGAGACCAGTATTAGTTTCCGATACACCACAGTAGTTTCAATGTATACCTTACACAAACACATTGACGATGAAATACTGAAATTACATTGGAATTAAATACAAAAGGCACAATGCCACCGTAAGTGCAAGAATAAAGGCTCCTCCTACAGTCTGTGCTTTGAGCATTCCCTGTGAGACCAGTATTAGTTTCCGATACACCACTGCAGGTACAATGTATTCCTTGTACCTTCACATTGACGATGAAACACAGAAATCACATCGGAATTAAATGCAAAAGGCACAATACCGCCTTAAGTACAAGGATAGAGACTCTTCTTACAGTTGGCGCTTTGAGCATTCCCTGTCAGACCAGTATTAGTTTCCGTTACACCACTGCAGGTTCAGTGTATTCCTTGGACACACACATTGACGATAAAACACAGAAATCGAATCGGAATTAAATACAAAAGGCACAATGCCGCCTTACGTACAAGAATAGAGAGTCTTCTTACAGTCGGTACTTTGACCATTCCCTGTGAGACCAGTATTAGTTTCCCATACACCACTGCAGAGTCTATGTATTCCTTGGACCTTCACATTGACGTTGAAACACAGAATTCGCATCGGAATTAAATACAAAAGGCACAATGCCGCCTTAAGTACAAGAATAGAGACTCTTCTTACAGTCGGTGCTTTGAGCATTCCCTGTGAGACCAGTATTAGCTTCCGATACACCACTGCAGATTCCATGTACGCCTATGACATACACATTGACGATGAAACACTGAAAATACATCGGAATTAAATACAAAAGGCACAATGCCGCCTTAAGTGCAAGAAGAATGAGACTTCTTAGAGTCTGTGCTTTGATCTTTCCTGTGAGACCAGTAATTGTTTCCGATACACCACTGCAGGTGCAATGTATTCCTTGGACCTTCACATTGACGATTAAACACAGAAATCGCATTGGAATTAAATACAAAAGGCACAATGCCGCCTTAAGTACAAGAATATAGCCTCTTCTTACAGTCGGTGCTTTGAGCTTTCCCTGTGAGACCAGTATTAGTTTCCGATACACCACTGCAGGTTCAATGTATTCCTTGGACATACACATTGACGATGAAACACAGATATTGCATCGGAATTTAATAAAAAAGTCACAATGCCGATTTTTGTTCAAGAATAGAGACTCTTCTTACAGTCGGTGCTTTGAGCATTTCCTGTGAGACCAGTATTAGTTTCCGATACACCACTGCAGGTTCAATGTATTGCTTGGACATACTCATTGACGATGAAACACAGAAATCGCATCGGAATTAAATACTAAAGGCACAATGCCGCCTTACGTACAAGAATTGAGACTCTTCTTACAGTCGGTGCTTTGAGCATTCCCTGTGTGACCAGTATTAGTTTCCGATACACCACTGCAGGTTCAATGTATTCCTTAGACATACACATTGACGATGAAACACTGAAATTACATCGGAATTAAATATACATGGCACAATGCCGCCATAAGTGCAAGAATAGAGACACCTCTTACAGTCGGTGCTTTGAGCATTCCCTGTGTGACCAGTATTAGTTTCCGATACACCAATGCAGGTACAATGTATTCCTTGGACATACACATTGACGATGAAACACAGAAATCGCATCGGAACTAAATACAAAATGCACAATGCCGCAATAAGTACAAGAATCGACACTCTTCTTACAGTCGGTGCTTTGAGCATTCCCTGTGAGACCAGTATTAGTTTCCGATACACCACTGCAGGTTCAATGAATTCTTTAGACATACACATTGACGATGAAACACTGAAATTACATCGGAATTAAATACAAAAGGCACAATGCCGCCATAAGTGCAAGAATAGAGACTCTTCGTACAGTCGGTGCTTTGAGCTTTCCCTGTGAGACCAGTATTAGTTTCCGGTACACCACTGCAGGTTCAATGTATTTCTTGGACATACTCATTGACGATGAAACACTGAAATTACATCGGAATTAAATACAAAAGGAACAATGCCGCCTTAACGGCAAGATGAGTAAGACTTCTTAGAGTCTTTGCTTTGATCCTTTCCTGTGAGACCAGTATTAGTTTCCGATACACCACTGCAGGTTCAATGTATTCCTTGGACCTTCGCATTGACGATGATACACAGAAATCGAATCGGAACTAAATACAAAAGGCACAATGCCGCAATAAGTACAAGAATAGAGACTCTTCTTACAGTCGGTGCTTTGAGCATTCCCTGTGAGTCCAGTATTAGTTTCCGATACCCCACTGCAGGTTCAATGTATTCCATAGACATACACATTGACGATGAAACACTGAAATTACATCGGAATTAAATACAAATGGCACAATGCCGCCATAGGTGCAAGAATAGAGGCTCCTCTTGCAGTCGGTGCTTTGAGCATTCCCTGTGAGACCAGTATTAGTTTCCGAAACACCACTGCAGGTACAATGTATTCCTTGTACCTTCACATTGACGATGAAACACAGAAATCGCATCGGAATTAAATACAAAAGGCACAATGCCGCCTTAAGTACAAGAATAGAGACTCTTCCTACAGTCGGTGTTTTGAGCATTCCCTGTTAGACCAGTATTAGCTTCTGATACACCACTGCAGGTTCAATGTATTCCTTGGACATACACATTGACGATGAAACACAGAAATCGCATCGGATTTAAATACAAAAGGCACAATGCCGCCTTTCGTACAAGAATAGAGACTCTTCTTACAGTCGGTGCTTTGAGCATTCCCTGTGAGACCAGTATTAGCTTCCGATACACCACTGCAGATTCCATGTATTCCTAGGACATACGCATTGACGATGAAACACTGAAATTACATCGGAATTAAATACAAAAGGCACAATGCTGCCTTATGGGCAAGAAGAATGAGACTTCTTAGAGTCTTTGCTTTGATCTTTCCTGTGAGACCAGTATTAGTTTCCGATACACCACTGCAGGTTCAATGTATTCCTTGGACATACACATTGACGATGAAACACAGATATTGCATCGGAATGTAATAAAAAATGCACAATGCCGATTTTTGTAGAAGAATAGAGACTCTTCTTACAGTCGGTGTTTTGAGCATTCACTGTGAGACCAGGATTAGTTTCTGATACTCCTCTGCAGGTTCAATGTATTCCTTGGACCTTCACATTCACGATGAAACACAGAATTCGCATCGGAATTAAATACTAAAGGCATAATGCCGCCTTCAGTACAAGAATAGAGACTCTTCTTACAGTCGGTGCTTTGAGCATTTCCTGTGAGACCAGTATTAGTTTCCGATACACCACTGCAGGTTCAATGTATTGCTTGGACATACACATTGACGATGAAACACAGAAATCGCATCGGAATTAATTACAAAAGGCACAATGCCGCCTTACGTACAAGAATAGAAACTCTTCTTACAGGCGGTGCATTGAACATTCCCTGTGAGACCAGTATTAGTTTCCGATACACCACTCCAGGTTCAATGTATACCTTGGACATACTCATTGACGATGAAACACTGAAATTACTTCGGAAATAAATACAAAAGGAACAATTCCGCCTTAACGGCAAGTTGAGTGAGACTTCTTAGAGTCTGTGCTTTGATCCTTTCCTGTGAGACCAGTATTAGTTTCCGGTACACCACTGCAGGTTTAATGTATCCCTTGGACCTTCGCATTGACGATGAAACACAGAAATCGAATCGGAACTAAATACAAAAGGCACAATGCCGCAATAAGTACAAGAATAGAGACTCTTCTTACAGTCGGTGCTTTGAGCATTCCCTGTGTTACCAGTATTAGTTTCCGATACACCACTGCAGGTTCAATGTATTTCTTAGACATACACATTGACGGTGAAACACTGAAATTACATCGGAATTAAATATAAATGGCACAATGCCGCCATAAGTGCAAGAATAGAGACGCCTCTTACAGTCGGTGCTTTGAGCATTCCCTGTGATACTAGTATTAGTTTCTGATACACCACTGCAGGTTCAATGTATTCCTTGAACATACACATTGACGATGAAACACAGAAATCGCATCGGAAATAAATACAAAAGGCACAATGCCGCCATAAGTGCAAGAATAGAGACTCTTCTTACAGTCGGTGCTTTGAGCTTTCCCTGTGAGACCAGTATGAGTTTCCGGTACACCACTGCAGGTTCAATGTATTCCTTGGACCTTCGCATTGACTATGAAACACAGAAATCGAATCGGAACTAAATACAAAAGGCACAATGCCGCAATAAGTACAAGAATAGAGACTCTTCTTACAGTCGGTGCTTTGAGCATTCCCTGTGAGAGCAGTATTAGTTTCCGATACACCACTGCAGGTTCAATATATTCCTTAGACATACACATTGACGATGAAACACTGAAATTACATCGGAATTAAATACAAATGGCACAATGCCCCCATAGGTGCAAGAATAGAGACTCCTCTTGCTGTCGGTGCTTTGAGCATTCCCTGTGAGACCAGTATTAGTTTCCGATACACCACTGCAGGTACAATGTATTCCTTGTACCTTCACATTGACGATGAAACACAGAAATCGCATCGGAATTAAATACAAAAGGCACAATGCCGCCTTAAGTACAAGAATTGAGACTCTTCCTACAGTCGGTGTTATGAGCATTCCCTGTGAGACCAGTATTAGTTTCTGATACACCACTGCAGGTTCAATGTATTCCTTGGACATACACATTGACGATGAAACACAGAAATTGCATCGGAATTAAATACAAAAGGCACAATGCCGCCTTTCGTACAAGAATAGAGACTCTTCTTACAGTCGGTGCTTTGAGCATTCCCTGTGAGACCAGTATTAGCTTCCGATACACCACTGCAGATTCCATGTATTCCTAGGACATACGCATTGACGATGAAACACAGAATTCGCATCGGAATTAAATACAAAAGGCACAATGCCGCCTTATGGGCAAGAAGAATGAGACTTCTTAGAGTCTGTGCTTTGATCTTTCCTGTGAGAAAAGTATTAGTTTCCGATACACCACTGCAGGTTCAATGTATTCCTTGGACATACACATTGACGATGAAACACAGAAATCGCATCGGAAATAAATACAAAAGGCACAATGCCGCCTTACGTACAAGAATAGAGACTCTTCTTACAGTCGGTGCTTCGAGCATTCCCTGTGAGACCAGTATTAGTTTCCGATACACCACTCCAAGTTCAATGCATTCGTCGGACATACTCAAAGACGATGAAACACTGATATTACATCGGAATTAAATACAAAAGGAACAATGCCGCCTTAACTGCAAGATGAGTGAGACTTCTTAGAGTCTGTGCTTTGATCCTTTCCTGTGAGACCAGTATTAGATTCCGATACACCACTGCAGGTTTAATGTATTCCTTGGACCTTCGCATTGACGATGAAACACAGAAATCGCATCGGAACTAAATACAAAATGCACAATGCCGCAATAAATACAAGAATAGAGACTCTTCTTACAGTCGGTGCATTGAGCATTCCCTGTGAGACCAGTATTAGTTTCCGATACACCACTGCAGGTTCAATGAAATCTTTAGACATACACATTGACGATGAAACACTAAAATTACATCGGAATTAAATACAAAAGGCACAATGCCGCCATAAGTGCAAGAATAGAGACTCTTCTTACAGTCGATGCATTGAGCTTTCCCTGTGAGACCAGTATTAGTTTCCGGTACACCACTGCAGGTTCAATGTATTCCTTGGACATACTCAATGACGATGAAACACTGAAATTACATCGGAATTAAATACAAAAGGAACAATGAAGCCTTAACGGCAAGATGAGTAATACTTCTTAGAGTCAGTGCTTTGATCCTTTCCTGTGAGACCAGTATTAGTTTCCGATAGACCACTGCAGGTTCAATGTATTCCTTGGACCTTCGCATTGACGATGAAGCACAGAAATCGAATCGGAACTAAATACAAAAGGCACAATGCCGCAATAAGTACAAGAATAGAGACTCTTCTTAGAGTCGGTGCTTTGAGCATTCCCTGTGAGAGCAGTATTACTTTCCGATACACCACTGCAGGTTCAATGTATTCCTTAGACATACACATTGACGATGAAACACTGAAATTACATCGGAATTAAATACAAATGGCACAATGCCGCCATAGGTGCAAGAATAGAGACTCCTCTTGCAGTCGGTGCTTTGAGCATTCCCTGTGAGACCAGTATTAGTTTCCGATACACCACTGCAGGTACAATGTATTCCTTGTACCTTCACATTGACGATGAAACACAGAAATCGCATTGGAATTAAATACAAAAGGCACAATGCCGCCTTAAGTACAAGAATAGAGACTCTTCCTACAGTCGGTGTTTTGAGCATTCCCTGTTAGACCAGTATTAGCTTCTGATACACCACTGCAGGTTCAATGTATTCCTTGGACATACACATTGACGATGAAACACAGAAATTGCATCGGAATTAAATACAAAAGGCACAATGCCGCCTTTCGTACAAGAATAGAGACTCTTCTTACAGTCGGTGCTTTGAGCATTCCCTGTGAGACCAGTATTAGCTTCCGATACACCACTGCAGATTCCATGTATTCCTAGGACATACGCATTGACGATGAAACACTGAAATTACATCGGAATTAAATACAAAAGGCACAATGCCGCCTTATGGGCAAGAAGAATGAGACTTCTTAGAGTCTGTGCTTTGATCTTTCCTGTGAGACCAGTATTAGTTTCCGATACACCACTGCAGGTTCAATGTATTCCTTGGACATACACATTGACGATGAAACACAGATATTGCATCGGAATTTAATAAAAAATGCACAATGCCGATTTTAGTACAAGAATAGAGACTCTTCTTACAGTCGGTGCTTTAAGCATTCACTGTGAGACCAGGATTAGTTTCTGATACACCACTGCAGGTTCAATGTATTCCTTGGACCTTCACATTCACGATGAAACACAGAATTCCCATCGGAATTAAATACTAAAGGCATAATGCCGCCTTCAGTACAAGAATAGAGATTCTTCTTACAGTCGGTGCTTTGAGCATTTCCTGTGAGACCAGTATTAGTTTCCGATACACCACTGCAGGTTCAATGTATTGCTTGGACATACACATTGACGATGAAACACAGAAATCGCATCGGAATTAATTACAAAAGGCACAATGCCGCCTTACGTACAAGAATAGAAACTCTTCTTACAGTCGGTGCATTGAACATTCCCTGTGAGACCAGTATTAGTTTCCGATACACCTCTCCAGGTTCAATGTATACCTTGGACATACTCATTGACGATGAAACACTAAAATTACATCGGAAATAAATACAAAAGGAACAATGCCGCCTTAACGGCAAGATGAGTGAGACTTCTTAGAGTCTGTGCTTTGATCCTTTCCTGTGAGACCAGTATTAGTTTCCGGTACACCACTGCAGGTTTAATGTATTCCTTGGACCTTCGCTTTGACGATGAAACACAGAAATCGAATCGGAACTAAATACAAAAGGCACAATGCCGCAATAAGTACAAGAATAGAGACTCTTCTTACAGTCGGTGCTTTGAGCATTCCCTGTGTGACCAGTATTAGTTTCCGATACACCACTGCAGGTTCAATGTATTTCTTAGACATACACATTGACGATGAAACACTGAAATTACATCGGAATTAAATATAAATGGCACAATGCCGCCATAAGTGCAAGAATAGAGACTCCTCTTACAGTCGGTGCTTTGAGCATTCCCTGTGATACTAGTATTAGTTTCTGATACACCACTGCAGGTTCAATGTATTCCTTGAACATACACATTGACGATGAAACACAGAAATCGCATCGGAAATAAATACAAAAGGCACAATGCCGCCTTACGTATAAGAATAGAGACTCTTCTTACAGTCGGTGCTTCGAGCATTCCCTGTGAGACCAGTATTAGTTTCCGATACACCACTCCAAGTTCAATGCATTCCTCGGACATACTCAAAGACGATGAAACACTGAAATTACATCGGAATTAAATACAAAAGGAACAATGCCGCCTTAACTGCAAGATGAGTGAGACTTCTTAGAGTCAGTGCTTTGATCCTTTCCTGTGAGACCAGTATTAGTTTCTGATACACCACTGCAGGTTCAATGAATTCTTTAGACATACACATTGACGATGAAACACTGAAATTACATCGGAATTAAATACAAAAGGCACAATGCCGCCATAAGTGCAAGAATAGAGACTCTTCTTACAGTCGGTGCTTTGTGCTTTCCCTGTGAGACCAGTATTAGTGTCCGGTACACCACTGCAGGTTCAATGTATTCCTTGGACATACTCAATGACGATGAAACACTGAAATTACATCGGAATTAAATACAAAAGGAACAATGCCGCCTTAACGGCAAGATGAGTAAGACTTCTTAGAGTCAGTGCTTTGATCCTTTCCTGTGAGACCAGTATTAGTTTCCGATACACCACTGCAGGTTCAATGTATTCCTTGGACCTTCGCATTGACGATGAAACACAGAAATCGAATCGGAACTAAATACAAAAGGCACAATGCCGCAATAAGTACAAGAATAGAGACTCTTCTTACAGTCGGTGCTTTGAGCATTCCCTGTGAGACCAGTATTAGTTTCCGATACACCACTGCAGGTTCTATGTATTCCTTAGACATACACATTGACGATGAAACACTGAAATTACATCGGAATTAAATACAAATGGCACAATGCCGCCATAGGTGCAAGAATAGAGACTCCTCTTGCAGTCGGTGCTTTGAGCATTCCCTGTGAGACCAGTATTAGTTTCCGATACACCACTGCAGGTACAATGTTTTCCATGTACCTTCACATTGACGATGAAACACAGAAATCGCATCGGAATTAAATACAAAAGGCACAATGCCGCCTTAAGTACAAGAATTGAGACTCTTCCTACAGTCGGTGTTTTGAGCATTCCCTGTGAGACCAGTTTTAGTTTCTGATACACCACTGCAGGTTCAATGTATTCCTTGGACATACACATTGACAATGAAACACAGATATTGCATCGGAATTTAATAAAAAATGCACAATGCCGATTTTAGTACAAGAATAGAGACTCTTCTTACAGTCGGTGCTTTGAGCATTCACTGTGAGACCAGGATTAGTTTGTGATACACCACTGCAGGTTCAATGTATTCCTTGGACCTTCACATTCACTGCAGATTCCATGTATTCCTAGGACATACACATTGACGAGGAAACACTGAATTTACATCGGAATAAAATACAAAAGGCACAATGCCGCCTTAAGGGCGGAATGAGACTTCTTAGAGTCTGTGCTTTGATCTTTCCTGTGAGACCAGTAATTGTTTCCGATACACCACTGCAGGTGCAATGTATTCCTTGGACCTTCACATTGACGATGAAACACAGAAATCGCATTGGAATTAAATACAAAAGGCACAATGCCGCCTCAATTACAAGAATAGAGGCTCTTCTTACAGTCGCTGCTTTGAGCTTTCCCTGTGAGACCAGTATTAGTTTTCGATACACCACTGCAGGTTCAATGTATTATTTGGACATACACATTGACAATGAAATACAGATATTGCATCGGAATTTAATAAAAAATGCACAATGCCGATTTTAGTACAAGAATAGAGACTCTTCTTACAGTCGGTGCTTTGAGCATTCACTGTGAGACCAGGATTAGTTTCTGATACACCACTGCAGGTTCAATGTATTCCTTGGACCTTCACATTCACGATGAAACACAGAATTAGCATCGGAATTAAATACTAATGGCATAATGCCTCCTTCAGTACAAGTATAGAGACTCTTCTTACAGTCGGTGTTTTGAGCATTCCCTGTGAGACCAGTATTAGTTTCCGATACACCACTCCAGGTTCAATGTATACCTTGGACATACTCATTGACGATGAAACACTGAAATTACATCGGAATTAAATACAAAAGGAACAATGCCGCCTTAACGGCAAGATGAGTGAGACGTCTTAGAGTCTGTGCTTTGATCCTTTCCTGTGAGACCAGTATTAGTTTCTGATACACCACTGCATGTTCAATGTATTCCTTGGACATAAACATTTACGATGAAACACAGAAATCGCATCGGAATTAAATACAAAAGGCACAATGCCGCCTCACGTACAAGAATAGAGACTCTTCTTACAGTCGGTGCTTTCAGCATTCCCTGTGAGAGCAGTATCAGTTTCCGATACACCACTGCAGGTACAATGTATTCCTTGTACCTTCACATTGACGATGAAACACAGAAATCGCATCGGAATTTAATACAAAAGGCACAATGCCGCCTTAAGTACAAGAATAGAGACTCTTCTTACAGTCGGTGCTTTGAGCTTTCCCTGTGAGACCAGTATTAGTTTCCGGTACACCACTGCAGGTTCAATGTATTCCTGGGACACACTCAATGACGATGAAACACTGAAATTACATCGGAATTAAATACAAAAGGAACAATGAAGCCTTAACGGCAAGATGAGTAAGACTTCTTAGAGTCAGTGCTTTGATCCTTTCCTGTGAGACCAGTATTAGTTTCCGATAGACCACTGCAGGTTCAATGTATTCCTTGGACCTTCGCATTGACGATGAAACACAGAAATCGAATCGGAACTAAATACAAAAGGCACAATGCCGCAATAAGTACAAGAATAGAGACTCTTCTTAGAGTCGGTGCTTTGAGCATTCCCTGTGAGAGCAGTATTACTTTCCGATACACCACTGCAGGTTCAATGTATTCCTTAGACATACACATTGACGATGAAACACTGAAATTACATCGGAATTAAATACAAATGGCACAATGCCGCCATAGGTGCAAGAATAGAGACTCCTCTTGCAGTCGGTGCTTTGAGCATTCCCTGTGAGACCAGTATTAGTTTCCGATACACCACTGCAGGTACAATGTATTCCTTGTACCTTCACATTGACGATGAAACACAGAAATCGCATTGGAATTAAATACAAAAGGCACAATGCCGTCTTAAGTACAAGAATTGAGACTCTTCCTACAGTCGGTGTTATGAGCATTCCCTGTGAGACCAGTATTAGTTTCTGATACACCACTGCAGGTTCAATGTATTCCTTGGACATACACATTGACGATGAAACACAGAAATCGCATTGGAATTAAATACAAAAGGCACAATGCCGCCTTAAGTACAAGAATAGAGACTCTTCCTACAGTCGGTGTTTTGAGCATTCCCTGTTAGACCAGTGTTAGCTTCTGATACACCACTGCAGGTTCAATGTATTCCTTGGACATACACATTGACGATGAAACACAGAAATTGCATCGGAATTAAATACAAAAGGCACAATGCCGCCTTTCGTACAAGAATAGAGACTCTTCTTACAGTCGGTGCTTTGAGCATTCCCTGTGAGACCAGTATTAGCTTCCGATACACCACTGCAGATTCCATGTATTCCTAGGACATACGCATTGACGATGAAACACTGAAATTACATCGGAATTAAATACAAAAGGCACAATGCTGCCTTATGGGCAAGAAGAATGAGACTTCTTAGAGTCTGTGCTTTGATCTTTCCTGTGAGACCAGTATTAGTTTCCGATACACCACTGCAGGTTCAATGTATTCCTTGGACATACACATTGACGATGAAACACAGATATTGCATCGGAATTTAATAAAAAATGCACAATGCCGATTTTAGTACAAGAATAGAGACTCTTCTTACAGTCAGTGCTTTAAGCATTCACTGTGAGACCAGGATTAGTTTCTGATACACCACTGCAGGTTCAATGTATTCCTTGGACCTTCACATTCACGATGAAACACAGAATTCCCATCGGAATTAAATACTAAAGGCATAATGCCGCCTTCAGTACAAGAATAGAGATTCTTCTTACAGTCGGTGCTTTGAGCATTTCCTGTGAGACCAGTATTAGTTTCCGATACACCACTGCAGGTTCAATGTATTGCTTGGACATACACATTGACGATGAAACACAGAAATCGCATCGGAATTAATTACAAAAGGCACAATGCCGCCTTACGTACAAGAATAGAAACTCTTCTTACAGTCGGTGCATTGAACATTCCCTGTGAGACCAGTATTAGTTTCCGATACACCTCTCCAGGTTCAATGTATACCTTGGACATACTCATTGACGATGAAACACTGAAATTACATCGGAAATAAATACAAAAGGAACAATGCCGCCTTAACGGCAAGATGAGTGAGACTTCTTAGAGTCTGTGCTTTGATCCTTTCCTGTGAGACCAGTATTAGTTTCCGGTACACCACTGCAGGTTTAATGTATTCCTTGGACCTTCGCTTTGACGATGAAACACAGAAATCGAATCGGAACTAAATACAAAAGGCACAATGCCGCAATAAGTACAAGAATAGAGACTCTTCTTACAGTCGGTGCTTTGAGCATTCCCTGTGTGACCAGTATTAGTTTCCGATACACCACTGCAGGTTCAATGTATTTCTTAGACATACACATTGACGATGAAACACTGAAATTACATCGGAATTAAATATAAATGGCACAATGCCGCCATAAGTGCAAGAATAGAGACTCCTCTTACAGTCGGTGCTTTGAGCATTCCCTGTGATACTAGTATTAGTTTCTGATACACCACTGCAGGTTCAATGTATTCCTTGAACATACACATTGACGATGAAACACAGAAATCGCATCGGAAATAAATACAAAAGGCACAATGCCGCCTTACGTATAAGAATAGAGACTCTTCTTACAGTCGGTGCTTCGAGCATTCCCTGTGAGACCAGTATTTGTTTCCGATACACCACTCCAAGTTCAATGCATTCCTCGGACATACTCAAAGACGATGAAACACTGAAATTACATCGGAATTAAATACAAAAGGAACAATGCCGCCTTAACTGCAAGATGAGTGAGACTTCTTAGAGTCAGTGCTTTGATCCTGTCCTGTGAGACCAGTATTAGTTTCTGATACACCACTGCAGGTTCAATGAATTCTTTAGACATACACATTGACGATGAAACACTGAAATTACATCGGAATTAAATACAAAAGGCACAATGCCGCCATAAGTGCAAGAATAGAGACTCTTCTTACAGTCGGTGCTTTGTGCTTTCCCTGTGAGACCAGTATTAGTGTCCGGTACACCACTGCAGGTTCAATGTATTCCTTGGACATACTCAATGACGATGAAACACTGAAATTACATCGGAATTAAATACAAAAGGAACAATGCCGCCTTAACGGCAAGATGAGTAAGACTTCTTAGAGTCAGTGCTTTGATCCTTTCCTGTGAGACCAGTATTAGTTTCCGATACACCACTGCAGGTTCAATGTATTCCTTGGACCTTCGCATTGACGATGAAACACAGAAATCGAATGGAACTAAATACAAAAGGCACAATGCCGCAATAAGTACAAGAATAGAGACTCTTCTTACAGTCGGTGCTTTGAGCATTCCCTGTGAGACCAGTATTAGTTTCCGATACACCACTGCAGGTTCTATGTATTCCTTAGACATACACATTGACGATGAAACACTGAAATTACATCGGAATTAAATACAAATGGCACAATGCCGCCATAGGTGCAAGAATAGAGACTCCTCTTGCAGTCGGTGCTTTGAGCATTCCCTGTGAGACCAGTATTAGTTTCCGATACACCACTGCAGGTACAATGTATTCCATGTACCTTCACATTGACGATGAAACACAGAAATCGCATCGGAATTAAATACAAAAGGCACAATGCCGCCTTAAGTACAAGAATTGAGACTCTTCCTACAGTCGGTGTTTTGAGCATTCCCTGTGAGACCAGTTTTAGTTTCTGATACACCACTGCAGGTTCAATGTATTCCTTGGACATACACATTGACAATGAAACACAGATATTGCATCGGAATTTAATAAAAAATGCACAATGCCGATTTTAGTACAAGAATAGAGACTCTTCTTACAGTCGGTGCTTTGAGCATTCACTGTGAGACCAGGATTAGTTTCTGATACACCACTGCAGGTTCAATGTATTCCTTGGACCTTCACATTCACTGCAGATTCCATGTATTCCTAGGACATACACATTGACGAGGAAACACTGAATTTACATCGGAATAAAATACAAAAGGCACAATGCCGCCTTAAGGGCGGAATGAGACTTCTTAGAGTCTGTGCTTTGATCTTTCCTGTGAGACCAGTAATTGTTTCCGATACACCACTGCAGGTGCAATGTATTCCTTGGACCTTCACATTGACGATGAAACACAGAAATCGCATTGGAATTAAATACAAAAGGCACAATGCCGCCTCAATTACAAGAATAGAGACTCTTCTTACAGTCGCTGCTTTGAGCTTTCCCTGTGAGACCAGTATTAGTTTTCGATACACCACTGCAGGTTCAATGTATTCCTTGGACATACACATTGACAATGAAATACAGATATTGCATCAGAATTTAATAAAAAATGCACAATGCCGATTTTAGTACAAGAATAGAGACTCTTCTTACAGTCGGTGCTTTGAGCATTCACTGTGAGACCAGGATTAGTTTCTGATACACCACTGCAGGTTCAATGTATTCCTTGGACCTTCACATTCACGATGAAACACAGAATTAGCATCGGAATTAAATACTAATGGCATAATGCCTCCTTCAGTACAAGAATAGAGACTCTTCTTACAGTCGGTGTTTTGAGCATTCCCTGTGAGACCAGTATTAGTTTCCGATACACCACTCCAGGTTCAATGTATACCTTGGACATACTCATTGACGATGAAACACTGAAATTACATCGGAATTAAATACAAAAGGAACAATGCCGCCTTAACGGCAAGATGAGTGAGACGTCTTAGAGTCTGTGCTTTGATCCTTTCCTGTGAGACCAGTATTAGTTTCTGATACACCACTGCATGTTCAATGTATTCCTTGGACATAAACATTTACGATGAAACACAGAAATCGCATCGGAATTAAATACAAAAGGCACAATGCCGCCTCACGTACAAGAATAGAGACTCTTCTTACAGTCGGTGCTTTCAGCGTTCCCTGTGAGAGCAGTATCAGTTTCCGATACACCACTGCAGGTACAATGTATTCCTTGTACCTTCACATTGACGATGAAACACAGAAATCGCATCGGAATTTAATACAAAAGGCACAATGCCGCCTTAAGTACAAGAATAGAGACTCTTCTTACAGTCGGTGCTTTGAGCATTCCCTGTGAGACCAGTATTAGTTTCTGATACACCACTGCAGGTTCAATGTATTCCTTGGACATACTCATTGACGATGAAACACTGAAATTACATCGGAATTGAATACAAATGGCACAATGCCGCCATAAGTGCAAGAATAGAGACTCCTCTTACAGTCGGTGCTTTGAGCATTCCCTGTGAGACCAGTATTAGTTTCCGATACACCTCTGCAGGTAGAATGTATTCCTTGTACCTTCACATTTACGATGAAACACAGAAATCGCATCGGAATTAAATACAAAAGGCACAATGCCGCCTTAAGTACAAGAATTGGGACTCCTCCTACAGTCGATGCTTTGAGCATTCCCTGTGAGACCAGTATTAGTTTCCGATACACCACTGCAGGTTCAATGGATTCCTTGGACATACGCATTGACGATGAAACACAGAAATCGCCTCGGAATTAAATACAAAAGGCACAATGCCGCCTTTCGTACACGAATAGAGACTCTTCTTACAGTCATTGCTCTGAGCATTCCCTGTGAGGCCAGTATTAGTTTCCCATACACCACTGCAGGGTCTATGTATTCCTTGGACCTTCACATTGACGATGAAACACAGAAATCGCATCGGAATTAAATACAAAAGGCACAATGCCGCCTTAAGTACAAGAATAGAGACTCTTCTTACAGTCGGTGCTTTGAGCATTCCCTGTGAGACCAGTATTAGCTTCCGATACACCACTGCAGATTCCATGTATTCCTAGGACATACACATTGACGAGGAAACACTGAATTTACATCGGAATAAAATACAAAAGGCACAATGCCGCCTTAAGGGCAAGAAGAATGAGACTTCTTAGAGTCTGTGCTTTGATCTTTCCTGTGAGACCAGTAATTGTTTCCGATACACCACTGCAGGTGCAATGTATTCCTTGGACCTTCACATTGACGATGAAACGCAGAAATCGCATTGGAATTAAATACAAAAGGCACAATGCCGCCTCACGTACAAGAATAGAGACTCTTCTTACAGTCGGTGCTTTCAGCATTCCCTGTGAGAGCAGTATTAGTTTCCGATACACCACTGCAGGTACAATGTATTCCTTGTACCTTCACATTGACGATGAAACGCAGAAATCGCACCGGAATTTAATACAAAAGGCACAATGCCGCCTTAAGTACAAGAATAGAGACTCTTCTTACAGTCGGTGCTTTGAGCATTCCCTGTGAGACCAGTATTAGTTTCCGATACACCACTGCAGGTTCAATGTATTCCTTAGACATACACATTGACGATGAAACACTGAAATTACATCGGAATTAAATACAAATGGCACAATGCCGCCATAGGTGCAAGAATAGAGACTCCTCTTGCAGTCGGTGCTTTGAGCATTCCCTGTGAGACCAGTATTAGTTTCCGATACACCACTGCAGGTACAATGTATTCCTTGTACCTTCACATTGACGATGAAACACAGAAATCGCACCGGAATTTAATACAAAAGGCACAATGCCGCCTTAAGTACAAGAATTGAGACTCTTCCTACAGTCGGTGTTTTGAGCATTCCCTGTGAGACCAGTATTAGTTTCTGATACACCACTGCAGGTTCAATGTATTCCTTGGACATACACATTGACGATGAAACACAGAAATCGCATCGGAATTAAATACAAAAGGCACAATGCCGCCTTTCGTACACGAATAGAGACTCTTCTTACAGTCATTGCTCTGAGCATTCCCTGTGAGACCAGTATTAGTTTCCCATACACCACTGCAGGGTCTATGTATTCCTTGGACCTTCACATTGACGATGAAACACAGAAATCGCATCGGAATTAAATACAAAAGGCACAATGCCACATTAAGTACAAGAATAGAGACTCTTCTTACAGTCGGTGCTTTGAGCATTCCCTGTGAGACCAGTATTAGCTTCCGATACACCACTGCAGATTCCATGTATTCCTAGGACATACACATTGACGAGGAAACACTGAATTTACATCGGAATAAAATACAAAAGGCAAAATGCCGCCTTAAGGGCAAGAAGAATGAGACTTCTTAGAGTCTGTGCTTTGATTTTTCCTGTGAGACCAGTAATTGTTTCCGATACACCACTGCAGGTGCAATGTATTCCTTGGACCTTCACATTGACGATGAAACACAGAAATCGCATTGGAATTAAATACAAAAGGCACAATGCCGCCTTAATTACAAGAATAGTGACTCTTCTTACAGTCGCTGCTTTGAGCTTTCCCTGTGAGACCAGTATTAGTTTTCGATACACCACTGCAGGTTCAATGTATTCCTTGGACATACACATTGACAATGAAACACAGATATTGCATCGGAATTTAATAAAAAATGCACAATGCCGATTTTAGTACAAGAATAGAGACTCTTCTTACAGTCGGTGCTTTGAGCATTCACTGTGAGACCAGGATTAGTTTCTGATACACCACTGCATTTTCAATGAATTCCTTGGACATACACATTGACGATGAAACACAGAAATCGCATCGGAATTAAATACAAAAGGCACAATGCCGCCTTTCGTACACGAATAGAGACTCTTCTTACAGTCATTGCTCTGAGCATTCCCTGTGAGACCAGTATTAGTTTCCCACACACCACTGCAGGGTCTATGTATTCCTCGGACCTTCACATTGACGATGAAACACAGAAATCGCATCGGAATTAAATACAAAAGGCACAATGCCACCTTAAGTACAAGAATAGAGACTCTTCTTACAGTCGGTGCTTTGAGCATTCCCTGTGAGACCAGTATTAGCTTCCGATACACCACTGCAGATTCCATGTATTCCTAGGACATACACATTGACGAGGAAACACTGAATTTACATCGGAATAAAATACAAAAGCACAATGCCGCCTTAAGGGCAAGAAGAATGAGACTTCTTAGAGTCTGTGCTTTGATCTTTCCTGTGAGACCAGTAATTGTTTCCGATACACCACTGCAGGTGCAATGTATTCCTTGGACCTTCACATTGACGATGAAACACAGAAATCGCATTGGAATTAAATACAAAAGGCACAATGCCGCCTTAATTACAAGAATAGAGACTCCTCTTACAGTCGCTGCTTTGAGCTTTCCCTGTGAGACCAGTATTAGTTTTCGATACACCACTGCAGGTTCAATGTATTCCTTGTACCTTCACATTGACGATGAAACACAGAAATCGCATCGGAATTAAATACAAAAGGCACAATGCCGCCTCACGTACAAGAATAGAGACTCTTCTTAC
Organism: Schistocerca americana; assembly: GCF_021461395.2. Classification (NCBI taxonomy): domain Eukaryota; kingdom Metazoa; phylum Arthropoda; class Insecta; order Orthoptera; family Acrididae; genus Schistocerca; species Schistocerca americana. Next base: position 24,759,150 of record NC_060125.1, on the reverse strand, counting down.
AGTCGGTGCTTTCAGCATTCCCTGTGAGAGCAGTATTAGTTTCCGATACACCACTGCAGGTACAATGTATTCCTTGTACCTTCACATTGACGATGAAACACAGAAATCGCATCGGAATTTAATACAAAAGGCACAATGCCGCCTTAAGTACAAGAATAGAGACTCTTCTTACAGTCGGTGCTTTGAGCATTCCCTGTGAGACCAGTATTAGTTTCCGACACACCACTGCAGGTTCAATGTATTCCTTAGACATACACATTGACGATGAAACACTGAAATTACATCGGAATTAAATACAAATGGCACAATGCCGCCATAGGTGCAAGAATAGAGACTCCTCTTGCAGTCGGTGCTTTGAGCATTCCCTGTGAGACAAGTATTAGTTTCCGATACACCACTGCAGGTACAATGTATTCCTTGTACCTTCACATTGACGATGAAACACAGAAATCGCATCATACTTTAATACAAAAGGCACAATGCCGCCTTAAGTACTAGAATAGAGACTCTTCTTACAGTCGGTGCTTTCAGCATTCCCTGTGAGAGCAGTATTAGTTTCCGATACACCACTGCAGGTACAATGTATTCCTTGTACCTTCACATTGACGATGAAACACAGAAATCGCATCTTAATTAAATACAAAAGGCACAATGCCGCCTTAAGTACAAGAATTGAGACTCTTCCTACAGTCGGTGTTTTGAGCATTCCCTGTGAGACCAGTATTAGTTTCCCATACACCACTGCAGGGTCTATGTATTCCTTGGACCTTCACATTGACGATGAAACACAGAAATCGCATCGGAATTAAATAAAAAAGGCACAATGCCGCATTAAGTACAAGAATAGAGACTCTTCTTACAGTCGGTGCTTTGAGCATTCCCTGTGAGACCAGTATTAGCTTCCGATACACCACTGCAGATTCCATGTATTCCTAGGACATACACATTGACGAGGAAACACTGAATTTACATCGGAATAAAATACAAAAGGCACAATGCCGCCTTAAGGGCAAGAAGAATGAGACTTCTTAGAGTCTGTGCTTTGATTTTTCCTGTGAGACCAGTAATTGTTTCCGATACACCACTGCAGGTGCAATGTATTCCTTGGACCTTCACATTGACGATGAAACACAGAAATCGCATTGGAATTAAATACAAAAGGCACAATGCCGCCTTAATTACAAGAATAGAGACTCTTCTTACAGTCGCTGCTTTGAGCTTTCCCTGTGAGACCAGTATTAGTTTTCGATACACCACTGCAGGTTCAATGTATTCCTTGGACATACACATTGACAATGAAACACAGATATTGCATCGGAATTTAATAAAAAATGCACAATGCCGATTTTAGTACAAGAATAGAGACTCTTCTTACAGTCGGTGCTTTGAGCATTCACTGTGAGACCAGGATTAGTTTCTGATACACCACTGCAGGTTCAATGTATTCCTTGGACCTTCACATTCACGATGAAACACAGAATTAGCATCGGAATTAAATACTAATGGCATAATGCCTCCTTCAGTACAAGAATAGAGACCCTTCTTACAGTCGTTGTTTTGAGCATTCCCTGTGAGACCAGTATTAGTTTCTGCTACACCACTGCAGGTTCAATGTATACCTTGGACATACTCATTGACGATGAAACACTGAAATTACATCGGAATTAAATACAAAAGGAACAATGCCGCCTTAACGGCAAGATGAGTGAGACGTCTTAGAGTCTGTGCTTTGATCCTTTCCTGTGAGACCAGTATTAGTTTCTGATACACCACTGCATGTTCAATGAATTCCTTGGACATAAGCATTTACGATGAAACACAGAAATCGCATCGGAATTAAATACAAAAGGCACAATGCCGCCTCACGTACAAGAATAGAGACTCTTCTTACAGTCGGTGCTTTCAGCATTCCCTGTGAGAGCAGTATCAGATTCCGATACACCACTGCAGGTACAATGTATTCCTTGTACCTTCACATTGACGATGAAACACAGAAATCGCATCATACTTTAATACAAAAGGCACAATGCCGCCTTAAGTACTAGAATAGAGACTCTTCTTACAGTCGGTGCTTTGAGCATTCCCTGTGAGACCAGTATTAGTTTCTGATACACCACTGCATGTTCAATGTATTCCTTGGACATACACATTGGCGATGAAACACAGAAATCGCATCGGAATTAAATACAAAAGGCACAATGCCGCCTTAAGTACAAGAATTGGGACTCCTCCTACAGTCGATGCTTTGAGCATTCCCTGTGAGACCAGTATTAGTTTCCGATACACCACTGCAGGTTCAATGGATTCCTTGGACATACGCATTGACGATGAAACACAGAAATCGCCTCGGAATTAATACAAAGGGCACAATGCCGCCTTACGTACAAGAATAGAGACTCTTCTTACAGTCGGTCCTTTGAGCATTCGCTGTGCGACCAGTATTAGTTTCCGATACACCACTCCAGGTTCAATGTATTCCTTGGACATACTCATTGACGATGAAACACTGAAATTACATCGGTATTAAATACAAAAGGAACAATGCCGCCTTACCTGCAAGATGAGTGAGACTTTTTAGAGTCTGTGCTTTGATTCTTTCCTGTGAGACCAGTATTAGTTTCCGATACACCACTGCAGGTTCAATGTATTCCTTGGACCTTCGCATTGACGAAGAAACACAGAAATCGCATCGGAACTAAATATAAAAGCCACAATGCCGCAATAAGCACAAGAATAGAGACTCTTCTTACAGTCGCTGCTTTGAGCATTCCCTGTGAGACCAGTATTAGTTTCCGATACACCACTGCAGGTTCAATGTATTCCTTAGACATACACATTGACGATGAATCACTGAAATTACATTGGAATTAAATACAAAAGGCACAATGCCACCATAAGTGCAAGAATAGAGACTCCTCTTACAGTCGGTGCTTTGAGCATTCCCTGTGAGACCAGTATTAGTTTCCGATACACCACTGCAGGTACAATGTATTCCTTGTACCTTCACATTGACGATGAAACACAGAAATCGCTTCGGAATTAAATGCAAAAGGCACAATGCCGCCTTAAGTACAAGAATAGAGACTCTTCTTACAGTCGGTGCTTTGAGCATTCCCTGTGAGACCAGTATTAGTTTCCGATACACCACTGCAGGTTCAGTGTATTCCTTGGACGTACACATTGACGATGAAACACAGAAATCGCATCGGAATTAAATACAAAATGCACAATGCCGCCTTACGTACTACAATAGAGACTTTTCTTACTGTCGGTGCTTTGAGCATTCCCTGTGAGACCAGTATTAGTTTCTGATACACCACTGCAGGTTCAATGTATTCCTTAGACATACACATTGACAATGAAACACTGAAATTACATCGGTATTAAATACAAAAGGAACAATGCCGCCTTAAGTGCAAGAAGAATGAGACTTCTTAGAGTCTGTGCTTTGATCCTTTCCTGTGAGACCAGTATTAGTTTCCGATACACCACTGCAGGTGCAATGTATTCCTTGGACCTTCACATTGAAGATGAAACAGAGAAATCGCATTGGAATTAAATACAAAAGGCACAATGCCGCAATAAGTACAAGAATAGAGACTCTTACAGTCGGTGCTTTGAGCATTCCCTGTGAGACCAGTATTAGTTTCCGATACACCACTCCAGGTTCAATGTATTCCTTGGACATACACATTGACGATGAAACACAGAAAACTCATCGGAATTAAATTCAAGAGGCACAATGCCGCCTTACGTACAAGAATAGAGACTCTTCTTACAGTCGGTGCTTTGAGCATTCCCTGTGAGACCAGTACTAGTTTCCGATACACCATCCAGGTTCAATGTATTCCTTGGACATACTCATTGACGATGAAACACTGAAATTACATCGGAATTAAATTCAAAAGGAACAATGCCGCCTTAACGGCAAGATGAGTGAGACTTCTTAGAGTCTGTGCTTGATCCTTTCCTGTGAGACCAGTATTAGCTTCCGATACACCACTGCGGGTTCAATGTATTCCTTGGACCTTCGCATTGACGATTAAATACAGATATCGAATCGGAAATAAATACAAAAGGCACAACTCCGCAATAAGTACAAGAATAGAGACTCTTCTTACAGTCGGTGCTTTGAGCATTCCCTGTGTGACCAGTATTAGTTTCCGATACACCACTGCAGGTGCAATGTATTCCTTAGACATACACATTGACGATGAAACACTGAAATTACATCGGAATTAAATACAAAAGGCACAATGCCGCCTTAAGTACAAGAATAGAGCCTCTTCTTACAGTCGGTGCTTTGAGCATTCCCTGTGAGACCAGTATTAGTTTCCGATACACCACTCCAGGTTCAATGTATTCCTTGGACATACTCAATGACGATGAAACACTGAAATTACATCGGAATTAAATACAAAAGTAACAATGCCGCCTTATCTACAAGATGAGTGAGACTTCTTAGATTCTGTGCTTTGATCCCATCCTGTGAGACCAGTATTAGTTTCCGATACACCACTGCAGGTTCAATGTATTCCTTGGACCTTCGCATTGACGATGAAACACAGAAATCGCATCGGAACTAAATACAAAATGCACAATGCCGCAATAAGTACAAGAATAGAGACTCTTCTTACAGTCGCTGCTTTGAGCATTCCATGTGAGACCAGTATTAGTTTCCGATACACCACTGCAGGTTCAATGAATACCTTAGACATACACATTGACGATGAAACACTGAAATTACATCGGAATTAAATACAAAAGGCACAATGCCGCCATAAGTGCAAGAATAGAGACTCTTCTTACAGTCGGTGCTTTGAGCTTTCCCTGTGAGACCAGTATTAGTTTCCGGTACACCACTCCAGGTTCAATGTATTCCTTATACATACTCATTGACGATGAAACACTGAAATTACATCGGAATTAAATACAAACGGAACAATGCCGCCTTAACGGCAAGATGAGTAAGACTTCTTAGAGTCTGTGGTTTGATCCCTTCCTGTGAGACCAGTATTAGTTTCCGATACACCACTGCAGGTTCAATGTATTCCTTGGACCTTCGCATTGACGATGAAACACAGAAATCGAATCGGAACTAAATACAAAAGGCACAATGCCGCAATAAGTACAAGAATAGAGACTCTTCTTACAGTCGGTGCTTTGAGCATTCCCTGTGAGACCAGTATTAGTTACCGATACACCACTCCAGGTTCAATGTATTCCTTAGACATACACATTGTCGATGAAACACTGAAATTACATTGGAATTAAATACAAAAGGCACAATGCCACCGTAAGTGCGAGAATAGAGTATCCTCTTACAGTCGGTGCTTTGAGCATTCCCTGTGAGACCAGTATTAGTTTCCGATGCACCACTGCAGGTACAATGTATTCCTTGTACCTTCACATTGACGATGAAACACAGAAATCGCATCGGAATTAAATGCAAAAGGCACAATGCCGCCTTAAGTACAAGGATAGAGACTCTTCTTACAGTCGGTGCTTTGAGCATTCCCTGTGAGACCAGTATTAGTTTCCGATACAACACTGCAGGTTCAGTGTATTCCTTGGACATACACATTGACGATGAAACACAGAAATCGCATCGGAATTAAATACAAAAGGCACAATTCCGCCTTACGTAAAGCATAGGGACTCTTCTTACAGTCGGTGCTTTGAGCATTCCCTGTGAGACCAGTATAAGTTTCTGATACACCACTGCAGGTTCAATGTATTTCTTAGACATACACATTGACAATGAAACACTGAAATTACATCGGAATTATATACAAAAGTTACAATGCCGCCACAAGTGCAAGAACATAGACTCTTCTTACAGTCGGTGATTTGAGCATTCCCTGCGAGACCAGTACAAGTTTCCGATACACAACTGCAGGGACAATGTATTTCTTGGACGTTCACATTTACGATGAAACACAGAAATCGCATCGGGATTAAATACAAAAGACACAATGCCGCCTTAAGTACAAGGAAAGAGACTCTTCTTACAGTCGGTGCTTTGAGCATTCCCTGTGAGACCAGTATTAGCTTCCGATACACCACTGCAGATTCCATGTATTCCTAGGACATACACATTGACGATGAAACACTGAAATTACATCGGAATTAAGTACAAAAGGAACAATGCCGCCTTAACTGCAAGATGAGTGAGACTTCTTAGAGTCTGTGCTTTGATCCTTTCCTGTGAGACCAGTATTAGTTTCCGATACACCACTGCAGGATCAATGTATTCCTTGGACCTTCACATTGACGATGAAACACAGAAATCACATTGGAATTAAATACAAAAGGCACAATGCCGCCTTAAGTACAAGAATAGAGACTCTTCTTACAGTCGGTGCTTTGAGCTTTCCCTGTGAGACTAGTATTAGTTTCCGACACACCACTGCAGGTTCAATGTATTCCTTGGACATACACATTGACGATGAAACACAGATATTGCATCGGAATTTAATAAAAAAGGCACAATGCCGATTTTAGTACAAGAATAGAGACTCTTCTTACAGTCTATGCTTTGAGCATTCACTGTGAGACCAGTATTAGTTTCTGATACACCACTGCAGGTTCAATCTATTCTTTGGACCTTCACATTCACGATGAACCACAAAATTCGCATCGGAATTAAATACTAAAGGCATAATGCCGCCTTCAGTACAAGAATAGAGACTCTTCTTACAGTCGGTGCTCTGAGCATTTCCTGTGAGACCAGCATTAGTTTCCGATACACCACTGGAGGTTCAATGTATTGCTTGGACATACACTTTGACTATGAAACACAGAAATCGCATCGGAGTTAAATACAAAAGGCGAAATGCCGCCTTACGTACAAGAATTGAGACTCTTCTTACAGTCGGTGCTTTGAGCATTCCCTGTGAGACCAGTATTAGTTTCTGATACACCACTCCAAGTTCAATGTATTGCTTGGACATACTCATTGACGATTAAACTCTGAAATTACATCGGAATTAAATACAAAAGGAACAATGCCGCCTTAACGGCAAGATGAGTGAGACTTCTTAGAGTCTGTGGTTTGATCCTTTCCTGTGAGACCAGTATTAGTTTCCGATACACCACTGCAGGATCAATGTATTCCTTGGACCTTCGCATTGACGATGAAACAAAGAAATCGAATCGGAACTAAATACAAAAGGCACAATACCGAAATAAATACAAGAATAGAGACTCTTTTTACAGTCGGTGCTTTGAGCATTCCCTGTGTGACCAGTATTAGTTTCCGAAACACCACTGCAGGTTCAATGTATTCCTTAGACATACACATTGACGATGAAACACTGAAATTACATCGGAATTAAATACAAATGGCACAATGCCGCCATAAGTGCAGGAATAGAGACTCCTCTTACAGTAGGTGCTTTGAGCATTCCCTGTGAAACCAGTATTAGTTTCCGATACACCACTGCAGGTAAAATGTATTCCTTGTACCTTCACATTGACGATGAAACACAGAAATCGCATCGGAATTAAATACAAAAGGCACAATGCCGCCTTAAGTACAAGAATAGAGACTCTTCTTACAGTCGGTGCTTTGAGCATTCCCTGTGTGACCAGTATTAGTTTCCGATACACCACACCAGGTTCAATGCATTCCTTGGACATATTCAATGACGATGAAACACTGAAATTACATCGAATTAAATACAAAAGGAACAATGCCGCCTTAACTGCAAGATGAGTGAGACTTCTTAGAGTCTGTGCTTTGATCCTTTCCTGTGAGACCAGTATTAGTTTCCGATACAACACTGCAGGTTCAATGTATTCCTTGGACCTTCGCATTGACGATGAAACACAGAAATCGCATCGGAACTAAAAACAAAATGCACAATGCCGCAATAAGTACAAGAATAGAGACTCTTCTTACAGTCGGTGCTTTGAGCATTCCCCGTGAGTCCAGTATTAGCTTGCGATACACCACTGCAGGTTCAATGTATTCCTTGCACGTACACATTGACGATGAAAAACTGAAATTACATCGGAATTAAATACAAAACGCACAAAGCCGCCTTAAGTACAAGAAAAGTGAGACTTCTTTGAGTCTGTGCTTTGATCCTTTCCTGTGAGACCAGTATCAGCTTCCATACGCCACTGCAGGTTCAATGTATTCCCTGGACATACACATTGACGATGAAACACAGAAATCGCATCGGAATGAAATACAACAGGCACAATGCCGCCTTAAATACAAGAATAGAGACTCTTCTTACAGTCTGTGTTTGAGCATTCCCTGTGAGACCAGTATTAGTTTCCGTAACACCACAGCAGGTTCAGTGTATTCCTTGGACCTTCACATTGACGATGAAACACAGAAACCCATCGGAATTAAATACAAAAGGTACAATGCCGCCTTCAGTGCAAGAATAAAGTCTCTTCTTACAGTCGGTGCTTTGAGCATTCCCTGTGAGACCAGTATTAGTTTCCGTTGCACCACTGCAGGTTCAATGTATTCCTTAGACTTACACATTGACGATGAAACACTGAAATTACATCGGAATTAAATACAAAGGCACAAAGCCGCCTTAAGTACAAGAAAAATGAGACTTCTTTGAGTCTGTGCTTTGATCCTTTCCTGTGAGACCAGTATTAGTTTCCGATTCACCACTGCAGGTTCAATGAATTCCTTCGACCTTCACATTGACTATCAAACACAGAAATCGCATCGGAATTAAATACAAAAGGCACAATGCCGCCTTAAGTACAAGAATAGAGACTCATCTTACTGTCGGTGATTTGAGCATTCCCTGTGTGACCAGTATTAGTTTCCGATAGACCACTGCAGGTTCAATATATTTCTTGGACCTTCACATTGACGATGAAATACAGATATCGCATCGGAATTAAATACAAAAGGCACAATGCCGCCTTAAGTACAAGAATAGAGACTCTTCTTTCATTCGGTGCTTTGAGCATTCCCTGTGAGACCAGTATTATTTTCCGATACACCACTGCAGGTTCAATGTATTCCTTCGACATACACATTGAAGACGAAACACCGAAATTATATCGGAATTAAATACAAAAGGCACAATGCCGCCTTAAGTGCAAGAAGAGTGAGACTTCTTAGAGTCTGTGCTTTGATCCATTTCTGTGAGACCAGTATTAGTTTCCAATACACCACTGCAGGTTCAATGGATTCCTTGGACATACGCATTGACGATGAAACACAGAAATCGCCTCGGAATTAATACAAAAGGCACAATGCCGCCTTACGTACAAGAATAGAGACTCTTCTTACAGTCGGTCCTTTGAGCATTCGCTGTGAGACCAGTATTAGTTTCCGATACACCACTCCAGGTTCAATGTATTCCTTGGACATACTCATTGACGATGAAACACTGAAATTACATCGGTATTAAATACAAAAGGAACAATGCCGCCTTACCTGCAAGATGAGTGAGACTTTTTAGAATCTGTGCTTTGATTCTTTCCTGTGAGACCAGTATTAGTTTCCGATACACCACTGCAGGTTCAATGTATTCCTTGGACCTTCGCATTGACGAAGAAACGCGGAAATCGCATCGGAACTAAATATAAAAGGCACAATGCCGCAATAAGCACAAGAATAGAGACTCTTCTTACAGTCGGTGCTTTGAGCATTCCCTGTGAGATCAGTATTAGTTTCCGATACACCACTGCAGATTCAATGTATTCCGTAGACATACACATTGACGATGAATCACTGAAATTACAATGGAATTAAATACAAAAAGCACAATGCCACCATAAGTGCAAGAATAGAGACTCCTCTTACAGTCGGTGCTTTGAGCATTCCCTGTGAGACCAGTATTAGTTTCCGATACACCACTGCAGGTACAATGTATTCCTTGTACCTTCACATTGACGATGAAACACAGAAATCGCTTCGGAATTAAATGCAAAAGGCACAATGCCGCCTTAAGTACAAGAATAGAGACTCTTCTTACAGTCGGTGCTTTGAGCATTCCCTGTGAGACCAGTATTAGTTTCCGATACACCACTGCAGGTTCAGTGTATTCCTTGGACATACACATTGACGATGAAACACAGAAATCGCATCGGAATTAAATACAAAATGCACAATGCCGCCTTACGTACTACAATAGAGACTTTTCTTACTGTCGGTGCTTTGAGCATTCCCTGTGAGACCAGTATTAGTTTCTGATACACCACTGCAGGTTCAATGTATTCCTTAGACATACACATTGACAATGAAACACTGAAATTACATCGGTATTAAATACAAAAGGAACAATGCCGCCTTAAGTGCAAGAAGAATGAGACTTCTTAGAGTCTGTGCTTTGATCCTTTCCTGTGAGACCAGTATTAGTTTCCGATACACCACTGCAGGTGCAATGTAATCCTTGGACCTTCACATTGAAGATGAAACAGAGAAATCGCATTGGAATTAAATACAAAAGGCACAATGCCGCATTAAGTACAAGAATAGAGACTCTTCTTACAGTCGGTGCTTTGAGCATTCCCTGTGAGACCAGTATTAGTTTCCGATACACCACTCCAGGTTCAATGTATTCCTTGGACATACACATTGACGATGAAACACAGAAATCGCATCGGAATTAAATACAAGAGGCACAATGCCGCCTTACGTAAAAGAATAGAGACTCTTCTTACAGTCGGTGCTTTGAGCATTCCCTGTGAGACCAGTATTAGTTTCCGATACACCATCCAGGTTCAATGTATTCCTTGGACATACTCTTTGACGATGAAACACTGAAATTACATCGGAATTAAATTCAAAAAGGAACAATGCCGCCTTAACGGCAAGATGAGTGAGACTTCTTAGAGTCTGTGCTTTGATCCTTTCCTGTGAGACCAGTATTAGCTTCCGATACACCACTGCAGGTTCAATGTATTCCTTGGACCTTCGCATTGACGATTAAATACAGAAATCGAATCGGAACTAAATACAAAAGGCACAACGCCGCAATAAGTACAAGAATAGAGACTCTTCTTACAGTCGGTGCTTTGAGCATTCCCTGTGTGACCAGTATTAGTTTCCGATACACCACTGCAGGTTCAATGTATTCCTTAGACATACACATTGACGATGAAACACTGAAATTACATCGGAATTAAATACAAATGGCACAATGCCGCCATAAGTGCAAGAATAGAGAGTCCTCTTACAGTCGGTGCTTTGAGCATTCCCTCTGAGACCAGTATTAGTTTCCGATACACCACTGCAGGTACAAAGTATTCCTTGTACATTCACATTGACGATGAAACACAGAAATCGCATCGGAATTAAATACAAAAGGCACAATGCCGCCTTAAGTACAAGAATAGAGACTCTTCTTACAGTCGGTGCTTTGAGCATTCCCTGTGAGACCAGTATTAGTTTCCGATACACCACTCCAGGTTCAATGTATTCCTTGGACCTACTCAATGACGATGAAACACTGAAATTACATCGGAATTAAATACAAAAGTAACAATGCCGCCTTATCTACAAGATGAGTCAGACTTCTTAGATTCTGTGCTTTGATCCCATCCTGTGAGACCAGTATTAGTTTCCGATACACCACTGCCGGTTCAATGTATTCCTTGGACCTTCGCATTCACGATGAAACACAGAAATCGCATCGGGACTAAATACAAAATGCACAATGCCGCAATAAGTACAAGAATAGAGACTCTTCTTACAGTCGCTGCTTTGAGCATTCCATGTGAGACCAGTATTAGTTTCCGATACACCACTGCAGGTTCAATGAATACCTTAGACATACACATTGACGATGAAACACTGAAATTACATCGGAATTAAATACAAAAGGCACAATGCCGCCATAAGTGCAAGAATAGAGACTCTTCTTACAGTCGGTGCTTTGAGCTTTCCCTGTGAGACAAGTATTAGTTTCCGGTACACCACTCCAGGTTCAATGAATTCCTTGGACATACTCATTGACGATGAAACACTGAAATTACATCGGAATTAAATACAAACGGAACAATGCCGCCTTAACGGCAAGATGAGTAAGACTTCTTAGAGTCTGTGCTTTGATCCCTTCCTGTGAGACCAGTATTAGTTTCCGATACACCACTGCAGGTTCAATGTATTCCTTGGACCTTCGCATTGACGATGAAACACAGAAATCGAATCGGTACCAAATACAAAACGCACAATGCCGCAATAAGTACAAGATTAGAGACTCTTCTTGCATTCGGTGCTTTGAGCATTCCCTGTGAGACCAGTATTAGTTACCGATACACCACTCCAGGTTCAATGTATTCCTTAGACATACACATTGACGATGAAACACTGAAATTACATTGGAATTAAATACAAAAGGCACAATGCCACCGTCAGTGCAAGAATAGAGTATCCTCTTACAGTCGGTGCTTTGAGCATTCCCTGTGAGACCAGTATTAGTTTCCGATACACCACTGCAGGTACGATGTATTCCTTGTACCTTCACATTGACGATGAAACACAGAAATCGCATCGGAATTAAATGCAAAAGACACAATGCCGCCTTAAGTACAAGGATAGAGACCCTTCTTACAGTCGGTGCTTTGAGCATTCCCTGTGAGACCAGTAATAGTTTCCGATACACCACTGCAGGTTCAGTGTATTCCTTGGACATACATATTGACGATGAAACACAGAAATCGCATCGGAATTAAATACAAACGGCACAATTCCGCCTTACGTACAAGAATAGGGACTCTTCTTACAGTCGGTGCTTTGAGCATTCCCTGTGAGACCCGTATTAGTTTCTGATACACCACTGCAGGTTCAATGTATTTCTTAGACATACACATTGACAATGAAACACTGAAATTACATCGGAATTAAATACAAAAGTTACAATGCCGCCATAAGTGCAAGAACATAGACTCTTCTTACAGTCGGTGATTTGAGCATTCCCTGCGAGACCAGTACAAGTTTCCGATACACAACTGCAGGGACAATGTATTTCTTGGACCTTCACATTGACGATGGAACACAGATATGGCATCGGAATTAAATACAAAAGACACAATGCCGCCTTAAGTACAAGAAAAGAGACTCTTCTTACAGTCGGTGCTTTGAGCATTCCCTGTGAGACCAGTATTAGCTTCCGATACACCACTGCAGATTCCATGTATTCCTAGGACATACACATTGACGATGAAACACTGAAATTACATCGGAATTAAATACAAAAGGCACAATGCCGCCTTAAGTGCAAGAAGAATGAGACTTCTTAGAGTCTGTGCTTTGATCATTCCTGTGAGACCAGTAATTGTTTCCGATACACCACTGCAGGTGCAATGTATTCCTTGGACCTTCACATTGACGATGAAACACAGAAATCACATTGGAATTAAATACAAAAGGCACAATGCCGCCTTAAGTACAAGAATAGAGACTCTTCTTACAGTCGGTGCTTTGAGCTTTCCCTGTGAGACTAGTATTAGTTTCCGACACACCACAGCAGGTTCAATGTATTGCTTGGACATACACATTGACAATGAAACACAGAAATCGCATCGGAGTTAAATACAAAAGGCGAAATGCCGCCTTACGTACAAGAATTGAGACTCTTCTTACAGTCGGTGCTTTGAGCATTCCCTGTGAGACCAGTATTAGTTTCTGATACACAACTCCAGGTTCAATGTATTGCTTGGACATACTCATTGACGATGAAACTCTGAAATTACATCGGAATTAAATACAAAAGGAACAATGCCGCCTTAACGGCAAGATGAGTGAGACTTCTTAGAGTCTGTGCTTTGATCCTTTCCTGTGAGACCAGTATTAGTTTCCGATACACCACTGCAGGTTCAATGTATTCCTTGGACCTTCGCATTGACGATGAAACAAAGAAATCGAATCGGAACTAAATACAAAGGCACAATACCGCAATAAATACAAGAATAGAGACTCTTTTTACAGTCGGTGCTTTGAGCATTCCCTGTGAGACCAGTATTAGTTTCCGTTGCACCACTGCAGGTTCAATGTATTCCTTAGACTTACACATTGACGATGAAACACTGAAATTACATCGGAATTAAATACAAAGGCGCAAAGCCGCCTTAAGTACAAGAAAAGTGAGACTTCTTTGAGTCTGTGCTTTGATCCTTTCCTGTGAGACCAGTATTAGTTTTCGATACACCACTGCAGGTTCAATGTATTCCTTCGACCTTCACATTGACTATCAAACACAGAAATCGCATCGGAATTAAATACAAAAGGCACAATGCCGAATTAAGTACAAGAATAGAGACTCATCTTACAGTCGGTGATTTGAGCATTCCCTGTGTGACCAGTATTAGTTTCCGATAAACCACTGCAGGTTCAATATATTTCTTGGACCTTCACATTGACGATGAAATACAGATATCGCATCGGAATTAAATACAAAAGGCACAATGCCGCCTTAAGTACAAGAATAGAGACTCTTCTTTCATTCGGTGCTTTGAGCATTCCCTGTGAGACCAGTATTAGTTTCCGATACACCACTGCAGGTTCAATGTATTCCTTCGACATAGACATTGAAGACGAAACACCGAAATTATATCGGAATTAAATACAAAAGGCACAATGCCGCCTTAAGTGCAAGATGAGTGAGACTTCTTAGAGTCTGTGCTTTGATCCATTCCTGTTAGACCAGTATTAGTTTCCGGTACACCACTGCAGGTTCAATGTATTCCTTGGACCTTCACATTGACGATGAAACACAGAAGTCACATCGGAGATAAATACAAAAGGCACAATGCCGCCTTAAGTACAAGAATAGAGACTCTTCTTACAGTCGGTGCTTTGAGCATTCCCTGTGAGACCAGTATTAGTTTCCGATGCACCACTGCAGGTTTAGTGTATTCCTTAAACATACACATTGACGATGAAACACTGAAATTACATCGGAAGTAAATACAAAAGGCACAATGCCGCCATAAGTGCATGAATTGACACTCTTCTTACAGTCGGTGCTTTGAGCATTCCCTGTGAGACCAGTATTGGTTTCCGATACACCACTGCAGGTACAATGTATTCCTTGTACCTTCACATTGACGATGAAACACAGAAATCGCATCGGAATTAAATACAAAAGGCACAATGCCGCCTTAAGTACAAGAATAGAGACTCTTCTTACAGTCGGTGCTTTGAGCATTCCCTGTGTGACCAGTATTAGTTTCCGATACACCACACCAGGTTCAATGTATTCCTTGTACCTTCACATTGACGATGAAACACAGAAATCGCATCGGAATTAAATACAAAAGGCACAATGCCGCCTTAAGTACAAGAATAGAGATTCTTCTTACAGTCGGTGCTTTGAGCATTCCCTGTGTGACCAGTATTAGTTTCCGATACACCACACCAGGTTCAATGTATTCCTTGGACATATTCAATGACGATGAAACACTGAAATTACATCGAATTAAATGCAAAAGGAACAATGCCGCCTTAACTGCAAGATGAGTGAGACTTCTTATAGTCTGTGCTTTGATACTTTCCTGTGAGACCAGTATTAGTTTCCGATACAACACTGCAGGTTCAATGTATTCCTTGGACCTTCGCATTGACAATGAAACACAGAAATCGCATCGGAACTAAATACAAAATGCACAATGCCGCAATAAGTACAAGAATAGAGACTCTTCTTACAGTCGGTGCTTTGAGCATTCCCCGTGAGTCCAGTATTAGCTTGCGATACACCACTGCAGGTTCAATGTATTCCTTGCACGTACACATTGACGATGAAAAACTGAAATTACATCGGAATTAAATACAAAACGCACAAAGCCGCCTTAAGTACAAGAAAAGTGAGACTTCTTTGAATGTGTGCTTTGATCCTTTCCTGTGAGACCAGTATCAGCTTCCATACGCCACTGCAGGTTCAATGTATTCCCTGGACATACACATTGACGATGAAACACAGAAATCGCATCGGAATGAAATACAAATGGCACAATGCCGCCTTAAATACAAGAATAGAGACTCTTCTTGCAGTCTGTGTTTGAGAATTCCCTGTGAGACCAGTATTAGTTTCCGTAACACCACAGCAGGTGCAGTGTATTCCTTGGACCTTCACATTGACGATGAAACACAGAAACCCATCGGAATTAAATACAAAAGGCACAATGCCGCCTTCAGTGCAAGAATAAAGTCTCTTCTTACAGTCGGTGCTTTGAGCATTCCCTGTGAGACCAGTATTAGTTTCCGATACACCACTGCAGGTTATGTGTATTCCTTAGACATACACATTGACGATGAAACACTGAAATTACATCGGAATTAAATACAAAAGGCACAATGCCGCCATAAGTGCATGAATAGACACTCTTCTTACAGTCGGTGATTTGAGCATTCCCTGTGAGACCAGTATTAGTTTCCGATACGCCACTGCAGGTACAATGTATTCCTTGGACCTTCAAATTGACGATGAAACACAGAAATCGCATCGGAATTAAATACAAAATGCACAATGCCGCCTTAAGTACAAGAATAGAGACTCTTCGTACAGTCGGTGCTTTGAGCATTCCCTTTGAGACCAGTATTGGTTTCCGATACACCACTGCATGTCCAATGTATTCCTTGGACATACACATTAACAATGAAACACAGAAATCGCATCGGAATTAAACACAAAAGGCACAATACCGCCATAAGTGCCAGAATAGAGACCCTTCTTACAGTCGGTGCTTTGAGCATTCCCTGTGAGACCAGTATTGGTTTCCGATACACCACAGCATGTTCAATGTATTCCTTGGACCTTCGCATTGCCGATGAAACACTGAAATTACATTGGAATTAAATACAAAAGGCACAATTCCACCATAAGTGCAAGAATAGAGACTCCTCTTACAGTCGATGCTTTGAGCATTCCCTGTGAGACCAGTATTAGTTTCCGATACACCACTGCAGGTACAATGTATTCCTTGTACCTTCACATTGACGATCAAACACAGATATCGCACCGGAATTAAATGCAAAAGGCACAATGCCGCCTTAAGTACAAGAATAGATACTCTTCTTACAGTCGGTGCTTTGAGCATTCCCTGTGAGACCAGTATTAGTTTCCGATACACCACTGCAGGTTCAGTAAATTCCTTGGACATACACATTGACGATGAAACCCAGGAATCGCATCGGAAGTAGATACAAAAGGCACAATGCCGCCTTACGTACAAGAATAGAGACTCTTCTTACAGTCGGTGCTTTGAGCACTCCCTGTGAGACCAGTATTAGTTTCTGATACACCATTGCAGGTTCAATGTATTCCTTAGACATACACATTGACAATGAAACACAGAAATTACATCGGAATTAAATACAAAAGTCACAATGCCGCCATAAGTGCACGAACATAGACTCTTCTTACAGTCGGTGCTTTGAGCATTCCCTGCCAGACCAGTACTAGTTTCCGATACACAACTGCAGGTACAATGTATTACTTGGACCTTCACATTGACGATGGAACACAGAATTGGCATCGGAATTAAATACAAATGGCACAATGCCGCCTTAAGTACAAGAATAGAGAGTCTTCTTACAGTCGGTACTTTGAGTATTCGCTGTGAGACCAGTATTAGTTTCCCATACACCACTGCAGGGTCTATGTATTCCTTGGACCATCACATTGACGATGAAACACAGAAATCGCATCGGAATTAAATACAAAAGGCACAATGCCGGTTTAAGTACAAGAATAGAGTCTCTTCTTACAGTCGGTGCTTTGAGCATTCACTGTGAGACCAGTATTAGTTTCCGATAAACCACTGCAGGTTCAATGTATTCCTTGGACGTACGCATTGACGATGAAACACAGAAATCGCATCGGAATTGAATACAAAAGGCACAATGCCGCCTTACGTACAAGAATAGAGACTCTTCTTACAGTCGGTGCTTTGAGCATTCCCTGTGAGACCAGTATTAGTTTCCGATACACCACTGCGGAATCCATGTATTCCTAGCACATACACATTGACAATGAAACACTGAAATTACATCGGAATTAAATGCAAAATGCACAATGCCGCCTTAAGAGCAAGAAGAATGAGACTTCTTAGAGTCTGTGCTTTGATCTTTCCTGTGAGACCAGTAATTGTTTCCGATACACCACTGCAGGTGCAATGTATTCCTTGAACCTTCACATTGACGATGAAACACAGAAATCGCATTGGAATTAGATACAAAAGGCACAATGGCGCCTTAAGTACAAGAATGGAGACTCTTCTCACAGTCGGTGCTTTGAGCTTTCCCTGTGAGACCAGTATTAGTTTCCGATACACCACTCCATGTTCAATGTATTCCATGAACATACACATTGACGATGAAACACAGATATTGCATCGGAATTTAATAAAAAAGGCACAATGCCGAATTTAGTACAAGAATAGAGACTCTTCTTACAGTCGGTGCTTTGAGCGTTCCCTGTGAGACCAGTATTAGTTTCCGATAAACCACTGCAGGTTCAATGTATTCCTTGGAAATACGTATTGACGATGAAACACAGAAATCGCATCGGAATTGAATACAAAAGGCACAATGCCGCCTTACGTACAAGAATAGAGACTCTTCTTACAGTCGGTGCTTTGAGCATTCCCTGTGAGACCAGTATTAGTTTCCGATACACCACTGCAGGTTCAATGTATTCCTTAGACATATACATTGACGATGGATCACTGAAATTACATAGGAATTAAATACAAAAGGCACAATGCCGCCATAAGTGCATGAATAGAGACTCTTCTTACAGTCGGTGATTTGAGCATTCCCTGTGAGACCAGTATTAGTTTCCGATACAAAACTGCAGATTCCATGTATTCCTAGCACATACACATTGACGATGAAACACTGAAATGACATCGGAATTAAATACAAAAGGCACAATGCCGCCTTAAGTGCGAGAAGAATGAGACTTCTTAGAGTCTGTGCTTTGATCTTTCCTGTGAGACTAGTAATTGTTTCCAATACACCACTGCAGGTGCTATGTATTCCTTGGACCTTCACATTGACGATGAAACACAGAAATCGCATTGGAATTAAATACAAAAAGCACAATGCCGCCTTAAGTATAAGAATAGAGACTCTTCTTACAGTCGGTGCTTTGAGCTTTCCCTGTGAGACCAGTATTAGTTTCCGATACACCACTGCAGGTTCAATGTATTCCATGGACAGACACGTTGACGATGAAACACAGATATTGCATCGGAGTTTAATAAAAAAGGCACAATGCCGATTTTAGTACAATAATAGAGACTCTTCTTACAGTCGGTGCTTTGAGCATTCACTGTGAGACCAGTATTAGTTTCTGATACACCACTGCAGGTTCAATGTATTCCTTGGACCTTCACATTCACGGTGAAACACAGATTTCGCATCGGAATTAAATACTAAAGGTATAATGCCGCCTTCAGTACAAGAATAGAGACTCTTCTTACAGTCGGTGCTTTGAGCATTTCCTGTGAGACCAGTATTAGTTTCCGATACACCACTGCAGGTTCAATGTATTGCTTGGACATACACATTGACGATGAATCACAGAAATTGCATCGGAATTAAATACAAAAGGCGCAATGCCGCCTTACGTACAAGAATAGAGACTCTTCTTACAGTCGGTGCTTTGAGCATTCCCTGTGAGACCAGTATTAGTTTCCGATACACCACTCCAGGTTCAATGTATTCCTTGGACATACTCATTGACGATGAAACACTGAAATTACATTGGAATTAAATACAAAAGGAACAATGCCGCCTTAACGGCTAGATGAGTGAGACTTCTTAGAGTCTGTGCTTTGATCCTTTCCTGTGAGACCAGTATTAGTTTCCGATACACCACAGCAGGTTCAATGTATTTCTTGGACCTTCGCATTGACGATGAAACACAGAAATCGAATCGGAACTAAATATAAAAGGCACAATGCCGCAATAAGTACAAGAATAGAGGCTCTTCTTAGAGTCGGTGCTTTGAGCATTCCCTGTGTGACCAGTATTAGTTTCCGATACACAACTGCAGGTTCAATGTATTCCTTAGACATACACATTGACGATGAAACAAGGAAATTACATCGGAATTAAATACAAATGGCACAATGCCGCCATAAGTGCAAGAATAGAGTCTCCTCTTACAGTCGGTGCTTCGAGCATTCCCTGTGAGACCAGTATTAGTTTCCGATACACCACTGCAGGTACAATGTATTCCTTGTACCTTCACATTGACGATGAAACACAGAAATAGCATCGGAATTAAATACAAAAGGCACAATGCCGCCTTAAGTACAAGAATAGATACTCTTCTTACAGTCGGTGCTTTGAGTATTCCCTGTGAGACCAGTATTAGTTTCTGATACACCACTGCAGGTTCAATGTATTCCTTCGAGATACACATTGACGATGAAACACAGAAATCGCATCGGAATTAAATACAAAAGGCACAATGCCGCCTTACGTACAAGAATAGAGACTCTTCTTACAGTCGGTGCTTTGAGCATTCCCTGTGAGACCAGTATTAGTTTCCGATACACCACTCCAGGTTCAATGTATTCCTTGGACATACTCAATGATGATGAAACACTGAAATTGCATCGGAATTAAATACAAAAGGAACAATGCCGCCTTAACTGCAAGATGAGTGACACTTCTTAGAGTCTGTGCTTTGATCCTTTCCTGTGAGACCAGTATTAGTTTCCAATACACCACTGCAGGTTCCATGTTTTCCTTGGACCTTCGCATTGACGATGAAACACAGAAATCGCATCGGAACTAAATACAAAATGCACAATGCCGCCTTACGTACAAGAATAGGGACTCTTCTTACAGTCGGTGCTTTGAGCATTCCCTGTGAGACGAGTATTAGTTTCCGATACACCACTGCAGGTTCAATGAATTCCTTAGACATACATATTGACGATGAAACACTGAAATTACATCGGAATTAAATACAAATGGCACAATGCCGCCATAAGTGCAAGAAAAGAGACTCTTCTTTCAGTTGGTGCTTTGAGCTTTCCCTGTGAGACCAGTGTTAGTTTCCGGTACACCACTCCAGGTTCAATGTATTTCTTGGACATACTCATTGCCGATGAAACACTGAAATTACATCGGAATTAAATACAAAGGGAACAATGCCGCCTTAACGGCAAGATGAGTAAGACTTCTTAGAGTCTGTGCTTTGATCCTTTCCTGTGAGACCAGTATTAGTTCCCGATACACCACTGCAGGTTCAATGTATTCCTTGGACCTACGCATTGACGATGGAACACAGAAATCGAATCGGAGCTAAATACAAAGGTCACAATGCCGCAGTAAGTACGAGAATAGAGACTTTTCTTACAGTCGGTGCTTTGAGCATTCCCTGTGAGACCAATATTAGTTTCCGATACACGACTGCAGCTTCAATGTATTCCTTAGACATACACATTGACGATGAAACACAGAAATCGCATCAGAATTAAACACAAAAGGCACAATACCGCCATAAGTGCCAGAATAGAGACCCTTCTTACAGTCGGTGCTTTGAGCATTCCCTGTGAGACCAGTACTAGTTTCCGATACACCACTGCAGGTTCAATGTATTGCTTGGACATACACATTGACAATGAAACACCACAATCGCATCGGAATTAAATACAAAAGGCACAATGCCGCCTTACGTACAAGAATAGAGACTCTTCTTACAGTCGGTGCCTTGAGCATTCCCTGTGAGACCAGTATTAGTTTCCGATACACCACTCCAGGTTCATTGTATTCCTTGGACATACCCATTGACGATGAAACACTGAAATTTCATCGGAATTTAATACAAAAGGAACAATGCCGCCTTAACGGCAAGATGTGTGAGACTTCTTAGAGTCTGTGCTTTGATCCTTTCCTGTGAGACCAGTATTAGTTTCCGATACACCACTCCAGGTTCAATGTATTCCTTGGACATACACATTGCCGATGAAACACTGAAATTACATCGGAATTAAATACAAATGGCACAATGCCGCCATAAGTGCAAGAATAGAAACTCCTCTTACAGTCGGTGCTTTGAGCATTCCCTATGAGACCAGTGTTAGTTTCCGATACACCACTGCAGGTACAATGTATTCCTTGTACCTTCACATTGACGATGAAACACAGAAATCGCATCGGAATTAAATACAAAAGGCACAATGCCGCCTTAAGTACAAGAATAGAGACTCTTCTTACAGTCGGTGCTTTGAGCATTCCCTGTGAGACCAGTATTAGTTTCTGATTCACCACTGCAATTTCAATGTATTCCTTGTAGATACACATTGACGATGAAACACAGAAATCGCATCGGAATTAAATTCAAACGGCACAATGCCGCCTTACGTACAAGAATAGAGTCTATTCTTACAGTCGGTGCTTTGAGCATTCCCTGTGAGACCAGTATTAGTTTCCGATACAACACTGCAGGTTCAATGAATTCCTTAGGCATACTTATTGACGATGAAACACTGAAATTACATCGGAATTAAATACAAAAGGCACAATGCCGCCATAAGTGCAAGAATAGAGACTCTTCTTTCAGTCGGTGCTTTGAGCTTTCCCTGTGAGACCAGTGTTAGTTTCCGGTACACCACTCCAGGTTCAATGTATTCCTTGGACGCACTCATTGACGATGAAACACTGAAATTACATCGGAATTAAATAAAAAAGGAACAATGCCGCCTTAACGGCAAGATGAGTAAGACTTCTTAGAGTCTGTGCTTTGATCCTTTCACGTGAGACCAGTATTAGTTTCCGATACACCATTGCAGGTTCAATGTATTCCTTGGACCTACGCAGTGACGATGAAACACAGAAATCGAATCGGAACTAAATACAAAAGGCACAATGCCGCAATAAGTACAAGAATAGAGACTCTTGTTACAGTCGGTGCTTTGAGCATTCCCTGTGAGACCAATATTAGTTTCCGATACACCACTGCAGCTTCAATGTATTCCTTAGACATACACATTGACGATGAAACACAGAAATCGCATCGGAATTAAACAGAAAAGGCACAATACATCCATAAGTGCCAGAATAGAGACCCTTCTTACAGTCGGTGCTTTGAGCATTCCCTGTGAGACCAGTATTAGTTTCCGATACACCACAGCAAGTACAATGTATTTCTTGGAACTTCCCATTGACGATGAAACACAGAAATCGCATCGGAATTAAATACAAAAGGCACAATGCCGCCTTAAGTACAAGAATAGAGACTCTTCCTATAGTCGATGCTTTGAGCATTCCCTGTGAGACCAGTATTAGTTTCCGATACACCACTGCAGGTTCAATGTAATCCTTGGACCTTCGCATTGACGAAGAAACACAGATATCGCAGTGGAACTAAATACAAAAGGCACAATGCCGCAATAAGTACAAGAATAGAGACTCTTCTTACAGTCGGTGCTTTGAGCATTCCCTGTGAGACCAGTATTAGTTTCCGATACACCACTGCAGGTTCAATGTATTGCTTAGACATACACATTGACGATGAAACACTGAAATTACATTGGAATTAAATACAAAAGGCACAATGCCACAATAAGTGCAAGAATAGAGACTCCTCTTACAGTCGGTGCTTTGAGCATTCCCTGTGAGACCAGTATTAGTTTGCGATACACCACTGCAGGTACAATGTATTCCTTGTACCTTCACATTGACGATGAAACACAGAAATCGCATCGGAATTAAATGCAAAAGGCACAATGCCGCCTTAAGTACAAGGATAGAGACTCTTCTTACAGTCGTTGCTTTGAGCATTCCCTGTGAGACCAGTATTAGTTTCCGATACACCACTGCAGGTTCAGTGAATTCCTTGGACATACACATTGACGATAAAACACAGAAATCTCATCGGAATTAAATACAAAAGTAGAATGCCGCCTTACGTACAAGAATAGAGAGTCTGCTTACAGTCGGTACTTTGAGCAGCCCCTGTGAGATCAGTATTAGTTTCCCATACACCCCTGCAGGGTCTATGTATTCCTAGGATATACACATTGACGATTAAACACTGAAATTACATCGGAATTAAATACAAAAGGCACAATGCCGCCTTAAGTGCAAGAAGAACTAGACTTCTTAGAGTCTGTGCTTTGATCTTTCCTGTGAGACCAGTAATTGTTTCCGATACACCACTGCAGGTTCAATGTATTCCTTGGACATACTCATTGACGATGAAACACCGAAATTACATCGGAATTAAATACAAAAGGAACAATGCCGCCTTAACGGCAAGATGAGTGAGACTTCTTGGAGTCTGTGCTTTCATCCTTTCCTGTGAGACCAGTATTAGTTTCCGATACACCACTGCAGGTTCAATGTATTTCTTGGACCTTCGCATTGGCGATGAAACACAGAAACCGAATCGGAACTAAATACAAAAGGCACAATGCCGCAATAAGTACAAGAATAGAGACTCTTCTTACAGTCAGTGCATTGAGCATTCCCTGTGAGACCAGTATTAGTTTTCGATACACCACTGCAGGTTCAATGTGTTCCTTAGACATACACATTGACGATGAAACACTGAAATTACATCGGAATTAAATACAAATGGCACAATGCCGCCATAAGTGCAAGAATAGAGACTCCTCTTACAGTCGGTGCTTTGAGCATTCCCTGTAAGACCAGTATTAGTTTCCGATACACCACTGCAGGTACAATGTATTCCTTGTACCTTCACATTGACGATGAAACACAGAAATCGCATCGGAATTCAATACAAAAGGCACAATGCCGCCTTAAGTACAAGAATAGAGACTCTTCTTACAGTCGGTGCTTTGAGCATTCCCTGTGAGACCAGTATTAGTTTCTGATACACCACTGCAGGTTCAATGTATTCCTTGGACATACACATTGACGATGAAATACAGAAATCGCATCGGAATTAAATACAAATGGCACAATGCCGCATTACGTACAAGAATAGAGACGCTTCTTACAGTCGGTGCTTTGAGCAATACCTGTGAGACCAGTATTAGTTTCCGATACACCACTGCAGGTTCAATGAATTCCTTAGACATACATATTGACGATGAAACACTGAAATTACATTGGATTTAAATACTAAAGGCACAATGCCGCCATATGTGCAAGAGTAGAGACTCTTCTTTCAGTCGGTGCTTTGAGCTTTCCCTGTGAGACCAGTGTTAGTTTCCGGTACACCACTCCAGGTTCAATGTATTCCTTGGACATACTCATTGACGATGAAACACTGAAATTACATCGGAATTAAATACAAAAGGAACAATGCCGCCTTAACGGCAAGATGAGCAAGACTTCTTAGAGTCTGTGCTTTGATCCTTTCCTGTGAGACCAGTATTAGTTTCCGATACACCACTGCAGGTTCAATGTATTCCTTGGACCTACGCATTGACGATGAAACACAGAAATCGAATCGGAACTAAATACAAAAGGCACAATGCCGCAATAAGTACAAGAAGAGAGACTCTTCTTACAGTCGCTGCTTTGAGCATTCCCTGTGAGACCAATATTAGTTTCCGATACACCACTGCAGCTTCAATGTATTCCTTAGACATACAAATTGACGATGAAACACAGAAATCGCATCGGAATTAAACACAAAAGGCACAATACCGCCATAAGTGCCAGAATAGAGACCCTTCATACAGTCGGTGCTTTGAGCATCCCCTGTGAGACCAGTATTAGTTTCCGATACACCACAGCAGGTACAATGTATTTCTTGGAACTTCCCATTGACGATGAAACACAGAAATCGCATCGGAATTAAATACAAAAGGCACAATGCCGCCTTAAGTACAAGAATTGAGACTCTTCCTACAGTCGATGCTTTGAGCATTCCCTGTGTGACCAGTATTAGTTTCCGATACCCCACTGCAGGTTCAATGTATTCCTTAGTCATGCGCATGACGATGAAACACTGAAATTACATTGGAATTAAATACAAAAGGCACAATGCCACCATAAGTGCAAGAATAGATACTCCTCTTACAGTCGGTGCTTTGAGCATTCCCTGTGAGACCAGTATTAGTTTCCGAACCACCATTGCAAGTACAATGTGTTCCTTGTACCTTCACATTGACGATGAAACACAGATATTACATCGGAATTTAATAGGAAAGGCACAATGCCGATTTTAGTACAAGAATAGAAACTCTTCTTACAGTCGGTGCTTTGAGCATTCACTGTGAGACCAGTATTAGTTTCTGATACACCACAGCAGGTTCAATGTATTCCTTGGACCTTCACATTCACGATGAAACACAGAATTCGCATCGGAATTAAATACTAAAGGCATAATGCCGCCTTCAGTACAAGAATAGAGACTCCTCTTACAGTCGGTGCCTAGAGCATTTCCTGTGAGACCAGTATTAGTTTCCGATACACCACTGCAGGTTCAATGTATTGCTTGGACATACACATTAACGATGAAACACAGAAATCGCATCGGAATTAAATAGAAAAGGCACAATGCCGCCTTACGTACAAGAATTGAGACACTTCTTACAGTCGGTGCTTTGAGCATTCCCTGTGAGACCGGTATTAGTTTCCGATACACCACTCCAGGTTCAATGTATTCCTTGGACATACTCATTGACGATGAAACACTGACGTTACATCGGAATTAAATACAAAAGGAACAATGCCGCCTTAACGGCAAGATGAGTGAGACTTCTTAGAGTCTGCTTTGATTCTTTCCTGTGAGACCAGTATTAGTTTCCGATACACCACTGCAGGTTCAATGTATTCCTTGGACCTTCGCATTGACGATGAAACGCAGAAATCGAATCGGAACTAAATACAAAAGGCACAATGCCGCAATAAGTACAAGAATTGAGACTCTTCTTACAGTCGGTGCTTTGAGCATTCCCTGTGTGACCAGTATTAGTTTCCGATACACCACTGCAGGTTCAATGTATTCCTTAGACATACACACTGACGATGAAACACTGGAACTACATCGTAATTAAATACACAAGGCACAATGCCGCCATAAGTGCAAGAATAGAGACTCTTCTTACAGTCGGTACTTTGAGCTTTCCCTGTGAGACCAGTATTAGTTTCCGATACACCACTGCAGGTTCAATGTATTCCTTGGAAATACACATTGACGATGAAACACAGAAATGGCATCGGAATTAAATACAAAAGGCACAATGCCGCCTTTCGTACAAGAATAGAGACTCTTCTTACAGTCATTGCTTTGAGCATTCCCTGTGAGACCAGTATTAGTTTCCGATACACCACTCCAGGTTCAATGTATTCCTTGGACATACTCATTGACGATAAAACACTGAAATTACATCGGAATTAAATACAAAAGGAACAATGCCGCCTTAACTGCAAGATGAGTGAGACTTCTTAGAGTCTGTGCTTTGATCCTTTCCTGTGAGGCCAGTATTAGTTTCCGATACACCACTGCAGGTTCAATGTATTTCTTGGACCTTCGCATTGACGATGAAACACAGAATTCGAATCGGAATTAAATACAAAAAGCACAATGCCCCCTTAAGTACAAGAATAGAGACTCTTCTTACAGTCGGTGCTTTGAGCATTCCCTGTGAGACCAGTATTAGTTTCCGATACACCACTGCAGGTTCAATGTATTCCTTGGACATACACATTGACAAAGAAACACAGAAATCTCATGGGAATAAACAGAAAAGGCACAATGCCGCCTTAAGTACAAGAATGGAGACTCTTCTTACTGTCGGTGCTTTGAGCATTCTCTTTGAGACCAGTATTGGTTTCCGAAACACCACTTCAGGTTCAATGTATTCCTAGGACATACACATTGACGATGAAATACTGAAATTACATCGGTATTAAATACAAAAGGAACAATACCGCCTTAAGTGCAAGAAGAATGGGACTTCTTAGAGTCTGTGATTTGAACCTTTCCTGTGACACCAGTATTAGTTTCCGATACACCACTGCTGGTGCAACGTATTCCTTGGACCTTCACATTGACGATGAAACACAGAAATCGCATTGGAATCAAATACAAAAGGCACAATGCCGCAATAAGTACAAGAATAGAGACTCTTCTTACAGTCGGTGCTTTGAGCATTCCCTTCGATACCAGTATTAGTTTCCGATACACCACTCCAGGTTTAATGTATTCCTTGGACATACTCATTGACGATGAAAAAATGAAATTACATCGGAATTAAATACAAAGGAACAATGCCGCCTTAACGGCAAGATGAGTGAGACTTCTTAGAGTCTTTGCTTTGATCCTTTCACGTGAGACCAGTATTAGTTTCCGATACACCACTGTAGGTTCAATGTATTCCTTGGACCTTCGCATTGACGATTAAATACAGAATTCGAATCGGAACTAAACTCAAAAGGCACAATGCCGCAATAAGTACAAGAATAGAGACTCTTCTTACAGTCGGTGCTTTGAGCATTCCCTGTGTGACCAGTATTAGTTTCCGATACACCACTGCAGGTTCAATGTATTCCTTAGACATACACATTGACGATGAAACACTGAAATTACATCGGAATTAAATACAAATGGCACAATGCCGCCATAAGTGCAAGAATAGAGACTCCTCTTACAGTCGGTGCTTTGGGCATTCCCTGTGAGACCAGTATTAGTTTCCGATACACCACTGCAGGTTCAATGTATTCCTTGGACCTTCGCATTGGCGATGAAACACAGAAATCGAATGGGAACTAAATACAAAGGGCACAATTCCGCAATAAGTACAAGAATTGAGACTCTTCCTACTGTCGATGCTTTGAGCATTCCCTTTGAGACCAGTATTAGTTTCCGATACACCACTGCAGG
Source organism: Schistocerca americana (assembly GCF_021461395.2). Taxonomy (NCBI): domain Eukaryota; kingdom Metazoa; phylum Arthropoda; class Insecta; order Orthoptera; family Acrididae; genus Schistocerca; species Schistocerca americana. The sequence continues at coordinate 24,730,396 of NC_060125.1, read as the reverse complement.
TTCAATGTATACCTTGGACCTTCGAATTGACGAAGAAACACAGAAATCGCAGTGGAACTAAATACAAATGGCACAATGCCGCAATAAGTACAAGAATAGAGACTCTTCTTACAGTCGGTGCTTTGAGCATTCCCTGTGAGACCAGTATTAGTTTCCGATACACCACTGCAGGTTCAGTGTATTCCCTGGACAAACACATTGACGATGAAACACAGAAATCGCATCGGAATTAAATACAAAATGCACAATGCCGCCTTACGTACAAGAATAGAGACTCTTCTTACAGTCGGTGCTTTGAGCATTCCCAGTAAGACCAGTATTAGTTTCTGATACACCACGGCAGGTTCAATGTATTCCTTAGACATACACATTGACAATGAAACACTGAAATTACATCGGAATTAAATACAAAAGTCACAATGCCGCCATAAGTGCAAGAACATAGACTCTTCTTACAGTCGGTACTTTGAGCATTCCCTGCGAGATTAGTACTAGTTTCCGATACACAACTGCAGGTACAATGTATTCCTTGGACCTTCACGTTGACGATGGAACACAGAAATGGCATCGGAATTAAATACAAATGCCACAATGCCGCCTTAAGTACAAGAATAGAGAGTCTTCTTACAGTCGGTATTTTGAGCATTCCCTGTGAGACCAGTATTAGTTTCCCATACACCACTGCAGGGTCTATGTATTCCTTGGACCTACACATTGACGATGGAACACAGAAATCGCATCTGAATTAAATAAAAAAGGCGCAATGCCGCCTTAAGTGCAAGAAGAATGAGACTTCTTAGAGTCTGTGCTTTGATCTTTCCTGTGAGACCAGTAATTGTTTCCGATACACCACTGCAGGTGCAATGTATTCCTTGGACATACACATTGACGATGAAACACAGATATTGCATCGGAATTTAATAAAAAAGGCACATTGCCGATTTTAGTACAAGAATAGAGACTCTTCTTATAGTCGGTGCTTTCAGCATTCACTGTGAGACCAGTATTAGATTCTGATACACCACTGCTGGTTTAATGTATTCCTTGGACCTTCACATTCACGATGAAACACAGAATTCGGATCGGAATTAAATACTAAAGGCATAATGCCGCCTTCAGTACAAGAATAGAGACTCTTCTTACAGTCGGTGCTTTGAGCATTTCCTGTGAGACCAGTATTAGTTTCCGATACACCACTGCAGGTTCAATGTATTGCTTGGACATACACATTGACGATGAAACACCGAAATCGCATCAAAATTAAGTACAAAAGGCACAATTCCGCCTTACGTTCAAGAATAGAGACTCTTCTTACAGTCGGTGCTTTGAGCATTCCCTGTGAGACCAGTATTAGTTTCCGATACACCACTCCAGGTTCAATGTATTCCTTGGACGTACTCAATGACGATGAAACACTGAAATAACATCGGAATTAAATACAAAAGGAACAATGCCGCCTTAACGGCAAGATGAGTGAGACTTCTTAGAGTCTGCTTTGATTCTTTCCTGTGAGACCAGTATTAGTTTCCGATACACCACTGCAGGTTCAATGTATTCCTTGGACCTTCGCATTGACGATGAAACGCAGAAATCGAATCGGAACTAAATACAAAAGGCACAATGCCGCAATAAGTACAAGAATTGAGACTCTTCTTACAGTCGGTGCTTTGAGCATTCCCTGTGTGACCAGTATTAGTTTCCGATACACCACTGCAGGTTCAATGTATTCCTTAGACATACACACTGACGATGAAACACTGGAACTACATCGTAATTAAATACACAAGGCACAATGCCGCCATAAGTGCAAGAATAGAGACTCTTCTTACAGTCGGTACTTTGAGCTTTCCCTGTGAGACCAGTATTAGTTTCCGATACACCACTGCAGGTTCAATGTATTCCTTGGAAATACACATTGACGATGAAACACAGAAATGGCATCGGAATTAAATACAAAAGGCACAATGCCGCCTTTCGTACAAGAATAGAGACTCTTCTTACAGTCATTGCTTTGAGCATTCCCTGTGAGACCAGTATTAGTTTCCGATACACCACTCCAGGTTCAATGTATTCCTTGGACATACTCATTGACGATAAAACACTGAAATTACATCGGAATTAAATACAAAAGGAACAATGCCGCCTTAACTGCAAGATGAGTGAGACTTCTTAGAGTCTGTGCTTTGATCCTTTCCTGTGAGGCCAGTATTAGTTTCCGATACACCACTGCAGGTTCAATGTATTTCTTGGACCTTCGCATTGACGATGAAACACAGAATTCGAATCGGAATTAAATACAAAAAGCACAATGCCCCCTTAAGTACAAGAATAGAGACTCTTCTTACAGTCGGTGCTTTGAGCATTCCCTGTGAGACCAGTATTAGTTTCCGATACACCACTGCAGGTTCAATGTATTCCTTGGACATACACATTGACAAAGAAACACAGAAATCTCATGGGAATAAACAGAAAAGGCACAATGCCGCCTTAAGTACAAGAATGGAGACTCTTCTTACTGTCGGTGCTTTGAGCATTCTCTTTGAGACCAGTATTGGTTTCCGAAACACCACTTCAGGTTCAATGTATTCCTAGGACATACACATTGACGATGAAATACTGAAATTACATCGGTATTAAATACAAAAGGAACAATACCGCCTTAAGTGCAAGAAGAATGGGACTTCTTAGAGTCTGTGATTTGAACCTTTCCTGTGACACCAGTATTAGTTTCCGATACACCACTGCTGGTGCAACGTATTCCTTGGACCTTCACATTGACGATGAAACACAGAAATCGCATTGGAATCAAATACAAAAGGCACAATGCCGCAATAAGTACAAGAATAGAGACTCTTCTTACAGTCGGTGCTTTGAGCATTCCCTTCGATACCAGTATTAGTTTCCGATACACCACTCCAGGTTTAATGTATTCCTTGGACATACTCATTGACGATGAAAAAATGAAATTACATCGGAATTAAATACAAAGGAACAATGCCGCCTTAACGGCAAGATGAGTGAGACTTCTTAGAGTCTTTGCTTTGATCCTTTCACGTGAGACCAGTATTAGTTTCCGATACACCACTGTAGGTTCAATGTATTCCTTGGACCTTCGCATTGACGATTAAATACAGAATTCGAATCGGAACTAAACTCAAAAGGCACAATGCCGCAATAAGTACAAGAATAGAGACTCTTCTTACAGTCGGTGCTTTGAGCATTCCCTGTGTGACCAGTATTAGTTTCCGATACACCACTGCAGGTTCAATGTATTCCTTAGACATACACATTGACGATGAAACACTGAAATTACATCGGAATTAAATACAAATGGCACAATGCCGCCATAAGTGCAAGAATAGAGACTCCTCTTACAGTCGGTGCTTTGGGCATTCCCTGTGAGACCAGTATTAGTTTCCGATACACCACTGCAGGTTCAATGTATTCCTTGGACCTTCGCATTGGCGATGAAACACAGAAATCGAATGGGAACTAAATACAAAGGGCACAATTCCGCAATAAGTACAAGAATTGAGACTCTTCCTACTGTCGATGCTTTGAGCATTCCCTTTGAGACCAGTATTAGTTTCCGATACACCACTGCAGGTTCAATGTATACCTTGGACCTTCGAATTGACGAAGAAACACAGAAATCGCAGTGGAACTAAATACAAATGGCACAATGCCGCAATAAGTACAAGAATAGAGACTCTTCTTACAGTCGGTGCTTTGAGCATTCCCTGTGAGACCAGTATTAGTTTCCGATACACCACTGCAGGTTCAGTGTATTCCCTGGACAAACACATTGACGATGAAACACAGAAATCGCATCGGAATTAAATACAAAATGCACAATGCCGCCTTACGTACAAGAATAGAGACTCTTCTTACAGTCGGTGCTTTGAGCATTCCCAGTAAGACCAGTATTAGTTTCTGATACACCACGGCAGGTTCAATGTATTCCTTAGACATACACATTGACAATGAAACACTGAAATTACATCGGAATTAAATACAAAAGTCACAATGCCGCCATAAGTGCAAGAACATAGACTCTTCTTACTGTCGGTACTTTGAGCATTCCCTGCGAGATTAGTACTAGTTTCCGATACACAACTGCAGGTACAATGTATTCCTTGGACCTTCACGTTGACGATGGAACACAGAAATGGCATCGGAATTAAATACAAATGCCACAATGCCGCCTTAAGTACAAGAATAGAGAGTCTTCTTACAGTCGGTATTTTGAGCATTCCCTGTGAGACCAGTATTAGTTTCCCATACACCACTGCAGGGTCTATGTATTCCTTGGACCTACACATTGACGATGGAACACAGAAATCGCATCTGAATTAAATAAAAAAGGCGCAATGCCGCCTTAAGTGCAAGAAGAATGAGACTTCTTAGAGTCTGTGCTTTGATCTTTCCTGTGAGACCAGTAATTGTTTCCGATACACCACTGCAGGTGCAATGTATTCCTTGGACATACACATTGACGATGAAACACAGATATTGCATCGGAATTTAATAAAAAAGGCACATTGCCGATTTTAGTACAAGAATAGAGACTCTTCTTATAGTCGGTGCTTTCAGCATTCACTGTGAGACCAGTATTAGATTCTGATACACCACTGCTGGTTTAATGTATTCCTTGGACCTTCACATTCACGATGAAACACAGAATTCGGATCGGAATTAAATACTAAAGGCATAATGCCGCCTTCAGTACAAGAATAGAGACTCTTCTTACAGTCGGTGCTTTGAGCATTTCCTGTGAGACCAGTATTAGTTTCCGATACACCACTGCAGGTTCAATGTATTGCTTGGACATACACATTGACGATGAAACACCGAAATCGCATCAAAATTAAGTACAAAAGGCACAATTCCGCCTTACGTTCAAGAATAGAGACTCTTCTTACAGTCGGTGCTTTGAGCATTCCCTGTGAGACCAGTATTAGTTTCCGATACACCACTCCAGGTTCAATGTATTCCTTGGACGTACTCAATGACGATGAAACACTGAAATAACATCGGAATTAAATACAAAAGGAACAATGCCGCCTTAACGGCAAGATGAGTGAGACTCCTTAGAGTCTGTGCTTTGATCCTTTCCTGTGAGACCAGTATTAGATTCCGATACACCACTGCAGGATCAATGTATTCCTTGGACCTTCGCATTGACGATGAAACACAGAAATCGAATCGGAACTAAATACAAAAGGCACAATGCTGCAATAAGTACAAGAATAGAGACTCTTCTTACAGTCGGTGCTTTGAGCATTCCCTGTGTGACCAGTATTAGTTTCCGATACACCACTGTAGGTTCAATTTATTCCTTAGACATACACATTGACGATGAAACACTGATATTACATCGGAATTAAATACAAATGGCACAATGCCGCCATAGGTGCAAGAATAGAGACTCCTCTTACAGTCGGTGCTTTGAGCATTCGCTGTGAGACCAGTATTAGTTTCCGATACACCACTGCAGGTACAATGAATTCCTTAGACATACACATTGACGATGAAACACTGGAACTACATCGGAATTAAATACACTAGGCACAATGCCGCCATAAGTGCAAGAATAGAGACTCTTCTTACAGTCGAAACTTTGAGCTTTCCCTGTGAGACCAGTATTAGTTTCCGATACACCACTGCAGGTTCAATGAATTCCTTAGACATACACATTGACGATGAAACACTGGAACTACATCGGAATTAAATACACAAGGCACAATGCCTCCATATGTGCAAGAATAGAGACTCTTCTTACAGTCGGTACTTTGAGCTTTCCCTGTGAGACCAGTATTAGTTTCCGATACACCACTGCAGGTTCAATGTATTCCTTGGAAATACACATTGACGATGAAACACAGAAATGGCATCGGAATTAAATACAAAAGGCACAATGCCGCCTTTCGTACAAGAATAGAGACTCTTCTTACAGTCATTGCTTTGAGCATTCCCTGTGAGACCAGTATTAGTTTCCGATACACCACTCCAGGTTCAATGTATTCCTTGGACATACTCATTGACGATAAAACACTGAAATTACATCGGAATTAAATACAAAAGGAACAATGATGCCTTAACTGCAAGATGAGTGAGACTTCTTAGAGTCTGTGCTTTGATCCTTTCCTGTGAGACCAGTATTAGTTCCGATACACCACTGCAGGTTCAATGTATTCCTTAGACATACACATTGACGATGAAACACTGATATTACGTCGGAATTAAATACAAAAGGCACAATGCTGCCATAAGTGCATTAATAGTGACTCTTCTTACAGTCGGTGCTTTGAGCATTCCCTGTGAGGCCAGTATTAGTTTCCGATACACCACTGCAGGTACAATGTATTCCTTGGACCTTCAAATTGACGATGAAACACAGAAATCGCATCGGAATTAAATACAAAATGCACAATGCCGCCTTAAGTACAAGAATAGAGACTATTCTTACAGTCGGTGCTTTGAGCATTCTCTTTGAGACCAGTATTGGTTTCCGATACACCACTGCAGGTTCAATGTATTCCTTGGACATACACATTGACAAAGAAACACAGAAATCTCATGGGAATAAACACAAAAGGCACAATGCCGCCTTAAGTACAAGTATGGAGACTCTTCTTACTGTCGGTGTTTGAGCATTCTCTTTGAGACCAGTATTGGTTTCCGAAACACCACTGCAGGTTCAATGTATTCCTAGGACATACACATTGACGATGAAATACTGAAATTACATCGGTATTAAATACAAAAGGAAAATGCCGCCTTAAGTGCAAGAAGAATGAGACTTCTTAGAGTCTGTGATTTGATCCTTTCCTGTGACACCAGTATTTGTTTCCGATACACCACTGCTGGTGCAATGTATTCCTTGGACCTTCACATTGACGATGAAACACAGAAATCGCATTGGAATCAAATACAAAAGGCACAATGCCGCAATAAGTACAAGAATAGAGACACCTCTTACAGTCGGTGCTTTGAGCATACCCTTCGATACCAGTATTAGTTTCCGATACACCACTCCAGGTTCAATGTATTCCTTGGACATACTCAATGACGATGAATTACTGAAATTACATCGGAATTAAATACAGAAGGAACAATGCCGCCTTAACTGCAAGATGAGTGAGACTTCTTAGAGTCTGGGCTTTGATCCTTTCCTGTGAGACCAGTATTAGTTTCCGATACACCACTGCAGGTTCAATGTATTTCTTGGACCTTCGCATTGACGATGAAAGACAGAGATCGAATCTTAACTAAATACAAAAGGCACAATGCCGCAATAAGTACAAGAATAGAGACTTTTCTTAAAGTCGGTGCTTTTAGCATTCCATGTGAGACCTGTGTTAGTTTCCGATACACCACTGCAGGTTCAATGTATTCCATAGACATACATATTGGCGATGAAACATTGAAATTACATCGGAATTAAATGCAAATGGCACAATGCCGCCATAAGTGCAAGAATAGAGACTCTTCTTACAGTCGGTGCTTTGAGCTTTCCCTGTGAGACAAGTATTAGTTTCCGATACACCACTGCAGGTTCAATGTATTCCTTGTACCTTCACATTAAAGATGAATCACAGAAATCGCATCGGAATGAAATACAAAAGGCACTATGCCGCCTTACGTACAAGAATAGAGTCTCTTCTTACAGTCGGTGCTTTGAGCATTCCCTGTGAGACCAGTATTAGTTTCCGATACACCACTCCAGGTTCAATGTATTCCATGGACAGACTCACTGACGATGAAACACTGAAATTACATCGGAATTAAATACAAAAGGAACAATGCCGATATAACTGCAAGGTGAGTGAGACTTCTTAGGGTCTGTGCTTTCATCCTTTCCTGTGAGACCAGTATTAGTTTCCGATACACCACTGCAGGTTCAAAGTATTCCTTGGACCTTCGCATTAACGATGAAAGACAGAAATCATATCGGAATGAAATAGAAAAGGCACAATGCCACCTTAAGTACAAGAATAGAGACTCTTCTTACAGTCGGTGTTTGAGCATTCCCTGTGAGACCAGTATTAGTTACCGATACACCACTGCAGGTTCAATGTATTCCTTGGATATACACATTGACGATGAACCATAGAAATCACATCGGAATTAAATACAAAAGGCACAATGCCGCCATACGTACAAGAAGAGAGACACTTCTTACAGTCGGTGCTTTGATCATTACCTGTGAGACCAGTATTAGTTTCCGATACATTACTTCTGGTTCAATGTATTCCTTGGACATCCTCATTGACGATGGAACACTGAAATTACATCGGAAATAAATACAAAAGGAACAATGCCGCCTTAACTGCAAGATGAGTGAGACTTCTTAGAGTCTGTGCTTTGATCCTTTACTGCGAGACCAGTATTAGTTTCCGATACACCACTGCAGGTTCAATGTATTCCTTGGTCCTTCGCATTGACGATGAAACACAGAAATCGCATCGGAACTAAATACAAAAGCACAATGCCGCAATAAGTACAAGAATAGAGACTCTTCTTACAGTTGGTGCTTTGAGCATTCCCTTTGGGACCAGTATTAGTTTCCGATACACTACTGCAGGTTCAATGTATTCCTTGGACATACACATTGACGATGAAACACAGAAATCGCATAGGAAATAAATCATAAGGCACAATGCAGCCTTAAGTACAAGAATAGAGACTCTTCTTACAGTCGGTGGTTTGAGCATTCCCTGTGAGACCAGTTTTAGTTTCCGATACACCACTGCAGGTTCAATGTATTCCTTAGACATACACATTGACGAAGAAACACTGAAATTACACTGGAATTAAGTACAAAAGGCACAATGCCATCATAAGTGCAAGAATAGAGACTCCTCCTACAGTCGGTGATTTGAGCATTCCCTGTGAGACCAGTATTAGTTTCCGATACACCACTGCAGGAACAATGTATTCCATGTACCTTCACATTGACGATGAAACACAGAAATGGCATCGGAATTAAATATAAAAAGCACTATGCCGCTTCAGTACAAGAATAGAGACTCTTCTTACAGTCGGTGCTTTGAGCATTTCCTGTGAGACCAGTAATAGTTTCCGATACACCACTGCAGGTTCAATGTATTGCTTGGACATACACATTGACGATGAAACACAGAAATCGCATCCGAATTAAATACAAAAGGCACAATGCCGCCTTACGTACAAGAATAGAGACTTTTCTTACAGTCGGTGCTTTGAGCATTCCCTGTGAGACCAGTATTAGTTTCCGATACACCACTGCAGGTTCAATGTATTCCTTAGACATACACATTGACGATGAAACACTGAAATTACATCGAAATTCAATACAAAAGGCGCAATGCCGCCATAAGTGCAAGTATGGAGACTCTTCTTACAGTCGGTGCTTTGAGGATTCCCTGCGAGACCAGTATTAGATTCCGATACACCACTGCAGGTACAATGTATTCCTTGGACCGTCACATTGACGATGAAACACAGAAATGGCATCGGAATTAATTACAAATGGCACAATGCCGCCTTAAGTACAAGAATAGAGAGTCTTCTTACAGTCGATGCTTTGAGCATTCCCTGTGAGACCAGTATTAGTTTCCGATACACCACTGCAGGTTCAATGTATTCCTTAGCCATACACATTGACGATGAAACATAGAAATTGCATCGGAATTTAATTAAAATGCACAATGACGCCTTAACTACAAGAATAGAGACTCTTCTTACAGACGGTGCTTTGAGCATTCCCTGTGTGACCAGTATTAGTTTCCGATACACCACTGCCGGTTCAATGTATTGCTTGGACATACACTTTGACGATGAAACACAGAAATCGCATCGGAATTAAATACAAAAGGCACAATGCCGCCTTACGTACAAGAATAGAGACACTTCTTTCAGTCGGTGCTTTGAGCATTCCCTGTGAGACCGGTATTAGTTTCCGATACACCACTCCAGGTTCAATGTATTCCTTGGACATACTCATTGACGATGAAACACTGAAATTACATCGGAATTAAATACAAAAGGAACAATGCCGCATTAACAGCAAGTTGAGTGAGACTTCTTAGAGTCAGTGCTTTGATCCTTTTACTGTGAGGCCAGTATGAGTTTCCGATACACCACTGCAGGTTCAATGTGTTCCTTAGACATACACATTGACGATGCAACACAGAAATGAAATCGGAATTAAATACAAAAGGCACAATGCCGACTTAAGTACAAGAATAGAGACTGTTCATACAGTCGGTGTTTGAGCATTCCCTGTGAGACCAGTATTAGTTTCCGATACACCACTGCAGGTTCAGTGTATTCCTTGGACCTTCACATTGACGATGAAACACCAAAAACGCATCGCAATTAAATACAAATGGCACAATGCCGCCTTATGTACAAGAAATGAGACGCTTCTTACAGTCGGTGCTTTGAGCATTCCCTGTGAGACCAGTATTAGTTTCCGATACACCACTGCAGGTTCAATGTGTTCCTTGCACATTCACATTGACGAAGAAACACAGATTTCGCATCGGAATTAAATACAAACGGCACAATGCCGCCTTAAGTACAAGAATAGAGACTCTTCTTACAGTCGGTGTTTGAACATTCCCTGTGAGACCAGTATTAGTTACAGATACACCACTGCAGGTTCAATGTATTCCTTGGACATACACATTGACGATGAACCACAGAAATCACATCGGAATGAAATACAAAAGGCAGAATGCCGCCTTACGTACAAGAAGAGAGACTCTTCTTACAGTCGGTGCTTTGAGCATTACCTGTGAGACCAGTATTAGTTTCCGATACACCACTCCAGGTTCAATGTATTCCTTGAACATACTCATTGACGAAGAAACACTGAAATTACATCGGAAATAAATACAAAAGGACCAATGCCGATTTAACTGCAAGATGAGTGAGACTTCTTAGAGTCTGTGCTTTGATCCTTTCCTGTGAGACCAGTATTAGTTTCCGATACACCACTGCAGGTTCAATGTATTCCTTGGACCTTCGCATTGACGATGAAACACAGAAATCGCATCGGAACTAAATACAAAAGCACAATGCCGCAATAAGTACAAGAATAGAGACTCTTCTTACAGTTGGTGCTTTGAGCATTCCCTTTGGGACCAGTATTAGTTTCCGATACACCACCGCAGGTTCAATGTATTCCTTGGACATACTCATTGACGATGACACACTGAAATTACATCGCTATTAAATACAAAAGGAACAATGCCGCCTTAACTGCAAGATGAGTGAGACTTCTTAGAGTCTGTGCTTTGATCCTCTCCTGTGAGACCAGTATTAGTTTCCGATACACCACTGCAGGTTCAATGTATTTCATGAACTTTCGCATTGACGAAGAACCACAGATATCGCATCGGAACTAAATACAAAAGGCACAATGCCGCAATAAGTACAAGAATAATGACTCTTCTTACAGTCGGTGCTTTGAGCATTCCCTGTGAGACCAGTATTAGTTTCCGATACACCATTGCAGGTTCAATGTATTACTTAGACATACACATTGACGAAGAAACACTGAAATTACACTGGAATTAAATACAAAAAGCAAAATGCCATCATAAGTGCAAGAATAGAGACTCCTCGTACAGTCGGTGCTTTGAGCATTCCCTGTGAGACCAGTATTAGGTTCCGATACACCACTGCAGGTACAATGTATTCCATGTACCTTCACATTGACGATGAAACACAGATATCGCATCGGAATTAAATACAAAAGGCACAATGCCGCTTCAGTATAAGAATAGAGACTCTTATTATAGTCGGTGCTTTGCGCATTTCCTGTGAGACCAGTATTAGTTTCCGATACACCACTGCAGGTTCAATGTATTGCTTGGACATACACATTGACGATGAAACACAGAAAACGCATCCGAATTAAATACAAAAGGCACAATGCCGCCTTACGTACAAGAATAGAGACTTTTCTTACAGTCGGTGCTTTGAGCATTCCCTGTGAGACCAGTATTAGTTTCCGATACACCACTGCAGGTTCAATGTATTCCTTAGACATACACATTGACGATGAAACACTGAAATTACATCGAAATTAAATACAAAAGGCACAATGCCGCCATAAGTGCAAGAATGGAGACTCTTCTTACAGTCGGTGCTTTGAGCATTCCCTGTGAGACCGGTATTAGTTTCCGATACACCACTCCAGGTTCAATGTATTCCTTGGACATACTCATTGACGATGAAGCACTGAAATTACATCGGAACTAAATACAAAAGGAACAATGCCGCATTAACTGCAAGATGAGTGAGACTTCTTAGAGTCTGTGCTTTGATCCTTTCCTGTGAGACCAGAATTAGTTTCCGATACACCACTGCAGGTTCAAAGTATTCCTAAGACATACACATTGGCGATGCAACACAGAAATCAAATCGGAATTAAATACAAAAGGCACAATGCCGCCTTACGTACAAGAATAGAGCTTGTTTTTACAGTCGGTGCTTTGAGCATTCCCTGTGAGACCAGTATTAGTTTCCGATACACCACTGCAGCTTCAGTGTATTCCTTAGACCTTCACATTGACGATGAAACACCAAAAACGAATTGGAATTAAATACAAATGGCGAAATGCAGCCTTATGTACAGGAATAGAGACTCTTCTTACAGTCGGTGCTTTGAGCATTCCCTGTGAGACCAGTATTAGTTTCCGATACACCACTGCAGGTCCAATGTATTCCTTGGACATACACATTGACGATGAAACACAGAAATTACATCAGCATTTAATACAAAAGGCACAATGCCCCCTTAAGTGCAAGATGCGTGAGACTTCTTAGACTGTGTGCTTTGACCCTTACTTGTGAGACCAGTATTAGTTTCCGATACACCACTGCAGCTTCAGTGCATTCCTTGGACCTTCACATTGACGATGAAACACCAAAAACGAATCGGAATTAAATACAAATGGCGAAATGCCGCCTTATGTACAGGAATAGAGACTCTTCTTACAGTCGGTGTTTTGAGCATTCCCTGTGATACCGGTATTAGTTTCCGATACACCACTCCAGTTTAAATGTATTCCTTGGACATACTCATTGACGATGAAACACTGAAATTACATCGGAAATAAATACAAAAGGAACAATGCCGCCTTAACTGCAAGATGTGTAAGGCTTCTTAGAGTCTGTGCTTTGATCCTTTCCTGTGAGACCAGTGTTAGTTTCCGATACAGCACTGCAGGTTCAATGTATTCCTTGGACCTTCGCATTGACGATGAAACACAGAAATCGCATCGGAACTAAATACAAAAGCACAATGTCGCAATAAGTACAAGAATAGAGACTCTTCTTACAGTTGGTGCCTTGAGCATTCCTTTTGGGACCAGTATTATTTTCCGATACACCACTGCAGGTTCAATGTATTCCCTGGACATACTCATTGACGATGACACACTAAAATTACATCGCTATTAAATACAAAAGGAACAATGCCGCATTAACCGCAAGATGAGTGAGACTTCTTAGAGTCTGTGCTTTGATCCTCTCCTGTGAGACCAGTATTTGTTTCCGATACACCACTGCAGGTTCAATGTATTCCTTGGACTTTCGCATTGACGAAGAAACACAGAAATCGCATCGGAACTAAATACAAAAGGCACAATGTCGCAATACGTACAAGAATAGAGTCTCTTCTTACAGTCGGTGCTTTGAGCATTCCCTGTGAGACCAGTTTTAGTTTCCGATACACCACTGCGGGCACAATGTATTCCATGTACCTTCACATTGACGATGAAACACAGAAATCGCATCGGAATTAAATACAAAAGGCACAAAGCCGCTTCAGTACAAGAATAGAGACTCTTATTACAGTCGGTGCTTTGAGCATTTCCTGTGAGACCAGTATTAGTTTCTGATACACCACTGCAGGTTCAATGTATTGCTTGGACATACACATTGACGACGACACACAGAAACCGCATCCGAATTAAATACAAAAGGCACATGGCAGCCTTACGTACAAGAATAGAGACTTTTCTTACAGTCGGTGCTTTGAGCATTCCCTGTGGGAGCAGTATTAGCTTCCGATACACCACTGCAGGTTCAATGTATTCCTTGGACCTTCACATTGACGATGAAAAACTGAAATCGCATTGGAATTAAATACAAAAGGCACAATGCCGCCTTAAGTACAAGAATAGTGACTCTTTTTACAGTCGGTGATTTGAGCATTCCCTGTGAGACCAGTACTAGTTTCCGATACACCACTGCAGGTTCAATGTATTCCTTAGAGATACACATTGACGATGAAACACAGAAATTGCATCGGAATTTAATACAAATGGCACAATGACGCCATAACTACAAGAATAGAGACTCTTCTTACAGTCGGTGCTTTGAGCATTCCCTGTGAGACCAGTATTAGTTTCCGATACACCACTGCAGGTTCAATGTAGTGCTTGGACATCCACATTGACGATGAAACACAGAAATCGCATCGGAATTAAATACAAAAGGCACAATGCCGCCTCACGCACAAGAATAGAGACTCTTCTTACAGTCGGTGCTTTGAGCATTCCCTGTGAGACCGGTATTAGTTTCCGATACACCACTCCAGGTTCAATGTATTCCTTGGACATACTCATTGACGATGAAACACTGAAATTACATCGGAATTAAATACAAATGGAACAATGCCGCATTAACTGCAAGATGAGTGAGACTTCTTAGAGGTTGTGCTTTGATCCTTTCCTGTGAGACCAGAAATAGTTTCCGATACACCACTGCAGGTTCAATGTATTCCTTAGACATACACATTGACGATGCTACACAGAAATCAAATCGGAATTAAATACAAAAGGCACAATGCCGCAATAAGTACAAGAATAGAGACTGTTCTTACAGTCGGTGCTTTGAGAATTCCCTGTGAGACCAGTATTAGTTTCCGATACACCACTGCAGGTTCAGTGTATTCTTTGGACGTTCACATTGACGATGAAACACCAAAAACGCATCGGAATTAAATACAAATGGCACAATGCCGCCTTATGTACAAGAATAGAGACTCTTCTTACAGTCGGTGCTTTGAGCATTCCCTGTGAGACCAGTATTAGTTTCCGATACACCACTGCAGGTCCAATGTATTCCATGGACATACACATTGACGATGAAACACAGAAATTACAACAGCATTAAATACAAAAGGCACAATGCCGCCTTAAGTGCAAGAAGCGTGAGACTTCTTAGACTCTGTGCTTTGATCCTTTCCTGTGAGACCAGTATTAGTTTCCGATACACCACTGCAGGTTCAATGTGTTCCTTGCACCTTCACATTGACGAAGAAACACAGAAATCGCATCGG
Source organism: Schistocerca americana (assembly GCF_021461395.2). Taxonomy (NCBI): domain Eukaryota; kingdom Metazoa; phylum Arthropoda; class Insecta; order Orthoptera; family Acrididae; genus Schistocerca; species Schistocerca americana. The sequence goes on along the minus strand of NC_060125.1, from coordinate 24,715,053 downwards.
AATTAAATACAAACAGCCAATGCCGCCTTAAGTACAAGAATAGAGACTCTTCTTACAGTCGGTGTTTGAGCATTCCCTGTGAGACCAGTATTAGTATCCGATACACCACTGCAGGTTCAATGTATTCCTTGGACATACACATTGACGATGAACCACAGAAATCACATCGGAATTAAATACAAAAGGCACAATACCGCCTTACGTACAAGAAGAGAGACTCTTCTTACAGTCGGTGCTTTGAGCATTACCTGTGAGACCAGTATTAGTTTCCGATACACCACTCCAGGTTCAATATATTCCTTGGACCCTCCCTCATTGACGATGAAACACTGAAATTACATCGGAAATAAATAGAAAAGGAACAATGCCGCCTTAACTGCAAGATGAGTGAGACTTCTTATAGTCTGTGCTTTGATCCTTTCCTGTGAGACCAGTATTAGTTTCCGATACACCACTGCAGGTTCAATGTATTCCTTGGACCTTCGCATTGACGATGAAACACAGAAATCGCATCGGAACTAAATACAAAGCCCAATGCCGCAATAAGTACAAGAAAAGGGACTCTTCTTACAGTTAGTGCTTTGATCATTCCCTTTGGGACCAGTATTAGTTTCAGAATACACCACTGCAGGTTCAATGTATTCCTTGGACATACTCATTGACGATGACACACTGAAATTACATCGCTATTAAATACAAAAGGAACAATGGCGCCTTAACTGCAAGATGAGGGAGACTTCTTAGAGTCTGTGCTTTGATCCTCTCCTGTGAGACCAGTATTAGTTTCCGATCCACCACTGCAGGTCCAACGTATTCCTTGGACATTCGCATTGACGAAGATACACAAAAATCGCATCGTAACTAAATACAAAAGGCACAATGCCGCAATAAGTACAAGAATAGAGATTCTTCTTACAGTCGGTGTTTTGAGCAATCCCTGTGAGACCAGTATTAGTTTCCGATACACCACTGCAGGTTCAATGTATTCCTTAGACATACACATTGACGATGAAACACTGTAATTACATCGAATTTAAATACAAAAGGCACAATGCCGCCATAAGTGCAAGAATGGAGACTCTTCTTACAGTCGGTGCTTTGAGCATTCCCTGCGAGACCAGTATTAGATTCCGATACACCACTGCAGGTATAGTGTATTCCTTGGACCTTCACATTGACGATGAAACACAGAAATGGCATCGGAATTAAATACAAATGGCACAATGCCGCCTCAGGTACAAGAATAGATAGTCTTCTTACAGTCGGAGCTTTGAGCATTCCCTGTGAGACCAGTATTAGCTTCCGATACACCACTGCAGGTTCAATGTATTGCTTGGACCTTCACATTGACGATGAAAAACTGAAATCGCATTGGAATTAAATACAAAATGCACAATGCAGCCTTAAGTACAAGAATAGAGACTCTTTTTACAGTCGGTGATTTGAGCATTCCCTGTGAGACCAGTATTTGTTTCCGATACACCACTGCAGGTTCAATGTATTCCTTAGACATACACATTGACGATGAAACACAGAAATTGCATCGGAATTTAATACAAATGGCACAACGACGCCATAACTACAAGAATAGAGACTCTTCTTACAGTCGGTGCTTTGAGCATTCTCTGTGAGACCAGTATTAGTTTCCGATACACCACTGCAGGTCCCATGTTTTCCTTGGACCTTCACATTGACGATTAAACACAGAAATCGCATCGGAATTAAATACAAAAACCACAATGCCGCCTTAAGTACAAATATAGGGACTCTTCTTACAGTCGGTGTTTCAGCATTCCCTGTGAGACCAGTATTAGTTTCCAATACGTTAGTGCAGGTTCAGTGTATTCCTTGGACCTTCGCATTGACGATGAAACACAGAAATCGCATCGGAATTAAATACAAAAGGCACAACGCCGCCATAAGTACAAGAATAGAGACCCTTCTTACAGTCGGTGCTTTGAGCATTCCCTGTGAGACCAGTATTAGTTTACGTTACTGCACTGCAATTTCAGTGTATTCCTTGGACCTTCACATTGAGGATGAAGCACATAAATCGCATCGGAATGAAATACAAAAGGAACAATGCCGCCTTAAGTACAAGAATAGAGACTCTTCTTACAGTCGGTGCTTCGAGCATTCCCTGTGAGACCAGTATTAATTTCCGATACATCATTGCAGGTTCATTGTATTCCTTGGATTTCACATTGACGATGGAACACAGAAATCGCATCGGAATTAAATACAAAACGCAAAATGCCGCCTTAAGTACAAGAATAGAGACTCTTCTTTCAGTCGGTGCTTTGAGCATTCCCTGTGAGACCAGTATTAGCTTCCGATACACCACTGCAGGTTCAATGTATTCCTTGGACCTTCACATTGACGATGATACACAGAAATCGCATCGGAATCAAATACAAAAGGCACAATGCCGCCTTAAGTACAAGAATAGAGACTCTTCTTACAGTCGGTGCTTCGAGCATTCCCTGTGAGACCAGTATTAATTTCCGATACATCATTGCAGGTTCATTGTATTCCTTGGATTTCACATTGACGAAGGAACACAGAAATCGCATCGGAATTAAATACAAAAGGCACAATGCCGCCTTATGTACAAGAATAGAGACTCTCCTTAAGTCGGTGCTTTGAGCATTCCCTGTGAGACCAGTATTAGCTTCCGATACACCACTGCAGGTTCAATGTATTCCTTGGACATACACATTGACGATGAAACACTGAAATTACATCGGAATTAAATACAAAAGGCACAATGCCGCCTTAAGTGCAAGTAGTGTGAGACTTCTAAGAGTCTGTGCTTTGATCCTTTCCTGTGGGACCTGTATTAGTTTCCGATACACCACTGTAGGTTCAATGTGTTCCTTGCACCTTCACATTGACGAAGAAACACAGAAATCGCATCGGAATTAAATACAAAATGCACAATGCCGCCTTAAGTACAAGAATAGAGACTCATCTTACAGTCGGTGTTTTGAGCATTGCCTGTGAGACCTGTATTAGTTTCCTATACACCACTGCAGGTACAATGTATTCCTTGGACCTTCACATTGACGATGAAACACTGAAATCACATCGGAATTAAATACAAAAAGCACAATGCCGCCATAAGTGCAAGAAGCGTGAGACTTCTCAGAGTCTGTGTTTTGATCCTTTCCTGTGCGACCTGTATTAGTTTTCGATACGCCACTGCAGGTTCAATGTATTACTTGGACCTTCAAATTGACGATGATACACAGAAATCGCATCGGAATTAAATACAAAAGGCACAATGCCGCCTTAAGTACAAGAATAGAGACTCTTCTTACAGTCGGTGCTTTGAGCATTCCCTGTGAGACCAGTATTAGTTTCCGCTACACCTCTGCAGGTCCAATGTATACCTTGGACCTTCACAATGACGTTGAATCGCAGAAATCGTATCGGAAATAAATACAAAAGGCACAATGCCGCCTTAAGTACAAGAATAGAGACCCTTCTTACAGTCGGTGCTTTAAGCATTCCCTGTGAGACCAGTATTAGCTTCCGATACACCACTGCAGGTTCAATGTATTCCTTGGACCTTCACATTGACGATGAAACACAGAAATCGGATCGGAATTAAATACAAAACGCAAAATGCCGCCTTAAGTACAAGAATAGAGACTCTTCTTACAGTCGGTGCTTTGAGCATTCCCTGTGAGACCAGTATTAGCTTCCGATACACCACTGCAGGTTCAATGTATTCCTTGGACCTTCACATTGACGATGATACACAGAGATCGCATCGGAATCAAATACAAAAGGCACAATGCCGCCTTAAGTACAAGAATAGAGACTCTTCTTACAGTCGGTGCTTCGAGCATTCCCTGTGAGACCAGTATTAATTTCCGATACATCATTGCAGGTTCATTGTATTCCTTGGATTTCACATTGACGATGGAACACAGAAATCGCATCGGAATTAAATACAAAAGGCACAATGCCGCCTTAAGTACAAGAATAGAGACTCTTCTTAAGTCGGTGCTTTGAGCATTCCCTGTGAGACCAGTATTAGCTTCCGATACACCACTGCAGGTTCAATGTATTCCTTGGACATACACATTGACGATGAAACACTGAAATTACATCGGAATTAAATACAAAAGGCACAATGCCGCCTTAAGTGCAAGTAGTGTGAGACTTCTAAGAGTCTGTGCTTTGATCCTTTCCTGTGGGACCTGTATTAGTTTCCGATACACCACTGTAGGTTCAATGTGTTCCTTGCACCTTCACATTGACGGAGAAACACAGAAATCGCATCGGAATTAAATACAAAATGCACAATGCCGCCTTAAGTACAAGAATAGAGACTCTTCTTACCGTCGGTGCTTTGAGCATTCCCTGTGAGACCAGTATTAGTTTCCGATACACCACTGCAGGTTCAATGTATTTCTTGGACCTTCACATTGACGATGAAACACAGTAATCGCATCGGAATTAAAACCAAATCGCGCAATGCCGCCTTACGTACAAGAATACAGACTCTACTTACAGTCGGTGCTTTGAGCATTCTCTGTGAGACCAGTAATAGTATCCGATACACCACTGCAGGTTCAATCTATTCCTTGGACATACACATTGACGATGAAACACTGAAATTACAATGGAATTAAATACAAAAGGAACAATGCCGCCTTAAGTACAAGAATAGAGACTCTTCTTACCGTCGGTGCTTTTAGCATTCCCTGTGAGACCAGTATTAGTTTCCAATACGTTCGTGCAGGTTCAGTGTATTGCTTGGACCTTCGCATTGACGATGAAAAACAGAAATCGCATCGGAATTAAATACAAAAGGCACAATGCCGCCATAAGTACAAGAATAGAGACCCTTCTTACAGTCGGTGCTTTGAGCATTCCCTGTGAGAGCAGTATTAGTTTCCGATACACCACTGCAATTTCAGTGTATTCCTTGGACCTTCACATTGAGGATGAAGCACATAAATCGCATCGGAATGAAATACAAAAATAACAATGCCGCCTTAAGTACAAGAATAGAGACTCTTCTTACAGTCGGTGCTTCGAGCATTCCCTGTGACACCAGTATTAATTTCCGATACATCATTGCAGGTTCATTGTATTCCTTGGATTTCACATTGACGATGGAACACAGAAATCGCATCGGAATTAAATACAAAAGGCACAATGCCGCCTTAAGTACAAGAATAGAGAATCTTCTTAAGTCGGTGCTTTGAGCATTCCCTGTGAGACCAGTATTAGCTTCCGATACACCACTGCAGGTTCAGTGTATTCCTTGGACATACACACTGACGATGAAACACTGAAATTACCTCGGAATTAAATACAAAAGGCACAATGCGGCCTTAAGTGCAAGTAGTGTGAGACTTCTAAGAGTCTGTGCTTTGATCCTTTCCTGTGGGACCTGTATTAGTTTCCGATACACCACTGTAGGTTCAATGTGTTCCTTGCACCTTCACATTGACAAAGAAACACAGAAATCGCATCGGAATTAAATACAAAAGGCACAATGCCGCCTTAAGTACAAGAATAGAGACTGTTCTTACAGTCGGTGCTTTGAGCTTTCCCTGTGAGACCAGTATTAGTTTCCGATACACCACTGGAGGTTCAATGGAATCCTTGGACATTCACATTGACGATGAAACACTGAAATTACATAGGAATTAAATACAAAAGGCACAATTCCGCCTTCAGTACAAGAATAGATTCTCTTCTTACAGTCGTTGATTTGAGCATTCCCTGTGAGACCAGTATTAGTTTCCGATACACCACTGCATGTTCAATGTATTCCTTGGACCTTCAAATTGACCATGAAAGACAGAAATGGCATCGGAATTAAACACAAAAGCCACAATGCCACCTGAAGTACAAGAATAGAGACTTTTCTTACAGTCGGTGCTTTGAGCATTCCCTGTGAGACGAGTATTAGTTTCCGATACACCACTGCAGGTTCAATGTATTCCTCGGACATACACATTGACGATGAAACACTGAAATCACATCGGAATTAAATACAAAAGGCACAATGCCGCCATAAGTGTAAGAAGCGTGAGACTTCTTAGAGTCTGTGCTTTGATCCTTTCCTGTGCGACCTGTATTAGTTTTCGATACGCCACTGCAGGTTCAATGTATTACTTGGACCTTCAAATTGGCGATGATACACAGAAATCGCATCGGAATTAAATACAAAAGGCACAATGCCGCCTTAAGTACAAGAAAAGAGACTCTTCTTACAGTTGGTGTTTTGAGCATTCCCTGTGAGACCAGTTTCAGTATCCGATACACCACTGCAGGTTCAATGTATTCCTTGGACCTTCACATTGACGATGAAACACAGAAATCGCATCGGAATCAAATACAAAAGGCACAATGCCGCCTTAAGTACAAGAATGTAGACTCTTCTTACAGTCGGTGCTTTGAGCATTCCCTGTGAGACCAGTATTAGTTTCCGCTACACCTCTGCAGGTTCAATGTATTCCTTGGACCTTCACATTGACGATGAATAGCAGAAATCGCATCGGAATTAAATACAAAAGGCACAATGCCGCCTTAAGTACAAGAATAGAGACTCTTCTTACAGTCGGTGCTTTGAGCATTCCCTGTGAGACCAGTATTAGTTTCCGATACACCACTGCAGGTTCAATGTATTCCTTGGACCTTCACATTGACGATGAAACACAGAAATCGGATCGGAATTAAATACAATACGCAAAATGCTGCCTTAAGTACAAGAATAGAGACTCTTTTTACAGTCGGTACTTTGAGCATTCCCTGTGAGACCAGTATTAGCTTCCGATACACCACTGCAGGTTCACTGTATTCCTTGGACCTTCACATTGACGATGATAGACAGATATCGCATCGGAATCAAATACAAAAGGCACAATGCCGCCTTAAGTACAAGAATAGAGACTCTTCATACAGTCGGTGCTTCGAGCATTCCCTGTGAGACCAGTATTAATTTCCGATACATCATTGCAGGTTCATTGTATTCCTTGGATTTCACATTGACGATGGAACACAGAAATCGCATCGGAATTAAATACAAAAGGCACAATTCCGCCTTCAGTACAAGAATAGATTCTCTTCTTACAGTCGGTGCTTTGAGCATTCCCTGTGAGACCAGTATTAGTTTCCGATACACCACTGCAGGTTGAATGTATTCCTTGGACCTTCAAATTGACCATGAGACACAGAAATGGCATCGGAATTAAATACAAAAGCCACAATGCCGCCTTAAGTACAAGAATAGAGACTAATCTTACAGTCGGTGCTTTGAGCATTCCCTGTGAGACCAGTAATAGTATCCGATACACCACTGCAGGTTCAATCTGTTCCTTGGACATACACATTGACGATGAAACACTGAAATTACATCGGAATTAAATACAAAAGGAACAATGCCGCCTTAAGTACAAGAATAGAGACTCTTCTTACCGTCGGTGCTTTGAGCATTCCCTGTGAGACCAGTATTAGTTCCCGATACACCACTGCAGGTTCAATGTATTTCTTGGACCTTCACATTGACGATGAAACACAGAAATCGCATCGGAATTAAATCCAAAACGCGCAATGCCGCCTTACGTAAAAGAATACAGACTCTACTTACAGTCGGTGCTTTGAGCACTCCCTGTGAGACCAATATTAATTTCCGATACACCACTGCAGGTTCAATGTTCTCCTTGGACCTTCACATTGACGATGAAACACAGAAATCGCATCGGAATCAAATTCAAAATGCACAATGCCACCTTAACTACAAGATTAGAGACTTTACTTACAGTCGGTGCTTTGAGCATTCCCTGTGAGACCAGTAATAGTATCCGATACACCACTGCAGGTTCATTCTATTCCTTGGACATACACATTGACGATGAAACACTGAAATTACAATGGAATTAAATACAAAAGGAACAATGCAGCCTTAAGTACAAGAATAGAGACTCTACTTACAGTCGGTGCTTTGAGCATTCCCTGTGAGACCAGTATTAGTTTCCGATACACCACTGCAGGTTCAATGTATTCCTTGGACCTTCACATTGACAATGAAACACAGAAATCGCATCGGAATTAAATACAAAAGGAACAATGCCGCCTTAAGTACAAGAATAGAGACTCTTCTTACAGTCGGTGCTTTGAGCATTCCCTGTGAGACCAGTTTTAGTTTCGGCTACACCTCTGCAGGTTCAGTTCATTCCTTGGACCTTCACATTGACGATGAAACACAGAAATTGCATCGGAATTAAATACAAAAGGCACAATGCCGCCTTAAGTACAAGAGTAGAGACTCTTCTTACAGTCGGTGCTATGAGCATTCCCTGTGAGACCAGTATTAGTTTCCGATACACGACTGCAGGTTCAGTTTATTCCTTGGACCTTCACATTGACGATGAAACACAGAAATGGCATCGGAATTAAATACAAAAGGCACAATGCCGCCTTAAGTACAAGAATAGAGACTCTTCTTACAGTCGGTGCTTTGAGCATTCCCTGTGAGACCAGTATTAGTTTCCGATACACCACTGCAGGTTCAATGTATTTCTTTGGACCTTCAAATTGACGATGATACACAGAAATCGCATCGGAATTAAATACAAATGGCACAATGCCGCCTTAAGTACAAGAATAGAGACTCTTCCTACAGTCGGTGTTTGAGCATTCCCTGTGAGACCAGTATTAGTTTCCGATACACCACTGCAGGTTCAATGTATTCCTTGGACCTTCACATTGACGATGAAACACAGAAATCGCATCGGAATTAAATACAAAAGGCACAATGCCGCCTTAAGTACAAGAATAAAGACTCTTCTTACAGTCGGTGCTTTGAGTATTCCCTGTGAGACCAGTATTAGTTTCCGCTACACCTCTGCATGTTCAGTTTATTCCTTGGACCTTCACATTGACGATGAAACACAGAAATGGCATCGGAATTAAATACAAAAGGCACAATGCCGCCTTAAGTACAAGAATAGAGACTCTGCTTACAGTCGGTGCTTTGAGCATTCCCTGTGAGACCAGTAACATTTTCCGCTACACCTCTGCAGGTTTTGTTTATTCATTGGACCTTTACATTGACGATGAAACACAGAAATGGCATCGGAATTAAATACAAAACGCACAATGCCGCCTTAAGTACAAGAATAGAGACTCTTCTTACAGTCGGTGCATTGAGCATTCCCTGTGAGACCAGTATTAGTTTCCGATACACCACTGCAGGTTCAATGTATTCCTTGGAAATTTACATTGACGATGAAACACAGAAATTGCATCGGAATCAAATACTAAAGACACAATGCCGCCTTAAGTACAAGAATAGAGACTCTTCTTACAGTCGGTGCTTTGAGCATTCCCTGTGAGACCAGTATTAGTTTCCGATACACCACTGCAGGTTCAATGTATTCCTTGGACCTTCAAATTGACCATGAAACACAGAAATGGCATCGGAATTAAATACAAAAGCCACAATGCCGCCATAAGTGCAAGAAGACTGAGACTTCTTAGAGTCTGTGTTTTGATCCTTTCCTGTGCGACCTGTATTAGTTTTCGATACGCCACTGCAGGTTCAATGTATTACTTGGACCTTCAAATTGACGATGATACACAGAAATCGCATCGGAATTAAATACAAAAGGCACAATGCCGCCTTAAGTACAAGAAAAGAGACGCTTCTTACAGTTGGTGCTTTGAGCATTCCCTGTGAGACCAGTATCAGTATCCGATACACCACTGCAGGTTCAATGTATTCCTTGGACCTTCACATTGACGATGAAACACAGAAATCGCATCGGATTCAAATACAAAAGGCACAATGCCGCCTTAAGTACAAGAATAGAGACTCTTCTTACAGTCGGTGCTTTGAGCATTCCCTGTGAGACCAGTATTAGTTTCCGCTACACCTCTGCAGGTTCAATGTATTCCTTGGACCTTCACATTGACGATGAATCGCAGAAATCGCATCGGAATTAAATACAAAAGGCACAATGCCGCCTTAAGTACAAGAATAGAGACTCTTCTTACAGTCGGTGCTTTGAGCATTCCCTGTGAGACCAGTATTAGTTTCCGATACACCACTGCAGGTCCAATGTATTCCATGGACATACACATTGACGATGAAACACAGAAATTACAACAGCATTAAATACAAAAGGCACAATGCCGCCTTAAGTGCAAGAAGCGTGAGACTTCTTAGACTCTGTGCTTTGATCCTTTCCTGTGAGACCAGTATTAGTTTCCGATACACCACTGCAGGTTCAATGTGTTCCTTGCACCTTCACATTGACGAAGAAACACAGAAATCGCATCGGAATTAAATACAAACAGCCAATGCCGCCTTAAGTCCAAGAATAGAGACTCTTCTTACAGTCGGTGTTTGAGCATTCCCTGTGAGACCAGTATTAGTATCCGATACACCACTGCAGGTTCAATGTATTCCTTGGACATTCACATTGACGATGAACCACAGAAATCACATCGGAATTAAATACAAAAGGCACAATACCGCCTTACGTACAAGAAGAGAGACTCTTCTTACAGTCGGTGCTTTGAGCATTACCTGTGAGACCAGTATTAGTTTCCGATACACCACTCCAGGTTCAATATATTCCTTGGACCCTCCCTCATTGACGATGAAACACTGAAATTACATCGGAAATAAATAGAAAAGGAACAATGCCGCCTTAACTGCAAGATGAGTGAGACTTCTTATAGTCTGTGCTTTGATCCTTTCCTGTGAGACCAGTATTAGTTTCCGATACACCACTGCAGGTTCAATGTATTCCTTGGACCTTCGCATTGACGATGAAACACAGAAATCGCATCGGAACTAAATACAAAGCCCAATGCCGCAATAAGTACAAGAAAAGGGACTCTTCTTACAGTTAGTGCTTTGATCATTCCCTTTGGGACCAGTATTAGTTTCAGAATACACCACTGCAGGTTCAATGTATTCCTTGGACATACTCATTGACGATGACACACTGAAATTACATCGCTATTAAATACAAAAGGAACAATGGCGCCTTAACTGCAAGATGAGGGAGACTTCTTAGAGTCTGTGCTTTGATCCTCTCCTGTGAGACCAGTATTAGTTTCCGATCCACCACTGCAGGTCCAACGTATTCCTTGGACATTCGCATTGACGAAGATACACAAAAATCGCATCGTAACTAAATACAAAAGGCACAATGCCGCAATAAGTACAAGAATAGAGATTCTTCTTACAGTCGGTGTTTTGAGCAATCCCTGTGAGACCAGTATTAGTTTCCGATACACCACTGCAGGTTCAATGTATTCCTTAGACATACACATTGACGATGAAACACTGTAATTACATCGAATTTAAATACAAAAGGCACAATGCCGCCATAAGTGCAAGAATGGAGACTCTTCTTACAGTCGGTGCTTTGAGCATTCCCTGCGAGACCAGTATTAGATTCCGATACATCACTGCAGGTATAGTGTATTCCTTGGACCTTCACATTGACGATGAAACACAGAAATGGCATCGGAATTAAATACAAATGGCACAATGCCGCCTCAGGTACAAGAATAGATAGTCTTCTTACAGTCGGAGCTTTGAGCATTCCCTGTGAGACCAGTATTAGCTTCCGATACACCACTGCAGGTTCAATGTATTGCTTGGACCTTCACATTGACGATGAAAAACTGAAATCGCATTGGAATTAAATACAAAATGCACAATGCAGCCTTAAGTACAAGAATAGAGACTCTTTTTACAGTCGGTGATTTGAGCATTCCCTGTGAGACCAGTATTTGTTTCCGATACACCACTGCAGGTTCAATGTATTCCTTAGACATACACATTGACGATGAAACACAGAAATTGCATCGGAATTTAATACAAATGGCACAACGACGCCATAACTACAAGAATAGAGACTCTTCTTACAGTCGGTGCTTTGAGCATTCTCTGTGAGACCAGTATTAGTTTCCGATACACCACTGCAGGTCCCATGTTTTCCTTGGACCTTCACATTGACGATTAAACACAGAAATCGCATCGGAATTAAATACAAAAACCACAATGCCGCCTTAAGTACAAATATAGGGACTCTTCTTACAGTCGGTGTTTCAGCATTCCCTGTGAGACCAGTATTAGTTTCCAATACGTTAGTGCAGGTTCAGTGTATTCCTTGGACCTTCGCATTGACGATGAAACACAGAAATCGCATCGGAATTAAATACAAAAGGCACAACGCCGCCATAAGTACAAGAATAGAGACCCTTCTTACAGTCGGTGCTTTGAGCATTCCCTGTGAGACCAGTATTAGTTTACGTTACTGCACTGCAATTTCAGTGTATTCCTTGGACCTTCACATTGAGGATGAAGCACATAAATCGCATCGGAATGAAATACAAAAGGAACAATGCCGCCTTAAGTACAAGAATAGAGACTCTTCTTACAGTCGGTGCTTCGAGCATTCCCTGTGAGACCAGTATTAATTTCCGATACATCATTGCAGGTTCATTGTATTCCTTGGATTTCACATTGACGATGGAACACAGAAATCGCATCGGAATTAAATACAAAACGCAAAATGCCGCCTTAAGTACAAGAATAGAGACTCTTCTTTCAGTCGGTGCTTTGAGCATTCCCTGTGAGACCAGTATTAGCTTCCGATACACCACTGCAGGTTCAATGTATTCCTTGGACCTTCACATTGACGATGATACACAGAAATCGCATCGGAATCAAATACAAAAGGCACAATGCCGCCTTAAGTACAAGAATAGAGACTCTTCTTACAGTCGGTGCTTCGAGCATTCCCTGTGAGACCAGTATTAATTTCCGATACATCATTGCAGGTTCATTGTATTCCTTGGATTTCACATTGACGAAGGAACACAGAAATCGCATCGGAATTAAATACAAAAGGCACAATGCCGCCTTATGTACAAGAATAGAGACTCTCCTTAAGTCGGTGCTTTGAGCATTCCCTGTGAGACCAGTATTAGCTTCCGATACACCACTGCAGGTTCAATGTATTCCTTGGACATACACATTGACGATGAAACACTGAAATTACATCGGAATTAAATACAAAAGGCACAATGCCGCCTTAAGTGCAAGTAGTGTGAGACTTCTAAGAGTCTGTGCTTTGATCCTTTCCTGTGGGACCTGTATTAGTTTCCGATACACCACTGTAGGTTCAATGTGTTCCTTGCACCTTCACATTGACGAAGAAACACAGAAATCGCATCGGAATTAAATACAAAATGCACAATGCCGCCTTAAGTACAAGAATAGAGACTCTTCTTACAGTCGGTGTTTTGAGCATTGCCTGTGAGACCTGTATTAGTTTCCTATACACCACTGCAGGTACAATGTATTCCTTGGACCTTCACATTGACGATGAAACACTGAAATCACATCGGAATTAAATACAAAAGGCACAATGCCGCCATAAGTGCAAGAAGCGTGAGACTTCTCAGAGTCTGTGTTTTGATCCTTTCCTGTGCGACCTGTATTAGTTTTCGATACGCCACTGCAGGTTCAATGTATTACTTGGACCTTCAAATTGACGATGATACACAGAAATCGCATCGGAATTAAATACAAAAGGCACAATGCCGCCTTAAGTACAAGAATAGAGACTCTTCTTACAGTCGGTGCTTTGAGCATTCCCTGTGAGACCAGTATTAGCTTCCGATACACCACTGCAGGTTCAATGTATTCCTTGGACCTTCACATTGACGATGATACACAGAGATCGCATCGGAATCAAATACAAAAGGCACAATGCCGCCTTAAGTACAAGAATAGAGACTCTTCTTACAGTCGGTGCTTCGAGCATTCCCTGTGAGACCAGTATTAATTTCCGATACATCATTGCAGGTTCATTGTATTCCTTGGATTTCACATTGACGATGGAACACAGAAATCGCATCGGAATTAAATACAAAAGGCACAATGCCGCCTTAAGTACAAGAATAGAGACTCTTCTTAAGTCGGTGCTTTGAGCATTCCCTGTGAGACCAGTATTAGCTTCCGATACACCACTGCAGGTTCAATGTATTCCTTGGACATACACATTGACGATGAAACACTGAAATTACATCGGAATTAAATACAAAAGGCACAATGCCGCCTTAAGTGCAAGTAGTGTGAGACTTCTAAGAGTCTGTGCTTTGATCCTTTCCTGTGGGACCTGTATTAGTTTCCGATACACCACTGTAGGTTCAATGTGTTCCTTGCACCTTCACATTGACGGAGAAACACAGAAATCGCATCGGAATTAAATACAAAATGCACAATGCCGCCTTAAGTACAAGAATAGAGACTGTTCTTACAGTCGGTGCTTTGAGCTTTCCCTGTGAGACCAGTATTAGTTTCCGATACACAACTGGATGTTCAATGGAATCCTTGGACATTCACATTGACGATGAAACACTGAAATAACATCGGAATTAAATACAAAAGGCACAATTCCGCCTTCAGTACAAGAAAAAAATTCTCTTCTTACAGTCGGTGCTTTGAGCATTCCCTGTGAGACCAGTAATAGTATCCGATACACCACTGCATGTTCAATCTATTCCTTGGACATACACATTGACGATGAAACACTGAAATTACATCGGAATTAAATACAAAAGGAACAATGCCGCCTTAAGTACAAGAATAGAGACTCTTCTTACCGTCGGTGCTTTGAGCATTCCCTGTGAGACCAGTATTAGCTTCCGATACACCACTGCAGGTTCAATGTATTCCTTGGACCTTCACATTGACGATGATAGACAGATATCGCATCGGAATCAAATACAAAAGGCACAATGCCGCCTTAAGTACAAGAATAGAGACTCTTCATACAGTCGGTGCTTCGAGCATTCCCTGTGAGACCAGTATTAATTTCCGATACATCATTGCAGGTTCATTGTATTCCTTGGATTTCACATTGACGATGGAACACAGAAATCGCATCGGAATTAAATACAAAAGGCACAATTCCGCCTTCAGTACAAGAATAGATTCTCTTCTTACAGTCGGTGCTTTGAGCATTCCCTGTGAGACCAGTATTAGTTTCCGATACACCACTGCAGGTTGAATGTATTCCTTGGACCTTCAAATTGACCATGAGACACAGAAATGGCATCGGAATTAAATACAAAAGCCACAATGCCGCCTTAAGTACAAGAATAGAGACTAATCTTACAGTCGGTGCTTTGAGCATTCCCTGTGAGACCAGTAATAGTATCCGATACACCACTGCAGGTTCAATCTATTCCTTGGACATACACATTGACGATGAAACACTGAAATTACATCGGAATTAAATACAAAAGGAACAATGCCGCCTTAAGTACAAGAATAGAGACTCTTCTTACCGTCGGTGCTTTGAGCATTCCCTGTGAGACCAGTATTAGTTCCCGATACACCACTGCAGGTTCAATGTATTTCTTGGACCTTCACATTGACGATGAAACACAGAAATCGCATCGGAATTAAATCCAAAACGCGCAATGCCGCCTTACGTACAAGAATACAGACTCTACTTACAGTCGGTGCTTTGAGCACTCCCTGTGAGACCAATATTAATTTCCGATACACCACTGCAGGTTCAATGTTCTCCTTGGACCTTCACATTGACGATGAAACACAGAAATCGCATCGGAATCAAATTCAAAATGCACAATGCCACCTTAACTACAAGATTAGAGACTTTACTTACAGTCGGTGCTTTGAGCATTCCCTGTGAGACCAGTAATAGTATCCGATACACCACTGCAGGTTCATTCTATTCCTTGGACATACACATTGACGATGAAACACTGAAATTACAATGGAATTAAATACAAAAGGAACAATGCAGCCTTAAGTACAAGAATAGAGACTCTACTTACAGTCGGTGCTTTGAGCATTCCCTGTGAGACCAGTATTAGTTTCCGATACACCACTGCAGGTTCAATGTATTCCTTGGACCTTCACATTGACAATGAAACACAGAAATCGCATCGGAATTAAATACAAAAGGAACAATGCCGCCTTAAGTACAAGAATAGAGACTCTTCTTACAGTCGGTGCTTTGAGCATTCCCTGTGAGACCAGTTTTAGTTTCGGCTACACCTCTGCAGGTTCAGTTCATTCCTTGGACCTTCACATTGACGATGAAACACAGAAATTGCATCGGAATTAAATACAAAAGGCACAATGCCGCCTTAAGTACAAGTGTAGAGACTCTTCTTACAGTCGGTGCTATGAGCATTCCCTGTGAGACCAGTATTAGTTTCCGATACACGACTGCAGGTTCAGTTTATTCCTTGGACCTTCACATTGACGATGAAACACAGAAATGGCATCGGAATTAAATACAAAAGGCACAATGCCGCCTTAAGTACAAGAATAGAGACTCTTCTTACAGTCGGTGCTTTGAGCATTCCCTGTGAGGCCAGTATTAGTTTCCGATACACCACTGCAGGTTCAATGTATTTCTTTGGACCTTCAAATTGACGATGATACACAGAAATCGCATCGGAATTAAATACAAATGGCACAATGCCGCCTTAAGTACAAGAATAGAGACTCTTCCTACAGTCGGTGTTTGAGCATTCCCTGTGAGACCAGTATTAGTTTCCGATACACCACTGCAGGTTCAATGTATTCCTTGGACCTTCACATTGACGATGAAACACAGAAATCGCATCGGAATTAAATACAAAAGGCACAATGCCGCCTTAAGTACAAGAATAAAGACTCTTCTTACAGTCGGTGCTTTGAGTATTCCCTGTGAGACCAGTATTAGTTTCCGCTACACCTCTGCATGTTCAGTTTATTCCTTGGACCTTCACATTGACGATGAAACACAGAAATGGCATCGGAATTAAATACAAAAGGCACAATGCCGCCTTAAGTACAAGAATAGAGACTCTGCTTACAGTCGGTGCTTTGAGCATTCCCTGTGAGACCAGTAATATTTTCCGCTACACCTCTGCAGGTTTTGTTTATTCATTGGACCTTTACATTGACGATGAAACACAGAAATGGCATCGGAATTAAATACAAAACGCACAATGCCGCCTTAAGTACAAGAATAGAGACTCTTCTTACAGTCGGTGCATTGAGCATTCCCTGTGAGACCAGTATTAGTTTCCGATACACCACTGCAGGTTCAATGTATTCCTTGGAAATTTACATTGACGATGAAACACAGAAATTGCATCGGAATCAAATACTAAAGACACAATGCCGCCTTAAGTACAAGAATAGAGACTCTTCTTACAGTCGGTGCTTTGAGCATTCCCTGTGAGACCAGTATTAGTTTCCGATACACCACTGCAGGTTCAATGTATTCCTTGGACCTTCAAATTGACCATGAAACACAGAAATGGCATCGGAATTAAATACAAAAGCCACAATGCCGCCATAAGTGCAAGAAGACTGAGACTTCTTAGAGTCTGTGTTTTGATCCTTTCCTGTGCGACCTGTATTAGTTTTCGATACGCCACTGCAGGTTCAATGTATTACTTGGACCTTCAAATTGACGATGATACACAGAAATCGCATCGGAATTAAATACAAAAGGCACAATGCCGCCTTAAGTACAAGAAAAGAGACGCTTCTTACAGTTGGTGCTTTGAGCATTCCCTGTGAGACCAGTATCAGTATCCGATACACCACTGCAGGTTCAATGTATTCCTTGGACCTTCACATTGACGATGAAACACAGAAATCGCATCTGATTCAAATACAAAAGGCACAATGCCGCCTTAAGTACAAGAATAGGGACTCTTCTTACAGTCGGTGCTTTGAGCATTCCCTGTGAGACTAGTATTAGTTTCCGCTACACCTCTGCAGGTTCAATGTATTCCTTGGACCTTCACATTGACGATGAATCGCAGAAATCGCATCGGAATTAAATACAAAAGGCACAATGCCGCCTTAAGTACAAGAATAGAGACTCTTCTTACAGTCGGTGCTTTGAGCATTCCCTGTGAAACCAGTATTAGATTCCGATACACCACTGCAGGTTCAATGTATTCCTTGGACCTTAACATTGACGATGAAACACAGAAATCGCATCGGAATTAAATACAAAACGCAAAATGCCGCCTTAAGTACAAGAATAGAGACTCTTCTTACAGTCGGTGCTTTGAGCATTCCCTGTGAGACCAGTATTAGCTTCCGATACACCACTGCAGGTTCAATGTATTCCTTGGACCTTCACATTGACGATGATACACAGAAATCGCATCGGAATCAATTACAAAAGGCACAATGCCGCCTTAAGTACAAGAATAGTACTCTTCTTACAGTCGGTGCTTTGAGCATTCCCTGTGAGACCAGTATTAGTTTCCGATACACCACTGCAGTTTCAATGTATTCCTTGGACCTTCACATTGACGATGAAACACAGAAATGGCATCGCAATTAAATCCAAAACGCACAATGCCGCCTTAAGTAAAAGAATAGAGACTCTTCTTACAGTCGGTGCTTTGAGCATTCCCTGTGAGACCAGTATTAGTTTCCGATACACCACTGCAGGTTCAATGTATTCCTTGGACCTTCAAATTGACGATGATACACAGAAATCGCATCGGAATCAAATACAAAAGGCACAATGCCGCCTTATGTACAAGAATAGAGACTCTTCTTACAGTCTGTGACTTGATCCTTTCTTGTGAGACCAGTATTAGTTTTCGATACACCACTGCAGGTTCAATGTATTCCTTGGACCTTCACATTGACGATGAAACACAGAAATCGCATCGGAATCAAATACAAAAGGCACAATGCCGCCTTAAGTACAAGGATAGAGACTCTTCTTACAGTCGGTGCTTTCAGCATTCCCTGTGAGACCAGTATTAGTTTCCGCTACACCTCTGCAGGTTCAGATTATTCCTTGGACCTTCACATTGACGATGAAACACAGAAATGGCATCGGAATTAAATACAAAAGGTACAATATCGCCTTAAGTACAAGAATAGAGACTCTTCTTACAGTCGGTGCTTTGAGCATTCCCTGTGGGACCAGTATTAGTTTCCGATACACCACTGGTGGTTCAATGCATTCCTTGGACCTTCACATTGACGATGAAACACAGAAATCGCATCGGAACTAAATACGAAACGCACAATGTCGCCTTAAGTACTAGAATAGAGACTCTTCTTACAGTCGGTGCATTGAGCATTCTCTGTGAGACCAGTATTATTTTCCGATACACCACGGCAGGTTCAATGTATTCCTTGGACCTTCAAATTGACGATGATACACAGAAGTCGCACCGGAATCAAATACAAAATTCACAATGCCGCCTTAAGTACAAGAATAGAGACTCTTCTTACAGTCGGTGCTTTGAGCATTCCCTGTGAGACCAGTATTAGTTTCCGATACACCACTGCAGGTTCAATGTATTCCTTGGACCTTCACATTGACGATGAAACACAGAAATCGCATCGGAATTAAATTTAAAACGCACAATGCCGCCTTAAGTACTAGAATAGAGACTCTTCTTACAGTCGGTGTTTTAAGAATTCTCTGTGAGACCAGTATTAGTTTCCGATACACCACTGCAGGTTCAATGTATTCCTTGGACCTTCAAATTGACGATGATACACAGAAGTCGCATCGGAATCAAATGCAAAAGGCACATTGCCGCCTTTAGTACAAGAATAGAGACTCTTCTTACAGTCGGTGCTTTGAGCATTCCCTGTGAGACCAGTATTAATTTCCGATACACCACAGGAGGTTCAATGTATTCCTTGGACATTCACATTGACGATGAAACACTGAAATTACATCGGAATTAAATACAACAGGAACAATGCCGCCTTAAGTACAAGAATAGAGACTCTTCTTACAGTCGGTGCTTTGAGCTTTCCCTGTGAGACCAGTATTAGTCTCCGATACACCACTGGAGGTTCAATGGAATCCTTGGACATTCACATTGACGATGAAACACTGAAATTACATCGGAATTAAATACAAAAGGCACAATGCCGCCATAAGTGCAAGAAGCGTGAGACTTCTTAGAGTCTGTGTTTTGATCCTTTCCTGTGCGACCTGTATTAGTTTTCGATACGCCACTGCAGGTTCAATGTATTCCTTGGACCTTCAAATTGACGATGATACACAGAAGTCGCATCGGAATCAAATGCAAAAGGCACATTGCCGCCTTTAGTACAAGAATAGAGACTCTTCTTACAGTCGGTGCTTTGAGCATTCCCTGTGAGACCAGTATTAATTTCCGATACACCACAGGAGGTTCAATGTATTCCTTGGACATTCACATTGACGATGAAACACTGAAATTACATCGGAATTAAATACAACAGGAACAATGCCGCCTTAAGTACAAGAATAGAGACTCTTCTTACAGTCGGTGCTTTGAGCATTCCCTGTGAGACCAGTATTAGTTTCCGATACACCACTGCAGGTTCAATGTATTCCTTGGACCTTCACATTGACGATGAAACACAGAAATCGCATCGGAATTAAATTTAAAACGCACAATGCCGCCTTAAGTACTAGAATAGAGACTCTTCTTACAGTCGGTGTTTTAAGAATTCTCTGTGAGACCAGTATTAGTTTCCGATACACCACTGCAGGTTCAATGTATTCCTTGGACCTTCAAATTGACGATGATACACAGAAGTCGCATCGGAATCAAATGCAAAAGGCACATTGCCGCCTTTAGTACAAGAATAGAGACTCTTCTTACAGTCGGTGCTTTGAGCATTCCCTGTGAGACCAGTATTAATTTCCGATACACCACAGGAGGTTCAATGTATTCCTTGGACATTCACATTGACGATGAAACACTGAAATCGCATCGGAATTAAATACAAAAGGCACAATTCCGCCTTCAGTACAAGAATAGATTCTCTTCTTACAGTCGGTGAGTTGAGCATTCCCTGTGAGACCAGTATTAGTTTCCGATACACCACTGCATGTTCAATGTATTCCTTGGACCTTCAAATTGACCATGAAAGACAGTAATGGCATCGGAATTAAATACAAAAGCCACAATGCCGCCTGAAGTACAAGAATAGAGACTTTTCTTACAGTCGGTGCTTTGAGCATTCCCTGTGAGACCAGTATTAGTTTCCGTTACACCACTGCAGGTTCAATGTATTCCTCGGACATACACATTGACGATGAAACACTGAAATCACATCGGAATTAAATACAAAAGGCACAATGCCGCCATAAGTGCAAGAAGCGTGAGACTTCTTAGAGTCTGTGTTTTGATCCTTTCCTGTGCGACCTGTATTAGTTTTCGATACGCCACTGCAGGTTCAATGTATTACTTGGACCTTCAAATTGACGATGATACACAGAAATCGCATCGGAATTAAATACAAAAGGCACAATGCCGCCTTAAGTACAAGAAAAGAGACTCTTCTTACAGTTGGTGCTTTGAGCATTCCCTGTGAGACCAGTATCAGTATCCGATACACCACTGCAGGTTCAATGTATTCCTTGGACCTTCACATTGACGATGAAACACAGAAATCGCATCGGAATCAAATACAAAAGGCACAATGCCGCCTTAAGTACAAGAATAGAGACTCTTCTTACAGTCGGTGCTTTGAGCATTCCCTGTGAGACCAGTATTAGTTTCCGCTACACCTCTGCAGGTTCAATGTATTCCTTGGACCTTCACATTGACGATGAATAGCAGAAATCGCATCGGAATTAAATACAAAAGGCACAGTGCCGCCTTAAGTACAAGAATAAAGACTCTTCTTACAGTCGGTGCTTTGAGCATTCCCTGTGAGACCAGTATTAGTTTCCGATACACCACTGCAGGTTCAATGTATTCCTTGGACCTTCACATTGACGATGAAACACAGAAATCGGATCGGAATTAAATACAAAACGCAAAATGCCGCCTTAAGTACAAGAATAGAGACTCTTCTTACAGTCGGTGCTTTGAGCATTCCCTGTGAGACCAGTATTAGCTTCCGATACACCACTGCAGGTTCAATGTATTCCTTGGACCTTCACATTGACGATGATACACAGAAATCGCATCGGAATCAAATACAAAAGGCACAATGCCGCCTTAAGTACAACAATAGAGACTCTTCTTACAGTCAGTGCTTCGAGCATTCCCTGTGAGACCAGTATTAATTTCCGATACATCATTGCAGGTTCATTGTATTGCTTGGATTTCACATTGACGATGGAACACAGAAATCGCATCGGAATTAAATACAAAAGGCACAATTCCGCCTTCAGTACAAGAATAGATTCCCTTCTTACAGTCGGTGCTTTGAGCATTCCCTGTGAGACCAGTATTAGTTTCCGATACACCACTGCAGGTTCAATGTATTCCTTGGACCTTCAAATTGACCATGAGACACAGAAATGGCATCGGAATTAAATACAAAAGGCACAATGCCGCCTTAAGTACAACAATAGTGACTCTTCTTACCGTCGGTGCTTTGAGCTTTCCCTGTGAGACCAGTATTAGTTTCCGATACACCACTGCAGGATCAATGTATTTCTTGGACCTTCACATTGACGATGAAACACAGAAATCGCATCGGAATTAAATCCAAAACGCGCAATGCCGCCTTACGTACAAGAATACAGACTCTACTTACAGTCGGTGCTTTGAGCATTCCCTGTGAGACCAATATTAATTTCCGATACACCACTGCAGGTTCAATGTTCTCCTTGGACCTTCACATTGACGATGAAACACAGAAATCGCATCGGAATCAAATCCAAAATGCACAATGCCGCCTTAACTACAAGAATAGAGACTTTTCTTACAGTCGGTGCTTTGAGCATTCCCTGTGAGACCAGTAATAGTATCCGATACACCACTGCAGGTTCATTCTATTCCTTGGACATACACATTGACGATGAAACACTGAAATTACAATGGAATTAAATACAAAAGGAACAATGCCGCCTTAAGTACAAGAATAGAGACTCTTCTTACCGTCGGTGCTTTGAGCATTCCCTGTGAGACCAGTATTAGTTTCCGATACACCACAGGAGGTTCAATGAATTCGTTGGACGTTCACATTGACGATGAAACACTGAAATTACATCGGAATTAAATACAAAAGGCACAATGCCGCCTTAAGTACAAGAGTAGAGACTCTTCTTACAGTCGGTGCTTTGAGCATTCCCTGTGAGACCAGTATTAGTTTCCGTTAAACCACTGCAGGTTCAATGTATTCCTCGGACATACACATTGACGATGAAACACTGAAATCACATCGGAATTAAATACAAAAGGCACAATGCCGCCATAAGTGCAAGAAGCGTGAGACTTCTTAGAGTCTGTGTTTTGATCCTTTCCTGTTCGACCTGTATTAGTTTTCGATACGCCACTGCAGGTTCAATGTATTACTTGGACCTTCAAATTGACGATGATACACAGAAATCGCATCGGAATTAAATACAAAAGGCACAATGCCGCCTTAAGTACAAGAATAGAGACTCTTCTTACAGTCGGTGCTTTGAGCATTCCCTGTGAGACCAGTATTAGTTTCCGATACACCACTGCAGGTTCAATGTATTCCTTGGACCTTCACATTGACAATGAAACACAGAAATCGCATCGGAATTAAATACAAAAGGCACAATGCCGCCTTAAGTACAAGAAAAGAGACGCTTCTTACAGTTGGTGCTTTGAGCACTCCCTGTGAGACCAGTATCAGTATCCGATACACCACTGCAGGTTCAATGTATTCCTTGGACCTTCACATTGACGATGAAACACAGAAATCGCATCGGATTCAAGTACAAAAGGCACAATGCCGCCTTAAGTACAAGAATAGAGACTCTTCTTACAGTCGGTGCTTTGAGCATTCCCTGTGAGACCAGTATTAGTTTCCGCTACACCTCTGCAGGTTCAATGTATTCCTTGGACCTTCACATTGACGATGAATCGCAGAAATCGCATCGGAATTAAATACAAAAGGCACAATGCCGCCTTAAGTACAAGAATAGAGACTCTTCTTACAGTCGGTGCTTTGAGCAGTCACTGTGAGACCAGTATTAGTTTCCGATACACCACTGCAGGTTCAATGTATTCCTTGGACCTTCAAATTGACGATGATACACAGAAATCGCATCGGAATTAAATACGAAACGCACAATGCCGTCTTAAGTACTAGAATAGAGACTCTTCTTACAGTCGGTGCATTGAGCATTCTCTGCGAGACCAGTATTATTTTCCGATACACCACTGCAGGTTCAATGTATTCCTTGGACCTTCAAATTGACGATGATACACAGAAGTCGCATCGGAATCAAATACAAAAGGCACAATGCCGCCTTAAGTACAAGAATAGAGACTCTTCTTACAGTCTGTGCTTTGAGCATTCCCAGTGAGACCAGTATTAGTTTCCGCTACACCTCTGGAGGTTTTGTTTATTCATTGGACCTTTACATTGACGATATAACACAGAAATGGCATCGGAATTAAACACAAAACGCACAATGCCGCCTTAAGTACAAGAATAGAGACTCTTCTTACAGTCGGTGCATTGAGCATTCCCTGTGAGACCAGTATTAGTTTCCGATACACCACTGCAGGTTCAATGTATTCCTTGGACCTTTACATTGACGATGAAACACAGAAATCGCATCGGAATCAAATACTAAAGACACAATGCCGCCTTAAGTACAAGAATAGAGACTCTTCTTACAGTCGGTGCTTTGAGCATTCCCTGTGAGACCAGCATTAGTTTCCGATACACCACTGCATGTTCAATGTATTCCTTGGACCTTCAAATTGACCATGAAACACAGAAATGGCATCGGAATTAAATACAAAAGCCACAATGCCGCCTGAAGTACAAGAATAGAGACCTTTCTTACACTCGGTGCTTTGAGCATTCCCTGTGAGACCAGTATTAGTTTCCGATACACCACTGCAGGTTCAATGTATTCCTCGGACACACACATTGGCGACGAAACATTGAAATCACATCGGAATTAAATACAAAAGGCACAATGCCGCCATAAGTGCAAGAAGACTGAGACTTCTTAGAGTCTGTGTTTTGATCCTTTCCTGTGCGACCTGTATTAGTTTTCGATACGCCACTGCAGGTTCAATGTATTACTTGGACCTTCAAATTGACGATGATACACAGAAATCGCATCGGAATTAAATACAAAAGGCACAATGCCGCCTTAAGTACAAGAATAGAGACTCTTCTTACAGTCGGTGCTTTGAGCATTCCCTGTGAGACCAGTATTAGTTTCCGATACACCACTGCAGGTTCAATGTATTCCTTGGACCTTCAAATTGACGATGATACACAGAAATCGCATCGGAATCAAATACAAAAGGCACAATGCCGCCTTAAGTACAAGAAAAGAGACGCTTCTTACAGTTGGTGCTTTGAGCACTCCCTGTGAGACCAGTATCAGTATCCGATACACCACTGCAGGTTCAATGTATTCCTTGGACATACACATTGACAATGAAACACTGAAATTACATCGGAATTAAATACAAAAGGAACAATGCCGCATTAAGTACAAGAATAGAGACTCTTCTTACCGTCGGTGCTTTGAGCATTCCCTGTGAGACCAGTATTAGTTTCCGTTAAACCACTGCAGGTTCAATGTATTCCTCGGACATACACATTGACGATGAAACACTGAAATCACATCGGAATTAAATACAAAAGGCACAATGCCGCCATAAGTGCAAGAAGCGTGAGACTTCTTAGAGTCTGTGTTTTGATCCTTTCCTGTTCGACCTGTATTAGTTTTCGATACGCCACTGCAGGTTCAATGTATTACTTGGACCTTCAAATTGACGATGATACACAGAAATCGCATCGGAATTAAATACAAAAGGCACAATGCCGCCTTAAGTACAAGAATAGAGACTCTTCTTACAGTCGGTGCTTTGAGCATTCCCTGTGAGACCAGTATTAGTTTCCGATACACCACTGCAGGTTCAATGTATTCCTTGGACCTTCACATTGACAATGAAACACAGAAATCGCATCGGAATTAAATACAAAAGGCACAATGCCGCCTTAAGTACAAGAAAAGAGACGCTTCTTACAGTTGGTGCTTTGAGCACTCCCTGTGAGACCAGTATCAGTATCCGATACACCACTGCAGGTTCAATGTATTCCTTGGACCTTCACATTGACGATGAAACACAGAAATCGCATCGGATTCAAGTACAAAAGGCACAATGCCGCCTTAAGTACAAGAATAGAGACTCTTCTTACAGTCGGTGCTTTGAGCATTCCCTGTGAGACCAGTATTAGTTTCCGCTACACCTCTGCAGGTTCAATGTATTCCTTGGACCTTCACATTGACGATGAATCGCAGAAATCGCATCGGAATTAAATACAAAAGGCACAATGCCGCCTTAAGTACAAGAATAGAGACTCTTCTTACAGTCGGTGCTTTGAGCAGTCACTGTGAGACCAGTATTAGTTTCCGATACACCACTGCAGGTTCAATGTATTCCTTGGACCTTCAAATTGACGATGATACACAGAAATCGCATCGGAATTAAATACGAAACGCACAATGCCGTCTTAAGTACTAGAATAGAGACTCTTCTTACAGTCGGTGCATTGAGCATTCTCTGCGAGACCAGTATTATTTTCCGATACACCACTGCAGGTTCAATGTATTCCTTGGACCTTCAAATTGACGATGATACACAGAAGTCGCATCGGAATCAAATACAAAAGGCACAATGCCGCCTTAAGTACAAGAATAGAGACTCTTCTTACAGTCTGTGCTTTGAGCATTCCCAGTGAGACCAGTATTAGTTTCCGCTACACCTCTGGAGGTTTTGTTTATTCATTGGACCTTTACATTGACGATATAACACAGAAATGGCATCGGAATTAAACACAAAACGCACAATGCCGCCTTAAGTACAAGAATAGAGACTCTTCTTACAGTCGGTGCATTGAGCATTCCCTGTGAGACCAGTATTAGTTTCCGATACACCACTGCAGGTTCAATGTATTCCTTGTACCTTTACATTGACGATGAAACACAGAAATCGCATCGGAATCAAATACTAAAGACACAATGCCGCCTTAAGTACAAGAATAGAGACTCTTCTTACAGTCGGTGCTTTGAGCATTCCCTGTGAGACCAGCATTAGTTTCCGATACACCACTGCATGTTCAATGTATTCCTTGGACCTTCAAATTGACCATGAAACACAGAAATGGCATCGGAATTAAATACAAAAGCCACAATGCCGCCTGAAGTACAAGAATAGAGACCTTTCTTACACTCGGTGCTTTGAGCATTCCCTGTGAGACCAGTATTAGTTTCCGATACACCACTGCAGGTTCAATGTATTCCTCGGACACACACATTGGCGACGAAACATTGAAATCACATCGGAATTAAATACAAAAGGCACAATGCCGCCATAAGTGCAAGAAGACTGAGACTTCTTAGAGTCTGTGTTTTGATCCTTTCCTGTGCGACCTGTATTAGTTTTCGATACGCCACTGCAGGTTCAATGTATTACTTGGACCTTCAAATTGACGATGATACACAGAAATCGCATCGGAATTAAATACAAAAGGCACAATGCCGCCTTAAGTACAAGAATAGAGACTCTTCTTACAGTCGGTGCTTTGAGCATTCCCTGTGAGACCAGTATTAGTTTCCGATACACCACTGCAGGTTCAATGTATTCCTTGGACCTTCAAATTGACGATGATACACAGAAATCGCATCGGAATCAAATACAAAAGGCACAATGCCGCCTTAAGTACAAGAAAAGAGACGCTTCTTACAGTTGGTGCTTTGAGCACTCCCTGTGAGACCAGTATCAGTATCCGATACACCACTGCAGGTTCAATGTATTCCTTGGACATACACATTGACAATGAAACACTGAAATTACATCGGAATTAAATACAAAAGGAACAATGCCGCATTAAGTACAAGAATAGAGACTCTTCTTACCGTCGGTGCTTTGAGCATTCCCTGTGAGACCAGTATTAGTTTCCGATACACCACTGGGGGTTCAATGAATTCCTTGGACATTCACATTGACGAAGAAACACTGAAATTACATCGGAATTAAATACAAAAGGCACAATGCCGCCTTAAGTACAAGAATAGAGACTCTTCTTACAGTCGGTGCTTTGAGCATTCCCTGTGTGACCAGTATTAGTTTCTGCTACACCTCTGCAGGTTTTGTTTATTCCTTGGACCTTTACATTGACGATGAAACACAGAAATGGCATCGGAATTAAATACAAAACGCACAATGCCGCCTTAAGTACAAGAATAGAGACTCTTCTTACAGTCGGTGCATTGAGCATTCCCTGTGAGACCAGTATTAGTTTCCGACACACCACTGCAGGTTCAATGTATTCCTTGGACCTTTACATTGACGATGAAACACAGAAATCGCATCGGAATCAAATACAAAAGACACAATGCCGCCTTAAGTACAAGAATAGAGACTCTTCTTACAGTCGGTGCTTTGAGCATTCCCTGTGAGACCAGTATTAATTTCCGATACACCACTGCAGGTTCAATGTATTCCTTTGACCTTCAAATTGACCATGAAACACAGAAATGGCATCGGAATTAAATACAAATGCCACAATGCCGCCTGAAGTACAAGAATAGAGACTTTTCTTACAGTCGGTGCTTTGAGCATTCCCTGTGAGACCAGTATTAGTTTCCGATACACCACTGCAGGTTCAATGTATTCCTCGGACATACACATTGACGATGAAACACAGAAATCGCATCGGAATCAAATACAAAAGGCACAATGCCGCCATAAGTGCAAGAAGACTGAGACTTCTTAGAGTCTGTGTTTTGATCCTTTCCTGTGCGACCTGTATTAGTTTTCGATACGCCACTGCAGGTTCAATGTATTACTGGGACCTTCAAATTGACGATGATACACAGAAATCGCATCGGAATTAAATACAAAAGGCACAATGCCGCCTTAAGTACAAGAAAAGAGACGCTTCTTACAGTTGGTGCATTGAGCATTCTCGGTGAGAACAGTATCAGTATCCGATACACCACTGCAGGTACAATGTATTCCTTGGACCTTCACATTGACGATAAAACACAGAAATTGCATCGGAATCAAATACAAGAGGCACAATGCCGCCTTAAGTACAAGAATAGAGACTCTTCTTACAGTCGGTGCTTTGAGCATTCCCTGTGAGACCAGTATTAGTTTCCGCTACACCTCTGCAGGTTCAATGTATTCCTTGGATCTTCACATTGACGATGAATCGCAGATATCGCATCGGAATTAAATACAAGAGGCACAATGCCGCCTTAAGTACAAGAATAGAGACTCTTCTTACAGTCGGTGCTTTGAGCATTCCCTGTGAGACCAGTATTAGTTTCCGATACACCACTGCAGGTTCAATGTTTTCCTTGGACCTTCACATTGACGATGAAACACAGAAATCGCATCGGAATCAAATACAAAAGGCACAATGCCGCCTTAAGTACAAGAATAGAGACTCTTCTTACAGTCGGTGCTTTCAGCATTCCCTGTGAGACCAGTATTAGTTTCCGCTACACCTCTGCAGGTGCAGATTATACCTTGTACCTTCACATTGACGACGAAACACAGAAATGGCATCGGAATTAAATACAAAAGGTACAATGCCGCCTTAAGTACAAGAATAGAGACTCTTCTTACAGTCGGTGCTTTGAGCATTCCCGGTAAGACCAGTATTAGTTTCCGATACACCACTGCAGGTTCAATGTATTCCTTGGACCTTCACATTGACGATGAAACACAGAAATCGCATCGGAATTAAATACAAAACGCACAATGCCGCCTTAAGTACTAGAATAGAGACTCTTCTTACAGTCGGTGCTTTGAGCATTCTCTGTGAGACAAGTATTAATTTCCGATACACCACTGCAGGTTCAATGTATTCCTTGGACCTTCAAATTGTCGATGATACACAGAAGTCGCATCGGAATCAAATACAAAAGGCACAATGCCGCCTTAAGTACAAGAATAGAGACTTTTCTTACAGTCGGTGCTTTGAGCATTCCCTGTGAGACCAGTATTAGTTTCCGATACACCACAGGAGGTTCAATGAATTCCTTGGACATTCACATTGACGATGAAACACTGAAATTACATCGGAATTAAATACAACAGGCACAATGCCGCCTTAAGAACAAGAATAGAGACTCTTCTTACAGTCGGTGCTTTGAGCATTCCCTGTGAGACCAGTATTAGCTTCCGATACACCACTGTAGGTTCAATGTATTCCTTGGACCTTCACATTGACGATGATACACAGAAATCGCATCGGAATCAAATACAAAAGGCACAATGCCGCCTTAAGTACAAGAATAGAGACTCTTCTTACAGTCGATGCTTCGAGCATTCCCTGTGAGACCAGTATTAATTTCCGATACATCATTGCAGGTTCATTGTATTCCTTGGATTTCACATTGACGATGGAACACAGAAATCGCATCGGAATTAAATACAAAAGGCACAATTCCGCCTTCAGTACAAGAATAGATTCTCTTCTTACAGTCGGTGCTTTGAGCATTCCCTGTGAGACCAGTATTAGTTTCCGATACACCACTGCAGGTTCAATGTACTTCTTGGACCTTCAAATTGACCAATAGACACAGAAATGGCATCGGAATTAAATACAAAAGCCACAATGCCGCCTTAAGTACAAGAATAGAGACTCTTCTTACAGTCGGTGCTTTGAGCATTCCCTGTGAGACCAGTAATAGTATCCGATACACCACTGCAGGTTCAATCTATTCCTTGGACATACACATTGACGATGAAAAACTGAAATTACATCGGAATGAAATACAAAAGGAACAATGCCGCCTTAAGTACAAGAATAGAGACTCTTCTTACCGTCGGTGCTTTGAGCATTCCCTGTGAGACCAGTATTAGTTTCCGATACACCACTGCAGGTTCAATGTATGTCTTGGACCTTCACATTGACGATGAAACACAGAAATCGCATCGGAATTAAATCCAAAACGCGCAATGCCGCCTTACGTTCAAGAATACAGCCTCTACTTACAGTCGGTGCTTTGAGCATTCCCTGTGAGACCAATATTAATTTCCGATACACCACTGCAGGTTCAATGTTCTCCTTGACCTTCACATTGACGATGAAACACAGAAATCGCATCGGAATCAAATCCAAAATGCACAATGCCGCCTTAACTACAAGAATGGAGACTTTTCTTACAGTCGGTGCTTTGAGCATTCCCTGTGAGACCAGTAATAGTATCCGATACACCACTGCAGGTTCATTCTATTCCTTGGACATACACATTGACGATGAAACACTGAAATTACAATGGAATTAAATACAAAAGGAACAATGCCGCCTTAAGTACAAGAATAGAGACTCTTCTTACCGTCGGTGCTTTGAGCATTCCCTGTGAGACCAGTATTAGTTTCCGATACACCACAGGAGGTTCAATGAATTCCTTGGACATTCACATTGACGATGAAACACTGAAATTACGTCGGAATTAAATCCAAAAGGCACAATGCCGCCTTAAGTACAAGAATAGAGACTCTACTTACAGTCGGTGCTTTGAGCATTCCCTGTGAGATCAGTATTAGTTTCCGATACACCACTGCAGGTTCAATGTATTCCTTGGACCTTCACATTGACAATGAAACACAGAAATCGCATCGGAATTAAATACAAAAGGAACAATGCCGCATAAGTACAAGATTAGAGACACTTCTTACCGTCGGTGCTTTGAGCATTCCCTGTGAGATCACCATTAGTTTCCGATACACCACTGGGGGTTCAATGAATTCCTTGGACATTCACATTGACGAAGAAACACTGAAATTACATCGGAATTAAATACAAAAGGCACAATGCCGCCTTAAGTACAAGAACAGAGACTCTTCTTACAGTCGGTGCTTTGTGCATTCCGTGTGAGACCAGTATTAGTTTCCGATACACCACTGCAGGTTCAATGTATTTCTTTGGACCTTCAAATTGACGATGATACACAGAAATCGCATCGGAATTAAATACAAAAGGCACAATGCCGCCTTAAGTACAAGAATAGAGACTCTTCTTACAGTCGGTGCTTTGAGCATTCCCTGTGAGACCAGTATTAGTTTCCGATACACCACTGCAGGTTCAATGTATTCCTTGGACCTTCACATTGACGATGAAACACAGAAATCGCATCGGAATTAAATACAAAAGGCACAATGCCGCCTTAAGTACATGAATAAAGACTCTTCTTACAGTCGGTGCTTTAAACATTCCCTGTGAGACCAGTATTAGTTTCCGCTACACCTCTGCAGGTTCAGTTTATCCCTTGGACCTTCACATTGACGATGAAACACAGAAATGGCATCGGAATTAAATACAAAAGGCACAATGCCGCCTTAAGTACAAGAATAGAGACTCTGCTTACAGTCGGTGCTTTGAGCATTCCCTGTGAGACCAGTAATAGTTTCCGCTACACCTCTGCAGGTTCAGTTTATCCCTTGGACCTTCACATTGACGATGAAACACAGAAATGGCATCGGAATTAAATACAAAAGGCACAATGCCGCCTTAAGTACAAGAATAGAGACTCTTCTTACAGTCGGTGCTTTGAGCACTCCCTGTGAGACCAGTATTAGTTTCCGATACACCACTGCAGGTTCAATGCATTCCTTGGACCTTCACATTGACGATGAAACACAGAAATCGCATCGGATTCAAATACAAAAGGCACAATGCCGCCTTAAGTACAAGAATAGAGACTCTTCTTACAGTCTGTGCTTTGAGCATTCCCTGTGAGACCAGTATTAGTTTCCGCTACACCACTGCAGGTTCAATGTATTCCTTGGACCTTCACATTGACGATGAATCGCAGAAATCGCATCAGAATTAAATACAAAAGGCACAATGCCGCCTTAAGTACAAGAATAGAGACTCTACTTACAGTCGGTGCTTTGAGCATTCCCTGTGAGACCAGTATTAGTTTCCGATACACCACTGCAGGTTCAATGTATTCCTTGGACCTTCACATTGACGATGAAACACAGAAATCGCATCGGAATTAAATACAAAACACAAAATGCCGCCTTAAGTACAAGAATAGAGACTCTTCTTACAGTCGGTGCTTTGAGCATTCCCTGTGAGACCAGTATTAGCTTCCGATACACCACTGCAGGTTCAATGTATTCCTTGGACCTTCACATTGACGATGATACACAGAAATCACATCGGAATCAAATACAAAAGGCACAATGCCGCCTTAAGTACAAGAATAGAGACTCTTCTTACAGTCGGTGCTTTGAGCATTCCCTGTGAGACCAGTATTAGTTTCCGATACACCACTGCAGTTTCAATGTATTCCTTGGACCTTCACATTGACGATGAAACACAGAAATCGCATCGGAATTAAATACAAAACGCACAATGCCGCCTTAAGTAAAAGAATAGAGACTCTTCTTACAGTCGGTGCTTTGAGCATTCCCTGTGAGACCAGTATTAGTTTCCGATACACCACTGCAGGTTCAATGTATTCCTTGGACCTTCAAATTGACGATGATACACAGAAATCGCATCGGAATCAAATACAAAAGGCACAATGCCGCCTTAAGTACAAGAATAGAGACTTTTCTTACGGTCGGTGCTTTGAGCATTCCCTGTGAGACCAGTATTAGTTTCCGATACACCACAGGAGGTTCAATGAATTCCTTGGACATTCACATTGACGATGAAACACTGAAATTACATCGGAATTAAATACAACAGGCACAATGCCGCCTTAAGAACAAGAATAGAGACTCTTCTTACAGTCGGTGCTTTGAGCATTCCCTGTGAGACCAGTATTAGTTTCCGATACACCACTGCAGGTTCAATGTATTCCTTGGACCTTCACATTGACGATGAAACACAGAAATCGGATCGGAATTAAATACAAAACGCAAAATGCCGCCTTAAGTACAAAAATAGAGACTCTTCTTACAGTCGGTGCTTTGAGCATTCCCTGTGAGACCAGTATTAGTTTCCGCTACACCTCTGCAGTTTCAGTTTATTCCTTGGACCTTCACATTGACGATGAAACACAGAAATCGCATCGGAATCAAATACAAAAGGCACAATGCCGCCTTAAGTACAAGAATAGAGACTCTTCTTACAGTCGGTGCTTTCAGCATTCCCTGTGAGACCAGTATTAGTTTCCGCTACACCTCTGCAGGTGCAGATTATACCTTGTACCTTCACATTGACGATGAAACACAGAAATGGCATCGGAATTAAATACAAAAGGTACAATGCCGCCTTAAGTACAAGAATAGAGACTCATCTTACAGTCGGTGCTTTGAGCATTCCCGGTGAGACCAGTATTAGTTTCCGATACACCACTGCAGGTTCAATGTATTCCTTGGACCTTCAAATTGACGATGATGCACAGAAGTCACATCGGAATCAAATACAAAAGGCACAATGCCGCCTTAAGTACAAGAATAGAGACTTTTCTTACAGTCGGTGCTTTGAGCATTCCCTGTGAGACCAGTATTAGTTTCCGATACACCACAGGAGGTTCAATGAATTCCTTGGACATTCACATTGACGATGAAACACTGAAATTTCATCGGAATTAAATACAACAGGCACAATGCCGCCTTAAGAACAAGAATAGAGACTCTTCTTACAGTCGGTGCTTTGAGCATTCCCTGTGAGACCAGTATTAGTTTCCGATACACCACTGCAGGTTCAATGTATTCCTTGGACCTTCACATTGACGATGAAACACAGAAATCGGATCGGAATTAAATACAAAACGCAAAATGCCGCCTTAGGTACAAGAATAGAGACTTTTCTTACAGTCGGTGCTTTGAGCATTCCCTGTGAGACCAGTATTAGCTTCCGATACACCACTGTAGGTTCAATGTATTCCTTGGACCTTCACATTGACGATGATACACAGAAATCGCATCGGAATCAAATACAAAAGGCACAATGCCGCCTTAAGTACAAGAATAGAGACTCTTCTTACAGTCGGTGCTTCGAGCATTCCCTGTGAGACCAGTATTAATTTCCGATACATCATTGCAGGTTCATTGTATTCCTTGGATTTCACATTGACGATGGAACACAGAAATCGCATCGGAATTAAATACAAAAGGCACAATTAAGCCTTCAGTACAAGAATAGATTCTCTTCTTACAGTCGGTGCTTTGAGCATTCCCTGTGAGACCAGTATTAGTTTCCGATACACCACTGCAGGATCAATCTATTCCTTGGACATACACATTGACGATGAAACACTGAAATTACATCGGAATTAAATACAAAAGGAACAATGCCGCCTTAAGTACAAGAATAGAGACTCTTCTTACCGTCGGTGCTTTGAGCATTCCCTGTGAGACCAGTATTAGTTTCCGATACACCACTGCAGGTTCAATGTATTTCTTGGACCTACACATTGACGATGAAACACAGAAATCGCATCGGAATTAAATCCAAAACGCGCAATGCCGCCTTACGTACAAGAATACAGACTCTACTTACAGTCGGTGCTTTGAGCATTCCCTGTGAGACCAATATTAATTTCCGATACACCACTGCAGGTTCAATGTGCTCCTTGGACCTTCACATTGACGATGAAACACAGAAATCGCATCGGAATCAAATCCAAAGTGCACAATGCTGCCTTAACTACAAGAATAGAGACTTTTCTTACAGTCGGTGCTTTGAGCATTCCCTGTGAGACCAGTAATAGTATCCGATACACAACTGCAGGTTCATTCTATTCCTTGGACAAACACATTGACGATGAAACACTGAAATTACAATGGAATTAAATACAAAAGGAACAATGCCGCCTTAAGTACAAGAATAGAGACTCTTCTTACCGTCGGTGCTTTGAGCATTCCCTGTGAGACCAGTATTAGTTTCCGATACACCACAGGAGGTTCAATGAATTCCTTGGACATTCACATTGACGATGAAACACTGAAATTACATCGGAATTAAATACAAAAGGCACAATGCCGCCTTAAGTACAAGAATAGAGACTCTACTTACAGTCGGTGCTTTGAGCATTCCCTGTGAGACCAGTATTAGTTTCCGATACACCACTGCAGGTTCAATGTATTCCTTGGACCTTCACATTGACAATGAAACACAGAAATCGCATCGGAATTAAATACAAAAGGAACAATGCCGCATAAGTACAAGAATAGAGACACTTCTTACCGTCGGTGCTCTGAGCATTCCCTGTGAGATCACTATTAGTTTCTGATACACCACTGGGGGTTCAATGAATTCCTTGGACATTCACATTGACGAAGAAACACTGAAATTACATCGGAATTAAATACAAAAGGCACAATGCCGCCATAAGTACAAGAATAGAGACTCTTCTTACAGTCATTTCTTTGAGCATTCCCTGTGAGACCAGTTTTAGTTTCGGCTACACATCTGCAGGTTCAGTTTATTCCTTGGACCTTCACATTGACGATGAAACACAGAAATGGCATCGGAATTAAATACAAAAGGCACAATGCCGCCTTAAGTACAAGAGTAGAGACTCTTCTTACAGTCGGTGCTTTGAGCATTCCCAGTGAGACCAGTATTAGTTTCCGATACACTACTGCAGGTTCAGTTTATTCCTTGGACCTTCACATTGACGATGAAACACAGAAATGGCATCGGAATTAAATACAAAAGGCACAATGCCGCCTTAAGTACAAGAATAGAGACTCTTCCTACAGTCGGTGCTTTGTGCATTCCCTGTGAGACCAGTATTAGTTTCCGATACACCACTGCAGGTTCAATGTATTTCTTTGGACCTTCAAATTGACGATGATACACAGAAATCGCATCGGAATTAAATACAAAAGGCACAATGCCGCCTTAAGTACAAGAATAGAGACTCTTCTTACAGTCGGTGCTTTGAGCATTCCCTGTGAGACCAGTATTAGTTTCCGATACACCACTGCAGGTTCAATGTATTCCTTGGACCTTCGCATTGACGATGAAACACAGATATCGCATCGGAATTAAATACAAAAGGCACAATGCCGCCTTAAGTACAAGAATAAAGACTCTTCTTACAGTCGGTGCTTTGAGCATTCCCTGTGAGACCAGTATTAGTTTCCGCTACACCTCTGCAGGTTCAGTTTATTCCTTGGACCTTCACATTGACGATGAAACACAGAAATGGCATCGGAATTAAATACAAAAGGCACAATGCCGGCTTAAGTACAAGAATAGAGACTCTGCTTACAGTCGGTGCTTAGAGCATTCCCTGTGAGACCAGTAATAGTTTCCGCTACACCTCTGCAGGTTCAGTTTATTCCTTGGACCTTCACATTGACGATGTAACACAGAAATGGAATCAGAATTAAATACAAAAGCACAATACCGCCTTAAGTACAAGAATAGGGACTCTTCTTACAGTCGGCGCTTTGAGCATTCCCTGTGAGTTAAGTATTAGTTTCCCCTACACCTCTGCAGATTCAGTTTATTCCTTGGACCTTCACATTGACGATGAAACACAGAAATGGCATCGGAATTAAATACAAAAGTACAATGCCGCCTTAAGTACAAGAATAGAGACTCTTCTTACAGTCGGTGCTTTGAGCATTCCCTGTGAGACCAGTATTAGTTTCCGATACACCACTGCAGGTTCAATGTATTCCTTGGACCTTCACATTGACGATGATACACAGAAATCGCATCGGAATCAAATACAAAAGGCACAATGCCGCCTTAAGTACAAGAATAGAGACTCTTCTTACAGTCGGTGCTTTCAGCATTCCCTGTGAGACCAGTATTAGTTTCCGATACACCACTGCAGGTTCAATGTATTCCTTGGACCTTCAAATTGACGATGATACACAGAAATCGCATCGGAATCAAATACAAAAGGCTCAATGCCGCCTTATGTTCAAGAATAGAGACTCTTCTTACAGTCTGTGATTCGATCCTTTCTTGTGAGACCAGTATTAGTTTTCAATACACCACTGCAGGTTCAATGTATTCCTTGGACCTTCACATTGACGATGAAACACAGAAATCGCATCGGAATTAAATACAAAACGCACAATGCCGCCTTAAGTACTAGAATAGAGACTCTTCTTACAGTCGGTGCTTTAAGAATTCTCTGTGAGACCAGTATTAGTTTCCGATACACCACTACAGGTGCAATGTATTCCTTGGACCTTCAAATTGACGATGATACACAGAAGTCGCATCGGAATCAAATGCAAAAGGCACAATGCCGCCTTAAGTACAAGAATAGAGACTCTTCTTACAGTCGGTGCTTTGAGCATTCCCTGTGAGACCAGTATTAATTTCCGATACACCACAGGAGGTTCAATGAATTCCTTGGACATTCACATTGACGATGAAACACTGAAATTACATCGGAATTAAATACAACAGGAACAATGCCGCCTTAAGTACAAGAATAGAGACTCTTCTTACAGTCGGTGCTTTGAGCATTCCCTGTGAGACCAGTAATAGTATCCGATACACCACTGCAGGTTCAATCTATTCCTTGGACATACACATTGACGATGAAACACTGAAATTACATCGGAATTAAATACAAAAGGAACAATGCCGCCTTAAGTACAAGAATAGAAACTCTTCTTACCGTCGGTGCTTTGAGCATTCCCTGTGAGACCAGTATTAGTTTCCGATACACCACTGGGGGTTCAATGAATTCCTTGGACATTCACATTGACGAAGAAACTCTGAAATTACATCGGAATTAAATACAAAAGGCACAATGCCGCCTTAAGTACAAGGATAGAGACTCTTCTTACAGTCGGTGCTTTGAGCATTCCCTGTGAGACCAGTATTAGTTTCTGCTACACCTCTGCATGTTTTGTTTATTCCTTGGACCTTTACATTGACGATGAAACACAGAAATGGCATCGGAATTAAATACAAAACGCACAATGCCGCCTTAAGTACAAGAATAGAGACTCTTCTTACAGTCGGTGCATTGAGCATTCCCTGTGAGACCAGTATTAGTTTCCGATACACCACTGCAGGTTCAATGTATTCCTTGGACCTTAACATTGACGATGAAACACAGAAATCGCATCGGAATCAAATACAAAAGACACAATGCCGCCTTAAGTACAAGAATAGAGACTCTTCTTACAGACGGTGCTTTGAGCATTCGCTGTGAGACCAGTATTAATTTCCGATACACCACTGCAGGTTCAATGTATTCCTTTGACCTTCAAATTGACCATGAAACACAGAAATGGCATCGAAATTAAATACAAATGCCACAATGCCGCCTGAAGTACAAGAATAGAGACTTTTCTTACAGTCGGTGCTTTGAGCATTCCCTGTGAGACCAGTATTAGCTTCCGATACACCACTGCAGGTTCAATGTATTTCTTTGGACCTTCAAATTGACGATGATACACAGAAATCGCATCGGAATTAAATACAAAAGGCACAATGCCGCCTTAAGTACAAGAATAGAGACTCTTCTTAGAGTCGGTGCTTTGAGCATTCCCTGTGAGACCAGTATTAGTTTCCGATACACCACTGCAGGTTCAATGTATTCCGTGGATCTTCACATTGACGATGAAACACAGAAATCGCATCGGAATTAAATACAAAAGGCACAATGCCGCATTAAGTACAAGAATAGAGACTCTTCTTACAGTCGGTGCTTTGAGCATTCCCTGTGAGACCAGTATTAGCTTCCGATACACCACTGCAGGTTCAATGTATTTCTTGGACCTTCACATTGACGATGAAACACAGAAATGGCATCGGAATTAAATACAAAAGGCACAATGCCGCCTTAAGTACAAGAATAGGGACTCTTCTTACAGTCGGTGCTTTGACCATTAACTGTGAGACCAGTATTAGTTTCCGCTACACCTCTGCAGGTTTAGTTTATTCCTTGGACCTTTACATTGACGATGAAACACAGAAATGGCATCGGAATTAAATACAAAAGGCACAATGCCACCTTAAGTACAAGAATAGAGACTCTTCTTACAGTCGGTGCATTGAGCATTCCCTGTGAGACCAGTATTAGTTTCCGATACACCACTGCAGGTTCAATGTATTCCTTGGACCTTTACATTGACGATGAAACACTGAAATCACATCGGAATTAAATACAAAAGGCACAATGCCGCCATAACTGCAAGAAGAGTGAGACTTCTTAGAGTCTGTGTTTTGAGCCTTTCCTGTGCGACCTGTATTAGTTTTAGATACGCCACTGCAGGTTCAATGTATTCCTTGGTCCTTCAAATTGACGATGATACACAGAAATCACATCGGAATTAAATACATAAGGCACAATGACGCCTTAAGTACAAGAATAGAGACTCTTCTTACAGTCGGTGCTTTGAGCATTCCCTGTGAGACCAGTATTAGTTTCCGATACACCACTGCAAGTTCAATGTATTCCTTGGACCTTCACATTGACGATGAAACGCAGAAATCGCATCGGAATTAAATACAAAACGCACAATGCCGCCGTAAGTACAAGAATAGAGACTCTTCTCACAGTCGGTGCTTTGAGCATTCCATGTGAGACCAGTATTGGTTTCCGATACACCACTGCAGGTTCAATGTATTCCTTGGACCTTCACATTGACGATGAAACGCAGAAATCGCATCGGAATCAAATACAAAAGACACAATGCCGCCTTAAGTACAAGAATAGAGACTCTTCTTACAGTCGGTGCTTTGAGCATTCCCTGTGAGAAAAAGTATTAGTTACAGATACACCTCTGCAGGTTCAGTTTATACCTTGGACTTTCACATTGACGATGAAACACAGAAATGGCATCGGAATTAAATACAAAAGGCACAATGCCGCCTTAAGTACAAGAATAGAGACTCTTCTTACAG
Organism: Schistocerca americana; assembly: GCF_021461395.2. Classification (NCBI taxonomy): domain Eukaryota; kingdom Metazoa; phylum Arthropoda; class Insecta; order Orthoptera; family Acrididae; genus Schistocerca; species Schistocerca americana. Next base: position 24,674,252 of record NC_060125.1, on the reverse strand, counting down.
TCGGTGCTTTGAGCATTCCCTGTGAGACCAGTATTAATTTCCGATACGCCACTGCACGTTCAATGTATCCCTTGGACGTTCAAATTGACGATGATACACAGAAACCGCATCGGAATTAAATACAAAAGGCACAATGCCGCCTTTAGTAAAAGAATAGAGACTCTTCTTACAGTCGGTGTTTTGAGCATTCCCTGTGAGACCAGTAATAGTTTCCGATACACCACTGCAGGTTCAATGTATTCCGTGGAACTTCACATTGACGATGAAACACAGAAATCGCATCGGAATTAAATACAGAAGGCACAATGCCGCCTTAAGTACAAGAATAGAGACCCTTCTTACAGTCGGTGCTTTGAGCATTCACTGTGAGACCAGTCATAGTTTCCGTTACACTTCTGCAGGTTCAGTTTATTCCTTGGACCTTCACATTGACGATGAAACACAGAAATGGCATCGGAATTAAATACAAAAGGCGCAATGCCGCCTTAAGAACAAGAATAGAGACTCTTCTTATAGTCGGTGCTTTGAGCATTGCCTGTGAGACCAGTATTAGTTTCCGATACACCACTGCAGGTTCAATGTATTCCTCGGACATACACATTGACGATGAAACACTGAAATCACATCGGAATTAAATACAAAAGGCACAATGCCGCCATAACTGCAAGAAGAGTGAGACTTCTTAGAGTCTGTGTTTTGAGCCTTTCCTGTGCGACCTGTATTAGTTTTAGATACGCCACTGCAGGTTCAATGTATTCCTTGGTCCTTCAAATTGACGATGATACACAGAAATCACATCGGAATTAAATACATAAGGCACAATGACGCCTTAAGTACAAGAATAGAGACTCTTCTTACAGTCGGTGCTTTGAGCATTCCCTGTGAGACCAGTATTAGTTTCCGATACACCACTGCAAGTTCAATGTATTCCTTGGACCTTCACATTGACGATGAAACGCAGAAATCGCATCGGAATTAAATACAAAACGCACAATGCCGCCGTAAGTACAAGAATAGAGACTCTTCTCACAGTCGGTGCTTTGAGCATTCCATGTGAGACCAGTATTGGTTTCCGATACACCACTGCAGGTTCAATGTATTCCTTGGACCTTCACATTGACGATGATACACAGAAATCGCATCGGAATCAAATACAAAAGGCACAATGCCGCCTTAAGTACAAGAATAGAGACTCTTCTTACAGTCGGTGCTTTGAGCATTCCCTGTGAGACCAGTAATAGTTTCCGATACACCTCTGCAGGTTCAGTTTATTCCTTGTACCTTCACATTGACGATGAAACACAGAATTGGCATCGGAATTAAATACAAAATGCCCAATGCCGCCTTAAGTACAAGAATAGAGACTCTGCTTACAGTCGGTGCTTTGAGCATTCCCTGTGAGACCAGTATTAGTTTCCGCTACACCTCTGCAGGTTCAGTTTATTCCTTGGACCTTCACATTGACGATGAAACGCAGAAATCGCATCGGAATTAAATACAAAAGGCACAATGCTGCCTTAAGTACATGAATAGAGACTCTTCTTACAGTCGGTGCTTTGAGCATTGCCTGTGAGACCAGTATTAGTTTCCGATACACCACTGCAGGTTCAATGTATTCCACGGACATACACATTGACGATGAAACACTGAAATCACATCGGAATTAAATACAAAAGGCACAATGCCGCCATAACTGCAAGAAGAGTGAGACTTCTTAGAGTCTGTGTTTTGATCCTTTCCTGTGCGACCTGTATTAGTTTTCGATACGCCACTGCAGGTTCAATGATTTCCTTGGTCCTTCAAATTGACGATGATACACAGAAATCACATCGGAATTAAATACAAAAGGCACAATGCCGCCTTAAGTATCGGAATAGAGACTCTTCTTACAGTCGGTGCTTTGAGCATTCCCTGTGAGACCAGTATTAGCTTCCGATACACCACTGCAGGTTCAATGTATTTCTTTGGACCTTCATATTGACGATGATACACAGAAATCGCATCGGAATTAAATACAAAAGGCACAATGCCGCCTTAAGTACAAGAATAGCGACTCTTCTTACAGTCGGTGCTTTGAGCATTCCCTGTGAGACCAGTATTAGTTTCCGATACACCACTGCAGGTTCAATGTATTCCTTGGATCTTCACATTGACGATGAAACACAGAAATCGCATCGGAATTAAATACAAAAGGCACAATGCCGCATTAAGTACAAGAATAGAGACTCTTCTTACAGTCGGTGCTTTGAGCATTCCCTGTGAGACCAGTATTAGCTTCCGATACACCACTGCAGGTTCAATGTATTCCTTGGACCTTCACATTGACGATGTAACACAGAAATGGCATCGGAAAGAAAACTACAAAAGGCACAATGCCGCCTTAAGTACAAGGATAGAGACTCTGCTTACAGTCGGTGCTTTGAGCATTCACTGTGAGACCAGTATTAGTTTCCGCTACACCTCTTCAGGTTCAGTTTATTCCTTGGACCTTCAGGTTGACAATGTAACACAGAAATGGCATCGGAATTAAATACAAAAGGCACAATGCCGCCTTAAGTACAAGAATAGAGACTCTTCTTACAGTCGGTGCTTTGAGCATTCCCTGTGAGATAAGTATTAGTTTCCGCTACACCTCTGCAGGTTCAGTTTATTCCTTGGACCTTCACATTGACGATGAAACACACAAATGGCATCGGAATTAAATACAAAAGGCACAATGCCGCCTTAAGTACAAGTATAGAGACTCTTGTTACAGTCGGTGCTTTGAGCATTAACTGTGAGACCAGTATTAGTTTCCGCTACACCTCTGCAGATTTAGTTTATTCCTTGGACCTTTACATTGACGATGAAACACAGAAATGGCATCGGAATTAAATACAAAAGGCACAATGCCACCTTAAGTACAAGAATAGAGACTCTTCTTACAGTCGGTGCATTGAGCATTCCCTGTGAGACCAGTATTAGTTACAGATACACCTCTGCAGGTTCAGTTTATTCCTTGGACTTTCACATTGAAGATGAAACACAGAAATGGCATCGGAATTAAATACAAAAGGCACAATGCCGCCTTAAGTACAAGAATAGAGACTCTTCTTACAGTCGGTGCTTTGAGCATTCCCTGTGAGACCAGTATTAGTTTCCAATACGGCACTGCAGGTTCAATGTATCCCTTGGACCTTCAAATTGACGATGATACACAGAAACCGCATCGGAATTAAATACAAAAGGCACAATGCCGCCTTTAGTACAAGAATAGAGACTCTTCTTACAGTCGGTGTTTTGAGCATTCCCTGTGAGGCCAGTAATAGTTTCCGATACACCACTGCAGGTTCAATGTATTCCGTGGAACTTCACATTGACGATGAAACACAGAAATCGCATCGGAATTAACTACAAAAGGCACAATGCCGCCTTAAGTTCAAGAATAGAGACTCTTCTTACAGTCGGTGCTTTGAGCATTCACTGTGAGACCAGTCATAGTTTCCGTTACACTTCTGCAGGTCCAGTTTATTCCTTGGACCTTCACATTGACGATGAAACACAGAAATGGCATCGGAATTAAATACAAAAGGCACAATGCCGCCTTAAGTACAAGAATAGAGACTCTTCTTATAGTCGGTGCTTTGAGCATTGCCTGTGAGACCTGTATTAGTTTCCGATACACCACTGCAGGTTCAATGTATTCCTCGGACATACACATTGACGATGAAACACTGAAATCACATCGGAATTAAATACAAAAGGCACAATGCCGCCATAACTGCAAGAAGAGTGAGACTTCTTAGAGTCTGTGTTTTGAGCCTTTCCTGTGCGACTTGTATAAGTTTTAGATACGCCACTGCAGGTTCAATGTATTCCTTGGTCCTTCAAATTGACGATGATACACAGAAATCACATCGGAATTAAATACAAAAGGCACAATGCCGCCTTAAGTACAAGAAAAGAGACTCTTCTTACAGTCGGTGCTTTGACCATTCCCTGTGAGACCAGTATTAGTTTCCGATTTACCACTGCAGATTCAAAGTATTCCTTGGACCTTCACATTGACGATGAAACACAGAAATCGCATCGGAATCAAATACAAAAGGCACAATGCCGTCTTAAGTACAAGAATAGAGACTCTTCTTACAGTCGGTGCTTTGAGCATTCCCTGTGAGACCAGTATTAGTTTCCGCTACACCTCTGCAGGTTCAATGTATTCCTTGGACCTTCACATTGACGATGAGACGCTGAAATCGCATCGGAATTAAATACAAAAGGCACAATGACGCCTTAAGTACAAGAATAGAGACTCTTCTTACAGTCGGTGCATTGAGCATTCCCTGTGAGACCAGTATTAGTTTCCGATACACCACTGCAAGTTCCATGTATTCCTTGGACCTTCACATTGACGATGAAACACAGAAATCGCATCGGAATTAAATACAAAACGCACAATGCCGCCGTAAGTACAAGAATAGAGCCTCTTCTTACAGTCAGTGCTTTGAGCATTCCATGTGAGACCAGTATTAGTTTCCGATACACCACTGCAGGTTCAATGTATTCCTTGGACCTTCACATTGACGATGATACACAGAAATCGCATCGGAATCAAATACAAAAGGCACAATGCCGCCTTAAGTACAAGGATATAGACTCTTCTTACAGTCGTTGCTTTGAGCATTCCCTGGGAGACCAGTACTGGTTTCCGATACACCACTGCAGGTTCAATGTATTCCTTGGACCTTCACATTGACGATGAAACACAGAAATCGCATCGGAATTAAATACAAAACGCACAATGCCGCCTTAAGTACAAGAATAGAGACTCTTCTTACAGTAGGTGTTTTGAGCATTCCCTGTGAGACCAGTATTAGTTTCCGATACACCACTGCAGGTTCAATGTATTCCTTGGACCTTCAAATTGACGATGATACACAGAAATCGCATCGGAATCAAATACAAAAGGCACAATGCCGCCTTAAGTACAAGAATAGAGACTCTTCTTACAGTCTGTGTTTTGATCCTTTCCTGTGAGACCAGTATTAGTTTTCGATACACCACTGCAGGTTCAATGTATTCCTTGGACCTTCACATTGACGATGATACACAGAAATCGCATCGGAATCAAATACGAAAGGCACAATGCCGCCTTAAGTACAAGAATAGTGACTCTTCTTACAGTCGGTGCTTTCAGCATTCCCTGTGAGACCAGTATTAGTTTCCGATACACCTCTGCAGGTTCAGTTTATTCCTTGTACCTTCACATTGACGATGAAACACAGAAATGGCATCGGAATTAAATACAAAATGCCCAATGCCGCCTTAAGTACAAGAATAGAGACTCTGCTTACAGTCGGTGCTTTGAGCATTCCCTGTGAGACCAGTATTAGTTTCCGATACACCACTGCAAGTTCAATGTATTCCTTGGACCTTCACATTGACGATGAAACGCAGAAATCGCATCGGAATTAAATACAAAACGCACAATGCCGCCGTAAGTACAAGAATAGAGACTCTTCTCACAGTCGGTGCTTTGAGCATTCCATGTGAGACCAGTATTGGTTTCCGATACACCACTGCAGGTTCAATGTATTCCTTGGACCTTCACATTGACGATGATACACAGAAATCGCATCGGAATCAAATACAAAAGGCACAATGCCGCCTTAAGTACAAGAATAGAGACTCTTCTTACAGTCGGTGCTTTGAGCATTCCCTGTGAGACCAGTAATAGTTTCCGATACACCTCTGCAGGTTCAGTTTATTCCTTGTACCTTCACATTGACGATGAAACACAGAAATGGCATCGGAATTAAATACAAAATGCCCAATGCCGCCTTAAGTACAAGAATAGAGACTCTGCTTACAGTCGGTGCTTTGAGCATTCCCTGTGAGACCAGTATTAGTTTCCGCTACACCTCTGCAGGTTCAGTTTATTCCTTGGACCTTCACATTGACGATGAAACGCAGAAATCGCATCGGAATTAAATACAAATGGCACAATGCTGCCTTAAGTACATGAATAGAGACTCTTCTTACAGTCGGTGCTTTGAGCATTGCCTGTGAGACCAGTATTAGTTTCCGATACACCACTGCAGGTTCAATGTATTCCACGGACATACACATTGACGATGAAACACTGAAATCACATCGGAATTAAATACAAAAGGCACAATGCCGCCATAACTGCAAGAAGAGTGAGACTTCTTAGAGTCTGTGTTTTGATCCTTTCCTGTGCGACCTGTATTAGTTTTCGATACGCCACTGCAGGTTCAATGTATTCCTTGGTCCTTCAAATTGACGATGATACACAGAAATCACATCGGAATTAAATACAAAAGGCACAATGCCGCCTTAAGTATCAGAATAGAGACTCTTCTTACAGTCGGTGCTTTGAGCATTCCCTGTGAGACCAGTATTAGCTTCCGATACACCACTGCAGGTTCAATGTATTTCTTTGGACCTTCATATTGACGATGATACACAGAAATCGCATCGGAATTAAATACAAAAGGCACAATGCCGCCTTAAGTACAAGAATAGCGACTCTTCTTACAGTCGGTGCTTTGAGCATTCCCTGTGAGACCAGTATTAGTTTCCGATACACCACTGCAGGTTCAATGTATTCCTTGGATCTTCACATTGACGATGAAACACAGAAATCGCATCGGAATTAATTACAAAAGGCACAATGCCGCCATAACTGCAAGAAGAGTGAGACTTCTTAGAGTCTGTGTTTTGAGCCTTTCCTGTGCGACTTGTATAAGTTTTAGATACGCCACTGCAGGTTCAATGTATTCCTTGGTCCTTCAAATTGACGATGATACACAGAAATCACATCGGAATTAAATACAAAAGGCACAATGCCGCCTTAAGTACAAGAAAAGAGACTCTTCTTACAGTCGGTGCTTTGAGCATTCCCTGTGAGACCAGTATTAGTTTTCGATACACCACTGCAGGTTCAATGTATTCCTTGGACCTTCACATTGACGATGATACACAGAAATCGCATCGGAATTAAATACAAAAGGCACAATGCCGCCCTAAGTACAAGAATAGAGACTCTTCTTACAGTCGGGGCTTTGAGCATTCACTGTGAGACAAGTATTAGTTTCCGCTACACCTCTGCAGATTCAGTTTATTCCTTGGACCTTCACATTGACGATGAAACACAGAAATGGCATCGGAATTAAATACAAAAGGCACAATGCCGCCTTAAGTACAAGAATAGAGACTCTTCTCACAGTCGGTGCTTTGAGCATTCCCTGTGAGACCAGTAATAGTATCCGATACACCACTGCAGGTTCAATCTATTCCTTGGACATACACATTGACGTTGAAACACTGAAATTGCATCGGAATTAAATACAAAAGAACAATGCCTCCTTAAGTACAAGAAGAGAGACTCGTCTTACCGTCGGTGCTTTGAGCATTCCCTGTGAGACCAGTATTAGTTTCCGATACACCACTGCAGGTTCAATGTATTTCTTGGACCTTAACATTGACGATGAAACACAGAAATCGCATCGGAATTAAATACAAAACGCACAATGCCGCCTTAAGTACAAGAATAGACACTCTTCTTACAGTCGGTGCTTTGAACATTCCCTGTGAGACCAGTATTAGTTTCTGCTAAACCTCTGCAGGTTCAATGTTATCCATGGACCTTCACATTGACGATGAAACGCAGAAATCGCATCGGAATTAAATACAAAAGGCACAATGCCGCCTTAAGTACAAGAATAGAGACTCTTCTTACAGTCGGTGCTTTGAGCATTCCCTGTGAGACCAGTATTAGTTTCCGATACACCACTGCAGGTTCAATGTATTCCTTGGACCTTCACATTGACGATGAAATACAGAAATCGCATCGGAATTAAATACAAAAGGCACAATGCCGCCTTAAGTTTCAGAATAGAGACTCTTCTTACAGTAGAAGCTTTGAGCATTCCCTGTGATACCAGTATTAATTTCCGATACACCACTGCAGGTTCAATGTATTCCTTGGACCTTCAAATTGACGATGATACACAGAAATCGCATCGGAATCAAATACAAAATGCACAATGCCGCCTTAAGTACAAGAATAGAGACTCTTCTTACAGTCTGTGTTTTGATCCTTTGCTGTGAGACCAGTATTAGTTTTCGATACACCACTGCAGGTTCAATGTTTTCCTTGGACCTTCACATTGACGATGATACACAGAAATCGCATCGGAATCAAATACAAAAGGCACAATGCCGCCTTAAGTACAAGAATAGAGACTCTTCTTACAGTCGGTGCTTTGAGCATTCCCTGTGAGACCAGTATTAGTTTCCGCTACACCTCTGCAGGTTCAGTTTACTCCTTGTACCTTCACATTGACGATGAAACACAGAAATGGCATCGGTATTAAATACAAATGGCACAATGCCGCCATAAGTACAAGAATAGAGACTCTTCTTACAGTCGGTGCTTTGAGCATTCCCTGTGAGACCAGTATTAGTTTGCGATACACCACTGCAGGTTCAATGTATTCCTTGGACCTTCACATTGACGATGAAATACAGAAATGGCATCGGAATTAAATACAAAACGCACAATGCCGCCTTAAGTACTAGAATAGAGACTCTTCTTACAGTCGGTGCTTTGAGCATTCCCTGTGAGACCAGTATTAGTTTCCGCTACACCTCTGCAGGTTCAATGTTATCCTTGGACCTTCACATTGACGATGAAACGCAGAAATCGCATCGGAACTAAATACAAAAGTAACAATGCCGTCTTAAGTACAAGAATAGAGACTCTTTTTACAGTCGGTGCTTTGAACATTCCCTGTGAGACCAGTATTAGTTTCCGATACGACACTGCAGGTTCAATGTAATCCTTGGACCTTCAAATTGACGATGATACACAGAAATCGCATCGGAAGTAAATACAAAATGCACAATGCCGCCTTAAGTACAAGAATAGAGACTCTTCTTACAGTCGGTGCTTTGAGCATTCCCTGTGGGACCAGTATTAGTTTCCGATACACCACTGCAGGTTCAATGTATTCCTTGGACCTACACATTGACGATGAAACACAGAAATCGCATCGGAATTAAATACAAAAGGCACAATGCCGCCCTAAGTACAAGAATACAGACTCTTCTTACAGTCGGTGCTTTGAGCATTTACTGTGGGACCAGTACTAGTTTCCGCTACACCTCTGCAGATTCAGTTTATTCCTTGGACCTTCACATTGACGATGAAACACAGAAATGGCATCGGAATTAAATACAAAAGGCACAATGCCGCCTTAAGTACAAGAATAGAGACTCTTCTTACAGTCGGTGCTTTGAGCATTCCCTGTGAGACCAGTAGTAGTATCCGATACACCACTGCAGGTTCAATCTATTCCTTGGACATACACATTGACGATGAAACACTGAAATTACATCGGAATCAAATACAAAAGGAACAATGCCTCCTTAAGTACAAGAATAGAGACTCGTCGTACCGTCGGTGCTTTGAGCATTCCCTGTGAGACCAGTATTAGTTTCCGATACACCACTGCAGGTTCAATGTATTTCTTGGACCTTCACATTGACGATGAAACACAGAAATCGCATCGGAATTAAATACAAAAAGCACAATGCCGCCTTAAGTACAAGAATAGACACTCTTCCTACAGTCGGTGCTTTGAGCATTCCCTGTGAGACCAGTATTAGTTTCTGCTAAACCTCTGCAGGTTCAATGTTGTCCTTGGAACTTCACATTGACGATGAAACGCAGAAATCGCATCGGAATTAAATACAAAAGGCACAATGCCGCCTTAAGTACAAGAATAGAGACTCTTCTTACAGTCGGTGCTTTGAGCATTCCCTGTGAGGCCAGTATTAGTTTCCGATACGACACTGCAAGTTCAATGTATTCCTTGGACCTTCAAATTGACGATGTCACACAGAAATCGCATCGGAATTAAATACAAAAGGCACAATGCCGCCTTAAGTACAAGAATAGAGACTCTTCTTACAGTCGGTGCTTGGAGCATTCACTGTGATACCAGTATTAGTTTCCGCTACACCTCTGCAGGTTCAGTTTATTACTTGGACCTTCACATTGACGATGAAACACAGAAATGGCATCGGAAATAAATACAAAAGGCACAATGCCGCCATAAGTACAAGAATAGATACTCTTCTTACAGTAGGTGCTTTGAGCATTCCCTGTGAGACCAGTATTAGTTTCCGATACACCACTGCAGGTTCAATGTATTCCTTGGACCTTCACATTGACGACGAAACACAGAAATCGCATCGGAATTAAATCCAAAACGCACAATGCCGCCTTAAGTACAAGAATAGAGACTCTTCTTACAGTCGGTGCTTTGACCATTCCCTGTGAGACCAGTATTAGTTTCCGATACACCACTGCAGGATCAATGTATTCCTTGGACCTTCACATTGACGATGAAACACAGAAATCGCATCGGAATTAAATCCAAAACGCACAACGCCGCCTTAAGTACAAGAATACAGACTCTACTTACAGTCGGTGCTTTGAGAATTCCCTGTGAGACCAGTATTAGTTTCCGATACACCACTGCAGGTTCAATGTATTCCTTGGACCTTCACATTGATGATGAAACACAGAAATCGCATCGGAATCAAATACAAAAGGCACAATGCGGCCTTAAGTACAAGAATAGAGACTCTTCTTACAGTCGGTGCTTTGAGCATTCCCTGTGAGACCAGTAATAGTATCCGATACACCACTGCAGGTTCAATCTATTCCTTGGACATACACATTAACGATGAAACACTGAAATTATATCGGAATTAAATACAAAAGGAACAATGCCGCCTTAAGTACAAGAATAGAGACTCGTCTTACCGTCGGTGCTTTGAGCATTCCCTGTGAGACCAGTATTAGTTTCCGATACACCACTGCAGGTTCAATGTATTTCTTGGACCTTCACATTGAAGATGAAACACAGAAATCGCATCGGAATTAAATACAAAACGCACAATGCCGCCTTAAGTACAAGAATAGAGACTCTTCTTACAGTCGGTGTTTTGAGCATTCCCTGTGAGACCAGTATTAGTTTCCGATACGACACTGCAGGTTCAATGTATTCCTTGGACCTTCACATTGACGATGAAACACAGAAATCGCATCGGAATTAAATACAAAAGGCACAATGCCGCCTTAAGTACAAGAATAGAGACTCTTCTTACAGTCGGTGCTTTGAGAATTCACTGTGATACCAGTATTAGTTTCCGCTACACCTCTGCAGGTTCAGTTTATTCCTTGGACCTTCACATTGACGATGAAACACAGAAATGGCGTCGGAATTAAATACAAAAGGCACAATGCCGCCATAAGTACAAGAATAGATACTCTTCTTACAGTCGGTGCTTTGAGCATTCCCTGTGAGACCAGTATTAGTTTCCGATACACCACTGCAGATTCAATGTATTCCTTGGACCTTCACATTGACGACGAAACACAGAAATCGCATCGGAATTAAATCCAAAACGCACAATGCCGCCTTAAGTACAAGAATACAGACTCTACTTACAGTCGGTGCTTTGAGCATTCCCTGTGAGACCAGTATTAGTTTCCGATACACCACTGCGGGTACAATGTATTCCTTGGAACTTCACATTGACGATGAAACACAGAAATCGCATCGGAATCAAATACAAAAGGCACAACGAAGCCTTAAGTACAAGAATAGAGACTCTTCTTACAGTCGGTGCTTTGAGCATTCGCAGTGAGACTAGTATTAGTTTCCGATACACCACTGCAGGTTCAATGTATTCCTTGGACCTTCACATTGGCGATGATGCACAGAAATGGCATCGGAATTAAATACAAAAGGCACAATGCCGCCTTGAGTGCAAGAATAGAGACTCTTCTTACAGTCGGTGCTTTGAGCATTCCCTGTGAGACCAGTATTAGTTTCCGATACACCACTGCAGGTTCAATGTATTCCATGGACCTTCAAATTGACGATGAAACAGAGAAATCGCATCGGAATCAAATACAAAAGGCACAATACCGCCTTAAGTACAAGAGTAGATACTCTTCTTACAGTCGGTGCTTTGAGCATTCCCTGTGAGACCAGTAACAGTATCCGATACACCACTGCAGGTTCAATCTATTCCTTGGACATACACATTGACGATGTAACACTGAAATTACATCGGAATTAAATACAAAAGGCACAATGCCGCCTTAAGTACAAGAATAGAGACTCTTCTTACAGTCGGTGCTTTGAGCATTCCCTGTGAGACCAGTATTAGTTTCCGCTACACCTCAGCAGGTTCAGTTTATTCCTTGGACCTTCACATTGATGATGAAACACAGAAATGGCATCGGAATTAAATACAAAAGGCACAATGCCGCCTTAAGTACAAGAATAGAGACTCTTCTTACAGTCGGTGCTTTGAGCATTTCCTGTGAGACCAGTATTAGTTTCCGATACACCACTCCAGGTTCAATGTATTCCTTGGACCTTCACATTGACGATGAAACACATAAATGGCATCGGAATTAAATCCAAAACGCACAATGCCGCCTTAAGGAGAAGAATAGAGACTCTTCTTACAGTCGGTGCTTTGAGCATTCCCTGTGAGACCAGTATTAGTTTCCGATACACCACTGGAGGTTCAATGAATTCCTTGGACATTCACATTGACGATGAAAAACTGAAATTACATCGGAATTAAATACAAAAGGCACAATGCCGCCTTAAGTGCAAGAATAGAGACATTTCTTACAGTCGGTGCTTTGAGCATTCCCTGTGAGACCAGTATTAGTTTCCGATACACCACTGCAGGTTCAATGTATTCCATGGACCTTCAAATTGACGATGAAACACAGAAATCGCATCGGAATCAAATACAAAAGGCACAATACCGCCCTAAGTACAAGAGTAGATACTCTTCTTACAGTCGGTGCTTTGAGCATTCCCTGTGAGACCAGTAATAGTATCCGATACACCACTGCAGGTTCAATCTATTCCTTGGACATACACATTGACGATGAAACACTGAAATTACATCGGAATTAAATACAAAAGGCACAATGCCACCTTAAGTACAAGAATAGAGGCTCTTCTTACAGTCGGTGCTTTGAGCATTCCCTGTGAGACCAGTATTAGTTTCCGCTACACCTCTGCAGGTTCAGTTTATTCCTTGGACCTTCACATTGACGATGAAACACAGAAATGGCATCGGAATTAAATACAAAATACACAATGCCGCCTTAAGTACAAGAATAGAGACTCTTCTTACAGTCGGTGCTTTGAGCTTTTCCTGTGAGACCAGTATTAGTTTCCGATACACCACTTCAGGTTCAATGTATTCCTTGGACCTTCACATTGACGATGAAACACAGAAATGGCATCGGAATTAAATCCAAAACGCACAATGCCGCCTTAAGTACAACAATAGAGACTCTTCTTACAGTCGGTGCTTTGAGCATTCCCTGTGAGACCAGTATTAGTTTCCGATACACCACTGGAGGTTCAATGAATTCCTTGGACATTCACATTGACGATGAAAAACTGAAATTGCATCGGAATTAAATACAAAAGGCACAATGCCGCCTCAAGTACAAGAATACAGACTCTACTTACAGTCGGTGCTTTGAGCATTCCCTGTGAGACCAGTATTAGTTTCCGATACACCACTGCAGGTTCAATGTATTCCTTGGACCTTCACATTGACGATGAAACACAGAAATCGCATCGGAATTAAATACAAAAGGCACAATGCCGCCTTAAGTACAAGAATAGAGACTCTTCTTACAGTCGGTGCTTTGAGCATTCACTGTGATACCAGTATTAGTTTCCGCTACACCTCTGCAGGTTCAGTTTATTCCTTGGACCTTCACATTGACGATGAAACACAGAAATGGCATCGGAATTAAATACAAAAGGCACAATGCCGCCATAAGTACAAGAATAGATACCCTTCTTACAGTCGGTGCTTTGAGCATTCCCTGTGAGACCAGTATTAGTTTCCGATACACCACTGCAGGTTCAATGTATTCCTTGGACCTTCACATTGACGACGAAACACAGATATCGCATCGGAATTAAATCCAAAACGATCAATGCCGCCTTAAGTACAAGAATACAGACTCTACTTACAGTCGGTGATTTGAGCATTCCCTGTGAGACCAGTATTAGTTTCCGATACACCACTGCAGGTACAATGTATTCCTTGGAACTTCACATTGACGATGAAACACAGAAATCGCATCGGAATCAAATACAAAAGGCACAATGCCGCCTTAAGTGCAAGAATAGAGACTCTTCTTACAGTCGGTGCTTTGAGCATTCCCTGTGAGACCAGTATTAGTTTCCGATATACCACTGCAGGTTCAATGTATTCCATGGACCTTCAAATTGACGATGAAACACAGAAATCGCATCGGAATCAAATACAAAAGGGTCAATACCGCCTTAAGTACAAGAGTAGATACTCTTCTTACAGTCGGTGCTTTGAGCATTCCCTGTGAGACCAGTAACAGTATCCGATACACCACTGCAGGTTCAATCTATTCCTTGGACATACACATTGACGATGAAACACTGAAATTACATCGGAATTAAATACAAAAGGCACAATGCCGCCTTAAGTACAAGAATAGAGACTCTTCTTACAGTCGGTGCTTTGAGCATTCCCTGTGAGACCAGTATTAGTTTCCGCTACACCTCAGCAGGTTCAGTTTATTCCTTGGACCTTCACATTGATGATGAAACACAGAAATGGCATCGGAATTAAATACAAATGGCACAATGCCGCCTTAAGTACAAGAATAGAGACTCTTCTTACAGTCGGTGCTTTGAGCATTTCCTGTGAGACCAGTATTAGTTTCCGATACACCACTGCAGGTTCAATGTATTCCTTGGACCTTCACATTGACAATGAAACACATAAATGGCATCGGAATTAAATCCAAAACGCACAATGCCGCCTTAAGAACAAGAATAGAGACTCTTCTTACAGTCGGTGCTTTAAGCATACCCTGTGAGACCAGTATTAGTTTCCGATACACCACTGGAGGTTCAATGAATTCCTTGGACATTCACATTGACGATGAAAAACTGAAATTACATCGGAATTAAATACAAAAGGCACAATGCCGCCTTAAGTACAAGAATAGAGACTCTTCTTACCGTCGGTGCTTTGAGCACTCCTTGTGAGACTAGTATTAGTTTCCACTACACCTCTGCAGGTTCAGTTTATTCCTTGGACCTACACATTGACGATGATGCACAGAAATGGCATCGGGATTAAATACAAAAGGCACAATGCCGCCTTAAGTACAAGAATAGAGACACTTCTTACAGTCGGTACTTTGAGCATTCACTGTGATACCAGTATTAGTTTCCGCTACACCTCTGCAGGTTCAGTTTATTCCTTGGACCTTTACATTGACGATGAAACACAGAAATGGCATCGGAATTAAATACAAAAGGCACAATGCCGCTATAAGTACAAGAATAGATACTCTTCTTACAGTCGGTGCTTTGAGCATTCCCTGTGAGACCAGTATTAGTTTCCGATACACCACTGCAGGTTCAATGTATTCCTTGGACCTTCACATTGACGATGATGCACAGAAATGGCATCGGGATTAAATACAAAAGGCACAATGCCGCCTTAAGTGCAAGAATAGAGACATTTCTTACAGTCGGTGCTTTGAGCATTCCCTGTGAGACCAATATTAGTTTCCGATACACCACTGCAGGTTCAATGTATTCCATGGACCTTCAAATTGACGATGAAACACAGAAATCGCATCGGAATCAAATACAAAAGGCACAATACCGCCCTAAGTACAAGAGTAGATACTCTTCTTACAGTCGGTGCTTTGAGCATTCCCTGTGAGACCAGTAATAGTATCCGATACACCACTGCAGGTTCAATCTATTCCTTGGACATACACATTGACGATGAAACACTGAAATTACATCGGAATTAAATACAAAAGGCACAATGCCGCCTTAAGTACAAGAATGGAGACTCTTCTTACAGTCGGTGCTTTGAGCATTCCCTGTGAGACCAGTATTAGTTTCCGCTACACCTCTGCAGGTTGAGTTTATTCCTTGGACCTTCACATTGACGATGCAACACAGAAATGGCATCGGAATTAAATACAAAAGGCACAATGCCGCCTTAAGTACAAGTATAGAGACTCTTCTTACAGTCGGTGCTTTGAGCATTTCCTGTGAGACCAGTATTAGTTTCCGATACACCACTTCAGGTTCAATGTATTCCTTGGACCTTCACATTGACGATGAAACACAGAAATGGCATCGGAATTAAATCCAAAACGCACAATGCCGCCTTAAGTACAACAATAGAGACTCTTCTTACAGTCGGTGCTTTGAGCATTCCCTGTGAGACCAGTATTAGTTTCCGATACACCACTGGAGGTTCAATGAATTCCTTGGACATTCACATTGACGATGAAAAATTGAAATTGCATCGGAATTAAATACAAAAGGCACAATGCCGCCTTAAGTACAAGAATACAGACTCTACTTACAGTCGGTGCTTTGAGCATTCCCTGTGAGACCAGTATTAGTTTCCGATACACCACTGCAGGTTCAATGTATTCCGTGGACCTTCACATTGACGATGAAACACAGAAATCGCATCGGGATCAAATACAAAAGGCACAATGCGGCCCTAAGTACAAGAATAGAGACTCTTCTTACAGTCGGTGCTTTGAGCATTCCCTGTGAGACCAGTAATAGTATCCGATACACCACTGCAGGTTCAATCTATTCCTTGGACATACACATTGACGATGAAACACTGTAATTGCATCGGAATTAAATACAAAAGGAACAATGCCGCCTTAAGTACAAGAATAGAGACTCGTCTTACCGTCGGTGCTTTGAGCATTCCCTGTGAGACCAGTATTAGTTTCCGATACACCACTGCAGGTTCAATGTATTTCTTGGACCTTCACATTGACGATGAAACACAGAAATGGCATCGGAATTAAATACAAAAGGCACAATGCCGCCTTAAGTACAAGAATAGAGACACTTCTTACAGTCGGTACTTTGAGCATTCACTGTGATACCAGTATTAGTTTCCGCTACACCTCTGCAGGTTCAGTTTATTCCTTGGACCTTTACATTGACGATGAAACACAGAAATGGCATCGGAATTAAATACAAAAGGCACAATGCCGCTATAAGTACAAGAATAGATACTCTTCTTACAGTCGGTGCTTTGAGCATTCCCTGTGAGACCAGTATTAGTTTCCGATACACCACTGCAGGTTCAATGTATTCCTTGGACCTTCACATTGACGATGATGCACAGAAATGGCATCGGGATTAAATACAAAAGGCACAATGCCGCCTTAAGTGCAAGAATAGAGACATTTCTTACAGTCGGTGCTTTGAGCATTCCCTGTGAGACCAGTATTAGTTTCCGATACACCACTGCAGGTACAATGTATTCCATGGACCTTCAAATTGACGATGAAACACAGAAATCGCATCGGAATCAAATACAAAAGGCACAATACCGCCCTAAGTAAAAGAGTAGATACTCTTCTTACAGTCGGTGCTTTGAGCATTCCCTGTGAGACCAGTAATAGTATCCGATACACCACTGCAGGTTCAATCTATTCCTTGGACATACACATTGACGATGAAACACTGAAATTACATCGGAATTAAATACAAAAGGCACAATGCCGCCTTAAGTACAAGAATAGAGACTCTTCTTACAGTCGGTGCTTTGAGCATTTCCTGTGAGACCAGTATTAGTTTCCGATACACCACTGCAGGTTCAATGTATTCCTTGGACCTTCACATTGACGATGAAAAACTGAAATTACATCGGAATTAAATACAAAAGGCACAATGCCGCCTTAAGTACAAGAATAGAGACTCTTCTTACCGTCGGTGCTTTGAGCATTCCATGTGAGACTAGTATTAGTTTCCACTACACCTCTGCAGGTTCAGTTTATTCCTTGGACCTACACATTGACGATGATGCACAGAAATGGCATCGGGATTAAATACAAAAGGCACAATGCCGCCTTAAGTACAAGAATAGAGACACTTCTTACAGTCGGTACTTTGAGCATTCACTGTGATACCAGTATTAGTTTCCGCTACACCTCTGCAGGTTCAGTTTATTCCTTGGACCTTTACATTGACGATGAAACACAGAAATGGCATCGGAATTAAATACAAAAGGCACAATGCCGCTATAAGTACAAGAATAGATACTCTTCTTACAGTCGGTGCTTTGAGCATTCCCTGTGAGACCAGTATTAGTTTCCGATACACCACTGCAGGTTCAATGTATTCCTTGGACCTTCACATTGACGATGATGCACAGAAATGGCATCGGGATTAAATACAAAAGGCACAATGCCGCCTTAAGTGCAAGAATAGAGACATTTCTTACAGTCGGTGCTTTGAGCATTCCCTGTGAGACCAATATTAGTTTCCGATACACCACTGCAGGTTCAATGTATTCCATGGACCTTCAAATTGACGATGAAACACAGAAATCGCATCGGAATCAAATACAAAAGGCACAATACCGCCCTAAGTACAAGAGTAGATACTCTTCTTACAGTCGGTGCTTTGAGCATTCCCTGTGAGACCAGTAATAGTATCCGATACACCACTGCAGGTTCAATCTATTCCTTGGACATACACATTGACGATGAAACACTGAAATTACATCGGAATTAAATACAAAAGGCACAATGCCGCCTTAAGTACAAGAATAGAGACTCTTCTTACAGTCGGTGGTTTGAGCATTCCCTGTGAGACCAGTATTAGTTTCCGCTACACCTCTGCGGGTCAGTTTATTCCTTGGACCTTCACATTGACGATGCAACACAGAAATGGCATCGGAATTAAATACAAAAGGCACAATGCCGCCTTAAGTACAAGTATAGAGACTCTTCTTACAGTCGGTGCTTTGAGCATTTCCTGTGAGACCAGTATTAGTTTCCGATACACCACTTCAGGTTCAATGTATTCCTTGGACCTTCACATTGACGATGAAACACAGAAATGGCATCGGAATTAAATCCAAAACGCACAATGCCGCCTTAAGTACAACAATAGAGACTCTTCTTACAGTCGGTGCTTTGAGCATTCCCTGTGAGACCAGTATTAGTTTCCGATACACCACTGGAGGTTCAATGAATTCCTTGGACATTCACATTGACGATGAAAAACTGAAATTGCATCGGAATTAAATACAAAAGGCACAATGCCGCCTTAAGTACAAGAATACAGACTCTACTTACAGTCGGTGCTTTGAGCATTCCCTGTGAGACCAGTATTAGTTTCCGATACACCACTGCAGGTTCAATGTATTCCGTGGACCTTCACATTGACGATGAAACACAGAAATCGCATCGGGATCAAATACAAAAGGCACAATGCGGCCTTAAGTACAAGAATAGAGACTCTTCTTACAGTCGGTGCTTTGAGCATTCCCTGTGAGACCAGTAATAGTATCCGATACACCACTGCAGGTTCAATCTATTCCTTGGACATACACATTGACGATGAAACACTGTAATTGCATCGGAATTAAATACAAAAGGAACAATGCCGCCTTAAGTACAAGAATAGAGACTCGTCTTACCGTCGGTGCTTTGAGCATTCCCTGTGAGACCAGTATTAGTTTCCGATACACCACTGCAGGTTCAATGTATTTCTTGGACCTTCACATTGACGATGAAACACAGAAATGGCATCGGAATTAAATACAAAAGGCACAATGCCGCCTTAAGTACAAGAATAGAGACACTTCTTACAGTCGGTACTTTGAGCATTCACTGTGATACCAGTATTAGTTTCCGCTACACCTCTGCAGGTTCAGTTTATTCCTTGGACCTTTACATTGACGATGAAACACAGAAATGGCATCGGAATTAAATACAAAAGGCACAATGCCGCTATAAGTACAAGAATAGATACTCTTCTTACAGTCGGTGCTTTGAGCATTCCCTGTGAGACCAGTATTAGTTTCCGATACACCACTGCAGGTTCAATGTATTCCTTGGACCTTCACATTGACGATGATGCACAGAAATGGCATCGGGATTAAATACAAAAGGCACAATGCCGCCTTAAGTGCAAGAATAGAGACATTTCTTACAGTCGGTGCTTTGAGCATTCCCTGTGAGACCAGTATTAGTTTCCGATACACCACTGCAGGTTCAATGTATTCCATGGACCTTCAAATTGACGATGAAACACAGAAATCGCATCGGAATCAAATACAAAAGGCACAATACCGCCCTAAGTACAAGAGTAGATACTCTTCTTACAGTCGGTGCTTTGAGCATTCCCTGTGAGACCAGTAATAGTATCCGATACACCACTGCAGGTTCAATCTATTCCTTGGACATACACATTGACGATGAAACACTGAAATTACATCGGAATTAAATACAAAAGGCACAATGCCGCCTTAAGTACAAGAATAGAGACTCTTCTTACAGTCGGTGCTTTGAGCATTTCCTGTGAGACCAGTATTAGTTTCCGATACGCCACTGCAGGTTCAATGTATTCCTTGGACCTTCACATTGACAATGAAACACATAAATGGCATCGGAATTAAATCCAAAACGCACAATGCCGCCTTAAGTACAAGAATAGAGACTCTTCTTACAGTCGGTGCTTTGAGCATTCCCTGTGAGACCAGTATTAGTTTCCGCTACACCTCTGCAGGTTCGGTTTATTCCTTGGACCTTCACATTGACGATGAAACACAGAAATGGCATCGGAATTAAATACAAAAGGCACAATGCCGCCTTAAGTACAAGAATAGAGACACTTCTTACAGTCGGTACTTTGAGCATTCACTGTGATACCAGTATTAGTTTCCGCTACACCTCTGCAGGTTCAGTTTATTCCTTGGACCTTTACATTGACGATGAAACACAGAAATGGCAT
Organism: Schistocerca americana; assembly: GCF_021461395.2. Taxonomy (NCBI): domain Eukaryota; kingdom Metazoa; phylum Arthropoda; class Insecta; order Orthoptera; family Acrididae; genus Schistocerca; species Schistocerca americana. The sequence goes on along the minus strand of NC_060125.1, from coordinate 24,653,328 downwards.
CGGAATTAAATACAAAAGGCACAATGCCGCTATAAGTACAAGAATAGATACTCTTCTTACAGTCGGTGCTTTGAGCATTCCCTGTGAGACCAGTATTAGTTTCCGATACACCACTGCAGGTTCAATGTATTCCTTGGACCTTCACATTGACGATGATGCACAGAAATGGCATCGGGATTAAATACAAAAGGCACAATGCCGCCTTAAGTGCAAGAATAGAGACATTTCTTACAGTCGGTGCTTTGAGCATTCCCTGTGAGACCAATATTAGCTTCCGATACACCACTGCAGGTTCAATGTATTCCATGGACCTTCAAATTGACGATGAAACACAGAAATCGCATCGGAATCAAATACAAAAGGCACAATACCGCCCTAAGTACAAGAGTAGATACTCTTCTTACAGTCGGTGCTTTGAGCATTCCCTGTGAGACCAGTAATAGTATCCGATACACCACTGCAGGTTCAATCTATTCCTTGGACATACACATTGACGATGAAACACTGAAATTACATCGGAATTAAATACAAAAGGCACAGTGCCGCCTTAAGTACAAGAATAGAGACTCTTCTTACAGTCGGTGCTTTGAGCATTCCCTGTGAGACCAGTATTAGTTTCCGCTACACCTCTGCAGGTTCAGTTTATTCCTTGGACCTTCACATTGACGATGCAACACAGAAATGGCATCGAAATTAAATACAAAAGGCACAATGCCGCCTTAAGTACAAGTATAGAGACTCTTCTTACAGTCGGTGCTTTGAGCATTTCCTGTGAGACCAGTATTAGTTTCCGATACACCACTTCAGGTTCAATGTATTCCTTGGACCTTCACATTGACGATGAAACACAGAAATGGCATCGGAATTAAATCCAAAACGCACAATGCCGCCTTAAGTACAACAATAGAGACTCTTCTTACAGTCGGTGCTTTGAGCATTCCCTGTGAGACCAGTATTAGTTTCCGATACACCACTGGAGGTTCAATGAATTCCTTGGACATTCACATTGACGATGAAAAACTGAAATTGCATCGGAATTAAATACAAAAGGCACAATGCCGCCTTAAGTGCAAGAATACAGACTCTACTTACAGTCGGTGCTTTGAGCATTCCCTGTGAGACCAGTATTAGTTTCCGATACACCACTGCAGGTTCAATGTATTCCGTGGACCTTCACATTGACGATGAAACACAGAAATCGCATCGGGATCAAATACAAAAGGCACAATGCGGCCTTAAGTACAAGAATAGAGACTCTTCTTACAGTCGGTGCTTTGAGCATTCCCTGTGAGACCAGTAATAGTATCCGATACACCACTGCAGGTTCAATCTATTCCTTGGACATACACATTGACGATGAAACACTGTAATTGCATCGGAATTAAATACAAAAGGAACAATGCCGCCTTAAGTACAAGAATAGAGACTCGTCTTACCGTCGGTGCTTTGAGCATTCCCTGTGAGACCAGTATTAGTTTCCGATACACCACTGCAGGTTCAATGTATTTCTTGGACCTTCACATTGACGATGAAACACAGAAATGGCATCGGAATTAAATACAAAAGGCACAATGCCGCCTTAAGTACAAGAATAGAGACACTTCTTACAGTCGGTACTTTGAGCATTCACTGTGATACCAGTATTAGTTTCCGCTACACCTCTGCAGGTTCAGTTTATTCCTTGGACCTTTACATTGACGATGAAACACAGAAATGGCATCGGAATTAAATACAAAAGGCACAATGCCGCTATAAGTACAAGAATAGATACTCTTCTTACAGTCGGTGCTTTGAGCATTCCCTGTGAGACCAGTATTAGTTTCCGATACACCACTGCAGGTTCAATGTATTCCTTGGACCTTCACATTGACGATGATGCACAGAAATGGCATCGGGATTAAATACAAAAGGCACAATGCCGCCTTAAGTGCAAGAATAGAGACATTTCTTACAGTCGGTGCTTTGAGCATTCCCTGTGAGACCAGTATTAGTTTCCGATACACCACTGCAGGTTCAATGTATTCCATGGACCTTCAAATTGACGATGAAACACAGAAATCGCATCGGAATCAAATACAAAAGGCACAATACCGCCCTAAGTACAAGAGTAGATACTCTTCTTACAGTCGGTGCTTTGAGCATTCCCTGTGAGACCAGTAATAGTATCCGATACACCACTGCAGGTTCAATCTATTCCTTGGACATACACATTGACGATGAAACACTGAAATTACATCGGAATTAAATACAAAAGGCACAATGCCGCCTTAAGTACAAGAATAGAGACTCTTCTTACAGTCGGTGCTTTGAGCATTCCCTGAGAGACCAGTATTAGTTTCCGCTACACCTCTGCAGGTTCAGTTTATTCCTTGGACCTTCACATTGACGATGCAACACAGAAATGGCATCGGAATTAAATACAAAAGGCACAATGCCGCCTTAAGTACAAGAATAGAGACTCTTCTTAAAGTCGGTGCTTTGAGCATTTCCTGTGAGACCAGTATTAGTTTCCGATACACCACTTCAGGTTCAATGTATTCCTTGGACCTTCACATTGACGATGAAACACAGAAATGGCATCGGAATTAAATCCAAAACGCACAATGCCGCCTTAAGTACAACAATAGAGACTCTTCTTACAGTCGGTGCTTTGAGCATTCCCTGTGAGACCAGTATTAGTTTCCGATACACCACTGGAGGTTCAATGAATTCCTTGGACATTCACATTGACGATGAAAAACTGAAATTGCATCGGAATTAAATACAAAAGGCACAATGCCGCCTTAAGTACAAGAATACAGACTCTACTTACAGTCGGTGCTTCGAGCATTCCCTGTGAGACCAGTATTAGTTTCCGATACACCACTGCAGGTTCAATGTATTCCGTGGACCTTCACATTGACGATGAAACACAGAAATCGCATCGGGATCAAATACAAAAGGCACAATGCGGCCTTAAGTACAAGAATAGAGACTCTTCTTACAGTCGGTGCTTTGAGCATTCCCTGTGAGACCAGTAATAGTATCCGATACACCACTGCAGGTTCAATCTATTCCTTGGACATACACATTGACGATGAAACACTGTAATTACATCGGAATTAAATACAAAAGGAACAATGCCGCCTTAAGTACAAGAATAGAGACTCGTCTTACCGTCGGTGCTTTGAGCATTCCCTGTGAGACCAGTATTAGTTTCCGATACACCACTGCAGGTTCAATGTATTTCTTGGACCTTCACATTGACGATGAAACACAGAAATCGCATCGGAATTAAATACAAAACGCACAATGCCGCCTTAAGTACAAGAATAGAGACTCTTCTTACCGTCGGTGCTTTGAGCATTCACTGTGATACCTGTATTAGTTTCCGCTACACCTCTGCAGGTTCAGTTTATTCCTTGGACCTTCACATTGACGATGAAACACAGAAATGGCATCGGAATTAAATACAAAAGGCACAATGCCGCCATAAGTACAAGAATAGAGACTCTTCTTACAGTCGGTGCTTTGAGCATTCCCAGTGAGACCAGTATTAGGTTCCGATACTCCACTGCAGGTTCAATGTATTCCTTGGACCTTCACATTGACGATGATGCACAGAAATGGCATCGGAATTAAATACAAAAGGCACAATGCCGCCTTAAGTGCAAGAATAGAGACTCTTCTTACAGTCGGTGCTTTGAGCATTCCCTGTGAGACCAGTATTAGTTTCCGATACACCACTGCAGGGTCAATGTATTCCATGGACCTTCAAATTGACGATGAAACACAGAAATCGCATCGGAATCAAATACAAAAGTCACAATACCGCCTTAAGTACAAGAGTAGATACTCTTCTTACAGTCGGTGCTTTGAGCATTCCCTGTGAGACCTGTAATAGTATCCGATACACCACTGCAGGTTAAATCTATTCCTTGGACATACACATTGACGATGAAACACTGAAATTACATCGGAATTAAATACAAAAGGCACAATGCCGCCTTAAGTACAAGAATAGAGACTCTTCTTACAATCGGTGCTTTGAGCATTCCCTGTGAGACCAGTATTAGGTTCCGCAACACCTCTGCAGATTCAGTTTATTCCTTGGACCTTCACATTGACGATGAAACACAGAAATGGCATCGGAATTAAATACAAAAGGCACAATGCCGCCTTAAGTACAAGAAAAGAGACTCTTCATACAGTCGGTGCTTTGAGCATTTCCTGTGAGACCAGTGTTAGTTTCCGATACACCACTGCAGGTTCAATGTATTCCTTGGACCTTCACATTGACGATGAAACACAGAAATGGCATCGGAATTAAATCGAAAACGCACAATGCCGCCTTAAGTACAAGAATAGGGACTCTTCTCACAGTCGGTGCTTTGAGCATTCCCTGTGAGAACAGTATTAGTTTCCGATACACCACTGCAGGATCAATGTATTCCTTGGACCTTCACATTGACGATGAAACACAGAAATCGCATCGGAATTAAATCGAAAACGCACAATGCCGCCTTAAGTACAAGAATAGAGACTCTTCTTACAGTCGGTGCTTTGAGCATTCCCTGTGAGACCAGTATTAGTTTCTGCTAAACCTCTGCAGATTCAATGTTATCCTTGTACCTTCACATTGACGATGAAACGCAGAAATCGCATCAGAATTAAATACAAAAGGCACAATGCCGCCTTAAGTACAAGAATAGAGACTCTTCTTACAGTCGGTGCTTTGAGCATTCCCTGTGAGACCAGTATTAGTTTCCGATACGACACTGCAGGTTCAATGTATTCCTTGGACCTTGAAATTGACGATGATACACAGAAATCGCATCGGAATTAAATACAAAAGGCACAACGCCGCCTTAAGTACAAGAATAGAGACTCTTCGTACAGTCGGTGCTTTGAGCATTCCATGTGAGACCAGTATTAGTTTCCGATACACCACTGCAGGTTCAATGTATTCCTTGGACCTTCACATTGACGATGAAACACAGAAATCGCATCGGAATTAAATACAAAAGGCACAATGCCGCCTTAAGTACAAGAATAGAGACTCTTCTTACAGTCGGTGCTTTGAGCATTCACTGTGATACCAGTATTAGTTTCCGCTACACCTCTGCAGGTTCAGTTTATTCCTTGGACCTTCACATTGACGATGAAACACAGAAATGGCATCGGAATTAAATACAAAAGGCACAATGCCGCCATAAGTACAAGAATAGATACTCTTCTTACAGTCGGTGTTTTGAGCATTCCCTGTGAGACCAGTATTAGTTTCCGATACACCACTGCAGGTTCAATGTATTCCTTGGACCTTCACATTGACGACGAAACACAGAAATCGCATCGGAATTAAATCCAAAACGCACAATGCCGCCTTAAGTACAAGAATAGAGAGTCTTCTTACAGTCGGTGCTTTGAGCATTTCCTGTGAGACCAGTATTAGTTTCCGCTACACCTCTGCAGGTTCAATGTTATCCTTGGACCTTCACATTGACGATGAAACGCAGATATCGCATCGAAACTAAATACAAAAGGAGCAATGCCGCCTTAAGTACAAGAGTAGATACTCTTTTTACAGTCGGTGCTTTGAGCATTCCCTGTGAGACCAGTAATAGTATCCGATACACCACTGCAGGTTCAATCTATTCCTTGGACATACACATTGACGATGAAACACTGAAATTACATCGGAATTAAATACAATAGGCACAATGCCGCCTTAAGTACAAGAATAGAGACTCTTCTTACAGTCGGTGCTTTGAGCATTCCCTGTGAGACCAGTATTAGTTTCCGATACACCTCTGCAGGTTCAGATTATTCCTTGGACCTTCACATTGACGATGAAACACAGAAATGGCATCGGAATTAAATACAAAAGGCACAATGCCGCCTTAAGTACAAGAATAGAGACTCTTCTTACAGTCGGTGCTTTGAGCATTTCCTGTGAGACCAGTATTAGTTTCCGATACACCACTTCAGGTTCAATGTATTCCTTGGACCTTCACATTGACGATGAAACACAGAAATGGCATCGGAATTAAATCCAAAACGCACAATGCCGCCTTAAGTATAACAATAGAGACTCTTCTTACAGTCGGTTCTTTGAGCATACCCTGTGAGACCAGTATTAGTTTCCGATACACCACTGGAGGTTCAATGAATTCCTTGGACATTCACATTGACGATGAAAAACTGAAATTACATCGGAATTAAATACAAAAGGCACAATGCCGCCTTAAGTACATGAATAGAGACTCTTCTTACCGTCGGTGCTTTGAGCATTCCTTGTGAGACTAGTATTAGTCTCCACTACACCTCTGCAGGTTCAGTTTATTCCTTGGACCTACACATTGACGATGAAACACAGAAATGGCATCGGAATTAAATCCAAAACGCAGAATGCCGCCTTAAGTACAAGAATACAGACTCTACTTACAGTCGGTTCTTTGAGCATTCCCTGTGAGACCAGTATTAGTTTCCGATACACCACTGCAGGTTCAATGTATTCCTTGGACCTTCACATTGACGATGAAACACAGAAATCGCATCGGAATCAAATACAAAAGGCACAATGCGGCCTTAAGTACAAGAATAGAGACTCTTCTTACAGTCGGTGCTTTGAGCATTCCCTGTGAGACCAGTAACAGTATCCGATACACCACTGCAGGTTCAATCTATTCCTTGGACATACACATTGACGATGAAACACTGAAATTACATCGGAATTAAATACAAAAGGAACAGTGCCGCCTTAAGTACAAGAATAGAGACTCGTCTTACCGTCGGTGCTTTGAGCATTCCCTGTGAGACCAGTATTAGTTTCCGATACACCACTGCAGGTTCAATGTATTCCTTGGACCTTCACATTGACGATGAAACACAGAAATCGCATCGGAATCAAATACAAAAGGCACAATGCGGCCTTAAGTACAAGAATAGAGACTCTTCTTACAGTCGGTGCTTTGAGCATTCCCTGTGAGACCAGTAACAGTATCCGATACACCACTGCAGGTTCAATCTATTCCTTGGACATACACATTGACGATGAAACACTGAAATTACATCGGAATTAAATACAAAAGGAACAATGCCGCCTTAAGTACAAGAATAGAGACTCGTCTTACCGTCGGTGCTTTGAGCATTCCCTGTGAGACCAGTATTAGTTTCCGATACACCACTGCAGGTTCAATGTATTTCTTGGACCTTCACATTGACGATGAAACACAGAAATCGCATCGGAATTAAATACAAAACGCACAATGCCGCCTTAAGTACAAGAATAGAGACTCTTCTTACCGTCGGTGTTTTGAGCATTCACTGTGATACCAGTATTAGTTTCCGCTACACCTCTGCAGGTTCAGTTTATTCCTTGGACCTTCACATTGACGATGAAACACAGAAATGGCATCGGAATTAAATACAAAAGGCACAATGCCGCCATAAGTACAAGAATAGATACTCTTCTTACAGTCGGTGCTTTGAGCATTCCCTGTGAGACCAGTATTAATTTCCGATACACCACTGCAGGTTCAATGTATTCCTTGGACCTTCACATTGACGACGAAACTCAGAAATCGCATCGGAATTAAATCCAAAACGCACAATGCCGCCTTAAGTACAAGAATACAGACTCTACTTACAGTCGGTGCTTTGAGCATTCCCTGTGAGACCAGTATTAGTTTCCGATACACCACTGCAGGTACAATGTTTTCCTTGGACCTTCACATTGACGATGAAACACAGAAATCGCATATGAATCAAATACAAAAGGCACAATGCCGCCTTAAGTACAAGAATAGAGACTCTTCTTACAGTCGGTGCTTTGAGCATTCCCAGTGAGTCCAGTATTAGTTTCCGATACACCACTGCAGGTTCAATGTATTCCTTGGACCTTCACATTGACGATGAGGCACAGAAATGGCATCGGAATTAAATACAAAAAGCACAATGCCGCCTTAAGTGCAAGAATGGAGACTCTTCTTACAGTCGGTGCTTTGAGCATTCCCTGTGAGACCAGTATTAGTTCCCGATACACCACTGCAGGTTCAATTTATTCCATGGACCTTCAAATTGACGATGAAACACAGAAATCGAATCGGAATCAAATACAAAAGTCACAATACCGCCTTAAGTACAAGAGTAGATACTCTTCTTACAGTCGGTGCTTTGAGCATTCCCTGTGAGACCAGTAATAGTATCCGATACACCACTGCAGGTTCAATCTATTCCTTGAACATACACATTGACGATGAAACACGGAAATTACATCGGAATTAAATACAAAAGGCACAATGCCGCCTTAAGTACAAGAATAGAGACTCTTCTTACAGTCGGAGCTTTGAGCATTCCCTGTGAGACCAGTATTAGTTTCCGCTACACCTCTGCAGGTTCAGTTTATTCCTTGGACCTTCACATTGACGATGAAACACAGAAATGGCATCGGAATTAAATACAAAAGGCACAATGCCGAATTAAGTACGAGAATAGAGACTCTTCATACAGTCGGTGCTTTGAGCATTTCCTGTGAGACCAGTATTAGTTTTCGATACACCACTGCAGGTTCAATGTATTCCTTGGACCTTCACATTGACGATGAAACACAGAAATGGCATCGGAATTAAATCCAAAACGCACAATGCCGCCTTAAGTACAAGAATAGAGACTCTTCTTACAGTCGGTGCTTTGAGCATTCCCTGTGAGAACAGTATTAGTTTCCGATACACCACTGCAGGATCAATGTATTCCTTGGACCTTCACATTGACGATGAAACACAGAAATCGCATCGGAATTAAAACCAAAACGCACAATGCCGCCTGAAGTACAAGAATAGAGACTCTTCTTACAGTCGGTGCTTTGAGCATTCCCTGTGAGACCAGTATTAGTTTCTGCTAAACCTCTGCAGGTTCAATGTTATCCTTGGACCTTCACATTGACGATGATACGCAGAAATCGCATCGGAATTAAATACAAAAGGCACAATGCCGCCTTAAGTACAAGAATAGAGACTCTTCTTACAGTCCATGCTTTGAGCATTCCCTGTGAGACCAGTATTAGTTTCCGATACGACACTGCAGGTTCAATGTATTCCTTGGACCTTGAAATTGATGATGATACACAGAAATCGCATCGGAATTAAATACAAAAGGCACAACGCCGCCTTAAGTACAAGAATAGAGACTCTTCGTACAGTCGGTGCTTTGAGCATACCCTGTGAGACCAGTATTAGTTTCCGATACACCACTGCATGTTCAATGTATTCCTTGGACCTTCACATTGACGATGAAACACAGAAATCGCATCGGAATTAAATACAAAAGGCACAATGCCGCCTTAAGTACAAGAATAGAGACTCTTCTTACAGTCGGTGCTTTGAGCATTCACTGTGATACCAGTATTAGTTTCCGCTACACCTCTGCAGGTTCAGTTTATTCCTTGGACCTTCACATTGACGATGAAACACAGAAATGGCATCGGAATTAAATACAAAAGGCACAATGCCGCCATAAGTACAAGAATAGATACTCTTCTTACAGTCGGTGTTTTGAGCATTCCCTGTGAGACCAGTATTAGTTTCCGATACACCACTGCAGGTTCAATGTATTCCTTGGACCTTCACATTGACGACGAAACACAGAAATCGCATCAGAATTAAATCCAAAACGCACAATGCCGCCCTAAGTACAAGAATAGAGACTCTTCTTACAGTCGGTGCTTTGAGCATTCACTGTGAGACCAGTGATAGTTTCCGCTACACCTCTGCAGGTTCAGTTTATTCCTAGGACCTTCACATTGACGATGAAACACAGAAATGGCATCGGAATTAAATACAAAAGGCACAATGCCGTCTTAAGTACAAGAATAGAGACTCTTCTTACAGTCCGTGCTTTGAGCATTTCTTGTGAGACCAGTATTAGTTTCCGATACACCACTGCAGGATAAATGTATTCCTTGGACCTTCACATTGACGATGAAACACAGTAATCGCATCGGAATTAAATCCAAGACGCACAATGCCGCCTTAAGTACAAGAGTACAGACTCTACTTACAGTCGGTGCTTTGAGCATTCCCTGTGAGACCAGTATTAGTTTCCGCTACACCACTGCAGGTTCAATGTATTCCTTGGACCTTCACATTGACGATGAAACACAGAAATCGCATCGGAATCAAATACAAAAGGCACAATGCGGCCTTAAGTACAAGAATAGAGACTCTTCTTACAGTCGGTGCTTTGAGCATTCCCTGTGAGACCAGTAATAGTATCCGATACACCACTGCAGGTTCAATCTATTCCTTGGACATACACATTGACGATGAAACACTGAAATTACATCGGAATTAAATACAAAAGGAACAATGCCGCCTTAAGTACAAGAATAAAGACTCGTCTTACCGTCGGTGCTTTGAGCATTCCCTGTGAGACCAGTATTAGTTTCCGATACACCACTGCAGGTTCAATGTATTTCTTGGACCTTCACATTGACGATGAAACACAGAAATCGCATCGGAATTAAATACAAAACGCACAATGCCGCCTTAAGTACAAGAATAGAGACTCTTCTTACAGTCGGTGCTTTGAGCATTCCCTGTGAGACCAGTATTAGTTTCCGCTACACCTCTGCAGGTTCAGTTTATTCCTTGGACTTTCACATTGACGATGAAACACAGAAATGGCATCGGAATTAAATACAAAAGGCACAATGCCGCCATAAGTACAAGAATAGAGACTCTTCTTACAGTCGGTGCTTTGAGCATTTCCTGTGAGACCAGTATTAGTTTCCGATACACCACTGCAGGTTCAATGTATTCCTTGGACCTTCACATTGACGATGAAACACAGAAATGGCATCGGAATTAAATCCAAAACGCACAATGCCGCCTTAAGAACAAGAATAGAGACTCTTCTTACAGTCGGTGATTTGAGCATTCCCTGTGAGACCAGTATTAGTTTCCGATACACCACTGGAGGTTCAATGAATTCCTTGGACATTCACATTGACGATGAAAAACTGAAATTACATCGGAATTAAATACAAAAGGCACAATGCGGCCTTAAGTACAAGAATAGAGACTCTTCTTACCGTCGGTGCTTTGAGCATTCCTTGTGAGACTAGTATTAGTTTCCACTACACCTCTGCAGGTTCAGTTTATTCCTTGGACCTACACATTGACGTTGAAACACAGAAATGGCATCGGAATTAAATCCAAAACGCACAATGCCGCCTTACGTACAAGAATGGAGACTCTTCTTACAGTCGGTGCTTTGAGCATTCCCTGTGAGACCAGTATTAGTTTCCGCTACACCTCTGCAGGTTCAGTTTATGCCTTGGACCTTCACATTGACGATGAAACACAGAAATGGCATCGGAATTAAATACAAAAGGCACAATGCCGCCTTAAGTACAAGAATAGAGACTCTTCTTACAGTCGGTGCTTTGAGCACTCCCTGTGAGACCAGTATTAGTTTCCGACACACCACTGCAGGTTCAATGTATTCCATGGACCTTCAAATTGACGATGAAACACAGAAATCGCATCGGAATCAAATACAAAAGGCACAATGCCGCCATAAGTACAAGAATAGAGACTCTTCTTACAGTCGGTGCTTTGAGCATTCCCAGTGAGACCAGTATTAGTTTCTGATACACCACTGCAGGTTCAATGTATTCCTTGGACCTTCACATTGACGATGATGCACAGAAATGTCATCGGAATTAAATACAAAAGGCACAATGCCGCCTTAAGTGCAAGAATAGAGACTCTTCTTACAGTCGGTGCTTTGAGCATTCCCTGTGAGACCAGTATTAGTTTCCGATACACCACTGCAGGTTCAATGTATTCCATGGACCTTCAAATTGACGATGAAACACAGAAATCGCATCGGAATCAAATACAAAAGGCACAATACCGCCTTAAGTACAAGAGTAGATACTCTTCTTACAGTCGGTGCTCTGAGCATTCCCTGTGAGACCAGTAATAGTATCCGATACACCACTGCAGGTTCAATCTATTGCTTGGACATACACATTGACGATGAAACACTGAAAATACATCGGAATTAAATACAAAAGGCACAATGCCGCCTTAAGTACAAGAATAGAGACTCTTCTTACAGTCGGTGCTTTGAGCCTTCCATGTGATACCAGTATTAGTTTCCGCTACACCTCTGCAGGTTCAGTTTATTCCTTGGACCTCACATTGACGATGAAACACAGAAATGGCAATGCCGCCTTAAGTACAAGAATAGAGACTCTTCTTACAGTCGGTGCTTTGAGCATTTCCTGTGAGACCAGTATTAGTTTCCGATACACCACTGCAGGTTCAATGTATTCCTTGGACCTTCACATTGACGATGAAACACAGAAATGGCATAGGAATTAAATCCAAAACGCACAATGCCGCCTTAAGTACAAGAATAGAGACTCTTCTTACAGTCGGTGCTTTGAGCATTCCCTGTGAGACCAGTATTAGTTTCCGATACACCACTGGAAGTTCAATGATTTCCTTGGACATTCACATTGACGACGAAAAACTGAAATTACATCGGAATTAAATACAAAAGGCACAATGCCGCCTTAAGCAACAGGAATAGAGACTCTTCTTACCGTCGGTGCTTTGAGCATTCCTTGTGAGACTAGTATTAGTTTCCGATACACCACTGCAGGTTCAATGTATTCCATTGACCTTCAAATTGACGATGAAACACAGAAATCGCATCGGAATCAAATACAAAAGGTACAATACCGCCTTAAGTACAAGAGTAGATACTCTTCTTACAGTCGGTGCTTTGAGCATTCCCTGTGAGACCAGTAATTGTATCCGATACACCACTGCAGGTTCAATGTATTCCTTGGAACTTCACATTGACGATGAAACACAGAAATCGCATCGGAATTAAATACAATAGGCACAATGTCGCCTGGAGTACAACAATAGAGGCTCTTCTTACAGTCGGTGCTTTGAGCATTCCCTGTGAGACCAGTATTAGTTTCCGATACACCACTGCAGGTTCAAAGTATTCCTTGGACATACACATTGACGATGAAATACTGAAATTACATCGGAATTAAATACAAAAGGCACAATGCCGCTTTAAGTGCTAGAAGAGTGAGACTTCCAAGAGTCTGTGTCTTGATCCTTTCCTGAGAGACCAGTATTAGTTTCCGATACACCACTGCAGGTTCAATGTATTCCTTGGACTTTCACATTGACGATGAAACACAGAAATCGCATCGGAATTAAATACAATGGGCACAATGCCGCCTTAATTACAAGAATAGAGCCTTTTCTTACAGTCGGTGCTTTGAGCATTCCCTGTGAGACCAGTAATAGTTTCCGATACACCACTGCAGGTTCAATGTATTCCTTGAACGTCCACTTTCACGATGAAACACAGAAATTGCATCGGTATTAAATACAAAAGGCACAATGCCGCCTTAAGTACAAGAATAGAGACACTTCTTACAGTCGGTGTTTTGAGCATTCCCTCTGAGAGCAGTATTAGTTTCCGATACACCACTGCAGGTTCAAAGTATTCCTTGGACCTTCACATTGAGTATGAGACACAGAAATCGCATCGGAATTTAATACAATAGGCACAAGGCCGCCTTAAGTACAAGAATAGAGACTCTTCTTTCAGTCGGTGCTTTGAGCATTCCCTGTGAGACCAGTATTACTTTCTGATACACCACTGCCGGTTCAATGTATTCCTTTGACATACACAATGACGATGAAACACTGAAATTACATCGGAATTAAATACAAAAGACACAATGCCGCCTTAATGCAAGAAGAGTGAGACTTCCTAGAGTCTTTGCCTTGATCCTTTCCTGAGAGACCAGTTTTAGTTTCCGATTCACCACTGCAGGTTCAATGTGTTCCTTGGACATACACAATGACGATGAAACACTGAAATTACATGGGAATTAAATACAAAAGGCAGAATGCCGCCTTAGTGCAAGAAGATTGAGACTTCTTAGAGTCCATTCATTGATCCTTTCCTGTGAGACCAGTATTAGTTTCCGATACACCACTGCAGGTTCAATGTATGCCTTGGACTTTCAAATTGACGATGAAACACAGAAATCGCTTCGGAATTAAATACAAAAATCACAATGCCAGGTTAATTACAAGAATAGAGACTCTTCTTACAGTCGGTGCTTTGAGCATTCCCTGTGAGACCAGTATTAGTTTCCGATATACCATTGCAGGTTCAATGCATTCCTTGGACCTTCACATTGACGATGAAACACAGAAATCGCATCGGAATTAAATACAAAAGGCACAATGCCACCTTAATTACAAGAATAGAGACTCTTCTTACAGTCGGTGCTTTGAGCATTCCCTGTGAGAGCAGTATTAGTTTCCGATACACCACTGCAGGTTCAAAGTATTCCTTGGAACTTCACACTGACTATGAAACAATGAAATCGCATCAGAAATAAATACAAAAGGCACAATGCCGCCTTAAGTATAAGAATAGAGACTCTTCTTACAGTCGGTGCTTTGAGCATTCCCTGTGAGACCAGTATTAGTTTCCGACACACCACTGCAGGTTCAATGTATTCCATGGACCTTCACATTGCCGAAGAAACACAGAAATCGCATCGGAATCAAATACAAAAGGCACAATGCCGCCTTAAGTACAACAATAGAGGCTCTTCTTACAGTCGGTGCTTTGAGCATTCCCTTTTAGACCAGTATTAGTTTCCGATACATCACTGCAGGTTCAATGTGTTCCTTGGATATACACAATGACGATGAATCACTGAAATTACATGGGAATTAAATACAAAAGACAGAATGCCGCCTTAATGCAAGAAGATTGAGACTTCTTAGAGTCCATCTTTTGATCCTTTCCTGTTAGACCAGTATTAGCTTCCGATACACCACTGCAGGTTCAATGTATTCCTTGGACTTTCACATTGACGATGAAACACAGAAATCGCTTCGGAATTAAATACAAAAGGCACAATGCCGCCTTAATTACAAGAATAGAGACTCTTCTAACAGTCGGTGCTTTGAGCATTCCCTCTGAGAGCAGTATTAGTTTTCGATACATCACTGCAGGTTCAAGGTTTTCCTTGGACCTTCACATTGACTATGAGACACAGAAATCGCATCGGAATTAAATACAAAAGGCACAAGGCCGCCTTAAGTACTAGAATAGAGACTCTTCTTCCAGTCGGTGCTTTCAGCAATCCCTGTGAGACCAGTATTAGTTTCCGATACACCACTGCAGGTTCAAAGTATTGCTTGGAGCTCCACATTGACTATGAAATACAGAAATCGCATCGGATTTAAATGCAAAAGGCACAATGCCGCCTTAAGTACAAGAATAGAGACTCCTCTTACAGTCGGTGCTTAGAGCATTCCCAGTGAGACTAGTATGAGTTTCCGATACACCACTGCAGGTTCAATGTATTCCTTGGACCTTCACATTGACGATGAAACAAAGAAATCGCATCGGAATCAAATACAAAAGGCACAATGCCGCCTTAAGTACAACAATAGAGGCTCTTCTTACAGTCGGTGCTTTGAGCATTCCCTGTGAGACCAGAATTAGTTTCCGATACACCACTGCAGGTTCAATGTATTCCTTGGACTTTCAAATTGACGATGAAACACAGAAATCGCTTTGGAATTAAATACAAACGGCACAATGCCGCCTTAATTACAAGAATAGAGACTCTTCTAACTGTCGGTGCTTCGAGCATTCCCTGTGAGAGCAGTATAAGTTTCCGATACACCATTGCAGGTTCAATGCATTCCTTGGACCCTCACATTGACGATGAAACACAGAAATCGCATCCGAATTAAATACAAAAGGCACAATGCCACCTTAATTACTAGAATAGAGACTCTTCTTACAGTCGGTGCTTTGAGCATTCCCTGTGAGACCAGTATTAGTTTCCGATACACCATTGCAGGTTCAATGCATTCCTTGGACCTTCACATTGACGATGAAACACAGAAATCACATCGGAATTAAATACAAAAGGCACAATGCCACCTTAATTTCAAGAATAGAGACTCTTCTTACAGTCGGTGCTTTGAGCATTCCCTGTGAAACCAGTAATAGTTTCCGATACACCACTGCAGGTTCAATGTATTCCTTGGACGTCTACATTCACGATGAAACACAGAAATTGCATCGGTATTAAATATAAAAGGCACAATGCCGCCTTAAGTACAAGAATAGAGACACTTCTTACAGTCGGTGCTTTGAGCATTCCCTGTGAGACCAGTATTAGTTTCCGATACACCACTGCAGGTTCAATGTATGCCTTGGACTTTCAAATTGACGATGAAACACAGAAATCGCTTCGGAATTAAATACAAAAATCACAATGCCAGGTTAATTACAAGAATAGAGACTCTTCTTACAGTCGGTGCTATGAGCATTCCCTGTGAGACCAGTATTAGTTTCCGATATACCATTGCAGGTTCAATGCATTCCTTGGACCTTCACATTGACGATGAAACACAGAAATCGCATCGGAATTAAATACAAAAGGCACAATGCCACCTTAATTACAAGAATAGAGACTCTTCTTACAGTCGGTGCTTTGAGCATTCCCTGTGAGAGCGGTATTAGTTTCCGATACACCACTGCAGGTTCAAAGTATTCCTTGGAACTTCACACTGACTATGAAACAATGAAATCGCATCAGAAATAAATACAAAAGGCACAATGCCGCCTTAAGTACAAGAATAGAGACTCTTCTTACAGTCGGTGCTTTGAGCATTCCCTGTGAGACCAGTATTAGTTTCCGACACACCACTGCAGGTTCAATGTATTCCATGGACCTTCACATTGCCGAAGAAACACAGAAATCGCATCGGAATCAAATACAAAAGGCACAATGCCGCCTTAAGTACAACAATAGAGGCTCTTCTTACAGTCGGTGCTTTGAGCATTCCCTTTTAGACCAGTATTAGTTTCCGATACATCACTGCAGGTTCAATGTGTTCCTTGGATATACACAATGACGATGAATCACTGAAATTACATGGGAATTAAATACAAAAGACAGAATTCCGCCTTAATGCAAGAAGATTGAGACTTCTTAGAGTCCATCTTTTGATCCTTTCCTGTTAGACCAGTATTAGCTTCCGATACACCACTGCAGGTTCAATGTATTCCTTGGACTTTCACATTGACGATGAAACACAGAAATCGCTTCGGAATTAAATACAAAAGGCACAATGCCGCCTTAATTACAAGAATAGAGACTCATCTAACAGTCGGTGCTTTGAGCATTCCCTCTGAGAGCAGTATTAGTTTTCGATACATCACTGCAGGTTCAAGGTTTTCCTTGGACCTTCACATTGACTATGAGACACAGAAATCGCATCGGAAATAAATACAAAAGGCACAAGGCCGCCTTAAGTACTAGAATAGAGACTCTTCTTCCAGTCGGTGCTTTCAGCAATCCCTGTGAGACCAGTATTAGTTTCCGATACACCACTGCAGGTTCAAAGTATTGCTTGGAGCTCCACATTGACTATGAAATACAGAAATCGCATCGGATTTAAATGCAAAAGGCACAATGCCGCCTTAAGTACAAGAATAGAGACTCCTCTTACAGTCGGTGCTTAGAGCATTCCCAGTGAGACTAGTATGAGTTTCCGATACACCACTGCAGGTTCACATTGGACCTTCACATTGACGATGAAACAAAGAAATCGCATCGGAATCAAATACAAAAGGCACAATGCCGCCTTAAGTACAACAATAGAGGCTCTTCTTACAGTCGGTGCTTTGAGCATTCCCTGTGAGACCAGAATTAGTTTCCGATACACCACTGCAGGTTCAATGTATTCCTTGGACTTTCAAATTGACGATGAAACACAGAAATCGCTTTGGAATTAAATACAAACGGCACAATGCCGCCTTAATTACAAGAATAGAGACTCTTCTAACTGTCGGTGCTTCGAGCATTCCCTGTGAGAGCAGTATAAGTTTCCGATACACCATTGCAGGTTCAATGCATTCCTTGGACCCTCACATTGACGATGAAACACAGAAATCGCATCCGAATTAAATACAAAAGGCACAATGCCACCTTAATTACTAGAATAGAGACTCTTCTTACAGTCGGTGCTTTGAGCATTCCCTGTGAGACCAGTATTAGTTTCCGATACACCATTGCAGGTTCAATGCATTCCTTGGACCTTCACATTGACGATGAAACACAGAAATCACATCGGAATTAAATACAAAAGGCACAATGCCACCTTAATTTCAAGAATAGAGACTCTTCTTACAGTCGGTGCTTTGAGCATTCCCTGTGAAACCAGTTATAGTTTCCGATACACCACTGCAGGTTCAATGTATTCCTTGGACGTCTACATTCACGATGAAACACAGAAATTGCATCGGTATTAAATATAAAAGGCACAATGCCGCCTTAAGTACAAGAATAGAGACACTTCTTACAGTCGGTGCTTTGAGCATTCCCTGTGAGACCAGTATTAGTTTCCGATACACCACTGCAGGTTCAATGTATTCCATAGACCTTCACATTGCCGATGAAACACAGAAATCGCATCGGAATTAAATACAAAAGGCACAATGCCGCCTTGAGTACAAGAATAGAGACTCTTCTTACAGTCGGTGCTTTGAGCATTCCCTGTAAGACCAGTATTAGTTTCCGATACACCACTGCAGGTTCAATGTGTTCCATGGATATACACAATGACGATGAAACACTAAAATTACATGGGAATTAAATACAAAAGACAGAATGCCGCCTTAATGCAAGAAGATTAAGACTTCTTAGAGTCCATCCTTTGATCCATTCCTGAGAGACCAGCATTAGTTTCCGATACACCACTGCAGGTTCAATGTATTCCTTCGACTTTCACATGGACGATGAAACACAGAAATCGCTTCGGAATTAAATACAAAAGGCACAATGCCGCCTTAATTTCAAGAATAGAGACTCTTCTAACTGTCGGTGCTTTGAACATTCCCTGTGAGACCAGTATTAGTTTCCGATACACCACTGCAGGTTCCATGTATTCCTTGGATTTTCACATTGACGATAAAACACAGAAATCGCATCGTAATTACATTCAAAAGGCACAATGCCGCCTTAAGTACAAGAATAGAGTCTGTTCTTACAGTGGTGCTTTGAGCATTCCCTCTGAGAGCAGTATAAGTTTCCGATACAACACTGCAGGTTCAAGGTTTTCCTTGGACCTTCACATTGACTATGAGACACAGAAATCGCATCGGAATTAAATACAAAAGGCACAAGGCCGCCTTATGTACAAGAATAGAGACTCTTCTTACAGTCGGTGCTTTGAGCATTCCCTGTGAGACCAGTATTACTTTCTGATACACCACTGCCGGTTCAATGTATTCCTTTGACATACACAATGACGATGAAACACTGAAATTACATCGGAATTAAATACAAAAGACACAATGCCGCCTTAATGCAAGAAGAGTGAGACTTCTTAGAGTCCATTCTTTGATACTTTCCTGTGAGTCCAGTATTAGTTTCCGATACACCACTGCATTTTCAAAGTATTCCTTGGACCCTCACATTGACGATAAAAAACAGAAATTGCATCGGAATTAAATACAAAAGGCACAATGCCGCCTTATGTACAAGAATAGAGACTGTTCTTACTGTCGGTGCTTTGAGCATTCATTGTGAAACCAGTATTAGTTTCCGATACACCACTGCATGTTCAATGCATTCCTTGGACCTTCACATTGACGATGAAACACAGAAATCGCATCGGAATTAAATACAAAAGGCACAATGCCACCTTAATTACAAAAATAGAGACTCTTCTTACAGTCGGTGCATTGAGCATTCCCAGTGAGGCCAGTATTAGTGTCCGATACACCACTGCAGTTTCAATGTATTCCTTGGACTTTCACATTGACGATGAAACACAGAAATCGCACCGGAATTAAATACAAAGGGCACAATGCCGTCTTAATTACAAGAATAGAGACTCTTCTTACAGTCGGTGTTTAGAGCATTCCCTGTGAGACCAGTATTAGTTTCCGATACACCACTGCAGGTTCAATGTATTCCTTGGACCTTCACATTGACGATAATACACAGAAATCGCATCGGAATTAAATACAAAAGGCACAATGCCGCCTTAAGTACAACAATAGAGGCTCTTCTTACCGTCGGTGCTTTGAGCATTCCCTGTGAGACCAGTATTAGTTTCCGATACACCACTGCAGGTTCAATGTATTCCTTGGACATACACTTTGACGATGAAATACTGATATTACATCGGAATTAAATACAAAAGGCACAATGCCGCTTTAAGTGCTAGAAGAGTGAGACTTCCTAAAGTCTGTGCCTTGATCCTTTCCTGAGAGACCAGTATTAGTTTCCGATACACCACTGCAGGTTCAATGTGTTCCTTGGACATAGACAATGACGATGAAACACTGAAATTACATGGGAATTAAATACAAAAGGCAGAATGCCGCCTTAATGCAAGAAGATTGAGACTTCTTAGAGTCCATTCAATGATCCTTTCCTGTGAGACCAGTATTAGTTTCCGATACACCACTGCAGGATCAAGGTTTTCCTTGGACCTTGACATTGACTATGAGACACAGAAATCGAATCGGAATTAAATACAAAAGGCACAAGGCCGCCTTAAGTACAAGAATAGAGATTCTTCTTACAGTCGGTGCTTTGAGCATTCCCTGTGAGACCTGTGTTACTTTCTGATACACCACTGCAGGTTCAATGTATTCCTTTGACATACACAATGACGATGAAACACTGAAACTACATCGGAATTAAATCCAAAAGACACAATGCCGCCTTATTGCAAGAAGAGTGAGACTTCTTAGAGTCCATTCTTTGATACTTTACTGTGAGTCCAGTATTAGTTTCCGATACACCACTGCAGGTTCGAAGTATTCCTTGGACCCACACATTGACGATAAGAAACAGAAATTGCATCGGAGTTAAATACAAAAGGCACAATGCCGCCTAAAGTACATGAATAGAGACTCTTCTCACTGTCGGTGCTTTGAGCATTCATTGAGAAACCAGTATTAGTTTCCGATACAGCACTGCAGGTTGAATGCATTCCTTGGACCTTCACATTGACGATGAAACACAGAAATCGCATCGTAATTACATACAAAAGGCACAATGCCGCCTTAAGTACAAGAATAGAGACATTTCTTACAGTCGGTGCTTTGAGCATTCGCTCTGAGAGCAGTATTGGTTTCCGATACACCATTGCCGGTTCAAAGTATTCCTTGGACCTTCACATTGACTATGAAACACAGAAATCGCATCAGAAATAAATACAAAAGGCACAATGCCGCGTTAAGTACAAGAATAGAGACTCTTCTTACAGTCGGTGCTTTGAACATTCCCTGTGAGACCAGTATTAGTATCCGATACACCACTGCAGATTCAATGTGTTCTTTGGATATACACAATGACGATGAAACACTGAAATTACATGGGAGTTAAATACAAAAGACAGAATGCCGCCTTAATGCAAGAAGATTGAGACTTCTTAGAGTCCATCCTTTGATCCTTTCCTGTGAGACCAGTATTAGTTTCCGATACACCACTGCAGGTTCAATGTATTCCTTGGAATTTCATATGGACGATGAAACACAGAAATCGCTTCGGAATTAAATACAAAAAGCACAATGCCGCCTTAATTACAAGAACAGAGACTCCTCTAACAGTCGGTGCTTTGAGCATTCCCTGTGAGACCAGTATTAGTTTCCGATACACCACTGCAGGTTCCATGTATTCCTTGTACCTTCACATTGACGATAAAACACATAAATCGCATCGTAATTACATACAAAATGCACAATGCCAACTTAAGTACAAGAATAGAGACTCTTCTTACAGTGGTGCTTTGAGCATTCCCTCTGAGAGCAGTATTAGTTTCCGATACACCACTGCAGGTTCAAGGTTTTCCTTGGACCTTCACATTGACTATGAGATACAGAAATCGCATCGGAATTAAATGCAAAAGGCACAATGCCGCCTTAAGTACAAGAATAGAGACTCTTCTTACAGTCGGTGTTTAGAGCATTCCCTGTGAGACCAGTATTAGTTTCCGATACACCACTGCAGGTTCAAAGTATTCCTTGGACCCTCACATTGACGATAAAAAACAGAAATTGCATCGGAGTTAAATACAAAAGGCACAATGCCGCCTTAAGTACATGAATAGAGACTCTTCTTACTGTCGGTGCTTTGAGCATTCATTGTGAAACCAGTATTAGTTTCCGATACAGCACTGCAGGTTGAATGCATTCCTTGGACCTTCACATTGACGATGAAACACAGAAATCGCATCGTAATTACATACAAAAGGCACAATGCCGCCTTAAGTACAAGAATAGAGACACTTCTTACAGTCGGTGCTTTGAGCATTCGCTCTGAGAGCAGTATTGGTTTCCGATACACCATTGCCGGTTCAAAGTATTCCTTGGACCTTCACATTGACTATGAAACACAGAAATCGCATCAGAAATAAATACAAAAGGCACAATGCCGCCTTAAGTACAAGAATAGAGACTCTTCTTACAGTCGGTGCTTTGAGCATTCCCTGTGAGACCGGTATTAGTTTCCGATACACCACTGCAGGTTCAATGTATTCCATGGACCTTCACATTGCCGATGAAACACAGAAATCGCATCGGAATTAAATACAAAAGGCACAATGGCGCCTTAAGTACAACAATAGAGACTTTTCTTACTGTCGGTGCCTTGAGCATTCCCTGTGAGACCAGTATTAGTTTCCCATACACCACTGCAGGTTCAATGTGTTCCTTGGATATACACAATGACGATGAAACACTGTAATTACATGGGAATTAAATACAAAAGACTGAATGCCGCCTTAATGCAAGAAGATTGAGACTTCTTAGAGTCCATCCTTCGATCCTTTCCTGTGAGACCAGTATTAGTTTCCGATACACCACTGCAGGTTCAATGTATTCCCTGCACCGACACATTGACGATGAAACACAGAAATCGCATCGGAATTAAATACAAAAGGCAAACTGCCGCCATAAGTACAAGAATAGAGACTCTTCTTAAAGTCGATGCTTTGAGCATTCCCTGTGAGACCATTATTAGTTTCCGATACACCACTGCAGGTTCAATGTATTCCTTGGACATATACATTGACGATGCAGTACTGAAATCACATCGGAATAAAATACAAAGGGCACAATGCCGCCTTAAGTGCTAGAAGAGTGAGACTTCTTAGAGTCTGTGCCTTGATCCTTTCCTGTGAGACCAGTATTATTTTTCGATACACCACTGCAGGTTCAATGTATTCCTTGGCCATTCACATCGACGATGAAACACAGAAATCGTATCGGAACTAAATACCAAAGGCACAATGCCGCCTTAATTACAAGATTACTGACTCATCTTACAGTCGGTGCTTTGTGCATTCCCTGTGAGACCAGTGTTACTTTCCGATACACCACTGCAGGATCAATGCATTCCTTGGACCTTCACATTGACGATGAAACACAGAAATCGCATTGGAATTAAATACAAAAGGCACTATGCCGCCCTAAGTAAAAGAATAGAGACTCTTCTTACAGTCGGTGCTTTGAGCATTCCCTGTGAGACCAGTATTAGTGTCCGATACACCATTGCAGGTTGAAAGTATTCCTTGGACCTTCACATTGACTATGAAACACAGAAATCGCATCGGAATTAAATACAAAAGGCACAATGCCGCCTTAAGTACAAGAATAGAGACACTTCTTACAGTCGGTGCATTGAGCATTCCCTCTGAGAGCAGTATTAGTTTCCGTACACCACTGCAGGTTCAAAGTATTCCTAGGACCTTCACATTAACTATGAGTCACAGAAATCGCATCGGAATTAAATACAAGAGCCACAAGGCCGCCTTAAGTACAAGAAAAGAGACTCGTCTTACAGTCGGTGCTTTCAGCAATCCCTGTGAGACCAGTATTAGATTCCGATACACCACTGCAGGTTCAAAGAATTACTTGGAGCTTCTCATTGACTATGAACAACCGAAATCACATCGGAATTAAATGCAAAAGGCACAATGCCACCTTAAGTACAGGAATAGAGACTCTTCTTACAGTCGGTGTTTTGAGAATTCCCTGTAAGACCAGTATTAGTTTCCGATACACCACTGCAGGTTCAATGTATTACTTGGACCTTCACATTGGCGATGAAACACAGAAATCCCATCGGAATTAAATACAAAAGGCACAATGCCGCCTTAAGTACAGGAATAGAGACTCTTCTTACAGTCGGTGCTTTGAGCATTCCTTGTGAGACCAGTATTAGATTCCGATACACCACTGTAGGTTCAATGTATTCCTTGGACATACACATTCACGATGAAATACTGAAATTACATCGGAATTAAATACTAAAGGCACAATGCCACCTTAAGTACAAGAATAGAGACTCTTCTTGCAGTCGGTGATTTGAGCAATGCCTGTGAGACCAGTATTAGTGTCGGATACACCACTGCAGGTTCAAAGTATTCCTTGGACCTTCACATTGACTATGAAACACAGAAATCGCATCGGAATTAAATACAAAAGGCACTATGCCGAATTAATTACAAGAATAGAGACTCTTCTTACAGTCGGTGCTTTGAGCATTCATGTGAGACCAGTATTAGTTTCCGACACTCCACTGCAGGTTCAATGTATTCCTTGGACCTTCACATTGACGATGAAACACAGAAATTGCATCGAAACTAATTACCAAACGCACAATGCCGCCTTAATTACAAGAATACTGACTCTTCTTACAGTCGGTGCTTTGTGCATTCCCTGTGCGACCAGTATTAGTTTCCGATACACCACTGCAGGTTCAAAGTGTTCCTTGGACCTTCACATTGACTATGAAACTCAGAGATCGCATCGGAATTAAATGCAAAAGGCACAAAGCCGCCTTAAGTACAAGAATAGAGACTCTTCTTACAGTCGGTGCTTTGAGCATTCCCTGTGAGACCAGTATTAGTTTCCGATACACCACTGCAGGTTCAATGTATTCCTTGGACCTTCACATTGATGATGAAACACAGAAATCGCATCGGAATTAAATACAAAAGGCACAATGCCACCTTAAGTACAAGAATAGAGACTCTTCTTGCAGTCGGTGATTTGAGCAATGCCTGTGAGACCAGTATTAGTGTCGGATACACCACTGCAGGTTCAAAGTATTCCTTGGACCTTCACATTGACTATGAAACACAGAAATCGCATCGGAATTAAATACAAAAGGCACTATGCCGCCTTAATTGCAAGAAGAGTGAGATTTCTTAGAGTCTGTGCTTTGATCCTTTCCTGTGAGCCCAGTATTAGTTTCTGATACACCACTGCAGGTTCAATGTATTTCTAGGACCGTCACATTCACGATGAAAGACAGAAATCGCACTGGAATTAAATACAAAAGGCACAATGCCGCCTGAAGTACAAGAATCCAGACTCTTCTTACAGTCGGTTCTTTGAGCATTCTCTGTGAGACCTGTATTAATTTCCGATACACCACTGCAGGTTCAATGTATTCCTCGGACCTTCATATTGACGATGAAACACAGAAATCGCATCGGAATTAAATTCAAAAGGCACAATGCAACCTTAAATACTAGAATTGAGACTCTTCTTACAGTCGATGCTATGAGCATTCCCTGTGAGACCAGTATTAGTTTCCGATACACCACTGCAGGTTCAATGTATTCCTTCGACATTCACATTGACGAAGAAACACAGAAATCGCATCGGAACTAAATACCAAAGGCACAATGCCGCCTTCATTACAAGAATACTGACTCTTCTTACAGTCGGTGCTTTGAGCATTCCCTGTGAGACCAGTGTTAGTTTCCGATACACCACTGCAAGTTCAATGTATTCCTTGGACCTTCACATTGACGATGAATCACAGAAATCGCATTGGAATTAAATACAAAAGGCACAATGCCGCCTTAAGTATAAGAATAGAGACTCTTCTTACAGTCTTTGCTATGAGCTTTCCCTGTGAGACCAGTATTAGTTTCCGATACACAGCTGCACGTTCAATGTATTCCTTGGACATTCACATTGACGATCAAACACTGAAATTACATAGGAAATATATACAAAAGGCACAATGCCGCCTTAATTGCAAGAAGAGTGAGAGTTCTTAGAGTCTGTGCTTTGATCCTTTCCTGTGAGACCAGTATTAGTTTCCGATACACCACTGCACGTTCAATGTATTCCTTGGACTAACACATTGACGATGAATCACAGAAATCGCATCGGAATTAAATACAAAAGGCACAATGGCGCCTTAAGTACAAGAAGAGAGACTCTTCTTACAGTCGGTGCTTGGAGCATTCCCTGTGGGACCAGTATTAGATTCCGATACACCACTGCAGATTCAATGTATTCCTTGGAGCTCCACATTGACGATGAAACACAGAAATCACATCGGAATTAAAAACAAATGGCACAAAACCGCCTTAAGTGAGGGTGTAGAGACTCTTCTTACAGTCGGTGCTATGAGCATTCCCTGTGAGACCAGTATTAGTTTCCGATACACAGCTGCAGGTTCAGTGTATTCCTTGGACATTCACATTGACGATCAAACACTGAAATTACATTGGAATTAAATACAAAGGGCACAATGCCGCCTTAATTGCAAGAAGAGTGAGACTTCTAACAATCTGTGCTTTGATCCATTCTTGTGAGACGAGTATTAGTTTCCGATACACCACTGCACGTTCAATGTATTCCTTGGACGGGCACATTGAATATGAAAGACAGATATCGTATCGGAAATAAACTCAAAAGGCACTAAGCCGCCTTAAGTACAAGAATACAGACTCTTCTTACAGTCGATGCTTTGAGCATTCCCTGTGAGACCTGTATTTGTTTCCGATACACCACTGCAGGTTCAATGTATGCCTTGGACCTTCACATTGACGATGAAGCACAGAAATCGCATCGGAATTAAATATAAAAGGCACAATGCCGCCTTAAGTACAAGAATAGAGACTCTTCTTACAGTCGGTGCTATGAGCTTTCCCTGTGAGACCAGTATTAGTTTACGATACACCACTGCAGGTTCAATGTATTCCTTGGACCTTCAAATTGACGATGAAACACTGAAATCGCATCGGAATTAAATACAAAAGGGACAATGCCGCCTTAAGTGCAAGAAGAGTGAGACTTCTTAGAGTCTGTGCTTTGATCCTTTCCTGTCAGACCAGTATTAGTTTCTGATACACCACTGCAGGTACAATGTATTCCTTGGACCTTCACATTGACGATGAATCACAGAAATCGCATCGGAATTAAATACATAAAGCACAATGGAGCCTTAAGTACAAGAATAGAGACTCTTCTTACAGACGGTGCTTGGAGCATTCCCTGTGAGACCAGTATTAGTTTCCGATACACCACTGCAGATTCAATGTATTCCTTTGAGCTTGACATTGACGATGAAACACAGAAATCGCATCGGCATTAAATACAAAAGGCACAAAACCGCATTAAGTGAGGGAGTGGAGACACTTCTTACAGTCGTTGCTTTGAGCATTCCCTGTGAGACCAGTATTAGTTTCCGATACACAGCTGCGGGTTCAATGTATCCCTTGGACATTCACATTGATGATCAAACACTGAAATTACATTGGAATTAAATACAAAAGGCACAATGCCGCTTTTTTGCAAGAAAAGTGAGACTTCTTAGAGTCAGTGCTTTGATCCTTTCATGTGAGACCAGTATTAGTTTCAGATACACCACTGCAGGTTCAATGTATTCCTTGGAAATTCACATTGACTATGAAACACAGAAATCGCATCGGAATTAAATACGAGAGGCACAATGCCGCCTTAAGTACAAGAACACAGACTCTTCTTACAGTCTGTGCTTTGAGAATTCCCTGTGAGGCCAGTATTAGTTTCCGATACACCACTGCAGGTTCAATGTATTCCTTGGACCTTCACATTTGCGAAGAAACACAGATATCGCATCGGAATTAAATACAAAAGGCACAATGCCGCCTTAAGTACAAGTATAGAGACTCTTCTTACAGATGGTGCTTTGAGCATTCCCTGTGAAACCAGTATTAGTTTCCGATACACCACTGCAGGTTCAATGTATTCCTTGGACCTTCACATTGACGATGAAACACAGAAATCGCATCGGAATTAAATACAAAGGGCACAATGCCGCCTTAAGTACAAGAATAGAGACTCTTCTTACAGTCGGTGCTTTGAGCATTCCCTGTGTGACCAGTATTACTTTCTGATACACCACTGCAGGTTCAATGTATTCCTTGGACATACACAATGACGATGAAACACTGAAATTACATCGGAATTAAATACAAAAGACACAATGCCGCCTTAATGCAAGAAGAGTGAGACTTCATAGAGTCCATTCTTTGATCCTTTCCTGTGAGTCCAGTATTAGTTTCCCATACACCACTGCAGGTTCAATGTATTCCTTGGACCCTCACATTGACGATAAAAAACAGAAATTGCATCCGAATTAAACACAAAAGGCACAATGCCGCCTTAAATACAAGAATAGAGAATCTTCTTGCAGTCGGTGTTTTGAACATTCCCTGTGAGACCAGTATTAGTTTCCGATACACCACTGCAGGTTCAATGTATTCATTGGACCTTCACATTGACGATGAAACACAGACATCGCATCGGATTTAAATACAAAAGGCACAATGCCGCCTTAAGTACAAGAATAGAGGCTCTTCTTACAGTCGGTGCTTTGAGCATTCCCTATGAGACCAGTATTAGTTTCCGATACACCAATGAAGGTTCAATGTATTTCTTGGACATACACATTGACGATGTAATACTGAAATTACATCGGAATTAAATACAAAAGGCACAATGCCGCTTTAAGTGCTAGAAGAGTGAGACTTCTTAGAGTCTGTGCCTTGATCCTTTCCTGTGAGACCAGAATTAGTTTCCGATACACCACTGCAGGTTCAATGTATTCCTTGGACCTTCACATTGACGATGAAACACAGAAATCGCATCGGAATTAAATACAAAAGGCACAATGACGCCTTAATTACAAGAATAGAGACTCTTCTTACAGTCGGTGCTTTGAGCATTCCCTGTGAGACCAGTAATAGTTTCCGATACACCACTGCAGGTTCAGTGTATTCCTTGGACCTTCACATTGACGATGAGACACAGAAATCGCATCGGAATTAAATACAAAAGGCACAATGCCGCCTTAAGTACAAGAATAGAGACTCTTCTTACAGTCGGTGCTTTGTGCAATCCCTGTGAGACCAGTATTACTTTCTGATACACCACTGCAGGTGCAATGTATTCCTTGGACATACACAATGACGATGAAACACTGAAATTACATCGGAATTAAATACAAAAGACACAATGCCGCCATAATGCAAGAAGAGTGAGACTTCATAGAGTCCATTCTGTGATCCTTTCCTGTGAGTCCAGTATTAGTTTCCCATACACAACTGCAGGTTGAATGTATTCCTTGGACCCTCACATTGACGATAAAAAACAGAAATTGCATCCGAATTAAACACAAAAGGCACAATGCCGCCTTAAGTACAAGAATAGAGACTCTTCTTGCAGTCGGTGTTTTGAACATTGCCTGTGAGACCAGTATTAGTTTCCGATACACTACTGCAGGATCAATGTATTCCTTGGACCTTCACATTGACGATGAAACACAGAAATCGCATCGGATTTAAATACAAAAGGCACAATGCCGCCTTAAGTACAAGAATAGAGTCTCTTCTTACAGTCGGTGCTTTGAGCATTCCCTATGAGACCAGTATTGGTTTCCGATACAGCACTGCAGGTTCAACGTATTTCTTGGACATACACATTGACGATGAAATACTGAAATTACATCGGAATTAAATACAAAAGGCACAATGCCGCCTTAAGTGCTAGAAGAGTGAGACTTCTTAGAGTCTTTGCCTCGATCCTTTCCTGTGAGACCAGAATTAGTTTCCGATACACCACTGCAGGTTCAGTATATTCCTTGGACCTTCACATTGACGATGAAATACAGAAATCGCATCGGAATTAAATGCAAATGGCACAAAGCCGCCTTATGTACAAGAATAGAGGCTCTTCTTACAGTCGATGTTTTGAGCATTTCCTGTGAGACTAGTACTAGCTTCCGATACACCATTGCAGGTTCAATGTATTCCTTGGACCTTCACATTGACGATGAAACACAGAAATCGCATCGTAACTAAATACAAAAGGCACAATGCCGCCTTAATTACAAGAATAGAGACTCTTCTTACAGTCGGTGCTTTGAGCATTCTCTGTGAGACCAGTAATAGTTTCCGAAACACCACTGCAGGTTCAATGTATTCCTTGGACCTTCGAATTCACGATGAAAACAGAAATTGCATCGGGATTAAATACAAAAGGCACAATGCCGCCTTAAGTACAAGAATAGAGACACTTCTTTCAGTCGGTGCTTTGAGCATTGCCTCTGAGAGCAGTATTAGTTTCCGATACACCACTGCTGGTTCAAGATATTCCTTGGACCTTCACATTGACAATGAAACACAGAAATTGCATCGGAATTAAATACAAAAGGCATAAGGCCGCCTTAAGTACAAGAATAGAGACTCTTCTTACAGTCGTTGCTTTGAGCATTCCCTGTGAGACCAGTATTAGTCTCCGATACACAGCTGCGGGGTCAATGTATCCCTTGGACATTCACATTGACGATCAAACACTGAAATTACATTGGAATTAAATACAAAAGGCACAATGCCGCTTTATTGCAAGAAAAGTGAGACTTCTTAGAGTCAGTGCTGTGATCCTTTCCTGTGAGACCAGTATTAGTTTCAGATACACTACTGCAGGTTCAATGTATTCCTTGGACCTTCACATTGACGATGAAACACAGAAATCGCATCGGAATTAAATACGAGAGGCACAATGCCGCCTTTAGTACAAGAACACAGACTCTTCTTACAGTCTGTGCTTTGAGAATTCCCTGTGAGACCAGTATTAGTTTCCGATACACCACTGCAGGTTCAATGTATTCCTTGGACCTTCACATTTGCGAAGAAACACAGAAATCGCATCGGAATTAAATACAAAAGGCACAATGCCGCCTTAAGTACAAGAATAGAGACTGTTCTTACAGATGGTGCTTTGAGCATTCCCTGTGAAACCAGTATTAGTTTCCGATACACCACTGCAGGTTCAATGTATTCCTTGGACCTTCACATTGACGATGAAACACAGAAATCGCATCGGAATTAAATAAAAAAGGCACAATGCCGCCTTAAGTACATGAATAGAGACTCTTCTTACAGTCGGTGCTTTGAGCATTCCCTGTGAGAGCAGTATTACTTTCTGATACACCACTGCAGGTGCAATGTATTCCTTGGACATACAGAATGACGATGAAACACTGAAATTACATCGGAATTAAATCCAAAAGACACAATGTCGCCTTAATGCAAGAAGAGTGAGACTTCATAGAGTCCATTTTTTGATCCTTTCCTGTGAGTCCAGTATTAGTTTCCCATACACCACTGCAGGTTCAATGTATTCCGTGGACCCTCACATTGACGATAAAAAGCAGAAATTGCATCCGAATTAAATACAAAAGGCACAATGCCGCCCTAAGTACAAGAATAGAGACTCTTCTTACAGTCGGTGTTTTAAACATTCCCTGTGAGACCAGTATTAGTTTCCGATACACCACTGCAGGTTCAATGTATTCCTTGGACCTTCACATTGACGATGAAACACAGAAATCGCATCGGATTTAAATACAAAAGGCACAATGCCGCCTTAAGTACAAGAATAGATGCTCTTCTTACAGTCGGTGCTTTGAGCATTCCCTATGAGACCAGTATTAGTTTCCGATACACCACTGCAGGTTCAATGTATTTCTTGGACATACACATTGACGATGAAATACTGAAATTACATCGCAATTAAATACAAAAGACACAATGCCGCCTTAATGCAAGAAGAGTGAGACTTCTTAGAGTCCATTCTTTGATCCTTTCCTGTGAGACCAGTATTAGTTTCCGATACACCACTGCAAGTTCAATGTATTCCTTGGACCTTCAAATTGACGATGACACAAAGAAATCGCATCGGAATTAAATACAAAAGGCACAATGCCGCCTTAATTACAAGAATAGAGACTATTCTTACAGTCGGTGCTTTGAGCATTCCCTGTGAGACCAGTATTAGTTTCCGATACACCACCGCAGGTTCCATGTATTCCTTAGGCCTTCACATTGACGATGAAACACAGATATCGCATCGGAATTAAATACAAAAGGCACAATGCCGCCTTAAGTACAAGAATACAGACACTTCTTACAGTCGGTGATTTGAGCATTCCCTCTGAGAGCACTATTAGTTTCCGATACACCACTGCTGGTTCAAGGTATTCCTTGGACCTTCACATTGACTATGAGACACAGAAATCGCATCGGAATTAAATACAAAAGGCACAATGCCGCCTTAATTACAAGAATAGAGACTCTTCTTACAGTCGGTGCTTTGAGCATTCCCTGTGAGACCAGTATTAGTTTCCGATACACCACTGCAGGTTCAATGTATTCCTTGGACCTTCACATTGACGATGAAACACAGAAATCGCATCGGAATTAAATACAAAAGGCACAATGCCGCCTTAATTCCAAGAAGAGTGAGACTTCTTAGAGTCTGTGCCTTGATCCTCTCCTGTGAGACCAGTATTAGTTTCCGTTACACCACTGCAGGTTCAATGTATTCCTTGGACCTTCACATTGACGATGAAACATATAAATCGCATCGGAATTAAAAACAAAATGCACAATGTCGCTTTAATTACAAGAATGGAGACTCGTCTTACAGTCGGTGCTTGGAGTATTCCCTGTGAGACCAGTAATAGTTTCCGATACACCACTGCTGGTTGAATGTATTCCTTGGACGTTCACATTCACGATGAAACATAGAAATCGCATCGGAATTAAATACAAAAGGCACAATGCCGCCTTAAGTACAAGAAGAGGGACACTTCTTACAGTCGGTGCTTTGAGCATTGCTTCTGAGGGCAGTATTAGTATCCGATACACCACTGCAGGTTCAAGGTATTCCTTGGACCTTCACATTGACTATGAAACACAGAAATCGCATCGGAATTAAATACAAAAGGCACAAGGAAGACTTAAGTACAAGTATAGAGACTCTTCTTACAGTCGGTGCCATGAGCATTCCCTGTGGGACCAGTATTAGTTTCCGATACACCACTTGAGGTTCAAACTATTCCTTGGACCTTCACATTGACTATGAAACACAGAAATCGCATCGGAATTAAATACAAAAGGCACAATGCCGCCTTAAGTACAAGAATAGAGACACTTCTTACAGTCGGTGCTTTGAGCATTCCCTCTGAGAACAGTATTAGTTTCCGATACACCATTGCAGGTTCAAAGTATTCCTTGGACCTTCTTATTGTCTATGAAACACAGAAATCGCATCGGAATTAAATACAAAAGGCACAATGCCGCCTTAAGTACAAGAATAGAGACTCTTCTTACAGTCGGTGTTTTGAGCATTTCCTGTGAGACCAGTATTAGTTTCCGATACACCACTGCAGGTTAAATGTATTCCTTGGACCTTCACATTGACGATGAAATACAGAAATCGCATCGGAATTAAATAGAAAAGGCACAATGCCGCCTTAATTACAAGAATAGAGACTCTTCTTACAGTCGGTGCTTTGAGCATTATCTGTGAGACCAGTAATAGTTTGCGATACACCACTGCAGGTTCAATGTATTCCTTGGACCTTCACATTGACGATGAAACACAGAAATCTCATCGGAATTAAATACAAAAGGCACAATGCCGCCTTAAGTACAAGAATACATACTCTTCTTACAGTCGGTGCTTTGAGCATTCTCTGTCAGACCAGTATTAGTTTCCGATACACCTATGCAGGTTCGAAGTATTCCTTGGACCTTCACATTGACTATGAAACACAGAAATCGCATCGGAATTAAATGCAAAAGGCACAAAGCCGCCTTAAGTACAAGAATAGAGACTCTTCTTACAGTCGGTGTTTTGAGCATTTCCTGTGAGACCAGTATTAGTTTCCGATACCCCACTGCAGGTTCAATGTATTCCTTGGACCTTCACATTGACGATGAAACACAGAAATCTCATCGGAATTTAATACAAAAGGCACAATGCCGCCTTAAGTACAAGAATAGATACTCTTCTTACAGTCGGTGCTTTGAGCAATCCCTGTGAGACCAGTATTAGTTTCCGATACACCACTGCAGGTTCAAAGTATTCCTTGGACCTTCACATTGACTATGAAACACAGAAATCGCATCGGAATTAATTGCAAAAGGCACAAAGCCGCCTTAAGTACAAGAATAGAGACTCTTCTTACAGTCGGTGTTTTGAGCATTTCCTGTGAGTCCAGTGTTAGTTTCCGATACACCACTGCAGGTTCAATGTATTCCTTGGACCTTCACATTGACGATGAAACACAGAAATCGCATCGTAACCAAATACTAAAGGCACAATGCCGCCTTAATTACAAGAATAGAGACTCTTCTTACAGTCGGTGCTTTGAGCATTCCCTGTGAGACCAGTAATAGTTTCCGATACACCACTGCAGGTTCAATGTATTCCTTGGACCTTCACATTCACGATGAAACACAGAAATCGCATCGGGATTAAATACAAAAGGCACAATTTCGCCTTAAGTACAAGAATAGAGACACTTCTTTTAGTCGGTGCTTTGAGCATTGCCTCTGAGAGCAGTATTAGTTTCCGATACACCACTGCAGGTTCAAGATATTCCTTGGACCTTCACATTGACTATGAAACACAGAAATCGCATCGGAATTAAATACAAAAGGCATAAGGCCGCCTTAAGTACCAGAATAGAGACTCTCCTTACAGTCGGTGCTTTGAGCATTCCCTGTGAGACCAGTATTAGTTTCCGATACACCACAGCAGGTTCATAGTATTCCTTGGACCTTCACATTGACTATGAAACACAGAAATCGCATCGGAATTAAATAGAAAAGGCACAATGCCGCCTTAAGAACAAGAATTGAGACACTTCTTACAGTCGGAGCTTTGAGCATTCCCTCTGAGAGGAGTATTAGTTTCCGATACACCACTGCAAGTTCAATGTATTCCTTGGACCTTCACATTGACTATGAAACACAGAAATCGCATCGGAATTAAATACAAAAGGCACAATGCCGCCTTAAGTGCAAGAATAGAGACTCTTCTTATAGTTGGTGCTTTGAGCACTCCCTGTGAGACCAGTATTAGTTTCCGATACACAACTGCAGGTTCAATGTATTCCTTGGACCTTCACATTGACGATGAAACACAGAAATCGCATCGGAATTAAATACAAAAGGCACAATGCCGCCTTCAGTGCAAGAATAGAGACACTTCTTATAGTCGGTGGTTTGAGCATTCCCTGTGAGACCAGTATTAGTTTCCGATACACCACTGCAGGTTCAATGTATTCCCTGGACATACACAAAGACGATGAAACACTGAAATTACATCGGAATTAAATACAAAAGACACAATGCCGCCTTAATGCAAGAAGAGTGAGACTTCTTAGAGTCCATTCTTTGATCCTTTCCTGTGAGACCAGTATTAGTTTCCGATACACCACTGCATGTTCAATGTATTCCTTGGACCTTCAAATTGACGATGACACAAAGAAATCGCATCGGAATTAAATACAAAAGGCACAATGCCGCCTTAATTACAAGAATAGAGACTATTCTTACAGTCGGTGCTTTGAGCATTCCCTGTGAGACCAGTATTAGTTTCCGATACACCACCGCAGCTTCCATGTATTCCTTAGACATTCACA
Organism: Schistocerca americana; assembly: GCF_021461395.2. Classification (NCBI taxonomy): domain Eukaryota; kingdom Metazoa; phylum Arthropoda; class Insecta; order Orthoptera; family Acrididae; genus Schistocerca; species Schistocerca americana. Next base: position 24,617,459 of record NC_060125.1, on the reverse strand, counting down.
TTGACGATGAAACACAGAAATCGCATCGGAATTAAATACAAAAGTCACAAGGCCGCCTTAAGTACAAGAATAGAGACTCTTCTTACAGTCAGTGCTTTGAGCATTCCCTGTGAGACTAGTATTAGTTTCCGATACACCACTGCAGGTTCAAAGTATTCCTTGGACCTTCACATTGACTATGAAACACAGAAATCGCATCGGAATTAAATACAAAAGGCACAATGCCGCCTTAAGTACAAGAATAGAGACTCTTCTTACAGTCGGGGCATTGAGCATTCCCTGTGAGACCAGTATTAGTTACCGATACACCACTGCAGGTTCAATGTATTCCTTGGACCTTAACATTGACGATGAAACACAGAAATCGCATCGGAATTAAATACAAAAGGCACAATGCCGCCTTAATTACAAGAATAGAGACTTTTCTTACAGTCGGTGCTTTGAGCATTCCCTGTGAGACTAGTATTAGTTTCCGATACACCACTGGAGGTCCAAGGTATTCCTTGGACCTTCACATTGACTATGAAACACAGAAATCGCATCGGAATTAAATACAAAAGGCACAAGGAAGACTTAAGTACAAGTATAGAGACTCTTCTTACAGTCGGTGCCATGAGCATTCCCTGTGAGACCAGTATTAGTTTCCGATACACCACTGCAGGTTCAAACTATTCCTTGGACCTTCACATTGACTATGAAACACAGAAATCGCATCGGAATTAAATACAAAAGGCACAATGCCGCCTTAAGTACAAGAATAGAGACACTTCTTACAGTCGGTGCTTTGAGCATTCCCTCTGAGAGCAGTATTAGTTTCCGATACACCATTGCAGGTTCAAAGTATTCCTTGGACCTTCTTATTGTCTATGAAACACAGAAATCGCATCGGAATTAAATACAAAAGGCACAATGCCGCCTTAAGTACAAGAATAGAGACTCTTCTTACAGTCGGTGTTTTGAGCATTTCCTGTGAGACCAGTATTAGTTTCCGATACACCACTGCAGGTTAAATGTATTCCTTGGACCTTCACATTGACGATGAAATGCAGAAATCGCATCGGAATTAAATAGAAAAGGCACAATGCCGCCTTAATTACAAGAATAGAGACTCTTCTTACAGTCGGTGCTTTGAGCATTCCCTGTGAGACCAGTAATAGTTTCCGATACACCACTGCAGGTTCAATGTATTCCTTGGACCTTCACATTGACTATGAAACACAGAAATCGCATCGGAATTAAAAACAAAAGGCACAAGGAAGGCTTAAGTACAAGTATAGAGACTCTTCTTACAGTCGGTGCCATGAGCATTCCCTGTGAGACCAGTATTAGTTTCCGATACACCACTTGAGGTTCAAACTATTCCTTGGACCTTCACATTGACTATGAAACACAGAAATCGCATCGGAATTAAATACAAAAGGCACAATGCCGCCTTAAGTACAAGAATAGAGACACTTCTTACAGTCGGTGCTTTGAGCATTCCCTCTGAGAACAGTATTAGTTTCCGATACACCATTGCAGGTTCAAAGTATTCCTTGGACCTTCACATTGACTATGAAACACAGAAATCGCATCGGAATTAAATACAAAAGGCACAATGCCGCCTTAAGTCCAAGAATAGAGACTCTTCTTACAGTCGGTGCATTGAGCATTCCCTGTGAGACCAGTATTAGTTACCGATACACCACTGCAGGTTCAATGTATTCCTTGGACCTTAACATTGACGATGAAACACAGAAATCGCATCGGAATTAAATACAAAAGGCACAATGCCGCCTTAATTACAAGAATAGAGACTCTTCTTACAGTCGGTGCTTTGAGCATTCCCTGTGAGACCAGTATTAGTTTCCGATACACCACTGCAGGTTCAATGTATTCCTTGGACCTTCACATTGACGATGAAACACAGAAATCGCATCGGAATTAAATACAAAAGGCACAATGCCGCCTTAATTCCAAGAAGAGTGAGACTTCTTAGAGTCTGTGCCTTGATCCTCTCCTGTGAGACCAGTATTAGTTTCCGTTACACCACTGCAGGTTCAATGTATTCCTTGGACCTTCACATTGACGATGAAACATATAAATCGCATCGGAATTAAAAACAAAATGCACAATGTCGCTTTAATTACAAGAATAGAGACTCGTCTTACAGTCGGTGCTTGGAGTATTCCCTGTGAGACCAGTAATAGTTTCCGATACACCACTGCTGGTTGAATGTATTCCTTGGACCTTAACATTGACGATGAAACACAGAAATCGCATCGGAATTAAATACAAAAGGCACAATGCCGCCTTAATTACAAGAATAGAGAATCTTCTTACAGTCGGTGCTTTGAGCATTCCCTGTGAGACCAGTATTAGTTTCCGATACACCACTGCAGGTTCAATGTATTCCTTGGACCTTCACATTGACGATGAAACACAGAAATCGCATCGGAATTAAATACAAAAGGCACAATGCCGCCTTAATTCCAAGAAGAGTGAGACTTCTTAGAGTCTGTGCCTTGATCCTCTCCTGTGAGACCAGTATTAGTTTCCGTTACACCACTGCAGGTTCAATGTATTCCTTGGACCTTCACATTGACGATGAAACATATAAATCGCATCGGAATTAAAAACAAAATGCACAATGTCGCTTTAATTACAAGAATAGAGACTCGTCTTACAGTCGGTGCTTGGAGTATTCCCTGTGAGACCAGTAATAGTTTCCGATACACCACTGCTGGTTGAATGTATTCCTTGGACGTTCACATTCACGATGGAACATAGAAATCGCATCGGAATTAAATACAAAAGGCACAATGCCGCCTTAAGTACAAGAAGAGGGACACTTCTTACAGTCGGTGCTTTGAGCATTGCCTCTGAGGGCAGTATTAGTTTCCGATACACCACTGCAGGTTCAAGGTATTCCTTGGACCTTCACATTGACTATGAAACACAGAAATCGCATCGGAATTAAATACAAAAGGCACAAGGAAGACTTAAGTACAAGTATAGAGACTCTTCTTACAGTCGGTGCCATGAGCATTCCCTGTGAGACCAGTATTAGTTTCCGATACACCACTTGAGGTTCAAACTATTCCTTGGACCTTCACATTGACTATGAAACACAGAAATCGCATCGGAATTAAATACAAAAGGCACAATGCCGCCTTAAGTACAAGAATAGAGACACTTCTTACAGTCGGTGCTTTGAGCATTCTCTCTGAGAACAGTATTAGTTTCCGATACACCATTGCAGGTTCAAAGTATTCCTTGGACCTTCTTATTGTCTATGAAACACAGAAATCGCATCGGAATTAAATACAAAAGGCACAATGCCGCCTTAAGTACAAGAATAGAGACTCTTCTTACAGTCGGTGTTTTGAGCATTTCCTGTGAGACCAGTATTAGTTTCCGATACACCACTGCAGGTTAAATGTATTCCTTGGACCTTCACATTGACGATGAAATACAGAAATCGCATCGGAATTAAATAGAAAAGGCACAATGCCGCCTTAATTACAAGAATAGAGACTCTTCTTACAGTCGGTGCTTTGAGCATTCCCTGTGAGACCAGTAATAGTTTGCGATACACCACTGCAGGTTCAATGTATTCCTTGGACCTTCACATTGACGATGAAACACAGAAATCTCATCGGAATTAAATACAAAAGGCACAATGCCGCCTTAAGTACAAGAATACATACTCTTCTTACAGTCGGTGCTTTGAGCATTCTCTGTCAGACCAGTATTAGTTTCCGATACACCTATGCAGGTTCGAAGTATTCCTTGGACCTTCACATTGACTATGAAACACAGAAATCGCATCGGAATTAAATGCAAAAGGCACAAAGCCGCCTTAAGTACAAGAATAGAGACTCTTCTTACAGTCGGTGTTTTGAGCATTTCCTGTGAGACCAGTATTAGTTTCCGATACCCCACTGCAGGTTCAATGTGTTCCTTGGACCTTCACATTGACGATGAAACACAGAAATCTCATCGGAATTTAATACAAAAGGCACAATGCCGCCTTAAGTACAAGAATAGATACTCCTGTTAAAGTCGGTGCTTTGAGCAATCCCTGTGAGACCAGTATTAGTTTCCGATACACCACTGCAGGTTCAAAGTATTCCTTCGACCTTCACATTGACTATGAAACACAGAAATCGCATCGGAATTAATTGCAAAAGGCACAAAGCCGCCTTAAGTACAAGAATAGAGACTCTTCTTACAGTCGGTGTTTTGAGCATTTCCTGTGAGTCCAGTGTTAGTTTCCGATACACCACTGCAGGTTCAATGTATTCCTTGGACCTTCACATTGACGATGAAACACAGAAATCGCATCGTAACCAAATACTAAAGGCACAATGCCGCCTTAATTACAAGAATAGAGACTCTTCTTACAGTCGGTGCTTTGAGCATTCCCTGTGAGACCAGTAATAGTTTCCGATACACCACTGCAGGTTCAATGTATTCCTTGGACCTTCACATTCACGATGAAACACAGAAATCGCATCGGGATTAAATACAAAAGGCACAATGCCGCCTTAGGTACAAGAATAGAGACACTTCTTTTAGTCGGTGCTTTGAGCATTGCCTCTGAGAGCAGTATTAGTTTCCGATACACCACTGCAGGTTCAAGATATTCCTTGGACCTTCACATTGACTATGAAACACAGAAATCGCATCGGAACTAAATACAAAAGGCATAAGGCCGCCTTATGTACAAGAATAGAGACTCTCCTTACAGTCGGTGCTTTGAGCATTCCCTGTGAGACGAGTATTAGTTTCCGATACACCACAGCAGGTTCATAGTATTCCTTGGACCTTCACATTGACTATGAAACACAGAAATCGCATCGGAATGAAATAGAAAAGGCACAATGCCGCCTTAAGAACAAGAATTGGGACACTTCTTACAGTCGGAGCTTTGAGCATTCCCTCTGAGAGGAGTATTAGTTTCCGATACACCACTGCAAGTTCAATGTATTCCTTGGACCTTCACATTGACTATGAAACACAGAAATCGCATCGGAATTAAATACAAAAGGCACAATGCCGCCTTAAGTGCAAGAATAGAGACTCTTCTTATAGTTGGTGCTTTGAGCACTCCCTGTGAGACCAGTATTAGTTTCCGATACACAACTGCAGGTTCAATGTATTCCTTGGACCTTCACATTGACGATGAAACACAGAAATCGCATCGGAATTAAATACAAAAGCACAATGCCGCCTTCAGTGCAAGAATAGAGACACTTCTTATAGTCGGTGGTTTGAGCATTCCCTGTGAGACCAGTATTAGTTTCCGATACACCACTGCAGGTTCAATGTATTCCCTGGACATACACAAAGACGATGAAACACTGAAATTACATCGGAATTAAATACAAAAGACACAATGCCGCCTTAATGCAAGAAGAGTGAGACTTCTTAGAGTCCATTCTTTGATCCTTTCCTGTGAGACCAGTATTAGTTTCCGATACACCACTGCATGTTCAATGTATTCCTTGGACCTTCAAATTGACGATGACACAAAGAAATCGCATCGGAATTAAATACAAAAGGCACAATGCCGCCTTAATTACAAGAATAGAGACTATTCTTACAGTCGGTGCTTTGAGCATTCCCTGTGAGACCAGTATTAGTTTCCGATACACCACCGCAGCTTCCATGTATTCCTTAGACATTCACATTAACGATGAAACACAGAAATCGCATCGGAATTAAATTCAAAAGGCACAATGCCGCCTTAAGTACAAGAATAGAGACACTTCTTACAGTCGGTGATTTGAGCATTCCCTCTGAGAGCACTATTAGTTTCCGATACACCACTGCTGGTTCAAGGTATTTCTTGGACCTTCACATTGACTATGAAACACAGAAATCGCATCGGAATTAAGTACAAAAGTCACAAGGCCGCCTTAAGTACAAGAATACAGACACTTCTTACAGTCGGTGACTTGAGCATTCCCTCTGAGAGCACTATTAGTTTCCGATACACCACTGCTGGTTCAAGGTATTCCTTGGACCTTCACATTGACTATGAAACACAGAAATCGCATCGGAATTGAATACAAAAGTCACAAGGCCGCCTTAAGTACAAGAATAGAGACTCTTCTTACAGTCAGTGCTTTGAGCATTCCCTGTGAGACTAGTATTAGTTTCCGATACACCACTGCAGGTTCAAAGTATTCCTTGGACCTTCACATTGACTATGAAACACAGAAATCGCATCGGAATTAAATACAAAAGGCACAATGCCGCCTTAAGTACAAGAATAGAGACTCTTCTTACAGTCGGTGCATTGAGCATTCCCTGTGAGACCAGTATTAGTTACCGATACACCACTGCAGGTTCAATGTATTCCTTGGACCTTAACATTGACGATGAAACACAGAAATCGCATCGGAATAAAATACAAAAGGCACAATGCCGCCTTAATTACAAGAATAGAGACTTTTCTTACAGTCGGTGCTTTGAGCATTCCCTGTGAGACCAGTATTAGTTTCCGATACACCACTGCAGGTTCAATGTATTCCTTGGACCTTCACATTGACGATGAAACACAGAAATCGCATCGGAATTAAATACAAAAGGCACAATGCCGCCTTAATTCCAAGAAAAGTGAGACTTCTTAGAGTCTGCGCCTTGATCCTCTCCTGTGAGACCAGTATTAATTTCCGTTACACCACTGCAGGTTCAATGTATTCCTTGGACCTTCACATTGACGATGAAACATATAAATCGCATCGGAATTAAAAACAAAATGCACAATGTCGCTTTAATTACAAGAATAGAGACTCGTCTTACAGTCGGTGCTTGGAGTATTCCCTGTGAGACCAGTAATAGTTTCCGATACACCACTGCTGGTTGAATGTATTCCTTGGACGTTCACATTCACGATGAAACATAGAAATCGCATCGGAATTAAATACAAAAGGCACAATGCCGCCTTAAGTACAAGAATAGAGACACTTCTTACAGTCGGTGCTTTGAGCATTGCCTCTGAGGGCAGTATTAGTTTCCGATACACCACTGCAGGTCCATGGTATTCCTTGGACCTTCACATTGACTATGAAACACAGAAATCGCATCGGAATTAAATACAAAAGGCACAAGGAAGACTTAAGTACAAGTATAGAGACTCTTCTTACAGTCGGTGCCATGAGCATTCCCTGTGAGACCAGTATTAGTTTCCGATACACCACTGCAGGTTCAAACTATTCCTTGGACCTTCACATTGACTATGAAACACAGAAATCGCATCGGAATTAAATACAAAAGGCACAATGCCGCCTTAAGTACAAGAATAGAGACACTTCTTACAGTCGGTGCTTTGAGCATTCCCTCTGAGAGCAGTATTAGTTTCCGATACACCATTGCAGGTTCAAAGTATTCCTTGGACCTTCTTATTGTCTATGAAACACAGAAACCGCATCGGAAATAAATACAAAAGGCACAATGCCGCCTTAAGTACAAGAATAGAGACTCTTCTTACAGTCGGTGTTTTGAGCATTTCCTGTGAGACCAGTATTAGTTTCCGATACACCACTGCAGGTTAAATGTATTCCTTGGACCTTCACATTGACGATGAAATGCAGAAATCGCATCGGAATTAAATAGAAAAGGCACAATGCCGCCTTAATTACAAGAATAGAGACTCTTCTTACAGTCGGTGCTTTGAGCATTCCCTGTGAGACCAGTAATAGTTTCCGATACACCACTGCAGGTTCAATGTATTCCTTGGACCTTCACATTGACGATGAAACACAGAAATCTCATCGGAATTAAATACAAAAGGCACAATGCCGCCTTAAGTACAAGAAAAGATACTCTTCTTACAGTCGGTGCTTTGAGCATTCTCTGTCAGACCAGTATTAGTTTCCGATACACCTATGCAGGTTCGAAGTATTCCTTGGACCTTCACATTGACTATGAAACACAGAAATCGCATCGGAATTAAATGCAAAAGGCACAAAGCCGCCTTAAGTACAAGAATAGAGACTCTTCTTACAGTCGGTGTTTTGAGCATTTCCTGTGAGACCAGTATTAGTTTCCGATACACCACTGCAGGTTCAATGTATTCCTTGGACCTTCACATTGACGATGAAACACAGAAATCTCATCGGAATTTAATACAAGAGGCACAATGTCGCCTTAAGTACAAGAATAGATACTCTTCTTACAGTCGGTGCTTTGAGCAATCCCTGTGAGACCAGTATTAGTTTCCGATACACCACAGCAGGTTCATAGTATTCCTTGGACCTTCACATTGACTATGAAACACAGAAATCGTATCGGAATTAAATAGAAAAGGCACAATGCCGCTTTAAGAACAAGAATTGAGACACTTCTTACAGTCGGAGCTTTGAGCATTCCCTCTGAGAGCAGTATTAGTTTCCGATACACCACTGCAAGTTCAATGTATTCCTTGCACCTTCACATTGACTATGAAACACAGAAATCGCATCGGAATTAAATACAAAAGGCACAATGCCGCCTTCAGTGCAAGAATAGAGACACTTCTTATAGTCGGTGGTTTGAGCATTCCCTGTGAGACCAGTATTAGTTTCCGATTCACCACTGCAGGTTCAATGTATTCCCTGGACATACACAAAGACGATGAAACACTGAAATTACATCGGAATTAAATACAAAAGACACAATGCCGCCTTAATGCAAGAAGAGTGAGACTTCTTAGAGTCCATTCTTTGATCCTTTCCTGTGAGACCAGTATTAGTTTCCGATACACCACTGCATGTTCAATGTATTCCTTGGACCTTCAAATTGACGATGACACAAAGAAATCGCATCGGAATTAAATACAAAAGGCACAATGCCGCCTTAATTCCAAGAAAAGTGAGACTTCTTAGAGTCTGCGCCTTGATCCTCTCCTGTGAGACCAGTATTAATTTCCGTTACACCACTGCAGGTTCAATGTATTCCTTGGACCTTCACATTGACGATGAAACATATAAATCGCATCGGAAGTAAAAACAAAATGCACAATGTCGCTTTAATTACAAGAATAGAGACTCGTCTTACAGTCGGTGCTTGGAGTATTCCCTGTGAGACCAGTAGAAGTTTCCGATACACCACTGCTGGTTGAATGTATTCCTTGGACGTTCACATTCACGATGAAACATAGAAATCGCATCGGAATTAAATACAAAAGGCACAATGCCGCCTTAAGTACAAGAATAGAGACACTTCTTACAGTCGGTGCTTTGAGCATTGCCTCTGAGGGCAGTATTAGTTTCCGATACACCACTGCAGGTCCAAGGTATTCCTTGGACCTTCACAGTGACTATGAAACACAGAAATCGCATCGGAATTAAATACAAAAGGCACAAGGAAGACTTAAGTACAAGTATAGAGACTCTTCTTACAGTCGGTGCCATGAGCATTCCCTGTGAGACCAGTATTAGTTTCCGATACACCACTGCAGGTTCAAACTATTCCTTGGACCTTCACATTGACGATGAAACACAGAAATCTCATCGGAATTAAATACAAAAGGCACAATGCCGCCTTAAGTACAAGAAAAGATACTCTTCTTACAGTCGGTGCTTTGAGCATTCTCTGTCAGACCAGTATTAGTTTCCGATACACCTATGCAGGTTCGAAGTATTCCTTGGACCTTCACATTGACAATGAAACACAGAAATCGCATCGGAATTAAATAGAAAAGGCACAATGCCGCCTTAAGAACAAGAATTGAGACTCTTCTTACAGTCGGAGCTTTGAGCATTCCCTCTGAGAGCAGTATTGGTTTCCGATACACCACTGCAAGTTCAATGTATTCCTTGGACCTTCACATTGACTATGAAACACAGAAATCGCATCGGAATTAAATACAAAAGGCACAATGCCGCCTTCAGTGCAAGAATAGAGACACTTCTTATAGTCGGTGGTTTGAGCATTCCCTGTGAGTCCAGTATTAGTTTCCGATTCACCACTGCAGGTTCAATGTATTCCCTGGACATACACAAAGACGATGAAACACTGAAATTACATCGGAATTAAATACAAAAGGCACAATGCCGCCTTAATGCAAGAAGAGTGAGACTTCTTAGAGTCCATTCTTTGATCCTTTCCTGTGAGACCAGTATTAGTTTCCGATACACCACTGCATGTTCAATGTTTTCCTTGGACCTTCAAATTGACGATGACACAAAGAAATCGCATCGGAATTAAATACAAAAGGCACAATGCCGCCTTAATTACAAGAATAGAGACTATTCTTACAGTCGGTGCTTTGAGCATTCCCTGTGAGACCAGTATTAGTTTCCGATACACCACCGCAGGTTCCATGTATTCCTTAGACATTCACATTGACGATGAAACACAGAAATCGCATCGCAATTAAATACAAAAGGCACAATGCCGCCTTAAGTACAAGAATAGAGACACTTCTTACAGTCGGTGATTTGAGCATTCCCTCTGAGAGCACTATTGGTTTCCGATACACCACTGCTGGTTCAAGGTATTCCTTGGACCTTCAAATTGACTATGAAACACAAAAATCGCATCGGAATTAAATACAAAAGTCACAAGGCCGCCTTAAGTACAAGAATAGAGACTCTTCTTACAGTCACTGCTTTGAGCATTCCCTGTGAGACCAGTATTAGTTTCCGATACACCACTGCAGGTTCAAAGTATTCCTTGGACCTTCACATTGACTATGAAACACAGAAATCGCATCGGAATTAAATACAAAAGGCACAATGCCGCCATAAGTACAAGAATAGAGACTGTTCTTACAGTCGGTGCATTGAGCATTCCCTGTGAGACCAGTATTAGTTACCGATACACCACTGCAGGTTCAATGTATTCCTTGGACCTTAACATTGACGATGAAACACAGAAATCGCATCGGAATTAAATACAAAATACACATTGCCGCCTTAATTACAAGAATAGAGACTCTTCTTACAGTCGGTGCTTTGAGCATTCCCTGTGAGACCAGTATTAGTTTCCGATACACCACTGCATGTTCAATGTATTCCTTGGACCTTCAAATTGACGATGACACAATGAAATCGCATCGGAATTAAATACAAAAGGCACAATGCCGCCTTAATTCCAAGAAAAGTGAGACTTCTTAGAGTCTGCGCCTTGATCCTCTCCTGTGAGACCAGTATTAATTTCCGTCACACCACTGCAGGTTCAATGTATTCCTTGGACCTTCACATTGACGATGAAACATATAAATCGCATCGGAAGTAAAAACAAAATGCACAATGTCGCTTTAATTACAAGAATAGAGACTCGTCTTACAGTCGGTGCTTGGAGTATTCCCTGTGAGACCAGTAATAGTTTCCGATACACCACTGCTGGTTGAATGTATTCCTTGGACGTTCACATTCACGATGAAACATAGAAATCGCATCGGAATTAAATACAAAAGGCACAATGCCGCCTTAAGTACAAGAATAGAGACACTTCTTACAGTCGGTGCTTTGAGCATTGCCTCTGAGGGCAGTATTAGTTTCCGATACACCACTGCAGGTCCAAGGTATTCCTTGGACCTTCACAGTGACTATGAAACACAGAAATCGCATCGGAATTAAATACAAAAGGCACAAGGAAGACTTAAGTACAAGTATAGAGACTCTTCTTACAGTCGGTGCCATGAGCATTCCCTGTGAGACCAGTATTAGTTTCCGATACACCACTGCAGGTTCAAACTATTCCTTGGACCTTCACATTGACTATGAAACACAGAAATCGCATCGGAATTAAATACAAAAGGCACAATGCCGCCTTAAGTACAAGAATAGAGACACTTCTTACAGTCGGTGCTTTGAGCATTCCCTCTGAGAGCAGTATTAGTTTCCGATACACCATTGCAGGTTCAAAGTATTCCTTGGACCTTCTTATTGTCTATGAAACACAGAAATCGCATCGGAATTAAATACAAAAGGCACAATGCCGCCTTAAGTACAAGAATAGAGACTCTTCTTACAGTCGGTGTTTTGAGCATTTCCTGTGAGACCAGTATTAGTTTCCGATACACCACTGCAGGTTAAATGTATACCTTGGACCTTCACATTGACGATGAAATGCAGAAATCGCATCGGAATTAAATAGAAAAGGCACAATGCCGCCTTAATTACAAGAATAGAGACTCTTCTTACAGTCGGTGCTTTGAGCATTCCCTGTGAGACCAGTAATAGTTTCCGATACACCACTGCAGGTTCAATGTATTCCTTGGACCTTCACATTGACGATGAAACACAGAAATCTCATCGGAATTAAATACAAAAGGCACAATGCCGCCTTAAGTACAAGAAAAGATACTCTTCTTACAGTCGGTGCTTTGAGCATTCTCTGTCAGACCAGTATTAGTTTCCGATACACCTATGCAGGTTCGAAGTATTCCTTGGACCTTCACATTGACTATGAAACACAGAAATCGCATCGGAATTAAATGCAAAAGGCACAAAGCCGCCTTAAGTACAAGAATAGAGACTCTTCTTACAGTCGGTGTTTTGAGCATTTCCTGTGAGACCAGTATTAGTTTCCGATACACCACTGCAGGTTCAATGTATTCCTTGGACCTTCACATTGACGATGAAACACAGAAATCTCATCGGAATTTAATACAAAAGGCACAATGTCGCCTTAAGAACAGGAATAGATACTCTTCTTACAGTCGGTGCTTTGAGCAATCCCTGTGAGACCAGTATTAGTTTCCGATACACCACAGCAGGTTCATAGTATTCCTTGGACCTTCACATTGACTATGAAACACAGAAATCGCATCGGAATTAAATAGAAAAGGCACAATGCCGCCTTAAGAACAAGAATTGAGACTCTTCTTACAGTCGGAGCTTTGAGCATTCCCTCTGAGAGCAGTATTAGTTTCCGATACACCACTGCAAGTTCAATGTATTCCTTGGACCTTCACATTGACTATGAAACACAAAAATCGCATCGGAATTAAATACAAAAGTCACAAGGCCGCCTTAAGTACAAGAATAGAGACTCTTCTTACAGTCACTGCTTTGAGCATTCCCTGTGAGACCAGTATTAGTTTCCGATACACCACTGCAGGTTCAAAGTATTCCTTGGACCTTCACATTGACTATGAAACACAGAAATCGCATCGGAATTAAATACAAAAGGCACAATGCCGCCATAAGTACAAGAATAGAGACTGTTCTTACAGTCGGTGCATTGAGCATTCCCTGTGAGACCAGTATTAGTTACCGATACACCACTGCAGGTTCAATGTATTCCTTGGACCTTAACATTGACGATGAAACACAGAAATCGCATCGGAATTAAATACAAAAGGCACAATGCCGCCTTAATTACAAGAATAGAGACTCTTCTTACAGTCGGTGCTTTGAGCATTCCCTGTGAGACCAGTATTAGTTTCCGATACACCACTGCAGGTTCAATGTATTCCTTGGACCTTCACATTGACGATGAAACACAGAAATCGCATCGTAATTAAATACAAAAAGCACAATGCCGCCTTAATTCCAAGAAGAGTGAGACTTCTTAGAGTCTGTGCCTTGATCCTTTCCTGTGAGACCAGTATTAGTTTCCGATACACCACTGCAGGTTCAATGTATTCCTTGGACCTTCACATTGACGATGAAACATAGAAATCGCATCGGAATTAAATACAAAATGCACAATGCCGCTTTAATTACAAGAATAGAGACACGTCTTACAGTCGGTGCTTGGAGTATTCCCTGTGAGACCAGTAATAGTTTCCGATACACCACTGCTGGTTGAATGTATTCCTTGGACGTTCACATTCACGATGAAACATAGAAATCGCATCGGAATGAAATACAAAAGGCACAATGCCGCCTTAAGTACAAGAATAGAGACACTTCTTACAGTCGGTGCTTTGAGCATTACCTCTGAATACAGTATTAGTTTCCGATACACCACTGCAGGTTCAAGGTATTCCTTGGACCTTCACATTGACTATGAAACACAGAAATCGCATCGGAATTAAATACAAAAGGCACAAGGAAGACTTAAGTACAAGAATAGATACTCTTCTTACAGTCGGTGCTTTGAGCATTCTCTGTCAGACCAGTATTAGTTTCCGATACACCTATGCAGGTTCGAAGTATTCCTTGGACCTTCACATTGACTATGAAACACAGAAATCGCATCGGAATTAAAAGCAAAAGGCACAAAGCCGCCTTAAGTACAAGAATAGAGACTCTTCTTACAGTCGGTGTTTTGAGCATTTCCTGTGAGACAAGTATTAGTTTCCGATACACCACTGCGGGTTCAATGTATTCCTTGGACCTTCACATTGACGATGAAACACAGAAATCGCATCGTAACCAAATACAAAAGGCACAATGCCGCCTTAATTACAAGCATAGAGACTCTTCTTACAGTTGGTGTTTTGAGCATTCCCTGTGAGACCAGTAATAGTTTCCGATACACCACTGCAGGTTCAATGTATTCCTTGGACCTTCACATTCACGATGAAACACAGAAATCGCATCGGGATTAAATACAAAAGGCACAATGCCGCCTTAAGTACAAGAATAGAGACACTTCTTTCAGTCGGTGCTTTGAGCATTGCCTCTGAGAGCAGTATTAGTTTCCGATACACCACTGCAGGTTCAAGATATTCCTTGGACCTTCACATTTACTATGAAACACAGAAATCGCATCGGAATTAAATACAAAAGGCATAAGGCCGCCTTAAGTACAAGAATAGAGACTCTCCTTACAGTCGGTGCTTTGAGCATTCCCTGTGAGACCAGTATTAGTTTCCGATACACCACAGCAGGTTCATAGTATTCCTTGGACCTTCACATTGACTATGAAACACAGAAATCGCATCGGAATTAAATAGAAAAGGCACAATGCCGCCTTAAGGACAAGAATTGAGACACTTCTTACAGTCGGAGCTTTGAGCATTCCCTCTGAGAGCAGTATTAGTTTCCGATACACCACTGCAAGTTCAATGTATTCCTTGGACCTTCACATTGACTATGAAACACAGAAATCGCATCGGAATTAAATACAAAATGCACAATGCCGCTTTAATTACAAGAATAGAGACTCGTCTTACAGTCGGTGCTTGGAGTATTCCCTGTGAGACCAGTAATAGTTTCCGATACACCACTGCTGGTTGAATGTATTCCTTGGACGTTCACATTCACGATGAAACATAGAAATCGCATCGGAATTAAATACAAAAGGCACAATGCCGCCTTAAGTACAAGTATAGAGACTCGTCTTACAGTCGGTGCCATGAGCATTCCCTGTGAGACCAGTATTAGTTTCTGATACACCACTGCAGGTTCAAACTATTCCATGGACCTTCACATTGACTATGAAACACAGAAATCGCATCGGAATTAAATACAAAAGGCACAATGCCGCCTTAAGTACAAGAATTGAGACACTTCTTACAGTCGGTGCTTTGAGCATTCCCTCTGAGAGCATTATTAGTTTCCGATACACCATTGCAGGTTCAAAGTATTCCTTGGACCTTCACATTGTCTATGAAACACAGAAATCGCATCGGAATTAAATACAAAAGGCACAATGCCGCCTTAAGTACAAGAATAGAGACTCTCTTTACAGTCGGTGCTTTGAGCATTCCCTGTGAGACCAGTATTAGTTTCCGATACACCACAGCAGGTTCATAGTATTCCTTGGACCTTCACATTGACTATGAAACACAGAAATCGCATCGGAATTAAATATAAAAGGCACAATGCCGCCTTAAGAACAAGAATTAAGACACTTCTTACAGTCGGAGCTTTGAGCATTCCCTCTGAGAGCAGTATTAGTTTCCGATACACCACTCCAGGTTCAATGTATTCCTTGGACCTTCACATTGACGATGAAACACAGAAATCGCATCGGAATTAAATATAAAAGGCGCAATGCCGCCTTCAGTACAAGAATAGAGACACTTCTTATAGTCGGTGATTTGAGCATTCCCTGTGAGACCAGTATTAGTTTCCGATACACCACTGCAGGTTCAATGTATTCCCTGGACATACACAAAGACGATGAAACACTGAAATAACATCGGAATTAAATACAAAAGACACAATGCCACCTTAATGCAAGAAGAGTGAGACTTCTTAGAGTCCATTCTTCGATCCTTTCCTGTGAGACCAGTATTAGTTTCCGATACACCACTGCATGTTCAATGTATTCCTTGGACCTTCAAATTGACGATGACACAAAGAAATCGCATCGGAATTAAATAGAAAAGGCACAATGACGCCTTAATTACAAGAATAGAGACTCTTTTTACAGTCGGTGCTTTGAGCATTCCCTGTGAGACCAGTATTAGTTTCCGATTCACCACCGCAGGTTCCATGTATTCCTTAGACCTTCACATTGACGATGAAACACAGAAATCGCATCGGAATAAAATACAAAAGGCACAATGCCGCCTTAAGTACAAGAATAGAGACACTTCTTACAGTCGGTGATTTGAGCATTCCCTCTGAGAGCACTATTAGTTTCCGATACACCACTGCAGGTTCAAGGTATTCCTTGGACCTTCACATTGACTATGAAACACAGAAATCGCATCGGAATTAAATACAAAAGTCACAAGGCCGCCTTAAGTACAAGAATAGAGACTCTTCTTACAGTCAGTGCTTTGACCATTCCCTGTGAGACTAGTATTAGTTGCCGATACACCACTGCAGGTTCAAAGTATTCCTTGGACCTTCACATTGACTATGAAACACAGAAATCGCATCGGAATTAAATACAAAAGGCTCAATGCCGCCTTAAGTACTAGAATAGAGACTCTTCTTACAGTCGGTGCATTGAGCATTCCCTGTGAGACCAGTATTAGTTACCGATACACCACTGCCGGTTCAATGTATTCCTTGGACCTTCACATTGACGAAGAAACACAGAAATCGCATCGGAATTAAATACAAAAGGCACAATGCCGCCTTAAATACAAGAATAGAGACTCTTCTTACAGTCGGTGCTTTGAGCATTCCCTGTGAGACCAGTATTAGTTTCCGATACACCACTGCAGGTTCGATGTATTCCTTGGACCTTCACATTGACGATGAAACACAGAAATCGCATCGGAATTAAATACAAAAGGCACAATGCCGCCTTAATTCCAAGAAGAGTGAGACTTCTTAGAGTCTGTGCCTTGATCCATTCCTGTGAGACCAGTATTAGTTTCCGATACACCACTGCAGGTTCAATGTATTCCTTGGACCTTCACATTGACGATGAAACATAGTAATCGCATCGGAATTAAATACAAAATGCACAATGCCGCTTTAATTACAAGAATAGAGACTCGTCTTACAGTCGGTGCTTGGAGTATTCCCTGTGAGACCAGTAATAGTTTCCGATACACAACTGCTGGTTGAATGTATTCCTTGGACGTTCACATTCACGATGAAACATAGAAATCGCATCGGAATTAAATACAAAAGGCACAATGCCGCCTTAAGTACAAGAATAGAGACACTTCTTACAGTCGGTGCTTTGAGCATTGCCTCTGAGGGCAGTATTAGTTTCCGATACACCACTGCAGGTTCAAGGTATTCCTTGGACCATCACATTGACTATGAAACACAGAAATCGCATCGGAATTGAATACAAAATGCACAAGGATGACTTAAGTACAAGTATAGAGACTCTTCTTACAGTCGGTGCCATGAGCATTCCCTGTGAGACCAGTATTAGTTTCCGATACACCACAGCAGGTTCAAACTATTCCTTGGACCTTCACATTGACTATGAAACACAGAAATCGCATCGGAATTAAATACAAAAGGCACAATGCCGCCTGAAGTACAAGAATAGAGACACTTCTTACAGTCGGTGCTTTGAGCATTGCCTCTGAGGGCAGTATTAGTTTCCGATTCACCACTGCAGGTTCAATGTATTCCCTGGACATACACAAAGACGATGAAACACTGAAATTACATCGGAATTAAATACAAAAGACACAATGCCGCCTTAATGCAAGAAGAGTGCGACTTCTTAGAGTCCATTCTTTGATCCTTTCCTGTGAGACCAGTATTAGTTTCTGATACACCACTGCATGTTCAATGTATTCCTTGGGCCTTCACATTGACGATGAAACACAGAAATCGCATCGGAATTAAATCCAAAAGGCACAATGCCGAGTTAAGTACACGAATAGAGACTCTTCTTACAGTCGGTGATTTGAGCAGTCCCTGTGGGACCAGTATTAGTTTCCGATACGCAACTGCAGGTTCAATGTCTTCCTTGGACCTTCACATTGACGAAGAAACACAGAAATCGCATCAGAATTAAATACAAAGAGCACAATGCCGCCGTAATTACAAGAATAGAGACTCTTCTTACAGTCGGTGTTTTGAGCATTCCCTGTGAGACCAGTATTAGTTTCAGATACACCACTGCAGGTTCAATGTATTCCTTGGACCTTTACATTGACGATGAAAAACAGAAATCGCATCGGAATTTGATACAAAAGGCACAATGCCGCCTTAAGTACAAGATTAGAGGCTCTTCTTACAGTCGGTGCTTTGAGCATTCTCTGTGAGACCAGTATTAGTTTCCGATACACCACTGCAGGTTCAATGTATTCCTTGGACCTTCACATTGACGATGAAACACAGAAATCGCATCGGAATTAAATCCAAAAGGCACAATGCCGAGTTAAGTACACGAATAGAGACTCTTCTTACAGTCGGTGATTTGAGCATTCCCTGTGGGACCAGTATTAGTTTCCGATACACCACTGCAGGTTCAATGTATTCCCTGGACATACACAATGACGATGAAACACTGGATTTACATCGGAATTAAATACAAAAGACACAATGCTGCCTTAATGCAAGAAGAGTGAGACTTCTTAGAGTCCATTCTTTGATCCTTTCCTGTGAGACCAGTATTAGTTTCCGATACACCACTGCAGGTTCAATGCATTCCTCGGACCTTCATATTGACGATGAAATACAGAAATCGCATCGGAATTATATACAAAAGGCACAATGCCCCCTTAATTACAAGAATAGAGACTCTTCTTGCAGTCGGTGCTTTGAGCATTCCCTGTGAGACCAGTATTAGTTTCCGATACACCACTGCGGGTTGAAAGTATTCCTTGGACCTTCACATTGACGATGAAACACAGAAATCGCATCAGAATTAAATACAAAAGGCACAATGCCGCCTTAAGTACAAGAATAGAGACACTTCTTACAGTCGGTGCTATGAGCATTCCTTCTGAGACCAGTATTAGTTTCCGATACACCACTGCAGGTTCAAAGTATTCCTTGGACCTTCACATTGACTATGAAACACAGAAATCGCATCGGAGTTAAATACAAAAGGCACAATGCCGCCTTAAGTACAAGAATAGAGACTCTTCTTACATTCGGTGCTTTGAGCATTCGCTGTGAGACCAGTATTAGTTTCCGATACACCACTGCAAGCTCAATGTATTTCTTGGACATACACAATGACGATGAAACACAGAAATCGCATCGGAATTAAATACAAAAGGCACAATGCCGCCTTAATTACAAGAATAGAGACTCTTCTTACAGTCGGCGCTTTGAGCATTCCCTGTGAGACCAGTATTAGTTTCCGATACACCACTGCAGGTTCAATGTATTGCTTGGAGCTTCACATTGACGATAATGCACAGAAATCGCATCGGAATTAAATACAAAAAGCACAATGCCGAGTTCGGTACAAGAATAGAGATTCTCCTTACAGTCGGTGCTTTGAGCGTTCCCTGTGAGACCAGAATTAGTTTCCGATACACCACTGCAGGTTAAATGTATTCCTTGTCATACACATTGGCGATGAAACACTGAAATTACATCGGAATTTAATACAAAAGGTACAATGCCGCGTTAAGTGCAAGACTACAGACTCTTCTTACAGTCGGTGCTTTGAGCATTCCCTGTGAGACCAGTATTAGTTTCCGATACACAACTGCAGGTTCAGTGTATTCCTTGGACCTTCATATTGACAATGAAACACAGAAATCGCATCGGAATTAAATACAAAAGGCACAATGCCGCCTTAAGTACAAGAATAGAGATTCTTGTTACAGTCGGTGTTTTGAGCATACCCTGTGAGACCAGTATTTGTTTCCGATACACCACTGCAGGTTCAATGAAATCCTTGGACCTTCACATTGACGATGAAACACAGAAATCGCATCGGAATAAGATACAAAAGGCACAATGCCGACTTAAGTACAAAAATAGAGACTCTTCTTACTGTCGGTGCTTTGCGCGTTCTCTGTGAGACCAGTATTAGTTTCCGATACACCATTGCACGTTCAATTTATTGCTTGGAGCTTCACATTGACAATAAAACACAGACATCGCATCGGAATTAAATACAAAAGGCACAATGTCGCCTTAAGTACAGGAGTAGAGACCCTTCTTACAGTCGGTGCTTTGAATATTCCCTGTGAGACCAGTATTAATTTCCGAACCATCACTGCAGGTTCAATGTATTCCTTGTCATACACATTGACAATGAAACACTGAAATTACATCGGAATTAAATACAAAAGGCACAATGCCACCTTACGTACAAGAATAGAGACTCTTCTTACAGTCGGTGCTTTGAGCATTCCCTGTGAGACCAGTAATAGTTTCCGATTCACCACTGCAGGTTCAATGTATTCCTTGGACCTTCACATTCACGATGAAACACAGAAATCGCATCGGAATTAAATACAAAAGGCACAATGCCGCTTTAAGTACAAGAATAGAGACACTTCTTACAGGCGGTGCTTTGAGCATTCCTTCTGAGAGCAGTATTAGTTTCCGATACACCACTGCAGGTTCAAGGTATTCCTTGGACCTTCACATTGACGATGAAACACAGAAATCGCATCGGAATTAAATACAAATGGCACAAGGTCGCCTTAAGTACAAGAGTAGAGACTCTTCTTACAGTCGGTGATTTGAGCATTCCCTGTGAGACCAGTATTAGTTTCCGATACACCACTGCAGGTTCAAAGTATTCCTTGGACCTTCACATTGACTATGAAACACAGAAATCGCATCGGAATTAAATACAAAAGGGACAATGCCGGCTTAAGTATGAGAATAGAGACTCTTCTTACAGTTGGTGCTTTGAGCATTGTGCTTTGAGCATTCCCAGTGAGACCAGTATTATTTTCCGATACACCACAGCAGGTTCAATGTATTCCTTTGACCTTCACATTGACGATGAAACACAGAAATCGCATCGGAATTAAATACAAGAGGCACAATGCCGCCTTAAGTACAATAATAGAGACTCTTCTTACAGTCGGTGCTTTGAGCATTCCCTGTGAGACCAGTATTAGTTTCCGATACACCGCTGCAGGTTCAATGTATTCCTTTGACATACACAATGACGACGAAACACTGAAATTACATCGGAATTAAATACAAAAGACACAATGCCGCCTTAATGCAAGAAGAGTGAGACTTCTTAGAGTCCATTTTTCGATCCTTTCCTGTAAGACCAGTATTAGTTTCCGATACACCACTGCAGGTTCAAAGTATTCCGTGCACCTACACACTGACTATGAAACACAGAAATCGCATCGGAATTAAATACAAAAGGCACAATGCCGCCTTAAGTACATGAATAGAGACACTTCTTACCGTCGATCCTTTGAGCATTCCCTCTGAGAGCAGTATTAGTTTCCGATACACCACTGCAGGTTCAAAGTATTCCTTGGACCTTCACATTGACGATGAAGCACAGAAATCGCTTCGGAATTGAATACAAGAAGCACAATGCCGCGTAAAGTACAAGAATAGAGACTCTTCTTACAGTCGGTGCTTTGAGCATTCCCTGTGAGAAGAGTATTAGTTTCCGATACACCACTGCAGGTTCAATGTATTCCTTGGACATACACATTGACGATGAAACACTCAAATTACATCGACATTAAATGCAAAAGGCACAATGCCGCCTTAGGTGCCAGAAGAGTGAGACTTCTTAGTGTTTGTGCTTTCATCGTTTCCTGTGAGACCAGTATTAGTTTCCGATACACCACTGCAGGTTCAATGTATTTCTTGGATCTTCACATTGACGATGAAACACAGAAATCGCATCGGAATTAAATACAAGAAGCACAATGCCGCGTAAAGTACATGTACAGAGACTCTTCCACAGTCTGTGCCTTGAACACTCCCTGTGTGACCAGTATTAGTTTCCGATGCGCCACTGCAGGCTCAATGTATTCCTTGGACCTAAACATTGATGATGAAACACTGAAATTACATCGGAATGAAATACAAAAGACACAATGCCGCCTTAATGCAAGAAGAGTGAGACTTCTTAGAGTCCATTCTTTGATCCTTTCCTGTGAGACCAGTAATAGTTTCCGATACACCACTGCATGTTCAATGTATTGCTTGGACCTTCAAATTGACGATGAAACATAGAAATCGCATCGGAATTAAATACAAAATGCACAATGCCGCTTTAATTACAAGAATAGAGACACGTCTTACAGTCGGTGCTTGGAGTATTCCCTGTGAGACCAGTAATAGTTTCCGATACACCACTGCTGGTTGAATGTATTCCTTGGACGTTCACATTCACGATGAAACATAGAAATCGCATCGGAATTAAATACAAAAGGCACAATGCCGCCTTAAGTACAAGAATAGAGACACTTCTTACAGTCGGTGCTTTGAGCATTACCTCTGAGGGCAGTATTAGTTTCCGATACACCACTGCAGGTTCAAGGTATTCCTTGGACCTTCACATTGACTATGAAACACAGAAATCGCATCGGAATTAAATACAAAAGGCACAAGGAAGACTTAAGTACAAGAATAGATACTCTTCTTACAGTCGGTGCTTTGAGCATTGCCTCTGAGAGCAGTATTAGTTTCCGATACACCACTGCAGGTTCAAGATATTCCTTGGACCTTCACATTGACTATGAAACACAGAAATCGCATCGGAATTAAATACAAAAGGCATAAGGCCGCCTTAAGTACAAGAATAGAGACTCTCCTTACAGTCGGTGCTTTGAGCATTCCCTGTGAGACCAGTATTAGTTTCCGATACACCACAGCAGGTTCATAGTATTCCTTGGACCTTCACATTGACTATGAAACACAGAAATCGCATCGGAATTAAATAGAAAAGCACAATGCCGCCTTAAGGACAAGAATTGAGACACTTCTTACAGTCGGAGCTTTGAGCATTCCCTGTGAGACCAGGATTAGTTTCCGATACACTACTGCAGGTTCAATGTATTCCTTGGACCCTCACATTGACGATGAAACACAGAAATCGCATCGTAATTAAATACAAAAGCACAATGCCGCCTTAATTCCAAGAAGAGTGAGACTTCTTAGGGTCTGTGCCTTGATCCTTTCCTGTGAGACCAGTATTAGTTTCCGATACACCACTGCAGGTTCAATGTATTCCTTGGACCTTCACATTGACGATGAAACATAGAAATCGCATCGGAATTAAATACAAAATGCACAATGCCGCTTTAATTACAAGAATAGAGACACGTCTTACAGTCGGTGCTTGGAGTATTCCCTGTGAGACCAGTAATAGTTTCCGATACACCACTGCTGGTTGAATGTATTCCTTGGACGTTCACATTCACGATGAAACATAGAAATCGCATCGGAATTAAATACAAAAGGCACAATGCCGCCTTAAGTACAAGAATAGAGACACTTCTTACAGTCGGTGCTTTGAGCATTACCTCTGAGGGCAGTATTAGTTTCCGATACACCACTGCAGGTTCAAGGTATTCCTTGGACCTTCACATTGACTATGAAACACAGAAATCGCATCGGAATTAAATACAAAAGGCACAAG
This sequence comes from Schistocerca americana, assembly GCF_021461395.2. Taxonomy (NCBI): domain Eukaryota; kingdom Metazoa; phylum Arthropoda; class Insecta; order Orthoptera; family Acrididae; genus Schistocerca; species Schistocerca americana. Next base: position 24,593,672 of record NC_060125.1, on the reverse strand, counting down.
GAAGACTTAAGTACAAGAATAGATACTCTTCTTACAGTCGGTGCTTTGAGCATTCTCTGTCAGACCAGTATTAGTTTCCGATACACCTATGCAGGTTCGAAGTATTCCTTGGACCTTCACATTGACTATGAAACACAGAAATCGCATCGGAAATAAAAGCAAAAGGCACAAAGCCGCCTTAAGTACAAGAATAGAGACTCTTCTTACAGTCGGTGTTTTGAGCATTTCCTGTGAGACAAGTATTAGTTTCCGATACACCACTGCAGGTTCAATGTATTCCTTGGACCTTCACATTGACGATGAAACACAGAAATCGCATCGTAACCAAATACAAAAGGCACAATGCCGCCTTAATTACAAGCATAGAGACTCTTCTTACAGTTGGTGTTTTGAGCATTCCCTGTGAGACCAGTAATAGTTTCCGATACACCACTGCAGGTTCAATGTATTCCTTGGACCTTCACATTCACCATGAAACACAGAAATCGCATCGGGATTAAATACAAAAGGCACAATGCCGCCTTAAGTACAAGAATAGAGACACTTCTTTCAGTCGGTGCTTTGAGCATTGCCTCTGAGAGCAGTATTAGTTTCCGATACACCACTGCAGGTTCAAGATATTCCTTGGACCTTCACATTGACTATGAAACACAGAAATCGCATCGGAATTAAATGCAAAAGGCATAAGGCCGCCTTAAGTACAAGAATAGAGACTCTCCTTACAGTCGGTGCTTTGAGCATTCCCTGTGAGACCAGTATTAGTTTCCGATACACCACAGCAGGTTCATAGTATTCCTTGGACCTTCACATTGACTATGAAACACAGAAATCGCATCGGAATTAAATAGAAAAGGCACAATGCCGCCTTAAGGACAAGAATTGAGACACTTCTTACAGTCGGAGCTTTGAGCATTCCCTCTGAGAGCAGTATTAGTTTCCGATACACCACTGCAAGTTCAATGTATTCCTTGGACCTTCACATTGACTATGAAACACAGAAATCGCATCGGAATTAAATACAAAATGCACAATGCCGCTTTAATTACAAGAATAGAGACTCGTCTTACAGTCGGTGCTTGGAGTATTCCCTGTGAGACCAGTAATAGTTTCCGATACACCACTGCTGGTTGAATGTATTCCTTGGACGTTCACATTCACGATGAAACATAGAAATCGCATCGGAATTAAATACAAAAGGCACAATGCCGCCTTCAGTACAAGAATAGAGACACTTCTTACAGTCGGTGCTTTGAGCATTGCCTCTGAGGGCAGTATTAGTTTCCGATACACCACTGCAGGTTCAAGGTATTCCTTGGACCATCACATTGACTATGAAACACAGAAATCGCATCGGAATTAAATACAAAAGGCACAAGGAAGACTTAAGTACAAGAATAGATACTCTTCTTACAGTCGGTGCTTTGAGCATTCTCTGTCAGACCAGTATTAGTTTCCGATACACCTATGCAGGTTCGAAGTATTCCTTGGACCTTCACATTGACTATGAAACACAGAAATCGCATCGGAATTAAAAGCAAAAGGCACAAAGCCGCCTTAAGTACAAGAATAGAGACTCTTCTTACAGTCGGTGTTTTGAGCATTTCCTGTGAGACAAGTATTAGTTTCCGATACACCACTGCAGGTTCAATGTATTCCTTGGACCTTCACATTGACGATGAAACACAGAAATCGCATCGGAATTAAATATAAAAGGCACAATGCCGCCTTAAGAACAAGAATTGAGACACTTCTTACAGTCGGAGCTTTGAGCATTCCCTCTGAGAGCAGTATTAGTTTCCGATACACCACTGCAGGTTCAATGTATTCCTTGGACCTTCACATTGACGATGAAACACAGAAATCGCATCGGAATTAAATACAAAAGGCGCAATGCCGCCTTCAGTACAAGAATAGAGACACTTCTTATAGTCGGTGATTTGAGCATTCCCTGTGAGACCAGTATTAGTTTCCGATACACCACTGCAGGTTCAATGTATTCCCTGGACATACACAAAGACGATGAAACACTGAAATTACATCGGAATTAAATACAAAAGACACAATGCCACCTTAATGCAAGAAGAGTGAGACTTCTTAGAGTCCATTCTTCGATCCTTTCCTGTGAGACCAGTATTAGTTTCCGATACACCACTGCATGTTCAATGTATTCCTTGGACCTTCAAATTGACGATGACACAAAGAAATCGCATCGGAATTAAATAGAAAAGGCACAATGACGCCTTAATTACAAGAATAGAGACTCTTTTTACAGTCGGTGCTTTGAGCATTCCCTGTGAGACCAGTATTAGTTTCCGATACACCACCGCAGGTTCCATGTATTCCTTAGACCTTCACATTGACGATGAAACACAGAAATCGCATCGGAATTAAATACAAAAGGCACAATGCCGCCTTAAGTACAAGAATAGAGACACTTCTTACAGTCGGTGATTTGAGCATTCCCTCTGAGAGCACTATTAGTTTCCGATACACCACTGCAGGTTCAAGGTATTCCTTGGACCTTCACATTGACTATGAAACACAGAAATCGCATCGGAATTAAATACAAAAGGCTCAATGCCGCCTTAAGTACAAGAATAGAGACTCTTCTTACAGTCGGTGCATTGAGCATTCCCTGTGAGACCAGTATTAGTTACCGATACACCACTGCCGGTTCAATGTATTCCTTGGACCTTCACATTGACGAAGAAACACAGAAATCGCATCGGAATTAAATACAAAAGGCACAATGCCGCCTTAATTACAAGAATAGAGACTCTTCTTACAGTCGGTGCTTTGAGCATTCCCTGTGAGACCAGTATTAGTTTCCGATACACCACTGCAGGTTCAATGTATTCCTTGGACCTTCACATTGACGATGAAACACAGAAATCGCATCGGAATTAAATACAAAAGGCACAATGCCGCCTTAATTCCAAGAAGAGTGAGACTTCTTAGAGTCTGTGCCTTGATCCATTCCTGTGAGACCAGTATTAGTTTCCGATACACCACTGCAGGTTCAATGTATTCCTTGGACCTTCACATTGACGATGAAACATAGAAATCGCATCGGAATTAAATACAAAATGCACAATGCCGCTTTAATTACAAGAATAGAGACTCGTCTTACAGTCGGTGCTTGGAGTATTCCCTGTGAGACCAGTAATAGTTTCCGATACACCACTGCTGGTTGAATGTATTCCTTGGACGTTCACATTCACGATGAAACATAGAAATCGCATCGGAATTAAATACAAAAGGCACAATGCCGCCTTAAGTACAAGAATAGAGACACTTCTTACAGTCGGTGCTTTGAGCATTCCCTCTGAGAGCAGTATTAGTTTCCGATACACCATTGCAGGTTCAATGTATTCCTTGGACCTTCACATTGTCTATGAAACACAGAAATCGCATCGGAATTAAATACACAAGGCACAATGCCGCCTTAAGTACAAGAATAGAGACTCTTCTTACAGTCGGTGCTGTGAGCATTCCCTGTGAGACCAGTATTAGTGTCCGATACACCACTGCAGGTTCAATGTATTAATTGGACCTTCACATTGACGAAGAATCACAGAAATCGAATCGGAATTAAATACAAAAGACACAATGCCGCCTTAATGCAAGAAGAGTGCGACTTCTTAGAGTCCATTGTTTGATCCTTTCCTGTGAGACCAGTATTAGTTTCTGATACACCACTGCATGTTCAATATAATCCTTGGACCCTCAAATTGACGATGAAACAAGGAAATCGCATTGGAATTAAATACAAAAGGCACAATGCCGCCTTAAGAACAAGTATAGAGACTCTTCTTACAGTCGGTGCTTTGAGCATTCCCTGTGAGACCAGTATTAGTTTCCGATACGCAACTGCAGGTTCAATGTCTTCCTTGGACCTTCACATTGACGAAGAAACACAGAAATCGCATCAGAATTAAATACAAAGAGCACAATGCCGCCGTAATTACAAGAATAGAGACTCTTCTTACAGTCGGTGTTTTGAGCATTCCCTGTGAGACCAGTATTAGTTTCAGATACACCACTGCAGGTTCAATGTATTCCTTGGACCTTTACATTGACGATGAAAAACAGAAATCGCATCGGAATTTAATACAAAAGGCACAATGCCGCCTTAAGTACAAGATTAGAGGCTCTTCTTACAGTCGGTGCTTTGAGCATTCTCTGTGAGACCAGTATTAGTTTCCGATACACCACTGCAGGTTCAATGTATTCCTTGGACCTTCACATTGACGATGAAACACAGAAATCGCATCGGAATTAAATCCAAAAGGCACAATGCCGAGTTAAGTACACGAATAGAGACTCTTCTTACAGTCGGTGATTTGAGCATTCCCTGTGGGACCAGTATTAGTTTCCGATACACCACTGCCGGTTCAATGTATTCCCTGGACATACACAATGACGATGAAACACTGGATTTACATCGGAATTAAATACAAAAGACACAATGCTGCCTTAATGCAAGAAGAGTGAGACTTCTTAGAGTCCATTCTTTGATACTTTCCTGTGAGACCAGTATTAGTTTCCGATACACCACTGCAGGTTCAATGCATTCCTCGGACCTTCATATTGACGATGAAACACAGAAATCGCATCGGAATTATATACAAAAGGCACAATGCCCCCTTAATTACAAGAATAGAGACTCTTCTTGCAGTCGGTGATTTGAGCATTCCCTGTGAGACCAGTATTAGTTTCCGATACACCACTGCGGGTTGAAAGTATTCCTTTCACCTTCACATTGACGATGAAACACAGAAATCGCATCGGAATTAAATACAAAAGGCACAATGCCGCCTTAAGTACAAGAATAGAGACACTTCTTACAGTCGGTGCTATGAGCATTCCTTCTGAGACCAGTATTAGTTTCCGATACACCACTGCAGGTTCAAAGTATTCCTTGGACCTTCACATTGACTATGAAACACAGAAATCGCATCGGAGTTAAATACAAAAGGCACAATGCCGCCATAAGTACAAGAATAGAGACTCTTCTTACATTCGGTGCTTTGAGCATTCGCTGTGAGACCAGTATTAGTTTCCGATACACCACTGCAAGCTCAATGTATTTCTTGGACATACACAATGACGATGAAACACAGAAATCGCATCGGAATTAAATACAAAAGGCACAATGCCGCCTTAATTACAAGAATAGAGACTCTTCTTACAGTCGGCGCTTTGAGCATTCCCTGTGAGACCAGTATTAGTTTCCGATACACCACTGCAGGTTCAATGTATTGCTTGGAGCTTCACATTGACGATAATGCACAGAAATCGCATCGGAATTAAATACAAAAAGCACAATGCCGAGTTCGGTACAAGAATAGAGATTCTTCTTACAGTCGGTGCTTTGAGCGTTCCCTGTGAGACCAGAATTAGTTTCCGATACACCACTGCAGGTTCAATGTATTCCTTGTCATACACATTGGCGATGAAACACTGAAATTACATCGGAATTTAATACAAAAGGTACAATGCCGCCTTAAGTGCAAGACTACAGACTCTACTTACAGTCGGTGCTTTGAGCATTCCCTGTGAGACCAGTATTAGTTTCCGATACACAACTGCAGGTTCAGTGTATTCCTTGGACCTTCATATTGCCAATGAAACACAGAAATCGCATCGGAATTAAATACAAAAGGCACAATGCCGCCTTAAGTACAAGAATAGAGATTCTTGTTACAGTCGGTGTTTTGAGCATACCCTGTGAGACCAGTATTTGTTTCCGATACACCACTGCAGGTTCAATGAAATCCTTGGACCTTCACATTGACGATGAAACACAGAAATCGCATCGGAATAAAATACAAAAGGCACAATGCCGACTTAAGTACAAGAATAGAGACTCTTCTTACTGTCGGTGCTTTGCGCGTTCTCTGTGAGACCAGTATTAGTTTCCGATACACCATTGCACGTTCAATTTATTGCTTGGAGCTTCACATTGACGATAAAACACAGACATCGCATCGGAATTAAATACAAAAGGCACAATGTCGCCTTAAGTACAGGAGTAGAGACCCTTCTTACAGTCGGTGCTTTGAATATTCCCTGTGAGACCAGTATTAATTTCCGATACATCACTGCAGGTTCAATGTATTCCTTGTCATACACATTGACAATGAAACACTGAAATTACATCGGAATTAAATACAAAAGGCACAATGCCACCTTACGTACAAGAATAGAGACTCTTCTTACAGTCGGTGCTTTGAGCATTCCCTGTGAGACCAGTAATAGTTTCCGGTTCACCACTGCAGGTTCAATGTATTCCTTGGACCTTCACATTCACGATGAAACACAGAAATCGCATCGGAATTAAATACAAAAGGCACAATGCCGCCTTAAGTACAAGAATAGAGACACTTCTTACAGGCGGTACTTTGAGCATTCCTTCTGAGAGCAGTATTAGTTTCCGATACACCACTGCAGGTTCAAGGTATTCCTTGGACATTCACATTGACGATGAAACACAGAAATCGCATCGGAATTAAATACAAATGGCACAAGGTCGCCTTAAGTACAAGAGTAGAGACTCTTCTTACAGTCGGTGATTTGAGCATTCCCTGTGAGACCAGTATTAGTTTCCGATACACCACTGCAGGTTCAAAGTATTCCTTGGACCTTCACATTGACTATGAAACACAGAAATCGCATCGGAATTAAATACAAAAGGGACAATGCCGGCTTAAGTATGAGAATAGAGACTCTTCTTACAGTTGGTGCTTTGAGCATTGTGCTTTGAGCATTCCCAGTGAGACCAGTATTATTTTCCGATACACCACAGCAGGTTCAATGTATTCCTTTGACCTTCACATTGACGATGAAACACAGAAATCGCATCGGAATTAAATACAAGAGGCACAATGCCGCCTTAAGTACAATAATAGAGACTCTTCTTACAGTCGGTGCTTTGAGCATTCCCTGTGAGACCAGTATTAGTTTCCGATACACCGCTGCAGGTTCAATGTATTCCTTTGACATACACAATGACGACGAAACACTGAAATTACATCGGAATTAAATACAAAAGACACAATGCCGCCTTAATGCAAGAAGAGTGAGACTTCTTAGAGTCCATTTTTCGATCCTTTCCTGTGAGACCAGTATTAGTTTCCGATACACCACTGCAGGTTCAAAGTATTCCGTGCACCTACACATTGACTATGAAACACAGAAATCGCATCGGAATTAAATACAAAAGGCACAATGCCGCCTTAAGTACATGAATAGAGACACTTCTTACCGTCGATCCTTTGAGCATTCCCTCTGAGAGCAGTATTAGTTTCCGATACACCACTGCAGGTTCAAAGTATTCCTTGGACCTTCACATTGACGATGAAGCACAGAAATCGCTTCGGAATTGAATACAAGAAGCACAATGCCGCGTAAAGTACAAGAATAGAGACTCTTCTTACAGTCGGTGCTTTGAGCATTCCTTGTGAGAAGAGTATTAGTTTCCGATACACCACTGCAGGTTCAATGTATTCCTTGGACATACACATTGACGATGAAACACTCAAATTACATCGACATTAAATACAAAAGGCACAATGCCGCCTTAGGTGCCAGAAGAGTGAGACTTCTTAGTGTTTGTGCTTTGATCGTTGTCTGTGAGACCAGTATTAGTTTCCGATACACCACTGCAGGTTCAATGTATTTCTTGGATCTTCACATTGACGATGAAACACAGAAATCGCATCGGAATTAAATACAAGAAGCACAATGCCGCGTAAAGTACATGTACAGAGACTCTTCCACAGTCTGTGCCTTGAACACTCCCTGTGTGACCAGTATTAGTTTCCGATGCACCACTGCAGGCTCAATGTATTCCTTGGACCTAAACATTGATGATGAAACACTGAAATTACATCGGAATTAAATACAAAAGGCACAATGCCGGTTTTAGTGCAAGATGAATGAGACTTCTTAGAATCGGTACTTTGATCCTTTAATGTGAGACCAGTATTAGTTTCCGATACACGACTGCAGGTTCAATGTATTCCTTGAACCTTCACATTGACTATGAAACAGAGAAATCGCATCGGAAATAAATACAAAGTGCACAATGCCGGCTTAAGTACAAGAATACAGACTCTTCTTACAGTTAGTTCTTTGAGCATTCCCTGTGAGGCCACTATTAATTTCCGATACACCACTGCAGGTTCAATGTATTCCTTATCATACACATTGACGATGAAACACAGATATCGCATCGGAATTAAATACAAGAAGCACAATGCCGCGTAAAGTACATGTACAGAGACTCTTCCACAGTCTGTGCCTTGAACACTCCCTGTGTGACCAGTATTAGTTTCCGATACACCACTACAGGTTCAATGTATTCCTTGGACATACACATTGGCGATGAAATACTGAAATTACATCGGAATTAATACAAAAGGCACAATGCCGCCTTAATGACAAGAATAGAGTCTCTTCTTACAGTCGGTGCTTGAGCATTCCCTGTGAGACCAGTAACAGTTTCCGATACACGACTGCAGGTTCAATGTATTCCTTGGACCTTCACATTGACGATGAAACACAGAAATCGCATCGGAATTAAATACAAAGCTCACAATGCCGGCTTAAGTACAAGAATACAGACTCTTCTTACAGATAGTTCTTTGAGCATTCCCTGCGAGACCAGTATTAGTTTCCGATACGCCGCTGCCGGTTCAATGTATTCCTTGGACATACACATTGGCGATGAAATACTGAAATTACATCGGAATTAAATACAAAAGGCACAATGCCGCCTTAAGTACAAGAATAGAGACTCATCTTACAGTCGGTGCTTTGAGCATTCCCTGTGAGACCAGTATTAGTATCCAATACACCACTGCAGATTCAATGTATTCCTTGGACATACACATTGGCGATGAAATATTGAAATTACATCGGAATTAAATTCAAAAGGCACAATGCCGCCTTAAGTGCTAGAGGAGTGAGACTTCTTAGTGTCTGTGCCTTGATCCTTTCCTGTGAGACCAGTATTAGTTTCCGATACACCACTACAGGTTCAATCTATTCCTTGGACCTTCACATTGACGATGAAACACAGAAATCGCATCGGAACTAAATACAAAAGGCACAATGCCGCCTTAATTACAAGAATAGAGACTCTTCTTACAGTCGGTGCTTGAGCATTCCCTGTGAGACCAGTAATAGTTTCCGATACACCACTGCAGGTTCAATGTATTCCTTGGACCTTCACAATGACGATGAAACACAGAAATCGCATCGGAATTAAATACAAGAAGCACAATGCCGCGTAAAGTACAAGATCAGTGACTCTTCTACAGTCTGTGCCTTGAACATTCTCTGCGAGACCAGTATTAGTTTCCGATAAACCACTGCAGGTTCAATGTACTCCTTGGACATACACATTAACGATGAAACACTCAAATTACATCGAAATTAAATACAAAAGGCACAATGCCGCCTTAAGTGCAAGATGAGAGAGACTTCTTAGAGTCTGTGCTTTGATCCTTGGCTGTGAGACCAGTATTAGTTTACGATACACCACTGCAGGTTCAATGTATTCCTTGGACCTTCACATTGACGATGAAGCACAGAAATCGCTTCGGAATTGAATACAAGAAGCACAATGCCGCGTAAAGTACAAGATCAGAGACTGTTCTACAGTCTGTGCCTTGAACACTCCCTGTGAGACCAGTATTAGTTTCCGATACACCACTGCAGGTTCAATGTATTCCTTGGACATACACATTGACAATGAAACACTCAAATTACATCGACATTAAATACAAAAGGCACAATGCCGCCTTAGGTGCCAGAAGAGTGAGACTTCTTAGTGTTTGTGCTTTGATCGTTTCCTGTGAGACCAGTATTAGTTTCCGATACACCACTGCAGGTTCAATGTATTTCTTGGACCTTCACATTGACGATGAAACACAGAAATCGCATCGGAATTAAATACAAGAAGCACAATGCCGCGTAAAGTACATGTACAGAGACTCTTCCACAGTCTGTGCCTTGAACACTCCCTGTGTGACCAGTATTAGTTTCCGATACACCAATGCAGGCTCAATGTATTCCTTGGACCTAAACATTGATGATGAAACACTGAAATTACATCGGAATTGAATACAAAAGGCACAATGCCGCCTTAAGTACAAGAATAGAGACTCTTCTTACAGTCGGTGCTTTGAGCATTCCCTGTGAGACCTGTATTAGTTTCCGATACACCACTGTAGGTTCAATGTATTCCTTGGACATACACATTGACGATGAAATACTGAAATTACATCGGAATTAAATACAAAAGGCACAATGCCGCCTTAAGTGCTAGAAGAGTGAGACTTCTTAGAGTCTGTGCCTTGATCCTTTCCTGTGAGACCAGTATTAGTTTCCGATACACCACTGCAGGTTCATTGTATTCCTTGGACCTTCACATTGACGATGAAACACTGAAATCGCATCGGAATTAAATACAAAAGGCACAATGCAGCCTTAAGTACAAGAATAGAGACTCTTCTTACAGTCGGTGCTTTGAGCATTCCCTGTGAGACCAGTATTAGTATCCGATACACCACTGCAGGTTCAATGTATTCCTTGGACATACACAGTGACGATGAAATACTGAGATTACATCGGAATTAATACAAAAGACACAATGCCGCCTTAATGAGAAGAATAGAAACTCTTTTTACAGTCGGTGCTTGAGCATTCCCTGTGAGACCAGTAATAGTTTCCGATACACGACTGCAGGTTCAATGTATTCCTTGGACGTTCACATTGACGATGAAATACAGAAATCGCATCGGAACTAAATACAAAAGGCACAATGCCGCCTTATGTACAAGAATAGAGACACATCCCTCAGTCGGTGCTTTGAGCATTGCCTCTGAGACCAGTATTAGTTTCCGATACACCACTGCAGGTTCAAAGTATTCCTTGGACCTTCACACTGACTATGAAACACAGAAACCGCATCGGAATTAAATACAAAAGGCACAATGCCGCCTTAAGTACAAGAATAGAGACTCTTCTTACAGTTGGAGCTTTGAGCATTTCCTCTGAGAGCAGTATTAGTTTCCGATACACCACTGCAGGTTCAAAGTATTCCTTGGACCTTCACATTGACTATGAAACACAGAAATCCCATCGGAATTAAATACAAAAGGCACAATGCCGCCTTAAGTACAAGAATAGAGACTCTTCATACAGTCGGTGCTTTGAGCATTCCCTGTGAGACCAGTATTAGTTTCCGATCCACAACTGCAGGTTCAGTGTATTCCTTGGACCTTAATATTGCCAATGAAACACAGAAATCGCATCGGAATTAAATACAAAAACACAATGCCGCCTTAAGTACAAGAATAGAGATTCTTGTTACAGTCGGTGCTTTGAGCATTCCCTGTGAGACCATTATTCGTTTCCGATACACCACTGCAGGTTCAATGTATTCCTTGGGCTTCACATTGACGATGAAACACAGATATCGCATCGGAATAAAATACAAAAGGCACAATGTCGACTTAAGTACAAGAATAGGGGCTCTTCTTACTGTCGGTGCTTTGAGCATTCCCTGTGAGACCAGTATTAGTTTCCGATACACCACTGCAGTTTCAATGTATTCCTTGTCATACACATTGATGATGAAACACTGAAATTACATCGGAATTAAATACAAAAATCACAATGCCGCTTTTAGTGCAAGATGAGTGAGACTTCTTAGAATCGGTACTTTGATCCTTTAATGTGAGAGCAGTATTAGTTTCCGATACACGACTGCAGGTTCAAAGTATTCCTTGAACCTTCACATTGACTATGAAACACAGAAATCGCATCGGAATTAAATACAAAGGGCACAATGCCGGGTTAAGTACAAGAATACAGACTCTTCTTACAGATAGTTCTTTGAGCATTCCCTGTGAGACCAGTATTAGTTTCCGATACGCCACTGCCGGTTCAATGTATTCCTTGGACATAACATTGGCGATGAAATATTGGAATTACATCGGAATTAAATACAAAAGGCACAATGCCGCCTTAAGTGCTAGTGGAGTGAGACTTCTTAGTGTCTGTGCCTTGATCCTTTCCTGTGAGACCAGTATTAGTTTCCGATACACCACTGCAGGTTCAATCTATTCCTTGGACCTTCACATTGACGATGAAACACAGAAATCGCATCGGAACTAAATACAAAAGGCACAATGCCGCCTTAAGTACAAGAATAGAGACACTTCTTACAGTCGGTGCTTTGAGCATTCCCTCTGAGAGCAGTATTAGTTTCCGATACACCATTGCAGGTTCAATGTATTCCTTGGACCTTCACATTGTCTATGAAACACAGAAATCGCATCGGAATTAAATACACAAGGCACAATGCCGCCTTAAGTACAAGAATAGAGACTCTTCTTACAGTCGGTGCTGTGAGCATTCCCTGTGAGACCAGTATTAGTGTCCGATACACCACTGCAGGTTCAATGTATTAATTGGACCTTCACATTGACGAAGAATCACAGAAATCGCATCGGAATTAAATACAAAAGACACAATGCCGCCTTAATGCAAGAAGAGTGCGACTTCTTAGAGTCCATTGTTTGATCCTTTCCTGTGAGACCAGTATTAGTTTCTGATACACCACTGCATGTTCAATATAATCCTTGGACCCTCAAATTGACGATGAAACAAGGAAATCGCATTGGAATTAAATACAAAAGGCACAATGCCGCCTTAAGAACAAGTATAGAGACTCTTCTTACAGTCGGTGCTTTGAGCATTCCCTGTGAGACCAGTATTAGTTTCCGATACGCAACTGCAGGTTCAATGTCTTCCTTGGACCTTCACATTGACGAAGAAACACAGAAATCGCATCAGAATTAAATACAAAGAGCACAATGCCGCCGTAATTACAAGAATAGAGACTCTTCTTACAGTCGGTGTTTTGAGCATTCCCTGTGAGACCAGTATTAGTTTCAGATACACCACTGCAGGTTCAATGTATTCCTTGGACCTTTACATTGACGATGAAAAACAGAAATCGCATCGGAATTTAATACAAAAGGCACAATGCCGCCTTAAGTACAAGATTAGAGGCTCTTCTTACAGTCGGTGCTTTGAGCATTCTCTGTGAGACCAGTATTAGTTTCCGATACACCACTGCAGGTTCAATGTATTCCTTGGACCTTCACATTGACGATGAAACACAGAAATCGCATCGGAATTAAATCCAAAAGGCACAATGCCGAGTTAAGTACACGAATAGAGACTCTTCTTACAGTCGGTGATTTGAGCATTCCCTGTGGGACCAGTATTAGTTTCCGATACACCACTGCCGGTTCAATGTATTCCCTGGACATACACAATGACGATGAAACACTGGATTTACATCGGAATTAAATACAAAAGACACAATGCTGCCTTAATGCAAGAAGAGTGAGACTTCTTAGAGTCCATTCTTTGATACTTTCCTGTGAGACCAGTATTAGTTTCCGATACACCACTGCAGGTTCAATGCATTCCTCGGACCTTCATATTGACGATGAAACACAGAAATCGCATCGGAATTATATACAAAAGGCACAATGCCCCCTTAATTACAAGAATAGGGACTCTTCTTGCAGTCGGTGCTTTGAGCATTCCCTGTGAGACCAGTATTAGTTTCCGATACACCACTGCGGGTTGAAAGTATTCCTTGGACCTTCACATTGACGATGAAACACAGAAATCGCATCGGAATTAAATACAAAAGGCACAATGCCGCCTTAAGTACAAGAATAGAGACACTTCTTACAGTCGGTGCTATGAGCATTCCTTCTGAGACCAAAATTAGTTTCCGATACACCACTGCAGGTTCAAAGTATTCCTTGGACCTTCACATTGACTATGAAACACAGAAATCGCATCGGAGTTAAATACAAAAGGCACAATGCCGCCTTAAGTACAAGAATAGAGACTCTTCTTACATTCGGTGCTTTGAGCATTCGCTGTGAGACCAGTATTAGTTTCCGATACACCACTGCAAGCTCAATGTATTTCTTGGACATACACAATGACGATGAAACACAGAAATCGCATCGGAATTAAATACAAAAGGCACAATGCCGCCTTAATTACAAGAATAGAGACTCTTCTTACAGTCGGCGCTTTGAGCATTCCCTGTGAGACCAGTATTAGTTTCCGATACACCACTGCAGGTTCAATGTATTGCTTGGAGCTTCACATTGACGATAATGCACAGAAATCGCATCGGAATTAAATACAAAAAGCACAATGCCGAGTTCGGTACAAGAATAGAGATTCTTCTTACAGTCGGTGCTTTGAGCGTTCCCTGTGAGACCAGAATTAGTTTCCGATACACCACTGCAGGTTCAATGTATTCCTTGTCATACACATTGGCGATGAAACACTGAAATTACATCGGAATTTAATACAAAAGGTACAATGCCGCCTTAAGTGCAAGACTACAGACTCTACTTACAGTCGGTGCTTTGAGCATTCCCTGTGAGACCAGTATTAGTTTCCGATACACAACTGCAGGTTCAGTGTATTCCTTGGACCTTCATATTGCCAATGAAACACAGAAATCGCATCGGAATTAAATACAAAAGGCACAATGCCGCCTTAAGTACAAGAATAGAGATTCTTGTTACAGTCGGTGTTTTGAGCATACCCTGTGAGACCAGTATTTGTTTCCGATACACCACTGCAGGTTCAATGAAATCCTTGGACCCTCACATTGACGATGAAACACAGAAATCGCATCGGAATAAAATACAAAAGGCACAATGCCGACTTAAGTACAAGAATAGAGACTCTTCTTACTGTCGGTGCTTTGCGCGTTCTCTGTGAGACCAGTATTAGTTTCCGATACACCATTGCACGTTCAATTTATTGCTTGGAGCTTCACATTGACGATAAAACACAGACATCGCATCGGAATTAAATACAAAAGGCACAATGTCGCCTTAAGTACAGGAGTAGAGACCCTTCTTACAGTCGGTGCTTTGAATATTCCCTGTGAGACCAGTATTAATTTCCGATACATCACTGCAGGTTCAATGTATTCCTTGTCATACACATTGACAATGAAACACTGAAATTACATCGGAATTAAATACAAAAGGCACAATGCCACCTTACGTACAAGAATAGAGACTCTTCTTACAGTCGGTGCTTTGAGCATTCCCTGTGAGACCAGTAATAGTTTCCGATTCACCACTGCAGGTTCAATGTATTCCTTGGACCTTCACATTCACGATGAAACACAGAAATCGCATCGGAATTAAATACAAAAGGCACAATGCCGCCTTAAGTACAAGAATAGAGACACTTCTTACAGGCGGTACTTTGAGCATTCCTTCTGAGAGCAGTATTAGTTTCCGATACACCACTGCAGGTTCAAGGTATTTCTTGGACCTTCACATTGACGATGAAACACAGAAATCGCATCGGAATTAAATACAAATGGCACAAGGTCGCCTTAAGTACAAGAGTAGAGACTCTTCTTACAGTCGGTGATTTGAGCATTCCCTGTGAGACCAGTATTAGTTTCCGATACACCACTGCAGGTTCAAAGTATTCCTTGGACCTTCACATTGACTATGAAACACAGAAATCGCATCGGAATTAAATACAAAAGGGACAATGCCGGCTTAAGTATGAGAATAGAGACTCTTCTTACAGTTGGTGCTTTGAGCATTGTGCTTTGAGCATTCCCAGTGAGACCAGTATTATTTTCCGATACACCACAGCAGGTTCAATGTATTCCTTTGACCTTCACATTGACGATGAAACACAGAAATCGCATCGGAATTAAATACAAGAGGCACAATGCCGCCTTAAGTACAATAATAGAGACTCTTCTTACAGTCGGTGCTTTGAGCATTCCCTGTGAGACCAGTATTAGTTTCCGATACACCGCTGCAGGTTCAATGTATTCCTTTGACATACACAATGACGACGAAACACTGAAATTACATCGGAATTAAATACAAAAGACACAATGCCGCCTTAATGCAAGAAGAGTGAGACTTCTTAGAGTCCATTTTTCGATCCTTTCCTGTGAGGCCAGTATTGGTTTCCGATACACCACTGCAGGTTCAAAGTATTCCGTGCACCTACACATTGACTATGAAACACAGAAATCGCATCGGAATTAAATACAAAAGGCACAATGCCGCCTTAAGTACATGAATAGAGACACTTCTTACCGTCGATCATTTGAGCATTCCCTCTGAGAGCAGTATTAGTTTCCGATACACCACTGCAGGTTCAAAGTATTCCTTGGACCTTCACATTGACGATGAAGCACAGAAATCGCTTCGGAATTGAATACAAGAAGCACAATGCCGCGTAAAGTACAAGAATAGAGACTCTTCTTACAGTCGGTGCTTTGAGCATTCCTTGTGAGAAGAGTATTAGTTTCCGATACACCACTGCAGGTTCAATGTATTCCTTGGACATACACATTGACGATGAAACACTCAAATTACATCGACATTAAATACAAAAGGCACAATGCCGCCTTAGGTGCCAGAAGAGTGAGACTTCTTAGTGTTTGTGCTTTGATCGTTGTCTGTGAGACCAGTATTAGTTTCCGATACACCACTGCAGGTTCAATGTATTTCTTGGATCTTCACATTGACGATGAAACACAGAAATCGCATCGGAATTAAATACAAGAAGCACAATGCCGCGTAAAGTACATGTACAGAGACTCTTCCACAGTCTGTGCCTTGAACACTCCCTGTGTGACCAGTATTAGTTTCCGATGCACCACTGCAGGCCCAATGTATTCCTTGGACCTAAACATTGATGATGAAACACTGAAATTACATCGGAATTAAATACAAAAGGCACAATGCCGGTTATAGTGCAAGATGAATGAGACTTCTTAGAATCGGTACTTTGATCCTTTAATGTGAGACCAGTATTAGTTTCCGATACACGACTGCAGGTTCAATGTATTCCTTGAACCTTCACATTGACTATGAAACAGAGAAATCGCATCGGAAATAAATACAAAGTGCACAATGCCGGCTTAAGTACAAGAATACAGACTCTTCTTACAGTTAGTTCTTTGAGCATTCCCTGTGAGGCCACTATTAATTTCCGATACACCACTGCAGGTTCAATGTATTCCTTATCATACACATTGACGATGAAACACAGATATCGCATCGGAATTAAATACAAGAAGCACAATGCCGCGTAAAGTACATGTACAGAGACTCTTCCACAGTCTGTGCCTTGAACACTCCCTGTGTGACCAGTATTAGTTTCCGATACACCACTACAGGTTCAATGTATTCCTTGGACATACACATTGGCGATGAAATACTGAAATTACATCGGAATTAAATACAAAAGGCACAATGCCGCCTTAAGTACAAGAATAGAGACTCATCTTACAGTCGGTGCTTTGAGCATTCCCTGTGAGACCAGTACTAGTATCCAATACACCACTGCAGATTCAATGTATTCCTTGGACATACACATTGGCGATGAAATATTGAAATTACATCGGAATTAAATTCAAAAGGCACAATGCCGCCTTAAGTGCTAGAGGAGTGAGACTTCTTAGTGTCTGTGCCTTGATCCTTTCCTGTGAGACCAGTATTAGTTTCCGATACACCACTACAGGTTCAATCTATTCCTTGGACCTTCACATTGACGATGAAACACAGAAATCGCATCGGAACTAAATACAAAAGGCACAATGCCGCCTTAATTACAAGAATAGAGACTCTTCTTACAGTCGGTGCTTGAGCATTCCCTGTGAGACCAGTAATAGTTTCCGATACACCACTGCAGGTTCAATGTATTCCTTGGACCTTCACAATGACGATGAAACACAGAAATCGCATCGGAATTAAATACAAGAAGCACAATGCCGCGTAAAGTACAAGATCAGTGACTCTTCTACAGTCTGTGCCTTGAACATTCTCTGCGAGACCAGTATTAGTTTCCGATAAACCACTGCAGGTTCAATGTACTCCTTGGACATACACATTAACGATGAAACACTCAAATTACATCGAAATTAAATACAAAAGGCACAATGCCGCCTTAAGTGCAAGATGAGAGAGACTTCTTAGAGTCTGTGCTTTGATCCTTGGCTGTGAGACCAGTATTAGTTTACGATACACCACTGCAGGTTCAATGTATTCCTTGGACCTTCACATTGACGATGAAGCACAGAAATCGCTTCGGAATTGAATACAAGAAGCACAATGCCGCGTAAAGTACAAGATCAGAGACTGTTCTACAGTCTGTGCCTTGAACACTCCCTGTGAGACCAGTATTAGTTTCCGATACACCACTGCAGGTTCAATGTATTCCTTGGACATACACATTGACAATGAAACACTCAAATTACATCGACATTAAATACAAAAGGCACAATGCCGCCTTAGGTGCCAGAAGAGTGAGACTTCTTAGTGTTTGTGCTTTGATCGTTTCCTGTGAGACCAGTATTAGTTTCCGATACACCACTGCAGGTTCAATGTATTTCTTGGACCTTCACATTGACGATGAAACACAGAAATCGCATCGGAATTAAATACAAGAAGCACAATGCCGCGTAAAGTACATGTACAGAGACTCTTCCACAGTCTGTGCCTTGAACACTCCCTGTGTGACCAGTATTAGTTTCCGATACACCAATGCAGGCTCAATGTATTCCTCGGACCTAAACATTGATGATGAAACACTGAAATTACATCGGAATTAAATACAAAAGGCACAATGCCGCCTTAAGTACAAGATTAGAGACTCTTCTTACAGTCGGTGCTTTGAGCATTCCCTGTGAGACCTGTATTAGTTTCCGATACACCACTGTAGGTTCAATGTATTCCTTGGACATACACATTGACGATGAAATACTGAAATTACATCGGAATTAAATACAAAAGGCACAATGCCGCCTTAAGTGCTAGAAGAGTGAGACTTCTTAGAGTCTGTGCCTTGATCCTTTCCTGTGAGACCAGTATTAGTTTCCGATACACCACTGCAGGTTCATTGTATTCCTTGGACCTTCACATTGACGATGAAACACTGAAATCGCATCGGAATTAAATACAAAAGGCACAATGCCGCCTTAAGTACAAGAATAGAGACTCTTCTTACAGTCGGTGCTTTGAGCATTCCCTGTGAGACCAGTATTAGTATCCGATACACCACTGCAGGTTCAATGTATTCCTTGGACATACACAGTGACGATGAAATACTGAGATTACATCGGAATTAATACAAAAGACACAATGCCGCCTTAATGAGAAGAATAGAAACTCTTCTTACATTCGGTGCTTGAGCATTCCCTGTGAGACCAGTAATAGTTTCCGATACACGACTGCAGGTTCAATGTATTCCT
This sequence comes from Schistocerca americana, assembly GCF_021461395.2. Taxonomy (NCBI): domain Eukaryota; kingdom Metazoa; phylum Arthropoda; class Insecta; order Orthoptera; family Acrididae; genus Schistocerca; species Schistocerca americana. The sequence goes on along the minus strand of NC_060125.1, from coordinate 24,574,306 downwards.
TGGACGTTCACATTGACGATGAAATACAGAAATCGCATCGGAACTAAATACAAAAGGCACAATGCCGCCTTATGTACAAGAATAGAGACACATCCCTCAGTCGGTGTTTGAGCATTGCCTCTGAGACCAGTATTAGTTTCCGATACACCACTGCAGGTTCAAAGTATTCCTTGGACCTTCACACTGACTATGAAACACAGAAATCGCATCGGAATTAAATACAAAAGGCACAATGCCGCCTTAAGTACAAGAATAGAGACTCTTCTTACAGTTGGAGCTTTGAGCATTTCCTCTGAGAGCAGTATTAGTTTCCGATACACCACTGCAGGTTCAAAGTATTCCTTGGACCTTCACATTGACTATGAAACACAGAAATCCCATCGGAATTAAATACAAAAGGCACAATGCCGCCTTAAGTACAAGAATAGAGACTCTTCATACAGTCGGTGCTTTGAGCATTCCCTGTGAGACCAGTATTAGTTTCCGATCCACAACTGCAGGTTCAGTGTATTCCTTGGACCTTAATATTGCCAATGAAACACAGAAATCGCATCGGAATTAAATACAAAAACACAATGCCGCCTTAAGTACAAGAATAGAGATTCTTGTTACAGTCGGTGCTTTGAGCATTCCCTGTGAGACCATTATTCGTTTCCGATACACCACTGCAGGTTCAATGTATTCCTTGGGCTTCACATTGACGATGAAACACAGATATCGCATCGGAATAAAATACAAAAGGCACAATGCCGACTTAAGTACAAGAATAGGGGCTCTTCTTACTGTCGGTGCTTTGAGCATTCCCTGTGAGACCAGTATTAGTTTCCGATACACCACTGCAGTTTCAATGTATTCCTTGTCATACACATTGATGATGAAACACTGAAATTACATCGGAATTAAATACAAAAATCACAATGCCGCTTTTAGTGCAAGATGAGTGAGACTTCTTAGAATCGGTACTTTGATCCTTTAATGTGAGAGCAGTATTAGTTTCCGATACACGACTGCAGGTTCAAAGTATTCCTTGAACCTTCACATTGACTATGAAACACAGAAATCGCATCGGAATTAAATACAAAGGGCACAATGCCGGCTTAAGTACAAGAATACAGACTCTTCTTACAGATAGTTCTTTGAGCATTCCCTGTGAGACCAGTATTAGTTTCCGATACGCCACTGCCGGTTCAATGTATTCCTTGGACATACACATTGGCGATGAAATATTGGAATTACATCGGAATTAAATACAAAAGGCACAATGCCGCCTTAAGTGCTAGTGGAGTGAGACTTCTTAGTGTCTGTGCCTTGATCCTTTCCTGTGAGACCAGTATTAGTTTCCGATACACCACTGCAGGTTCAATCTATTCCTTGGACCTTCACATTGACGATGAAACACAGAAATCGCATCGGAACTAAATACAAAAGGCACAATGCCGCCTTAATTACAAGAATAGAGACTCTTCTTACAGTCGGTGCTTGAGGATTCCCTGTGAGACCAGTAATACTTTCCGATACACCACTGCAGGTTCAATGTATTCCTTGGACCTTCACAATGACGATGAAACACAGAAATCGCATCGGAATTAAATACAAAAGGCACAATTTCGCCTTAAGTACAAGAATAGAGACATTTCTCACAGTCGGAGATTTGAGCATTCCCTCTGAGAGCAGTATTAGTTTCCGATACACCACTGCAGGTTCAATGTATTGCTTGGAGCTTCAAATTGACGATGAAACACAGAAATCGCATCGGAATTAAATACAAAAGACAGAATGACGCCTTAATGCAAGAAGAGTAAGACTTCTTAGAGTCCATTCTTTGATCCTTTCCTGTGAGACCAGTATTAGTTCCGATACACCACTGCAGGTTCAATGTAATCCTTGGACATTCACATTGACGATGAAACACTGAAATTACATCGCAATTAAATACAAAAGGCACAATGTCATCTTAAGCGCAAAAGGAGTGAGACTTCTTAGAGTTTGTGCTTTGATCCTTTCCTATGAGACAACTATTAGTTGCCGATACACCACTGTACGTTCAAGGTATTCCTTGGACCTTCACATTGACTATGAAACACAGAAATCGCATCGGAATTAAATACAAAAGGCACAAGGCAGCCTTAAGTACAAGAATAGAGACACTTCTCTCAGTCGGTGCTTTGAGCATTGCCTCTGAGACCATTATTAGTTTCCGGTACACCATTGCAGGTTCAAAGTATTCCTTGGACCTTCACACTGACTATGAAACGCAGAAATCGCATCGGAATTAAATACAAAAGGCACAATGCCGCCTTAAGTACAAGAATAGAGACTCTTCTTACAGTCGGAGCTTTGAGCATTCCCTCTGAGAGCAGTATTAGTTTCCGATACACCACTGCAAGGTCCAAAGTATTCCTTGGTCCTTCACATTGACTATGAAACACAGAAAGCGCATCGGAATTAAATTCAAAAGCACAATGCCGCCTTATGTACAAGAATAGAGACTCTTCTTACAGTCGGTGCTTTGAGCATTCCCTGTGAGACCAGTATTAGTTTCCGATACACCACTGCAGGTTCAATGCATTCCCTGGACATACACAATGACGATGAAACACTGAAATTACATCGGAATTAAATACAAAAGACACAATGCCGCCTTAATGCAAGAAGAGTGAGACTTCTTAGAGTCCATTCTTTGATCCTTTCCTGTGAGACCAGTATTAGTTTCTGATTCACCACTGCATGTTCAATATATTACTTGGACCTTCACATTGACGATGAAACACAGAAATGGCATCGGAATTAAATACAAAAGGCACATTGCCGCCTTAATTACAAGAATAGAGACTCTTCTTACAGTCGGTGCTTTGAGCATTCCCTGTGAGACCAGTAATAGTTTCCGATACACCAATGCAGATTCAATGTATTCCTTGGACCTTCACACTGACGATGAAACACAGAAATCGCACCGGAATTAAATAGAAAAGGCAAAATGCCGCCTTAAGTACAAGAATAGAGACACTTCTTACAGTCGGTGCTTTGAGCATTGCCTCTGAGAGCAGTATTAGTTTCCGATACACCACTGCAGGTTCATGGTATTCCTTGGACCTTCACATTGACTATCAAACACAGAAATCGCATCGGATTTAAATACAAAAGGCACAATGCCGCCTTAAGTACGAGAATAGAGACTCTGCTTACAGTCGGTGCTTTGAGCACTCCCTGTGAGACCAGTATTAGTTTTCGATACACCACTGCAGGTTCAATGTATTCCTTGGACATACACATTGACGATGAAACACTGAAATTACATCGTAATTAAATACAAAACGCACAGTGCCGCCTTAAGTGCAAGAATAGAGACTCTTCTTACAGTCGGTGATTTTAGCATTCCCTGTGAGACCAGTATTAGTTTCCGATACACAACTGCAGGGTCTGTGTATTCCTTGGACCTTCATATTGACAATGAAACACAGAAATCGCATCGGAATTAAATTCAAAAACACAATGCCGCCTTAAGTACAAGAACAGCGATTTTTGTTACAGTCGGTGCTTTGAGCATTCCCTGTGAGACCAGTATTTGTTTCCGATACACCACTGCAGGTTCAATGTATTGCTTGGAGCTTCACAGTGACTATGAAACACAGAAATCGCATCGGAATTAAATACAAAAGGCACAATGCCGGCTTCAGTACATAAATGCAGACTCTTCTTCCAGTCGGTGCTTTGAGCATTCCCTGTGAGACCAGTATTAGTTTCCGATACACCACTGCAGGTTCAATGTATTCCTTGGGCATACACAATGACGATGAAACACTGAAATTACATCGGAATTAAATACAAAAGACAGAATGCCGCCTTAATGAAAGATGAGTAAGAATTCTTAGAGTCCATTCTTTGATCCTTTCCTGTGAGACCAGTATTTGTTTCGGATCACCACTGCAGGTTCAATGTATTCCTTGGACCTTCACATTGAAGATGAAACACAGAAACCGCATCGGAATTAAATACAAAAGGCACAATGCCGCCTTAATTACAAGAATAGAGACTCTTCTTACAGTCGGTGCTTTGAGCATTCCCTGTGAGACCTGTATAAGTTTCCGATACACCACTGCAGGTTCAATGTATTCCTTGGACCTTCACATTGAAGATGAAACACAGAAATAGCATCGGAATAAATACAAAAGGCACAATGCCGCCATAATTACAAGAATAGAGACTCTTCTTACAGACGGTGGTTTGAGCATTCCCTGTGAGGCCAGTATTAGTTTCCGATACACCACTGCAGGTTCAATGTATCTCTTGGACCTTCACATTGACGATGAAACCCAGAAATCGCATCGGAATTAAATACAAAAGGCACAATGCCGCCTTAAGTACAAGAATAGAGACTCTTCTTACAGTCGGTGCTTTAAGCATTCCCTGTGAGACCAGTATCAGTTTCCGATACACCACTGCAGGTTCAAAGTATTCCTTGGACCTTCACATTGACTATGAAACACTGAAATTACATCGGAATTAAATACATAAGGCACAATGCCACCTTAAGTGCAAAAGGAGTGCGACTTCTTAGAGTCTGTGCTTTGATCCTTTCCTATGAGACCAGTATTAGTTTCCGATACACCACTGCAGGTTCAGTGTATTCCGTTTACATACACATTGACGATGAAACACTGAAATTACATCGGAGATAAATACAAAAGGCACAATGCCACCTTAAGTGCATAAGGAGTGAGAATTCTTAGAGTCTGTGCTTTGATCCTTTCCTATGAGACCAGTATTACTTTCCGATACACCACTGCAGGTTCAAGGTATTCCTTGGACCTTCACATTGACTATGAAACACAGAAATCGCATCGGAATTAAATACAAAAGGCACAAGGCCGCCTTAAGTACAAGAATAGAGACTCTTCTTACATTCGGTGCTTTGAGCATTCCCTGTGAGACCAGTATTAGTTTCCGAAACACCACTGCAGGTTCAAAGTATTCCTTGGACCTTCACAGTGACTATGAAACACAGAAATCGCATCGGAATTAAATACAAAGGCACAATGCCGCCATGAGTACAAGAATAGAGACTCTTCTTACGGTCGGTGCTTTGAGCATTCCCTGTGAGACCAGTATTAGTTTCCGATACACCACTGCAGGTTCAATGTATTCCCTGGACATACACAATGACGATGAAACACTGCAATTACATCGGAATTAAATACAAAAGACACAATGCCACCTTAATGCAAGAAGAGTGAGACTTCTTAGAGTCCATTCTTTGATCCTTTCCTGTGAGACCAGTATTAGTTTCCGATTCACCACTGCATGTTCAATATATTACTTGGACCTTCACATTGACGATGATACACAGAAATCGCATCGGAATTAAATACAAAAGGCACATTGCCGCCTTAATTACAAGAATAGAGACTCTTCTTACAGTCGGTGCTTTGAGCATTGCCTCTGAGAGCAGTATTAGTTTCCGATACACCACTGCAGGTTCAAGGTATTCCTTGGACCTTCACATTGACTATGAAACACAGAAATCGCATCGGATTTAAATACAAAAGGCACAATGCCGCCTTAAGTACAAGAATAGAGACTCTGCTTACAGTTGGTGCTTTGAGCACTCCCTGTGAGACCAGTATTAGTTTTCGATACACCACTGCAGGTTCAATGTATCCTTTGGACATACACATTGACGATAGAAACACTGAAATTACATCGTAATTAAATACAAAACGCACAATGCCGCCTTAAGTGCAAGAATAGAGACTCTTCTTACAGCCGGTGATTTTAGCATTCCCTGTGAGACCAGTATTAGTTTCCGATACACAACTGCAGGGTCTGTGTATTCCTTGGACCTACATATTGACAATGAAACACAGAAATCGCATCGGAATTAAATTCAAAAACACAATGCCGCCTTAAGTACAAGAATAGCGGTTTTTGTTACAGTCGGTGCTTTGAGCATTCCCTGTGAGACCAGTATTTGTTTCCGATACACCACTGCAGGTTCAATGTATTGCTTGGAGCTTCACAGTGACTATGGAACACAGAAATCGCATCGGAATTAAATACAAAAGGCACAATACCGGCTTAAGTACAAGAATACAGACTCTTCTTCCAGTCGGTGCTTTGAGCATTCCCTGTGAGACCAGTATTAGTTTCCGATACACCACTGCAGGTTCAATGTATTCCTTGGGCATACACAATGACGATGAAACACTGAAATTACATCGGAATTAAATACAAAAGACAGAATGCCGCCTTAATGAAAGAAGAGTAAGACTTCTTAGAGTCCATTCTTTGATCCTTTCCTGTGAGACCAGTATTAGTTTCGGATCACCACTGCAGGTTCAATGTATTCCTTGGACCTTCACATTGAAGATGAAACACAGAAATCGCATCGGAATTGAATACAAAAGGCACAATGCCGCCTTAATTACAAGAATAGAGACTCTTCTTACAGTCGGTGCTTTGAGCATTCCCTGTGAGACCAGTATTAGTTTCCGATACACCACTGCAGGTTCAATGTATTCCTTGGACCTTCACATTGAAGATGAAACACAGAAATAGCATCGGAATAAATACAAATGGCACAATGCGCCATAATTACAAGAATAGAGACTCTTCTTACAGTCGGTGATTGAGCATTCCCTGTGAGGCCAGTATTAGTTTCCGATACACCACTGCAGGTTCAAAGTATCCCTTGGACCTTCACATTGACGATGAAACCCAGAAATCGCATCGGAATTAAATACAAAAGGCACAATGCCACCTTAAGTGGAAAAGGAGTGAGAATTCTTAGAGTCTGTGCTTTGATCCTTTCCTATGAGACCAGTATTACTTTCCGATACACCACTGCAGGTTCAAGGTATTCCTTGGACCTTCACATTGACTATGAAACACAGAAATCGCATCGGAATTAAATACAAAAGGCACAAGGCCGCCTTAAGTACAAGAATAGAGACTCTTCTTACATTCGGTGCTTTGAGCATTCCCTGTGAGACCAGTATTAGTTTCCGATACACCACTGCAGGTTCAAAGTATTCCTTGGACCTTCACAGTGACTATGAAACACAGAAATCGCATCGGAATTAAATACAAAGGCACAATGCCGCCATAAGTACAAGAATAGAGACTCTTCTTACATTCGGTGCTTTGAGCATTCCCTGTGAGACCAGTATTAGTTTCCGATACACCACTGCAGGTTCAATGTATCACTTGGACCTTCACATTGACGATGAAACCCAGAAATCGCATCGGAATTAAATACAAAAGGCACAATGCCGCCTTAAGTACAAGAATAGAGACTCTTCTTACAGTCGGTGCTTTAAGCATTCCCTGTGAGACCAGTATTAGTTTCCGATACACCACTGCAGGTTCAAAGTATTCCTTGGACCTTCACATTGACTATGAAACACTGAAATTACATCGGAATTAAATACATAAGTCACAATGCCACCTTAAGTGCAAAAGGAGTGCGACTTCTTAGAGTCTGTGCTTTGATCCTTTCCTATGAGACCAGTATTAGTTTCCGATACACCACTGCAGGTTCAATGTATTCCTTTTACATACACATTGACGATGAAACACTGAAATTACATCGGAATTAAATAAAAAAGGCACAATGCCACCTTAAGTGCAAGAGGAGTGAGAATTTTTGGAGTCTGTGCATTGATCCTTTCCTATGAGACCAGTATTACTTTCCGATACACCACTGCAGGTTCAATGTATTCCTTGGACATTCACATTGACGATGAAACACTGAAATTACATCGCAATTAAATATAAAAGGCACAATGCCATCTTAAGTGCAAAAGGAGTGAGACTTCTTAGAGTCTGTGCTTAGATCCTTCCCTATGAGACCAGTATTAGTTGCCGATACACCGCTGCAGGTTCAAGGAATTCCTTGGACCTTCACAGTGACGATGAAACACAGAAATCGCATCGGAATTAAATAGAAAATGCAAAATGCCGCCTTGAGTACAAAAATTAAGACACTTCTTACAGTCGGTGCTTTGAGCATTGCCTCTGAGAGCAGTATTAGTTTCCGATACACCACTGCAGGTTCAAGGTATTCCTTGGACCTTCACATTGACTATGAAACACAGAAATCGCATCGGATTTAAATACAAAAGGCACAATGCCGCCTTAAGCACAAGAATAGAGACTCTTCTTACAGTCGGTGCTTTGAGCACTCCCTTTGAGTCCAGTATTAGTTTTCGATACACCACTGCAGGTTCAATGTATTCCTTGGACCTTCACATTGACGATGAAACACAGAAATCGCATCGGAATTAAATACAAAACGCACAATGCCGCCTTAAGTGCAAGAATAGAGACTCTTCTTACAGTCGGTGATTTTAGCATTCCCTGTGAGACCAGTATTAGTTTCCGATACACAACTGCAGGCTCAGTGTATTCCTTGATCCTTCATATTGGCAATGAAGCACAGAAATCGCATCGGAATTAAATTCAAAAACACAAAGCCGCCTTAAGTACAAGAATAGAGATTCTTGTTACAGTCGGTGCTTTGAGCATTCCCTGTGAGACCAGTATTTGTTTCCGATACACCACTGCAGGTTCAATGTATTCCTTGGACCTTCACATTGACGATGAAACACATAAATCGCATCGGAATAAAATACAAAATGCACAATGCCGACTTAAGTACAAGAATAGAGACTCTTCTTACTGTCGGTGCTTTAAGCTTTCCCTGTAAGACCAGTATTAGTCTCCGATACACCACTGCAGGTTCAATGTATTGCTTGAAGCTTCAAATTGACGATGAAACACAGATCGCATCGGAATTAAATACAAAAGGCACAATGCCGCCTTAAGTAAAGGAGTAGAGACCCTTCTTACAGTTGGTGCTTTGAGCGTTCCCTGTGAGGCCAGTATTAATTTCCGATACACCACTGCAGTTTCAATGTATTCCTTGTCATACATATTGACGATGAAACACTGAAATTACATCGGAATTAAATACAAAAGGCACAATGCCGCCTTAAGTGCAAGAATAGAGACTCTTCTTACAGTCGGTGTTTTGAGCATTCCCTGTGAGACCAGTATTAGTTTCTGATACACAACTGAAGGTTCAGTGTATTCCTTGCACCTTCAAATTGACGATGAAACACAGAAATCGCATTGGAATTAAATACAAAAGGCACAATGCTGCCTTAAGTTTAAGAATAGAGATTCTTCTTACAGTTGGTGCTTTGAGCATTCCCTGTGAGACCAGTATTAGTTTCCGATACACCACTGCAGGTTCAATGTATTCCTTGGTACATCAAGTTGACGATGAAACACAGAAATCGCATCGGAATTAAATACAAAATGCACAATGCCGGCTTAAGTACAAGAATACAGACTCATCTTACAGTCGGTGTTTTGAGCATTCCCTGTGAGACCAGTATTAGTTTCCGATACACCACTGCAGGTTCAATGTATTCCTTGGGCATACACATTGACGATGAAACACTGAAATTTCATCGGAATTAAATACAAAAGACAGAATGCCGCCTTAATGCAAGAAGAGTAAGACTTCTTAGAGTCCATTCTTTGATCCTTTCCTGTGAGACCAGTATTTGTTTCGGATCACCACTGCAGGTTCAATGTATTCCTTGGACCTTCACATTGAAGATGAAACACAGAAATCGCATCGGAATTAAATACAAAAGGCACAATGCCGCCTTAATTACAAGAATAGAGACTCTTCTTACAGTCGGTGCTTTGAGCATTCCCTGTGAGACCAGTATTAGTTTCCGATACACCACTGCAGGTTCAATGTATTCCTTGGACCTTCACACTGAAGATTAACACAGAAATAGCATCGGAATTAAATACGAAAGGCACAATGCCGCCATAATTACAAGAATAGAGACTCTTCTTACAGACGGTGCTTTGAGCATTCCCTGTGAGACCAGTATTGGTTTCCGATACACCACTGCAGGTTCAATGTATCCCTTGGACCTTCACATTGACGATGAAACCCAGAAATCGCATTGGAATTAAATACAGAAGGCACAATGCCGCCTTAAGTACAAGAATAGAGACTCTTCTTACAGTCGGTGCTTTGATCCTTTCCTATGAGACCAGTATTAGTTTCCGATACACCACTGCAGGTTCAATGCATTCCTTTTACATACACATTGACGATGAAACACTGAAATTACATCGGAATTAAATACAAAGGGCACAATGCCACCTTAAGTGCAAAAGGAGTGAGTCTTCTTAGAGTCTGTGCTTTGATCCTTTCCTATGAGACCAGTATTACTTTCCGATACACCACTGCAGGTTCAATGTATTCCTTGGACATTCACATTGACGATGAAACACTGAAATTACATCGCAATTAAATACAAAAGGCACAATGCCATCTTAAGTGCAAATGTAGTGAGACTTCTTAGAGTCTGTGCTTTGATCCTTTCCTATGAGACCAGTATTAGTTGCCGATACACCACTGCAGGTTCAAGGTATTCCTTGGACCTTCACATTGACTATGAAACACAGAAATCGCATCGGAATTAAATACAAAATGCACTAGGCCGCCTTAAGTACAAGAATACAGACTCTTCTTACATTCGGTGCTTTGAGCATTCCCTGTGAGACCAGTATTAGTCTCCGATACACCACTGCAGGTTCAAAGTATTCCTTGGACCTTCACAGTGACTATGAAACACAGAAATCGCATCGGAATTAAATACAAAGGGCACAATGCCGCCTTAAGTACAAGAATAGAGACACTTCTTACAGTCGGTGCTTTGAGCATTCCCTCTGATAGCAGTATTAGTTTCCGGTACACCACTGCAGGTTCAAAGTATTCCTTGGACTTTCACATTGACTATGAAACACAGAAGTCGCATCGGAATTAAATACAAAAGGCACAATGCCGGCTTATGTACAAGAATAGAGTCTCTTCTTACAGTTCGTGCTTTGAGCATTCCCTGTGAGACCAGTATTAGTTTCCGATACACCACTGCAGGTTCAATGTATTCCTTTGACTTTCACATTGACGATGAAACACAGAAATAGCATCGGAATTAAATACAAAAGGCACAATGCCGCCATAATTACAAGAATAGAGACTCTTCTTACAGACGGTGCTTTGAGCATTCCCTGTGAGACCAGTATTAGTTTCCGATACACCACTGCAGGTTCAAAGTATTCCTTGGACCTTCACATAGACTATGAAACACTGAAATTACATCGGAATTAAATACATAAGGCACAATGCCACTCTAAGTGCAAAAGGAGTGCGACTTCTTAGAGTCTGTGCTTTGATCCTTTCATATGAGAACAGTATTAGTTTCCGATACACCACTGCAGGTTCAATGTATTCCTTTTACATACACATTGACGATGAAACACTGAAATTACATCGGAATTAAATACAAAAGTCACAATGCCACCTTAATTGCAAAAGGAGTGAGACTTCTTAGAGTCTGTGCTTTGATCCTTTCCTATGAGACCAGTATTACTTTCCGATACACCACTGTAGGTTCAATGTATTCCTTGGACATTCACATTGATGACGAAACACTGAAATTACATCGCAAGTAAATACAAAAGGCACAATGCCATCTTAAGTGCAAAAGGATTGAGACTTCTTAGAGTCTGTGCTTTGATCCTTTCCTATGAGACCAGTATTAGTTGCCGATACACCACTGCAGATTCAAGGTGTTCCTTGGACCTTCACATTGACTATGAAACACAGAAATCGCATCGGAATTAAATACAAATGGGACAAGGCCGCCTTAAGTACAAGAATAGAGACACTTCTTACAGTCGATGCTTTGAGCATTCCCTCTGAGAGCAGTATTAGTTTCCGATACACCACTGCAGGTTCAAAGTATTCCGTGGACCTTCACAGTGACTATGAAACACAGAAATCGCATTGGAATTAAATACAAAGGCACAATGCCGCCTTAAGTACAAGAATAGAGACTCTTGTTACATTCGGTGCTTTGAGCATTCCCTGTGAGACCACTATTAGTCTCCGATACACCACTGCAGGTTCAAAGTATTCCTTGGACCTTCACAGTGACTATGAAACACAGAAATCGCATCGGAATTAAATACAAAGGGCACAATGCCGCCTTAAGTACAAGAATAGAGACACTTCTTACAGTCGGTGCTTTGAGCATTCCCTCTGTGAGCAGTATTAGTTTCCGATACACCACTGCAGGTTCAAAGTAATCCTTGGACCTTTACATTGACTATGAAACACAGAAATCGCATCGGAATTAAATACAAAAGGCACAATGCCACCTTATGTACAAGAATAGAGACTCTTCTTACAGATCGTGCTTTGAGCATTCCCTGTGAGACCAGTATTAGTTTCCGATACACCGCTGCAGGTTCAATGTATTCCTTTAACTTTCACATTGACGATGAAACACAGAAATCGCATCGGAATTAAATACAAAAGGCACAATGCCGCCTTAAGTACAAGAATAGAGACTCTTCTTACAGTCGGTGCTTTGAGCATTCCCTGTGAGACCAGTATTAGTTTCCGACACACCGCTGCAGGTTCAATGTATTCCTTGGACATACACAATGACGATGAAACACTGAAATTACATCGGAATTAAATACAAAAGACACAATGCCGCCATAATGCAAGAAGAGTGAGACTTCTTAGAGTCCTTTCTTTGATCCTTTCCTGTGAGACCAGTTTTAGTTTCCGATACACCACTGCAGATTCAATGTATTCCTTGGACCTTCACATTGACGATGAAACCCAGAAATCGCATCGGAATTAAATATAAAAGGCACAATGCCGCCTTAATTACAAGAATAGAGACTCTTCTTACAGTTGGTGCTTTGAGCATTCCCTGTGAGACCAGTATTACTTTCCGATACACCACTGCAGGTTCAATGTATTCCTTGGACTTTCACATTGATGATATAGCTCAGAAAACGCATCGGAATTAAATACAAGAAGCACAATGCCGCGTAAAGTACATGATCAGAGACTCTTCTACAGTCTGTGCCATGAACACTCCCTGTGAGACCAGTATTAGTTTCTGATACACCACTGCGGGGTCAATGTATTCCTTGGACATACACATTGACGATGAAACACTGAAATTACATCGAAATTAAATACAAAAGGCATAATGCCGCCTTAAGTGCAAGAGCAATGAGACTTCTTAGAGTCTGTGCTTTGATCCTATCCTGTGAGACCAGTATTAGTTTTCGATTCACCACTGTAGGTTCAATGTATTCCTTGGACATACACATTGACGATGAAACACTGATATTACATCGGAATTAAATACAAAAGGCACAATGCCGCCTTAAGCGCAAGAAGAGAGAGACTTCTTAGCGTCTTTTCTTTGATCATTTAATGTGAGACCGGTATTAGTTTCCGATACACCACTGCAGGTTCAATGTATTCCTTGGACCTTCACATTAACGATGAAACAAAGAAATCGCATCGGAATTAAATCCAAGAAGCACAATGCCGCGTAAAGTACAAGATTAGAGACTCGTCTACAATCTGTGACTTGAACACTCCCTGTGAGACCAGTATTAGTTTCCGATACACCACCGCAGGTTCAATGTCTTCCTTGGACCTTCAAATTGAAGATGAAACACAGAAATCGCATCGGAATTAAATTCAAATGGCACAATGCCGACTTAATTACAAGAATAGAGACTCTTCTTACAGTCGCTGCTTTGAGCAATCCCTGTGAGACCAGTATTAGTTTCCGATACACCACTGCAGTTTCAGTGTATTTCTTGGAACTTCACATTGACGATGAAACACAGAAATCGCATCGGAATTAAATACAAAAGGCACAATTCCGCCTGAAGTACAAGAATAGAGACACTTCTTACAGTCGGTGCTTTGAGCATTCCCTCTGAGAGCAGTATTAGTTTCCGATACACCACTGCTGGTTCAAGGTATTCCTTGGACGTTCACATTGACTATGAAACACAGAAATCGCATCGGAATTAAATGCAAAAGGCACAATGCCGCCTTAAGTACAAGAATAGAGACTCCTCTTACAGTCGGTGTTCTGAGCATTCCCTGTGACACCAGTATTAGTTTCCGATACACCACTGCAGGTTCAATGTATTCCTTGGACCTTCACATTGACGTTGAAACACGGAAATCGCATCGGAATTAAATACAAAAGGCACAAGGCCGCCGTAAGTACAAGAATAGAGACTCTTCTTACAGTCGGTGCTTTGAGCATTCCCTGTGAGACCAGTATTAGTTTCCGATACACCACTGCAGGTTCAAAGTATTCCTTGGACATACACAATGACGATGCAAACACTGAAATTACATCGAAATTAAATACAAAAGACACAATGCCGCCTCAATGCAAGAAGTGTGAGACTTCTAAGAATCCATTCTTTGATCCTTTCCTGTGAGACCAGTATTAGTTTCCGATACACCATTGCAGGTTCAATGTATTCCATGCACCTTCACATTGACGATGAAACACAGAAATCGCATCGGAATTAAATACAAGAAGCACAATGCCGCCATAAGTACAAGAATAGAGACACTTCTTACAAGCGGTGTTTTGAGCATTCCCTCCGAGAGCAGTATTAGTTTCCGATACACCACTGCAGGTTCAATGTATTCCTTGGACCTTCACATTGACGTTGAAACACGGAAATCACTTCGGAATTAAATACAAAAGGCAAAATGCCGACTTAAGTACAAGAATAGAGACACTTCTTACAGTCGGTGCTTTGAGCATTCCCTCTGAGAGCAGTATTAGTTTCCGATACACCACTGCAGGTGCCATGTATTCCTTGAACATACAAATTGACGATGAAGCACCGAAATTACATCGAAATTAAATACAAAAGGCACAATGCCGCCTTAAGTGCAAGAAGAGTGAGACTTCTTAGAGTCTGTGCTTTGATCCTTTCCTGTGAGACAAGTATTAGTTTCCGATTCACCACTGTGGGTTCAATGTATTCCTTGGACTTACACGTTGACGATGAAACACAGAAATTACATCGGAATTCAATACAAAAGGCACATTGCCGCCTTAAGTGCAAGAAGAGTGAGACTTCTTAGAGTCTGTGCTTTGGTCCTTTCCTGTGAGACGAGTATTAGTTTCCGATTCGCCACTGCAGGCTCAATGTATTCCTTGGACATACTCATTGACGATGAAGCACAGACCTTACATCGGAATTAAATACAAAAGGCACAATTCTGTCTTAAGTACAAGAATAGTGACTCTTCTTACAGTCTGAGATTAAGCATTCCCTGTGAGACAAGTATTAGATACCGAAGCACCAATGCAGGATTAATGTATCCCTTGGACCCACACATTGACGATGAAACACAGAAATTTCATTGGAATTAAATACAAAAGGCACGATGCCGCCTTAAGTGCAAGAAGAGTGAGACTTCTTAGAGTCTGTGCTTTGATCCTTTCCTGTGAAACCAGTATTAGTTTCCGATACACCACTGCCGGTTCAATGTATTCCTTGCATACACACATTGACAATGAAACACTGAAATTACATCGTAATTAAATACAAAAGGCACAATGCCGCCTTAAGTGCAAGAAGAGTGAGACTTCTTAGAGTCTGTTCTTTGATCCTTTCCTGTGAGCCCAGTATTAGTTTCCGATACACCACTGCAGGTTCAATGTATTCCTTGGAGCTTCACATTGACGATGAAACACAGAAATCCCATCGGAATTAAATATAAGAAGCACAATTCCGCGTAAAGTACAAGATCAGAGACTCTTCTACAGTCGGTGCCTTGAACACTCCCTGTGAGACCAGTATTAGTTTCCGATACACCACTGCAGGTTCAATGTATTCCTTGATCATACACATTTACGATGAAACACACAAATTACATCGGAATTAAATACAAAAGGCACAATGCCGCCTTAAGTGCTAGAAGAGTGAGACTTCTTAGTGTCTGTGCTTTTATCCTTTCCTGTGAGACCAGTATTAGTTTCCGATTCACCACTGCAGGCACAATGTATTCCTTGGACCTAGTCATTGACGATGAAACACAGAACTTACATCGGAAATAAATACAAAAGGCACAATTCCGTCTTAAGTACAAGAATAGTGACTCTTCTACATTCTGTGCCTTGAACACACCCTGTGTTACCAGTATTAGTTTCCGATGCACCACTGGAGGTTCAATGTATTCCTTGGACCTAAACATTGACGACGAAACACAGATATTACATCGGAATTAAATACAAAAAGCACAATGCCGTATTTAGTGCAACATGAGTGAGACTTCTTAGTATCTGTGCTTTGATCCTTTAATGTGAGACCCGTATTAGTTTCCGATACACCACTGCAGGTTGAATGTATTCCTTGGACCTTCACATTGACGATGAAACACAGAAATCGCATCGGAATTAAATACAAAAGGCACAATGCCGCCGTAAGTACAAGAATAGAGTCTCTTCTTACAGTCGGTGCTTTGAGCATTCCCTGTGGGACCAGTATTAGTTTCCGATACACCACTGCAGGTTCAATGTATTCCTTGGACCTCCACATTGACGATGAAACACAGAAATCACATCGGAATTAAATGCATGAAGCACAATGCCGCATAAAGTACAAGATCAAAGACTCTTCAACAGTCTGTGCCTTGAACACTCTCTGTGAGACCAGTATTAGTTTCCGATACACCACTGCAGACTCAATGTATTCCTTGGACATACACAATGACGATGAAACACTGAAATTACATCGGAATTGAATACAAAAGAATCATTGCCGGCTTAAGTACAAGAATAGAGACTCTTCTTACAGTTAGTGCTTTGAGCATTCCTTGTGAGACCAGTATTAGTTTCCGATACACCACTGCAGGTTCCAATAATTCCTTGCACCTTCACATTGACTATGACACACAGAAATCGCATCGGAATTAAATACAAAAGACACAACGCTGCCTTAAGTACAAGAATAGAGACACTTCTTACAAGCGGTGCTTTGAGCATTCCCTCCGAGAGCAGTATTAGTTTCCGATACACCACTGCAGGTTCCAATAATTCCTTGCACCTTCACATTGACTATGACACACAGAAATCGCATCGGAATTAAATACAAAAGACACAACGCTGCCTTAAGTACAAGAATAGAGACACTTCTTACAAGCGGTGCTTTGAGCATTCCCTCCGAGAGCAGTATTAGTTTCCGATACACCACTGCAGGTTCAAGGTATTCCTTGGACCTTTACATTGACTATGAAACAGAGATATCGCATCGGAATTAAATACCAAAGACACAATGCCGCCATAAGTACAAGAATAGAGACACTTCGTACAAGCGGTGCTTTGAGCATTCCCTCCGAGAGCAGTATTAGTTTCCGATACACCACTGCAGGTTCAATGTATTCCTTGGACATACACATTGACGTTGAAACACTGAAATTACATCGAAATTAAATACAAATGGCACGATTCCGCCTTAAGTGCAAGAAGAGTGAGACTTCTTAGAGTCCATTCTTTGATCCTTACCTGTAAGACCAGTATTAGCTTCCGATACACCACTGCAGGTTCAAAGTATTCCTTGGACCTTCACAGTAACTATGAAACACAGAAATCGCATCGGAATTAAATACAAAAGGCACAATGCCGGCTTAAGTACAAGAATAGAGACTCCTCTTACAGTTAGTGCTTTAAACATTCCTTGTGAGACCAGTATTAGTTTCCGATACACCACTGCAGGTTCAATGTATTCCTTGGACCTTCACATTTGACGATGAAACACAGAAATCGCATCGGAATTAAATACAAGAAGCACAAAGCCGCTTAAAGTACAAGATCAGAGATTCTTCTACAGTCTGTGCCTTGAACACGCCCTGTGTGACCAGTATTAGTTTCCGATGCACCACTGGAGATTCAATGTATTCCTTGGACCTAAACATTGACGATGAAACACAGAAATTACATCGGAATTAAATACAAAAGGCACAATGAAGCCTTTAGTGCAAGATGAGTGAGACTTCTTACAGTCGGTGATTTGAGCTTTCCCTGTGAGACCAGTATTAGATTCCGATACACCACTGCAGACTCAATGTATTCCTTGGACCTACACATTGACGATGAAACACTGAAATTACATCGGAATTAAATACAAACGGCACAATGCCGCTTTAAGTGCAAGAAGAGTGAGACTTCTTAGAGGCTGTGATTTGATCCTTTAATGTGAGACCAGTATTAGTTTCCGATACACCACTGCAGGTAGAATGTATTCCTTGGACCTTCACATTGACGATGAAACACAGAAATCGCATCGGAATTAAATACAAATAGCACAATGCCGCCGTAAGTACAAGAATAGAGCCTCTTCTTACAGTCGGTGCTTTGAGGATTCCCTGTGAGACCAGTATTAGTTTCCGATACACCACTGCAGGTTCAATGTATTGCTTGGACCTTCACATTGACGATGAAACACAGAAATCACATCGGAATTAAATACATGAAGCACAATGCCGCGTAAAGTACAAGATCAGAGACTCTTCAACAGTCTGTGCCTTGAACACTCTCTGTGAGACCAGTATTAGTTTCCGATACACCACTGCAGGCTCAATGTATTCCTTGGACCTACACATTGACGATGATACACAGAAATTACATCGGAATTAAATACAAATGGCACAAAACCGCCTTAAGTACAAGAATAGTGACTCTTCTTACAGTCTGTGATTTGAGCATTCCCTGTGAGACCAGTTATAGATACCGATGCATCAATGCAGGATTAATGTCTTACTTGGTCCAACACATTGACGATGAAACACAGAGATTGTATTGGATTTAAATACAAAAGGCAAAATGCCGCCGCAAGTAAACAAATAGTGACTTTTCTTACCGTCTGTGCAATGAGCATTCCGTGTGTGACCAGTATTAGTTTCCCCTAAACCACTGCAGGTTCAATGTATTCCTTGGACCTTCAGATTGACTATGAAACACAGAAATCGCATCGGAATTAAATACAAAAGGCACAATGCCGCCTTCAGTACAAGAATAGAGACTCTTCTTACAGTTAGTGCTTTGAGCATTACTTGTGACACCAGTATTAGTTTCCCATACACCACTGCAGGTTCAATGTATTCCTTGGACCTTCACATTGACGATGAAACACAGAAATCGCATCGGAATTAAACACAAGAAGCACAATGCCGCTTAAAGTAGAAGTTTAGAGATTCTTCTACAGTCTGTGCCTTGAACACTCCCTGTGAGACCAGTATTAGTTTCCGATACACCACTGCAGGTTCAATGTATTCCTTGGACATTCACATTGACGATTAAACACAGATATCGCATCGGAATTAAATACAAAAGGCACAATGCCGCCTTAAGTACAGGTATAGAGACTCTTCTTACAGTTGGTGCCTTGAGCATTCCCTGTGTGACCAGTATTAGTTTCCGATACACCACTGCAGGTTCAAAGTATTCCTTGGACCTTCACATTGACTATGAAACACAGAACACGCATCGGAATTAAATACAAAAGGCACCATGCCGGCTTAAGTACAAGAATAGAGACTCTTCTTACAGTTAGTGCTTTGAGTATTCCTTGTGAGACCAGTATTAGTTTTCGATACACCACTGCAGGTCCAATGTATTCCTCGGACCTTCACATTGACGATGAAACACAGAAATCGCATCGGAATTAAATACAAGAAGCACAATGCCGCGTAAAGTACAAGATCAGAGACTCATCTACAGTCTGTGCCTTGAACACTCCCTGTGAGACCAGTATTAGTTTCCGATACAACACTGCAGACTCAATGTATTCCTTGGACCTACACATTGACGATGAAACACTGAAATTACATCGGAATTAAATACAAACGGCACTATGCCGCATTAAGAGCAAGAAGAGTGAAACTTCTTAAAGGCTGTGATTTAATCCTTTAATGTGAGACCAGTATTAGTTTCCGGTACACCACTGCAGGTTCAATGTATTAATTGGACCTTCACGTTGACGATGTAACACAGAAATTGCATCGTAATTAAATACAAAAGCAATAATGCCGCCTTATGTACAAGAAGAGAGACTCTTCTAAGAGTCTATACTTTGACCGTTTTCTGTGAGACCACTACTAGAATCCGATGCACAACTGTAGGTTTAATGCATAACTCGGACCTTCACATTGACGCTGAAACAAAGAAATTGCATCGGAATTAAATACAAAAGGCACACTGCCGCCTTAAGTACAAGAATAGAGACTCTTCTTACAGTCGGTTCTTTGAGCATTCCCTGTGAGACCAGTATTAGTTTCCGATACACCACTGCTGGTTCGACGTATTCCTTGGACATACACATTGACGATGAAACATTGAAATTACATCGGAATTATATACAAAAGGAACAATGCCGCCTCAAGTACAAGAATAGAGTCTATTCTTACAGTCGGTGCCTTGAGCATTCCCTGTGAGACCAGTATTAGTTTCCGATACACCACTGCAGGTTCAATGTATTCCTTGGACCTTCACATTGACGATGAAACAAAGAAATCGCATCGGAATTATACACAAAAGGCACAATGTCGTCTTAAGTTCAAGAATAGAGACTCTTCTTATCGTCGGTGCTATGAGCATTCCCTGTGAGACCACTATTAGTTTGAGATACACCACTGCAGGTTCAAAGTGTTCCTTGGACCTTCACATTGATGATGAAACACAGAAATCACATCGGAATTAAATACAAAAGGCACAATGCCGCCTTAAGTAAAAGAATAAAGACCCTTCTTACAGTCGGTGCTTTGAGGATTCCCTGTGAGACCAGTATTAGTTTGTGATAGACCACTGCCGGTTCAATCTATTCTTTGGATTTTCACATTGACGAAGTAACACAGAAATCGCTTCGGAGTAAATTACAAAAGGCAAAATGCCGCCTTAAATACAAGAATAGAAACTCTTCTCCCAGTCGGTGCTTTGAGCATTCCCTGTGAGACCAGTATTAGATTCCGATACACCACTACAGGTTCAATGTATTCCTTGGACCTTCACATTGACGATGAAACACAGAAATTGCATCGGAATTAAATACAAAAGCACAATGCCGCCGTAAGTACAAGAATTGTGACTCTTCTTACGGTCGGTTCTTTAAGCATTACTGTGAGACCAGTATTAGTTTCCGATACACCATTGCAGGTTCAATGTATTCCCTGGACCTTCACATTGACGATGAAACACAGAAATCGCATCTCAATTAAATACAAAAGACACAATGCCGCCCTAAGTACTAGAATAGAGACTCTTCTTACAGTCGGTGCTTTGAGCATTCCCTGTGAGACGAGTATTTGTTCCCGATACACCACTGCAGGTTCAATGTATTCCTTGGACACACACATTGACGATGAAACACTGAAATTACATTGGAATTAAATACAAAAGGCACAATACCGCCTTAAGTGCAAGAAGAGTGAGACTTCTTAGAGTCTGTGCTTTGATCCTATCCTGTGAGACCAGTATTAGTTTTCGATTCACCACTGTAGGTTCAATGTATTCCTTGGACATACACATTGACGATGAAACACTGATATTACATCGGAATTAAATACAAAAGGCACAATGCCGCCTTAAGCGCAAGAAGAGAGAGACTTCTTAGCGTCTTTTCTTTGATCATTTAATGTGAGACCGGTATTAGTTTCCGATACACCACTGCAGGTTCAATGTATTCCTTGGACCTTCACATTAACGATGAAACAAAGAAATCGCATCGGAATTAAATCCAAGAAGCACAATGCCGCGTAAAGTACAAGATTAGAGACTCGTCTACAATCTGTGACTTGAACACTCCCTGTGAGACCAGTATTAGTTTCCGATACACCACTGCAGGTTCAATGTATTCCTTGGAACTTCAAGTTGACGATGAAACACAGAAATCACATAGGAATTAAATACAAAAGGCAACAATGCCGCCTTAAGTACAAGAATAGAGAATCTTCTTACAGTCGGAGCTTTGAGCATTCACTGTGAGACCAGTATTAGTTTCCGATACACCACTGCAGGTTCAAAGTATTCCATGGATCTTCACATTGACGATGAAACACAGAAACTACATCAGAATTAAAAAAAAAACAGAATGCCGCCTTAATGCAAGAAGAGTGAGACTTCTTAGAGTCCATTTTTTGATCCTTTCCTGTGAGACCAGTATTAGTTTCCGATACACCACCGCAGGTTCAATGTCTTCCTTGGACCTTCAAATTGAAGATGAAACACAGAAATCGCATCGGAATTAAATTCAAATGGCACAATGCCGACTTAATTACAAGAATAGAGACTCTTCTTACAGTCGCTGCTTTGAGCAATCCCTGTGAGACCAGTATTAGTTTCCGATACACCACTGCAGTTTCAGTGTATTTCTTGGAACTTCACATTGACGATGAAACACAGAAATCGCATCGGAATTAAATACAAAAGGCACATTTCCGCCTGAAGTACAAGAATAGAGACACTTCTTACAGTCGGTGCTTTGAGCATTCCCTCTGAGAGCAGTATTAGTTTCCGATACACCACTGCTGGTTCAAGGTATTCCTTGGACCTTCACATTGACTATGAAACACAGAAATCGCATCGGAATTAAATGCAAAAGGCACAATGCCGCCTTAAGTACAAGAATAGAGACTCCTCTTACAGTCGGTGTTCTGAGCATTCCCTGTGACACCAGTATTAGTTTCCGATACACCACTGCAGGTTCAATGTATTCCTTGGACCTTCACATTGACGTTGAAACACGGAAATCGCATCGGAATTAAATACAAAAGGCACAAGGCCGCCGTAAGTACAAGAATAGAGACTCTTCTTACAGTCGGTGCTTTGAGCATTCCCTGTGAGACCAGTATTAGTTTCCGATACACCACTGCAGGTTCAAAGTATTCCTTGGACATACACAATGACGATGCAAACACTGAAATTACATCGAAATTAAATACAAAAGACACAATGCCGCCTTAATGCAAGAAGTGTGAGACTTCTAAGAATCCATTCTTTGATCCTTTCCTGTGAGACCAGTATTAGTTTCCGATACACCATTGCAGGTTCAATGTATTCCTTGCACCTTCACATTGACGATGAAACACGGAAATCGCATCGGAATTAAATACAAGAAGCACAATGCCGCCATAAGTACAAGAATAGAGACACTTCTAACAAGCGGTGTTTTGAGCATTCCCTCCGAGAGCAGTATTAGTTTCCGATACACCACTGCAGGTTCAATGTATTCCTTGGACCTTCACATTGACGTTGAAACACGGAAATCACTTCGGAATTAAATACAAAAGGCAAAATGCCGACTTAAGTACAAGAATAGAGACACTTCTTACAGTCGGTGCTTTGAGCATTCCCTCTGAGAGCAGTATTAGTTTCCGATACACCACTGCAGGTGCCATGTATTCCTTGAACATACAAATTGACGATGAAGCACCGAAATTACATCGAAATTAAATACAAAAGGCACAATGCCGCCTTAAGTGCAAGAAGAGTGAGACTTCTTAGAGTCTGTGCTTTGATCCTTTCCTGTGAGACAAGTATTAGTTTCCGATTCACCACTGTGGGTTCAATGTATTCCTTGGACATACACGTTGACGATGAAACACAGAAATTACATCGGAATTCAATACAAAAGGCACATTGCCGACTTAAGTGCAAGAAGAGTGAGACTTCTTAGAGTCTGTGCTTTGGTCCTTTCCTGTGAGACGAGTATTAGTTTCCGATTCGCCACTGCAGGCTCAATGTATTCCTTGGACATACTCATTGACGATGAAACACAGAACTTACATCGGAATTAAATACAAAAGGCACAATTCTGTCTTAAGTACAAGAATAGTGACTCTTCTTACAGTCTGAGATTAAGCATTCCCTGTGAGACAAGTATTAGATACCGAAGCACCAATGCAGGATTAATGTATCCCTTGGACCCACACATTGACGATGAAACACAGAAATTTCATTGGAATTAAATACAAAAGGCACGATGCCGCCTTAAGTGCAAGAAGAGTGAGACTTCTTAGAGTCTGTGCTTTGATCCTTTCCTGTGAAACCAGTATTAGTTTCCGATACACCACTGCCGGTTCAATGTATTAATTGCATACACACATTGACAATGAAACACTGAAATTACATCGTAATTAAATACAAAAGGCACAATGCCGCCTTAAGTGCAAGAAGAGTGAGACTTCTTAGAGTCTGTTCTTTGATCCTTTCCTGTGAGCCCAGTATTAGTTTCCGATACACCACTGCAGGTTCAATGTATTCCTTGGAGCTTCACATTGACGATGAAACACAGAAATCGCATCGGAATTAAATATAAGAAGCACAATTCCGCGTAAAGTACAAGATCAGAGACTCTTCTACAGTCGGTGCCTTGAACACTCCCTGTGAGACCAGTATTAGTTTCCGATACACCACTGCAGGTTCAATGTATTCCTTGATCATACACATTTACGATGAAACACACAAATTACATCGGAATTAAATACAAAAGGCACAATGCCGCCTTAAGTGCTAGAAGAGTGAGACTTCTTAGTGTCTGTGCTTTGATCCTTTCCTGTGAGACCAGTATTAGTTTCCGATTCACCACTGCAGGCACAATGTATTCCTTGGACCTAGTCATTGACGATGAAACACAGAACTTACATCGGAAATAAATACAAAAGGCACAATTCCGTCTTAAGTACAAGAATAGTGACTCTTCTACATTCTGTGCCTTGAACACACCCTGTGTTACCAGTATTAGTTTCCGATGCACCACTGGAGGTTCAATGTATTCCTTGGACCTAAACATTGACGACGAAACACAGAAATTACATCGGAATTAAATACAAAAAGCACAATGCCGTATTTAGTGCAACATGAGTGAGACTTCTTAGTATCTGTGCTTTGATCCTTTAATGTGAGACCCGTATTAGTTTCCGATACACCACTGCAGGTTGAATGTATTCCTTGGACCTTCACATTGACGATGAAACATAGAAATCGCATCGGAATTAAATACAAAAGGCACAATGCCGCCGTAAGTACAAGAATAGAGTCTCTTCTTACAGTCGGTGCTTTGAGCATTCCCTGTGGGACCAGTATTAGTTTCCGATACACCACTGCAGGTTCAATGTATTCCTTGGACCTCCACATTGACGATGAAACACTGAAATTACATCGGAATTGAATACAAAAGAATCATTGCCGGCTTAAGTACAAGAATAGAGACTCTTCTTACAGTTAGTGCTTTGAGCATTCCTTGTGAGACCAGTATTAGTTTCCGATACACCACTGCAGGTTCCAATAATTCCTTGCACCTTCACATTGACTATGACACACAGAAATCGCATCGGAATTAAATACAAAAGACACAACGCTGCCTTAAGTACAAGAATAGAGACACTTCTTACAAGCGGTGCTTTGAGCATTCCCTCCGAGAGCAGTATTAGTTTCCGATACAACACTGCAGGTTCCAATAATTCCTTGCACCTTCACATTGACTATGACACACAGAAATCGCATCGGAATTAAATACAAAAGACACAACGCTGCCTTAAGTACAAGAATAGAGACACTTCTTACAAGCGGTGCTTTGAGCATTCCCTCCGAGAGCAGTATTAGTTTCCGATACACCACTGCAGGTTCAAGGTATTCCTTGGACCTTTACATTGACTATGAAACAGAGATATCGCATCGGAATTAAATACCAAAGACACAATGCCGCCATAAGTACAAGAATAGAGACACTTCGTACAAGCGGTGCTTTGAGCATTCCCTCCGAGAGCAGTATTAGTTTCCGATACACCACTGCAGGTTCAATGTATTCCTTGGACATACACATTGACGTTGAAACACTGAAATTACATCGAAATTAAATACAAATGGCACGATTCCGCCTTAAGTGCAAGAAGAGTGAGACTTCTTAGAGTCCATTCTTTGATCCTTACCTGTAAGACCAGTATTTGCTTCCGATACACCACTGCAGGTTCAAAGTATTCCTTGGACCTTCACAGTAACTATGAAACACAGAAATCGCATCGGAATTAAATACAAAAGGCACAATGCCGGCTTAAGTACAAGAATAGAGACTCCTCTTACAGTTAGTGCTTTAAACATTCCTTGTGAGACCAGTATTAGTTTCCGATACACCACTGCAGGTTCAATGTATTCCTTGGACCTTCACATTTGACGATGAAACACAGAAATCGCATCGGAATTAAATACAAGAAGCACAAAGCCGCTTAAAGTACAAGATCAGAGATTCTTCTACAGTCTGTGCCTTGAACACGCCCTGTGTGACCAGTATTAGTTTCCGATGCACCACTGGAGATTCAATGTATTCCTTGGACCTAAACATTGACGATGAAACACAGAAATTACATCGGAATTAAATACAAAAGGCACAATGAAGCCTTTAGTGCAAGATGAGTGAGACTTCTTACAGTCGGTGATTTGAGCTTTCCCTGTGAGACCAGTATTAGATTCCGATACACCACTGCAGACTCAATGTATTCCTTGGACCTACACATTGACGATGAAACACTGAAATTACATCGGAATTAAATACAAACGGCACAATGCCGCTTTAAGAGCAAGAAGAGTGAGACTTCTTAGAGGCTGTGATTTGATCCTTTAATGTGAGACCAGTATTAGTTTCCGATACACCACTGCAGGTAGAATGTATTCCTTGGACCTTCACATTGACGATGAAACACAGAAATCGCATCGGAATTAAATACAAATAGCACAATGCCGCCGTAAGTACAAGAATAGAGCCTCTTCTTACAGTCGGTGCTTTGAGGATTCCCTGTGAGACCAGTATTAGTTTCCGATACACCACTGCAGGTTCAATGTATTGCTTGGACCTTCACATTGACGATGAAACACAGAAATCACATCGGAATTAAATACATGAAGCACAATGCCGCGTAAAGTACAAGATCAGAGACTCTTCAACAGTCTGTGCCTTGAACACTCTCTGTGAGACCAGTATTAGTTTCCGATACACCACTGCAGGCTCAATGTATTCCTTGGACCTACACATTGACGATGAAACACAGAAATTACATCGGAATTAAATACAAATGGCACAAAACCGCCTTAAGTACAAGAATAGTGACTCTTCTTACAGTCTGTGATTTGAGCATTCCCTGTGAGACCAGTTATAGATACCGATGCATCAATGCAGGATTAATGTCTTACTTGGTCCAACACATTGACGATGAAACACAGAGATTGTATTGGATTTAAATACAAAAGGCAAAATGCCGCCGTAAGTAAACAAATAGTGACTTTTCTTACCGTCTGTGCAATGAGCATTCCGTGTGTGACCAGTATTAGTTTCCCCTAAACCACTGCAGGTTCAATGTATTCCTTGGACCTTCAGATTGACTATGAAACACAGAAATCGCATCGGAATTAAATACAAAAGGCACAATGCCGCCTTCAGTACAAGAATAGAGACTCTTCTTACAGTTAGTGCTTTGAGCATTACTTGTGACACCAGTATTAGTTTCCCATACACCACTGCAGGTTCAATGTTTTCCTTGGACCTTCACATTGACGATGAAACACAGAAATCGCATCGGAATTAAACACAAGAAGCACAATGCCGCTTAAAGTAGAAGATTAGAGATTCTTCTACAGTCTGTGCCTTGAACACTCCCTGTGAGACCAGTATTAGTTTCCGATACACCACTGCAGGTTCAATGTATTCCTTGGAACTTCAAGTTGACGATGAAACACAGAAATCACATAGGAATTAAATACAAAAGGCAACAATGCCGCCTTAAGTACAAGAATAGAGAATCTTCTTACAGTCGGAGCTTTGAGCATTCACTGTGAGACCAGTATTAGTTTCCGATACACCACTGCAGGTTCAAAGTATTCCATGGATCTTCACATTGACGATGAAACACAGAAACTACATCAGAATTAAAAAAAAAACAGAATGCCGCCTTAATGCAAGAAGAGTGAGACTTCTTAGAGTCCATTTTTTGATCCTTTCCTGTGAGACCAGTATTAGTTTCCGATACACCACCGCAGGTTCAATGTCTTCCTTGGACCTTCTAATTGAAGATGAAACACAGAAATCGCATCGGAATTAAATTCAAATGGCACAATGCCGACTTAATTACAAGAATAGAGACTCTTCTTACAGTCGCTGCTTTGAGCAATCCCTGTGAGACCAGTATTAGTTTCCGATACACCACTGCAGTTTCAGTGTATTTCTTGGAACTTCACATTGACGATGAAACACAGAAATCGCATCGGAATTAAATACAAAAGGCACAATTCCGCCTGAAGTACAAGAATAGAGACACTTCTTACAGTCGGTGCTTTGAGCATTCCCTCTGAGAGCAGTATTAGTTTCCGATACACCACTGCTGGTTCAAGGTATTCCTTGGACCTTCACATTGACTATGAAACACAGAAATCGCATCGGAATTAAATGCAAAAGGCACAATGCCGCCTTAAGTACAAGAATAGAGACTCCTCTTACAGTCGGTGTTCTGAGCATTCCCTGTGACACCAGTATTAGTTTCCGATACACCACTGCAGGTTCAATGTATTCCTTGGACCTTCACATTGACGTTGAAACACGGAAATCGCATCGGAATTAAATACAAAAGGCACAAGGCCGCCGTAAGTACAAGAATAGAGACTCTTCTTACAGTCGGTGCTTTGAGCATTACCTGTGAGACCAGTATTAGTTTCCGATACACCACTGCAGGTTCAAAGTATTCCTTGGACATACACAATGACGATGCAAACACTGAAATTACATCGAAATTAAATACAAAAGACACAATGCCGCCTTAATGCAAGAAGTGTGAGACTTCTAAGAATCCATTCTTTGATCCTTTCCTGTGAGACCAGTATTAGTTTCCGATACACCATTGCAGGTTCAATGTATTCCTTGCACCTTCACATTGACGATGAAACACAGAAATCGCATCGGAATTAAATACAAGAAGCACAATGCCGCCATAAGTACAAGAATAGAGACACTTCTTACAAGCGGTGTTTTGAGCATTCCCTCCGAGAGCAGTATTAGTTTCCGATACACCACTGCAGGTTCAATGTATTCCTTGGACCTTCACATTGACGTTGAAACACGGAAATCACTTCGGAATTAAATACAAAAGGCACAATTCTGTCTTAAGTACAAGAATAGTGACTCTTCTTACAGTCTGAGATTAAGCATTCCCTGTGAGACAAGTATTAGATACCGAACCACCAATGCAGGATTAATGTATCCCTTGGACCCACACATTGACGATGAAACACAGAAATTTCATTGGAATTAAATACAAAAGGCACGATGCCGCCTTAAGTGCAAGAAGAGTGAGACTTCTTAGAGTCTGTGCTTTGATCCTTTCCTGTGAAACCAGTATTAGTTTCCGATACACCACTGCCGGTTCAATGTATTCCTTGCATACACACATTGACATTGAAACACTGAAATTACATCGTAATTAAATACAAAAGGCACAATGCCGCCTTAAGTGCAAGAAGAGTGAGACTTCTTAGAGTCTGTTCTTTGATCCTTTCCTGTGAGCCCAGTATTAGTTTCCGATACACCACTGCAGGTTCAATGTATTCCTTGGAGCTTCACATTGACGATGAAACACAGAAATCGCATCGGAATTAAATATAAGAAGCACAATTCCGCGTGAAGTACAAGATCAGAGACTCTTCTACAGTCGGTGCCTTGAACACTCCCTGTGAGACCAGTATTAGTTTCCGATACACCACTGCAGGTTCAATGTATTCCTTGATCATACACATTTACGATGAAACACACAAATTACATCGGAATTAAATACAAAAGGCACAATGCCGCCTTAAGTGCTAGAAGAGTGAGACTTCTTAGTGTCTGTGCTTTGATCCTTTCCTGTGAGACCAGTATTAGTTTCCGATTCACCACTGCAGGCACAATGTATTCCTTGGACCTAGTCATTGACGATGAAACACAGAACTTACATCGGAAATAAATACAAAAGGCACAATTCCGTCTTAAGTACAAGAATAGTGACTCTTCTACATTCTGTGCCTTGAACACACCCTGTGTTACCAGTATTAGTTTCCGATGCACCACTGGAGGTTCAATGTATTCCTTGGACCTAAACATTGACGACGAAACACAGAAATTACATCGGAATTAAATACAAAAAGCACAATGCCGTATTTAGTGCAACATGAGTGAGACTTCTTAGTATCTGTGCTTTGATCCTTTAATGTGAGACCCGTATTAGTTTCCGATACACCACTGCAGGTTGAATGTATTCCTTGGACCTTCACATTGACGATGAAACATAGAAATCGCATCGGAATTAAATACAAAAGGCACAATGCCGCCGTAAGTACAAGAATAGAGTCTCTTCTTACAGTCGGTGCTTTGAGCATTCCCTGTGGGACCAGTATTAGTTTCCGATACACCACTGCAGGTTCAATGTATTCCTTGGACCTCCACATTGACGATGAAACACAGAAATCACATCGGAATTAAATGCATGAAGCACAATGCCGCATAAAGTACAAGATCAAAGACTCTTCAACAGTCTGTGCCTTGAACACTCTCTGTGAGACCAGTATTAGTTTCCGATACACCACTGCAGACTCAATGTATTCCTTGGACATACACAATGACGATGAAACACTGAAATTACATCGGAATTGAATACAAAAGAATCATTGCCGGCTTAAGTACAAGAATAGAGACTCTTCTTACAGTTAGTGCTTTGAGCATTCCTTGTGAGACCAGTATTAGTTTCCGATACACCACTGCAGGTTCCAATAATTCCTTGCACCTTCACATTGACTATGACACACAGAAATCGCATCGGAATTAAATACAAAAGACACAACGCTGCCTTAAGTACAAGAATAGAGACACTTCTTACAAGCGGTGCTTTGAGCATTCCCTCCGAGAGCAGTATTAGTTTCCGATACACCACTGCAGGTTCCAATAATTCCTTGCACCTTCACATTGACTATGACACACAGAAATCGCATCGGAATTAAATACAAAAGACACAACGCTGCCTTAAGTACAAGAATAGAGACACTTCTTACAAGCGGTGCTTTGAGCATTCCCTCCGAGAGCAGTATTAGTTTCCGATACACCACTGCAGGTTCAAGGTATTCCTTGGACCTTTACATTGACTATGAAACAGAGATATCGCATCGGAATTAAATACCAAAGACACAATGCCGCCATAAGTACAAGAATAGAGACACTTCGTACAAGCGGTGCTTTGAGCATTCCCTCCGAGAGCAGTATTAGTTTCCGATACACCACTGCAGGTTCAATGTATTCCTTGGACATACACATTGACGTTGAAACACTGAAATTACATCGAAATTAAATACAAATGGCACGATTCCGCCTTAAGTGCAAGAAGAGTGAGACTTCTTAGAGTCCATTCTTTGATCCTTACCTGTAAGACCAGTATTAGCTTCCGATACACCACTGCAGGTTCAAAGTATTCCTTGGACCTTCACAGTAACTATGAAACACAGAAATCGCATCGGAATTAAATACAAAAGGCACAATGCCGGCTTAAGTACAAGAATAGAGACTCCTCTTACAGTTAGTGCTTTAAACATTCCTTGTGAGACCAGTATTAGTTTCCGATACACCACTGCAGGTTCAATGTATTCCTTGGACCTTCACATTTGACGATGAAACACAGAAATCGCATCGGAATTAAATACAAGAAGCACAAAGCCGCTTAAAGTACAAGATCAGAGATTCTTCTACAGTCTGTGCCTTGAACACGCCCTGTGTGACCAGTATTAGTTTCCGATGCACCACTGGAGATTCAATGTATTCCTTGGACCTAAACATTGACGATGAAACACAGAAATTACATCGGAATTAAATACAAAAGGCACAATGAAGCCTTTAGTGCAAGATGAGTGAGACTTCTTACAGTCGGTGATTTGAGCTTTCCCTGTGAGACCAGTATTAGATTCCGATACACCACTGCAGACTCAATGTATTCCTTGGACCTACACATTGACGATGAAACACTGAAATTACATCGGAATTAAATACAAACGGCACAATGCCGCTTTAAGAGCAAGAAGAGTGAGACTTCTTAGAGGCTGTGATTTGATCCTTTA
Organism: Schistocerca americana; assembly: GCF_021461395.2. Lineage (NCBI taxonomy): Eukaryota > Metazoa > Arthropoda > Insecta > Orthoptera > Acrididae > Schistocerca > Schistocerca americana. The sequence continues at coordinate 24,542,249 of NC_060125.1, read as the reverse complement.
ATGTGAGACCAGTATTAGTTTCCGATACACCACTGCAGGTAGAATGTATTCCTTGGACCTTCACATTGACGATGAAACACAGAAATCGCATCGGAATTAAATACAAATAGCACAATGCCGCCGTAAGTACAAGAATAGAGCCTCTTCTTACAGTCGGTGCTTTGAGGATTCCCTGTGAGACCAGTATTAGTTTCCGATACACCACTGCAGGTTCAATGTATTGCTTGGACCTTCACATTGACGATGAAACACAGAAATCACATCGGAATTAAATACATGAAGCACAATGCCGCGTAAAGTACAAGATCAGAGACTCTTCAACAGTCTGTGCCTTGAACACTCTCTGTGAGACCAGTATTAGTTTCCGATACACCACTGCAGGCTCAATGTATTCCTTGGACCTACACATTGACGATGAAACACAGAAATTACATCGGAATTAAATACAAATGGCACAAAACCGCCTTAAGTACAAGAATAGTGACTCTTCTTACAGTCTGTGATTTGAGCATTCCCTGTGAGACCAGTTATAGATACCGATGCATCAATGCAGGATTAATGTCTTACTTGGTCCAACACATTGACGATGAAACACAGAGATTGTATTGGATTTAAATACAAAAGGCAAAATGCCGCCGTAAGTAAACAAATAGTGACTTTTCTTACCGTCTGTGCAATGAGCATTCCGTGTGTGACCAGTATTAGTTTCCCCTAAACCACTGCAGGTTCAATGTATTCCTTGGACCTTCAGATTGACTATGAAACACAGAAATCGCATCGGAATTAAATACAAAAGGCACAATGCCGCCTTCAGTACAAGAATAGAGACTCTTCTTACAGTTAGTGCTTTGAGCATTACTTGTGACACCAGTATTAGTTTCCCATACACCACTGCAGGTTCAATGTATTCCTTGGACCTTCACATTGACGATGAAACACAGAAATCGCATCGGAATTAAACACAAGAAGCACAATGCCGCTTAAAGTAGAAGATTAGAGATTCTTCTACAGTCTGTGCCTTGAACACTCCCTGTGAGACCAGTATTAGTTTCCGATACACCACTGCAGGTTCAATGTATTCCTTGGACATTCACATTGACGATTAAACACAGATATCGCATCGGAATTAAATACAAAAGGCACAATGCCGCCTTAAGTACAGGTATAGAGACTCTTCTTACAGTTGGTGCCTTGAGCATTCCCTGTGTGACCAGTATTAGTTTCCGATACACCACTGCAGGTTCAAAGTATTCCTTGGACCTTCACATTGACTATGAAACACAGAACACGCATCGGAATTAAATACAAAAGGCACAATGCCGGCTTAAGTACAAGAATAGAGACTCTTCTTACAGTTAGTGCTTTGAGTATTCCTTGTGAGACCAGTATTAGTTTTCGATACACCACTGCAGGTCCAATGTATTCCTCGGACCTTCACATTGACGATGAAACACAGAAATCGCATCGGAATTAAATACAAGAAGCACAATGCCGCGTAAAGTACAAGATCAGAGACTCATCTACAGTCTGTGCCTTGAACACTCCCTGTGAGACCAGTATTAGTTTCCGATACAACACTGCAGACTCAATGTATTCCTTGGACCTACACATTGACGATGAAACACTGAAATTACATCGGAATTAAATACAAACGGCACTATGCCGCATTAAGAGCAAGAAGAGTGAAACTTCTTAGAGGCTGTGATTTAATCCCTTAATGTGAGACCAGTATTAGTTTCCGGTACACCACTGCAGGTTCAATGTATTAATTGGACCTTCACGTTGACGATGTAACACAGAAATTGCATCGTAATTAAATACGAAAGCAATAATGCCGCCTTATGTACAAGAAGAGAGACTCTTCTAAGAGTCTATACTTTGACCGTTTTCTGTGAGACCACTACTAGAATCCGATGCACAACTGTAGGTTTAATGCATAACTCGGACCTTCACATTGACGCTGAAACAAAGAAATTGCATCGGAATTAAATACAAAAGGCACACTGCCGCCTTAAGTACAAGAATAGAGACTCTTCTTACAGTCGGTTCTTTGAGCATTCCCTGTGAGACCAGTATTAGTTTCCGATACACCACTGCTGGTTCGACATATTCCTTGGACATACACATTGACGATGAAACATTGAAATTACATCGGAATTATATACAAAAGGAACAATGCCGCCTCAAGTACAAGAATAGAGTCTATTCTTACAGTCGGTGCCTTGAGCATTCCCTGTGAGACCAGTATTAGTTTCCGATACACCACTGCAGGTTCAATGAATTCCTTGGACCTTCACATTGACGATGAAACAAAGAAATCGCATCGGAATTATACACAAAAGGCACAATGTCGCCTTAAGTTCAAGAATAGAGACTCTTCTTATCGTCGGTGCTATGAGCATTCCCTGTGAGACCACTATTAGTTTGAGATACACCACTGCAGGTTCAAAGTGTTCCTTGGACCTTCACATTGATGATGAAACACAGAAATCACATCGGAATTAAATACAAAAGGCACAATGCCGCCTTAAGTAAAAGAATAAAGACCCTACTTACAGTCGGTGCTTTGAGGATTCCCTGTGAGACCAGTATTAGTTTCCGATACACCACTGCAGGTTCAATGTATTCCTTGGACCTTCACATTGACGATGAAATACAGTAATTTCATCGGAATTAAATACAAAAGGCACAATGCCGCCTTAATTGGAAGAATAGAGACTCTTCTTACAGTCGGTGCTTTGAGCATTCCCTGTGAGACCAGTATTAGTTTGTGATAGACCACTGCCGGTTCAATCTATTCTTTGGATTTTCACATTGACGAAGTAACACAGAAATCGCTTCGGAGTAAATTACAAAAGGCAAAATGCCGCCTTAAATACAAGAATAGAAACTCTTCTCCCAGTCGGTGCTTTGAGCATTCCCTGTGAGACCAGTATTAGATTCCGATACACCACTACAGGTTCAATGTATTCCTTGGACCTTCACATTGACGATGAAACACAGAAATCGCATCGGAATTAAATACAAAAGCACAATGCCGCCGTAAGTACAAGAATTGTGACTCTTCTTACGGTCGGTTCTTTAAGCATTACTGTGAGACCAGTATTAGTTTCCGATACACCATTGCAGGTTCAATGTATTCCCTGGACCTTCACATTGACGATGAAACACAGAAATCGCATCTCAATTAAATACAAAAGACACAATGCCGCCCTAAGTACAAGAATAGAGGCTCTTGTTACAGTCGTTGCTTTGAGCATTCCCTATGAGACCAGAATTAGTTTCCGATAGACCACTGCATGTTCAATGTATTCCTGGAACCTTCACATTGACGATGAAACACAGAAATGACATCGGAATTAACTACAAAAATCACAAAACCGCCTTAAGAACAAGAATAGTGACCCTCCTTACAGTCTGTGATTTGTGCATTCCCTGTGAGACCAGTATTAGTTTCCGATACACCACTGCAGGTTCAATGTATTCCTTGGACCTTCACATTGACGATGAAACACAGGAATCGCATCGGAATTGAATACAAAAGGCACAATGCCGCCTTAAGTACAGGAATAGAGACTGTTCTTACAGTCGGTGCTTTGAGCATTCCCTGTGAGACCAGTATTAGTTTCCCATACACCACTGCTGGTTCGACGAATTCCTTGGACATACACATTGACGATGAAACACTGAAATTACATCGGAATTAAATACAAAAGGAATAATGCCGCCTCAAGTACAAGAATAGAGTCTATTCTTACAGTCGGTGCCTTGAGAATTCCCTGTGAGACCAGTATTAGTTTCCGATACACGACTGCAGGTTCAATGTATTCCTTGGACCTTCACATTAACGATGAGACACAGAAGTTACATCGGAATTATATACAAAAGGCACAATGCCGCCTTAAGTACACGAATAGAGACTCTTCTTACAGTCGGTGCTTTGAGAATTCCCTGTGAGACCCGTATTAGACTCCGATACACCACTGCTGGTTCAATGTATTCCTTGGACCTTCACATTGTCGATGAAACTCTGAAATTACATCGGAATTAAATACAAAAGGCATAATGCCGCCTTAAGTGCAAAAAGAGTGAGACTTTATAGTCTGTGCTTTGATCCTTTCCTGTGAGACCATTATTAGCTTCCGATACATCACTGCAGGTTCAATGTATTCCTTGGACCTTCACATTGGCGGTGAAACACAGATATCGCATCGGAATTAAATACAAATCGCACAATGTCGCCTTAAGTGCAAGAATAGAGACTCTTCTTACCGTCGGTGCTTTGAGCATTCCCCGTGAGACCAGTATTAGTTTCTGATAGACCAATGCCGGTTCAATCTATTCCTAGGACTTTCACATTGACGAAAAAACACAGAAATCGCATCGGAGTTAAATACAAAAGGCCAAATGCCGCCTTAAATACAAGAAGACAGACTCTTCTTACAGTCGGTGCTTTGAGCATTTCCTGTGAGACCAGTATTAGTTTCCGATACACCACTGCAGGTTCAATGTATTCTTTGGACCTTCACATTGACGATGAAACACAGAAATCGCATCGGAATTAAACACAAAAGGCACAATGTCGCCTTAAGTTCAAGAATAGAGACTCTTCTTACCGTCGGTGCTTTGAGCATTCCCTGTGAGACCAGTATTAGTTTCAGATACACCACTGCAGGTTCAAAGTATTCCTTGGACCTTCACATTGATGATGAAACACAGAAAACACATCGGAATTAAATACAAAAGGCACAATGCCGCCTTAAGTAAAAGAATAAAGACTCTTCTTACAGTCGGTGCTTTGAATATTCCCTGTGAGACCAGTATTAGTTTCCGATACACCACTGCAGGATCAATGTATTCCTTGGACCTTCACATTGACGATGAAATACAGTAATTACATCGGAATTAAATACAAAAGGCACAATGCCGCCTTAATTGCAAGAATAGAGACTCTTCTTACAGTCGGTGCTTTGAGCATTCCCTGTGAGACCAGTATTAGTTTCCGATACACCACTGCAGGTTCAGTGTATTCCTTGGTCCTTCACATTGACGATGAAACACAGAAATCGCATCGGATTTAAATACAAAAGGCACAATGCCGCCTTAAGTACAAGAATAGAGACTCTTCTTACAGTCGCTGCTTTGAGCATTCCCTGTGAGACCAGTATTAGTTTCTGATACACCACTGCAGGTTCAATGTACTTCTTGGACCTTCACATTGTAGATGAAACACAGAAATTGCTTCGGAATTAAATACAAAAGGCACAATGCCGCCTCAAGTTCGAAAATAGAGACTCATTTTACAGTCGGTGCTTTGAGCATTCCCTGTGAGCTCAATATTAATTTCCGATACACCACTGCCGGTTCAATGTATTTCTTGGACATACACATTGACGATGAAACACAGAAATCGCATCGGAATTAAATACAAAAGGCACAATGTCGCCTTAAGTACTAGAAAAGAGACTCTTGTTACAGTCGGTGCGTTGAGTATTCCCTGTGAGCCCAGTATTAGTTTCCGATACACCACTGCAGGTTCAATGTATTCCTTGGTCCTTCACATTGACGATGAAACACAGAAATTACATCGGAATTAAATACAAAAGGCACGATGCCGCCTTAAGTGCATGAATAGAGACTTTTCTTACAGTCGGTGCTTTGAGCATTCCCTGTGAGACCAGTATTAGTTTCTGATAGACGACTGCCGGTTCAATCTATTCCTAGGACTTTCACATTGACGAAGAAACACAGAAATCGCATCGGAATGAAATACAAAAAGCACAATGTCGCCATAAGTACAAGAATAGGGACTCTTCTTACAGTCGGTGCTTTGAGCATGTCCTGTGAGACCAGTATTAGTTTCCCGTACACCACTGCAGGTTCAATGTATTCCTTGGACATACACATTGACGATGAAACACTGAAATTACATCGGAATTAAATACAAAAGGCACAATGCCGCCCTAAGTACAAGAATAGAGACTCTTCTTACAGTCGGTGCTTTGAGCATTCCCTGTGAGACCAGTATTAGTTTCCGATACACCACTGCAAGTTCAATGTATTCCTTGAACCTTCACATTGACGATGAAACACAGTTTTTACATCGGAATTAAATACAAAAGGCACAAAGCCGCCTTAATTGCAAGAATAGAGACTCTTCTTACAGTTGGTGCTTTGAGCATTCCCTGTGGGACCAGTATTAGTTTCTGATAGACCACTGTCGGTTCAATTTATTCTTAGGATTTTCACATTGACGAAGTGACACAGAAATCGCATCGGAGTTAATTACAAAAGGCAAAATGCCGCCTTAAATATAAGAATAGAGACTCTTCTTACAGTCGGTGCTTTGAGCATTCCCTGTGATCCCAGTATCAGTTTCTGATACACCACTGCTAGTTCAATGTATTCCTTGGACATACACATTGGCGATGAAACACTGTAATTGCATCGGAATTAAATACAAAAGGCACAATGCTGACTTAAGTATATGAATAGAGAATCATCTTACAGTCGGTGCTTTGAGATATCCCTGTGAGACCAGTATTAGTTTCTGATACACCACTGCGGGGTCATTGTATTCCCTGGACCTTCACATTGACGATGAAACACAGAAATCCCATCGGAAATAAATACAAAAGGCACAATGTCGCCTTAACAACAAGAAAAGAGACTCTTCTTACAGTCGGTGCGTTGAGCATTCCCTGTGAGCCCAGTATTAGTTTCCGATACACCACTGCAGGTTCAATGTATTCCTTGGTCCTTCACATTGACGATAAAACACAGAAATTACATCGGAATTAAATACAAAAGGCACGATGCCGCCTTAAGTGCATGAATAGAGACTTTTCTTACAGTCGGTGCTTTGAGCATTCCCTGTGAGACCAGTATTAGTTTCTGATAGACCACTGCCGGTTCAATCAATTCCTTGGACATACATATTGACGATGAAACACTGAAATTACATCCGAATTAAATACAAAAGGCACAATGCCACTTTCAGTGCAAGAAGAGTGAGACTTCTTAGAGTCTGTGCTTTGATCCTTTCCTGTGAGACCAGTATTAGTTTCCGAAACACTACTGCAGGTTCAATGTAATACTTGGACCTTAGCATTGATGATGAAACACAGAAATTACATCGGAATTAAATTCAAAAGCCACAATTCCGCCTTAAGTACAAGAATAGAGACTCTTCTTGCAGTCGGTGCTTTGAGCATTCCCTGTGAGACCAGTATTAGTTTCCGATACACCACTGCAGGTTCAAGGTATTCCTTGGACCTTCACATTGACGATGAAACACAGAAATCGCATCGGAATGAAATACAAAAATCACAATGTCACCTTATGTACAAGAATACAGACTCTTCTTACAGTCGGTGTTTTTAACATTCTCTGTGAGACCAGTGTTAGATTCCGATACACCACTGCAGGTTCAATGTGTTCCTTGGACCTTCACATTGACGATGAAACACAGAATTCGCATCGGAATTAAATACAAAAGGTACAATGCCCCTTAAGTTCAAGAATAGGGACTCTTCTTACAGTCGGTGCTTTGAGCATTCCCTGTGAGACCAATATTAGTTTCCGATACACCACTGCAGGTTCAATGTATTCCTCGGACCTTCACATTGACGATGAAACACAGAAATCGCAACGGATTTAAATGCAAAAGTCACATTGCCGCCTTAAGTACAAGAATAGAGACTCTTCTTACAGTCGGTGCATTGAGCATTCCCTGTGAGACCAGTATTAGTTTACAATACACCACTGCAGGTTCAATGTATTCCTTGGACCTTCACATTGACGATAAAACACAGAAATCGCATCGCAATTACACACAAAAAGCACAACGCCGCCTTAAGTACAAGATTAGAGACTCTTCTTACAGTGGGTGCTTTGAGCATTTCCTGTGAGACCAGTATTAGTTTCCGATACACCATTGCACGTTCAATGTATTCTTTGGACCTTCCATTGACGATGAAACACAGACATCGCATCGGAATTAAATTCAAAACGTACAATGCCGCCTTAAAAACAAGAATACAGACTCTTCTTACAGTCGGTGCTTTGAGCATTCCCTGTGAGACCAGTATTAGTTTCCGATACACCACTGCAGGTTCAATGTATTCCCTGGACCATCACATTGACGATGAAACACAGAAATCGCATCTCAATTAAATACAAAAGACACAATGCCGCCCTAAGTACAAGAATAGAGACTCTTCTTACAGTCGGTGCTTTGAGCAATCCCTGTGAGACCAGTATTAGTTTCCGATACACCACTGCAGGTTCAATGTATTCCTTGGACATACACATTGACGATGAAACACTGAAATTACATCGGAATTAAATACAAAAGGCACTATGCCGCTTTAAGTGCAGGACGAGTGTGACTTCTTAGAGTCTGTGCTTTGATCCTTCCCTGTGAGACCAGTATTAGTTTCCGATACACCACTGCAGGTTCAATGTATTCCTTGGACCTTCACATTGACGATGAAACACAGAAATCGCATCAGAATTAAATACAAAAGGCACAATGCCGCCTTAAGTACAAGAATAGAGACTCTTCTTACAGTCGGTGCCTTGAGCATTCCCTGTGAGACCAGTGTTAGTTTCCGATACACCACTGCAGGTTCAACGTACTCCTTGGACCTTCACATTGTAGATGAGACACAGAAATTGCATCATAATTAAATACAAAAGGCACAATGCCGCCTCAAGTTCGAGAATAGAGACTCATTTTACAGTCGGTGCTTTGAGCATTCCCTGTGAGCTCAATATTAATTTCCGATACACCACTGCAGGTTCAATGTATTTCTTGGACCTTCACATTGACGATGAAAAACAGAAGTCGCATCGGAATTAAATACAAAAGGCACAATGTCGTCTTAAGTACAAGAATGGAGACTCTTCTTACAGTCGGGGCTCTGAGCATTCCCTGTGAGACCAGTATTAGTTTCCGATACACCACTGCCGGTTCAATGTATTCCTTGGACATACACATTGACGATGAAACACAGAAATCGCATACGAATTAAATACAAAAGGCACAATGCCGCCTTAAATACAAGAATAGAGACTCTTCTTACAGTCGGTGCTTTGAGCATTAACTGTGAGATCAGTATTAGTTTTACGATACACCACTGCAGGTTCAATGTATTCCTTGGACCATCACATTGACGATGAAACACAGAAATCGCGTCGGAATTGAATACAAAAGGCACAATGCCGCCTTAAGTACAAGAATAGAGGCTCTTCTCACAGTCGGTGCTTTTAGCATTCCCTGTGAGACCAGTATTAGTTTCCTGTGGTGTCACCGCCAGACACCACACTTGCTAGGTGGTAGCTTAAATCGGCCGCGGTCCATTTAGTACATGTCGGACCCGCGTGTCGCCACTGTGTAATCGCAGACCTAGCGCCACCACCAAGGCAGGTCTCGTGATACGAGAGAGCACTCGCCCCAGTTGTACGAGAACCTAGCTACCGACCAGATGTACGAAGCCTTTCTCTCTCATTAGCCGAGAGACAGAATAGCCATCAGCTAAGTTAATGGCTACGAACTAGCAAGGCGCCATTAGCCATACAGTGATTGTACTTAAAGTCTCCTGTGTATCGTCAAGATCGATGTACCTCAATCAATGAGTAAAGTTAAGTATTAAACCTGCTCCGTACTTTTCTTCCTAACATTAATTACGTATCCTGTTCCAGTACTTCACGCCCGTCTGCGTTAGTCTAGCTTGCCTTTTCAGCCATCTCAACTTCACGGTGTCGGCCCAGCTACCGACACAACATTGGCGACGAGGGAAAAGAGTTCTTTCTGATTGCTTACATTTAATTGTGTCATGGCTTCGCCACATTCTCCAGATGTACTGTCCGAATTTTATCGCTTGCAGAATCAGCAGACGCAGGCGTTACTGGATGCCCTTGGACAGCTCGTCCAGGGTCAACGTACCATTCAAACCGATGCGGCCGCCGCCGCTTCTTCGCTACCGCTGCCACTACACGCTGTTGCACCTCCCTTTCGACCATACGTGGCAGCCGATGAGACCTGGCACGAGTGGTCTCGCCAGTGCAACTTTCATCTAGCAGCCGACAGAATTCAAGGTAAAGAGCGGCAGCCGTTTTTGCTTTCTTGTGTCGGTGTGTCCACATACCGTGTGATAGTGAAATTGTTTCCCCGACGCGATGTAGCAACTCTGTCCTACGAGGAAATTTTGTCTGCATTAGATGCCTATTTCAAAGAAACAGTTAATGTGGTTGCAAAACGGTATACGTTCTTTCGTACAAAACGTACGGCCGGTCAAACTAATAGGGAGTGGGTAGCAACATTGCAAGGACTTACTAGGGACTGTGCCTTTGAATGTGACTGTGGTCTTTCTTATTCAGATACAATGGTGCGTGATGCAATTGCACAGAACGTTTCTGATGTTCGCATACGGGAGCAAATTTTGAAACTAGTTAATCACTCCCTTCAACAAGTGATAGACATATTGGATAGACAGGACACACTTGACTGTGCTCAGGAATCTTTTGAAACTTCGCCAGCCGTGTGTAACATTAACCGGCCCGCTGGACGCGCTGCGCGGCCCGGTAACCGGGCCTCGCGCACGTCCGCACAGCTGCCGCCGCGCGCTAAGCCACGTGTGTCGCGCCAGCCCACAAATGTAGTGAAATCGTGCCCGCGGTGTGCTACTAGACATTCGCGTGAACATTGCCCGTCACGCCAAGCTATTTGCTTTTTCTGCGATAAGAAAGGACATGTTCAAAGTGTTTGCCAGAAAAAGCTCAGATCGGACAATCACATTTATTCCAGGCCCTTTGCTTCGCGCCGGAATCGAACCAAGGACACTCAGGCTCGTGGACCTTCGCCTATGGACATTCATGTCGTTAATTCCGCTTCGTCCAGTGACACTTTCTCTAACAGTAACTGTGTTCGTCCCACAAAAACTGTGCGTCGACGTCGCCGGAAATCACGTCAATTAGCAAGTGATTCTGTATCAGTGTCTGTTCCCATTGCACAAAACAGTCGCTCTTGTCGTCAGCAGGACAATAAACTTTTTGTGGACTTAGACTTTGAAGGCAAAGTGATACCATTCCAGCTCGATACCGGAGCTGCAGTTTCATTGCTCAATCATGACACGTACAAACAACTGGGCAAACCTCCGTTGCGTTCCGCAAATGTTAAGCTAACTACATATTCCGGACAGACAATTCCTGTGTTAGGACAGTGCAGCCTTCTTGCAACATACAAGGGACAAACAAAACTTGTGTCATTTTACGTTCTTCGTTCTTCTTCTGCTGTGAACTTGTTTGGTCTAGATTTGTTTCAGTTGTTTAACATGTTTATTGTAAACCAGGTCCTATCAGTGAATCAGACTGTGCCTACAGACAGTGTTTCTCGGCTGTGTGACAAATTTGCAGACATTTTTGCACCGGGCTTAGGTTGCGCTAAAAACTATGAAGCACATTTAGAACTGAAGGTAAACGCGCAACCGAAATTTTTCAGGGCGCGCAATGTCCCCACGCATTGCGTGATGAGGTCGCAAGAACGTTACACGATCTCGAATCACAGGGTGTAATTGAACGTGTGCAAGCTTCTCTCTGGGCCTCACCCTTAGTAATTTTGCCAAAACCTTCCGGAAAATTGAGACTTTGCGTGGACTTCAAGGCCACAGTGAATCCACAGCTAGTGACTGCTACTTTTCCTTTGCCCCGCCCGGAAGATCTTTTTGCTAAACTGTGCCCGGGAAAATATTTTTCAAAGTTGGACCTAGCCGATGCGTACTTGCAAATACCGGTGGACGACGAATCCCAGCGCGTATTGGTGGTTAACACGCATCTTGGATTGTACCGCTTCAAAAGACTGCCATTCGGGTGTGCATCCGCCCCTGCCTTGTTTCAGCAATATTTACAAACTATTTGTGCGTCGGTCCCTACTGCAGCAAACTATCTGGACGATATAGTGATCTCCGGACAGACAGAAGAAGATCATCTTGCGAACTTACGAACATTATTTCAGGTCTTGCGGCAAAATGGTCTACGCTTGAGGAAGGACAAATGTGTGTTTTTTGCTCGTGACTTACCTTACCTGGGACATGTCATTAATGCCCAAGGCATACATCCGAGTCCAGAGCACCTCCGTGCCATACAAGAATTGCCTTCCCCTCACAATGTGAAACAGCTACAGAGTGTGTTGGGTAAAATTAATTATTACAATAAATTTGTGCGCAATGCCTCTTCCATTTCAGCTCCGCTTCATCGCTTACGCCGTAAAGGTGTTCCGTTCGTCTGGACGACGGAATGTGAACGCGCCTTTCGCCAGTTGAAATCGGCGTTGCTTTCTAATACTTGCCTTACGCCATTCGATCCCCAGAAACCCCTTTTGTTGATGGTAGATGCATCGGATTTCGGGATCGGTGCTGTGCTTGCGCACAAAGTTGGCTCCCATGATCGCCCTATTGCCTTTACGTCCAAATTGCTCTCGTCTGCGCAAAGAAATTATTCACAGATAGAGAAAGAAGCTTTGGCTCTCGTGTTTGGTGTTACTAAGTTCCATGATTTCTTGTATGGTCGTCACTTTACCATCATCACAGACCACAAACCTTTGACATCGCTTTTTCATCCGACCAAGCCTGTACCTCCACGTACAGCGCAGAAATTCATTCGCTGGTCTATTTTCCTCTCGCAGTACCGCTACGATATCTTGTATCGGTCCACTGCTAAGCACGGAAACGCCGATGCGTTGTCCCGTTTGCCTGTTGCTGAGGATAAAGCATTCGATTCTTCCGAACTTGCTTGCATGTTCATTGATTCGGAAACCGATGAAGTGGTCGAATCGTTTCCGATTGATTTTCGTCGTGTCGCTACAGCCACAGCTGCTGACCCTGTCCTTGCTACTGTTTTACGTTTTGTTGCTACGCAATGGCCTTTGTCAAAGTCTCGGATCGAGGATCCGTTGGTTCGCCGATTTTTTGCTCACAAGGAGAGACGTTTTGTTCGACGTGGTGTTTTGTTGTTGCGTTCTGATAATGATCAGTCCAGAGTCGTGGTCCCACGTTCGTTACAGTCCTCTGTTTTACGGCTTCTTCACCAAGGACATTGGGGTATAGTGCGAACGAAACAACTTGCTCGTCAGCACTGTACTTGGTTCGGAATCGATGCTGCGATTACGAATATGTGTTCTTCGTGCCCGGCGTGTGCCGAACAACAGTCCGCACCGCCGCGGAAAGTCTTTGCGTGGCCAAAAGCCACTTCCCCTTGGCAACGCTTGCACATTGATTTTGCTGGTCCATTCTGGAATGCTCGATGGTTGGTTCTGGTCGACGCCTTCAGTAATTTTCCTTTTGTTGTCCGGATGTCTTCCACGACGTCCTCCGCCACCATCCAAGCGTTGTCTGCTATTTTTTGCATTGAAGGTCTGCCGCAGACTATTGTTTCCGACAATGGCCCACAATTCATGTCCGCAGAATTTCAGTCATTCTGCCAGGCCAATGGTATTCAACATCTGACATCCGCGCCGTTTTCGCCTCAGTCCAACGGTGCCGCTGAACGATTGGTCCGGACTTTCAAGTCACAGATGTTGAAATTGAAAGAGTCGCATTCTCGGGAGGACGCATTGTTGCTCTTTTTGTCTTCGTATCGCTCTCAGCCCCGAGATGGTCGCTCGCCGGCTGAGTTGCTCCACGGTCGTCCTCATCGCACCTTGATGTCTTTGCTGCATCCGCCGCATCAGGTTCCTGTGCAGCGGCAGACTCCTGCTTTTGCTCCAGGCGACGTTGTATTTTATCGCAACTATCGAGGTTCACGGCGTTGGCTCGCAGGGCGCATTCTTCGCTGCCTCGGCCGCGCGATGTATTTGGTTTTGGGGGCCTCTGGTGAGGTGCGTCGGCATCTCAATCAGCTGCGCCTCTGTCGTCGCTCGGGTTCTGCCGCTCCCCGTCTGCTTTCAGCGACGGTGCCGTCCGATCAGCGCCCTGGGGACCCATCTACTGGCTCGCCTCATCCCCAGGTGTTACCGACGATGCCTTCCATTTTGCCCCATGGCGACGCGCCGCCGCCGCCGCATCAGCAGCAGCCGCCGCCGCCGCCGCTTGTTCTCCCGCCGGCGCCGCCCGCATTCGACGCTTCGTTGCAGCCGCCAAGCGCCTCCCAGGGTCACGCGCCGCCGATCGCTTCCCGTGACCAGCTGTCCTCCGCCATGGAACTCCCGCCCGCTCCGGACCACATGACGTCATCGCGCGTCGGCTACCCCGACGCAATGGAGGTTGATCCTTCGGTCCCTCCTGTCTCTTTACGGGCGCATACACCGCATGTTGACGTGCACCCTGGACTAGTTTTTCAGGCGTTTCCTAGCTCCTCTCGGACCGAATGGCCGGGTGCGGGTGGCACAGCCTCGCCTGTTGTTAGGCTCCCCACCTCATCGCATACGTCAACATGTGGTCCTCCCCACGGCGGGCGGAAGCCTTATCACACGACCGTTCGCCGATTTGCGGGGGAGGAATGTGGTGTCACCGCCAGACACCACACTTGCTAGGTGGTAGCTTAAATCGGCCGCGGTCCATTTAGTACATGTCGGACCCGCGTGTCGCCACTGTGTAATCGCAGACCTAGCGCCACCACCAAGGCAGGTCTCGTGATACGAGAGAGCACTCGCCCCAGTTGTACGAGAACCTAGCTACCGACCAGATGTACGAAGCCTTTCTCTCTCATTAGCCGAGAGACAGAATAGCCATCAGCTAAGTTAATGGCTACGAACTAGCAAGGCGCCATTAGCCATACAGTGATTGTACTTAAAGTCTCCTGTGTATCGTCAAGATCGATGTACCTCAATCAATGAGTAAAGTTAAGTATTAAACCTGCTCCGTACTTTTCTTCCTAACATTAATTACGTATCCTGTTCCAGTACTTCACGCCCGTCTGCGTTAGTCTAGCTTGCCTTTTCAGCCATCTCAACTTCACGGTGTCGGCCCAGCTACCGACACATTTCCGATACACCACTTCAGGTTCAATGTATTCCTTGGACATACACATTGACGATGAAACACTGAAATTACATCGGAATTAAATGCAAAAGGCACAATGCCGCTTTAAGTGCAAGAAGAGTTAGACTTCTTAGAGTCTGTGCTTTGATCCATTCCTGTGAGACCAGTATTAGTTTCCGATACACCACTGCAGGTTCAATGTAATCCTTGGACCTTCACATTGACAATGAGACACAGAAATCGATTCGGAATTAAATACAAAACGCAAATTGTCGCCGTAAGTACAAGAATAGAGACTCTTTTTACAGTCGGTGATTTGAGGATTCCCTGTGAGACCAGTATTATTTTCCGATACACCACTGCAGGTTCATCGTATTCCTTGGACCTTCATATTGACGATGAAAGACAGAAATCTCATCGGAATTAAATATAAAAGGCACAATGCCGCCTTAAGTACAAGAATAGAGACACTTCTTACAGTCGGTGCTTTGAGCATTCCCTGTGAGACCAGTATTAATTTCCAATACACCACTGCAGGTTCAATGTATTCCATGGACATACACATTGACGATGAAACACTGAGATTACATCGGATTTAAATACAATAGGCACAATGCCACCTGAAGTACAAGAATAGAGACTCTTCTTACAGTCGGTGCTTTGAGCATTCCCTGTGCGACCAGTATTAGTTTCCAATACACCACTGCAGGTTCAATGTATTACTTGGACCTTCACATTGACGATGAAACACAGAAATCGCATCGGAATTAAATACAAAAGGCACAATGCCGCCTTAGGTACAAGAATAGAGACTCTTCTTACAGTCGTTGCGTTGAGCATACCCTGTGAGACCAGTATTAGTTTCCGATACACCACTGCGGTTTCAATGTATTGCTTGGACCTTCACATTGACGATGAAACACAGAAATCACATCGGAATTAAATACAAAAGGCACAATGTCGCCTTAAGTGCAAGACGAGTGTGACTTCTTATAGTCTGTGCTTTGATCTTTCCCTGTGAGGCCAGTATTAGTTTCCGATACACCACTGCAGGTTCAGTGTACTCCTTGGACCTTCACATTGTAGATGAAACACAGAAATTGCATCGGAATGAAATACAAAAGGCACAATGCCGCCTCAAGTTCGAGAATAGAGACTCATTTTACAGTCGGTGCTTTGAGCATTCCCTGTGGGCTCAATATTAATTTCCGATACACCACTGCAGGTTCAATGTATTTCTTGGATCTTCACATTGACGATGAAACACAGAAGTCGCATCGGAATTAAATACAAAAGGCACAAAGCCGTCTTAAGTAAAAGAATGGAGACTCTTCCTACAGTCGGTGCTTTGAGCATTCCCTGTGAGACCACTATTAGTTTCCGATACACCACTGCCGGTTCAATGTATTCCTTGGACATACAAATTGACGATGAAACACTGTAATTGCATCGGAATTAAATACAAAAGGCACAATGCTGACTTAAGTACATGAATAGAGAATCATCTTACAGTCGGTGCTTTGAGAAATCCCTGTCAGGCCAGTATTAGTTTCCGATACACCACTGCAGGTTCAAAGTATTCCTTGGACCTTCACATTGACGATGAAACACAGAAATCGCATCGGAATTAAATACAAAAGGCACAATGTCGCCTTAGGTACAAGAGTAGAGACTGTTCTTACAGTCGGTGCTTTGAGCATTCCCTGTGAGACCAGTATTAGTTTCCGATACACCACTGCAGGTTCAATGTATTCCATGGACATACACATTGACGATGAAACACTGAAATTACATTGGAATTAAATACAAAATGCACAATGCCGCCTTAAGTACAAGAATAGAGACTCTTCTTACAGTCGGTGCTTTGAGCATTCCCTGTGAGACCAGTATTAGTTTCTGATACACCACTGCAGGTTCAATGTATTCCTTGGACCTTCACATTGACGATGAAACACAGTAATTACATCGGAATTAAATACAAAAGGCACAATGCCGCCTTAATTGCAAGAATAGAGACTCTTCTTCCAGTCGGTGCTTTGAGCATTCCCTGTGAGACCAGTATTAGTTCCTGATAGACCACTGCCGGTTCAATCTATTCTTAGGCATTTCACATTGACGAAGTAACACAGAAATCGCATCGGAGTTAATTACAAAGGGCAAAAAGCCGCCTTAAATATAAGAATAGAGACTCTTCTTAGAGTCAGTGCTTTGAGCATTCCCTGTGAGACCAGTATTAGTTTCCGATACACCACTGCAGGTTCAAATTATTCCTTGGACCTTCACATTGACGATGAGACACAGGAATTGCATCGGAATAAAATACAAAATGCCAATGCCGCCGTAAGTACAAGAACTGAGACTCTTCTTACGGTCGGTGCTTTGAGCATTCCCTGTGAGACCAGTATTAGTTTCCGATACACCACTGCAGGTTCAATGTATTCCCTGGACCTTCACATTGACGATGAAACACAGAAATCGCAACGGAATTAAATACAAAAGACACAATGCCGCCCTAAGTACAAGAATAGAGACTCTTCTTACAGTCGGTGCTTTGAGCATTCCCTGTGAGACCAGTATTAGTTTCCGATACACCACTGCAGGTTCAATGTATTTCTTGGATCTTCACATTGAAGATGAAACACAGAAATCTCATCGGAATTATATATAAAAGGCACAATGCCGCCTTAAGTACAAGAATAGAGACACTTCTTACAGTCGGTGCTTTGAGGATTCCCTGTGAGACCAGAATTAGTTTCCAATACACCACTGCAGATTCAATGTATTCCTTGGACATACACATTGACGATGAAACACTGAGATTACATCGGATATAAATACAAAAGGCACAATGCCACCTGAAGTACAAGAATAGAGACACATCTTACAGTCGGTGCTTTGAGGATTCCCTGTGAGACCAGTATTAGTTTCCAATACACCACTGCAGGTTCAATGTTTTCCTTGGATATACACATTGACGATGAAACACTGAGATTACATCGGATATAAATACAAAAGGCACAATGCCACCTGAAGTACAAGAATAGAGACTCTTCTTACAGTCGGTGCTTTGAGCATTCCCTGTGCGACTAGTATTACTTTCCAATTCACCACTGCTGGTTCAATGTATTACTTGGACATACACACTGACGATGAAACACTGAAATTACATCGGAATTAAATAAAAAATTAACCATGCCGCCTTAAGTGCAAGAAGAGTGAGACTTCTTAGAGTCTGTGCTTTGATCCTTTCCTGTGAAACCAGTATTAGTTTCCGATATACTACTGCTGGTTCAATGTATTCCTTTGACCTTCACATTGACGAAGAAACACAGAAATGGCATCGGAATTTTATACAAAGGGCACAATGCCGCCTTAAGTACAACAATAGAGACTCTTCTTACAGTCGGTGCTTTGACCATTCCCTGTGAGACCAGTATTAGTTTCCGATACACCACTGCAGGTTCAATGTATTCCTTAGACCTTAACATTGACTATGACACACAGAAATCGCATTGGAATTAAATACAAAAGGTACAATACCGCCTTAGGTACAAGAATGTAGACTCTTCTTACAGTCGGTGATTTGAGAATTCCCTGTTAGATCAGTATTAGTTTCCGATACAACACTGCAGGTTCAATGTATTCCTTGGACATACACATGGACGAAGAAACACTGAAATTACATCGGAATTAAATACAAAAGGCACAATGCCGCCTAAAGTGCAAGAAGAGAGAGACTTCTTAGAGTCTGTGCTTTTATCCTTTCCTGTGAGACCAGTATTAGTTTCCGATACACCACTGCTGGTTCAATGTTCTCCTCGGATCTTCACATTGACGATGACACACAGAAATCACATCGGAATTAAATGCAAAAGGCACAATGCCGCCTTAAGTACAAGAATAGAGACTCTTCTTACATTCGTTTCTTTGAGCATTCCCTGTGAGTCCTGTATAAATTTCCGATACACCACTGCAGGTTCAATGTATTCCTTGGACCTTCTCATTGACGATGAAACACAGAAATCTCATCTGAATTAAATATAAAAGGCACAATGCCGCCTTAATTACAAGAATAGAAACACTTCTTACAGTCCGTGCTATGAGCATTCCCTGTGAGACCAGTATTAGTTTCCAATACACCACTGCAGGTTCAATGTATTCCTTGGACATAAACATTGACGATGAAACACTGAAATTACATCGGAATTAAATACAAAAAGCACAATACCGCCTGAAGTACAAGAATAGAGACTCTTCTTACAGTCGGTGCTTTGAGCATTCCCTGTGCGACCAGAATTAGTTTCCGATACACCACTGCAGGTTCAATGTATTACTTGGACTTTCACATCGACGATGAAACACAGAAATCACATCGGAATTAAATACAAAAGGCACAATGCCGATTTAAGTACAAGAATAGAGACTCTTCTTACAGTCGGTGCTTTGAGCATTCCCTGTTAGACCTGTATTAGTTTCCGACACACCACTGCAGGTTCAATGTATTCCTTGGACATACATATTGAAAATGAATCACAGAAATTAAATCGGAGTTAAATACAAAAGGCACAATGCCGCCTTAAGTACATGAATAGAGACTCTTCTTACAGTCGGTGTTTGAGCATTTCCTGTGAGACCAGTATTAGTTTCCGATAGATCACTGCACGTTCAATGTATTCCTTGGACCTTCACATTGACGATAAAACAAATAAATCGCATCGCAATTAAATACAAAAGGCACAATGCCGCCTTAAGTACAAGAATGTAGACTCTTCTTACAGTCGGTGATTTGAGCATTGCCTGTGAGACCAGTATAAGTTTCCGATACACCACTGCGGGTTCAATGTATTCCTTGGAAATACACATTGACGATGAATCACTTAAATTACATCGGAATTAAATACAAAAGGCACAATGCCGCCTTAAGTGCAAGAATAGAGACTCTTCTTACAGTCGGTGCTTTGAGCATTCCCTGTGCGACCAGTATTAGTTTCCGATATCCCACTGCAGGTTCAATGTATTACTTGGACCTTCACATTGACGATGAAACACAGAAATCGCATCGGAATTAAATACAAAAGGCACAATGCCGCCTTAAGTACAAGAATTGAAACACTTCTTACAGTCCGTGCTATGAGCATTCCCTGTGAGAGCAGTATTAGTTTCCAATACACCACTGCAGGTTCAATGTATTCCCTGGTCACTCACATTGACGATGAAACACTGGGATTACATCGGAATTAAATACAAATGGCTCAATGCCGCCTGAAGTACAAGATTAGAGACCCTTCGTACAGTCGGTGCTTTGAGCATTCCCTGTGCGACCAGTATTGGTTTCCGATATCCCACTGCAGGTTCAATGTATTACTTGGACCTTCACATTGACGATGAAACACGGAAATCGCATCGGAATTAAATACAAAAGGCACAATGCCGTCTTAAGTACAAGAATAGAGACTCTTCTTACAGTCGATGCTTTGAGCGTTCCCTGTGAGGCCAGTATCAGTTTCCGATACACCACTGCAGGTTCAATGTATTCCTTGGACCTTCACATTGACGATAAAACAAAGAAATCGCATCGTAATTACATACAAAAGGCACAATGCCGCCTTAAGTACAAGAATAGAGACTCTTCTTACAGGTGGAGCTTTGAGCATTCCCTGTGAGCCAGTATTAGTTTCCGATAGACCACTGCAGGTTCAATGTATTCCTTGGACCTTGACATTGGCGATGAAACACAGATATCGCATCGGAATTAAATACAAAAGGCACAATGCCGCCTTAAGTACAAGAATAGAGACTCTTCTTACAGTCGGTGCATTCAGCATTCCCTGTGAGACACGTATTAGTTTCCGATACACCAATGCAGGTTCAATGTATTCCTTGGACATACACATTGACGATGAAACACTGAAATTACATCGGAATTAAATACAAAACACAATGCCGCCTTAAGTGCAAGAAGAGTGAGACTTGTTAGAGTCTGTGCTTTGATCCTTTCCTGTGAGACCAGTATTAGTTCCCGATACACTACTGCAGGTTGAAGGTAATCCTTGGACCTCAGCATTGATAATGAAACACAGAAATTACATTGGAATTAAATTCAAAAGGCACAATGCCGCCTTAAGTACAATAATAGAGACTCTTCTTACAGTCGGTGTTTGAGCATTTCCTGTGAGACCAGTATTAGTTTCCGATAGATCACTGCACGTTCAATGTATTCCTTGGACCTTCACATTGACGATGAAACACAGAAATCGCATCGGAATTTAATACAAAAGGCACAATGTCGCCTTAGGTACAAGAATAGAGACTCTTCTTACAGTCGGTGCTTTGAGCATTCCCTGTGAGCTCAATATTAATTTCCGATAGACCACTGCAGGTTCAATGTATTTCTTGGACCTTCACATTGACGATGAAACACAGAAGTCGCATCGGAATTAAATACAAAAGGCACAATGCCGTCTTAAGTACAAGAATGGAGACTCTTCTTACAGTCGGTGCTTTGAGCATTCCCTGTGAGACCAGTATTAGTTTCCAATACACCACTGCAGGTTCAATGTATTCCCTGGTCACACACATTGACGATGAAACACTGGGATTACATCGGAATTAAATACAAATGGCTCAATGCCGCCTGAAGTACAAGAATAGAGACCCTTCGTACAGTCGGTGCTTTGAGCATTCCCTGTGCGACCAGTATTAGTTTCCGATATCCCACTGCAGGTTCAATGTATTACTTGGACCTTCACATTGACGATGAAACACGGAAATCGCATCGGAATTAAATACAAAAGGCACAATGCCGTCTTAAGTACAAGAATAGAGACTCTTCTTACAGTCGATGCTTTGAGCGTTCCCTGTGAGGCCAGTATCAGTTTCCGATACACCACTGCAGGTTCAATGTATTCCTTGGACCTTCACATTGACGATAAAACAAAGAAATCGCATCGCAATTACATACAAAAGGCACAATGCCGCCTTAAGTACAAGAATAGAGACTCTTCTTACAGGTGGAGCTTTGAGCATTCCCTGTGAGCCAGTATTAGTTTCCGATAGACCACTGCAGGTTCAATGTATTCCTTGGACCTTGACATTGGCGATGAAACACAGATATCGCATCGGAATTAAATACAAAAGGCACAATGCCGCCTTAAGTACAAGAATAGAGACTCTTCTTACAGTCGGTGCATTCAGCATTCCCTGTGAGACACGTATTAGTTTCCGATACACCAATGCAGGTTCAATGTATTCCTTGGACATACACATTGACGATGAAACACTGAAATTACATCGGAATTAAATACAAAACACAATGCCGCCTTAAGTACAATAGTAGAGACTCTTCTTACAGTCGGTGTTTGAGCATTTCCTGTGAGACCAGTATTAGTTTCCGATAGATCACTGCACGTTCAATGTATTCCTTGGACCTTCACATTGACGATGAAACACAGAAATCGCATCGGAATTTAATACAAAAGGCACAATGTCGCCTTAGGTACAAGAATAGAGACTCTTCTTACAGTCGGTGCTTTGAGCATTCCCTGTGAGACCAGTATTAGTTTACGATACACCACTGCAGGTTCAATGTATTCCTTGGACCTTCACATTTTCGATGAAATACTGAAATTACATCGGAATTAAATACAAAAGGCACAATGCCGCCTTAAGTACAAGAATAGAGACTCTACTCCCAGTCGGTGCTTTGAGCATTTCCTGTGAGACCAGTATTAGTTTCCGATACACCATTGCACGTTCAATGTATTCTTTGAACCTTCACATTGACGATGAAACACAGAGATCGCATCGGAATTAAATACAAAAGGCACAATGCCCCCTTAAGTACAAGAATAGAGACTCTTCTTACAGTCGGTGCTTTGAGCATTACCTGTGAGACCAGTATTAGTTTTACGATACACCACTGCAGGTTCAATGTATTCCATGGACCATCACATTGACGATGAAACACAGAAATCCCGTCGGAATTGAATACAAAAGGCACAATGCCGCCTTAAGTACAAGAATAGAGGCTCTTCTTACAGTCGGTGCTTTGAGCATTCCCTGTGAGACCAGTATTAGTTTCCGATACACCACTTCAGGTTCAATGTATTCCTTGGACATACACATTGACGATGAAACACTGAGATTACATCGGACTTAAATGCAAAAGGCACAATGCCGCTATAAGTGCAAGAAGAGTTAGACTTCTTAGAGTCTGTGCTTTGATCCTTTCCTGTGAGATCAGTATTAGTTTCCGATACACCACTGCAGGTTCAATGTATTCCTTGGACCTTCACATTGACGATGAAACACAGAAATCTCATCGGAATTATATATAAAAGGCACAATGCCGCCTTAAGTACAAGAATAGAGACACTTCTTACAGTCGGTGCTTTGAGGATTCCCTGTGAGACCAGAATTAGTTTCCAATACACCACTGCAGATTCAATGTATTCCTTGGACATACACATTGACGATGAAACACTGAGATTACATCGGATATAAATACAAAAGGCACAATGCCACCTGAAGTACAAGAATAGAGACACATCTTACAGTCGGTGCTTTGAGGATTCCCTGTGAGACCAGTATTAGTTTCCAATACACCACTGCAGGTTCAATGTTTTCCTTGGACATACACATTGACGATGAAACACTGAGATTACATCGGATATAAATACAAAAGGCACAATGCCACCTGAAGTACAAGAATAGAGACTCTTCTTACAGTCGGTGCTTTGACCATTCCCTGTGAGACCAGTATTAGTTTCCGATACACCACTGCAGGTTCAATGTATTCCTTAGACCTTCACATTGACTATGACACACAGAAATCGCATTGGAATTAAATACAAAAGGTACAATACCGCCATAGGTACAAGAATGTAGACTCTTCTTACAGTCGGTGATTTGAGAATTCCCTGTTAGATCAGTATTAGTTTCCGATACAACACTGCAGGTTCAATGTATTCCTTGGACATACACATGGACGATGAAACACTGAAATTACATCGGAATTAAATACAAAAGGCACAATGCCGCCTAAAGTGCAAGAAGAGAGAGACTTCTTAGAGTCTGTGCTTTTATCCTTTCCTGTGACACCAGTATTAGTTTCCGATACACCACTGCTGGTTCAATGTTCTCTTCGGAACTTCACATTGACGATGACACACAGAAATCACATCGGAATTAAATGCAAAAGGCACAATGCCGCCTTAAGTACAAGAATAGAGACTCTTCTTACATTCGTTTCTTTGAGCATTCCCTGTGAGTCCTGTATTAGTTTCCGATACACCACTGCACTTTCAATGTATTCCTGGGACCTTCTCATTGACGATGAAACACAGACATCTCATCTGAATTAAATATAAAAGGCACAATGCCGCCTTAATTAAAAGAATAGAAACACTTCTTACAGTCCGTGCTATGAGCATTCCCTGTGAGACCAGTATTAGTTTCCAATACACCACTGCAGGTTCAATGTATTCCTTGGACATACACATTGACGATGAAACACTGAAATTACACCGGAATTAAATACAAAAAGCACAATACCGCCTGAAGTACAATAATAGTGACTCTTCTTACAGTCGGTGCTTTGAGCATTCCCTGTGCGACCAGAATTAGTTTCCGATACACCACTGCAGGTTCAATGTATTACTTGGACTTTCACATCGACGATGAAACACAGAAATCACATCGGAATTAAATACAAAAGGCACAATGCCGATTTAAGTACAAGAATAGAGACTCTTCTTACAGTCGGTGCTTTGAGCATTCCCTGTTAGACCTGTATTAGTTTCCGACACACCACTGCAGGTTCAATGTATTCCTTGGACATACATATTGAAAATGAATCACAGAAATTAAATCGGAGTTAAATACAAAAGGCACAATGCCGCCTTATGTACAAGAATGTAGACTCTTCTTACAGTCGGTGCTTTGAGCATTCCCTGTGATACCAGTATTAGTTTGCGATACAATACTGCAGGTTCAATGTATTCCTTGGACGTAAACATTGACGATGAAACACTGCGAACACATCGGAATTAAATATAAAAGGCACAATGCCGCCTTAAGTACAAGAATAGAGACACTTCTTACAGTCGGTGCTTTGAGCATTCCCTGTGAGAGCAGAATGAGTTTCCAATACACAACTGCCGGTTCAATGTATTCCTTGGACGTAAACATTGACGATGAAACAATGAAATTACATGGGAATTAAATACAAAAGGCACAATGCCGCCTTAAGTACATGAATAGAGACTCTTCTTACAGTCGGTGTTTGAGCATTTCCTGTGAGACCAGTATTAGTTTCCGATAGATCACTGCACGTTCAATGTATTCCTTGGACCTTAACATTGACGATAAAACAAATAAATCGCATCGCAATTAAATACAAAAGGCACAATGCCGCCTTAAGTACAAGAATGTAGACTCTTCTTACAGTCGGTGATTTGAGCATTGCCTGTGAGACCAGTATAAGTTTCCGATACACCACTGCAGGTTCAATGTATTCCTTGGAAATACACATTGACGATGAATCACATAAATTACATCGGAATTAAATACAAAAGGCACAATGCCGCCTTAAGTGCAAGAATAGAGACTCTTCTTACACTCGGTGCTTTGAGCATTCCCTGTGCGACCAGTATTAGTTTCCGATATCCCACTGCAGGTTCAATGTATTACTTGGACCTTCACATTGTCGATGAAACACAGAAATCGCATCGGAATTAAATACAAAAGGCACAATGCCGCCTTAAGTACAAGAATAGAAACACTTCTTACAGTCCGTGCTATGAGCATTCCCTGTGAGACCAGTATTAGTTTCCAATACACCACTGCAGGTTCAATGTATTCCCTGGTCACACACATTGACGATGAAACACTGGGATTACATCGGAATTAAATACAAATGGCCCAATGCCGCCTGAAGTACAAGAATAGAGACCCTTCGTACAGTCGGGGCTTTGAGCATTCCCTGTGCGACCAGTATTAGTTTCCGATATCCCACTGCAGGTTCAATGTATTACTTGGACCTTCACATTGACGATGAAACACGGAAATCGCATCGGAATTAAATACAAAAGGCACAATGCCGTCTTAAGTACAAGAATAGAGACTCTTCTTACAGTCGATGCTTTGAGCGTTCCCTGTGAGGCCAGTATCAGTTTCCGATACACCACTGCAGGTTCAATGTATTCCTTGGGCCTTCACATTGACGATAAAACAAAGAAATCGCATCGCAATTACATACAAAAGGCACAATGCCGCCTTAAGTACAAGAATAGAGACTCTTCTTACAGGTGGTGCTTTGAGCATTCCCTGTGAGCCAGTATTAGTTTCCGATAGACCACTGCAGGTTCAATGTATTCCTTGGACCTTGACATTGGCGATGAAACACAGATATCGCATCGGAATTAAATACAAAAGGCACAATGCCGCCTTAAGTACAAGAATAGAGACTCTTCTTACAGTCGGTGCTTTCAGCATTCCCTGTGAGACACGTATTAGTTTCCGATACACCAATGCAGGTTCAATGTATTCCTTGGACATACACATTGACGATGAAACACTGAAATTACATCGGAATTAAATACAAAACACAATGCCGCCTTAAGTGCAAGAAGAGTGAGACTTGTTAGGGTCTGTGCTTTGATCCTTTCCTGTGAGACCAGTATTAGTTCCCGATACACTACTGCAGGTTGAAGGTAATCCTTGGACCTCAGCATTGATAATGAAACACAGAAATTACATTGGAATTAAATTCAAAAGGCACAATGCCGCCTTAAGTACAAAAATAGAGACTCTTCTTACAGTCGGTGTTTGAGCATTTCCTGTGAGACCAGTATTAGTTTCCGATACATCACTGCACGTTCAATGTATTCCTTGGACCTTCACATTGACGATAAAACAAATAAATCGCATCGCAATTAAATACAAAAGGCACAATGCCGCCTTAAGTACAAGAATGTAGACTCTTCTTACAGTCGGTGATTTGAGCATTGCCTGTGAGACCAGTATAAGTTTCCGATACACCACTGCAGGTTCAATGTATTCCTTGGAAATACACACTGACGATGAATCACATACATTACATCGGAATTAAATACAAAAGGCACAATGCCGCCTTAAGTGCAAGAATAGAGACTCTTCTTACAGTCGGTGCTTTCAGCATTCCCTGTGCGACCAGTATTAGTTTCCGATGTCCCACTGCAGGTTCAATGTATTACTTGGACCTTCACATTGACGATGAAACACAGAAATCGCATCGGAATTAAATACAAAAGGCACAATGCCGCCTTAAGTACAAGAATAGAAACACTTCTTACAGTCCGTGCTATGAGCATTCCCTGTGAGACCAGTATTAGTTTCCAATACACCACTGCAGGTTCAATGTATTCCCTGGTGACACACATTGACGATGAAACACTGGGATTACATCGGAATTAAATACAAATGGCCCAATGCCGCCTGAAGTACAAGAATAGAGACCCTTCGTACAGTCGGTGCTCTGAGCATTCCCTGTGCGACCAGTATTAGTTTCCGATATCCCACTGCAGGTTCAATGTATTACTTGGACCTTCACATTGACGATGAAACACAGAAATCGCATCGGAATTAAATACAAAAGGCACAATGCCGTCTTAAGTACAAGAATAGAGACTCTTCTTACAGTCGATGCTTTGAGCGTTCCCTGTGAGGCCAGTATCAGATTCGATACACCACTGCAGGTTCAATGTATTCCTTGGACCTTCACATTGACGATAAAACAAAGAAATCGCATCGCAATTACATACAAAAGGCACAATGCCGCCTTAAGTACAAGAATAGAGACTCTTCTTACAGGTGGTGCTTTGAGCATTCCCTCTGAGCCAGTATTAGTTTCCGATAGACCACTGCAGGTTCAATGTATTCCTTGGACCTTGACATTGGCGATGAAACACAGATATCGCATCGGAATTAAATACAAAAGGCACAATGCCGCCTTAAGTACAAGAATAGAGACTCTTCTTACAGTCGGTGCTTTGAGCATTCCCTGTGAGACACGTATTAGTTTCCGATACACCAATGCAGGTTCAATGTATTCCTTGGACATACACATTGACGATGAAACACTGAAATTACATCGGAATTAAATACAAAAGGCACAATGCCGCCTTAAGTGCAAGAAGAGTGAGACTTGTTAGAGTCTGTGCTTTGATCCTTTCCTGTGAGACCAGTATTAGTTCCCGATACACTACTGCAGGTTGAAGGTAATCCTTGGACCTTAGCATTAATAATGAAACACAGAAATTACATTGGAACTAAATTCAAAAGGCACAATGCCGCCTTAAGTACAAGAATAGAGACTCTTCTTACAGTCGGTGCTTTGAGCATTCCCTGTGAGACCAGTATTAGTTTCCGATACACCACTGCAGGTTCAATGTATTCCTTGGATCTTCTCATTGACGATGAAACACAGAAATCTCATCTGAATTAAATATAAAAGGCACAATGCCGCCTTAAGTACAAGAATAGAAACACTTCTTACAGTCGGTGCTATGAGCATTCCCTGTGAGACCAGTATTAGTTTCCAATACACCACTGCAGGTTCAATGTATTCCTTGGTCACACACATTGACGATGAAACACTGGGATTACATCGGAATTAAATACAAATGGCCCAATGCCGCCTGAAGTACATGAATAGAGACCCTTCATACAGTCGGTGCTTTGAGCATTCCCTGTGCGACCAGTATTAGTTTCCGATATCCCACTGCAGGTTCAATGTATTACTTGGACCTTCACATTGACAATGAAACACAGAAATAGCATCGCAATTACATACAAAAGGCACAATGCGCCTTAAGTACAAGAATAGAGGCTCTTCTTACAGTCGGTGCTTTGAGCATTCCCTGTGAGCCAGTATTAGTTTCCGATAGACCACTGCAGGTTCAATGTATTCCTTGGACCTTCACATTGACGATGAAACACAGATATCGCATCGGAATTAAATACAAAAGGCACACTGCCGCCTTAAGTACAAGAATAGAGACTCTTCTTACAGTCAGTGCTTTGAGCATTCCCTGTGAGAACAGTATTAGTTTCCGATACACCACTGCAGGTTCAATGTATTCCTTGGTCACACACATTGACGATGAACCACTGGGATTACATCGGAATTAAATACAAATGGCCCAATGCCGCCTGAAGTACATGAATAGAGACCCTTCATACAGTCGGTGCTTTGAGCATTCCCTGTGCGACCAGTATTAGTTTTCGATATCCCACTGCAGGTTCAATGTATTACTTGGACCTTCACATTGACAATGAAACACAGAAATAGCATCGGAATTAATTACAAAATGCACAATGCCGTCTTAAGTACAAGAATAGAGACTCTTCTTACAGTCGATGCTTTGAGCATTCCCTGTGAGACCAGTATCAGTTTCCGATACACCTCTGCAGGTTCAATGTATTCCTTGTACCTTCACATTGACGATAAAAAAAAGAAATCGCATCGCAATTACATACAAAAGGCACAATGCCGCCTTAAGTACAAGAATAGAGGCTCTTCTTACAGTCGGTGCTTTGAGCATTCCCTGTGAGCCAGTATTAGTTTCCGATAGACCACTGCAGGTTCAATGTATTCCTTGGACCTTCACATTGACGATGAAACACAGATATCGCAACGGAATTAAATACAAAAGGCACACTGCCGCCTTAAGTACAAGAATAGAGACTCTTCTTACAGTCAGTGCTTTGAGCATTCCCTGCGAGACACGTATTAGTTTCCAATACACCACTGCAGGTTCAATGTATTACTTGGACATACACACTGACGATGAAACACTGAAATTACATCGGAATTAAATAAAAAATTAACCATGCCGCCTTAAGTGCAAGAAGAGTGAGACTTCTTAGAGTCTGTGCTTTGATCCTTTCCTGTGAAACCAGTATTAGTTTCCGATATACTACTGCTGGTTCAATGTATTCCTTTGACCTTCACATTGACGATGAAACACAGAAATGGCATCGGAATTTTATACAAAGGGCACAATGCCGCCTTAAGTACAACAATAGAGACTCTTCTTACAGTCGGTGCTATGACCATTCCCTATGAGACCAGTATTAGTTTCCGATACACCACTGCAGGTTCAATGTATTACTTGGACCTTCACATTGACAATGAAACACAGAAATAGCATCGCAATTACATACAAAAGGCACAATGCCGCCTTAAGTACAAGAATAGAGGCTCTTCTTACAGTCGGTGCTTTGAGCATTCCCTGTGAGCCAGTATTAGTTTCCGATAGACCACTGCAGGTTCAATGTATTCCTTGGACCTTCACATTGACGATGAAACACAGATATCGCATCGGAATTAAATACAAAAGGCACACTGCCGCCTTAAGTAGAAGAATAGAGACTCGTCTTACAGTCAGTGCTTTGAGCATTCCCTGTGAGAACAGTATTAGTTTCCGATACACCAATGCAGGTTCAATGTATTCCTTGGACATACACATTGACGATGAAACAATGAAATTACATCGGAATTAAATACAAAAGGCACAATGCCGCATTCAGTGCAAGAAGAGTGAGACTTCTTAGAGTCTGTGCTTTGATCTTTTCCTGTGAGACCAGTATTAGTTCCCGATACACTACTGCCGGTTCAAGGTAATCCTTGGACCATAGCATTGATGATGAAACACAGAAATTACATTGGAATTAAATTCAAAAGGCACAATGCCGCCTTAAATACAAGAATAGAGACTCTTCTTACAGTCGGTGCTTTGAGCATTCCGTGTGAGGCCAGTATAAGTTTCCGATACACCACTGCAGGTTCAATGTATTCCTTGGAAATACACATTGGCGATGAATCACATAAATTACATCGGAATTAAATATAAAAGGCACAATGCCGCCTTAAGTGCAAGAATAGAGACTCTTCTTACAGTCGGTGCTTTGAGCATTCCCTGTGCGACCAGTATTAGTTTCCGATATCCCACTGCAGGTTCAATGTATTACTTGGACCTTCACATTGACGATGAAACACAGAAATCGCATCGGAATTAAATACAAAAGGCACAATGCCGCCTTAAGTACAAGAATAGAAACACTTCTTACAGTCCGTGCTATGAGCATTCCCTGTGAGAGCAGTATTAGTTTCCAATACACCACTGCAGGTTCAATGTATTCCCTGGTCACACACATTGACGATGAAACACTGGGATTACATCGGAATTAAATACAAATGGCCCAATGCCGCCTGAAGTACAAGAATAGAGACCCTTCGTACAGTCGGTGCTTTGAGCATTCCCTGTGCGACCAGTATTAGTTTCCGATACCCCACTGCAGGTTCAATGTATTACTTGGACCTTCACATTGACGATTAAACACGGAAATCGCATCGGAATTAAATACAAAAGGCACAATGCCGTCTTAAGTACAAGAATAGAGACTCTTCTTACAGTCGATGCTTTGAGCGTTCCCTGTGAGGCCAGTATCAGTTTCCGATACACCACTGCAGGTTCAATGTATTCCTTGGACCTTCACATTGACGATAAAACAAAGAAATCGCATCGCAATTACATACAAAAGGCACAATGCCGCCTTAAGTACAAGAATAGAGACTCTTCTTACAGGTGGTGCTTTGAGCATTCCCTGTGAGCCAGTATTAGTTTCCGATAGACCACTGCAGGTTCAATGTATTCCTTGGACCTTGACATTGGCGATGAAACACAGATATCGCATCGGAATTAAATACAAAAGGCACAATGCCGCCTTAAGTACAAGAATAGAGACTCTTCTTACAGTCGGTGCTTTGAGCATTCCCTGTGAGACACGTATTAGTTTCCGATACACCAATGCAGGTTCAATGTATTCCTTGGACATACACATTGACGATGAAACACTGAAATTACATCGGAATTAAATACAAAAGGCACAATGCCGCCTTAAGTGCAAGAAGAGTGAGACTTGTTAGAGTCTGTGCTTTGATCCTTTCCTGTGAGACCAGTATTAGTTCCCGATACACTACTGCAGGTTGAAGGTAATCCTTGGACCTTAGCATTGATAATGAAACACAGAAATTTCATTGGAATTAAATTCAAAAGGCACAATGCCGCCTTAAGTACAAGAATAGAGACTCTTCTTACAGTCGGTGCTTTGAGCATTCCCTGTGAGACCAGTATTAGTTTCCGATACACCACTGCAGGCTCAATGTATTCCTTGGATCTTCTCATTGACGATGAAACACAGAAATCTCATCTGAATTGAATATAAAAGGCACAATGCCGCCTTAAGTACAAGAATAGAAACACTTCTTACAGTCGGTGCTATGAGCATTCCCTGTGAGACCAGTATTAGTTTCCAATACACCACTGCAGGTTCAATGTATTCCTTGGTCACACACATTGACGATGAAACACTGGGATTACATCGGAATTAAATACAAATGGCCCAATGCCGCCTGAAGTACATGAATAGAGACCCTTCATACAGTCGGTGCTTTGAGCATTCCCTGTGCGACCAGTATTAGTTTCCGATATCCCACTGCAGGTTCAATGTATTACTTGGACCTTCACATTGACAATGAAACACAGAAATAGCATCGGAATTAATTACAAAATGCACAATGCCGTCTTAAGTACAAGAATAGAGACTCTTCTTACAGTCGATGCTTTGAGCATTCCCTGTGAGACCAGTATCAGTTTCCGATACACCTCTGCAGGTTCAATGTATTCCTTGTACCTTCACATTGACGATAAAAAAAAGAAATCGCATCGCAATTACATACAAAATGCACAATGCCGCCTTAAGTACAAGAATAGAGGCTCTTCTTGCAGTCGGTGCTTTGAGCATTCCCTGTGAGCCAGTATTAGTTTCCGATAGACCACTGCAGGTTCAATGTATTCCTTGGACCTTCACATTGACGATGAAACACAGATATCGCAACGGAATTAAATACAAAAGGCACACTGCCGCCTTAAGTACAAGAATAGAGACTCTTCTTACAGTCAGTGCTTTGAGCATTCCCTGTGAGAACAGTATTAGTTTCCGATACACCAATGCAGGTTCAATGTATTCCTTGGACATACACATTGACGATGAAACACTGAAATTACATCAGAATTAAATACAAAAGGCACAATGCCGCCTTAAGTGCAAGAAGAGTGAGACTTGTTAGAGTCTGTGCTTTGATCCTTTCCTGTGAGACCAGTATTAGTCTCCGATACACCACTGCAGGTTCAATGTATTCCTTGGACCTTCTCATTGACGATGAAACACAGAAATCTCATCTGAATTAAATATAAAAGGCACAATGCCGCCTTAAGTACAAGAATAGAAACACTTCTTACAGCCGCAACTATGAGCATTCCCTGTGAGACCAGTATTAGTTTCCAATACACCACTGCAGGTTCAATGTATTCCTTGGTCACACACATTGACGATGAAACACTGGGATTACATCGGAATTAAATACAAATGGCCCAATGCCGCCTGAAGTACATGAATAGAGACCCTTCATACAGTCGGTGCTTTGAGCATTCCCTGTGCGACCAGTATTAGTTTCCGATATCCCACTGCAGGTTCAATGTATTACTTGGACCTTCACATTGACAATGAATTGCAGAAATAGCATCGGAATTATTTACAAAATGCACAATGCCGTCTTAAGTACAAGAATAGAGACTCTTCTTACAGTCGATGCTTTGAGCATTCCCTGTGAGACCAGTATCAGTTTCCGATACACCACTGCAGGTTCAATGTATTCCTTGTACCTTCAC
This sequence comes from Schistocerca americana, assembly GCF_021461395.2. NCBI lineage: Eukaryota > Metazoa > Arthropoda > Insecta > Orthoptera > Acrididae > Schistocerca > Schistocerca americana. Next base: position 24,508,498 of record NC_060125.1, on the reverse strand, counting down.
ATTGACGATAAATCAAAGAAATCGCATCGCAATTACATACAAAAGGCACAATGCCGCCTTAAGTACAAGAATAGAGGCTCTTCTTACGGTCGGTGCTTTGAGCAATCCCTGTGAGCCAGTATTAGTTTCCGATAGACCACTGCAGGTTCAATGTATTCCTTGGACCTTCACATTGACGATGAAACACAGATATCGCATCGGAATTAGATACAAAAGGCACACTGCCGCCTTAAGTACAAGAATAGAGACTCTTCTTACAGTCGGTGCTTTGAGCATTCCCTGTGAGAGCAGTATTAGTTTCCGATACAGCACTGCAGGTTCAATGTATTCCTTGGACGTAAACATTGACGATGAAACACTGAGAACACATCGGTATTAAATATAAAAGGCCCAATGCCGCCTTAAGTACAAGAATAGGGACACTTCTTACAGTTGGTGTTTTGAGCATTCCCTGTGAGACCAGTATTAGTTCCCGATACACTACTGCAGGTTGAAGGTAATCCTTTGACCTTAGCATTGATTATGAAACACAGAAATTACATTGGAAATAAATTCAAAAGGCACAATGCCGCCTTAAGTACAAGAATAGAAACACTTCTTACAGTCGGTGCTATGAGCATTCCCTGTGAGACCAGTATTAGTTTCCAATACACCACTGCAGGTTCAATGTATTCCTTGGTCACACACATTGACGATGAAACACTGGGATTACATCGGAATTAAATACAAATGGCCCAATGCCGCCTGAAGTACATGAATAGAGACCCTTCATACAGTCGGTGCTTTAAGCATTCCCTGTGCGACCAGTATTAGTTTCCGATATCCCACTGCAGGTTCAATGTATTACTTGGACCTTCACATTGAGAATGAAACACAGAAATAGCATCGGAATTAATTACAAAATGCACAATGCCGTCTTAAGTACAAGAATAGAGACTCTTCTTACAGTCAGTGCTTTGAGCATTCCCTGTGAGAACAGTATTAGTTTCCGATACACCAATGCAGGTTCAATGTATTCCTTGGACATACACATTGACGATGAAACACTGAAATTACATCGGAATTAAATACAATAGGCACAATGCCGCCTTAAGTGCAAGAAGAGCGAGACTTGTTAGAGTCTGTGCTTTGATCCTTTCCTGTGAGACCAGTATTAGTCTCCGATACACCACTGCAGGTTCAATGTATTCCGTGGACCTTCAAATTGAAGATATAACACAGAAATCGAATCGGAATTAAATATAAAAGGCACAATGCGGCCTTCAATACAAGAATAGAGACTCTTCTTACACTCGGTGCTTTGAGCATTCCCTGTGTGACCAGTATTAGATTCCGATACACCACTGCAGGTTCAGTGTATTTCTTGGACATACACATTGACGATGAAACACTGAAATGACATCGGAATTAAATACAAAAGGCACAATGCCGCATTCAGTGCAAGAAGAGTGAGACTTCTTAGAGTCTGTGCTTTGATCTTTTCCTGTGAGACCAGTATTAGTTCCCGATACACTACTGCAGGTTCAAGGTAATCCTTGGACCTTAGCATTGATGATGAAACACAGAAATTACATTGGAATTAAATTCAAAAGGCACAATGCCGCCTTAAGTACAAGAATAGAGACTCTTCTTACAGTCGGTGCTTTGAGCATTCCCTGTGAGGCCAGTATTAGTTTCCGATACACCACTGTAGGTTCAATGGATTCCTTGGACATACACATTGACGATGAAACACATAAATTACATCGGAATTAAATACAAAAGGCACAATGCCGCCTCAAGTACATGAATAGAGAATCTTCTTACTGTCGGTGCTTTGAGCATTCCCTGTGAGACCAGTATTAGTTTCCGATACACCACTGCATTTTCAATGTATTCCTTGGACCTTCACATTGACGATGAAACACAGATATCGCATCGGAATTAAATACAAAAGGCACACTGCGCCTTAAGTACAAGAATAGAGACTCTTCTTACAGTCAGTGCTTTGAGCATTCCCTGTGAGAACAGTATTAGTTTCCGATACACCAATGCAGGTTCAATGTATTCCTTGGACATACACATTGACGATGAAACACTGAGATTACATCGTAATTAAATACAAAAGGCACAATGCCGCCTGAAGTACAAGAATAGAGACTCATCTTACAGTCGGTGCTTTGAGAATTCCCTGAGCGACCAGTATTAGCTTCCGATACACCTCTGCAGGTTCAATGTATTACTTGGACCTTCACATTGACGAAGTAACACAGAAATCGCATCGGAATTAAATACAAAAGGCCCAATGCCGCCTTAAGTACAAGAATAGAGACTCTTCTTACAGTCGGTGCTTTGAGCATTCCCTGTGAGACCAGTATTAGTTTCCGATACAGCACTGCAGGTTCAATGTATTCCTTGGACGTAAACATTGACGATGAAACACTGAGAACACATCGGTATTAAATATAAAAGGCCCAATGCCGCCTTAAGTACAAGAACAGGGACACTTCTTACAGTTGGTGTTTTGAGCATTCCCTGTGAGACCAGTATTAGTTTCCAATACACAACTGCAGGTTCAATGTGTTCCTTGGACGTAAACATTGACGATGAAACACTGAAATTACATGGTAATTAAATACAAAAGGAACAATGCCACCTTAAGTAAAAGAATAGAGACTGTTCTTACAGTCGGTGTTTGAGCATTCCCTGTGAGGCCAGTATTAGTTTCCAATACACCACTGCACGTTCAATGTATTCCTTGGACCTTCACATTGACGATAAAACAAAGAAATCGCATCGGAATTAAATACAAAAGGCACAATGCCGCCTTAAGTACAAGAATAGAGACTCTTCTTAAAGTCGGTGATTTGAGCATTCCCTGTGAGACCAGTATTAGTTTCCGATACAGCACTGCTGGTTTAATGTATTCCTTGGACGTAAACATTGACGATGAAACACTGAGAACACATCGGAATTAAATATAAAAGGCACAATGCCGCCTTAAGTACGAGAATAGAGACAATTCTTGCAGTCGGTGCTTTGAGCATTCCCTGTGAGACCAGTATTAGTTTCCTATACCCCACTGGAGGTTCAATGTATTCCTTGGACCTTCACATTGACGACGAAACACAGAAATCTCATCGGAATTAAATATAGAAGGCACAATGCCGCCTTAAGTACAAGATTAGAGACACTTCTTACTGTCGGTGCTTTGGGCATTCTCTGTGAGACCAGTATTAGTTTCCGAAACAGCACTACAGGTTCAATGTATTCTTTGGACATAAAAATTGACGATGAAACACTGCAATTATCTCGGAATTAAATACAAAAGGCTCAATGCCGCCTTAAGTGCAACAAGAGGGAGACTTCTTAGAATCTGTGCTTTGTTCCTTTCCTGTGAGACCAGTATTAGTTTCCGATACACTACGGCAGGCTCAAGGTAATCCTTGGACCTTAGCATTGATGATGAAACACAGAAATTACATCGAAATTAAATTCAAAAGACACAATGCCACCGTAAGTACAAGAATAGAGACTCTTCTTACAGTCGGTGTATTGAGAATTCCCTGTGCGACCAGTATTAGTTTCCGATACACCACTGCAGGTTTAATGTAATTGTTGGACCTTCACATTGACGATGGAACACAGAAATCGCATCGGAATTAAATACATAAGGCAGAATGCCGCCTTAAGTACAAGCATAGAGATTCTTCTTATAGTCGGTGCTTTGAGCATTCCCTGTGAGACCAGTAGTAGTTTCCGATACACCACTGCAGGTTCAATGTATTTCTTGGACATACACATTGGCGATGAAACACTGAAATTACATCGGAATTAAATAAAAAAGGCACCATGCCTCCTTAAGTGCAAGAAGAGTGAGACTTCTTGGAGTATGTGCTTTGATCCTTTTCTGTGAGACCAGTATTAGTTTCCGATACACCACTGCAGGTTCAATGTATTCCTTGGACCTTCACATTGACGATGAAACACAGAAATCCCAACGGAATTAAATACAAAAGTCACAATGCCGCCTTAAGTACAAGAATAGAGACTCTTCTTACAGTCAGTGCATTGAGCATTCCCTGTGAGACCAGTATTAGTTTCCGATACACCACTGCCGGTTCAATTTATTACTTGGACTTTCACATTGACCATAAAACACAGAAATCGCATCGCAATTACATAAAAAAAGCACAATGCCGCCTTAAGTACAAGAATAGAGTCTCTTCTTACACTCGGTGCTATGAGCATTCCCTGTGCGACCAGTATTAGTTTCCCATACACCACTGCAGGTTCAATGTAATTGTTGGACCTTCACATTGACGATGAAACACAGAAATCGCATCGGAATTAAATACAAAAGGCACAATGCCGCCTTAAGTACAAGATAAGAGACTCTTCTTACAGTCTGTGCTTTGATCGTTTCCTGTGAGACCTGTATTAGTTTCCGATACACCACTGCAGGTTCAATGTATTCCTTGGACATACACATTGTCGATGAAACACTGAAATTATATCGGAATTAAATACAAAAGGCACAATGCCGCCTTAAGTGCAAGATGAATGAGGCTTCTTAGAGTCTGGGCTTTGCTCCTTTCCTGTGAGACCAGTATTAGTTACCGATACACCACTGCAGGTTCATTGTATTACTTTGACCTTCACATTGACGATGACACACAGAAATCACATCGGAATTAAATGCAAAAGGCACAATGCCGCATTAAGTACAAGAATAGAGATTCTTCTTACAGTCGGTGCTTTGAGCATTCCCTGTGAGACCAGTATTAGTTTCCGATTCACCACTGCAGGTTCAATGTATTCCTTGGACCATCACATTGACGATGAAAGACAGAAATCGCATTGGAATTAAATACAAAACGCACAATGCCGAATTAAGTACAAGAATAGAGACTCATCTTACAGTCGGTGTTTTGAGCATACCCTGTGAGACCAGTATTAGTTTCCGATACACCACTGCAGGTTGAATGCATTCCTTGGACCTTCACATTGACGATGAAACACAGAAATCGCATAGAATTTAAATACAAATGCCACAATGCCGCCTTAAGTACAAGAATAGAGATTCTTCTTACAGTCGGTGCTTTGAGCACTCCCTGTGAGACCAGTATTAGTTTCCGATACACCACTGCAGGTTCAATGTATTCCTTTGACCTTCACATTGACGATGAAACACAGAAGTCGCATCGGAATTTAATACAAAAGGCACAATGCCGCCTTACGTACAAGAATAGAGACTCTTCCTACAGTCGGTTATTTGAGCATTCCCCGTGAGACCAGTATTACTTTCCGATACACAACTGCAGGTTCAATGTATTCCTTTTACATACACATTGACGATGAAACACTGAAATTACATCAGAATTACATACAAAAGGCACAATGCCGCCTTAAGTACAAGAATTGAGACTCTTCTTACAGTCTGTGCTTTGATCCTTTCCTGTAAGATGAGTATTAGATTCCGATACACCACTGCAGGTTCAATGTATTCCATTGACCCTCACATTGACGATGAAACACAGAAATCGCATCGGAATTAAATACAACAGGCACAATGCCGCCTTAAGTACAAGAATAGAGACCCTTCTTACAGTCTGTGCTTTGATCCTTTCCTGTGAGACCAGTATTAGTTTCCGATACACCACTGCAGGTGCAATGCATTCCTTGGACCTTCACATTCACGATGAAACACAGAAATCGCATCGGAATTAAATACAAAAGGCACAATGCCGCCTTAAGTACAAGAATAGAGACACTTCTTACAGTCTGTGCTTTGTTCCTTTCCTTTGAGACCAGTATTAGTTTCCGATACACCACTGCAGGTTCAATGTTTTCCTTGGACATACACATTGTCAATGAAACACTGAAATTACATCGGAATTAAATACAAAAGCCACAATGCCGCCTTAAGTGCATGAAGAGTGAGACTTCTTAGTGTCTGTGCTTTGATCCTTTCCTGTGAGACCAGTATTAGTTTCCGATACACCACTGCAGGTTCAATGTATTCCTTTGACGTTCACATTGACGATGAAACACAGAAATCGCAACGGAATTAAATACAAAAGGCACAATACCGCCTTAAGTACAAGAATAGAGATTCTTCTTACAGTCTGTGCTTTGATCCTTTCCTGTGAGACCAGTATTGGTTTCCGATACACCACAGCAGGTTCAATGTATTCCATTGACCCTCACATTGACGATGAAATACAGAAATCGCATCGGAATTAAATACAAAATGCACAGTGCAACCTTAAGTACAAGAATAGACACTCTTCTTACAGTCTGTGCTTTGATACTTTCCTGTGAGACCAGTATTATTTTCCGATACACCACTGCAGGTTCAATGTATTCCTTTGACCTCCACATTCACGATGAAACACAGAAATCGCATCGGAGTTAAATACAAATAGCACAATGCCGATTTAAGTACAAGAATTGAGACACTTCTTACAGTCGATGCTTTGAGCATTCCCTGTGAGACAAGTATTAGTTTTCGATACACCACTGCAGGTTCAATGTATTCCTTTGACCTTCACATTGACGATGACACACAGATATCGCATCGGAATTAAATACAAAAGGCAAAATGCCACCTTAGGTACAAGAATGTAGACTCTTCATACAGTCGGTGCTTTGAGAATTCCCTGTTAGACCAGTATTAGTTTCCGATACAACACTGCAGGTTCAATGTATTCCTTGGACCTTCACATTGACGATGAAACACAGAAATCTCTTCAGATTTAAATACATAAGGCACAATGCCGCCTTAAGTACAAGAATAGAGACTCTTCTTGCAGTCTGTGCTTTGATCCTTTCCTGTGAGACCAGTATTAGTTTCCGATACACCACTGCAGGTTCAATGTATTCCTTTGACCTTCACATTGACGATGAAACACAGAAATCGCAACGGAATTAAATACAAAGGGCACAATGCCGCCTTAAGTACAAGAATAGAGACTCTTCTTACAGTCTGTGCTTTGATCCTTTCCTGTGAAACCAGTATTATTTTCCGATACACCACTGCAGGACAATGTATTCCATTGACCCTCACATTGACGATGAAACACAGAAATCGCATCGGAATTAAATACAGAAGGCACAATGCAACCTTAAGTACAAGAATAGAGACTCTTCTTACAGTCTGTGCTTTGATCCTTTCCTGTGAGACCAGTATTAGTTACCGGTAGACCACTGCAGGTTCAATGTATTCCCTGGACATACACATTGTCGATGAAACACTGAAATTACATCGGAATTAAATACAAAAGGCACAATGCCGCCTTAAGTGCAAGAGGAATGAGGCTTCTTAGGGTCTGGGCTTTGATCCTTACCTGTGAGACCAGTATTATTTTCCGATACACCACTGCAGGTTCAATGTATTACTTGGACCATCACATTGACGATGAAACACAGAAATCGCATCGGAATTAAATACAAGTGGAACAATGCCGCCTTAAGTACAAGAATAGAGACACTTCTTACAGTCGATGCTTTTAGCATTCCCTGTGAGACCTGTATTAGTTTCCGATGTACCACTGCAGGTTCAATGTATTCCTTGGACATACACATTGACGATGAAACACTGAAATTACATCGGAATTCAATACCAAAGCCACAATGCCGCCTTAAGTGCAAGAACAGTAAGACTTCTTAGAGTCTGTGCTTTGATCCCTTCCTGTGAGACCAGTATTAGTTTCCGATACACCACTGCAGGTTCAATATATTCCTTGGACCTTCACATTGACGATGAAACACAGAAATCGCTTCGGAATTAAATACATAGGGCACAATGCCGCCTTAAGTACAAGAATAGAGACTCTTCTTACAGTCGGTGCTTTGAGCATTCCCTGTGAGACCAGTATTAGTTTCCGATACACCACTGCAGGTTCAATGTATTCCTTCGACAATCACATTGACGATGAAACACAGAAATCACATCGGAATTAAATACAAGAGGCACAATGAAGCCTTAAGTACAAGAATAGAGACTCTTCCTACAGTCTGTGCTTTGATCCTTTCCTGTGAGACCAGTATTAGTTTCCGATACACCATTGCAGGTTCAATGTGTTCCTTTGACCTTCACATTGACGATGAAACACAGAAATCGCAACGGAATTAAATACAAAGGGCACAATGCCGCCTTAAGGACAAGAATAGAGACTCTTCTTACAGTCTGTGCTTTGATCCTTTCCTGTGAGACCAGTATTAGTTTCCGATGCACCACTGCAGGTCAATGTATTCCATTGACCCTCACATTGACGATGAAACACAGAAATCGCATCGGAATTAAATACAAAAGGCACAACGCAACCTTAAGTACAAGAATAGAGACTCTTCTTACTGTCTGTGCTTTGATCCTTTCCTGTGCGACCAGTATTAGTTACCGATAGACCACTGCAGGTTCAATGTATTCCCTGGACATACACATTGTCGATGAAACACTGAAATTACATCGGAATTAAATACAAAAGGCACAATGCCGACTTAAGTGCAAGAGGAATGAGGCTTCTTAGAGTCTGGGCTTTGATCCTTACCTGTGAGACCAGTATTATTTTCCGATACACCACTGCAGGTTCAAAGTATTACTTGGACCATCACATTGACGATGCAACACAGAAATCGCATCGGAATTAAATACAAGTGGCACAATGCCGCCTTAAGTACAAGAATAGAGACACTTCTTACAGTCGATGCTTTGAGCATTCCCTGTGAGACCAGTATTAGTTTCCGATACACCACTGCAGGTTCAATGTATTCCTTTGACCTTCACATTGACGATGAAACACATAAATCGCATCGGAATTAAATACAAAAGGCATAATGCAACCTTAAGTACAAGAATAGAGACTCTTCTTACAGTCTGTGCTTTGATCCTTTCCTGTGAGACCAGTATTAGTTTCCGATACACCACTGCAGGTTCAATGTATTCCTTGGACATACACATTGTCAATGAAACACTGAAATTACATAGGAATTAAATACAGAAGTCACAATGCCGCCTTAAGTGCAAGAGGAATGAGGCTTCTTTGAGTCCGGGCTATGATCCTTCCCTGTGAGACCAGTATTATTTTCCGATACACCACTGCAGGTTCAATGTATTCCTTGGACCTTCACATTGACGATGAAACACAGAAATCGCATCGGAATTAAATACAAATGGCACAATGCCGCTTTAAATACAAGAATAGAGACATTTCTTACAGTCGATGCTTTGAGCATTCCCTGTGAGACCAGTATTAGATTCCGATACACCACTGCCGGTTCTATGTATTCCTTTGACCTTCACATTGACGATGACACACAGAGATCGCATCGGAATTAAATACAAAAGTCACAATGCCGCCTTATGTACAAGAATTTAGACTCTTCATACAGCCGCTGCTTTGAGAATTCCCTGTTAGACCAGTATTAGTTTCCGATACAACACTGCAGGTTCAATGTATTCCCTGGACATACACATTGACGATGAAACACTGAAATTACACCGGAATTAAATACAAGAGCCACAATGCCGCCTTAAGTGCAAGAAGAGTGAGACTTCTTAGGGTCTGTACTTTGATCCTTTCCTGTGAGACCAGTATTAGTTTCCGATACACCACTGCAGGTTCAATGAATTCCTTGGACCTTCACATTGACGATGAAACACAGAAATCGCATCGGAATTAAATACAAAAGGCACATTGCCGCCTAAAGTACAAGAATAGAGACTCTTCTTACATTCGGTGCTTCTGGGCATTCCCTGTGAGACCAGTATTAGTTTCCGATACACCACTGCAGACTCAATGTATTCCTTCGACATTCACATGGACGATGAAACACAGAAAGCGCATCGGAATTAAATGCAAAAGGCACAATGAAGCCTTAAGTACAAGAATAGAGACACTTCTTACAGTCTGTGCTTTGATCCTTTCCTGTGAGACCAGTATTAGTTTCCGATACACCACTGCAGATTCAATGTATTCCTTGGACCTTCACATTGACGATGAAACACAGAAATCGCTTCGGAATTAAATACAAATGGCACAATGCCGCTTTAAGTACAATAATAGAGACATTTCTTACAGTCGATGCTTTGAGCATTCCCTGTGAGACCAGTATTAGATTCCGATACACCACTGCCGGTTCTATGTATTCCTTTGACCTTCACATTGACGATGACACACAGAGATCGCATCGGAATGAAATACAAAAGTCACAATGCCGCCTTAGGTACAAGAATTTAGACTCTTCACACAGCCGCTGCTTTGAGAATTCCCTGTTAGACCAGTATTAGTTTCCGATACAACACTGCAGGTTCAATGTATTCCCTGGACATACACATTGACGATGAAAAACTGAAATTACATCGGAATTAAATACAAGAGCCACAATGCCGCCTTAAGTGCAAGAAGAGTGAGACTTCTTAGGGTCTGTACTTTGATCCTTTCCTGTGAGACCAGTATTAGTTTCCGATACACCACTGCAGGTTCAATGAATTCCTTGGACCTTCACATTGACGATGAAACACAGAAATCGCATCGGAATTAAATACAAAAGGCACAATGCCGCCTAAAGTACAAGAATAGAGACTCTTCTTACATTCGGTGCTTCTGGGCATTCCCTGTGAGACCAGTATTAGTTTCCGATACACCACTGCAAGTTCAATGTATTCCATTGACCCTCACATTGACGATGAAACACAGAAATAGCATCGGAGTTAAATACAAAAGGCACAATGCAACCTTAAGTACAAGAATACAGACTCTTCTTACAGTCAGTGCTTTGATCCTTTCCTGTGAGACCAGTATTAGTTTCCGATACACCACTGCAGGTTCAATGTATTCCTTGGTCATACACATTGTCGATGAAATACTGAAATTTCATCGGAATTAAATACAAAAGGCACAATGCCGCCTTAAGTTCAAGAGGAATGTGGCTTCTTAGAGTCTGGGCTTTGATCCTTTCCTGTGAGACCAGTATTATTTTTCGATACACCACTGCAGGTTCAATGTATTCCTTGGAACTTCACATTGACGATGAAACACAGAAATCGCATAGGAATTAAATACAAAAGGCACAATGCTGCCATAGGTACAAGAATAGAGACTCTCCTTACATTCGGTGCTTTAAGCAATCCCTGTGAGACCAGTATTAGTTACCGATACACCTCTGCAGGTTCAATGTATTCCTTGGACATACACATTGACTATGAAACATTGTATTTACAGTGTAATTAAATACAAAAGGCACAATGCCGCCTTAAGTGCAAGAAGAGAGAGACTTCTTAGAGTCTGTGCTTTGATCCTTTCCTGTGAGACCAGTATTATTTTCCGATACACCACTGCTGGTTCAATGTATTCCTTGGATCTTCACATTGACGATGAAACACAGAAATCACATGGGAATTAAATGCAAAAGGCACAATGCCGGCTTAAGTACAAGAATAGAGATTCTTATTACAGTCGGAGCTTTGAGCATTCCCTGTGAGACCAGTATTAGTTTCCGATACACCACTGCAGGTTCAATGTATTCCATTGACCCTCACATTGACGATGAAACACAGAAATCGCATCGGAATTAAATACAAAAGGCACAGTGCAACCTTAAGTACAAGAATAGAAACTCTTCTTCCAGTCTGTGCTTTGATACTTTCCTGTGAGACCAGTATTATTTTCCGATACACCACTGCAGGTTCAATGTATTCCTTGGACCTTCACATTGACGATGAAACACAGAAATCGCATCGGAATTAAATACATAAGGCACAATGCCGCCTTAAGTACAAGAATAGAGACTCTTCTTACAGTCGGTGCTTTGAGCATCCCCTGTGAGACCAGTATTAGCTTCCGATACACCACTGCAGGTTCAATGTATTCCTTCGACAATCACATTGACGATGAAACACAGAAATCACATCGGAATTAAATACAAAAGGCACAATGAAGCCTTAAGTACAAGAATAGAGACTCTTCTTACAGTCTGTACTTGGATCCTTTCCTGTGAGACCAGTATTAGTTTCCGATACACCATTGCAGGTTCAATGTATTCATTGACCTTCACATTGACGATGAAACACAGAAATCGAAACGGAATTAAATACAAAGGGCACAATGCCGCCTTAAGTACAAGAATAGAGACTCTTCTTACAGTCTGTGCTTTGATCCTTTCCTGTGAGACCAGTATTAGTTTCCGATACACCACTGCAGGTCAATGTATTCCATTGACTCTCACATTGACGATGAAACACAGAAATCGCATCGGAATTAAATACAAAAGGCACAATGCAACCTTAAGTACAAGAATAGAGACTCTTCTTACAGACTGTGCTTTGATCCTTTCCTGTGAGACCAGTATTAGTTACCGATAGACCACTGCGGGTTCAATGTATTCCCTGGACATACACATTGTCGATGAAACACTGAAATTACATCGGAATTAAATACAAAAGGCACAATGCCGCCTTAAGTGCAAGAGGAATGAGGCTTCTTAGAGTCTGGGCTTTGATCCTTACCTGTGAGACCAGTATTATTTTCCGATACACCACTGCAGGTTCAATGTATTACTTGGACCATCACATTGACGATGAAACACAGAAATCGCATCGGAATTAAATACAAGTGGCACAATGCCGCCTTAAGTACAAGAACAGAGACACTTCTTACAGTCGATGCTTTGAGCATTCCCTGTGAGACCAGTATTAGTTTCCGATACACCACTGCAGGTTCAATGTATTCCTTTGACCTTCACATTGACGATGAAACACAGAAATCACATGGGAATTAAATGCAAAAGGCACAATGCCGGCTTAAGTACAAGAATAGAGATTCTTATTACAGTCGGAGCTTTGAGCATTCCCTGTGAGACCAGTATTAGTTTCCGATACACCACTGCAGGTTCAATGTATTCCATTGACCCTCACATTGACGATGAAACACAGAAATCGCATCGGAATTAAATACAAAAGGCACAGTGCAACCTTAAGTACAAGAATAGACACTCTTCTTACAGTCTGTGCTTTGATACTTTCCTGTGAGACCAGTATTATTTTCCGATACACCACTGCAGGTTCAATGTATTCCTTTGACCTTCACATTGACGATGAAACACAGAAATCGCATCGGAATTAGATACAAAAGGCCAAATGCCACCTTAGGTACAAGAATGTAGACTCTTCATACAGTCGGTGCTTTGAGAATTCCCTGTTAGACCAGTATTCGTTTCCGATACAACACTGCAGGTTCAATGTATTCCTTGGACCTTCACATTCACGATGAAACACAGAAACCGCATCGGAATTAAATACAAAAGGCACAATGCCGCCTTCAGTACAAGAATAGAGACAATTCCTACAGTCTGTGCTTTGATCCTTTCCTGTGAGACCAGTATTAGTTTCCGATGTACCACTGCAGGTTCAATGTATTCCTTGGACATACACATTGACGATGAAACACTGAAATTACATCGGAATTTAATACCAAAGCCAAAATGCCGCCCTAAGTGCAAGAAGAGTAAGACTTCTTAGAGTCTGTGCTTTGATCATTTAGTGTGAGACCAGTATTAGTTTCCGATACACCACTACAGGTTCAATGTGTTCCTTGGACCTTCACATTGACGATGAATCACAGAAATCGCTTCGGAATTAAATACATAAGGCACAACGCCGCCTTAAGTACAAGAATAGAGACTCTTCTTACAGTCTGTGCTTTGATCCTTTCCTGTGAGCCCAGTATTAGTTACCGATAGACCACTGCAGGTTCAATGTATTCCTTGGACATACACATTGTCGATGAAACACTGAAATTACATCGGAATTAAATACAAAAGGCACAATGCCGCCTTAAGTGCAAGAGGAATGAGGCTTCTTAGAGTCTGGGCTTTGATCCTTACCTGTGAGACCAGTATTATTTTCCGATACACCACTGCAGGTTCAATGTATTACTTGGACCATCACATTGACGATGAAACACAGAAATCGCATCGGAATTAAATACAAGTGGCACAATGCCGCCTTAAGTACAAGAACAGAGACACTTCTTACAGTCGATGCTTTGAGCATTCCCTGTGAGACCAGTATTAGTTTCCGATACACCACTGCAGGTTCAATGTATTCCTTTGACCTTCACATTGACAATGAAACACAGAAATCACATGGGAATTAAATGCAAAAGGCACAATGCCGGCTTAAGTACAAGAATAGAGATTCTTATTACAGTCGGAGTTTTGAGCATTCCCTGTGAGACCAGTATTAGTTTCCGATACACCACTGCAGGTTCAATGTATTCCATTGACCCTCACATTGACGATGAAACACAGAAATCGCATCGGAATTAAATACAAAAGGCACAGTGCAACCTTAAGTACAAGAATAGACACTCTTCTTACAGTCTGTGCTTTGATACTTTCCTGTGAGACCAGTATTATTTTCCGATACACCACTGCAGGTTCAATGTATTCCTTTGACCTTCACATTGATGATGAAACACAGAAATCGCATCGGAATTAGATACAAAAGGCAAAATGCCACCTTAGGTACAAGAATGTAGACTCTTCATACAGTCGGTGCTTTGAGAATTCCCTGTTAGACCAGTATTAGTTTCCGATACAACACTGCAGGTTCAATGTATTCCTTGGAACTTCACATTCACGATGAAACACAGAAACCGCATCGGAATTAAATACAAAAGGCACAATGCCGCCTTCAGTACAAGAATAGAGACAATTCCTACAGTCTGTGCTTTGATCCTTTCCTGTGAGACCAGTATTAGTTTCCGATGTACCACTGCAGGTTCAATGTATTCCTTGGACATACACATTGACGATGAAACACTGAAATTACATCGGAATTTAATACCAAAGCCAAAATGCCGCCCTAAGTGCAAGAAGAGTAAGACTTCTTAGAGTCTGTGCTTTGATCATTTAGTGTGAGACCAGTATTAGTTTCCGATACACCACTACAGGTTCAATGTGTTCCTTGGACCTTCACATTGACGGTGAATCACAGAAATCGCTTCGGAATTAAATACATAAGGCACAACGCCGCCTTAAGTACAAGAATAGAGACTCTTCTTACAGTCTGTGCTTTGATCCTTTCCTGTGAGCCCAGTATTAGTTTCCGATACACCACTGCAGGTTCAATGTATTCCTTTGACCTTCACATTGACGATGAAACACAGAAATCGCAACGGAATTAAATACAAAGAGCACAATGCCGCCTTAAGTACAAGAATAGAGACTCTTCTTACAGTCTGTGCTTTGATCCTTTCGTGTGAAACCAGTATTATTTTCCGATACACCACTGCAGGACAATGTATTCCATTGACCCTCACATTGACGATGAAAAACAGAAATCGCATCGGAATTAAATACAAAAGGCACAATGCAACCTTAAGTACAAGATTAGAGACTCTTCTTACAGTCTGTGCTTTGATCCTTTCCTGTGAGACCAGTATTAGTTACCGATAGACCACTGCAGGTTCAATGTATTCCTTGGACATACACATTGTCGATGAAACACTGAAATTACATCGGAATTAAATACAAAAGGCACAATGCCGCCTTAAGTGCAAGAGGAATGAGGCTTCTTAGAGTCTGGGCTTTGATCCTTACCTGTGAGACCAGTATTATTTTCCGATACACCACTGCAGGTTCAATGTATTACTTGGACCATCACATTGACGATGAAACACAGAAATCGCATCGGAATTAACAACAAGTGGAACAATGCCGCCTTAAGTACAAGAATAGAGACACTTCTTACAGTCGATGCTTTGAGCATTCCCTGTGAGACCAGTATTAGTTTCCGATGTACCACTGCAGGTACAATGTATTCCTTGGCCATACACATTGACGATGAAACACTGAAATTACATCGGAATTCAATACCAAAGCCACAATGCCGCCTTAAGTGCAAGAACAGTAAGACTTCTTAGAGTCTGTGCTTTGATCCTTTCCAGTGAGACCAGTATTAGTTTCCGATACACCACTGCAGGTTCAATGTATTCCTTGGACCTTCACATTGACGATGAAACACAGAAATCGCATCGGAATTAAATACATAAGGCACAATGCCGCCTTAAGTACAAGAATAGAGACTCTTCTTACAGTCGGTGCTTTGAGCATCCCCTGTGAGACCAGTATTAGTTTCCGATACACCACTGCAGGTTCAATGTATTCCTTCGACAATCACATTGACGATGAAACACAGAAATCACATCGGAATTAAATACAAAAGGCACAATGAAGCCTTAAGTACAAGAATAGAGACTCTTCTTACAGTCTGTACTTGGATCCTTTCCTGTGAGACCAGTATTAGTTTCCGATACACCATTGCAGGTTCAATGTATTCATTGACCTTCACATTGACGATGAAACACAGAAATCGAAACGGAATTAAATACAAAGGGCACAATGCCGCCTTAAGTACAAGAATAGAGACTCTTCTTACAGTCTGTGCTTTGATCCTTTCCTGTGAGACCAGTATTAGTTTCCGATACACCACTGCAGGTCAATGTATTCCATTGACCCTCACATTGACGATGAAACACAGAAATCGCATCGGAATTAAATACAAAAGGCACAATGCAACCTTAAGTACAAGAATAGAGACTCTTCTTACAGACTGTGCTTTGATCCTTTCCTGTGAGACCAGTAATAGTTACCGATAGACCACTGCGGGTTCAATGTATTCCCTGGACATACACATTGTCGATGAAACACTGATATTACATCGGAATTAAATACAAAAGGCACAATGCCGCCTTAAGTGCAAGAGGAATGAGGTTTCTTAGAGTCTGGGCTTTGATCCTTACCTGTGAGACCAGTATTATTTTCCGATACACCACTGCAGGTTCAATGTATTCCTTTGACCTTCACATTGACGATGAAACACATAAATCGCATCGGAATTAAATACAAAAGGCACAATGCCGCCATAAGTACAAGAATAGAGACTCTTCTTACACTCTGTGCTTTGATCCTTTCCTGTGATACCAGTATTAGTTTCCGATACACCACTGCAGGTTCAATGTATTCCATTGACCCTTACATTGACGATGAAACACAGAAATCGCATCGGAATTAAATACAAAAGGCACAATGCAACCTTAAGTACAAGAATAGAGACTCTTCTTACAGTCTGTGCTTTGATCCTTTCCTGTGAGACCAGTATTAGTTTCCGATACACCACTGCAGGTTCAATGTATTCCTTGGACATACACATTGTCAATGAAACACTGAAATTACATCGGAATTAAATACAGAAGGCACAATGCCGCCTTAAGTGCAAGAGGAATGAGGCTTCTTTGAGTCTGGGCTTTGATCGTTAACTGTAAGACCAGTATTATTTTCCGATACACCACTGCAGGTTCAATGTATTCCTTGGACCTTCACATTGACGATGAAACACAGAAATCGCATCGAAATTAAATACAAATGGCACAATGCCGCTTTAAGTACAAGAATAGAGACACTTCTTACAGTCGATGCTT
The DNA here is from genome assembly GCF_021461395.2 of Schistocerca americana. NCBI lineage: Eukaryota > Metazoa > Arthropoda > Insecta > Orthoptera > Acrididae > Schistocerca > Schistocerca americana. Next base: position 24,491,036 of record NC_060125.1, on the reverse strand, counting down.
TGAGCATTCCCTGTGAGACCAGTATTACATTCCGATACACCACTGCCGGTTCAATGAATTCCTTTGACCTTCACATTGACGATGACACACAGAGATCGCATCGGAATTAAATACAAAAGTCACAATGCCGCCTTAGGTACAAGAATTTAGACTCTTCATACAGCCGCTGCCTTGAGAATTCCCTGTTAGACCAGTATTAGTTTCCGATACAACACTGCAGGTTCAATGTATTCCTTGGACATACACATTGACGATGAAACACTGAAATTACATCGGAATTAAATACAAGAGCCACAATGCCGCCTTAAGTGCAAGAAGAGTGAGACTTCTTAGGGTCTGTACTTTGATCCTTTCCTGTGAGACCAGTATTAGTTTCCGATACACCACTGCAGGTTCAATGAATTCCTTGGACCTTCACATTGACGATGAAACACAGAAACCGCATCGGAATTAAATACAAAAGGCACAATGCCGCCTAAAGTACAAGAATAGAGACTCTTCTTACATTCGGTGCTTTTGGGCATTCCCTGTGAGACCAGTATTAGTTTCCGATACACCACTGCAGGCTCAATGTATTCCTTCGACATTCACATGGACGATGAAACACAGAAAGCGCATCGGAATTAAATACAAAAGGCACAATGAAGCCTTAAGTACAAGAATAGAGACACTTCTTACAGACTGTGCTTTGATCCTTTCCTGTGAGACCAGTATTAGTTTCCGATACACCACTGCAGATTCAATGTATTCCTTTGACCTTCACATTGACGATGAAACACAGAAATTGCATCGGAATTAAATACAAAAGGCACAATGCCGCCTTAAGTACAAGAATAGAGACACTTCTTACAGTCTGTGCTTTGATCCTTTCCTGTGATACCAGTATTAGTTTCCGATACACCACTGCAAGGTCAATGTATTCCATTGACCCTCACATTGACGATGAAACACAGAAATAGCATCGGAGTTAAATACAAAAGGCACAATGCAGCCTTAAGTACAAGAATACAGACTCTTCTTACAGTCTGTGCTTTGATCCTTTCCTGTGAGACCAGTATTAGTTTCCGATACACCACTGCAGGTTCAATGTATTCCTTGGTCATACACATTGTCGATGAAATACTGAAATTACATCGGAATTAAATACAAAAGGCACAATGCCGCCTTAAGTTCAAGAGGAATGTGGCTTCTTAGAGTCTGGGCTTTGATCCTTTCCTGTGAGACCAGTATTACTTTCCGATACACCACTGCAGGTTCAATGTATTCCTTGGAACTTCACATTGACGATGAAACACTGAAATCGCATAGGAATTAAATACAAAAGGCACAATGCTGCCATAGGTACAAGAATAGAGACTCTCCTTACAGTCGGTGGTTTAAGCAATCCCTGTGAGACAAGTATTAGTTTCCGATACACCTCTGCAGGTTCAATGTATTCCTTGGACATACACATTGACTATGAAACATTGTATTTACATCGTAATTAAATACAAAAGGCACAATGCCGCCTTAAGTGCAAGAAGAGAGAGACTTCTTAGAGTCTGTGCTTTGATCCTTTCCTGTGAGACCAGTATTATTTTCCGATACACCACTGCTGGTTCAATGTATTCCTTGGATCTTCACATTGACGATGAAACACAGAAATCACATGGGAATTAAATGCAAAAGGCACAATGCCGGCTTAAGTACAAGAATAGAGATTCTTATTACAGTCGGAGCTTTGAGCATTCCCTGTGAGACCAGTATTAGTTTCCGATACACCACTGCAGGTACAATGTATTCCTTGGACCATCACATTCACGATGAAAGACAGAAATCGCTTTCGAATTAAATACAAAACGCACAATGCCGCCTTATGTACAAGAATAGAGACTCTTCTTACAGTCGGTGTTATGAGCATACCCTGTGAGACCAGTATTAGTTTCCGATACAGCACCGCAGGTTCAATGTATTCCTTGGAGGTAAACATTGACGATGAAACACCGATATTACATCGGAATTAAATACAAAAGGCACAATGCCGCCTTAAGTACAAGAATAGAGATTGTTCTTTCAGTCGGTGTCTTGAGCATTGCCTGTGAGACCAGTGTTAGTTTCCGATACACCACTGCAGGTTCAATGTATTCCTTGGAACTTCACATTGACGATGAAACACAGAAATCGCATAGGAATTAAATACAAAAGGCACAATGCTGTCATAGGTACAAGAATAGAGACTCTCCTTACTGTCGGTGCTTTAAGCAATCCCTGTGAGACCAGTATTAGTTTCCGATACACCTCTGCAGGTTCAATGTATTCCTTGGACATACACATTGACTATGAAACATTGTATTTACATCGGAATTAAATACAAAAGGCACAATGCCGCCTTAAGTGCAAGAAGAGTGAGAATTCTTAGAGTCTTTGCTTTGATCCTTTCATGTGAGCCCAGTATTAGTTTCCGATACACCACTGCAGGTTCAATGTATCCCTTGGACCTTCACATTGACGATGTAACACAGAAATCGCATCGGAATGAAATACAAAAGGCACAATGCCGCCATAGGTACAAGAATAGAGATTCTTCTCACAGTCGGTGCTTTGAGCATTCCCTGTGAGACCAGTATTAGTTTCCGATACACCACTGCAGGTTCGAAGTATTCCTTGGACCTTCACATTGACGATGAATCACAGAAATCGCATCGGTATTAAATACAAAACGCACAATGCCGCCTTAAGTACAAGAATCGAGATTCTTCTTACAGTCGGTGCTTTGAGCATTCCCTGTGAGACCAGTATTTGTTTCCGATACACCACTGCAGGTTCAATGTATTCCTTGGACCTTCACATTGACGATGAAACACAGAAATCCCATCGGAATTAAATGCAAAAGGCACAATGCCGCCTTAAGTACAATAATAGAGATTGTTCTTACAGTCGGTGCTTTGAGCATTCCCTGTGAGACCAGTATTAGCTTCCGATATAGCATTGCATGTTCAATGTATTCCTTGGACGTAAACATTGACGAAGAAACACTCAAATTACATTGGATTTAAATACAAAAGGCACAATGCAGACTTAAGTACAAGAATAGAGACTCTTCTTACAGTCGGTGCTTTGAGCATTCCCTGTGACACCAGTATTAGTTTCCAATACACCTCTGCACGTTCAATGTATTCCTGGGACATTCACATTGACGATGAAACACAGAAATCGCATCGGAATTAACTACAAAAGGCACAATGCCGCCTTAAGTACAAGAATAGAGACTCTTCTTACAGTCGGTGCTTTGACCCATTCCTGTGAGACCAGTATTAGTTTCCGATACACCGCTGCAGGTTCAACGTATTCCTTGGACATTCACATTGACGATGAAAAACTGAAATTACATCGGAATTACATACAAAAGGCACAATGCCGCCTTAGGTGCAAGAAGAGTGAGACCTCTTAGAGTCTGTGCTTTGATCCTTTCCTATGAGACCAGTATTAGTTTCCGATACACCACTGCAGGTCAATGTATTCCTTGGACCTTCACATTGACGATGAAACACAGAAATGACATCGGAATTAAATTCAAAATGCACAATTCCGCCTTAAATACAAGAATAGAGACTCTTCTTTCAGTCGGTGCTTTGAGCATTCCCTGTGCGACCAGTATTAGTCTCCGATAGACCACTACAGGTTCAATGTATTCCTTCGACCATCACATGGACGATGAAACATTGAAATTACAGCGGAATGAAATACAAAAGGCACAATGCTGCCTTAAGTACAAGAAGACTGAGACTTCTTAGAGTCTGTGCTTTGATCCTTTACTGTGAGCCCAGTATTAGTTTGCGATACACCGCTGTAAGTTCAATGTATTCCTTGGACCTTCTCATTGACGATGAAACACAGAAATCGCATCGGAATTAAATACAAAAGGCACAATGCCGCTGTAAGTACAAGAATTGAGACTCATCTCACAGTCGGTGTTTTGAGCATTCCCTGTGAGACCAGTATTAGTTTCCGATACACCACTGCCAGTTCGAAGTATTCCTTGGACCTTCACGTTGACGATGAAACACAGAAATCACATCGGAATTAAATACAAAACGCACAATGCCGCCTTAAGTACAAGAATGGAGATTCTTCTTACAGTTGGTGATTTGAGCATTCCCTGTGAGACCAGTATTAGTTTCCGATACACCACCGCAGGTTCAAGGTATTCCATGGACCTTCACATTGACGATTTAACACAGACATAGCAATGGAATAAAGTACAAAAGGCACAATGCCGCCTTAAGTAAAAGAGTAGAGACTCTTCTTACAGTCTGAGCCTTGAACACTCCCTGTGAGACCAGTATAAGTTTCCGATACACCACTGCAGGCTCAATGTATTCCTTGGACGTTCACATTGACGATGAAACACAGATATTGCATCGGAATTAAATAGAAAGGGCACAATGCCACCTTAAGTACAAGCATGGAGACTCTTCTTACAGTCGGTGCTTTGAGAATTCCCTGTGAGACCAGTATTAGTATCCGATACACCACTGCAGCTTCCATGTTTTTCCCTGACTTACACATTGACGATGAAACACTGAAATTACATCGTAATTAAATACAAAAGGCACAATGCCACCTTAAGTGCAAGAAGAGTGAGACTTCTTAGACTCTGTGCTTTGATCCTTTCCTGTGAGAACAGTATTAGTTTCCGTACACCACTGCATGTTCAATGTATTCCTTGGACAATCACATTCACGATGAAACACTGACATTACATCGGAATTAAATACAAAAGCCACAATGCCGCCTTAAATGCAAGAAGAGTGACACTTCTTTCAGTCTGTGCTTTGAACCTTTCCTATGAGACCAGTATTAGTTTCCGATACACCACTGCAGGTTCAATGTAATCCTTTTACTTACACATTGACGATGAAACACTGATATTACGTCGGAATTAAATGCAGAAGGCACAATGCCGCCTTAAGTGCAATTAGAGTGAGACTTCTTAGAGTCTGTGCTACGATCCTTTCCTGTGAGACCAGCTTTAGTTTCCGATACACCACTGCAGCCTCAAGGTATTCCTTGGACCTTCACATGGACGATGAAACATTGAAATTACGTCGGAATTAAATACAAAAGGCACAATGCCGCCTTATGTACAAGAATAGAGACTCTTCTTACAGTCGGTTCTTTGATCCTTTCCTGTGAGACCAGTATTATTTTCTGATACACCGCTGCAGGTTCAATGTATTCCTTGGACATTCACATTGTGGATGAAACACTGATATTACATCGGAATTAAATACAAAAGGCACAATGCCGCCATAAATGCAAGAAGAGTGACACTTCTTTCAGTCTGTGCTTTGAACCTTTCCTATGAGACCAGTATTAGTTTCCGATACACCACTGCAGGTTCAATGAATTCCTTTTACATACACATTGACGATTAAACACTGAAATTTCATCGGAATTAAATACAAAAGGCACAAGGCCGCCTTAAGTGCAAGAAGAGTGAGACTTCTTAGAGTCTGTGCTTTGATCTTTTCCTAAGAGACCAGTATTAGGTTCCGATACACCTCTGCGGGTTCATTGTATTCCTTTTACTTACACATTGACGATGAAACACTGAAATTACAGCAAAATTAATTACAAAATGCACAATGCCGCCATAAGTGCAAGAGGCGTGAGACTTCTTAGAGTCTGTGCTTTGATCCTTTCCTGTGAGACCAGTATTAGTTTCCGATACACCACTGCAGGTTCAATGTATTCCTTGGACCTTCACATTGACGATGAAACACAGAAATCACATCGGAATTAAATACAAAAGGCACAATGCCGCCTTAAGTGCAATTAGGGTTGGACTTCTTAGAGTCTGTGCTTTGATCCTTTCCTGTGAGACCAGTATTAGTTTCCGATACACCACTGCAGGTTCAATGTATTCCTTGGACCTTCACATTGACGATGAAACACGGAAATTACATCGGAATTACATACAAATAGCACAATGCCGCCTTAAGTGCAAGAAGCGACAGACGTCTTACAGTCTGTGCTTTGATCCTTTCCTATGAGACCAGTATTAGCCTCCGATACACCACTGCAGGTTCAATGTAATCCTTTTACATACACATTGACGGTGAAACACTGATATTACGTCGGAATTAAATACAAATGGCACAATGCCGCCTTAAATGCAAGAAGAGTGAGACTTCTTAAAGTCTGTGCTTTGATCTTTTCCTATGAGACCAGTATTAGTTTCCGATACACCACTGCAGGTTCAATGTATTCCTTTTACATACACAGTGACGATGCAACACTGAAATTACATCGGAATTAAATACAAAAGGCGCAATGCCGCCTTAAGTGCAATTAGAGTGAAACTTCTTAGAGTCTGTGCTTTGATCCTTTCCTGTGAGACCAGTATTAGTTTCAGATTCATCCCTGCAGGTTCAATGTATTCCTTGGACCTTCACATTGACGATGAAACACAGAAATCCCATTGGAATTAAATACAAAAGGCACAATTCTGCCTTAAGTGCAAGAAGAGTGAGACTTCTTAGAGTCTGTGCTTTGATCCTTTCCTGTGAGACCAGTATTAGTTTCCGATACACCACTGCAGGATCAATGTATTCCTTGGACATTCACATTGACAATGAAACACTGAAATTACATCGGAATAACATACAAAAGGCACAATGCCGCCTTAAGTGCAAGAAGAGTGAGACTTCTTTCAGTCAGTGCTTTGATCCTTACCTATGAGACCTGTATTAGTTTCCGATACGCCACTGCAGGTTCAATGTATTCCTTTTACATACACATTGGCGATGAAACACTGATATTACATCGAAATTAAATACAAAAGGCACAATGCAGCCTTAAGTGCAAGAAGAGTGAGACTTCTTAGAGTCTGTGCTTTGATCCTTTCCTATGAGACCAGTATTAGTTACCGATACACCACTGCAGGTTCAATGTATTCCTTTTACATACACATTGATGATGAAACACTGAAATTACATTGGAATTAATTACAAAATGCACAATGCCGTCATAAGTGCAAGAAGCGTGAGACTTCTTAGAGTCTGTGCTTTGTTCCATTCCTGTGAGACAAGTATTAGTTGCCAATACACCACTGCAGGGTCAATGCATTCCTTGGACCTTCACATTGACGATGAAACACGGAAATCGCATTGGAATTAAATACAAAATTCACAATGCCGCCATAAGTACAAGAATTGAGACTCTTCTTACAGTCGGTGCTTTGAGCATTCCCTGTGAGACTAGCATTAGTTTCCGATACACCACTGCAGGATCAATGTATTCCTTGGACATACACATTGACGATGAAACACTGAAATTACATCGGAATGAAATACAAAAGGCACAATGTCGCCTTAAGTGCAAGAGCAGTGACACTTCTTAGAGTCTGTGCTTTGATCCTTTCCTATGAGACCAGTGTTAGTTTCCGATACACCACTGCAGGTTGAATGTAATCCTTTTACTTACACATTGACGATGAAACTCTGATATTACGTCGGAATTAAATACGAAAGGCACAATGCCGCCTTAAATGCAAGAAGCGTGAGACTTCTTAAAGTCTGTGCTTTGTCCTTTCCTGTGAGACCAGTTTTAGTTTCCGATACACCACTGCAGACTCAAGGTATTCCTTGGATATTCACATGGACGATAAAACATTGAAATTACGTCGGAATTAAATACAAAAGGCACAATGCCGCCTTAAGTACAAGAATTGAGACTCTTCTTACAGTCGGTTCTTTGATCCTTACCTGTGAGACCAGTATTATTTTCTGATACACCGCTGCAGGGTCAATGTATTCCTTGGACATTAACATTGACGATGAAACACGGAAATTACATCGGAATAACATACAAAATGCACAATGCCGCCTTAAGTGCAAGAAGCGTCAGACTTCTTAGAGTCTGTGCTTTGATCCTTTCCTATGAGACCAGTATTAGCCTCCGATACACCACTGCAGGTTTCATGTATTCCTTGGACATTCACACTGACGATGAAACACTGAAATTACATCGGAATTACATACTAAAGGCACAATGCCGCCTTAAGTGCAAGACGAGTGAGACTTCTTAGTGTCTGTGCTTTGATCCTTTCCTATGAGACCACTATTAGTTTCCGATACTCCAATGCAGGTTCAATGTATTCCTTTTACATACACATTGGCGATGAGACACTGGTATTACATCGGAATTATATACAAAATGCACAATGCCGCCATAAGTGCAAGAAGCGAGAGACTTCTTAGAGTCTGTGCTTTGATCCTTTCCTGTGAGACAAGTATGAGTTGCCAATTCACCACTGCAGGGTCAATGTATTCCTTGGACCTTCACATTGACGTTGAAACACAGGAAACGCATCGGAATTAAATAGAAAAGGCACAATTCCGCCTTAAGTACAAGAATAGACACTTTTCTTACAGTCGGTGCATTGATCTATTCCTGTGAGACCAGTATTAGTCTCCGATACACCACTGCAGGTTCAATGTATTCCCTGGATATACACATTGACGATGAAACACTGAAATTACATTGGAATTACATACTAAAGGCACAATGTCGCCTTAGGTGCAAGAAGAGTGAGACTTCTTAGAGTCTGTGCTTCATCCTTTCCTATGAGACCAGCATTAGTTACCGATACTCCACTGCAGGTTCAATGTATTCCTTTTACATACACATTGATGATGAAACACTGAAATTACATTGGAATTAATTACAAAATGCACAATGCCGCCTTAAGTGCAAGACGAGTGAGACTTCTTAGAGTCTGTGCTTTGATCCTTTCCAATGAGACCAGTATTAGTTTCCGATACACCACTGCAGGTTCATTGTATTCCTTTTACATACACATTGATAATGAAACACAGAAATTACATTGGAATTAATTACAAAATGCACAATGCCGCGATAAGTGCAAGAAGCGTGAGACTTTTTAGAGTCTGTGCTTTGATCCTTTCCTATGAGACCAGTATTAGTTTCCGATACACCACTGCAGGGTTAATGTAATCCATTTACATACACATTGACGATGAAACACTGATATTACGTCATAATTAAATACAAAAGGCACAATGCCGCCTTAAGTGCAATTAGAGTGAGACTTCTTAGAGTCTGTGCTTTGATCCTTACCTATGAGACCTGTATTAGTTTCCGATACAACACTGCAGGTTCAATGTATTCCTTGGACCTTCACATTGACGATGAAACACAGAAATCACATCTTAATTAAATACAAAAGGCACAATTCAGCCTTAAGTGCAAGAAGAGTGAGACTTCTTAGAGTCTGTGCTTTGATCCTTTCCTGTGAGACGAGTATTAGTTTCCGATACACCAATGCAGGATCAATGTATTCCTTGGACATTCACTGTGACAATGAAATACTGAAATTACATCGGAATTACGTACAAAAGGCACAATGCCAGGTTAAGTGCAAGAAGAGTGAGACTTCTAAGAGTCTGTGCTTTGATCCTTTATTATGAGACCAGTATTAGTTTCCGATACACCACTGTTGGTTCATTGTATTCCTTTTACATACACATTGACAATGAAACACTGATATTGCGTCGGAATTAAATACAAATGGCCCAATGCCGCCTTAAGTGCAAGAAGAGTGAGACTTCTTAGAGTATGTGCTTTGATCATTTCCTGTGAGACCAGTTTTAGTTTCCGATACACCACTGCAGAGTCAAGGTATCCCTTGGACCTTCACATGGACGATGAAACATTGAAATTACGTCGGAATTAAGTACAAAAGGCACAATGCCGCCTTAAGTACAAGAATAGAGTCTCTTCTTACAGTCGATTCTTTGATCCTTTCCTGTGAAACCAGTATTGTTTTCTGATACACCGCTGCAGGTTCAATGTATTCCTTGGACATTCACATTGACGTTGGAACACTGAAATTACATCGGAATTAAATACAAAAGGCACAATGCCGCCTTAAATGCAAGTAGAGTGAGACTTGTTTCAGTCAGTGCTTTGATCCTTTCCTATGAGACCAGTATTAGTTTCCGATACACCACTGCAGGTTCAATGTATTCCTTTTACATACACATTGACGATTAAACACTGAATTTACAGTGGAATTAAATGCAAAAGGCACAATGCCGCCTTAAGTGCAAGAAGAGTGAGACTTCTTAGAGGCTGTGCTTTGATCCTTTCCTGTGAGACAAGTATTAGTTGCCAATACACCACTGCAGGGTCAATGCATTCCTTGGACCTTCACATTGACAATGAAACACAGAAATCGCATCGGAATTAAATACAAAATGCACAATGCCGCCTTAAGTACAAGAATAGAGACTCTTCTTACAGTCGGTGCTTTGAGCATTCCCTGTGAGACCAGTATAGTTTCCGATACACCACTGCAGGATCAATGTATTCCTTGGACATACACATTGACGATGAAACACTGAAATTACATCGGAATAAAATACAAAAAGCACAATGCCGCCTTAAGTGCAAGAAGAGTGAGACTTCTTAGAGTCTGTGCTTTGATCCTTTCCTATGAGACCAGTATTAGTTACCGATACTCCACTGCAGGTTCAATGTATTACTTTTACATACACATTGATGATGAAACACTGAAATTACATTGGAATTAATTACAAAATGCACAATGCCGCCTTAAGTGCAAGAAGAGTGAGACTTCTTAGAGTCTGTGCTTTGATGCTTTCCTGTGAGACCAGTATTAGTTTCCGTTACACCACTGCAGGTTCAATGTATTCCTTGGACCTTCTCATTGACGATGAAACACAGAAATCACATCGGAATTAAATACAAAAGGCTCCATTCAGCCTTAAGTGCAAGAAGATTGAGACTTCTTAGAGTCTGTGATATGATCCTTTCCTGTGAGACCAGTATTAGTTTCCGATACACCACTGCAGGTTCAATGTAATCCATTTACAAACACATTGACGATGAAACACTGATATTACGTTGGGATTAAATACAAAAGGCACAATGCCGCCTTAAGTGCAATTAGAGTGAGACTTCTTAGAGTCTGTGCTTTGATCCTTTCCTGTGAGACCAGTATTAGTTTCCGATACACCACTGCAGGTTCAATGTATTCCTTGGACCTTCACATTGACGATGAAACACAGAAATCACATCGGAATTAAATACAAAGGCACAATTCAGCCTTAAGTGCAAGAAGAGTGAGACTTCTAAGAGTCTGTGCTTTGATCCTTTCCTGTGAGACCAGTATTAGTTTCCGATACACCACTGCAGGTTCAATGTAATCCTTTTACATTCACATTGACGATGAAACACTGATATTACGTCGGAATTAAATATAAAAGGCACAACGCCGCCTTAAATGCAAGAAGAGTGAGACTTCTTAAAGTCTGTGCTTTGATCCTTTCCTATGAGACCAGTATTAGTTTCCGATCCATCACTGCAGGTTCAATGTATTCCTTTTACATACACATTGACGATGCAACACTAAAATTACATCGGAATTAAATACAAATGGCACAATGCCGCCTTAAGTGCAATTAGAGTGAAACTTCTTAGAGTCTGTGCTTTGATGCTTTCCTGTGAGACCAGTATTAGTTTCCGATTCATCCCTGCAGGTTCAATGTATTCCTTGGACCTTCACATTGACGATGAAACACAGAAATCACATTGGAATCAAATACAAAAGGCACAATTCAGCCTTAAGTGCAAGAAGAGTGAGATTTCTTAGAGTCTGTGCTTTGATCCTTTCCTGAGAGACTAGTATTAGTTTCCGATACACCACTGCAGGATCAATATATTCCTTGGACCTTCACATTGACGATGAAATACAGAAATCGCATCGGAATTAAATACAAAATGCACAATGCCGCCTTAAGTACAAGAATATAGACTCTTCTTACAGTCGGTGCTTTGAGCATTCCCTGTGAGACCAGTATTCGTTTCCGATACACCACTGCAGGATCGATGTATTCCTTGGACCTCCACACTGACGATGATACACAGATATCGCATCGGAATTAAATAGAAATGGCCTTAAGTACAAGAATAGAGACTCTTCTTACAGTCGGTGCTTTGATCTATTCCTGTGAGACCACTATTAGTCTCCGATACACCACTGCAGGTTCAATGTATTCCTTGGATATACACATTGACGATGAAACACTGAAATTACATCGGAATTACATACTAAAGGCACAATGCCGCCTTAAGTGCAAGACGAGTGAGACTTCTTAGAGTCTGTGCTTTTATCCTTTCCTATGAGACCACTATTAGTTTCCGATACACCACTGTAGGTTCAATGTATTCCTTTTACATACACATTGGCGATGAAACACTGGTATTACACCGGAATTAAATACAAAATGCACAATGCCGCCATAAGTGCAAGAAGCGTGTGACTTCTTAGAGTCTGTGCTTTGAGCCTTTCCTGTGAGACAAGTATTAGTTGCTAATACAACACTGCAGGGTCAATGTATTCCTTGGGCCTTCACATTGTCGATGAAACACAGATATCACATCGGAATTAAATACAAAATGCACAATGCCGCCTTAAGTACAAGAATAGAGACTCTTCTTACAGTCGGTGCTTTGAGCATTCTGTGTGAGACCAGAATTAGTATCCGATACACCACTGCAGGATCAATGTATTCCTTGGATTTACACATTGGCGATGAAACACTGAAATTACATCGGAATAAAATACAAAAGGCACAATGCCACCTTAGGTGCAAGAAGAGTGAGACTTCTTAGAGTCTGTGCCTTGATCCTTTCCTATGAGACCAGTGTTAGTTTCCGATACACCACTGCAGGTTCAATGTAATCCTTTTACATACACATTGACGATGAAACACTGATATTACGTCGGAATTAAATATCAAAGGCTCAATGCCGCCTTCAATGCAAGAAGAGTGAGACTTCTTAATGTCTGTGCTTTGATCCTTTCCTATGAGACCAGTATTAGCCTCCGATACACCACTGCAGGTTTAATGTATTCCTTGGACATTCACATTGACGATGAAACACTGAAATTACATCGGAATTACATACAAAAGGCACAATGCCGCCTTAAGTGAAAGAAGAGAGAGATTTCTTAGAGTCTGTGCCTTGATCCTTTCCTATGAGACCAGTGTTAGTTTCCGATACACCACTGCAGGTTCAATGTAATCCTTTTACATACACATTGACGATGAAACACTGATATTACGTCGGAATTAAATATCAAAGGCTCAATGCCGCCTTCAATGCAAGAAGAGTGAGACTTCTTAATGTCTGTGCTTTGATCCTTTCCTATGAGACCAGTATTAGTCTCCGATACACCACTGCAGGTTCAATGTATTCCTTTTACATACACATTGACGATGCAACACTGAAATTACATCGGAATTAAATACAAAGGGCACAATGCCGCCTTAAGTGCAATTAGAGTGAAACTTCTTAGAGTCTGTGCTTTGATCCTTTCCTGTGAGACCAGTATTAGTTTCCGATACACCACTGCAGGTTCAATGTATTCCTTGGACATTCACATTGACGATGATACACAGATATCGCATCGGAATTAAATAGAAAGGGCCTTAAGTACAAGAATAGAGACTCTTCTTACAGTCGGTGCTTTGATCTATTCCTGTGAGACCAGTATTAGTCTCCGATACACCGCTGCAGGTTCTAGGTATTCCTTGGACATACACATTGACGATGAACCACTGAAATTACGACGGAATTACATACTAATGGCACAATGCCGCCATAAGTGCAAGAAGAGTGAGACTTCATAGAGTCTGTGCTATGATCCTTTCCTATGAGACCAGTATTAGTTTCCGATACACCACTGCAGGTTCAATGTATTCCTTGTACATAGACATTGGCGATGAAACACTGATATTACATCGGAATTATATAAAAAAGGTACAATGCCGCCTTAAGTGCAATTAGAGTGAGACTTCTTAGAGTCTGTGCTTTGATGCTTTCCTGTGAGACCAGTATTAGTTTCCGATACACCACTGCAGGTTCAATGTATTCCTTGGACCTTCTCATTGACGATGAAACACAGAAATCACATCGGAATTAAATACAAAAGGCTCCATTCAGCCTTAAGTGCAAGAAGAGTGAGACTTCTTAGAGTCAGTGATTTGATCCTTTGCTGTGAGACCAGTTTTAGTTTCCGATACACCACTGCAGGTTCAATGTATTCCTTGGACATTCATATTGACAATGAAACACGGAATTTACATCGGAATAACATACAAAATGCACAATGCAGCCTTAAGTGCAAGAAGCGTCAGGCTTCTTAGAGTCTGTGCTTTGATCCTTTCCTATAAGACCAGTATTAGCCTCCGATACACCACTGCAGGTTTAATGTATTCCTTGGACATTCACATTGACGAAGAAACACTGAAATTACATCGGAATTACATACTAAAGGCACAATGCCGCCTTAAGTGCAAGACGAGTGGGACTTCTTAGAGTCTGTTTTTTGATCGTTACCTATGAGACCACTATTAATTTCCGATACACCACTGCAGGTTCAATGGATTCCTTTTACATACACATTGGCGATGAAACACTGGTATTACATCGGAATTAAAAACAAAATGCACAATGCCGCCATAAGTGCAAGAAGCGTGAGACTTCTTAGAGTCTGTGCTTGATCCTTTCCTGTGAGACAAGTATGAGTTGCCAATACACCACTGCAGGGTCAATGTAATCCTTGGACCTTCACATTGAAGATGAAACACAGAAATCGCATCGGAATTAAATAGAAAAGGCACAATTCCGCCTGAAGTACAAGAATAGACACTCTTCTTACAGTCGGTGCATTGATCTATTCCTGTGAGACCAGTATTAGTCTCCGATACACTACTGCAGGTTCAATGTATTCCTTGGATATACACATTGACGATGAAACACTGAAATTACATCGGAATTACATACTAAAGGCACTATGACGCCTTAAGTGCAAAACGAGTGAGACTTCTTAGAGTCTGTGCTTTGATCCTTTCCTATGAGACCACTATTAGTTTCCGATACACCACTGCAGGTTCAATGTATTCCTTTTACATACACATTGGCGATGAAACACTGATATTACATCGGAATTAATAAGAAAGGCACAATGCCGCCTTAAGTGCAATTAGAGTGAGACTTCTTAGAGTGTGTGCTTTGATGCTTTCCTGTGAGACCAGTATTAGTTTCCGATACACCACTGCAGGTTCAATGTATTCCTTGGACCTTCTCATTGACGATGAAACACAGAAATCACATCGGAATTAAATACAAAAGGCTCCATTCAGCCTTAAGTGCAAGAAGAGTGAGACTGCTTAGAGTCAGTGATTTGATCCTTTCCTGTGAGACCAGTTTTAGTTTCCGATACACCACTGCAGGTTCAATGTATTCCTTGGACATTCATATTGACAATGAAACACGGAATTTACATCGGAATAACATACAAAATGCACAATGCCGCCTTAAGTGCAAGAAGCGTCAGGCTTCTTAGAGTCTGTGCTTTAATATTTCCTATGAGACCAGTATTAGCCTCCGATACACCACTGCAGATTTAATGTATTCCTTGGACATTCACATTGGCGATGAAACCCTGAAATTACATCGGAATTACATACTAAAGGCACAATGCCGCCTTAAGTGCAAGACGAGTGAGACTTCTTAGAGTCTGTGCTTTGATCTTTTCCTATGAGACCAGTATTAGTTTCCGATACACCTCTGCAGGTTCAATGTATTCCCTTTACATACACATTGACGATGAAACACTGAAATTACATCGGAATTAATTACAAAATGCACAATGCCGCCATAAGTGCAAGAAGCGTGAGACTTCTTAGAGTCTGTGCTTTGATCCTTTCGTATGAGACAAGTATTAGTTGCCAATACACCACTGCAGGGTCAATGTATTCCTTGGACCTTCACATTGACGATGAAACACAGAAATCGCATCGGAATTAAATACTAAATGCACAATGCCGCCTTAAGTACAAGAATAGAGACTCTTCTTACAGTCGGTGCTTTGAGCATTCCCTGTGAGACCAGAATTCGTTTCCGATACACCACTGCAGGTTCAATGTATTCCTTGGACCTTCACATTGACGATGAAACACAGAAATCACATCGGTATTAAATACAAAAGGCACAATTCAGCCTTAAGTGCAAGAAGAGTGAGACTTCTTAAAGTCTGTGCTTTGATCCTTTCCTGTGAGACCAGTATTAGTTTCCGATACACACCTGCAGGTTCAATGTATTCCTTGGACATTCACATTGACGATGATACACAGATATCGCATCGGAATTAAATAGAAAGGGCCTTAAGTACAAGAATAGGGACTCTTCTTACAGTCGGTGCTTTGATCTATTCCTGTGAGACCAGTATTAGTCTCCGATACACCGCTGCATGTTCAAGGTATTCCTTGGACATACACATTGACGATGAACCACTGAAATTACGACGGAATTACATACTAATGGCACAATGCCGCCATAAGTGCAAGAAGAGTGAGACTTCATAGAGTCTGTGCTTTGATCCTTTCCTATGAGACCAGTATTAGTTTCCGATACACCACTGCAGGTTCAATGTATTCCTTTTACATACACATTGGCGATGAAACACTGATATTACATCGGAATTAAATAAAAAAGGCACAATGCCGCCTTAAGTGCAATTAGAGTGAGATTTCTTAGAGTCTGTGCTTTGATGCTTTCCTGTGAGACCAGTATTAGTTTCCGATACACCACTGCAGGTTCAATGTATTCCTTGGACATTCATATTGACAATGAAACACGGAATTTACATCGGAATAACATACAAAATGCACAATGCCGCCTTAAGTGCAAGAAGCGTCAGGCTTCTTAGAGTCTGTGCTTTGATCCTTTCCTATGAGACCAGTATTAGCCTCCGATACACCACTGCAGGTTTAATGTATTCCTTGGACATTCACATTGACGATGAAACACTGAAATTACATCGGAATTACATACTAAAGGCACAATGCCGCCTTAAGTGCAAGACGAGTGAGACTTCTTGGAGTCTGTGTTTTGATCCTTACCTATGAGACCACTATTAATTTCCGATACACCACTGCAGGTTCAATGGATTCCTTTTACATACACATTGGCGATGAAACACTGGTATTACATCCGAATTTAAAACAAAATGCACAATGCCGCCATAAGTGCAAGAAGCGTGAGACTTCTTAGAGTCTGTGCTTGATCCTTTCCTGTGAGACAAGTATGAGTTGCCAATACACCACTGCAGGGTCAATGTAATCCTTGGACCTTCACATTGACGGTGAAACACGGAAATCTCATCGGAATTAAATAGAAAAGGCACAATTCCGCCTGAAGTACAAGAATAGACACTCTTCTTACAGTCGGTGCATTGATCTATTCCTGTGAGACCAGTATTAGTCTCCGATACACTACTGCAGGTTCAATGTATTCCTTGGATATACACATTGACGATGAAACACTGAAATTACATCGGAATTACATACTAAAGGCACAATGACGTCTTAAGTGCAAGACGAGTCAGACTTCTTAGAGTCTGTGCTTTGATCATTTCCTATGAGACCACTATTAGTTTCCGATACACCACTGCAGGTTCAATGTATTCCTTTTACATACACATTGGCGATGATACACTGGTATTACATCGGAATTTAATACAAAATGCACAATGCCGCCATAAGTGCAAGAAGCGTGAGACTTCTTAGAGTCTGTGCTTTGATCCTTTCCTGGGAGACAAGTATTAGTTGCCAATACAACACTGCAGGGTCAATGTATTCCTTGGACCTTCACATTGACGATGAAACACAGAAATCGCATCGGAATTAAATACAAAATGCACAATGCCGCCTTAAGTGCAAGAATAGATACTCTTCTTACAGTCGGTGCTTTGAGCATTCCCGGTGAGACCAGCATTAGTTTCCGATACACCACTGCAGGATCAATGTATTCCTTGGACATACACATTGACGATGAAACACTGAAATTACATCGGAATAAAATACAAAAGGCACAATGCCGCCTTAAGTGCAAGAAGAGTGAGACTTCTTAGAGTCTGTGCTTTGATCCTTTCCTATGAGACCAGTATTAGTTTCCGATACACCACTGCAGGTTCATTGTATTCCTTTTACATACACATTGATAATGAAACACTGAAATTACATTGGAATTAATTACAAAATGCACAATGCCACCATAAGTGCAAGAAGCGTGAGACTTCTTAGAGTATGTGCTTTGATCCTTTCCTATGAGACCAGTATTAGTTTCCGATACACCACTGCAGGTTCAATGTATTCTTTGGACCTTCACATTGACGATGAAACACAGAAATCACATCGGAATTAAATACAAAAGGCACAATTCAGCCTTAAGTGCAAGAAGAGTGAGACTTCTTAAAGTCTGTGCTTTGATCCTTTCCTGTGAGACCAGTATTAGTTTCCGATACACCACTGCAGGTTCAATGTATTCTTTGGACATTCACATTGACAATGAAACACGGAAATTACATCGGAATTACATACAAATTGCACAATGCCGCTTTAATGCAAGAAGCGTCAGACTTCTTACAGTCTGTGCTTTGATCCTTTACTAAGAGACCAGTATTAGCCTCCGATTCACCACTGCAGGTTTAATGTATTCCTTGGACATTCACATTGACGATGAAACACTGAAATTACATCGGAATTACATACAAAAGGCACAATGCCGCCTTAAGTGAAAGAAGAGAGAGATTTCTTAGAGTCTGTGCTTTGAGCCTTTCCTATGAGACCAGTGATAGTTTCCGATACACCACTGCAAGTTCAATGGAATCCTTTTACATACACATTGACGCTGAAACACTGATATTACGTCGGAATTAAATATAAAAGGCACAATGCCGCCTTAAATGCAAGAAGAGTGAGTCTTCTTAAGGCTGTGCTTTGATCCTTTCCTATGAGACCAGTATTAGTTTCCGATGCACCACTGCAGGTTCAATGTATTATTTTACATACACATTGACGATGCAACACTGAAATTACATCGGAATTAAATACAAAAGGCACCATGCCGCCTTAAGTGCAATTAGAGTGAAACTTCTTAGAGTCTGTGCTTTGATCCTTTCCTGTGAGACCAGTATTAGTTTCCGATTCATCCCTGCAGGTTCAATGTATTCCTTGGACCTTCACATTGACGATGAAACACAGAAATCACATTGGAATTAAATACAAAAGGCACAATTCAGCCTTAAGTGCAAGAAGAGTGAGACTTCTTAGAGTCTGTGCTTTGATCCTTTCCTGTGAGACCAGTATTAGTTTCCGATTCATCCCTGCAGGTTCAATGTATTCCTTGGACCTTCACATTGACAATGAAATACTGAAATTACATCGGAATTACATACAAAAAGCACAATGCCGCCTTAAGTGCAAGAAGAGTGAGACTTCTAAGTGTCTGTGCTTTGATCCTTTCCTATGAGACCAGTATTAGTTTCCGATACACCACTGTTGGTTCATTGTATTCCTTTTACATACACATTGACAATGAAACACTGATATTACGTCGGAATTAAATATAAATGGGCCAATGCCGAATTAAGTGCAAGAAGTGTGAGGCTTCTTAGAGTATGTGCTTTGATCATTTCCTGTGAGACCAGTTTTAGTTTCCGATACACCACTGCAGAGTCAAGGTATTCCTTGGACCTTCACATGGACGATGAAACATTGAAATTACGTCGGAATTAAATACAAAAGGCACAATGCCGAATTAAATGCAAGAAGAGTGAGACTTCTCTCAGTCTGTGCTTTGATCCTTTCCTGTGAGACCAGTATTATTTTCCGATACACCACTGCAGGTTCAATGTATTCCTTGGACCTTCACATTGACGATGAAACACAGAAATCGCATCGGAATTAAATACAAAATGCACAATGCCGCCTTAAGTACAGGAATAGATACTCTTCTTACAGTCGGTGCTTTGAGCATTCCCTGTGAGACCAGCATTAGTTTCCGATACACCACTGCAGGATCAATGTATTCCTTGGACATACACATTGACGATGAAACACTGAAATTACATCGGAATAAAATACAAAAGGCACAATGCCGCCTTAAGTGCAAGAAGAGTGAGACTTCTTAGAGTCTGTGCTTTGATCCTTTCCTATGAGACCAGTATTAGTTTCCGATACACCACTGCAGGTTCATTGTATTCCTTTTACATACACATTGATAATGAAACACTGAAATTACATTGGAATTAATTACAAAATGCACAATGCCACCATAAGTGCAAGAAGCGTGAGACTTCTTAGAGTATGTGCTTTGATCCTTTCCTATGAGACCAGTATTAGTTTCCGATACACCACTGCAGGTTCAATGTAATTCATTTACATACACATTGACGATGAAACACTGATATTACGTCTGAATGAAATACAAAAGGCACAATGCCGCTTTAAGTGCAATTAGAGTGAGACTTCTTAGAGTCTGTGCTTTGATCCTTTCCTGTGAGACCAGTATTAGTTTCCGATACACCACTGCAGGTTCAATGTATTCCTTGGACCTTCACATTGACGATGAAACACAGAAATCGCATCGGAATTAAATACAAAATGCACAATGACGCCTTAAGTACAAGAATAGAGACTCTTCTTACAGTCGGTGCTTTGAGCATTCCCTGTGAGACCAGCATTAGTTTCCGATACACCACTGCAGGATCAATGTATTCCTTGGACATACACATTGACGATGAAACACTGAAATTACATCGGAATAAAATACAAAAGGCACAATGCCGCCTTAAGTGCAAGAACAGTGAGGCTTCTTAGAGTCTGTGCTTCGATCCTTTCCTATGAGACCAGTATTAGTTACCGATACTCCAATGCAGGTTCAATGTATTCCTTTTACATACACATTGATGATGAAACACTGAAATTACATTGGAATTAATTACAAAATGCTCAATGCCGCCTTAAGTGCAATAAAGAGTGACACTTCTTAGAGTCTGTGCTTTGATCCTTTCCTATGAGACCAGTATTAGTTTCCGATACACCACTGCAGGTTCAATGTAATCCATTTACATACACATTGACGATAAAACACAGATATTACGTCGGAATTAAATACAAAAGGCACAATTCAGCCTTAAGTGCAAGAAGAGTGAGACTTCTTAGGGTCTGTGCTTTGATCCTTTCCTGTGAGACCAGTATTAGTTTCCGATACACCACTGCAGGTTCAATGTATTCCTTGGACATTCACATTGACGATGAAACACAGAAATCGCGTCGGAATTAAATACAAAATTACAATGCCGCCTTAAGTACAAGAATAGAGACTCTTCTTACAGTCGGTGCTTTGAGCATTCCCTGTGAGACCAGTATTCGTTTCCGATACACCACTGCAGGTTCGATGTATTCCTTGGACCTCCACACTGACGATGATACACAGATATCGCATCGGAATTAAATAGAAATGGCTTTAAGGACAAGAACAGAGCCTCTTCTTACAGTCGGCGATTTGATCTATTCCTGTGAGACCAGTATAAGTCTCCGATTCACCACTGCAGGTTCAATGTATTCCTTGGACATACACATTGACGATGAACCACTGAAATTACGTCGGAATTACATACTAAAGGCACAATGCCGCCTTAAGTGCAAGAAGAGTGAGACTTCTTTGAGTCTGTGCTATGATCCTTTCCTA
The DNA here is from genome assembly GCF_021461395.2 of Schistocerca americana. NCBI lineage: Eukaryota > Metazoa > Arthropoda > Insecta > Orthoptera > Acrididae > Schistocerca > Schistocerca americana. Next base: position 24,469,403 of record NC_060125.1, on the reverse strand, counting down.
TGAGACCAGTATTAGTTTCCGATACACCACTGCAGGTTCAATGTATTCCTTTTACATACACATTGGCGATGAAACTCTGATATTACATCGGAATTAAATACAAAAGGCACAATGCAGCCTTAAGTGCAAGAAGAGTGAGACTTCTTAGAGACTGTGCTTTGATCCTTTCCTATGAGACCAGTATTAGTTACCGATACACCACTGCAAGTTCAATGTATTCCTTTTACATACACATTTATGATGAAACACTGAAATTACATTGGAATTAATTACAAAATGCACAATGCCGCCATAAGTGCAAGAAGCGTGAGACTTCTTATAGTCTGTGCTTTGATCCTTTCCTGTGAGACAAGTATTAGTTGCCAATACACCACTGTAGTGTCAATGTATTCCTTGGACCTTCACATTGACGATGAAACACAGAAATCGCATCGGAATTAAATACAAAATTCACAATGCTGCCTTAAGTACAAGAATAGAGACTCTTCTTACAGTCGGTGCTTTGAGCATTCCCTGTGAGACCAGCATTAGTTTCCGATACACCACTGCAGGATCAATGTATTCCTTGGACATACACATTGACGATGAAACACTGAAATTACATCGGAATAAAATACAAAAGGCACAATGCCGCCTTAAGTGCAAGAAGAGTGAGACTTCTTAGATTCTGTGCTTCGATCCTTTCCTATGAGACCAGTATTAGTTACCGATACTCCACTGCAGGTTCAATGTATTCCTAGGATATACACATTGACGATGAAACACTGAAATTACATCGGAATTACATACTAAAGGCACAATACCACCTTAAGTGCAAGACGAGTGAGGCTTCTTTCAGTCTGTGCTTTGATCCTTTCCTATGAGACCAGTATTAGGTTCCGATACACCACTGCAGGTTCAATGTATTCCTTTTACATACACATTGACGATTAAACACTGAAATTACATTTGAAATTAAATGCAAAAGGCACAATGCCGCCTTAAGTGCAAGAAGAGTGAGACTTCTTAGAGTCTGTGCTTTGATCTTTTCCTATGAGACCAGTATTAGTTTCCGATACACCTCTGCAGGTTCAATGTATTCCCTTTACATACACAATGACGATGAAACACTGAAATTACAATGCACAATTACTGAAATGCACAATGACGCCATAAGTGCAAGAAGCGTGAGACTTCTTAGAGTCTGTGCTTTGATCCTTTCCTATGAGAAAAGTATTAGTAGCCAATACACCACTGCAGGGTCAACGTATTCCTTGGACCTTCACATTGACGATGAAACACAGAAATCGCATCGGAATTAAATACAAAATGCACAATGCCGCCTTAAGTCCAAGAATAGAGACTCTTCTTACAGTCGGTGCTTTGAGCATTCCCTGTGAGACCAGTATTCGTTTCCGATACACCACTGCAGGTTCGATGTATTCCTTGGACCTCCACACTGACGATGATACACAGATATCGCATCGGAATCCACTTGAAAAGGCACAATTCCGCCTTAAGTACAAGAATGGAGACTCTTCTTACAGTCGTTGCTTTGATCTATTCCTGTGAGACCAGTATTAGTCACCGATACACTACCGCAGGTTCCGTGTATTCCTTGGACATACACATTGACGATGAAACACTGAAATTACATCGGAATAAAATACAAAATGCACAATGCCGCCTTAAGTGCAAGAGGAGTGATACTTCTTAGGGTCTGTGCTTTGATCCTTTCCTATGACAGTATCAGTTTCCGATACATCACTGCAGGTTCAATGTAATACTTTTACATACACATTGACGATGAAACACTGATATTACGTCGGAATTAAATACAAAAGGCACAATGCCGCCTTAAGTGCAATTAGAGTGAGACTTCTTAGAGTCTGTGCTTTGATCTTTTCCTATGAGACCAGTATTAGTTTCCGATACACCTCTGCAGGTTCAATGTATTCCTTTTACTTACACATTGACGATGAAACACTGAAATTGCATCGGAATTAATTACAAAATGCACAATGCCGCCATAAGTGCAAGAAGCGTGAGACTTCTTAGAGTCTGTGCTTTGATCCTTTCCTGTGAGACAAGTATGAGTTTCCAATACACCTCTTCAGGGTCAATGTATTCCTTATACCTTCACATTGACGATGAAACACAGAAATCACATCGGAATTAAATAGAAAAGGCACAATTCCGCCTTAAGTACAACAATAGACACTCTTCTTACAGTCGGTGCATTGATCTATTCCTGTGAGACCAGTATTAGTCTCCGATACACCACTGCAGGTTCAATGTATTCCTAGGATATACACATTGACGATGAAACACTGAAATTACATCGGAATTTCATACTAAAGGCACAATACCACCTTAAGTGCAAGACGAGTGAGACTTCTCAGATTCTGTGCTTTGATCCTTTGCTATGAAAACACTATTAGTTTCCGATACACCACTGCAGGTTCAATGTATTCCTTTTACATACACATTGGCGATGAAACACTGGTATTACATCGGAATTAAATACAAAATGCACAATGCCGCCATAAGTGCAAGAAGCGTGAGACTTCTTAGAGTCTGTATTTTGATCCTTTCCTGTGAGACCAGTATTAGTTTCCGATTCATCCCTGCAGGTTCAATGTATTCCTTGGACCTTCACATTGATGATGAAACACAGAAATCACATTGGAATTAAATACAAAAGGCACAATTCAGCCTTAAGTGCAAGAAGAGTGAGACTTCTTAGAGTCTGTATTTTGATCCTTTCCTGTGAGACCAGTATTAGTTTCCGATACACCACTGCAGGATCAATGTATTCCTTGGACATTCACATTGACAATGAATTACTGAAATTACATCGGAATTAAATACAAAAGGCACAATGCCGCCTTAAATGCAAGAAGAGTGAGACTTCTTTCAGTCTGTGCTTTGAACCTTTCCTATGAGACCAGTATTAGTTTCCGATACACCATTGCAGGTTCAATGTATTCCTTTTACATACACATTGACGATTAAACACTGAAATTACATTGGAATTAAATGAAAAGGCACAATGCCGCCTTAAGTGCAAGAAGAGTGAGACTTCTTAGAGTCTGTGCTTTGATCTTTTCCTATGAGACCAGTATTAGTTTCCAATACACCTCTGCAGGTTCGATGTATTCCTCGGACCTCCACACTGACGATGATACACAGATATCGCATCGGAATGAAATAGAAATGGCCTTAAGTACAAGAATAGAGACTCTTCTTACAGTCAGTGCTTTGATCTATTCCTGTGAGACCTGTATTAGTCTCCGATACACCACTGCAGGTTCAATGTATTCCTTGGACATACACATTGACGATGAACCACTGAAATTACGTCGGAATTACATACTAAAGGCACAATGCCGCCATAAGTGCAAGAAGAGTGAGACTTCTTAGAGTCTGTGCTTTGATCCTTTCCTATGAGACCAGTATTAGTTTCCGATACACCACTGCAGGTTCAATGTATTCCTTTTACATACAGATTGGCGATGAAACACTGATATTACATCGGAATTAAATACAAAAGGCACAATGCAGCCTTAAGTGCAAGAAGAGTGAGACTTCTTAGAGTCTGTGCTTTGATCCTTTCCTATGAGACCAGTATTAGTTACCGATACACCACTGCAGGTTCAATGTATTCCTTTTACATACACATTTATGATGAAACACTGAAATTACATTGGAATTAATTACAAAATGCACAATGCCGCCATAAGTGCAAGAAGCGTGAGACCTCTTATAGTCTGTGCTTTGATCATTTCCTATGAGACCAGTATTAGTTTCCGATACACCTCTGCAGGTTCAATGTAATCCTTTTACTTACACATTGACGATGAAACACTGAAATTACATCGGAATTAAACACAAAAGGCACATTGCCGCCTTAAGTTCAAGAAGAGTGAGACTTCTTAGGGTCTTTAATTTGATCCTTTCCTATGAGACCAGTATTAGTTTCCGATACACCATTGCAGGTTCACTGTATTCCTTTTACTTACACATGGACGATGAAACACAGAAATCGCATCGGAATTAAATAAAAAACGCACAATGCAGCCTTAGGCACAAGAATAGAGACTCTTCCTACAGTCAGTTCTTTGAGCATTCAGTGTGAGACCAGTATAAGTTTCCGATACACCACTGCAGGATCAATGTATTCCTTGGACATTCACATTGACAATGAAATACTGAAATTACATCGGAATTAAATACAAAATTCGCAATGCCGCCTTAAATACAAGAATAGAGACTCTTCTTACAGTCGGTGCTTTGAGCATTCCCTGTGAGACCAGCATTAGTTTCCGATACACCACTGCAGGATCAATGTATTCCTTGGACATACACATTGACGATGAAACACTGAAATTACATCGGAATAAAATACAAAAGGCACAATGGCGCCTTAAATGCAATTAGAGTGAGACTTCTTAGAGCCTGTGCTTTGATCCTTTCCTGTGAGACCAGTATTAGTTTTCGATACACCACTGCAGGTTCAATGTATTCTTTGGACTTTCACATTGACGATGAAACACAGAAATCACATCGGAATTAAATACAAAAAGCTCCATTCAGCCTTGAGTGCAAGAAGAGTGATACTTCTTAGAGTCTGTGCTTTGATCCTTTCCTGTGAGACCAGTATTAGTTTCCGATACACCACTGCAGGTTCATTGTATTTCTTGGACATTCACATTGACGATGAAGCACGGAAATTACATCGGAATTACATACAAAATGCACAATGCCGCCATGAGTTCAATAAGCGTCAGACTTCTTAGAGTCTGTGCTTTGATCATTTCCTATGAGACCAGTATTAGTTTCCGATACACCTCTGCAGGTTCAATGTATTCCTTTTACTTACACATTGACGATGAAACACTGGAATTACATCGGAATTAAATACAAAAGGCACAATGCCGCCTTAAGTTCAAGAAGAGTGAGACTTCTTAGGGTCTTTGATTTGATCCTTTCCTATGAGACCAGTATTAGTTTCCGATACACCATTGCAGGTTCACTGTATTCCTTTTACTTACACATGGACGATGAAACACAGAAATCGCATCGGAATTAAATACAAAACGCACAATGTCGCCTTAAGCACAAGAATAGAGACTCTTCCTACAGTCAGTGCTTTGATTTCAGTGTGAGACCAGTATAAGTTTCCGATACACCACTGCAGGTTCAATGTAATCCTTGGACCTTCACAATGACGATGAAACACAGAAATCCCATCTGAATTAAGTATAAAAGGCACAATGCCGCCTTAAGTACAAAAATAGAGACTCTTCTTACAGTCGGTGATTTGAGCATTCCGTGTGAGAGCAGTATTCGTTTCCGATACACCACTGCAGGTTCAATGTATTCCTTGGACCTTCAAATTGACGATGAATCACAGATATCGCATCGGAATTAAATAGAAAAGGCACAATGCTGATTTAAGTACAAGAATAGAGATTCTTCTTACAGTCGGTGCTTCGATCCATTCCTGTGAGACTAGTATTAGTTTCCGATAAACCACTGCAGGTTCAATGTATTCCTTGGACTTTCACATTGACGATGAAACACAGAAATCGCATGGGAATTAAATACAAAAGGTGCAATGCCGCCTTAAGTACATGAATCGAGACTCTTCTTACAGTCGGTGCTTTGAGAATTCCCTGTGAGACCAGTATTAGTTTCCGATACACCACTGCAGGTTCAATGTATTCCTTGGACATACACATTGACGATGAAACACAGATATCGCATCGGAATTAAATACAAAAGGCACAATGCCGCCTTAAGAACAAGAATAGAGACTCTTCTTACAGTCGGTGCTTTGAGCATTCCCTGTGAGACCAGTATTCGTTTCCGATACACCACTGCAGGTTCAATGTAATCCTTAGACCTTCACATTGACGATGAAACACAGATATCGCATCGTAATTAAATAGAAAAGGCACAATTCCGACTTAAGTACAAGAATAGAGATTCTTCTTACAGTCGGTGCTTTGATCTATTCCTGTGAGACCAGTATTAGTGTCCGATACACCACTGCAGGTTCAATGTATTCCTTGGACACACACATTGACGATGAAACACAGAAATCACATCGGAATTAAATACAAAATTCACAATTCAGCCTTAAGTGCAAGTAGAGTGAGACTTAATAGAGTCTGTGATTTGATCCTTTCCTGTGAGACCAGTATTAGTTTCCGATAGATCACTGCAGGTTCAATGTATTCCTTGGACATTCACATTGACAATGGAACACTGAAATTACATCGGAAATACATATAAAAGGCCCAATGCCGCCTTAAGTGCAAGAAGAGTGAGACTTCTTAGAGTCTGTGCTTGGATCCTTTCATATGAGAAAGTATTAGTTTCCTATACACCACTGCAGGTTCAATGTATTCCTTGGAACTTCACATTGACGATGAAACACAGAAATCGCAATGGAATGAAAAAAAAAGGCGCAATGCCGCCTTAAGTACATGAATCGAGACTCTTCTTACAGTCGGTGCTTTGAGAATTCCCTGTGAGACCAGTATTAGTTTCCGATACACCACTGCAGGTTCAAAGTAATCCTTGGACCTTCACATTGGCGATGAAACACAGAATTCGCATCGGAATTAAATTCAAAATGTACAATGCCGCCTTAAGTACAAGAATAGAGACTCTTCTTACAGTCGGAGTTTTGATCCTTTCCTGTGAGACCGGTATTAGTTACCGTTACACCATTGCAGGTTCAATGTATTCCTTGGACATTCACATTGACGATGAAACACTGAAATTGCATTGGAATTAAATACAAAAGGCACAATGCCGCCTTTAGTGCAAGAAGAGTGAGACTGCTAAGAGTCTGTGCTTTGATCCTTTCCTGTGAGACCAGTATTAGTTTCCGATACACCACTTCAGGTTCAATGTATTCCTTGGACATTCACATTGACGATGAAACACTGAAATTACATCAAAATTAAATACATAAGGCACAATGCCGCCATAAATGCAAGAAGAGTGAGACTTCTTAGTGTCTGTACTTTGGACCTTTCCTGTGAGACCAATATTAGTTTCCGATACACCACTGCAGGTTCAAAGTAATCCTTGGACCTTCACATTGGCGATGAAACACAGAAATCGCATCGGAATTAAATACAAATGGCACAATGCCGCCTTAAGTAAAAGAATAGAGTCTCTTCTTACAGTCGGTGCTTTGAGCAGCTCCTGTGAGACCAGTATTAGTTTCCGATACATCACTGCAGGGTCAATGTATTCCTTGGACATTCACATTGACGATGAAACACAGAAATCGCATCGGATTTAAATACAAAAGGCACAATGCCGCCTTAAGTACAATTATCGGGACTCTTCTTACAGTCGGTGCTTTGAGCATTCCCTGTGAGACCAGTATTACTTTCCGATACACCACTGCAGGTTCAATTAATTCCATAGACATACACATTGACGATGAAACACTGAAATTACATCGGAATTAAATACAAAAGGCACAATGCCGCCTTAAGTGCAAGAAGAGTGAGACTTTGTAGAGTCTGTGCTTTGATCCTTTCCTGTGAGACCAGTATTAGGTTCAGATAAACCACTGCGGGTGCAATGTATTCCTTGGACCTTCCCATTGACGATGAAACACAGAAATCGCATCGGAATTAAATACAAAAGGCACAATGCCGCCTTAAGTACGAGAATAGAGACTCTTCTTACAGTCGGTGCTTTGATCCATTTCCGTGAGTCCAATATTAGTTTCCGATATACCACTGCAGGTTCAATGTATACCTTGGACATTCACATTGACGATGAAACACTGAAATTACATCGCAATTACATACAAAAGGCACAATGCCGCCTTAAGTGTAAGAAGAGTGAGACTTCTTAGAGTCTGCGCTTTGATCCTTTCCTATGAGACCAATATTAGTTTCCGATACATCACTGCAGGTTCAATGTATTCCTTTTACATACACATTGAGGATGAAACACTGAAATTACATCGGAATTAAATACAAATGGCACAATGCCGCCTTAAGTGCAAGAAGAGTGAGACTTCTTAGAGTCTGTGCATTGATCCTTTCCTGTGAGACCAGTATTAGTTTCCGATACACCACTGCAGGTTCAGTGTATTCCTTAGACCTTTACATTGACGATGAAACACAGAAATCGCATCGGAATTTAATACAAAACGCACAATGCCGCATTAAGTACAAGAATAGAGACTCTTCTTACAGTGGGTCCTTTGATGCTTTTCTGTGAGAGCAGTATTAGTTTCCGATACACCACTGCAGGTCCAATGTATTCCTTGGATATTCACATTGACGATGAAACACTGAAATTACATCGGAATTAAATACAAAAGGCACAATGCCGCCTTAAATGCAAGAATAGTGAGACTTCTTAGCGTCTGTGCTTTGATCCTTTCCTATGAGACCAGTATTAGTTTCTGATACACCACTGCAGGTTCAATGTATTCCTTTTACATACAGATTGGCGATGAAACACTGATATTACATCGGAATTAAATACAAAAGGCACAATGCAGCCTTAAGTGCAAGAAGAGTGAGACTTCTTAGAGTCTGTGCTTTGATCCTTTCCTATGAGACCAGTATTAGTTACCGATACACCACTGCAGGTTCAATGTATTCCTTTTACATACACATTTATGACGAAACACTGAAATTACATTGGAATTAATTACAAAATGCACAATGCCGCCATAAGTGCAAGAAGCGTGAGACTTCTTATAGTCTGTGCTTTGATCATTTCCTATGAGACCAGTATTAGTTTCCGATACACCTCTGCAGGTTCAATGTAATCCTTTTACTTACACATTGACGATGAAACACTGAAATTACATCGGAATTAAATACAAAAGGCACAATGCCGCCTTAAGTTCAAGAAGAGTGAGACTTCTTAGGGTCTTTGATTTGATCCTTTCCTATGAGACCAGTATTAGTTTCCGATACACCATTGCAGGTTCACTGTATTCCTTTTACTTACACATGGACGATGAAACACAGAAATCGCATCGGAATTAAATACAAAACGCACAATGCCGCCTTAAGCACAAGAATAGAGACTCTTCCTACAGTCAGTGCTTTGAGCATTCAGTGTGAGACCAGTATAAGTTTCCGATACACCACTGCAGGATCAATGTATTCCTTGGACATTCACATTGACAATGAAATACTGAAATTACATCGGAATTAAATACAAAATTCGCAATGCCGCCTTAAATACAAGAATAGAGACTCTTCTTACAGTCGGTGCTTTGAGCATTCCCTGTGAGACCAGCATTAGTTTCCGATACACCACTGCAGGATCAATGTATTCCTTGGACATACACATTGACGATGAAACACTGAAATTACATCGGAATAAAATACAAAAGGCACAATGGCGCCTTAAATGCAATTAGAGTGAGACTTCTTAGAGCCTGTGCTTTGATCCTTTCCTGTGAGACCAGTATTAGTTTTCGATACACCACTGCAGGTTCAATGTATTCTTTGGACTTTCACATTGACGATGAAACACAGAAATCACATCGGAATTAAATACAAAAGGCTCCATTCAGCCTTAAGTGCAAGAAGAGTGATACTTCTTAGAGTCTGTGCTTTGATCCTTTCCTGTGAGACCAGTATTAGTTTCCGATACACCACTGCAGGTTCATTGTATTTCTTGGACATTCACATTGACGATGAAGCACGGAAATTACATCGGAATTACATACAAAATGCACAATGCCGCCATGAGTTCAATAAGCGTCAGACTTCTTAGAGTCTGTGCTTTGATCATTTCCTAATAGACCAGTATTAGTTTCCGATACACCTCTGCAGGTTCAATGTAATCCTTTTACTTACACATTGACGATGAAACACTGAAATTACATCGGATTTAAATACAAAAGGCACAATGCCGCCTTAAGTTCAAGAAGAGTGAGACTTCTTAGGGTCTTTGATTTGATCCTTTCCTATGAGACCAGTATTACTTTCCGATACACCATTGCAGGTCACTGTATTCCTTTTACTTACACATGGACGATGAAACACAGAAATCGCATCGGAATTAAATACAAAACGCACAATGCCGCCTTAAGCACAAGAATAGAGACTCTTCCTACAGTAAGTGCTTTGAGCATTCAGTGTGAGACCAGTATAAGTTTCCGATACACCACTGCAGGTTCAATGTAATCCTTGGACCTTCACAATGACGATGAAACACAGAAATCCCATCTGAATTAAGTACAAAAGGCACAATGCCACCTTAAGTACAAAAATAGAGACTCTTCTTACAGTCGGTGATTTGAGCATTCCGTGTGAGAGCAGTATTCGTTTCCGATACACCACTGCAGGTTCAATGTATTCCTTGGACCTTCAAATTGACGATGAATCACAGATATCGCATCGGAATTAAATAGAAAAGGCACAATGCTGATTTAAGTACAAGAATAGAGATTCTTCTTACAGTCGGTGCTTCGATCCATTCCTGTGAGACTAGTATTAGTTTCCGATAAACCACTGCAGGTTCAATGTATTCCTTGGACTTTCACATTGACAATGAAACACAGAAATCGCATGGGAATTAAATACAAAAGGTGCAATGCCGCCTTAAGTACATGAATCGAGACTCTTCTGACAGTCGGTGCTTTGAGAATTCCCTGTGAGACCAGTATTAGTTTCCGATACACCACTGCAGGTTCAATGTATTCCTTGGACATACACATTGACGATGAAACACAGAAATCGCATCGGAATTAAATACAAAAGGCACAATGCCGCCTTAAGAACAAGAATAGAGACTCTTCTTACAGTCGGTGCTTTGAGCATTCCCTGTGAGACCAGTATTCGTTTCCGATACACCACTGCAGGTTCAATGTATTCCTTGGACCTTCACATTGACGATGAAACACAGATATCGCATCGTAATTAAATAGAAAAGGCACAATTCCGACTTAAGTACAAGAATAGAGATTCTTCTTACAGTCGGTGTTTTGATCTATTCCTGTGAGACCAGTATTAGTGTCCGATACACCACTGCAGGTTCCATGTATTCCTTGGACACACACATTGACGATGAAACACAGAAATCACATCGGAATTAAATACAAAAGGCACAATTCAGCCTTAAGTGCAAGAAGAGTGAGACTTAATAGAGTCTGTGATTTGATCCTTTCCTGTGAGACCAGTATTAGTTTCCGATACATCACTGCAGGTTCAATGTATTCCTTGGACATTCACATTTACGATGAAACACGGAAATTACATCGGAATGACATACAAAATGCTCAATGCCGCCTTAAGTGCAAGAGCGTCAGACTTCTTTGAGTCTTTGCTTTGGTCATTTCCTATGAGACCAGTATTAGCCTCCGATACACGACTGCAGGTTTAATGTATTCCTTGGACATTCACATTGACAATGAAACACTGAAATTACATCTGAATTACATACAAAAGGCACAATGCCGCCTTAAGTGAAAGAAGAGAGAGATTTCTTAGAGTCTGTGCTTTGATCCTTTCCTATGAGACGAGTGTTAGGTTCCGATACACCACTGCAGGATCAATGTAATCCTTTTACATACACATTGACGATGAAACACTGATATTACGTCGGAATTAAATACAAAAGGCACAATGCCGCCTTAAATGCAAGGAGAGTTTAACTTCCTAAAGTCTGTGCTTTGATCCTTTCCTATGAGACCAGTATTAGTTTCCGATACACCACTGCAGGTTCAATGTATTCCTTTTAAATACACATTGACCATGAAACACTGAAATTACATCGGAATTAAATTCAAAAGGCACAATGCCGCCTTAAGTGCAATTAGAGTGAGACTTCTTAGAGTCTGTGCTTTGATCCTTTCGTGTGAGACCAGTATTAGTTTCCGATACACCACTGCAGGTTCATTGTATTCCTTGGACCTTCACATTGACGATGAAACACAGAAATCACATCGGAATTAAATACAAAAGGCACAATTCAGCCTTAAATGCAAGAAGTGTGAGACGTCTTAGAGTCTGTGCTTTGACCCTTTCCTGTGAGACCAGTATTAGTTTCCGATACACCACTGCAGGATCAATGTATTCCTTGGACATTCACATTGACGATGAAACACTGAAATTACATCGGAATTACAAACAAAAGGCACATTGCCGCCTTAAGAGCAAGAAGAGTGAGACTTCTAAGAGTCTGTGATTTGATCCTTTCCTATGAGACCAGTATTAGTTTCCGATACACCAGTGTTGGTTCAGTGTATTCCTTTTACATACACATTGACAATGAAACACTGATATTACGTCGGAATTAAATACAAAAGGCCCAATGCCGCCTTAAGTGCAAGAAGAGTGAGACTTCTTAGAGTATGTGCTTTGATCCTTTCCTGTGAGACCAGTTTTAGTTTCCGATACACCACTGCAGACTCAAGGTATTCCTTGGACCTTCACATGGACGATGAAACATTGAAGTTGCGTCGGAATTAAATACAAATGGCACAATGCCGCCTTAAGTACAAGAATTGGGAGTCTTCTTACAATCGGTTCTTTCATCCTTTCCTGTGAGACCAGTATTAGTTTCCGATACACCACTGCAGGTTCAATGTATTCCTTTTACATACACTTTGACGATTAAACACTGAAATTACATCGGAATTAAATACAAAACGCACAATGCCGCCTTACGTGCAAGAAGAGTGAGACTTATTAGAGTCTGTGCTTTGATCTTTTCCTATGAGACCAGTATTAGTTTCCGATACACCTCTGCAGGTTCAATAAAATCCTTTTACTTACACATTGACGATGAAACGGTAAAATTACATCGGAATTATATACAAAAGGCACAATGCCGCCTTAAGTTCAAGAAGAGTGAGACTTCTTAGAGTCTTTGATTTGATCCTTTCCTATGAGACCAGTATTAGTTTCCGATACACCACTGCAGGATCAATGTATACCTTTTACTTACACATGGACGATGAAACACAGAAATCGCATCGGAATTAAATACAAAAGGCACAATGCCGCCTTAAGTACGAGAATAGACACTCTTCTTACAGTCGGTGCTTTGATCCATTTCTGTGAGACCAATATTATTTTCCGAAACACCACTGCAGGTTCAATGTATTCCTTGGACATTCACATTGACAATGGAACACTGAAATTACATCGGAAATACATATAAAAGGCCCAATGCCGCCTTAAGTGCAAGAAGAGTGAGACTTCTTAGAGTCTGTGCTTGGATCCTTTCATATGAGAAAGTATTAGTTTCCAATACACCACTGCAGGTTCAATGTATTCCTTGGAACTTCACATTGACGATGAAACACAGAAATCGCAATGGAATTAAAAACAAAAGGCGCAATGCCGCCTTAAGTACATGAATCGAGACTCTTCTTACAGTCGGTGCTTTGAGAATTCCCTGTGAGACCAGTATTAGTTTCCGATACACCACTGCAGGTTCAAAGTAATCCTTGGACCTTCACATTGGCGATGAAACACAGAATTCGCATCGGAATTAAATTCAAAATGTACAATGCCGCCTTAAGTACAAGAATAGAGACTCTTCTTACAGTCGGAGCTTTGATCCTTTCCTGTGAGACCAGTATTAGTTACCGTTACACCACTGCAGGTTCAATGTATTCCTTGGACATTCACATTGACGATGAAACACTGAAATTGCATTGGAATTAAATACAAAAGGCACAATGCCGCCTTTAGTGCAAGAAGAGTGAGGCTGCTAAGAGTCTGTGCTTTGATCCTTTCCTGTGAGACCAGTATTAGTTTCCGATAGACCACTTCAGGTTCAATGTATTCCTTGGACATTCACATTGACGATGAAACACTGAAATTACATCAAAATTAAATACATAAGGCACAATGCCGCCATAAATGCAAGAAGAGTGAGACTTCTTAGTGTCTGTACTTTGGACCTTTCCTGTGAGACCAATATTAGTTTCCGATACACCACTGCAGGTTCAAAGTAATCCTTGGACCTTCACATTGGCGATGAAACACAGAAATCGCATCGGAATTAAATACAAATGGCACAATGCCGCCTTAAGTAAAAGAATAGAGTCTCTTCTTACAGTCGGTGTTTTGAGCAGCTCCTGTGAGACCAGTATTAGTTTCCGATACATCACTGCAGGGTCAATGTATTCCTTGGACATTCACATTGACGATGAAACACAGAAATCGCATCGGATTTAAATACAAAAGGCACAATGCCGCCTTAAGTACAATAATCGGGACTCTTCTCACAGTCGGTGCTTTGAGCATTCCCTGTGAGACCAGTATTACTTTCCGATACACCACTGCAGGTTCAATGTATTCCATAGACATACACATTGACGATGAAACACTGAAATTACATCGGAATTAAATACAAAAGGCACAATGCCGCCTTAAGTGCAAGAAGAGTGAGACTTCGTAGAGTCTGTGCTTTGATCCTTTCCTGTGAGACCAGTATTGGGTTCAGATAAACTACTGCGGGTGCAATGTATTCCTTGGACCTTCACATTGACGATGAAACACAGAAATCGCATCGGAATTAAATACAAAAGGCACAATGCCGCCTTAAGTACGAGAATAGAGACTCTTCTTACAGTCGGTGCTTTGATCCATTTCCGTGAGTCCAATATTAGTTTCCGATACACCACTGCAGGTGCAATGTATACCTTGGACATTCACATTGACGATGAAACACTGAAATTACATCGCAATTACATACAAAAGGCACAATGCCGCCTTAAGTGTAAGAAGAGTGAGACTTCTTAGAGTCTGCGCTTTGATCCTTTCCTATGAGACCAATATTAGTTTCCGATACATCACTGCAGGTTCAATGTATTCTTTTTACATACACATTCAGGATGAAACACTGAAATTACATCGGAATTAAATACAAATGGCACAATGCCGCCTTAAGTGCAAGAAGAGTGAGACTTCTTAGAGTCTGTGCATTGATCCTTTCCTGTGAGACCAGTATTAGTTTCCGATACACCACTGCAGGTTCAGTGTATTCCTTAGACCTTTACATTGACGATGAAACGCAGAAATCGCATCGGAATTTAATACAAAACGCACAATGCCGCATTAAGTACAAGAATAGAGACTCTTCTTACAGTGGGTCCTTTGATGCTTTTCTGTGAGACCAGTATTAGTTTCCGATACACCACTGCAGGTTCAATGTATTCCTTGGATATTCACATTGACGATGAAACACTGAAATTACATCGGAATTAAATACAAAAGGCACAATGCCGCCTTAAATGCAAGAATAGTGAGACTTCTTAGCGTCTGTGCTTTGATCATTTCCTATGAGACCAGTATTAGTTTCCGATTCACCACTGCAGGTTCAATGTATTCCTTGGACCTTCACATTGACGATGAAACGCTGAAATTACCTCGGAATTAAATACAAAAGGCACAATGACGCAATAAGTACAAGAAGAGTGGGACTTCTTAGAGTATGTGTTTTGATCCTTTCCTGTCAGGCAAGTATTGGTTTCCGATACACTACTGCAACTTCAATGTATTCCTTGGACGTTCATATTGACGATGAAACACTGAAATTACATCGGAATTAAAAACAAAAGGCACAATGCCGCATTAAGTTCAAGAAGAGTGAGACTTCTTAGAGTCTGTACTTTGATCCTTTCCTATGAGACCAGTATTACTTTCCGATACACCACTCAGTTTCAATGTATTCCTTTTACATACACTTTGACGATGAAACACTGAAATTACATCGGAATAAATACAACAGGCACAATGCCCCCTTAATTGCAAGAGCAGTGAGATTTCTTAGATTCTGTGCTTTGATGCTTTCATGTGAAACAGGTATTAGTTTCATATACACCACTGCAGGTTCAATGTATCCCTTGGACAGTCAGATTGACGATGAAACTCTGAAATTACATCGGAATTACATACAAAAGGCGCAATGCCGCCATAAGTGCAAGAAGA
This sequence comes from Schistocerca americana, assembly GCF_021461395.2. NCBI lineage: Eukaryota > Metazoa > Arthropoda > Insecta > Orthoptera > Acrididae > Schistocerca > Schistocerca americana. The sequence goes on along the minus strand of NC_060125.1, from coordinate 24,453,468 downwards.
GTGAGACTTCTTAGAGTCTGCGCTTTGATCCTTTCCTATGAGACCAATAGTAGGTTCCGATACATAACTGCAGGCTCAATGTATTCTTTTTACATACACATTGAGGATGAAACACTGAAATTACATCGAAATTAAATACAAAAGGCACAATGCCGCCCTAAGTGCAAGAAGAGTGAACCTTCTTAGAGTCTGTGCATTGATCCTTTCCCGTGAGACCAGTATTAGTTTCCGATACACCACTGCAGGTTTAATGTATTCCTTGGACCTTCACATTGACGATGAAACACAGAGATCGCATCGGAATTAAATACAAAAGGCACAAAGCCGCATAAGTACAAGAATAGAGACTCTTCTTACAGTCGGTTCATTGATCCTTTCCTGTGAGACCAGTATTAGTTTCCGATACACCACTGCAGGTTCAATGTATTCCTTGGACATTTACATTGACGATGAAACACTGAAATTACATCGGAATTAAATACAAAAGGCACAATGCCGCCTTAAATGCAAGAAGAGTGAGACTTCTTAGAGTCTGTGCTTTGATCCTTTCCTATGATTCCAGTATTAGTTTCCGATACACCACTGCAGGTTCAATGTTTTCCTTTTACATACACATTGACGATGAAACACTAATATTACACCGGAATTAAATACAAAAGGCACAATGCCTGCTAGAAGAATGAGACTTCTTAGGGTCTGTGATTTGATCATTTCCTATGAGACCAGTATTAGTTTCCGAACACCACTGCAGGTTCTATGTGTTCCTTTTACATACACATTGACGATGAAACACTGAAATTACATCGGAATTAAAAACTAAAGGCACAACGCCGCCTTCTGTGCAAGAAGAGTGAGAATTCTTAGAGTCTGCACTTTGATCCTTTCCTGTGAGGCCAGTATTAGTTTCCGATACACCACTGCAGGTTCAATGTATTCCTTAGACATACACATTGACGATGAAACACTGAAATTACATCGGAATTAAATACAAAAGGCACTATGCCGCCTTAAGTGCAAGAAGAGTGAGACTTCTTAGATTCTGTGCTTTGATCCTTTCCTGTGAGACCACTATAAGGTTCCGATAGACATCTGCAGGCGCCATGTAATCCTTGGACCTTCACATTGACGATGAAACACAGAAATCGCATCGGAATTAAATACAAAAGGCACAATGCCGCCTTAAGTACGAGAATAGAGACTCCTCTTACAGTCGGTGCTTTGATCCATTTCTGTGAGACCAACATTAATTTCCGATACACCACTGCAGGTTCAATGTATTCCTTGGACATTCAAATTGACGATGAAACACTGAAATTAAATCGGAAATACATAGAAAAGGCACAATGCCGCCTTAAGTGCAAGAAGGGTAAGACTTCTTAGAGTCTGCGCTTTGATCCCTTCCTATGAGACCAATTTTAGTTTCCGATACATCACTGCAGGTTCAATGTATTCTTTTTACATACACATTGGGGATGAAACACTGAAATTACATCGGAATTAAATACAAAAGGCACAATGCCGCCTCAAGTGCAAGAAGAGTGAGGCTTCTTAGAGTCTGTGCTCTGATCCTTTCCTATGAGACCACTATTAGTTTCCGATACACCACTGCAGGTTCAATGTATTCCTTTTACATACACATTAACGATGAAACATTAACATTACATCGGAATTAAATACAAAAGGCACAATGCCGCCTTAAGTGCAGGAAGAGTGAGACTTCTTAGAGTCTCTGCTTTGATCCTTTCCTGTGAGACCAGTATTATTTTCCGATACACCACTGCAAGTTCAATGTATTCCTTTTACATACACATTGACGATGAAACACCGATATTACATCGGATATAAATGCAAAAGGCAAAATGCCGTCTTAAGTGCAAGAAGAGTGAGACTTCTTAGAGTCTGTGCTTTGATCCTTTCCTGACAGACCAGTATTAGGTTCCGATACACCACTGCAGGTTCAATGTATTCCTAGGACCTTCACATTGACGATGAAATACAGAAATTACATCGGAATTATATACAAAAGCCACAATGACGCCCTAAATGAGAGAAGAGTGAGACTTCTTAAAGTCTGTGATTTGATAATTTCCTATGAGACCAGTATTAGTTTCCGATACACCACTGCAGCTTCAATGTATTCCTTGGACCTTCACATTGACGACGAAACACAGAAATCGCTTTGGCATTAAATACAAAAGGCACAATGCCACCTTAAGTACAAGAATATAGACACTTCTTACAGTCGGTCCTTTGATCCTTTCCTATGAGACCAGTATTAGTTTCCGATAAACCACTACAGGTTCAATTTATTGCTTAGAAATTCACATTGATGATCAAACACTAAAATTACATCGGAATTAAATACAAAAAAACAATGCCGCCTTAAGTGCAAGGAGAGTGAGACTTCATAGAGTCTGTGCTTTGATACTTTCCTATGAGACCAGTATTAGTTTCCGATACACCACTGCAGGTTCAATGTATTTCTTGGAAATTCACATTGATAACGAAACACAGAAATCGAATCGGAATTAAATACAAAAGGCACAATGCCGCCTTAAGTACAAGAATATGGACTCTACTTACAGTCGGTGCTTTGATCCTTTCCTGTGAGACGAGTATTAGTTTCCGATACACCACTGCAGGTTCAATGTATTCCTTGCACATTCACATTGACGATGAAAAACAGATATTACATCCGAATTAAATACAAAAGGCACAATGCCGCCTTAAATGCAAGAAGAGGGAGACTTCTTCGAGTCTGTGCTTTGATTCTTTCCTATGAGACCAGTATTAGTTTCCGATACACCACTGCAGGTTCAATGTATCCCTTTTACAATCACATTGACGACCAAACACTAAAATTACATCGGAGTTAAATACAAGTGGCAGAATGCCGCCTTAAGTGCAAGAAGAGTGAGACTTCTTAGGGTCTGTGCTTTGATACTTTCCTATGAGACCAGAATTAGTTTCCGATACACAACTGCAGGTTCAATGTATTTCTTGGACCTTCACATTGACAGCGAAACACAGAAATCGCATCGGAATTAAATACAAGAGGCACAATGCCGCCATAAGTACAAGAATATGGACTCTTCTCACAGTCGGTGCTTTGATCCTTTCCTGTGAGACCAGTATTAGTTTCCGATACACCACTGCAGGTTCAATGTATTCCTTGGACATTCACATTGACGATGAAAAACTGATATTACATCCGAATTAAATACAAAAGGCACAATGCCGCCTTAAATGCATGAAGAGAGAGACTTCTTCGAGTCTGTGCTTTGATTCTTTCCTATGGAACCAGTATTAGTTTCCGATACACAACTGCAGGTTCAATGTAATCCTTTTACATACACATTGACGATGAAACACTGAAATTACATCGGAATTAAATACAAGAGGAACAATGCCGCCTTAAGTGAAAGAAGAGTGAGACTTCTTAGAGTCTGTGCTTTAATCCTTTCCTGTGAGACCAGTATTATTTTCAGATACACCACTGCAGGTTCAATGTATTCCTTGGTCCTTCACATTGACGACAAAAAACAGAAATCGCAAAGGGATTAAATACAAAAGGCACAATGCCGCCTTAAGAACAAGAATAGAGACTCTTCTTACAGTCGGTGCTTTGATCCATTCCTCTGAGACCAGTATTAGTTTCCGATATAGCACTGCAGGTTCATAGTATTCCTTGTATATTCACATTTACGATGAAACACTGAAATTACATCGGAATTAAATGCAAATGGCACAATGCCGCCTTAAATGCAAGAAGAGTGAGACTTCTTAGAGTCTGTGCTTTGATCCTTTCCTATGAGACCAATATTAGTTTTCGATACACCACTGCAGTTTCAATGTATTCCTTGGACCTTCACATTGACGATGAAACACAGATATTACATCGGAATTAAATACAAAAGGCACAATGACGCCTTAAATGCAAGAAGAGTGAGACTTCTTAGAGTCTGTGCTTTGATCCTTTCCTGTGAGACCAGTATTAGTTTCCGATACACCACTGCAGGTTCAATGTATTCCTTGGATCTTCACATTGACGACGAGACACAGAAATCGCATCGGAATTAAATACAAAGGGGCACAATGCCACCTTAAGTACAAGAATATAGACTCTTCTTAGAGTCGGTGCTTTGATCCTTTCCTATGAGACCAGTATTAGTTTCGATACACCACTGCTGGTTTAATGTATTCCATTTACATACACATTGACGATGATACACTGAAATTACATAGGAATTAAATACAAAAGGCACAATGCCACCTTAAGTGCAAGAAGAGTGAGACTTCTTGGAGTCTGTGCTATGATTCGTTCCTATAAGACCAGTATTAGTTTCCGATACACCACTGGCTGTTCAATGTATTTCTTGGACCTTCACATTGAAGACGAAACACAGAAATCGCATCGGAATTAAATACAAAAGGCACAATGCCGCCTTAAGTACAAGAATATAGACTCTTCTTAGAGTCGCTGCTTTGATCCTTTCCTGTGAGACCAGTACTAGTTTCTGATACACCACTGCAGGTTCAATGTATCCTGGAACATTCACATTGACGATGAAAAACTGCAATTACATCGGAATTAAATACAAAACGCACAATGCCGCCTAAAGTGCAAGAAGAGTGAGACTTCTTAGAGTCTGTGCTTTGATCCTTTCCTGTGAGACCAGTATTAGTTTCCAATAGATGACTGGAGGTTCAATGTATTCCTTGGACATTCACACTGACGATGAAACACTGAAATTGCATCGGAATTAAATACAAAAGGCACAATGACGCCATAAGTAAAAGAAGAGTGAGACTTCTTAGAGGATGTGCGTTCATCCTTTCCTGTGAAGCAAGTATTAGTTTCCGATACACCACTGCAAGTTCAATGTATTCCTTGGACGTTCACATTGACGATGAAACACTGAAATTACATCGGAATTAAAAACAAAAGACACAACGCCGCCTTCAGTGCAAAAAGAGTGAGAATTCTTAGAGACTGTGCCTTAATCCTTTCCTGTGAGGCCAGTATAAGTTTCCGATACACCACTGCAGGTTCAATGTATTCCTTTTACATACACACTGACGATGAAACACTGAAATTACATCGGAATTAAATACAAAAGGCACAATGCCGCCTTAAGTGCAAGAAGAGTGAGACTTCTTAGAGTCTGTGCTTTGATCCTTTCCTGTGAGACCAGTATTATTTTCCGATACACCACTGCAGGTTCAATGTATTCCTTGGACCTTCACATTGACGACAAAACACAGAAATCGCATCGGAATTAAATACAAAAGGCACAATGCCGCCTTAAGTACAACAATATAGACTCTTCTTACAGTTGGTGCTTTGATCCTTTCCTGTGAGACCAGTATTAGTTTCCGATACACCACTGCAAGTTCAATGTATTCCTTGGACATTCACATTGACTATGAAACGCTGAAATTACATCGGAATTAAATAGAAAAGGCACTATGCCGACTTAAATGAAAGAAGAGTGACACTTCTTAGAGTATGTGCTTTCATCCTTTCCTATGAGACCAGTATTAGTTTCCGATACACCACTGCTGGTTCATGGTATTCCTTTTATTTACACATTGACGATGAAACACTGAAATTACATCGGAATTAAATACAAAAGGCACAATGCCGCCTTAAGTGCTAGAAGAGTCAGACTTCTTAGAGTCTGTGCTTTGATCCTTTCCTGTGAGACCAGTTATAGTTTCCGATACACCACTGCAGGTTCAATGTAATCCTTGGACCTTCACATTAACGATGAAACACAGAAATCGCGTCGGAATTAAATACAAAAGGCACAATGCCGCCTTAAGTACAAGAATAGAGTCTCTTCTTACAGTCGGTGCTTTGATCCATTCCTGTGAGACCGGAATTATTTTGCGATACACCACTGCAGGTTCAATGTATTCCTTTTATATACACATTGACGATGAAACACCAAAATTACATCGGAATTAAGTACAAAAGGCACAATGCCACCTTAAGTGCAAAAGGAGTGAGACTTCTTAGAGTCTGTACTTTGATCCTTTCCTATGAGACCAGTATTGGTTTCCGATACACCACTGCAGGTTCAATGTATTCCTTTTATATACACATTGACGATGAAACACTTAAATTACATCGGAATTAAGTACAAAAGGCACAATGCCGCCTTAAATGCAAGAAGAGTGAGACTTCTTAGAGTCTGTGATTTCATCCTTTCCTGTGAGACCAGTATTTGTTTCCGATACACCACTGCAGGTTCAATGTATTCCTCGGACCTACACATTAACGATGAAACACAGAAATCGAGTCGGTATTAACTACAATAGGCACAATGCCGCCTTAAGTGCAAGAATAGTGACTCTTCTTACAGTCGGTGCTTTGATCCTTTCCTATGAGACTAGTATTATTTTGCGATACACCACTGCAGGTTCAATGTATTCCTTGGATCTTCACATTAACGATGAAACACAGAAATCGCGTCGGAATTAAATACAAAAGGCACAATGCCGCGTTAAGTACAAGAATAGAGACTCTTCTTACAGTCGGTGCTTTAAGCATTCCCTGTGAGACCAGTATTAGTTTCCGATAGACCACTGCATGTTCAATGTATTCCTTTTACATACACATTGACGATGAAATACTAAAATTACAACGGAATTGAATACAATAGGCACAATGCCACTTTAAGTGCATAAGGAGTGAGACTTCTTAGAGTCTGTATTTTGATCCTTCCATATGAGACCAGTATTAGTTTCCGATACACCACTGCAGGTTCCATGTATTCCTTTTACACACACATTGACGATGAAACACTGAACTTACATCGGAATTAAATACAAAGGGCACAATGCCGCCTTAAATGCAAGAAGAGTGAGACTTCTTAAAGTCTGTGCTTTGATGGTTTCCTATGAGACCAGTATTAGTTTCCGATACATCACTGCAGGTTCAATGTATTCCTTTTACATACACATTGACGATGAAACACTGAAATTACATCGGAATTAAATACAAAAGGCACAATGCCGTCTTAAGTGCAAGAAGAGTGAGACTTCTTAGAGTCTGTGATTTGATCCTTTCCTGTGGGACCAGTAGTCGTTTCCGATACACCACTTCAGGTTCTATGTATTCCTTGGACCTTCACATTAAAGACGAAACACAGAAATCGCGTCGGAATTAAATACAAAAGGCACAATGCCGCCTTAAGTACAAGAATAGAGACTCTTCTTACAGTCGGTGCTTTGATCCTTTCCGGTGAGACCAGTATTAGTTTCCGATACACCACTGCAGGTTCTATGTATTCCTTGGATATTTACATTGGCGATGAAACACTGACATTACATCGGATGTAAATACAATATGCACAATGCCACCTTAAGTGCAAAAGGAATTGAGACTTCTTATAGTCTGTGCTTTGATCCTTTCCTATGAGACCAGTATTAGTTTCCGATACACCACTGCAGGTTCAATGTATTCCTTTTACATACACATTGACGATGAAAAACTGATATTACATCGGAATTAAATACAAAAGGCACAATGCCACCTTAAGTACAAAAGGAGCGAGACTTCTTAGAGTCTGTGCTTTGATCCTTTCCTATGAGACCAGTATTAGTTTCCGATACAACACTGCAGATTCAATGTATTTCTTTTACATACACATTGACGATGAAACACTGATATTACATCGGAATTAAATACAAGAGGCACAATGCCACCTTAAGTACAAAAGGAGTGAGACTTCCTAGAGTCTGTGATTTGATCCTTCCCTGTGAGACCAGTATTCGTTTCCGATACACCACTGCAGGTTCAATGTATTCCATTTACATACACATTGACGATGAAACACTGAAATTACATCGGAATTAAATACAAAAGGCACAATGCCGCCTTAAATGCAAGAAGAGTGAGACTTCTTAAAGTCTGTGATTTGATCCTTTCCTATGAGACCAGTATTAGTTTCCGATACACCACTGCAGGTTCAATGTATTCCTTTTACATACACATTGACGATGAAACACTGAAATTATATCGGAATTAAATACAAAAGGCACAATGCCGCCTTAAATGTAAGAAGAGTGAGACTTCTTAGAGTCTGTGATTTGATCCTTTCCTGTGAGACCAGTATTCGTTTCCGATACACCACTGCAGGTTCAATGTATGCCTTGGACCTTCACATTAACTACGAAATACAGAAATCGCTTCGGAATTAAATACAAAAGCCACAATGCCGCCTTAAATACAAGAATAGAGACTCTTCTTACAGCCGGTGCTTTGATCCTTTCCTGTGAGACCAGTATTAGTTTTCGATACACCACTGCAGGTTATATGTATTCCTTGTATATTCCCATTGACGATTAAACACTGAAATTACATCGGAATTGAATACAAAATGCACAATGCCATCTTAAGTGCAATAGGAGTGGGACTTCTTATAGTCTATGCTTTGATCCTTTCCTATGAGACCAGTATTAGTATCCGATACACCACTGCAGGTTCAATGCATTCCTTTTACATACACATTGACGATGAAACACTGACATTACATCTGAATGAAATACAAAAGGCACAATGCCACCTTAAGTACAAGAGGAGTGAGACTTCTTAAAGTCTGTGCTTTGATCCTTTCCTGTGAGACCAGTATTAGTTTCCGATACACCACTGCAGGTTCAATGCATTCCTTTTACATACACATTGACGATGAAACACTGAAATTACATCGGAATTAAATACAAAAGGCACAATGCCACCTTAAGTGCAAAAGGAGTGAGATCTCTAATAGTCTGTGCTTTGATCCTTTCCTATGAGACCAGTATTAGTTTCCGATACACCACTGCAGGTTCAATGTATTCCTTTTACATACACATTGACGATGAAACACTGAAATTACATCGGAATTAAATACAAAATGCACAATGCCACTGTAAGTGCAAAAGGAGTGGGACTTCTTATAGTGTGTGCTTTGATCCTTTCCTATGAGACCAATATTAGTTTCCGATACATCACTGCAGGTTCAATGTATTCCTTTTACAAACACATTGACGATGAAACACTGAAATTACATCGGAATTAAATACAAAAGGCACATTGCCGCCTTAAATACAAAATGAGTGAGACCTCTTAGAGTCTGTGCTTTGATTCTTTCCTATGAGATCAGTATTAGTATCCGATACACCACTGCAGGTTCAATGTATTCCTTTTACATATTCATTGACGATGAAACACTGAAATTACATCGGAATTAAATACAAAAGGCACAATGCCACCTTAAGAACAAAAGGAGTGAGACTTCTTAGAGTCTGTGCTTTGATCCTTTCCTATGGGTCCAGTATTAGTTTCCGATACACCACTGCAGGATCTATGTATTCCATGGATATTCACATTGACGATGAAACACTGAAACTACATCGGAATTAAATACAAAATGCACAATGCCACCTTAAGTGAAAAGGAGTGAGACTTCTTTTAGTCTGTGCTTTGATCCTTCCTATGAGACCAGTATTAGTTTCCGATACACCACTGCAGGTTCAATATATTCCTTTTACATACACATTGACGATGAAACACTGAAATTACATCGGAATTAAATACAAAAGGCACATTGCCGCCTTAAATACAAAATGAGTGAGACTTCTTAGAGTCTGTGCTTTGATTCTTTCCTATGAGATCAGTATTAGTTTCCGATACACCACTGCAGGTTCAATGTATTCCTTTTACATATTCATTGACGATGAAACACTGAAATTACATCGGAATTAAATACAAAAGGCACAATGCAACCTTAAGTGCAAGAAGAGTGAGACTTCTTAGAGTCTGTGCTTTGATCCCTTCCTGAGAGACCAGTATTAGTTTCCGATACACCACTGCAGGTACAATGTATTCCTTGGACCTTCACATTGACGATGAAACACAGAAATCGCGTCGGAATGAAATACAAAAGGCACAATGCCGCCTTAAGTACAAGAATAGAGACTCTTCTTACAGTCGGTGCTTTGATCCTTCCCTGTGAGACCAGTATTAGCTTCCGATACGCCACTGCAGGATCAATGTATTCCTTGGACATTCACATTGACGATGAAACACTGAAATTACATCGGAATTAAATACAAAAGGCACAATGCCGCCTTAAATGCAAGAAGAGTGAGATTTCTTAGAGTCTGTGCTTTGATTCTTTCCTATGAGATCAGTATTAGTTTCCGATACACCACTGCAGGTTCAATGTATTCCTTTTGCATATACATTGACGATGAAACACTGAAATTACATCGGAATTAAATGCAAAAGGCACAATGCCCCCTTAAGTGCATGAAGAGTGAGACTTCTTAGAGTCTGTGCTTTGATCCTTTCCTGTGAGACCAGTATTATTTTCCGATACACCACTGCTGGTTCAATGTATTCCTTGGACCTTCACATTGAAGACAAAACACAGATATCGCATCGGAATTAAATACAAAAGGCACAATGCCGCCTTAAGTACTAGAATATAGACTCTTCTTACAGTCGGTGCTTTGATCCTTTCCTGTGAGACCAGTATTAGTTTCCGATACGCCACTGCAAGTTCAATGTATTCCTTGGACATTCACATTGACGACGAAACACAAAAATCGCATCGGATTTGTATACATAATGCACAACGCCGCCTTAAGTAGAAGAATTGAGACTCTTCTTACGGTCGGTGCTTTGATCCTCTCCTGTGAGACCAGTATTAGTTACCGATATACCAGTGCTGGTTCTATGTATTCTTTGGACATTCACATTGACGATGAAACACTGAAATTACATCGGAATTAAATACAAAAGGCACAATGCCGCCTTAAGTACAAGAAGAGTGAGACTTCTTAGATTCTGTGCTTTGACCCTTTCCTGTGAGACCAGTGTTAGTTTCCGATACTCCACTGCAGGTTCAATGTATTCCTTGGACATTCACATTGCCGATGAAACACTGAAATAACATCGGAATTAAATACAAAAAGCACAATGCCGCCTTAAATGCAAGAAGAGTGAGACTTCGTAGAGTCTGTGCTTTGATCCTTTCCTATGAGACCAGTATTAGTTTCCGATACAGCACTGCAGGTTCAATGTATTCCTTGGACCTTCACATTGACGATGAAACACAGAAATCGCATCGGAATTAAATACAAAAGGCACAATGCCGCCTTAAGTACAAGAATAGAGACTCTTCTTACAGTCGGTGCTTTGAGCATTCCCTGTGAGACCAGTATTAGTTTCCGATACAGCACTGCAGGATCAATGTATTTCTTGGACCTTCACATTGACGATGAAACACAGATATCGCATCGGAATTAAATACAAAAGGCACAATGCGCCTTAAGTACATGAATAGAGACTCTTCTTACAGTCGGTGCTTTGAGCATTCCCCGTGAGACCAGTATTAGTTTCCGATACACCACTGCAGGTTCAATGTAATCCTTGGACCTTCACATTGACGATGAATCACAGAAATCGCATCGGATTTAAATACAAAAGGCACAATGCCGCCTTAAGTACAAGAATAGAGACTCTTCTTACAGTCGGTGCTTTGATCCTTTCCTGTGAGACCAGTATTAGTTTCCGATACACCACTGCAGGTTCAATGTATTCCTTGGACATTCACATTGACGATGAAACACTGTAATTACATCGGAATTAAATACAAAAGGCACAATGCCGATTTAAGTACAAGAATAGAGACTCTTCTTACAGTCTGTGCTTTGATCCTTTCCTATGAGACCAGTATTAGTTTCCGATACACCACTGCAGGTTCAATGTATTCCTTTTACATACACATTGACGATGAAACACAGAAATCCCATCGGAATTAAATACAAAAGACACAATGCCGCCTTAAGTACAACAATAGAGACCTTTCTTACAGTGGGTGCTTTGAGCATTCCCTGTGAGACCAGTATTAGTTTCCGATACACCACTGCAATATCAATGTATTCCTTGGACCTTCACATTGAGGATGAAACTCAGAAATCGCATCGGAATTAAATACAAAAGGCACAATACCGCCTTAAGTACAAGAATAGAGACTCTTATTACAGTCGGTGCTTTGATCCTTTCCTGTGAGACCAGTATTAGTTTCCGATACACCACTGCAGGTTCGATGTACTCCTTGGACTGTCACATTGACGATGAAACACTGAAATTACATCGGAGTTAAATACAAAAGGCACAATGCCGCCTTAAATGCAAGAAGAGTGAGACACCTTAGAGTCTGTGCTTTGATAATTTCCTATGAGACCAGTATTAGTTTCCGATACACCACTGCAGGTTGAATGTATTCGTTTTACGTACACATTGCGAATGAAACACTGAAATTACATCGGAATTAAATACAAAAGGCACAATGCCGCCTTAAATGCAAGAAGAGTGAGACTACTTAGAGTCTGTACTTTGATCCTTTCCTATGAGATTGGTATTAGTTTCCGATATACCACTGCAGGTTCAATGTATTCCTTTTACATACACATTGACGATGAAACACTGAAAATACATCGGAATTAAACACAAAAGGCACAATGCCGCCTTAAGTGCAAGAAGATAGAGACTTCATTGAGTCTGTGCTTTGATCCTTTCCTATGAGACCAGTATTAATTTCCGATACACCGCTGCAGGTTCAATGTATTCCTTTTACCTACACATTGACGATTAAACACTGAAATTACATCGGAATTAAATACAAAAGGCACAATGCCGATTTAAGTACAAGAATAGAGACTCTTCTTACAGTCTGTGCTTTGATCCTTTCCTATGAGACCAGTATTAGTTTCCGATACACCACTGCAGGTTCAATGTATTCCTTTTACATACACATTGACGATGAAACACAGAAATCGCATCGGAATTAAATACAAAAGACACAATGCCGCCTTAAGTACAACAATAGAGACTCTTCTTACAGTGGGTGCTTTGAGCATTCCCTGTGAGACCAGTATTAGTTTCCGATACACCACTGCAATATCAATGTATTCCTTGGACCTTCACATTGAGGATGAAACTCAGAAATCGCATCGGAATTAAATACAAAAGGCACAATACCGCCTTAAGTACAAGAATAGAGACTCTTATTACAGTCGGTGCTTTGATCCTTTCCTGTGAGACCAGTATTAGTTTCCGATACACCACTGCAGGTTCGATGTACTCCTTGGACTGTCACACTGACGATGAAACACTGAAATTACATCGGAATTAAATACAAAAGGCACAATGCCGCCTTAAATGCAAGAAGAGTGAGACACCTTAGAGTCTGTGCTTTGATAATTTCCTATGAGACCAGTATTAGTTTCCGATACACCACTGCAGGTTGAATGTATTCGTTTTACGTACACATTGCGAATGAAACACTGAAATTACATCGGAATTAAATACAAAAGGCACAATGCCGCCTTAAATGCAAGAAGAGTGAGACTACTTAGAGTCTGTACTTTGATCCTTTCCTATGAGATTAGTATTAGTTTCCGATATACCACTGCAGGTTCAATGTATTCCTTTTACATACACATTGACGATGAAACACTGAAAATACATCGGAATTAAACACAAAAGGCACAATGCCGCCTTAAGTGCAAGAAGATAGAGACTTCATTGAGTCCGTGCTTTGATCCTTCCCTGTGAGTCCAGTTCCAGTTTCCGATACACCACTGCAGGTTCAATGTATTCCTCGGACATTCACATTGACGATGAAACACTGAAATTACATCGGAATTAAATACAAAAGGCACAATGCCGCCTTAAGTGCAAGAATGAGACTTTGTAGAGTCTGTGCTTTGATCCTTTCCTATGAGACCAGTATTAGGTTCCGATACACCACTGCAGGTTCAATGTATTCCTTTTACATACACATTGACGATGAAACACTGAAATTACATCGGAATTAAACACAAAAGGCACAATGCTGCCTTAAGTGCAAGAAGATAGAGACTTCATTGAGTCTGTGCTTTGATCCTATCCTGTGAGTCCAGTTTTAGTTTCCGATACACCACTGCAGGTTCAATGTATTGCTTGGACCTTCACATTGACGATGAAACACAGAAAACGCATCGGGATTAAATACAAAAGGCACAACGCCGCCTTAAGTACAAGAATAGAGACACTTCTTACAGTTGGTGCTCTGATCCTTTCCTGTGAGTCCAGTATTAGTTTCCGATACACCACTGCAGGTTCAATGTATTCCTTTTACATACACATTGACGATGAAACACTGAAATTACATTGGAATTAATTACAAAAGGCACAATGCCGCCTTAAATGCAAGAAGAGTGAGACTTCTTATAGACTGTGCTTTGTTCCTTTCCTATGAGAACAGTATTTGTTTCCGACACACCACTGCAGGTACAATGTATTCCTTTTACATACACATTGACGATGAAACACGGAAATTACATCGGATTTAAATACAAAAGGCACAATGCCGCCTTAAACTCAAGAAAAGTGAGACTTCTTACAGTCTGTGCTTTGATCCTTTCCTATGAGACCAGTATTAGTTACCGATACACCACTGCAGAATCAATGTATTCCTTTTACATACACATTGACGATGAAACACTGAAATTACATCAGAATTAAATACAAAAGGCACAATTCCGCCTTAAATGCAGAAGAGTGAGACTTCTTAGAGTCTCTGCTTTGATCCTTTCCTATAAGACCAGTATTAGTTTACGATACACCACTGCAGGTTCAATGTATTCCTCTTACATACACATTGACGATGAAACACTGAAATTACATCGGAATTAAGTACAAAAGGCACAATGCCGCCTTACGTGCAAGAAGAGTGAGACTTCTTAGAGTCTGTGATTTGATCCTTTCCTGTGAGACCAGTATTAGTTTCCGACACACCACTTCAGGTTCTATGTATTCCTTGGACCTTCACATTAAAGACGAAACACAGAAATCGCGTCGGAATTAAATACAAAAGGCACAATGCCGCCTTAAGTACAAGAATAGAGACTCTTCTTACAGTCGGTGCTTTGATCCTTTCCGGTGAGACCAGTATTAGTTTCCGATACACCACTGCAGGTTCTATGTATTCCTTGGATATTTACATTGGCGATGAAACACTGACATTACATCGGATGTAAATACAATATGCACAATGCCACCTTAAGTGCAAAAGGAATTGAGACTTCTTATAGTCTGTGCTTTGATCCTTTCCTATGAGACCAGTATTAGTTTCCGATACACCACTGCAGGTTCAATGTATTCCTTTTACATACACATTGACGATGAAAAACTGATATTACATCGGAATTAAATACAAAAGGCACAATGCCACCTTAAGTACAAAAGGAGCGAGACTTCTTAGAGTCTGTGCTTTGATCCTTTCCTATGAGACCAGTATTAGTTTCCGATACAACACTGCAGATTCAATGTATTTCTTTTACATACACATTGACGATGAAACACTGATATTACATCGGAATTAAATACAAGAGGCACAATGCCACCTTAAGTACAAAAGGAGTGAGACTTCCTAGAGTCTGTGATTTGATCCTTCCCTGTGAGACCAGTATTCGTTTCCGATACACCACTGCAGGTTCAATGTATTCCATTTACATACACATTGACGATGAAACACTGAAATTACATCGGAATTAAATACAAAAGGCACAATGCCGCCTTAAATGCAAGAAGAGTGAGACTTCTTAAAGTCTGTGATTTGATCCTTTCCTATGAGACCAGTATTAGTTTCCGATACACCACTGCAGGTTCAATGTATTCCTTTTACATACACATTGACGATGAAACACTGAAATTATATCGGAATTAAATACAAAAGGCACAATGCCGCCTTAAATGTAAGAAGAGTGAGACTTCTTAGAGTCTGTGATTTGATCCTTTCCTGTGAGACCAGTATTCGTTTCCGATACACCACTGCAGGTTCAATGTATGCCTTGGACCTTCACATTAACTACGAAATACAGAAATCGCTTCGGAATTAAATACAAAAGCCACAATGCCGCCTTAAATACAAGAATAGAGACTCTTCTTACAGCCGGTGCTTTGATCCTTTCCTGTGAGACCAGTATTAGTTTTCGATACACCACTGCAGGTTATATGTATTCCTTGTATATTCCCATTGACGATTAAACACTGAAATTACATCGGAATTGAATACAAAATGCACAATGCCATCTTAAGTGCAATAGGAGTGGGACTTCTTATAGTCTATGCTTTGATCCTTTCCTATGAGACCAGTATTAGTATCCGATACACCACTGCAGGTTCAATGCATTCCTTTTACATACACATTGACGATGAAACACTGACATTACATCTGAATGAAATACAAAAGGCACAATGCCACCTTAAGTACAAGAGGAGTGAGACTTCTTAAAGTCTGTGCTTTGATCCTTTCCTGTGAGACCAGTATTAGTTTCCGATACACCACTGCAGGTTCAATGCATTCCTTTTACATACACATTGACGATGAAACACTGAAATTACATCGGAATTAAATACAAAAGGCACAATGCCACCTTAAGTGCAAAAGGAGTGAGATCTCTAATAGTCTGTGCTTTGATCCTTTCCTATGAGACCAGTATTAGTTTCCGATACACCACTGCAGGTTCAATGTATTCCTTTTACATACACATTGACGATGAAACACTGAAATTACATCGGAATTAAATACAAAATGCACAATGCCACTGTAAGTGCAAAAGGAGTGGGACTTCTTATAGTGTGTGCTTTGATCCTTTCCTATGAGACCAATATTAGTTTCCGATACATCACTGCAGGTTCAATGTATTCCTTTTACAAACACATTGACGATGAAACACTGAAATTACATCGGAATTAAATACAAAAGGCACATTGCCGCCTTAAATACAAAATGAGTGAGACCTCTTAGAGTCTGTGCTTTGATTCTTTCCTATGAGATCAGTATTAGTATCCGATACACCACTGCAGGTTCAATGTATTCCTTTTACATATTCATTGACGATGAAACACTGAAATTACATCGGAATTAAATACAAAAGGCACAATGCCACCTTAAGAACAAAAGGAGTGAGACTTCTTAGAGTCTGTGCTTTGATCCTTTCCTATGGGTCCAGTATTAGTTTCCGATACACCACTGCAGGATCTATGTATTCCATGGATATTCACATTGACGATGAAACACTGAAACTACATCGGAATTAAATACAAAATGCACAATGCCACCTTAAGTGAAAAGGAGTGAGACTTCTTTTAGTCTGTGCTTTGATCCTTCCTATGAGACCAGTATTAGTTTCCGATACACCACTGCAGGTTCAATATATTCCTTTTACATACACATTGACGATGAAACACTGAAATTACATCGGAATTAAATACAAAAGGCACATTGCCGCCTTAAATACAAAATGAGTGAGACTTCTTAGAGTCTGTGCTTTGATTCTTTCCTATGAGATCAGTATTAGTTTCCGATACACCACTGCAGGTTCAATGTATTCCTTTTACATATTCATTGACGATGAAACACTGAAATTACATCGGAATTAAATACAAAAGGCACAATGCAACCTTAAGTGCAAGAAGAGTGAGACTTCTTAGAGTCTGTGCTTTGATCCCTTCCTGAGAGACCAGTATTAGTTTCCGATACACCACTGCAGGTACAATGTATTCCTTGGACCTTCACATTGACGATGAAACACAGAAATCGCGTCGGAATGAAATACAAAAGGCACAATGCCGCCTTAAGTACAAGAATAGAGACTCTTCTTACAGTCGGTGCTTTGATCCTTCCCTGTGAGACCAGTATTAGCTTCCGATACGCCACTGCAGGATCAATGTATTCCTTGGACATTCACATTGACGATGAAACACTGAAATTACATCGGAATTAAATACAAAAGGCACAATGCCGCCTTAAATGCAAGAAGAGTGAGATTTCTTAGAGTCTGTGCTTTGATTCTTTCCTATGAGATCAGTATTAGTTTCCGATACACCACTGCAGGTTCAACGTATTCCTTTTGCATATACATTGACGATGAAACACTGAAATTACATCGGAATTAAATGCAAAAGGCACAATGCCCCCTTAAGTGCATGAAGAGTGAGACTTCTTAGAGTCTGTGCTTTGATCCTTTCCTGTGAGACCAGTATTATTTTCCGATACACCACTGCTGGTTCAATGTATTCCTTGGACCTTCACATTGAAGACAAAACACAGATATCGCATCGGAATTAAATACAAAAGGCACAATGCCGCCTTAAGTACTAGAATATAGACTCTTCTTACAGTCGGTGCTTTGATCCTTTCCTGTGAGACCAGTATTAGTTTCCGATACGCCACTGCAAGTTCAATGTATTCCTTGGACATTCACATTGACGACGAAACACAAAAATCGCATCGGATTTATATACATAATGCACAACGCCGCCTTAAGTAGAAGAATTGAGACTCTTCTTACGGTCGGTGCTTTGATCCTCTCCTGTGAGACCAGTATTAGTTACCGATATACCAGTGCTGGTTCTATGTATTCTTTGGACATTCACATTGACGATGAAACACTGAAATTACATCGGAATTAAATACAAAAGGCACAATGCCGCCTTAAGTACAAGAAGAGTGAGACTTCTTAGATTCTGTGCTTTGACCCTTTCCTGTGAGACCAGTGTTAGTTTCCGATACTCCACTGCAGGTTCAATGTATTCCTTGGACATTCACATTGCCGATGAAACACTGAAATAACATCGGAATTAAATACAAAAAGCACAATGCCGCCTTAAATGCAAGAAGAGTGAGACTTCGTAGAGTCTGTGCTTTGATCCTTTCCTATGAGACCAGTATTAGTTTCCGATACAGCACTGCAGGTTCAATGTATTCCTTGGACCTTCACATTGACGATGAAACACAGAAATCGCATCGGAATTAAATACAAAAGGCACAATGCCGCCTTAAGTACAAGAATAGAGACTCTTCTTACAGTCGGTGCTTTGAGCATTCCCTGTGAGACCAGTATTAGTTTCCGATACAGCACTGCAGGATCAATGTATTTCTTGGACCTTCACATTGACGATGAAACACAGATATCGCATCGGAATTAAATACAAAAGGCACAATGCGCCTTAAGTACATGAATAGAGACTCTTCTTACAGTCGGTGCTTTGAGCATTCCCCGTGAGACCAGTATTAGTTTCCGATACACCACTGCAGGTTCAATGTAATCCTTGGACCTTCACATTGACGATGAATCACAGAAATCGCATCGGATTTAAATACAAAAGGCACAATGCCGCCTTAAGTACAAGAATAGAGACTCTTCTTACAGTCGGTGCTTTGATCCTTTCCTGTGAGACCAGTATTAGTTTCCGATACACCACTGCAGGTTCAATGTATTCCTTGGACATTCACATTGACGATGAAACACTGTAATTACATCGGAATTAAATACAAAAGGCACAATGCCGATTTAAGTACAAGAATAGAGACTCTTCTTACAGTCTGTGCTTTGATCCTTTCCTATGAGACCAGTATTAGTTTCCGATACACCACTGCAGGTTCAATGTATTCCTTTTACATACACATTGACGATGAAACACAGAAATCCCATCGGAATTAAATACAAAAGACACAATGCCGCCTTAAGTACAACAATAGAGACCTTTCTTACAGTGGGTGCTTTGAGCATTCCCTGTGAGACCAGTATTAGTTTCCGATACACCACTGCAATATCAATGTATTCCTTGGACCTTCACATTGAGGATGAAACTCAGAAATCGCATCGGAATTAAATACAAAAGGCACAATACCGCCTTAAGTACAAGAATAGAGACTCTTATTACAGTCGGTGCTTTGATCCTTTCCTGTGAGACCAGTATTAGTTTCCGATACACCACTGCAGGTTCGATGTACTCCTTGGACTGTCACATTGACGATGAAACACTGAAATTACATCGGAGTTAAATACAAAAGGCACAATGCCGCCTTAAATGCAAGAAGAGTGAGACACCTTAGAGTCTGTGCTTTGATAATTTCCTATGAGACCAGTATTAGTTTCCGATACACCACTGCAGGTTGAATGTATTCGTTTTACGTACACATTGCGAATGAAACACTGAAATTACATCGGAATTAAATACAAAAGGCACAATGCCGCCTTAAATGCAAGAAGAGTGAGACTACTTAGAGTCTGTACTTTGATCCTTTCCTATGAGATTAGTATTAGTTTCCGATATACCACTGCAGGTTCAATGTATTCCTTTTACATACACATTGACGATGAAACACTGAAAATACATCGGAATTAAACACAAAAGGCACAATGCCGCCTTAAGTGCAAGAAGATAGAGACTTCATTGAGTCTGTGCTTTGATCCTTTCCTATGAGACCAGTATTAATTTCCGATACACCGCTGCAGGTTCAATGTATTCCTTTTACCTACACATTGACGATTAAACACTGAAATTACATCGGAATTAAATACAAAAGGCACAATGCCGATTTAAGTACAAGAATAGAGACTCTTCTTACAGTCTGTGCTTTGATCCTTTCCTATGAGACCAGTATTAGTTTCCGATACACCACTGCAGGTTCAATGTATTCCTTTTACATACACATTGACGATGAAACACAGAAATCGCATCGGAATTAAATACAAAAGACACAATGCCGCCTTAAGTACAACAATAGAGACTCTTCTTACAGTGGGTGCTTTGAGCATTCCCTGTGAGACCAGTATTAGTTTCCGATACACCACTGCAATATCAATGTATTCCTTGGACCTTCACATTGAGGATGAAACTCAGAAATCGCATCGGAATTAAATACAAAAGGCACAATACCGCCTTAAGTACAAGAATAGAGACTCTTATTACAGTCGGTGCTTTGATCCTTTCCTGTGAGACCAGTATTAGTTTCCGATACACCACTGCAGGTTCGATGTACTCCTTGGACTGTCACACTGACGATGAAACACTGAAATTACATCGGAATTAAATACAAAAGGCACAATGCCGCCTTAAATGCAAGAAGAGTGAGACACCTTAGAGTCTGTGCTTTGATAATTTCCTATGAGACCAGTATTAGTTTCCGATACACCACTGCAGGTTGAATGTATTCGTTTTACGTACACATTGCGAATGAAACACTGAAATTACATCGGAATTAAATACAAAAGGCACAATGCCGCCTTAAATGCAAGAAGAGTGAGACTACTTAGAGTCTGTACTTTGATCCTTTCCTATGAGATTAGTATTAGTTTCCGATATACCACTGCAGGTTCAATGTATTCCTTTTACATACACATTGACGATGAAACACTGAAAATACATCGGAATTAAACACAAAAGGCACAATGCCGCCTTAAGTGCAAGAAGATAGAGACTTCAT
Organism: Schistocerca americana; assembly: GCF_021461395.2. NCBI lineage: Eukaryota > Metazoa > Arthropoda > Insecta > Orthoptera > Acrididae > Schistocerca > Schistocerca americana. The sequence continues at coordinate 24,432,148 of NC_060125.1, read as the reverse complement.
TGAGTCCGTGCTTTGATCCTTCCCTGTGAGTCCAGTTCCAGTTTCCGATACACCACTGCAGGTTCAATGTATTCCTCGGACATTCACATTGACGATGAAACACTGAAATTACATCGGAATTAAATACAAAAGGCACAATGCCGCCTTAAGTGCAAGAATGAGACTTTGTAGAGTCTGTGCTTTGATCCTTTCCTATGAGACCAGTATTAGGTTCCGATACACCACTGCAGGTTCAATGTATTCCTTTTACATACACATTGACGATGAAACACTGAAATTACATCGGAATTAAACACAAAAGGCACAATGCTGCCTTAAGTGCAAGAAGATAGAGACTTCATTGAGTCTGTGCTTTGATCCTATCCTGTGAGTCCAGTTTTAGTTTCCGATACACCACTGCAGGTTCAATGTATTGCTTGGACCTTCACATTGACGATGAAACACAGAAAACGCATCGGGATTAAATACAAAAGGCACAACGCCGCCTTAAGTACAAGAATAGAGACACTTCTTACAGTTGGTGCTCTGATCCTTTCCTGTGAGTCCAGTATTAGTTTCCGATACACCACTGCAGGTTCAATGTATTCCTTTTACATACACATTGACGATGAAACACTGAAATTACATTGGAATTAATTACAAAAGGCACAATGCCGCCTTAAATGCAAGAAGAGTGAGACTTCTTATAGACTGTGCTTTGTTCCTTTCCTATGAGAACAGTATTTGTTTCCGACACACCACTGCAGGTACAATGTATTCCTTTTACATACACATTGACGATCAAACACGGAAATTACATCGGATTTAAATACAAAAGGCACAATGCCGCCTTAAACTCAAGAAGAGTGAGACTTCTTACAGTCTGTGCTTTGATCCTTTCCTATGAGACCAGTATTAGTTACCGATACACCACTGCAGAATCAATGTATTCCTTTTACATACACATTGACGATGAAACACTGAAATTACATCAGAATTAAATACAAAAGGCACAATTCCGCCTTAAATGCAGAAGAGTGAGACTTCTTAGAGTCTCTGCTTTGATCCTTTCCTATAAGACCAGTATTAGTTTACGATACACCACTGCAGGTTCAATGTATTCCTCTTACATACACATTGACGATGAAACACTGAAATTACATCGGAATTAAGTACAAAAGGCACAATGCCGCCTTACGTGCAAGAAGAGTGAGACTTCTTAGAGTCTGTGATTTGATCCTTTCCTGTGAGACCAGTATTAGTTTCCGACACACCACTGCAGGTTCAATGTATTCCTTATACATTCACATTGACGATGAAACACAGAAATCGCATCGGAATTAAATACAAAAGACACAATGCCGCCTTAAGTACAACAATAGAGACTCTTCTTACAGTCGGTGCTTGGAGCATTCCCTGTGAGACCAGTATTAGTTTCCGATACACCACTGTAAGATCAATGTATTCCTTGGACCTTCACATAGAGGATGAAGCACAGAAATCGCATCGGAATTAAATACAAAAGGCACAATACCGCCTTAAGTACAAGAATAGAGACTCTTATTACAGTCGGTGCTTTGTTCCTTTCCTGTGAGACCAGTATTAGTTTCCGATACACCACTGCACGTTCAATGTACTCCTTGGACTGTCACATTGACGATGAAACACTGAAATTACATAGGAATTAAATACAAAAGGCACAATGCCGCCTTAAATGCAAGAAGAGTGAGACACCTTAGAGTCTGTGCTTTGATAATTTCCTATGAGACCAGTATTAGTTTCCGATACACCACTGCAGGTTGAATGTATTCGTTTTACGTACACATTGCGAATGAAACACTGAAATTACATCGCAATTAAATAGAAAAGGCACAATGCCGCCTTAGTTGCAAGAAGAGTGAGACTTCTTAGAGTCTGTACTTTGATCCTTTCCTGTGAGATTTGTATTAGTTTCCGATACACCACTGCAGGTTCAATGTATTCCTTTTACATACACATTGACGATGAAACACTGAAAATACATCGGAATTAATTACAATAGGCACAATTCCGCCTTAAATGCAAGAAGAGTGGGATTTCTTAGAGTCAGTGCTTTGATCCTTTCCTGTGAGACCAGTTTTAGTTTCCGATACACCACTGCAGGTTCAATGTATTCGTCGGACATTCACATTGACGATGAAACACAGAAAACGCATCGGGATTAAATACAAAAGGCACAACGCCGCCTTAAGTACAAGAATAGAGACTCTTCTTACAGTCGGTGCTCTGATCCTTTCCTGTGAGTCCAGTATTAGTTTCCGATACACCACTGCAGGTTCAATGTATTCCTTTTACATACACATTGACGATGAAACACTGAAATTACATTGGAATTAATTACAAAAGGCACAATGCCGCCTTAAATGCAAGAAGAGTGAGACTTCTTAGAGTCTGTGCTTTGATCCTTTCCTATGAGAACAGTATTTGTTTCCGACACACCACTGCAGGTTCAATGTATTCCTTTTACATACACATTGACGATGAAACACTGAAATTACATCGGGATTAAATACAAAAGGCACAATGCCGTCTTAAATGCAAGAAGAGTGAGACTTCTTACAGTCTGTGCTTTGATCCTTTCCTATGAGACCAGCATTAGTTACCGATACACCACTGCAGGTTCAATGTATTCCTTTTACATACACATTGACGATGAAACACTGAAATTACATCAGAATTAAATACAAAAGGCACAATTCCGCCTTAAATGCAAGAAGAGTGAGACTTCTTAGAGTCTCTGCTTTGATCCTTTCCTGTAAGACCAGTATTAGTTTACGATAAACCACTGCAGGTTCAATGTATTCCTCTTACATACACATTGACGATGAAACACTGAAATTACATCGGAATTAAATACAAAAGGCTCAATGCCGCCTTAAATGCAAGAAGAGTGAGACTTCTAAGAGTCTGTGTTTGATCCTTTCCTATGAGACTAGTATTAGTTTCCGATACACCACTGCAAGGTCAATGTATTCCTTGGAATTTCACATTGACGATGAAACACAGAAATCGCATAGCAATAAAATACAAAAGGCACAATGCCGCCTTAAGTACTAGAATAGAGACTCTTCTTTCACTCTGTGTTTTGATCCTTTCCTGTGAGACCAGTATTAGTTTCCGATACACCACTGCACGTTCAATGTGTTCCTTGGACATTCCCAATGACGATGAAACACTGAAATTACTTCGGAATTAATTACAAAAGGCACAATGCCGCCTTAAGTGCAAGAAGAGTGATACTTCTTAGAGTCTGTGCTTTGATCCTTTCCTATGAGACCAGTATTATTTTCCGATACGCTACAGCAGGTTCAATGTATTCCTTTTACATACACATTGACGATGAAACACAGAAATTACATCGGAATTAAATAGAAAAGGCACAATGCCGCCTTAAGTACAAGAATAGAGACTCTTCTTACAGTCTGAGCTTTGATCCTTTCCTGTGAGACCAGTATTAGTTTCCGATACACCACTGCTCGTTCAATGTATTCCTTGGACATTCACATTGACGATGAAACACTGAAATTACATCGGAATTAAATACAAAATGCACATTGCCGCCTTAAATGCAAGAAGATTGAGACTTCTTAGAGTCTGTGCTTTGATCCTTTCCTATGAGACCAGTATTAGTTTCCGATACACCACTGCAGTTTCAATGTATTCCTTTTACATTGACGATGAAACACTGAAATTACATCGGAATTAAATACAAAGGGCAGAATGATGCCTTAAGTGCAAGATGAGTCAGACTTCTTAGAGTCTGCGATTTGATCCTTTCTGTGAGACCAGTATTAGATTCCTATACAACACAGCAGGGTCAATATATTCCTTGGACCTTCACATTGACGATGAAACACAGAAATCGCATCGGAATTGAAAACAAAAGCCACAATGCCGCCTTAAGTATAAGAATAGAGACTCTTCTTACTGTCGGTGCTTTGATCCTTTCCTGTGAGACAAGTATTAGTTTCCGATACACCACTGCAGGTTTAATGTATTCCTTGGACATTCTCATTGACGATGAAACACTGAAATTACATCGGAATTAAATACAAAAGGCACAATGCCGCCTTAAGTGCAAGAAGAGTGAGACTTCTTAGAGTCTGAGCTTTGATCCTTTCCTATGAGACCAGTATTAGTTTCCATTACACCACTGCAGGTTCAATGTATTCCTTGGACATTCACATGGACGATGAAACACTGAAATTACATCTGAATTAAATACAAAAGGCACAATGCCGCCTTAATTGCAAGAAGAGTGAGACTTCTTACAGTCTGTGCTTTGATCCTTTCCTATGAGACCAGTATTAGTTTCCACTACACCACTGCAGGTTCAATGTATTCCTTTTACATACACATTAACGATGAAACACTGAAATTACATCGGAATTAAATACAAAGGCACAATGCCGCCTTAAATGCAAAAAGAGTGAGACCTCTTAGAGTCTGTGCTTTGATCCTTTCCTATGAGACCACTATTAGTTTCCGATACACCACTGCAGGGTCAATGTATTCCTTGGACCTTCACATTGACGATGAAACACAGAAATCGCATCGGAATTAAATACAAAAGGCACAATGCCGCCTTAAGTACAAGAATAGAGACTCTTCTTACAGTCGGTGCTTTGATAATTTCCTATGAGACCAGTATTAGTTTCCGATACACCACTGCAGGTGCAATGTATTCCTTGGACATTCACATTGACGATGAAACACTGAAATTACATCGGAATTAAATTCAAAAGTTACAATGCCGCCTTAAATGCAAGAAGAGTGAGGCTTCTTTTAGTCTGTGCTTTGATCCTTTCCTATGAGACCAGTATTAGTTTCCGATACAACACTGCAGGTTCAATGTATTCCGTTTACATACACATTGACGATGAAACACTGAAATTACGTCGGAATGAAATACAAAGGCACAATGCCGCCTTAAGTGCAAGAAGAGTGAGACTTCTCAGAGTCTGTGCTTTGATCCTTTCCTGTGAGACCAGTATTAGTTTCCGATACACCACTGCACGTTCAGTATATTCCTTGGACCTTCACATTGACGACGAAACACTGATATTACTTCCGAATTAAATACAAAAGGCACAATGCCGCCTTAAGTGCAAGAAGATTGAGACTTCTTAGAGTCAGTGCTTTGATCCTTTCCTGTGAGACCAGACTTAGTTTCCGATACACCTCTGCAGGTTCAATGTATTCCTTGGACCTTCACATTGACGATGAAACACAGAAATCGCATCGGAATTAAATACAGAAGGCACAACGCCGCCTTAAGTACAAGAATTTGACTCTTCTTACAATCGGTGTTTGATCCTTTCCTGTGAGACCCGTATTCGTTTCCGATACACCACTGATGGTACTATGTATTACTTGGACATTCATATTGATGATGAAACACTGAAATTACATCGGAATTAAATTCAGAAGGCACAATGCCGCCTTAAGTGCAAGAAAAGTAAGACTTCTTAGAGTCTGTGCTTTGATCCTTTCCTGTGAGACCAGTGTTAGTTTCCGATACTCCATTGCAGGTTCAATGTACTCCTTTTACATACGCTTTGACGATGAAACACTGAAATTACATCGGAATTAAATACAAAAGGCACAATGCCGCCTTAAGTGCAAGAAGAGTGAGACTTCTTAGAGTTTGTGCTCTGATCCTTTCCTATGAGACCAGTATTAGTTTCCGATACACCACTGCAGGTTCAATGTATTCCGTGGAGATTCACATGGACGATGAAACACTGAAATTACATCGAAATTAAATGCAAAAGGCACTATGCTGCCTTAAGTGCAAGAAGAGTGAGACTTCTTAGGGTCTGTGCTTTGATCCTTTCCTATGAGCCCAGTATTAGTTTCCTATACACCATTGCAGGTTCAATGTATTCCTTGGACATTCACATTGACGATGAAACAATGAAATTACATCGGAATTAAATGCATAAGTCACAATGCCGCCTTAAGTGCAAGAAGGGTGAGACTTCTTAGAGTCTGTGCTTTGATCCTTTCCTATGAGACCACTATTAGTTTCCGATAACCCACTGAAGGTTCAATGTATTCAGTTTACATACTCATTGACGATGAAACACTGAAATTACATCTGAGTTAAATACAAATGGCACAATGCCGCAATAAGTGCAAGAAGAGTGAGATTTCTTAGTGTCTGTGCTTTGATCCTTTCCTATGAGACCAGTATTAGTTTCCGATACACCACTGCAGGTTCAATGTATTAGTTTTACATACACATTGACGATGAAACAGTGAAATTACATCGGAATTAAATACAAAAGGCACAATAGCGCCTTAAATGCAAGAAGAGTGAGACTTCTTAGAGTCTGTGCTTTGATCCTTTCCTATTTGACCAGTATTAGTTCCCGATACACCACTGGAGGTTCAATGTAATCCTTTTACATACACATTGACGATGAAACACTGAATTTACATCGGAATTAAATACAAAAGGCACAATGCCGCCTTAAATGCAAGAAGAGTGAGACTTCTTAGGGTCTGTGCTTTGATCCTTTCCTATGAGACCAGTATTAGTTTCCGATACACCACTGCACGGTCAATGTATTCCTTGGACCTTCACATTGACGATGAAACACAGAAATCGCATCGGAATTAAATACAAAAGGCACAATGCCGCCTTGAGTACAAGAATAGAGACTCTTCTTACAGTCGATGCTATGATCCATTCCTGTGGGACCAGTATTAGTTTCCGATACACCACTGCAGGTTCAATATATTCCTTGGACATTCACATGACTATGAAACACTGAAAATACATCGAAAATAAATACAAAAGGCGACATGCCGCCTTAAGTGCAAGAAGAGTGAGACATCTTGGAGTCTGTGCTTTGATCCTTTCCTATGAGACCAGCATTAGTTTCCGACCCACCACTGCACGTTCAATGTATTCTTTGGACCTTCACATTGACGATGAAACACAGAAATCGCATCGGAATTAAATACAAGAGCCACAATGCCACCTTAAGTATAAGAATAGAGACTCTTCTTACAGTCGGTGCTTTGATCCTTTCCCGTGAGACCAGTATTAGTTTCGGATACACCACTGCAGGTTCAATGTATTCCTTGGTCATTCACATGGACGATGAAACACTGAAATTACATCGAAATTAAATGCAAAAGGCACTATGCTGCCTTAAGTGCAAGAAGAGTGAGACTTCTTAGAGTCTGTGCTTTGATCCTTTCCTATGAGACCAGTATTAGTTTCCGATACACCACTGCAGGTTCGATGTATTCCGTGGACATTCACATGGACGATGAAACACTGAAATTACATCGAAATTAAATGCAAAAGGCACTATGCTGCCTTAAGTGCAGGAAGAGTGAGACTTCTTAGTATCTGTGCTTTGATCCTTTCTTATGAGCCCAGTATTAGTTTCCTATACACCATTGCAGGTTCAATGTATTCCTTGGACATTCACATTGACGATAAAACACTTAAATTACATCTGAATTAAATACAAAAGGCACAATGCCGCCTTAAGTGCAAGAAGAGTGAGACTACTTAGAGTCTGTTCTTTGATCCTTTCCTATGAGACCAGTATTAGTTTCCGATACACCACTGCAGGTTCAATGTATTCCGTGGACATTCACATGGACGATGAAACACTGAAATTACATCGAAATTAAATGCAAAAGGCACTATGCTGCCTTAAGTGCAGGAAGAGTGAGACTTCTTAGTATCTGTGCTTTGATCCTTTCTTATGAGCCCAGTATTAGTTTCCTATACACCATTGCAGGTTCAATGTATTCCTTGGCATTCACATTGACGATGAAACACTGGAATTACATCGGAATTAAATCCAAAAGGCACAATGCCGCATTAAGTGCAAGAAGGGTGAGACTTCTTAGAGTCTGTGCTTTGATCCATTCCTATGAGACCGCTATTAGTTTCCGATAACCCACTGCTGGTTCAGTGTACTCAGTTTACATACTCATTGACGATGAAACACTGAAATTACATCGGAGTTAAATACAAATGGCACAATGCCGCAATAAGTGCAAGAAGAGTGAGATTTCTTAGTGTCTGTGCTTTGATCCTTTCCTATGGGACCAGTATTAGTTTCCGATACACCACTGCAGGTTCAATGTAATCCTTTTACATACACATTGACGATGAAACAGTGAAATTACATCGGAATTAAATACAAAAGGCACAATACCGCCTTAAATGCAAGAAGAGTGAGACTTCTTAGAGTCTGTGCTTTGATCCTTTCCTATGAGACCAGTATTAGTTTCCGATACACCACTGCAGGTGCAATGTAATCCTTTTACATACACATTGACGATGAAACACTGAATTTACATCGGAATTAAATACAAAAGGCACAATGCCGCCTTAAATGCAAGAAGAGTGAGACTTCTTAGAGTCTGTGCTTTGATCCTTTCCTATGAGACCAGTATTAGTTTCCGATACACCACTGCACGGTCAATGTATTCCTTGGACCTTCACATTGACGATGAAACACAGAAATCGCATCGGAATTAAATACAAAACGCACAATGCCGCCTTGAGTACAAGAATAGAGACTCTTCTTACAGTCGGTGCTTTGATCCTTTCCTGTGAGACCAGTATTAGTTTCCGATACACCACTGCAGGTTCAATATTTTCCGTGAACATTCACATGACGATGAACCACTGAAAATACATCGGAAATAAATACAAAGGGCGCAATGCCGCCATAAGTGCAAGAAGGTAGAGACTACTTAGAGTCTGTGCTTTGATCCTTTCCTATGAGACCAGTTTTAGTTTCCGATACACCACTGCAGGTTCAATGTATTTAGTTTACATACACATTGCCGATGAAACACAGAAATTACATTGGCATTAATTACAAAGGCAAAATGCCGCCTCAAGTGCAAGAAGAGTGAGACTTCTTAGAGTCTGTGCTTTGATCCTTTCCTGTGAGACCAGTATTAGATTCCGATACACTACTGCACGTTCAATGTATTCCTTGGACATACACATTGACGAGGAAACACTGAAATTACATCGGATTGAAATACAAAAGGCACAATGCCGCCATAAGTTCAAGAAGAGTGAGACTTCTTAGAGTCTGTGGTTTGATCCTTTCCTGTGAGACCAGTATTAGTTTCCGATACACCACTGCAGGTTCAATGTATTCCTTGGACCTTCACATTGATGATGAAACACTGAAATCGCATCGGAATTAAATACAAATGGCACAGTGCCGAATTAAGTACAAGAATAGAGACTCTTCTTACAGTCGGTGCTTTGAGCATACCCTGTGTAACCAGTATTAGTTTCCGATACACCACTGCAGGTTCAATGTATTCCGTGAACCTTCACATTGACGATGAAACACAGATATCGCATCGAAATTAAATACAAATCTCATAACGCCGCCTTATTTACAAGAATAGAGACTCCTCTTAGAGTCGGTGCTTTTATCTTTTCCTGTGAGACCAGTATTAGTTTCCGACACACGACTGCAGATTCAATGTATCCTTGGACATACACATTGACGATGAAACACTGAAATTCCATCGGAATTCAATACAAATGGCACATTGCCGCCTTAAGTGCAAGAAGAGTGAGACTTCTTAGAGTCTGTGCTTCGATCCTTTAGTGTGAGACCAGTATTAGTTTCCGATACACCACTGCATGTTCAATGTATTCCTTGGACATACACATTTACGAGGAAACACTGAAATTACATCGGATTTAAATACAAAAGGCACAATGCCGCCATAAGTTCAAGAAGAGTGAGACTTCTTAGAGTCTGTGGTTTGATCCTTTCCTGTGAGGCCAGTATTAGTTTCCGATACACCACTGCAGGTTCAATGTATTCCTTGGACCTACACATTGACGATGAAATACCGATATCGCATCGGAATGAAATACAAAATGCACAAAGCCGCCTTAAATACAAGAATGGAGACTCTTCTTACAGTCTGTGCTTTGATCTTTTCCTGTGAGAGCAGTATTAGTTTCCGATACACCACTGCCGGTTCAATGTAATCCTTGGACATACACATTGACGATGAAACACTGAAATTACATCGGAATTAAATACAAAAGGCACAATGCCGCCTTAAGTGCATGCAGAGCGAGACTTTTTAGAGTCTGTACTTTGATCCTTTCCTGTCAGACCAGTATTAGTTCCGATACACCACTGCAGGTTCAATGTATTCCTTGGACCTACACATTGACGATGAAACACCGAAATGGCATCGGAATTAAATACAAAAGACAGAACGCCGCCTTAATTACATGAATAGAGACTTCTCTTTGAGTCGGTGCTTTGATCTTTTCCTGTGAGAACTGTATTAGATTCCGATACACCACCGCAGGTTCAATGTATTCCTTGGACATACACATTGACGATGAAACACTGAAATTACATCGAAATTAAATGCAAAAGGGACTATGCTGCCTTAAGTGCAAGAAGAGTGAGACTTCTTAGAGTCTGTGCTTTGATCCTTTCATATAAGACCAGTATTAGTTTCCGATATACCACTGCAGGTTCGATGTATTCCTTTTACATACACATTGACGATAAAACACTTAAATTACATCGGAATTAAATACAAAAGGCACAATGCCGCCTTAAGTGCAAGAAGAGTGAGACTACTTAGAGTCTGTGCTTTGATCCTTTCCTATGAGACCAGTATTAGTTTCCGATACACCACTGCAGGTTCAATGTATTCCATGGACATTCACATGGACGATGAAACACTGAAATTACATCGAAATTAAATGCAAAAGGCACTATGCTGCCTTAAGTGTAAGAAGAGTGAGACTTCTTAGTATCTGTGCTTTGATCCTTTCTTATGAGCCCAGTATTAGTTTCCTATACACCATTGCAGGTTCAATGTATTCCTTGGACATTCACATTGACGATGAAACACTGAAATTACATCGGAATTAAATCCAAAAGGCACAATGCCGCATTAAGTGCAAGAAGGGTGAGACTTCTTAGAGTCTGTGCTTTGACCCATTCCTATGAGACCGCTATTAGTTTCCGATAACCCACTGCGGGTTCAATGTATTCAGTTTACATACTCATTGACGATGAAACACTGAAATTACATCGGAGTTAAATACAAATGGCACAATGCCGCAATATGTGCAAGAAGAGTGAGATTTCTTAGTGTCTGTGCTTTGATCCTTTCCTATGGGACCAGTATTAGTTTCCGATACACCACTGCAGGTTCAATGTAATCCTTTTACATACACATTGACGATGAAACAGTGAAATTACATCGGAATTAAATACAAAAGGCACAATACCGCCTTAAATGCAAGTAGAGTGAGACTTCTTAGAGTCTGTGCTTTGATCCTTTCCTATGAGACCAGTATTAGTTTCCGATACACCACTGCAGGTTCAATGTAATCCTCTTACATACACATTGACGATGAAACACTGAATTTACATCGGAATTAAATACAAAAGGCACAATACCGCCTTAAATGCAAGAAGAGTGAGACTTCTTAGAGTCTGTGCTTTGATCCTTTCCTATGAGACCAGTATTAGTTTCCGATACACCACTGCACGGTCAATGTATTCCTTGGACTTTCACATTGACGATGAACCACAGAAATCGCATCGGAATTAAATACAAAACGCACAATGTCGCCTTGAGTACAAGAATAGAGACTCTTCTTACAGTCGGTGCTTTGATCCTTTCCTGTGAGACCAGTATTAGTTTCCGATACACCACTGCAGGTTCAATATATTCCTTGGACATTCACATGACGATGAAACACTGAAAATACATCGGAAATAAATACAAAGGGCGCAATGCCGCCATAAGTGCAAGAAGGTAGAAACTTCTTAGAGTCTGTGCTTTGATCCTTTCCTATGAGACCAGTATTAGTTTCCGATACACCACTGCAGGTTCAATGTATTTAGTTTACATACACATTGCCGATGAAACACTGAAATTACATTGGAATTAATTACAAAGGCAAAATGCCGCCTTAAGTGCAAGAAGAGTGAGACTTCTTAGAGTCTGTGCTTTGATCCTTTCCTGTGAGACCAGTATTAGATTCCGATACACTACTGCACGTTCAATGTATTCCTTGGACATACACATTGACGAGGAAACACTGAAATTACATCGGATTGAAATACAAAAGGCACAATGCCGCCATAAGTTCAAGAAGAGTGAGACTTCTTAGAGTCTGTGGTTTGATCCTTTCCTGTGAGACCAGTATTAGTTTCCGATACACCACTGCAGGTTCAATGTATTCCTTGGACCTTCACATTGATGATGAAACACAGAAATCGCATCGGAATTAAATACAAATGGCACAGTGCCGAATTAAGTACAAGAATAGAGACTCATCTTACAGTCGGTGCTTTGAGCATTCCCTGTGTAACCAGTATTAGTTTCCGATACACCACTGCAGGTTCAATGTATTCCGTGAACCATCACATTGATGATGAATCACAGATATCGCATCGAAATTAAATACAAAACTCATAACGCCGCCTTAATTACAAGAATGGAGCCTCCTCTTACAGTCGGTGCTTTTATCTTTTCCTGTGAGACCAGTATTAGTTTCCGACACACGACTGCAGATTCAATGTATCCCTGGACATACACATTGACGATGAAACACTGAAATTCCATCGGAATTAAATACAAATGGCACATTGCCGCCTTAAGTGCAAGAAGAGTGAGACTTCTTAGAGTCTGTGCTTCGATCCTTTAGTGTGAGACCAGTATTAGTTTCCGATACACCACTGCATGTTCAATGTATTCCTTGGACATACACATTTACGAGGAAACACTGAAATTACATCGGATTTAAATACAAAAAGGCACAATGCCGCCATAAGTTCAAGAAGAGTGAGACTTCTTAGAGTCTGTGGTTTGATCCTTTCCTGTGAGACCAGTATTAGTTTCCGATACAACACTGCAGGTTCAATGTATTCCTTGGACCTACACATTGACGATGAAATACCGATATCGCATCGGAATGAAATACAAAATGCACAAAGCCGCCTTAAATACAAGAATAGAGACTCTTCTTACAGTCTGTGCTTTGATCTTTTCCTGTGAGACCAGTATTAGTTTCCAATACACCACTGCAGGTTCAATGTAATTCTTGGACATAATCATTGACGATGAAACACTGAAATTACATCGGAATTAAATACAAAAGGCACAATGCCGCCATAAGTGCATGCAGAGCGAGACTTTTTAGAGTCTGTACTTTGATCCTTTCCTGTGAGACCAGTATTAGTTCCGTTACACCACTGCAGGTTCAATGTATTCCTTGGACCTACACATTGACGATGAAACACCGAAATGGCATCGGAATTAGATACAGAAGGCAGAACGCCGCCTTAATTACAAGAATAGAGACTTCTCTTTGAGTCGGTGCTTTGATCTTTTCCTGTGAGAACTGTATTGGATTCCGATACACCACTGCAGGTTCAATGTATTCCGTTTACATACACATTAACGATGAAACACTGAAATTACATCGGAATTAAATACAAAAGACACAATGCCGCCCTAAGTGCAAGAAGAGTGAGACTCCTTAGTGTCTGTGCTTTGATCCTTTCCAATGAGACCAGTATTAGTTTCCGATACACCACTGCCGGGTCAATGTATTCCTTGGACATTCACAATTACGATGAAACACTGAAATTACATCGGAATTAAATACAAAAGGCACAATGCTGCCTTAAGTGCAAGGAGAGTGAGACTTCTTAGAGTCTGTGCTTTCCTATGAGACCAGTATTAGGTTCCGATACACCACTGCAGGTTCAATGTATTCCGTTTACATACACATTGACGATGAAACTCTGAAATTACATCGGAATTAAATACAAAGGCACAATGCCGCGTTAAGTGCAAGAAGAGTGAGTCTTCTTAGAGTCTGTGCTTTGATCCTTACCTGTGAGACCAGTATTAGTTTCCGATACACCACTGCACGTTCAATGTATTCCTTGGACCTTCACATTGACGATGAAACACTGATATAACTTCGGAATTAAATACAAAAGGCACAATGCCGCCCTAAGTGCAAGAAGAGTGAGACTCCTTAGTGTCTGTGCTTTGATCCTTTCCAATGAGACCAGTATTAGTTTCCGATACACCACTGCCGGGTCAATGTATTCCTTGGACATTCACAATTACGATGAAACACTGAAATTACATCGGAATTAAATACAAAAGGCACAATGCTACCTTAAGTGCAAGGAGAGTGAGACTTCTTAGAGTCTGTGCTTTCCTATGAGACCAGTATTAGGTTCCGATACACCACTGCAGGTTCAATGTATTCCGTTTACATACACATTGACGATGAAACTCTGAAATTACATCGGAATTAAATACAAAGGCACAATGCCGCGTTAAGTGCAAGAAGAGTGAGTCTTCTTAGAGTCTGTGCTTTGATCCTTACCTGTGAGACCAGTATTAGTTTCCGATACACCACTGCACGTTCAATGTATTCCTTGGACCTTCACATTGACGATGAAACACTGATATAACTTCGGAATTAAATACAAAAGGCACAATGCCGCCTTAAGTGCAAGAAGAGTGAGACTTCTTAGAGTCTGTGCTTTCATCCATTCCTATGACACCAGTATTACTTTTCGATACACCACTGCAGGTTGAATGTATTCCTTTTACATACACACTGACGATGAAACACTGAAATTACGTCGGAATTAAATACAAAAGGCACAATGCTGCCTTAAGTGCAAGAAGATTAAGACTTCATAGAGTCTGTGCTTTGATCCTTCCCTATTAGACCAGTTTTAGTTTCCGATTCACCACTGCAGGTTCAATGTTTTCCTTCGATCTTCACATTGACGATGAAACACAGAAATCGCATCGGAATTAAATACAAAAGCCACAATGCAGCCTTATCTATAAGAATAGAGACTCTTCCTACAGTCGGTGCTTTGAACCTGTCCTGTGAGTCCAGTATTAGTTTCCGATACACCACTGCAGGTTCAATGTATTCCTTGGACATTGACATTGACGATGAAACTCTGAAATTACATCGGAATTAAATACAAAGGCACAATGCCGCGTTAAGTGCAAGAAGAGTGAGACTTCTTAGAGTCTGTGCTTTGATCCCTTCCTGTGAGACCAGTATTAGTTTCCGATACACCACTGCACGTTCAATGTATTCCTTGGACCTTCACATTGACGATGAAACACTGATATAACTTCGGAATTAAATACAAAAGGCACAATGCCGCCTTAAGTGCAAGAAGAGTGAGACTTCTTAGAGTCTGTGCTTTCATCCATTCCTATGACACCAGTATTACTTTTCGATACACCACTGCAGGTTGAATGTATTCCTTTTACATACACATTGACGATGAAACATTGAAATTACGTCGGAATTAAATACAAAAGGCACAATGCAGCCTTAAGTGCAAGAAGATTAAGACTTCATAGAGTCTGTGCTTTGATCCTTTCCTATTAGACCAGTTTTAGTTTCCGATACACCACTGCAGGTTCAATATATTCCTTGGTCCTTCACATTGACGATTAAACTCTGAAATTACTTCGGAATTAAATACAAAAGCCACAATGCAGCCTTAAGTGCAAGAAGATTGAGACTATTTTGAGTCTGTGGTTTGATCCTTTCCTGTGAGACCAGTATTAGTTTCCGATACACCACTGCAGGATCAATGTATTCCTTGGACCTACACATTAACGATGAAATACCGAAATCGCATCGGAATGAAATAACAAAATGCACAAAGCCGCCTTAAATACAAGAATAGAGACTCTTCTTACAGTCTGTGCTTTGATCTTTTCCTGTGAGACCAGTATTAGTTTCCGATACACGACTGCAGGTTCAATGTATTCCGTTTACGCATACATTGACGATGAAACACTGAAATTACATCGGAATTAAATGCAAAGGGCACAATGCCGCCTTAAGTGCAAGAAGAGTGAGACTTCTTAGAGTCTGTGCTTTGATCCTTTCCTGTGAGACCAGTATTAGTTTCCGATACACCACTGCTGGTTCAATGTATTCCTTGGACATTCACAATTACGATGAAACACTGAAATTACATCGGAATTAAATACAAAAGACACAATGCCGCCTTAAGTGCAAGGAGAGTCAGTCTTCATAGAGTCTTTGCTTTCCTATGAGACCAGTATTAGGTTCCGATACACCACTGCAGGTTCAATGTATTCCGTTTACATACACATTGACGATGAAACACTGAAATTACATCGGAATTAAATACAAAGGCAAAATGCCGCGTTAAGAGCAAGAAGAGTAAGACTTCTTAGAGTCTGTGCTTTGATCCTTTCCTGTGAGACCAGTATTAGTTTCCGATACACCACTGCACGTTCAATGTATTCCTTGGACCTTCACATTGACGATGAAACACTGATATAACTTCGGAATTAAATGCAAAAGGCACAATGCCGCCTTAAGTGCAAGAAGATTGAGACTTCATAGAGTCTTAGCTTTGATCCTTTCTTATGAGACCAGTTTTAGTTTCCGATACACCAATGCAGGTTCAATGTATTCCTTGGACCTTCACTTTGATGATGAAACACAGAAATCGCATCGAAATAAAATACAAAAGCCACAGTGCCGCCTTAACAATAAGAATAGAGACTCTTCCTACAGTCGGTGCTTTCATCCTTTCCTGTGAGTCCAGTATTAGTTTCCGATACACCACTGCAGGTTCAATGTATTCCTTGGACATTCACATGGACGATGAAACACTGAAATTACATCGGAACTAAATAAAAAAGGCACAACGCCGTCTTAAGTGCAAGAAGAGTGAGACTTCTTAGGGTCTGTGCAATGATCCTTTCCTATGAGACCAGTATTAGTTTCCGATACACCACTGCAGGTTCAATGTAATCCATGGACATTTACATTGACGATGAAACACTGAAATTAGATCGGAATTAAATACAAAAGGCACAATGCCGCCTTAGGTGCAAGAAGAGTGAGACTTCTTAGAGTCTGTGCTTTGACCCTACCCTATGAGACCATTATTAGTTTCCGATAACCCACTGCAGGTTCAATGTATTCCGTTTGATACACATTGACGATGAAGCACTGATATAATATCGGAATTAAATACAAAAGGCAATATGCCGCCTTAAATGCAAGAAGATTGTGACTTCTTGGAGTCTGTGCTTTGATCCTTTCCTATGAGACCAGTATTAGTTTCCGATACACCACTGCAGGTTCAATGTATTCCGTTTACATACACATTGACGAAGAAACACTAAAATTACATCGGAATTAAATACATAAGGCGCAATGCCGCCATAAGTGCAAGAAGAGTGAGACTTCTTAGAGTCTGTGCTTTGATCCTTTCCTGTGAGACCAGTTTTAGTTTCCGATACACCACTGCAGGTTCAGTGTATTCCTTGGTCCTTCACATTGACGATGAAACACTGAAATTACTTCGGAATTAAATACAAAAGCCACAATGCCGCCATAAGTGCAAGAAGAGTGAGACTATTTTGAGTCTGTGCTTTAATCCTTTCTGCGAGACCAGTATTAGTTTCCGATACACCACTGCAGGTTCAATGTATTCCTTGGACCTTCACATTGATGATGAAACACAGAAATCGCATCGGAATTAAATACAAATGGCACAGTGCCGCCTTAAGTACAAGCATAGAGACTCTTCTTACAGTCGGTGCTTTGAGCATTCCCTGTGAGACCAGTATTAGTTTCCGATACACCACTGCCGGTTCAATGTATTCCTTGCACCTTCTCATTGACGATGAATCACAGAAATCGCATCGAAAGTAAATACAAAACTCATAACGCCGTCTTAATTACAAGAATAGAGACTCTTCTTACAGTCGGTGCTTTGATCTTTTCCTGTGAGACCAGTATTATTTTCCGATACACCACTGCAGGTTCAATGTATTCCTTGGACATACACATTGACGATGAAACACTGAAATTACATCGGAATTAAATACAAAAGGCACAATGCCGCATTAAGTGCAAGAAGAGCGAGACTATTTAGAGTCTGCGCTTTGATCGTTTCCTGTGAGACCAGTATTAGTTTCCGATACACCACTGCAGGTTCTATGTATTCCTTGGACCTACACATTGACGATGAAACACCGAAATCGCATCGTAATTAAATACAAAAGCCATAACGCCGCCTTAATTAGTAGAATAGAGACTCTTCTTACAGTCGGTGCTTTGATCTTTACCTGTGTGACCTGTATTAGATTCCGATACACCACTGCAGGTTCAACGTATTCCATGGACATACACATTGACGAGAAAACACTGAAATTTCATCACAATTAAATACAAAAGGCACAATGCCGCCTTAAGTGCAAGAGGAGTTTGACTTCTTAGAGTCTGTGCTTTGAGTGTTTCCTTTGAGACCAGTATTAGTCTCCGATACATGACTGCAGGTTCAATGTATTCCGTTTACAAATACATTGACGATGAAACACTGAAATTTCATCGGAATTAAATGCAAAAGGCACAATGCCGCCTTAAGTGCAAGAAGAGTGAGACTTCTTAGAGTCTGTGCTTTGATCCTTTCCTGTGAGACCAGTATTAGTTTCCGATACACCACTGCATATTCAATGTATTCTTAGGACATACACATTGACGAGAAAACACTGAAATTACATTGGAATTAAATACAAAAGGCACAATGCCGCCTTAAGTGCGAGAAGAGTGAGACTTCTTAAAGTCTGTGCTTTCCTGTGAGACCAGTATTAGGTTCCGATACACCACTGCAGGTTCAATGTATTCCGTTTACATACACATTGACGATGAAACACTGAAATTACATCGGAATTAAATACAAAGGCAAAATGCCGCGTTAAGAGCAAGAAGAGTAAGACTTCTTAGAGTCTGTGCTTTGATCCTTTCCTGTGAGACCGGTATTAGTTTCCAATACACCACTGCACGTTCAATGTATTCCTTGGTCCTTCACATTGACGATGAAACACTGATATAACTTCGGAATTAAATACAAGAGGCACAATGCCGCCTTAAGTGCAAGAAGAGTGAGACTTCTTAGAGTCTGTGCTTTGATCCATTCCTATGACACCAGTATTACTTTTCGATACACCACTGCAGGTTGAATGTATTCCTTTTACATACACATTGACGATGAAACACTGAAATTACGTCGGAATTAAATACAAAAGGCACAATGCTGCCTTAAGTGCAAGACGATTGAGACTTCATAGAGTCTGAGCTTTGATCCTTTCCTATGAGACCAGTTTTAGTTTCCGATACACCACTGCAGGTTCAATGTATTCCTTGGACCTTCACTTTGATGATGAAACACAGAAATCGCATCGGAATAAAATACAAAAGCCACAGTGCCGCCTTAACTATAAGAATAGAGACTCTTCCTACAGTCGGTGCTTTCATCCTTTCCTGTGAGTCCAGTATTAGTTTCCGATACACCACTGCAGGTTCAATGTATTCCTTGGACATTCACATGGTCGATGAAACACTAAAATTACATCGGAACTAAATAAAAAAGGCACAACGCCGTCTTCAGTGCAAGAAGAGTGAGACTTCTTAGAGTCTGTGCAATGATCCTTTCCTATGAGACCAGTATTAGTTTCCGATACACCACTGCAGGTTCAATGTAATCCTTGGACATTCACATTGACGATGAAACACTGAAATTAGATCGGAATTAAATACAAAAGGCACAATGCCGCCTTAAGTGCAAGAAGAGTGAGACTTCTTAGAGTCTGTGCTTTGACCCTACCCTATGAGACCATTATTAGTTTCCGATGACCCACTGCAGGTTCAATGTATTCCGTTTACATACACATTGACGATGAAGCACTGAAATTATATCGGAATTAAATACAAAAGGCAATATGCCGTCTTAAATGCAAGAAGATTGTGACTTCTTGGAGTCTGCGCTTTGATCCTTTCCTATGAGACCAGTATTAGTTTCCGATACAATACTGCAGGTTCAATGTATTCCGTTTACATACACATTGACGAAGAAACACTGATATTACATCGGAATTAAATACATAAGGCACAATGCCGCCATAAGTGCAAGAAGAGTGAGACTTCTTAGAGTCTGTGCTTTGATCCTTTCCTGTGAGACCAGTTTTAGTTTCCGATACACCACTGCAGGTTCAATGTATTCCTTGGTCCTTCACATTGACGATGAAACACTGAAATTACTTCGGAATCAAATACAAAAGCCACAATGCCGCCATAAGTGCAAGAATAGTGACACTATGTTGAGTCTGTGCTTTAATCCTTTCTGCGAGACCAGTATTAGTTTCCGATACACCACTGCAGGTTCAATGTATTCCTTGGACCTTCACATTGATGATGAAACACAGAAATCGCAACGGAATTAAATACAAATGGCACAGTGCCGCCTTAAGTACAAGAATAGAGACTCTTCTTACAGTCGGTGCTTTGAGAATTCCCTGTGAGACCAGTATTAGTTTCCGATACACCACTGCAGGTTCAACGTATTCCATGGACATACACATTGACGAGCAAACACTGAAATTTCATCGGAATTAAATACAAAAGGCACAATGCCGCCTTAAGTGCAAGCAGAGCGAGACTTTTTAGAGTCTGTGCTTTGATCCTTTCCTGTGAGACCAGTATTAGTTTCCGATACACCACTGCAGGTTCAATGTATCCTTGGACATACACATTGACGATGAAACACTGAAATTCCATCGG
This sequence comes from Schistocerca americana, assembly GCF_021461395.2. Taxonomy (NCBI): domain Eukaryota; kingdom Metazoa; phylum Arthropoda; class Insecta; order Orthoptera; family Acrididae; genus Schistocerca; species Schistocerca americana. The sequence goes on along the minus strand of NC_060125.1, from coordinate 24,411,456 downwards.
AATTTAATACAAATGGCACATTGCCGCCTTAAGTGCAAGAAGAGTGAGACTTATTAGAGTCTGTGCTTCGATCCTTTAGTGTGAGACCAGTATTAGTTTCCGATACACCACTGCATATTCAATGTATTCCTTGGACATACACATTGACGAGGAAACACTGAAATTACATCGGATTTAAATACAAAAGGCACAATGCCGCCTTAAGTACAAGAATAGAGACCCTTCTTACAGTCGGTGCTTTGATCTTTACCTGTGTGACCTGTATTAGATGCCGATACACCACTGCAGGTTCAACGTATTCCATGGACATACACATTGACGAGCAAACACTGAAATTTCATCGGAATTAAATACAAAAGGCACAATGCCGCCTTAAGTGCAAGCAGAGCGAGACTTTTTAGAGTCTGTGCTTTGATCCTTTCCTGTGAGACCAGTATTAGTTTCCGATACACCACTGCAGGTTCAATGTATTCCTTGCACCTACGCATTGACGATGAAACACCGAAATCGCATCGGAATTATATACAAAAGGCACAATGCCCCCTTAAGTAAAAGAATAGAGATTCTTCTTACAGTCTGTGCTTTGAGCATTCCCTATGAGACCAGTATTAGTTTCCGATACACCACTGCTGGTTCAATTTATTCCTTGGACATACTCATTGACGACGAAACACTGAAATCGCATCGGAATTAAATACAGATGGCACAATGCCGCCTTAAGTACAAGAATAGGGACTCTTCTTATAGTCGGTGCTTTGAGCATTCCCTGTCAGGCCAATATTAGTTTCCGATACACCACTGCAGGTTCAATGTATTCCTTGGACATTCCCATTGACGATGAAACACTGAAATTACATCGGAATTAAATACAAAAGTCACAATGCCACCTTAATTGCAAGAAGAGTGAGACTTCTTAGAGTCTGTGGTTTGATCCTGTCCTTCGAGACCAGAATTAGTTTCCGATACACCACTGCAGGTTCAATGTATTCCGTTTACAAACACATTGATGATGAAACCCTGAAATTACATCGGAATTAAATACAAAAGGCACAATGCCGCCTTAAGTGCAAGAAGAGAGAGACTTCTTAGAGTCTGTGCTTTGATCCATTCCAGTGAGACCAGTATTAGTTTCCGATAACACGTTTTATGGGCATACAATATTTTTCACCATGTCATGACTTGTCATTAGTCACACGCACGTTTTCACCTTTGGACCAAATGTATCTCTGTAGTCAATGCGCTTTCCTAGCGTCTCTTGACCCACAAAGAGTTAAAGTTTGACACTAGCTTGATCCACCGTCCGTTATCGGTTCACTGTTCGTGTCGTGCTAGTTCCTTGTGCACTTGCACACACGGCGATGATACAGTTTTTTATTACTTATACTCAACTACTCCGTGACGTATTGCTGCAGGTTTAACAGTCACTGTCTGTCTCTGCCGCACAATACTGAACTTTTGTTTAAGTTCCTTTATTTTTATTTACAATGTCCGCTGTGCAATTTTTTTTTTTTGTAACAGCACATTCGTAACTCTTTACCAAGGTGTGATATTTGCGTACATGGCAACAAAATATTAAAATTTGGTATTAGTTTGCCCAAAAGTCATCTATATTCGTGTTCGAGTAGATTTTATTTGTGCATTCCAGCCGGATTCAGGCATATTGTTCAATAACTCCTTTGAACTCATGTCACTCTTTACTATCAACGTCCTACGTAACTACAGTGTAGTCTCTGTAGGCAAAAATTGACTTGGACTGTATCTGGCTAGCTCTTTTTTACTGTTTGAATCTGCACATGCTTCAGTTGAAGCTTCTTTGTGCGTAACTTTGCATTACATAAATTTGCAACAAGTTTGCCTCCCGTGGTGCCCTCGGGTCACTACTGGGTGCATTATTTTCTCTAATAACGTTGGTGAGATAATAAAGTTCTCAGGGTCTCATATTATTGATATTATTCTGGGTTCGAATCTGTCAATCTGACAACTACACTTATATACATACATACACATAATAGAAAAGATTGTGCCAAGAAATATTTCAAATTTGGGCACATAGAAAATTATGTAGTACACTAACTAATCGTTACTAAAATGTTCTTTTTGATTGAACTCTGTCACAGCTTAACACTACACATAATTGCACTAATCAGATTATCTGTGCAAACACTTAGAGCATGTTCTAGATACCACAAATTAAAAGAGTACATAACACAAATATCCATACACATGAGAATGTCAATCATATTCTTATAACTAAACACTTCTACACTAGTACATTATCTCTAAAGATCACACATCATTAATGTTCATTATTTACAAAAGAATGGTGTCCACATAGGACTATTAGTCTTTTACTGTAGGAATGCTTTTACATCCTTACGCGGATACAGTCCCCGTACTCTCACTGAGTGGGGATCTGCTAAGAGATAGCTACACTCAAGTGGCACACTTACTACTCTAAAAGGTCCATTGTACACCAATTGCCACTTGCTATTCTGTTTCAAGGATGCCGAGGACTTAGGATGATTGCGTAAGAGTACCATGTCCCCAACACTAAATTTTTGGTTATTCGTCACATGTCGATTATATTATTCTTTCCTTTTCTGAGCGCACCTGGTAAGGTTGCACCCTGCTTTTCTTATCTTGTGTGCTTATATGCAATGTATAACCTGAACAATTTATTTATCTCTCCAATTGTTCGTAAAAAAAAACTTTTTCCTTCTTGGGCCAAGGAATGGAGTATGAGGCTCGACAGTAAGTTTGGTGAGGCTTCACCTCGATATTGTACTGATATCCCTTAACAATTCCTGGTCGTTCTGAAAATACGTCAGCATAATTAGATAATAACTGTAGCAAATCCTGTTGTTGCATTGAATTTAAATTTTCGGACTGTGATACTTTGTTCACAAGTGCGTCCACATTTGCTTTTAATTGATCACCTTGTACGTCAGGATAATATAGATTCTGTCCTAGACCATGATTGTCTAAATGTAGTATCGACTGATTCCTACAATTTATGTTAATAGCATTACAATTAGGTACAGGTACCTCTTCAGATCTGAGCATGGACAATTCTATTCTCCTACTAGCATTCATCAAGCTTAATTTTCCCCGAGAAAGGTCGATTATTGCGTCCCTTTCTCTTAAAAAATCTACCCCCAAAAAGGCAGGCTACCTTTAAACCCTTTACCACCAGGAATGAGCACGCTATGGCTTCATCCCCTAAATACATCTCTACCCGCACTAGGAGTTTAATTATTTGTCGCTGTGCACTTACGGCTCCAGTGACTTTACAATTTTTCACGGGAAAAGTCCGCATACGCCTTTCCTTTCCCAGTACTTTGAATAAGTCCATACTCATAACACTGACAGTAGCACCTGTATCTACGACCGCTTGCACATCAATATTGTTAATTTTGATCTCTATTATCGCTTGTACTTTGTCTTTGTGCTCCTTTACGCACGTGGATGGTTCAGTTATTAATTCATCTCCCATCTGTACCCCGTCATTATACCTAAGGATACAGATTTTGTTCGGTGTTTTGTTCTGTGTCGGGCTGCTCTCACTCCAAACCTCAGCCGACGATGGAGAGCGTATCTCGGCTGCATCTAGTTTGTTGAATTATTGCTAGTGGATGGGCGTGGCTGCTCTGTGTCACTGACCTCCACTATGTGCACGTTGTGTTGCGTCGGCCGCCACGGTTGCGCAATTGGCGCATTTTGTGGTGGCGGTCGGTTATTGTCATACCTATCACTGTTTTGCCGGTCCGGACTGGGCCTCTGGTTCTGCGGCCAAGTTCGGTTTGCATCATTATAAGTATTAGTGTTGCTCGGCCCCCTGGCATTTTTCCATCTATTATTGCTTGGTGGGCCTGTCTCATACCGGTCATCGAACCTCCTTTTCCGGTCATTATTCACCGGCGGACTATTGCCGTTCCGGTCTCTACCTCTATTTCCGTTTTGTGCATACTCCTGTCTCCTATTATTACCTCCGCCGTTTCCATTACTTGGTGGAGGCGTGTTATTTCTACCATTTCTATAACCATTTCCGTTACTTCTAGCCTGTTCAGAGGCTGCCTTAACGTCCTCCTGAATCAGGTCAATTGAGTCCAGAACAGACAAGAAATGTTCCATATCATTTTCAGGCACGTGTATAAGCTTTTCCTTTACATGTATCGGCAAGTGTGATTTCAAAAGCCTGATCAAATCCCGGGATGAAATCTGTTCGTCCCAGTAACGGGTCTTATTAATGTACTTCTCGAAATATTTTCGCAAATTGCCTAGTCGTGGAGAATACGGCTCTGGATTATATACCTCCTTCCGTAATCTCTCCTGGATGCATGTTGACCAATATTTGGCCAAGAATGCTTTTTCAAATTGCTCATATGTATCACAACTGTCAGCTGCTTCGGTTGCCCATAATGCAGCATCTCCTTGTATGTAGGACATAACGAACTGTATTTTCTGGGTATGACTCCAAACGCTAGGCAAAATGTTTCTAAATCCCTTGATAAACACTACAGGGTGAGCAGATTTCTTCTCCGTTGTAAAGATCTGAAACTGTCGGTTCCTAATCAAGCTTTCTTCAATCATTACTTTGGAATGACATTTATTTGTTTCGCTTACATTGGTTGCCTGTTCTGTATCGCAGTCGCAATTTTTTACTGCAGTATTTATATGCCTATCATTGTTGGACCTGGCTGGCATGACATATGCCTGTGCCTCGTCATGCCGCAAGCTAAGCTCCATTTCGGCAAGACGACGGTCCACACTCCGCTGCCACAGCGGAATGTCTTTGTGCACTATCTTTTTTAGATCCTGCACATCCACACTTGAGCCCACATCTCTGGCCTCAATTGCGGCGTGCACTTTCTGATCTATTTCTTTTATGACTTCATTTTCTACTTTGTGCACTTGTTCGATCACTTTGTCCTCAATTACTTGAGTTGTGTCAATTTCCAATTGCTCGACTCTGTTAGTCAGGACACTAATTTCCTCTACGATATTGGCGTTAGCCACTTGAATACTGTCTACTCTTTCGCTTAATTCATGCACTGTTTTGGGTATGGTTTCATATTTTTGTTTCAAACTAACAAGCTCACTTTGCATAACTTCTAAAGTTTGCATCAACTGCAAGTCCCTCTCATGCAGGCGTCGGTCATGCTCTGCTTGTTTAGCATCACGTTCTTTATCACGCTCTGCTTGTTTAGCATCACGTCCTTTATCGCGTTCTGCTTGTTTGCATGCAAATTCAGCTACCAATCTCTGGTCACGCTCGGTTTGCATATGTACAAATTCAGCTTGGAAATTGAGCATGCGCTCGAACATAACTCTTAATGATTGCACTTCTGACATCACACCACTCTCTGGTCCATGTCCAGTGCTTGCGGATGGCACAGTATTTCCGCTATCAACTGAATCACTGGGTGGCAGTGGCAACATTTCTTGTCCTTCTGCCCCCAGATTCTCACATAGTACTTCCTGAACTACGTCACTAACATTACTTTGTGTCCCACTTTCCAACTCGGTATCACTACTTACTGACTGTTGCTCATTATCCATGTTGATATCTTTCTGACTACGCAATCTAACCATAGTAAACAAAAGAAATAAAATCTGAACTAAATATCCTAACACTCAGGTTTCACTGACATAATCACACAAGAAATGGACATTAACTAATACACACTTACTATATACTACAATGACTAACTACCTAAATGTCCTGTTATTTTAAAACAAAGTACTAACAACAAGCACACCACTTATGATCCGAGAACACTGCACTGAGGCTACTTTACTACCCACAGGACAACTACACTGTAGATTTACCTTTTGGTGATCTATCTTGGGTGCAGCTGCCCCCTGATATTGTGGTAGGTATTTAATTTTTCGAAATATTGAGCTCTCTTCTTCAGCTTGCCTCTGGGTACATAGCGTTCTCATGCAAAAAATCATACACAGGTATTACCACACAATATTGATTATGCAATACATACAATACATAGAAAAATTATTAAATGTTCTGCAACAAAGTTCGACTATATTAATTCCCTAGTTATCTCACGGGTATTTAGTGGCCACTGCATATTCGAGCCCCACGTTGGGCGCCAATTTAACGAAATCGTCGTAATGAATGGAATTGATTTGAAATTTCGTTAAAGAAGAATAATAAATTTTATCTTTTGCTTTTAATTTAATTTTCTTTCGTGCGAACTTTGTTGTAGAACCACTCTCTTATTTTCGTGTGGTAATAAAAATTTTTACTTTCTTAAGAATTACGTATATTTAAAGAAAAAAATAATATTTACGTGAACTCATATGAACTGGTTAAGAATATTAGGTTGAGAATTGAGTCCTATAAATCATTCGGCCTTGGCATACACTTTCCAGATGCAGTGGGTTTTTTTAAAAATATTTTTACTGAATTTTATCCCGGCACTAGCCATAGAACACAACATTACCTCTATTAGCAGAAAATGTTTTAATTATTGCCAAGCCGACATTTCTCACTGATCAAACCTACTTCATTACACATTTAAGATATTTTGAAAGAACCAAACTGTTTAAATTTCGATGTTAACTAACATTAGCTATCCGCCTACGAATGCACAAACGTATAATTAATTCAAATTTTATCAGCCACAGGATCACTGAAAAAGAAGAACAATTTCTTAATTCACCATTGATTTTTATGCATCTGTTCCCGATTTACGGGTTTGCTATTGTTGGTCGCGGCACAGCCCAGCAACACCGCTAAAAAATGCTGAAAAAATTCTTACAGAAATTTTATAGATGACGTGGGCAAGCTAATTTACATAAATAATTCACACTTTTGATAAACTCTAATATATTTAGATCAAACAACAATACAACTCACATTAATTCGTAACGCATCGTCTAATGGCGGCTAAGTCCAGACAGAGACAAAAGAAGTTTACCCATTCGTAAAAAACTCTTTCACAGTGTCCTAACGCAATGACTTCTGAACAGAGAAGACCAAAGAATACATAATGCATTGTGCTTAAATAGTATTGCTGACTATTAACATTTCTTTGCAAATTGACGATATTATTCTCTTCTGGCAACATATATCTATGCTATCGCAAATACTTACACATTTTACAATCACATAATAAATACAGAAAAATTCCTATCCTAAATACAGAGAAATATTACAACAAAAAATATAAGGAGAATAACAAATGTCTTTGACACCACATTCAGTAATATTTTTGGTCAATAATTACGATACATACAACTTGCCCAGTGCGGCGTATATGGTACAAATAAACTCTTGTTCTATAATAATGTGAGTTTGCCAGGGAACGTTACAACCACTGCAGGTTCAATGTATTCCTTGGATCTTCACATTGACGATGAAACACAGAAATCGCATCGGAATTAAACACAAAAGCAACAATGCCACTTTAAGTACAAGAATAGAGAATTTTCTTACAGTCGGTGATTTAATAATTTTCCCATGAGACCAGTTTTAGTTGCCGATACACCACTGCAGGTTCAATGTATTCCTTGGACATTCACACTGACGGTGAAACACAGAAATCGCATCGGAATTAAATACAAAAGGCACAATGCCGCCTTAAGTAAAAAGAATAGAGACTCTTCTTACAGCCGGTGCTTTGATCCTTTCCTGTGACACCAGTATTAGTTTCCGATACACCACTGCAGGTTCAATGTATTCCTGGGACCTTCACATTGACGATGAAACACAGAAATCGCATCGGAATTAAATACAAAAGGCCCAATGCCGCCTTTAGTACAAGATTAGAGACTCATCTTACAGTCGGTGCTTTGATCCTTTCCTGTGAGACCAGTATTAGTTTCCGATACACCACTGTAGCTCTAATGTATTCCTTGGACCTTCACATTGACTATGAAACACAGAAATCGCAACGGAATTAAATACAAATGGCACAATGCCGCCTTAAGTACAAGAATTGAAACTCACCTTACACTCGGTGCCGTGATCCTTTCCTGTGAGACTAGTATTAGTTTCCGATACACCACTGTAGGTCTAATGTATTCCTTGGACCTTCACATTGACGATGAAACACAGAAATCACATCGGAGATAAATACAACAGGCACAATGATGCCTTAAGTGCTAGAAGCGTAAGACTTCTTAGTGCCTCTGCTTTGATCCTTTCCTGTGAGACCAGTATTAGTTTTCGATACACCACTGCAGGTTCAATGTATTACCTGGACCTTCACATTGTCGATGAAACACAGAAATCGCGTCGGAATTAAATACAAAAGGCATAATGCCGCCATAAGTATAAGAATAGAGACTCCTCTTACAGTCGGTGCTTTTGAGCATTCCCTGCGAGACCAGTATTAGTTTCCGATACACCACTGCAGGTTCAATGTATTCCTTGGACCTTCACATTGACAATGAAATACAGAAATCACATCGGAGATAAATGCAACAGGCACAATGCCGCCTTAAGTGCAAGAAGAGTAAGACTTCTTAGAGTCTGTGATTTGATCCTTTCCTGTTAGACCAGTATTAGTTTCCGATACACCACTGCAGGTTCAATGTATTCCTCGGACATACACATTGACGATGAAACACAGATATCGCTTCGGAATTAGATACAAAAGGCACAATGCCGACTTAAGTGCAAGAAGAGTGAGACTTCTTAGAGTCTGTGCTTTGATCCATTCCTGTGAGGCCAGTATTAGTTTCCAATACACCACTGCAGGTTCAATATATTCCTTGGACCTTCACATTGACGATGAAACACAGAAATCGCATCGGAATTAAAAACAAAAGGCACAATGGCTCCTTAAGTACAAGAATAGAGACTCTTCTCTCAGTCGGTGCTTTGATCCTCTCCTGTGAGACCAGTATTAGTGTCCGATACATCACTGCAGGTTCAATGTATTCCTTTTACATACACATTAACGATGAAACACTGAATTTACATCGGAAATAAATACAAAAGGCTCAATGCCGCCTTAAGTGCAAGAGGAGTTAGACTTCTTAGAGTCTGTGCTTTGATCCTTAACTGTGAACCCGTATTAGTTTCCGATACACCACTGCAGGTTCAATGTATTCTTTGGACCTTCACATTGACGATGAAACACAGAAATCACATCGGAGATCAATGCAACAGGCACAATGCCGCTTTAAGTGCAAGAAGTGTAAGCCTTCTTAGAGTCTGTGCTTTGATCCTTTCCTGTTAGACCAGTATTAGTTTTCGATACACCACTGCAGGTTCAATGTATTCCTTGGACATACACATTGACGATGAAACACAGATATCGCATCGGAATTAAATGCAAAAGGCACAATGCCGACTTAAGTGCAAGAAGAGTGAGACTTCTTATTGTCTGTGCTTTGATGCTTTCCTGTGAGACCAGTATTAGCTTCCGATACACCACTGCAGGATCAATGTGTTCCTTAGACATACACTATGACGATGAAACACTGACATTACATCGGAATTAGATACAAAAGACACAATGCCGCCTTAAGTGCAAGAAGAGTGAGACTTCTTAGAGTCTGTGCTTTGATCCTTTCCTGTGAGACCAGTATTAGTTTCCGATACACCACTGCAGGTTCAATGTATTCGTTGGACCTTCACATTGACGATGAATCACAGAAATCGCATCGGAATAAAATATAAACGGCACAATGCCGCCTTTAGTACAAGAATAGAGACTCTTCTTCCAGTCGGTGCTTTGATCCTTTCCTGTGAGACCAGTATTAGTTTCCATTACACCACTGCAGGTTCAATGTATTCCTTCGACCTTCACATTGACGATGAAACACAGAAATCGCATCGGAATTAAATACAAATGGCACAATGCCGCCTTAAGTACAAGAATAGAGACTCTTCTTACACTCGGTGCTTTGATCCTTTCCTATGAGACCAGTTTTAGTTTCCGATACACCACTGCAGGTTCAATGTATTCCTTTTACATACTCATTGACGATGAAACACTGAAAATACATCAGAATTAAATACAAAAGGCACAATACCGCCTTAAGTGCAAGAAAAGTGTGATTTCTTAGAGTCACAATGCCGATTTAAGTACAAGAATAGAGACTCTTCTTACTGTCGGTGGTTTGATCCATTCCTGTGAGACCAGTATTTGTTTGCGATACACCACTGCAGGTCTAAAGTATTCCTTGGACCTTCACATTGACGATGAAACACAGAAATCGCATAGGAACTAAATACAAATGGCACAATGCCGCCTTAAGTACAAGAATAGAGACTCTTCTTACAGTCGGTGCTTTGCTCCTTTCCTCTGAGACCAGTTTTAGATTCCGATACACCACTGCAGGTTCAATGTATTCCTTTTACACACACATTGACGATGAAACACTTAAATTAAATCGGAATTAAATACAAAAGGCACAATACCGCCTTAAGTGCAAGAAGAGTGAGATTTCTTAGAGTCTGTGCTTTGATCCATTCCTGTGAGGCCAGTATTAGTTTCCAATACACCACTGCAGGTTCAATATATTCCTTGCAATTTCACACTGACGATGAAACACAGAAATCGCATCGGAATTAAAAACAAAGGCACAATGCCTCCTTAAGTACAAGAATAGAGACTCTTCTCTCAGTCGGTGCTTTGATCCTTTCCTGTGAGACCAGTATTAGTGTCCGATACATCACTGCAGGTTCAATGTATTCCTTCTACATACACATTGACGATGAAACACTGAATTTACATCGGAATAAAATATAAAAGGCACGATGCCGCCTTTAGTACAAGAATAGAGACTCTTCTTCCAGTCGGTGCTTTGATCCTTTCCTGTGACACCAGTATTAGTTTCCATTACACCATTGCAGGTTCAATGTATTCCTTCGACCTTCACATTGACGATGAAACACAGAAATCGCATCGGAATTAAATACAAATGGCACAATGCCGCCAAAAGTACAAGAGTAGAGACTCTTCTTACAGTCGGTGCTTTGATCCTTTCCTATAACACCAGTATTAGTATCCGACACACCGCTGCAGGTTCAATGTATTCCTTGGACCTTCACGTTGACGATGAAACACAGAAATCGCATCGGAATTAAATACAAAAGGCACAATGCCGCCTTAAGTAAAAGAATTGAGACTCTTCTTACAGTCGGTGCTTTGATCCTTTCCTATGAGACCAGTTTTAGTTTCCGATACACCACCGCAGGTTCAATGTATTCCTTTTACATACACATTGACGATGAAACACTGAATTTACATCGGAATTAAATACAAAAGGCACAATGCCGCCTTAAGTGCAAGAAGAGTGAGATTTCTTAGAGTCTGTGCTTTGATCCATTCCTGTGAGGCCAGTATTAGTTTCCAATACACCACTGCAGGTTCAATATATTCCTTGCAATTTCACATTGACGATGAAACACAGAAATCGCATCGGAATTAAAAACAAAGGCACAATGCCTCCTTAAGTACAAGAATAGAGACTCTTCTCTCAGTCGGTGCTTTGATCCTTTCCTGTGAGACCAGTATTAGTGTCCGATACATCACTGCAGGTTCAATGTATTCCTTCTACATACACATTGACGATGAAACACTGAATTTACATCGGAATAAAATATAAAAGGCACGATGCCGCCTTTAGTACAAGAATAGAGACTCTTCTTCCAGTCGGTGCTTTGATCCTTTCCTGTGACACCAGTATTAGTTTCCGATACACCACTGCAGGTTCAATGTATTCCTTCGACCTTCACATTGACGATGAAACACTGAAATCGCATCGGAATTAAATACAAAAGGCACAATGCCGCCATAAGTACAAGAATAGAGACTCTTCTTACAGTCGGTGCTTTGATCCTTTCCTATGAGACCAGTATTAGTTTCCGACACACCACTGCAGGTTCAATGTATTCCTTGGACCTTCACATTGACGATGAAACACTGAAATCGCATCGGAATAAAATATAAAAGGCACGATGCCGCCTTTAGTACAAGAATAGAGACTCTTCTTACAGTCGGTGCTTTGATCCTTTCCTATGAGACCAGTATTAGTTTCCGATACACCACTGCAGGTTCAATGTATTCCTTCGACCTTCACATTGACGATGAAACACAGAAATCGCATCGGAATTAAATACAAAAGGCACAATGCCGCCATAAGTACAAGAATAGAGACTCTTCTTACAGTCGGTGCTTTGATCCTTTCCTATGAGACCAGTATTAGTTTCCGACACACCACTGCAGGTTCAATGTATTCCTTCGACCTTCACATTGACGATGAAACACTGAAATCGCATCGGAATTAAATACAAAAGGCACAATGCCGCCATAAGTACAAGAATAGAGACTCTTCTTACAGTCGGTGCTTTGATCCTTTCCTGTGACACCAGTATTAGTTTCCGATACACCACTGCAGGTTCAATGTATTCCTTGGACCTTCACGTTGACGATGAAACACAGAAATCGCATCGGAATTAAATATAAAAGGCACAATGCCGCCTTAAGTAAAAGAATTGAGACTCTTCTTACAGTCGGTGCTTTGATCCTTTCCTATGAGACCAGTTTTAGTTTCCGATACACCACCGCAGGTTCAATGTATTCCTTTTACATACACATTGACGATGAAACACTGAATTTACATCGGAATTAAATACAAAAGGCACAATGCCGCCTTAAGTGCAAGAAGAGTGAGACTTCTTAGGGTCTGTGCTTTGATCCTTAACTGTGAGACCTGTATTAGTTTCCGATACACCACTGCAGGTTCAATGCATTCCTTGGACCTTCACATTGACGATGAAACACAGAAATCACATCGGAGATAAATACAACAGGCACAATGATGCCTTAAGTGCAAGAAGCGTAAGACTTCTTAGTGTCTCTGCTTTGATCCTTTCCTGTGAGACCAGTATTAGTTTTCGATACACCACTGCAGGTTCAATGTATTCCTTGGACATTCACATTGACGATGATACACAGAAATCGCAACGGAATTAAATACAAATGGCACAATGCCGCCTTAAGTACAAGAATAGAGACCCTTCTTACACTCGGTGCTTTGATCCTTTCCTATGAGACCAATTTTAGTTTCCGATACACCACTGCAGGTTCAATGTATTCCTTTTACATACTCATTGACGATGAAACACTGAAATTACATCAGAATTAAGTACAAAAGTCACAATGCCGCCTTAAGTGCAAAAAGAGTGAGACTTCTTAGAGTCTGTGCTTTGATCCTTTCCTGTGAGACCAGTATTAGTTTCCGATACACCACTGCAGTTCAAAGTATTCCTTGGACCTTCACATTGACGATGAAACACAGAAATCGCAACGGAATTAAATACAAATGGCACAATGCCGCCTTAAGTACAAGAATAGAGACACTTCTTACACTCGGTGCTTTGATCCTTTCCTATGAGACCAGTATTAGTTTCCGACACACCACTGCAGGTTCAATGTATTCCTTGGACCTTCACGTTGACGATGAAACACAGAAATCGCATCAGAATTAAATACAAAAGGCACAATGCCGCCTTAAGTACAAGAATAGAGACTCTTCTTCCAGTCGGTGCTTTGATCCTTGCCTGTGAGACCAGTATTAGTTTCTGATACACCACTGCAGGTTCAATGTATTCCTTCGACCTATACATTGACGATGAAACACAGATATCGCATCGGAATTAAATACAAAAGGCCCAATGCCGCCTTAAGTACAAGAATAGAGACTCTTCTTACAGTCGGTGCTTTGATCCTTTCCTATGACCCCAGTATTAGTTTCCGACACACCACTGCAGGTTCAATGTATTCCTTGGACCTTCACGTTGACGATGAAACACAGAAATCGCATCGTAATTAAATACAAAAGGCACAATTCCGCCTTAAGTACAAGAATAGAGACACTTCTTACAGTCGGTTCTTTGATCCTTTCCAATGAGACCAGTTTTAGTTTCCGATACACCACCGCAGGTTCAATGTATTCCTTTTACATACACATTGACGATGAAACACTGAATTTACATCGGAATTAAATACAAAAGGCACAATGCCGCCTTTAGTACAAGAATAGAGACTCTTCTTTCAGTCGGTGCTTTGATCCTTTCCTGTGAGACCAGTATTAGTTTCCGATACACCACTGCAGGTTCAATGTATTCCTTGGACCTTCACATTGACGATGAAACACAAATATCACATTGGAGATAAATACAACAGGCACAATGATGCCTTAAGTGCAAGAAGCGTAAGACTTCTTAGTGTCTCTGCTTTGATCCTTTCCTGTGAGACCAGTATTAGTTTCCGACACACCACTGCAGGTTCAATGTATTCCTTGGACCTTCACATTGACGATGAATCACAGAAATCACATCGGAATTAAATACAAAAGGCACAATGCCGCCATTAGTACAAGAATAGAGACTCTTCTTTCAGTCGGTGCTTTGATCCTTTCCTGTGAGACCAGTATTAGTTTCCGATACACCACTGCAGGTTCAATGTATTCCTTCGAGCTTCACATTGACGATGAAACACTGAAATCGCATCGGAATTAAATACAAAAGGCACAATGCAGCCTTAAGTACAAGAATAGAGACTCTTCATACAGTCGGTGCTTTGATCCTTTCCTATGACACCAGTATTAGTTTCCGACACACCACTGCAGGTTCAATGCATTCCTTGGACCTTCACATTGACGATGAAACACAGAAATCACATCGGAGATAAATACAACAGGCACAATGATGCCTTAAGTGCAAGAAGCGTTAGACTTCTTAGTGTCTCTGCTTTGATCCTTTCCTGTGAGGCCAGTATTATTTTTCGATACACCACTGCAGGTTCAATGTATTCCTTGGACATTCACATTGACGATGAAACACAGAAATCGCATCGGAATTAAATACAAAAGGCACAATTCCGCCTTAAGTACAAGAATAGAGACACTTCTTACAGTCGGTTCTTTGATCCTTTCCAATGAGACCAGTTTTAGATTCCGATACACCACCGCAGGTTCAATGTATTCCTTTTACATACACATTGACGATGAAACACTGAATTTACATCGGAATTAAATACAAAAGGCACAATGCCGCCTTTAGTACAAGAATAGAGACTCTTCTTTCAGTCGGTGCTTTGATCCTTTCCTGTGAGACCAGTATTAGTTTCCGATACACCACTGCAGGTTCAATGTATTCCTTGGACCTTCACATTGACGATGAAACACAAATATCACATTGGAGATAAATACAACAGGCACAATGATGCCTTAAGTGCAAGAAGCGTAAGACTTCTTAGTGTCTCTGCTTTGATCCTTTCCTGTGAGACCAGTATTAGTTTCCGACACACCACTGCAGGGTCAATGTATTCCTTGGACCTTCACATTGACGATGAATCACAGAAATCACATCGGAATTAAATACAAAAGGCACAATGCCGCCATTAGTACAAGAATAGAGACTCTTCTTTCAGTCGGTGCTTTGATCCTTTCCTGTGAGACCAGTATTAGTTTCCGATACACCACTGCAGGTTCAATGTATTCCTTCGAGCTTCACATTGACGATGAAACACTGAAATCGCATCGGAATTAAATACAAAAGGCACAATGCAGCCTTAAGAACAAGAATAGAGACTCTTCATACAGTCGGTGCTTTGATCCTTTCCTATGAGACCAGTATTAGTTTCCGACACACCACTGCAGGTTCAATGCATTCCTTGGACCTTCACATTGACGATGAAACACAGAAATCACATCGGAGATAAATACAACAGGCACAATGATGCCTTAAGTGCAAGAAGCGTTAGACTTCTTAGTGTCTCTGCTTTGATCCTTTCCTGTGAGGCCAGTATTATTTTTCGATACACCACTGCAGGTTCAATGTATTCCTTGGACATTCACATTGACGATGAAACACAGAAATCGCATCGGAATTAAATACAAATGGCACAATGCCGTCTTAAGTAAAAGAATAGAGACTCTTCTTACATTCGGAGCTTTGATCCTTTCCTATGAGGCCAGTTTTAGATTCCGATACACCACCGCAGGTTCAATGTATTCCTTTTACATACACATTGACGATGAAACACTGAATTTACATCGGAATTAAATACAAAAGGCACAATGCCGCCTTAAGTGCAAGAAGAGTGAAACTTCTTAGGGTCTGTGCTTTGATCCTTAACTGTGAGACCAGTATTAGTTTCCGATACACCACTGCAGGTTCAATGCATTCCTTGGACCTTCACATTGACGATGAAACACAGAAATCACATCGGAGATAAATACAACAGGCACAATGATGCCTTAAGTGCAAGAAGCGTTAGACTTCTTAGTGTCTCTGCTTTGATCCTTTCCAGTGAGGCTAGTATTATTTTTCGATACACCACTGCAGCTTCAATGTATTCCTTGGACATTCACATTGACGATGAAACACAGAAATCGCATCGGAATTAAATACAAAAGGCACAATGCCGCCTTAAGTAAAAGAATAGAGACTCTTCTTAAAGTCGGTGCTTTGATCCTTTCCTATGACACCAGTATTACTTTCCGACACACCACTGCAGGTTCAATGTATTCCTTTGACCTTCACATTGATGATGAAACACAGAAATCGCATCGGAATTAAATACAAAAGGCACAATGCCGCCTTAAGTACAAGAATAGAGACTCTTCTTACAGTCGGTGCTTTGATCCTTACCTGTGAGACCAGTATTTGTTTCCGATACACCACTGCAGGTCTAATGTATTCCTTGGACCTTCACATTGACGCTGAAACACAGAAATCGCATCGGAACTAAATACAAATGGCACAGTGCCGCCTTAAGTACAAGAATAGAGACTCTTCTTACAGACGGTGCTTTGATCCTTTCCTATGAGACCAGTTTTAGTTTCCGATACACCACTGCAGGTTCAATGCATTCCTTTTACACACACATTGATGATGAAACACTGAAATTACATTGGAATTAAATACAAAAGGCACAATACCGCCTTAAGTGCAAGAAGAGTGCGGCTTCTTAGTGTCTGTGCTTTGATCCTTTCCTGTGAGACCAGTATTAGTTTCCGATACACCACTGCAGGTTCAATGTATTCCTTGGACCTTCACATTGAAGATGAAACACAGAAATCGCATCGGAATTAAATACAAAAGGCACAATGCCGCCTTAAGTACAAGAATAGAGATTCTTCTTTCAGTCGGTGGTTTGATCCTTTCCTCTGAGACCAGTATTAGTTACCGATACACCACTGCAGGTTCAATGTATTCCTTTTACATACACATTGACGATGAAACACTGAATATACATCGGAATTAAATACAAAAGGCACAATGCCGCCTTAAGTGCAAGAGTAGTGAGACTTCTTAGAGTCTGTGCTTTGATCCTTAACTCTGAGACCAGTATTAGTTTCCGATACAGCACTGCAGGTTCAATGCATTCCGTGGACATACACGTTGACGATGAAACAAAGAAATCGCATCGGAATTAAATACGAAAGGCACAATGCCGCCTTAAGTGCAAGAAGAGTGACACCTCTTAGAGTCTGTGCTATGATCCTTTCCTGTGAGACCAGTATTAGTTTCCGATACACCACTGCAGGTTCAATGTATTCTTTGGACCTTCACATTGACGATGAAACACAGAAATCACATCGGAGATAAATGCAACAGGCACAATGCCGCTTTAAGTGCAAGAAGAGTAAGCCTTCTTAGAGTCTGTGCTTTGATCCTTTCCTGTTAGACCAGTATTAGTTTCCGATACACCACTGCAGGTTCAATGTATTCCTTGGACATACACATTGACGATGAAACACAGATATCGCATCGGAATTAAATACAAAAGGCACAATGCCGACTTAAGTGCAAGAAGAGTTAGACTTCTTATAGTCTGTGCTTTGATGCTTTCCTGTGAGACCAGTATTAGTTTCCGAGACACCACTGCAGGTTCAATGTGTTCCTTAGACATGCACTATGACGATGAAACACTGACATTACATCGGAATTAAATACAAAAGGCACAATGCCGCCTTAAGTGCAAGAAGAGTGAGACTTCTTAGAGTCTGTGCTTTGATCCTTTCCTGTGAGACCACTATTAGTTTCCGATACTCCACTGCAGGTTCAATGTGTTCCTTAGACATACACATTGACGATGAAACACTGGCATTACATCGGAATTAAATACAAAAGGAACAATGCCGCTTCAAGTACAAGAATAGAGACTCTCCTTACAGTCGGTGATTTAATAATTTTCCTATGAGACCAGTTTTAGTTGCCGATACACCACTGCAGGTTCAATGTATTCGTTGGACCTTCACATTGACGATGAATCACAGAAATCGCATCGGAATAAAATATAAAAGGCACAATGCCGCCTTTAGTACAAGAATAGAGACTCTTCTTCCAGTCGGTGCTTTGATCCCTTCCTGTGAGACCAGTATTAGTTTCCATTACACCACTGCAGGTTCAATGTATTCCTTCGACCTTCACATTGACGATGAAACACAGAAATCGCATCGGAATTAAATACAAAAGGCACAATGCCGCCTTAAGTACAAGAATAGAGACTCTTCTTACAGTCGGTGCTTTGATCCTTTCCTATAACACCAGTATTAGTATCCGACACACCGCTGCAGGTTCAATGTATTCCTTGGACCTTCACGTTGACGATGAAACACAGAAATCGCATCGGAATTAAATACAAAAGGCACAATGCCGCCTTAAGTACAAGAGTAGTGACTCTTCTTACAGTCGGTTCTTTGATCCTTTCCTATGAGACCAGTTTTAATTTCCGATACACCACCGCAGGTTCAATGTATTCCTTTTACATACACATTGACGATGAAACACTGAAATTACATGGGAATTAAATACAAAAGGCACAATGCCGCCTTAAGCTGCTAGAAGAGTGAGACTTGTTAGGGTCTGTGCTTTGATCCTTAACTGTGAGACCAGTATTAGTTTCCGATACACCACTGCAGGTTCAATGTATTCTTTGGACCTTCACTTTGACGATGAAACACAGAAATCACATTGGAGATAAATACAACAGGCACAATGATGCCTTAAGTGCAAGAAGAGTGAGACTTCTTAGGGTCTGTGCTTTGATCCTTAACTGTGAGACCAGTATTAGTTTCCGTCACACCACTGCAGGTTCAAAATATTTCTTTTACCTACACATTGACGATGAAACACAGAAATCACATCGGAGATAAATACAACAGGCACAATGATGCCTTAAGTGCAAGAAGCGTAAGACTTCTTAGTGACTCTGCTTTGATCCTTTCGTGTGAGACCAGTATTAGTTTTCGATACACCACTGCAGGTTCAATGTATTCCTTGGACATTCACACTGACGATGATACACAGAAATCGCATCGGAATTAAATACAAAAGGCACAATGCCGCCTTAAGTAAAAGAATAGAGACTCTTCTTACAGTCGGTGCTATGTTCCTTTCCTGTGAGACCAGTATTAGTTTCTGATACACCACTGCAGGTTCAATGTATTACTTGGACATTCACATTGATGATGAAACACAGAAATCGCATCGGAATTAAATACAAAAAGCACAATGACGCCTTAAGTACAAGAATAGAGACTCTTCCTACAGTCGGTGGTTTGATCCTTTCCTGTGAGACCAGTATTTATTTCCGATACACCACTGCAGGTCTAATGTATTCCTTGGACCTTCACATTCACGCTGAAACACAGAAATCGCATCGGAACTAAATGCAAATGGCACAGAGCCGCCTTAAGTACAAGAACAGAGATTCTTCTTACAGACGGTTCTTTGATCCTTTCCTATGAGACCAGTTTTAGTTTCCGATACACCACTGCAGGTTCAATGTATTCCTTTTACATACACATTGACGATGAAACACAGAAATCACATCGGAGATAAATACAACAGGCACAATGATGCCTTAAGTGCAAGAAGCGTAAGACTTCTTAGTGACTCTGCTTTGATCCCTTCCTGTGAGACCAGTATTAGTTTCTGATACACCACTGCAGGTTCAATGTATTCCTTGGACCTTCACATTGACGATGAAACACAGAAATCGCAACGGAATTAAATACAAATGGCACAATGCCGCCTTGAGTACAAGAATAGAGACTCTTCTTACACTTGGTGCTTTGATCCTTTCCTATGAGACCAGTTTTTGTTTCCGATACACCACTGCAGGTTCAATGTATTCCTTTTACATACACATTGACGATGAAACACTGAAATTACATCAGAATTAAATACAAAAGGCACAATGCCGCCTTAAGTGCAAGAAGAGTGAGACTTCTTAGGGTCTGTGCTTTGATCCTTTCCTCTGACACCAGTATTAGTTTCCGTTACACCACTGCTGGTACAATGAATTCCTTGGACCTTCACATTGACGATGAAACACAGAAATCGCATCGGAATTAAATGCAAAAGGCACAATGCCGCCTTGAGTACAAGAATAGAGACTCTTCTTACAGTCGGTGCTTTGATCCTTTCCTATGACACCAGTATTAGTTTCCGACACACCACTGCAGGTTCAATGTGCTCCTTGGACCTTCACGTTGACGATGAATCACAGAAATCGCATCAGAATTAAATACAAAAGGCACAATGCCGCCTTAAGTACAAGAATAGAGACTCTTCTTCCAGTCGGTGCTTTGTTCCTTTCCTGTGAGACCAGTATTAGTTTCTGATACACCACCGCAGGTTCAATGTATTCCTTCGACCTTCACATTGACGATGAAACACAGATATCGCATCGGAATTAAATACAAAAGGCACAATGCCGCCTTAAGTACAAGAAAAGATACTCTTCTTACAGTCGCTGCTTTCATCCTTTCCTATGACCCCAGTATTAGTTTCCGACACACCACTGCAGGTTCAATGTATTCCTCGGACCTTCACGTTGACGATGAAACACAGAAATCGCAACGTAATTAAATACAAAAGGCACAATTCCGCCTTAAGTACAAGAATAGAGACTCTTCTTACAGTCGGTTCTTTGATCCTTTCCTATGAGACCAGTATTAGTTTTCGATACACCACTGCAGGTTCAATGTATTCCTTCGACCTTCACATTGACGATGAAACACTGAAATCGCATCGGAATTAAATACAAAAGGCACAATGCCGCCTTAAGTGCAAGAAGAGCGGGACTTCTTAGGGTCTGTGCTTTGATCCTTAACTGTGAGACCAGTATTAGTTTCCGATACACCACTGCAGGTTCAATGTATTCCTTGGACCTTCACATTGACGATGAAACACAGATATCACATTTGAGATAAATACAACAGGCACAATGATGCATTAAGTGCAAGAAGCGTAAGACTTCTTAGTGTCTCTGCTTTGATCCTTTCCTGTGAGACCAGTATTAGTTTCCGTCACACCACTGCAGGTTCAATGTATTCCTGGGACCTTCACATTGACAATGAAACACAGAAATCACATCGGAATTAAATACAATAGGCACAATGCCGCCTTTAGTACAAGAATAGAGACTCTTCTTTCAGTCGGTGCTTTGATCCTTTCCTGTGAGACCAGTATTAGTTTTCGATACACCACTGCAGGTTGAATGTATTCCTTCGACCTTCACATTGACGATGAAACACTGAAATCGCATCGGAATTAAATACAAAAGGCACAATGCCGCCTTAAGTACAAGAATAGAGACTCTTCTTACAGTCGGTGCTTTGATCCTTTCCTATGACACCAGTATTAGTTTCCGACACACCACTGCTGGTTCAATGTATTCCTTGGACCTTCACGTTGACGATGAAACTGAGAAATCGCATCGGAATTAAATACAAAAGGCACAATGCCGTCTTAAGTAAAAGAATAGAGGCTCTTCTTACATTCGGAGCTTTGATCCTTTCCTATGAGGCCAGTTTTAGTCTCCGATACACCACCGCAGGTTCAATGTATTCCTTTTAAATACACATTGACGATGAAACACTGAATTTACATCGGAATTAAATACAAAAGGCACAATGCCGCCTTAAGTGCAAGAAGAGTGAGACTTCTTAGGGTCTGTGCTTTGATCCTTAACTGTGAGACCAGTATTAGTTTCCGATACACCACTGCAGGTTCAATGCATTCCTTGGACCTTCACATTGACGATGAAACACAGAAATCACATCGGAATTAAATACAAAAGGCACAATGCCGCCTTAAGTAAAATAATAGAGACTCTTCTTACAGTCGGTGCTTTGATCCTTTCCTAAGACACCAGTATTACTTTCCGCCACACCACTGCAGGTTCAATGTATTCCTTTGACCTTCACATTGATGATGAAACACAGAAATCGCATCGGAATTAAATACAAAAGGCACAATGCCGCCTTAAGTACAAGAATAGAGACTCTTCTTACAGTCGGTGGTTTGATCCTTTCCTGTGAGACCAGTATTTGTTTCCGATACACCACTGCAGGTCTAATGTATTCCTTGGACCTTCACATTGAAGCTGAAACACAGAAATCGCATCGGAACTAAATACAAATGGCACAGTGCAGCCTTAAGTACAAGAATAGAGACTCTTCCTACAGTCGGTGGTTTGATCCTTTCCTGTGAGACCAGTATTTATTTCCGATACACCACTGCAGGTCTAATGTATTCCTTGGACCTTCACATTGACGATGAAACACAGAAATCGCAACGGAATTAAATACAAATGGCACAATGCCGCCTTGAGTACAAGAATAGAGACTCTTCTTACACTTGGTGCTTTGATCCTTTCCTATGAGACCAGTTTTTGTTTCCGATACACCACTGCAGGTTCAATGTATTCCTTTTACATACACATTGACGATGAAACACTGAAATTACATCAGAATTAAATACAAAAGGCACAATGCCGCCTTAAGTGCAAGAAGAGTGAGACTTCTTAGGGTCTGTGCTTTGATCCTTTCCTGTGACACCAGTATTAGTTTCCGTTACACCACTGCTGGTACAATGAATTCCTTGGACCTTCACATTGACGATGAAACACAGAAATCGCATCCGAATTAAATGCAAAAGGCACAATGCCGCCTTGAGTACAAGAATAGAGACTCTTCTTACAGTCGGTGCTTTGATCCTTTCCTATGACACCAGTATTAGTTTCCGACACACCACTGCAGGTTCAATGTGTTCCTTGGACCTTCACGTTGACGATGAATCACAGAAATCGCATCAGAATTAAATACAAAAGGCACAATGCCGCCTTAAGTACAAGAATAGAGACTCTTCTTCCAGTCGGTGCTTTGTTATTTTCCTGTGAGACCAGTATTAGTTTCTGATTCACCACCGCAGGTTCAATGTATTCCTTCGACCTTCACATTGACGATGAAACACAGATATCGCATCGGAATTAAATACAAAAGGCACAATGCCGCCTTAAGTACAAGAAAAGATACTCTTCTTACAGTCGCTGCTTTGATCCTTTCCTATGACCCCAGTATTAGTTTCCGACACACCACTGCAGGTTCAATGTATTCCTCGGACCTTCACGTTGACGATGAAACACAGAAATCGCATCGTAATTAAATACAAAAGGCACAATTCCGCCTTAAGTACAAGAATAGAGACTCTTCTTACAGTCGGTTCTTTGATCCTTTCCTATGAGACCAGTATTAATTTTCGATACACCACTGCAGGTTCAATGTATTCCTTCGACCTTCACATTGACGATGAAACACTGAAATCGCATCGGAATTAAATACAAAAGGCACAATGCCGCCTTAAGTGCAAGAAGAGCGGGACTTCTTAGGGTCTGTGCTTTGATCCTTAACTGTGAGACCAGTATTAGTTTCCGATACACCACTGCAGGTTCAATGTATTCCTTGGACCTTCACATTGACGATGAAACACAGATATCACATTTGAGATAAATACAACAGGCACAATGATGCATTAAGTGCAAGAAGCGTAAGACTTCTTAGTGTCTCTGCTTTGATCCTTTCCTGTGAGACCAGTATTAGTTTCCGTCACACCACTGCAGGTTCAATGTATTCCTGGGACCTTCACATTGACAATGAAACACAGAAATCACATCGGAATTAAATACAATAGGCACAATGCCGCCTTTAGTACAAGAATAGAGACTCTTCTTTCAGTCGGTGCTTTGATCCTTTCCTGTGAGACCAGTATTAGTTTTCGATACACCACTGCAGGTTGAATGTATTCCTTCGACCTTCACATTGACGATGAAACACTGAAATCGCATCGGAATTAAATACAAAAGGCACAATGCCGCCTTAAGTACAAGAATAGAGACTCTTCTTACAGTCGGTGCTTTGATCCTTTCCTATGACACCAGTATTAGTTTCCGACACACCACTGCTGGTTCAATGTATTCCTTGGACCTTCACGTTGACGATGAAACTGAGAAATCGCATCGGAATTAAATACAAAAGGCACAATGCCGTCTTAAGTAAAAGAATAGAGGCTCTTCTTACATTCGGAGCTTTGATCCTTTCCTATGAGGCCAGTTTTAGTCTCCGATACACCACCGCAGGTTCAATGTATTCCTTTTAAATACACATTGACGATGAAACACTGAATTTACATCGGAATTAAATACAAAAGGCACAATGCCGCCTTAAGTGCAAGAGGAGTGAGACTTCTTAGGGTCTGTGCTTTGATCCTTAACTGTGAGACCAGTATTAGTTTCCGATACACCACTGCAGGTTCAATGCATTCCTTGGACCTTCACATTGACGATGAAACACAGAAATCACATCGGAATTAAATACAAAAGGCACAATGCCGCCTTAAGTAAAATAATAGAGACTCTTCTTACAGTCGGTGCTTTGATCCTTTCCTAAGACACCAGTATTACTTTCCGCCACACCACTGCAGGTTCAATGTATTCCTTTGACCTTCACATTGATGATGAAACACAGAAATCGCATCGGAATTAAATACAAAAGGCACAATGCCGCCTTAAGTACAAGAATAGAGACTCTTCTTACAGTCGGTGCTTTGATCCTTTCCTGTGAGACCAGTATTTGTTTCCGATACACCACTGCAGGTCTAATGTATTCCTTGGACCTTCACATTGAAGCTGAAACACAGAAATCGCATCGGAACTAAATACAAATGGCACAGTGCAGCCTTAAGTACAAGAATAGAGACTCTTCTTACAGACGGTGCTTTGATCCTTTCCTATGAGACCAGTTTTAGTTTCCGATACAACACTGCAGGTTCAATGTATTCCTTTTACACACACATTGACGATGAAACACTGAAATTACATCGGAATTAAATACAAAAGGCACAATACCGCCTTAAGTGCAAGAAGAGTGAGGCTTCTTAGTGTCTGTGCTTTGATCCTTTCCTGTGAGACCAGTATTAGTTTCCGATACACCACTGCAGGTTCAATGTATTCCTTGGACCTTCACATTGACGATGAAACACAGAAATCGCATCGGAATTAAATACAAAAGGCACAATGCCGCCTTAAGTACAAGAATAGAGACTCTTCTTTCAGTCGGTAATTTGATCCTTTCCTGTGAGACCAGTATTAGTTACCGATACACCACTGCAGGTTCAATGTATTCCTTTTACATACACATTGACGATGAAACACTGAATTTACATCGGAATTAAATACAAAAGGCACAATGCCGCCTTAAGTGCAAGAGTAGTGAGACTTCTTAGAGTCTGTGCTTTGATCCTTAACTGTGAGACCAGTATTAGTTTCCGATACAGCACTGCAGGTTCAATGCATTCCGTGGACATACACGTTGACGATGAAACAAAGAAATCGCATCGGAATTAAATACGAAAGGCACAATGCCGCCTTAAGTGCAAGAAGAGTGATACCTCTTAGAGTCTGTGCTTTGATCCTTTCCTGTGAGACCAGTATTAGTTTCCGATACACCACTGCAGGTTCAATGTATTCCTTGGACCTTCACATTGACCATGAAACACAGAAATCGCATCGGAATTAAGTACAAAAGGCACAGTGCCGCGTTTAGTACAAGAATAGAGACTCTTCTTACAGTCGGTGCTTTGATCCTTTCCTGTAAGACCAGTATTAGTTTCCGATACACCACTGCAGGTTCAATGTATTCCTTGGACCTTCACGTTGACGATGAAACACAGAAATCACATTGGAGATAAATACAACAAATGATGCCTTAAGTGCAAGAAGAGTGAGACTTCTTAGGGTCTGTGCTTTGATCTTTATCTGTGAGACCAGTATTAGTTTCCGATACGCCACTGCAGGTTCAATGTCTTCCTTGGACTTCACATTGACGATGAAACACAGAAATCACTTTGGAGATAAATACAACAAATGATGCCTTAAGTGCCAGAAGCAAAAGACTTCTTAGTGTCTCTGCTTTGATCCTTTCCTGTGAGACCAGTAATAGTTTCCGACACACCACTGCAGGTTCAATGTATTCCTTGGACCTTCACATTGACGATGAAACACAGAAATCACATCGGAATTAAATACAAAAGGCACAATGCCGCCTTTAGTACAAGAATAGAGACTCTTCTTTCAGTCGGTGCTTTGATCCTTTCCTGTGAGACCAGTATTAGTTTCCGATACACCACTGCAGGTTCAATGTATTCCTTCGACCTTCACATTGACGATGAAACACTGAAATCGCATCGGAATTAAATACAAAAGGCACAATGCCGCCTTAAGTACAAGGATAGAGACTCTTCTTACAGTCGGTGCTTTGATCCTTTCCTATGACACCAGTATTAGTTTCCGACACACCACTGCAGGTTCAATGTATTCCTTGGACCTTCACGTTGACGATGAAACACAGAAATCGCATCGAAATTAAATACAAAAGGCACAATGCCGCCTTAAGTAAAAGAATAGAGACTCTTCTTACAGTCGGTGCTTTGATCCTTTCCTATGAGACCAGTTCTAGTTTCCGATACACCACCGCAGTTTCAATGTATTACTTTTACATACACATTGACGATGAAACACTGAATTTACATCGGAATTAAGTACAAAAGGCACAATGCCGCCTTAAGTGCAAGAAGAGTGAGACTTCTTAGGGTCTGTGCTTTGATCCTTAACTGTGAGACCAGTATTAGTTTCCGATACACCACTGCAGGTTCAATGCATTCCTTGGACCTTCACATTGACGATGAAACACGGAAATCACATCGGAGAGAAATACAACAGGCACAATGATGCCTTAAGTGCAAGAAGCGTAAGACTTCTTAGTGTATCTGCTTTGATCCTTTCCTGTGAGACCAGTATTAGTTTTCGATACACCACTGCAGGTTCAGTGCATTCCTTGGACATTCACATTGACGATGAAACACAGAATTGGCATCGGAATTAAATACAAAAGGCTCAATGCCGCCTTAAGTATAAGAATAGAGACTCTTCTTACAGTCGGTGCTTTGATCCTTTCCTATGACACCAGTATTAGTTTCCGACACACCACTGCAGGTTCAATGAATTCCTCGGACCTTCACATTGATGATGAAACGCAGAAATCGCATCGGAATTAAATACAAAAGGCACAATGCCGCCTTTAGTACTGGAATAGAGACTCTTCTTACAGTCGGTGCTTTGATCCTTTCCTGTGAAACCAGTATTTTTTTCCGATACACCACTGCAGGTCTAATGTATTCCTTGGACCTTCACATTGACGCTGAAACATAGAAATCGCATCGGAACTAAATACAAATGGCACAGTGCCGCCTAAAGTACAAGAATAGAGACTCTTCTTGCAGACGGTGCTTTGATCCTTTCCTATGAGACCAGTTTTAGTTTCCGATACACCACTGCAGGTTCAATGTATTCCTTTTACACACACATTGACGATGAAACACTGAAATTAAATCGTAATTAAATACAACAGGCACAACACCGCCTTAAGTGCAAGAAGAGTGAGACCTCTTAGAGTCTGTGCTTTGATCCCTTCCTGTGAGACCAGTATTAGTTTCCGATACACCACTGCAGGTTCAGTGTATTCCTTGGACCTTCACATTGACGATGAAACACAGAAATCGCATCGGACTTAAATATAAAAGGCACAATGCCGCCTTAAGTACAAGAATAGAGACCCTTCTTTCAGTCGGTGATTTGATCCTTTCCTGTGAGACCAGTATTAGTTACCGATACACCACTGCAGGTTCAATGTATTAATTTTACATACACATTGACGATGAAACACTGAATTTACATCGGAATTAAATACAAAAGGCACAATGCCGCCTTAAGTGCAAGAGGAGTGAGACTTCTTACAGTCTGTGCTTTGATCCTTAACTGTGAGACCAGTAGTAGTTTCCGATACAGCACTGCAGGTTCAATGTATTCCTTGGACATACACGTTGACGATGAAACAAAGAAATCGCATCGAAATTAAATACGAAAGGCACAATGCCACCTTAAGTGCAAGAAGAGTGACACCTTTTGAAGTCTGTGCTTTGATCCTTTCCTGTGAGACCAGTATTAGTTTCCGAAACACCACTGCAGGTTCAAAGTATTCCTTTGACCTTCACATTGACGATAAAACACAGAAATCACATCGGAGATAAATACAACAGGCACAATGCCGCCTTAAGTGCAAGAAGAGTAAGACTTCTTAGAGTCTGTGTTTTGATCCTTTCCTGTGAGTCCAGTATAAGTTTCCGATACACCACTGCAGGTCTAATGTATTCCTTGGACCTTCACATTGAAGCTGAAACACAGAAATCGCATCGGAACTAAATACAAATGGCACAGTGCAGCCTTAAGTACAAGAATAGAGACTCTTCTTACAGACGGTGCTTTGATCCTTTCCTATGAGACCAGTTTTAGTTTCCGATACAACACTGCAGGTTCAATGTATTCCTTTTACACACACATTGACGATGAAACACTGAAATTACATCGGAATTAAATACAAAATTCACAATACCGCCTTAAGTGCAAGAAGAGTGAGGCTTCTTAGTGTCTGTGCTTTGATCCTTTCCTGTGAGACCAGTATTAGTTTCCGATACACCACTGCAGGTTCAATGTATTCCTTGGACCTTCACATTGACGATGAAACACAGAAATCGCATCGGAATTAAATACAAAAGGCACAATGCCGCCTTAAGTACAAGAATAGAGACTCTTCTTTCAGTCGGTAATTTGATAATTTCCTGTGAGACCAGTATTAGTTACCGATACACCACTGCAGGTTCAATGTATTCCTTTTACATACACATTGACGATGAAACACTGAATTTACATCGGAATTAAATACAAAAGGCACAATGCCGCCTTAAGTGCAAGAGTAGTGAGACTTCTTAGAGTCTGTGCTTTGATCCTTAACTGTGAGACCAGTATTAGTTTCCGATACAGCACTGCAGGTTCAATGCATTCCGTGGACATACACGTTGACGATGAAACAAAGAAATCGCATCGGAATTAAATACGAAAGGCACAATGCCGCCTTAAGTGCAAGAAGAGTGACACGTCTTAGAGTCTGTGCTTTGATCCTTTCCTGTGAGACCAGTATTAGTTTCCGATACACCACTGCAGGTTCAATGTATTCCTTGGACCTTCACATTGACCATGAAACACAGAAATCGCATCGGAATTAAGTACAAAAGGCACAGTGCCGCGTTTAGTACAAGAATAGAGACTCTTCTTACAGTCGGTGCTTTGATCCTTTCCTGTAAGACCAGTATTAGTTTCCGATACACCACTGCAGGTTCAATGTATTCCTTGGACCTTCACGTTGACGATGAAACACAGAAATCACATTGGAGATAAATACAACAAATGATGCCTTAAGTGCAAGAAGAGTGAGACTTCTTAGGGTCTGTGCTTTGATCTTTATCTGTGAGACCAGTATTAGTTTCCGATACGCCACTGCAGGTTCAATGTCTTCCTTGGACTTCACATTGACGATGAAACACAGAAATCACTTTGGAGATAAATACAACAAATGATGCCTTAAGTGCCAGAAGCATAAGACTTCTTAGTGTCTCTGCTTTGATCCTTTCCTGTGAGACCAGTAATAGTTTCCGACACACCACTGCAGGTTCAATGTATTCCTTGGACCTTCACATTGACGATGAAACACAGAAATCACATCGGAATTAAATACAAAAGGCACAATGCCGCCTTTAGTACAAGAATAGAGACTCTTCTTTCAGTCGGTGCTTTGATCCTTTCCTATGAAACCAGTTTTAGTTTCCGATTCACCACCGCAGTTTCAATGTATTACTTTTACATACACATTGACGATGAAACACTGAATTTACATCGGAATTAAGTACAAAAGGCACAATGCCGCCTTAAGTGCAAGAAGAGTGAGACTTCTTAGGGTCTGTGCTTTGATCCTTAACTGTGAGACCAGTATTAGTTTCCGATACACCACTGCAGGTTCAATGCATTCCTTGGACCTTCACATTGACGATGAAACACGGAAATCACATCGGAGAGAAATACAACAGGCACAATGATGCCTTAAGTGCAAGAAGCGTAAGACTTCTTAGTGTATCTGCTTTGATCCTTTCCTGTGAGACCAGTATTAGTTTTCGATACACCACTGCAGGTTCAGTGCATTCCTTGGACATTCACATTGACGATGAAACACAGAATTCGCATCGGAATTAAATACAAAAGGCTCAATGCCGCCTTAAGTATAAGAATAGAGACTCTTCTTACAGTCGGTGCTTTGATCCTTTCCTATGACACCAGTATTAGTTTCCGACACACCACTGCAGGTTCAATGAATTCCTTGGACCTTCACATTGATGATGAAACGCAGAAATCGCATCGGAATTAAATACAAAAGGCACAATGCCGCCTTAAGTACTGGAATAGAGACTCTTCTTACAGTCGGTGCTTTGATCCTTTCCTGTGAAACCAGTATTTTTTTCCGATACACCACTGCAGGTCTAATGTATTCCTTGGACCTTCACATTGACGCTGAAACATAGAAATCGCATCGGAACTAAATACAAATGGCACAGTGCCGCCAAAAGTACAAGAATAGAGACTCTTCTTACAGACGGTGCTTTGAACCTTTCCTATGAGACCAGTTTTAGTTTCCGATACACCACTGCAGGTTCAATGTATTCCTTTTACACACACATTGACGATGAAACACTGAAATTAAATCGTAATTAAATACAACAGGCACAACACCGCCTTAAGTGCAAGAAGAGTGAGACTTCTTAGAGTCTGTGCTTTGATCCCCTCCTGTGAGACCAGTATTAGTTTCCGATACACCACTGCAGGTTCAGTGTATTCCTTGGACCTTCACATTGACGATGAAACACAGAAATCGCATCGGAGTTAAATATAAAAGGCACAATGCCGCCTTAAGTACAAGAATAGAGACCCTTCTTTCAGTCGGTGATTTGATCCTTTCCTGTGAGACCAGTATTAGTTACCGATACACCACTGCAGGTTCAATGTATTAATTTTACATACACATTGACGATGAAACACTGAATTTACATCGGAATTAAATACAAAAGGCACAATGCCGCCTTAAGTGCAAGAGGAGTGAGACTTCTTACAGTCTGTGCTTTGATCCTTAACTGTGAGACCAGTAGTAGTTTCCGATACAGCACTGCAGGTTCAATGTATTCCTTGGACATACACATTGACGATGAAACACTGAAATTTCATCGGAATTAAATACAAAAGGCACAATACCGCCTTAAGTGCAAGAAGAGTGAGACTTCTTAGAGTCTGTGCTTTGATCCTTTCCTGTGAGACCAATATTAGTTTCCGATACACCAGTGCAGGTTCAATGAATTCCTTGGACCTTCACATTGACGATGAAACACAGAAATCACATCGGAATTAAATACAAAAGGCACAATGCCGGCTTTAGTACAAGAATAGAGACTCTTCATTCAGTCGGTGCTTTGATCCTTTCCTGTGAGACCAGTATTAGTTTCCGATACACCACTGCAGGTTCAATGTATTCCCTCGTCCGTCACATTGACGATGAAACACTGAAATCGCATCGGAATTAAATACAAAAGGCACAATGTCGTCTTAAGTACAAGAATAGAGACTCTTCTTACAGTCGGTGCTTTGATCCTTTCCTATGACACCAGTATTAGTTTCCGACACACCACTGCAGGTTCAATGTTTTCCTTGTACCTTCACGTTGACGATGAAACACAGAAATCGCATCGGAATTAAATACAAAAGGCACAATGCCGCCTTAAGTAAAAGAATAGATACTCTTCTTACAGTCGGTGCTTTGATCCTTTCCTATTAGACCAGTTTTAGTTTCCGAAACACCACCGCAGGTTCTGTGTATTCCTTTTACATACACATTGACGATGAAACACTGAATTTACATCGGAATTAAATACAAAAGGCACAATGCCGCCTTAAGTGCAAGAAGAGTGAGACTTCTTAGGCTCTCTGATTTGAACCTTAACTGTGAGACCAGTATTAGTTTCCGATACACCACTGCAGGTTCAATGTATTCCTTGGACCTTCACATTGACGATGAAACACAGAAATCAAATCGGAGATAAATACAACAGGCACAATGATGCCTTAAGTGCAAGAAGCGTAAGACTTCTTAGTGTCTCTGCTTTGATCCTTTCCTGCGAGACCAGTATTAGTTTTCGATACACCACTGCAGGTTCAATGCATTCCTTGGACATTCACATTGACGATGAAACACAGAAATCGGATCGGAATTAAATACAAAAAGCACAATGCCGCCTTAAGTAAAGGAATAGAGACTCTTCTTACAGTCGGTGCTTTGATCCTTTCCTATGACACCAGTATTAGTTTCCGACACACCACTGCAGGTTCAATGTATTCCTTGAACCTTCACATTGATGATGAAACACAGAAATCGCATCGGAATTCAATTCAAAAGGCACAATGCCGCCTTAAGTACAAGAATAGATTCTCTTCTTACAGTCGGTGCTTTGATCCTTTCCTGTGAGACCAGTATTAGTTTCCGATACACCACTGCAGGTTTAATGTATTCCTTGGACCTTCACATTGACGATGAAACACAGAAATCGCATCGGAACTAAATACAAATGGCACAGTGCCGCTTTAAGTACAACAATAGAGACTCTTCTTACAGACGGTGCTTTGATCCTTTCCTATGAGACCACATTTAGTTTTCGATACACCACTGCAGGTTCAATGTATTCCTTTTGCACACACATTGACGATGAAACACTGAAATTACATAGGAATTAAATACAAAAGGCACAATGCCGCCTTAAGTGCAAGAAGGTGAGATTTCTTAGAGTCTGTGCATTGATCCATTCCTGTGAGACCAGTATCAGTTTCCGATACACCACTGCAGGTTCAATGTATTCCCTGGACATACGCATTGACAAGGAAACACTGAAATCGCCTCGGAATTAAATACAAAAGGCACAATGCAGCTTTAAGTTCAAGAAGAGAGACACTTCTTAGAGTCTGTGCTTTGATCCTTTCCTGTGAGAACAGTATTTGTTTCCGATACACCACTGCAGGTTCAAAGTATTAATTGGACCTTCACATTGACGATGAAACACAGAAATCACATCGGAGATAAATACAACAGGCACAATGCCGCCTTAAGTGCAAGAAGAGTGAGACTTCTTAGAGTCTGTGCTTTGATCCTTTCCTGTGAGTCCAGTATTAGTTTCCGATACACCACTGCAGGTTCAATGTATTCCTTGGACATACGCATTGACAAGGAAACACTGAAATTACATCGGAATTAATACCAAAAGGCAAAATGCCGCTTAAGTGTAAGAAGAGTGAGACTCCTTAGAGTCTGTGGTTTGATCATCTCCTGTGCGACTAGTATTAGTTTCCGATACACCACTGCAGGTTCAATGTATTCCTTGAACATACACATTGACGATGAACCACAGAAATCCCGTCGCAATTAAATACAAAAGGCACAATGCCGCCTTAAACACAAGAATAGGGACTCTTCTTACAGTCGGTGCTTTGATCCTTTCCTGTGAGAATAGTATTAGTTTCCGATACACCACTGCAGGTTCAATGTATTCGTTGGACCTTCACATTGACGATGAAACGCATAAATCGCATCGGAATTAAACACAACAGGCACAATGCCGCATTAAGTGCAAGAACAGTAATACTTCTTAGAGTCTGTGATTCGATCCTTTCCTGTGAGACCAGTATTAGTTTCCGATACACGATTGCAGGTTCAATGTATTCCTTGTACCGTCACATTGACGATGAAACACAGAAATCGCGTCGGAATTAAATGCAAAAGGCACAAGTCCGCCTTAAGTACAAGAATAGAGACTCTTCTTACAGTCGGTGTTTTGAGCAATCCCTGTGAGACCAGTATTAGTTTCCGATACAACACTGCAGGTTCAATGTATTCCTTGGACCTTCACATTGACGATGAAGCACAGAAATCGCGTCGGAATTAAATACAAAAGGCACAATACCGCCTTAAGTATAAGAATAGAGACTCTTCTTACAGTCGGTGTTTTGAGCAATCCCTGTGAGACCAGTTTTAGTTTCCGATACACCACAGCAGGTTCAATGTATTCCTTGGACCTTCACATTGACGATGAAACACAGAAATCACATCGGAGATAAATGCAACAGGCACAATGCCGTCTTAAGTGCAAGAAGAGTAAGACTTCTTAGAGTCTGTGATTTGATCCTTTCCTGTTAGACCAGTATTAGTTTCCGATACACCACTGCAGGTTCAATGTATTCCTCGGACATACACATTGACGATGAAACACAGATATCGCATCGGAATTAAATATAAAATGCATAATGCCGCCTTAAGTAAAAGAATAGAGACTCTTCTTACAGTCGGTGCTTTGATCCTTTCCTATGACACCTGTATTAGTTTCCGATACACCACTGCTGGTTCAATATATTCCTTGGACCTTCACATAGACGATGAAGCACAGAATTCGCATCGGAATTAAAAACAAAAGGCACAATGCCGCCTTAAGTACAAGAATAGAGGCTCTTCTCTCAGTCGGTGCTTTGATGCTTTCCTGTGAGACCAGTATTAGTGTCCGATACATCACTGTAGGTTCAATGTATTCCTTTTACATACACATTGACGATGAAACACTGAATTTAAATCGGAAATAATTACAAAAGGCACAATGCCGCCTTAAGTTCAAGAGGAGTTAGACTTCTTAGAGTCAGTGCTTTGATCCTGAACTGTGAGACCAGTATTAGTTTCCGATACACCACTGCAGGTTCAATATATTCCTTGGACATATACGATGACGATGAAACAGAGAAATAGCATCGGATTTAAATACGAAAGGCACAATGCCGCCTTAAGTGCAAGAAGGGTGACACCTTTTAGAGTCTGTGCTTTGATCCTTTCCTGTGAGACCAGTATTAGCTTCCGATACACCACTGCAGGTTCAATGTATTCCTTGTACCTTTTCATTGACGATGAAACACAGAAATCACATCGGAGATATATGCAACAGGCACAATGCCGCTTTAAGTGCAAGAAGAGTAAGACTTCTTAGAGTCTGTGCTTTGATCCTTTCCTTTTAGACCAGTATTAGTTTCCGATACACCACTGCAGGTTCAATGTATTCCTTGGACATACACATTGACGATGAAACACAGATATCGCATCGGAATTAAATACACAAGGCACAATGCCAACTTAAGTGCAAGAAGAGTGAGACTTCTTATAGTCTGTGCTTTGATCCTTTCCTGTGAGACCAGTATTAGTTTCCCATACACCACTGCAGGTTCAATGTGTTCCTTAGACATACACATTCACGATGAAACACTAACATTACATCGGAATTAAATACAAAAGGCACAATGCCGCCTTAAGTGCAAGAACTGTGAGACTTCTTAAAGTCTGTGCTTTGATCCTTTCCTGTGAGACCAGTATTAGTTTCCGATACACCACTGCAGGTTCAATGTATTCCTTGAACATACACATTGACGATGAAACACTGAAACTACATCGGAATTAAATACAAACGGGACAATGCCGGCTTAGGTGCAAGAAGAGAGAGACTTCTTAGAGTCTGTGCTTTGATCCTTTCCTGTGAGACCAGTATTAGTTTCCGATACACCACTGTAGGTTCAATGTATTCCTTGGCCCTTCACATTGACGATGAAACACAGAAATTGCATCGGAATTAAATACAAAAGGCACAATGCCGCTTTAAGTACAAGAATAGAGACTCTTCTTACAGTCGGTGCTTTGATCCTTTCCTATGAGTCCAGTATTAGTTTCCGATACACGACTGCTGGTTCAATGTATTCCTTGGATCTTCACATTGCCGATGAAACACAGAAATCCCATCGGAATTAAATACAAAAGGAACAATGCCGCTTGAAGTACAAGAATAGAGACTCTTCTTACAGTCGGTGACTTAATAATTTTCCTATGAGACCAGTTTTAGTTGCCGATACACCACTGCAGGTTCAATGTATTCCATGGACCTTCACATTGACGATGAAACACAGAAATCGCATCGGAATTAAACACAAAAGGCAAAATGCCGCCTTAAGTAGAAGAATAGAGACTCTTCTTACAGTCGGTTCTTTGATCCTTTCCTATGGCACCAAGTTTAGTTTCCGATACACCACCGCAGGTTCAATGTATTCCTTTTACATACACATTGACGATGAAGCACTGAATTTTCATCGGAATTAATACAAAAGGCACAATGCCGCCTTAAGTGCAAGAAGCGTAAGACTTCTTAGTGTCTCAGATTTGATCCTTTCCTGTGAGACCGTGAGACCAGTATTAGTTTCCGACACACCAATGCAGGTTCAATGTATTCCTAGGACATTCACATTGACGATGAAACACAGAAATCGCATCGGAATTAAATACAAAAGGCTCAATGCCCCCATAAGTAGAAGAATAGAGACTCTTCATACAGTCGGTGCTTTGATCCTTTCCTATGACACCAGTATTAGTTTCCGATACACCACTGCATGTTCAATGTATTCATTGGACCTTCACATTGATGATGAAACACAGAAATCGCATCGGAATTAAACACAAAAGGCACAATGCCGCCTAAACTACAAGAATAGAGACTCCTCTTACAGTCGGTGCTTTGATCCTTTCCTGTGAGACCAGTATTTGTTTCCGATACACCACAGCAGTTCTAATGAATTCCTTGGACCTTCACATTGACGATGAAACACAGAAATCGCATTGGAACTAAATACAAATGGCACAGTGCCGCCTTAAGTACAAGAACACAGACTCTCCTTACAGACGGTGCTTTGATGCTTTCCTATGAGACCAGTTTTAGTTTCAAATACACAACTGCAGGTTCAATGTATTCCTTTTACACACACATTGACGATGAAACACTGAAATTACATCGGAATGAAACACAAAAGGCACAATACTGCCTTAAGTGCTAGAAGAGTGAGACTTCTTAGAGTCTGTGCTTTGATTCTTTCCTGTGAGACCAGTATTTGTTTCCGATACACCACTGCATGTTCAATGTAATTCTTGG
Organism: Schistocerca americana; assembly: GCF_021461395.2. Taxonomy (NCBI): domain Eukaryota; kingdom Metazoa; phylum Arthropoda; class Insecta; order Orthoptera; family Acrididae; genus Schistocerca; species Schistocerca americana. The sequence continues at coordinate 24,374,138 of NC_060125.1, read as the reverse complement.
ACCTTAACATTGACGATGAAACACAGAAATCGCATTGGAACTAAATACAAATGGCACAGTGCCGCCTTAAGTACAAGAATAGAGACTCTCCTTACAGACGGTGCTTTGATGCTTTCCTATGAGACCAGTTTTAGTTTCAAATACACAACTGCAGGTTCAATGTATTCCTTTTACACACACATTGACGATGAAACACTGAAATTACATCGGAATGAAATACAAAAGGCACAATACCGCCTTAAGTGCTAGAAGAGTGAGACTTCTTAGAGTCTGTGCTTTGATTCTTTTCTGTGAGACCAGTATTTGTTTCCGATACACCACTGCAAGTTCAATGTAATTCTTGGACCTTAACATTGACGATGAAACACAGAAATCGCATCGGAATTAAATACAAAAGGCACAATGCCGCCTTAAGTCCAAGAATAGAGACACTTCTTTCAGTCGGTGCTTTGATCCTTTCCTGTGAGACCAGTATTTGTTTCCGATACACCACTGCAGGTTCAATGTATTCCTTTTACATACACAATGACGATGAAACACTGAATTTACATCGGAATTAAATACAAAAGGCACAATGCCGCCTTAAGTGCAAGAAGGGTGATACTTCTTAGAGTCTGTGCATTGATCCATTCCTGTGAGACCAGTTTTAGTTTCCGATACACCACTGCAGGTTCAATGTATTGTTTGGACCGTCACATTGACGATGAAACACAGAAATCGCGTCGGAATTAATTCAAAAGGCACTATGCCGCCTTAAGTACAAGACTAGAGACTCTTCTCACAGTCGGTGTTTTGAGCAATCCCTGTGAGACCAGTATTGGTTTCCGATACACCACTGCAGGTTCATTGTATTCTTTGGACCTTCACATTGACGATGAAACACAGAAATCGCGTAGAAATTAAATACAAACGGCACAATGCCGCCATAAGTATAAGAATAGAGACTCTTCTTACGGTCGGTGTTTTGAGCATTCCCTGTGAGACCAGTATTAGTTTCCGATACACCACTGCAGGTTCACTGTATTCCTTGGACATACACATTGACTATGAAACAGTGAAATTAAATCGGAATTAAATACAAAAGGCACAATGCCGCAATAAGTACAAGAATAGAGACTCTTCTTACAGTCGGTGCTTTGATCCTTTCCTATGAGTCCAGTATTAGTTTCCGATACACCACTGCAGGTTCAATGTATTCCTTGGATCTTCACATTGCCGATGAAACACAGAAATCCCATCGGAATTAAATACAAAAGGAACAATGCCGCTTTAAGTACAAGAATAGAGACTCTTCTTACAGTCGGTGATTTAATAATTTTCCTATGAGACCAGTTTTAGTTGCCGATACACCACTGCAGGTTCAATGTATTCCATGGACCTTCACATTGACGATGAAACACAGAAATCACATCGGAATTAAACACAAAAGGCACAATGCCGCCTTAAGTAGAAGAATAGAGACTCTTCTTACAGTCGGTTCTTTGATCCATTCCTATGACACCAAGTTTCGTTTCCGATACACCACCGCATTTTCAATGTATTCCTTTTACATACACATTGACGAAGAAGCACTGAATTTCCCTCGGAATTAAATACAAAATGCACAATGCCGCCTTAAGTGCAAGAAGCGTAAGACTTCTTAGTGTCTCAGATTTGATCCTTTCCTGTGAGACCAGTATTAGTTTCCGACACACCACTGCAGGTTCAATGTTTTCCTGGGGCATACACATTGACGATGAAGCACTGAAATTAGATCGGAATTAAATCCAAACTCACAATGCCGCCTTAAGTGCAAGAAGAGTGAGACTTCTTAGAGTCTGTGTTTTGATTTTTTCCTGTGAGACCAGTATTAGGTTCCGATACACAACCACAGGTTCAATGTATTCCTTGGACCTTCACATTGACGATGAAACACAGAAATCGCATCGGAATTAAATACAAAAGGCACAATGCCGCCTTAAGTGCAAGAAGGGTGATACTTCTTAGAGTCTGTGCTTTGATCCTTTCCTGTGAGACCTGTATTAGTTTCCAATACTACACTGCAGTTTCAAAGTATTCCTTGGACCATCACATTGGCGATGTAACACAGAAAGCGCATCGGAATTAAATAAAAAACGCACAAGTCCGCCTCAAGTACAAGAATAGAGACTCTTCTTACAGTCGGTGCTTTGAGCATTCCCTGTGAGACCAGTCTTAGTTTCCGATACACCACTGCTGGTTCAATGTATTCCTTGGACATACACATTGACGATGAAACACTGAAATTACATCGGAATTAAATACAAAAGGCGCAATGCATTCTTCAACCGCAAGAAGAGTGAAACTTCTTAGAGTCTGTGCTTTCATCTTTTCCTGTGAGACCAGTATTAGTTTCCGATACACCACTGCAGGTTCAATGTATTCCTTGGACCTTCACATTGACGATGAAACACAGAAATCCCATCGGAATTAAATACAAAAGGAACAATGCCGCTTTAAGTGCAAGAAAAGAGACACTTCTTACAGTCGGCGATTTAATCCTTTCCAATGAGACCAGTTTTAGTTTCTGATACACGATTGCAGGTTCAATGTATTCCTTGGACATTCACATTGACGATGAAACACAGAAACCGCATCCCGCCTTAAGTAAAAGAATAGAGTCTCTTCTTACAGTCGGTGCTTTGATCCTTTCCTATGACACCAGTATTAGTTTCCGATACTCCACTGCAGGTTCAATGTATTCCTTGGACCTTCACATTGACGATGAAACACAGAAAATACCTTCGGAATTAAATACAAAAGGCACATACCGCATTAAGTGCAAGAACAGTAAGACTTCTTTGAGTCTGTGCTTGGATCCTTTCCTGTGAGACCGGTATTAGTTTCCGATACACGACTGCAGGTTCAATGTATTCCTTGGACCTTCACATTGACAATGAAACACAGAAATCGCGTCGGAATTAAATACAAAAGGCACAATGCTGCCTTAGGTATAAGAATAGAGCTATTCTTACAGTCGGTGTTTTGAGCATTCTCTGTGAGACCAGTATTAGTTTCCGATACACCACTGCAGGTTCAATGTTTTCCTTGGACATACACATTGACGATGAAGCACTGAAATTAGATCGGAATTAAATCCAAACTCACAATGCCGCCTTAAGTGCAAGAAGAGTGGGACTTCTTAGAGTCTGTGTTTTGATTTTTTCCTGTGAGACCAGTATTAGGTTCCGATACACAACCGCAGGTTCAATGTATTCCTTGGACCTTCACATTGACGATGAAACACAGAAATCGCATCGGAATTAAATACAAAAGGCACAATGCCGCCTTAAGTGCAAGAAGGGTGATACTTCATAGAGTCTGTGCATTGATCCATTCCTGTGAGACCAGTTTTAGTTTCCAATACACCACTGCAGGTTCAATGTATTCCTTGGACCTTCGCATTGACGATGAAACACAGAAATCGCATCAGAATTAAATACAAAAGGCACAATGCTGCCTTAAGTGCAAGAAGGGTGATACTTCTTAGAGTCTGTGCATTGATCCATTCCTGTGAGACCAGTTTTAGTTTCCGATACACCACTGCAGGTTCAATGTATTCTTCGGACCGTCACATTGACGATGAAACACAGATCGCGTCGGAATTAAATTCAAAAGGCACAATGCCGCCTTAAGTACAAGAATAGAGACTCTTCTTACCGTCGGTGCTTTGATCCTTTCCTATGACACCAGTATTAGTTTCCGATACACCACTGCAGGGTCAATGTATTCCTTGGACCTTCACATTGACGATGAAACACAGAAATCGCATCGGAATTAAATACAAAAGGCACATTGCCGCCTTAGGTACAAGAATAGAGACTCTTCTTACTGTCGGTGCTTTGATCCTTTCCTGTGAATCCAGTATTAGTTTCCGATACACCACTGCAGGTTCAATGTATTCCTTGGACCTTCAAATTGACGATGAAACACAGAAATCACATCGGAGATAAGTACAACAGGCACAATGATGCCTTAAGTGCAAGAAGCGTAAGACTTCTTAGTGTCTCTGCTTTGATCCTTTCCTGTGAGACCAGTATTAGTTTCCCACACACCACTGCAAGTTCAATGTATTCCTTGGACATTCACATTGACAATGAAACATAGAAATCGCATCGGAATTAAAAACAAAAGGCACAATGCCGCCTTAACTAACAGAATAGAGACTCTTCTTACAGTCGCTGATTTGATCCTTTCCTATGACACCAGTTTTAGTTTCCGATACACCACTGCAGGTTCAGTGTATTCATTGGACCTTCTCATTGATGATGAAACACAGAAATCGCATCGGACTTAAACAGAAAAGGCACAATGCCGCCTTAAGTACAAGAATAGAGACTCTTCTTACAGGCTGTGCTTTGATCCTTTCCTGTGAGACCAGTATTTGTTTCCGATACACCACTGCAGGTCTAATGAATTCCTTGGACCTTCACATTGACGATGAAACACAGAAATCGCAACCGAACTAAATACAAATGGCACAGTGCCGCCTTAAGTACAAGAATAGAGACTCTTCTTACAGTCGATGCTTTGATCCTTTCCTATGAGACCAGTTTTAGATTCCGATACACCACTGCAGGTTCATTGTATTTCTTGGAACATCACATTAACAATGAAACACAGAAATCGCATCGGAATTAAATACAAAAGCCACAATGCCGCCTTAAGTACAAGAATAGAGACTCTTCTTTCAGTCGGTGCTTTGATCCTTTCCTGTGAGTCCAGTATTTGTTTCAGATACACCACTGCAATTTCAATGTATTCCTTTTACATACACATTGACGATGAAACACTGAATTTACATCGGAATTAAATACAAAAGGCACAATGCCGCCATAAGTGCAAGAGGAGTGAGACTCCTTAGAGTCTGTGCTTTGATCCTTAACTGTGGGACCAGTATTAGTTTCCGTTACACCACTGCAGGTTCAATGTATTTCTTGGACCTTCACATTGACGATGAAACACAGAAATCGCGTCGGAATTAAATGCAAAAGGCACAATGCTGCCTTAGGTATAAGAATAGAGACTATTCTTACAGCCGGTGTTTTGAGCATTCCCTGTGAGAGCAGTATTAGTTTCCGATACACCACTGCAGGTTCAATGTTTTCCTTGGACATACACATTGACGATGAAACACTGAAATTAGATCGGAATAAAAACAAAATTCACAATGCCGCCTTAAGTGCAAGAAGAGTGAGACTTCTTAGAGTCGGTGTTTTGATTTTTTCCTGTGAGACCAGTATTAGTTTCCGATACACAACCGCAGGTTCAATGTATTCCTTGGACCTTCACATTGACGATGAAACACGGAAATCGAATCGGAATTAAATACGAATGGCATAATGCCGCCTTAAGTGCAAGAAGGGTGAGACTTCTTAGAGTCTGTGCATTGATCCATTCCTGTGAGACCAGTGTTAGTTTCCGATACACCACTGCAGGTTCAATGTATTCCTTGGACCGTCACATTGACGATGAAACACAGAAATCGCGTCGGAATGAAATTCAAAAGGCACAATGCCGCCTTTAGTACAAGAATAGAGACTCTTCTTACAGTCGGTGATTTGAGCATTCCCTGTGAGACCAGTCTTAGTTTCCGATACACCACTGCTGGTTCAATGTATTCCTTGGACATACACATTGGCGATGAAAACACTGAAATTACATCGGAATTAAATACAAAAGGCACAATGCATTCTTAACCGCAAGAAGAGTGAGACATCTTAGAGTCTGTGCTTTCATCTTTTCCTGTGGGACCAGTATTAGTTTCCGATACACCACTGCAGATTCAATGTATTCCTTGGACCTTCACATTGACGATGAAACACAGAAATAGCATCGGAATTAAATACAAAAGGAACAATGCCGCTTTAAGTACAAGAATAGAGACTCTTCTTGCAGTCAGTGATTAAATCCTTTCCAATGAGACCAGTTTTAGTTTCCGATACACCATTGCAGGTTCAATGTATTCCTTGGACCTTCACATTGACGATGAAATACAGAAATCGCATCGGAATTAAATACAAAAGGCACAATGCCGCCTTCGGTACAAGAATAGAGACTCTTCTTACTGTCGGTTCTTTGATCCTTTCCTGTGAGACCAGTATTTGTTTCCCATACACCACTGCAGGTCTAATGTATTCCATGGACCATCACATTGACGATGAAACACAGAGATCGCATCGGAACGAAATACAAATGGCACAATGCCGCCTTAAGTACAAGAATAGAGACTCATCTTACAGTCGGTGTTTGATCCTTTCCTATGACACCAGTTCTAGTTTCCGATACACCACTGCAGGTTCAATGTATTCCTTGGACATTCACATTGACGATGAAACACAGAAATCGCATCGGAATTAAATACAAAAAGCACAATGCCGCATTTAGTACAAGAATAGAGACTCTTCTTACTGTCGGTGCTTTGATCCTTTCCTGTGAGACCAGTATTTGTTTCCGATACACCACTGCAGGTCTAATGTATTCCTTGGACCTTCACATTGACGATGAAACACAGAAATCGCAACGGAACTAAATACAAATGGCACAATGCCGCCTTAAGTACAAGAATAGTGACTCTTCTTACAGTCGGTGCTTTGCTCCTTTCCTATGAGACCAGTTTTAGTTTCCGCTACACCACTGCAGGTTCAGTGTATTCCCTTTACACTCACACTGACGATGAAACACTGAAATTACATCGGAATTAAATACAAAAGGCTCAATACCACCTTAAGTGCAAGAAGAGTGAGACTTCTTAGAGTCTGTGCATTGATCCATTCCTGTGAGACCAGTATTAGTTTCCGATACTCCACTGCATGTTCAATGTATACCTTGGACCTCCACATTGACGATAAAACACAGAAATCGCATCGGAATTAAATACAAAAGGCACAACGCCGCCTTAAGTGCAAGAAGAGTGAGACTTCTTAGGATCTGTGCATTGATCCATTCCTGTGAGACCAGTATCAGTTTCCGATACACCACTTCAGGTTCAATGTATTCCTTGGACCTTCACATTGACGATGAAACACAGAAATCGCGTCGGAATTAAATGCAAAAGGCACAATGCCGCCTTAAGTACAAGAGTAGAGACTCTTCTTACAGTCGGTGTTTTGAGCAATCCCTGTGAGACCAGTATTAATTTCCGATACACCACTGCAGGTAAAATGTATTCCTTGGACCTTCACATTGACAATGAAACACAGAAATCGCGTCGGAATTAAATACAAAAGGCACAATGGCGCCTTAAGTACATGAATCGAGACTCTTCTTACAGTCGGTGCTTTAAGCATTCCCTGTGAGACCATTATTAGTTTCCGATACACCACTGCTGGTTCAATGTATTCCTTGGACATACACATTGACGATGAATCACTGAAATTACATCGGAATTAAATACAATAGGCACAATGCATTCATAAGCGCAAGAAGAGTGAGACTTCTTAGAGTCTGTGCTTTCATCTTTTCCTGTGAGACCAGTATTAGTTTCCGATACACCTCTGCAGGTTCAATGCACTTCTTGGACCTCCACATTAACGATGAAACACAGAAATCGCGTCGTAATGAAATACAAAATGGACAATGCCGCCTTAAGTACAAGAATAGAGACTCTTCTTACAGTCGGTGTTTTGAGCATTCCCTGTGAGACCAGTATTAGTTTCCGATACACCACTGCTGGTTCAATGTATTCCTTTGACATACACATTGACGATGAAACACAGAAATCGCATCGGAATTAAATACAAAAGGCACAATGCCGCCTTAAGTGCAAGAAGAGTGAGACTTCTTAGAGTCTGTGCATTGATCCTGTCCTGTGGGACCAGTATTAGTTTCCGATACTCCACTGCAGATTGAATGTATTCCTTGGACCTACACATTGACGACGTAACACAGAAATCGCATCGGAATTAAATACATAAGGCACAATGCCGCCTTAAGTACAAGAATAGAGACTCCTCTTAATGTCGGTGCTTTGAGCATTCCCTGTGAGACCAGTATTAGTTTCCGATACACTACTGCAGGTTCAGTGTGTTCCTTGGACATACACATTGACGAAGAAACACTGATATTACATCGGAATTAAATACAAAAGGCACAATGCCGCCTTAAGTGCAAGAAGAGTGAGACTTCTTAGAGTCTGTGCATTGATCCATTCCTGTGAGACCAGTATTAGTACCGATACTCCACTTCAGGTTCAATGTATACCTTGGACCTTCACATTGACGATTAAACACAGAAATCGCGTCGGAATTAAATGCAAAAGGCACAATGCCGCCTTAAGTACAAGATTAGAGACTCTTCTTACAGTCGGTGCTTTGAGCAATCCCTGTGAGACCAGTATTAGTTTCCGATACACCACTGCAGGTAAAATGTATTCCTTGGACCTTCACATTGACGATGAAACACAGAAATCGCGTCGGAATTAAAAACAAAAGGCACAATGGCGCCTTAAGTACATGAATCGAGACTCTTCTTACAGTCGGTGCTTTAAGCATTCCCTGTGAGACCATTATTAGTTTCTGATACACCACTGCTGGTTCAATGTATTCCTTGGACATACATATTGACGATGAATCACTGATATTGCATTGGAATTAAATACAATAGGCACAATGCATTCTTAAGCGCAAGAAGAGTGAGACTTCTTAGAGTCTGTGCTTTCATCTTTTCCTGTGAGACCAGTTTAGTTTCCGATTCACCTCTGCAGGTTCAATGCACTTCTTGGACCTCCACATTAACGATGAAACACAGAAATCGCGTCGTAATGAAATACAAAAAGGACAATGCCGCCTTAAGTACAAGAATAGAGACTCTTCTTACAGTCGGTGTTTTAAGCATTCCCTGTGAGACCAGTATTAGTTTCCGATACACCACTGCTGGTTCAATGTATTCCTTGGACATACACATTGACGATGAAACACAGAAATCGCATCGGAATTAAATACAAAAGGCACAATACCGCCTTAAGTGCAAGAAGAGTGAGACTTCTTAGAGTCTGTGCATTGATCCTGTCCTGTGGGACCAGTATTAGTTTCCGATACTCCACTGCAGATTGAATGTATTCCTTGGACCTACACATTGACGACGTAACACAGAAATCGCATCGGAATTAAATACATAAGGCACAATGCCGCCTTAAGTACAAGAATAGAGACTCCTCTTAATGTCGGTGCTTTGAGCGTTCCCTGTGAGACCAGTATTAGTTTCCGATACACTACTGCAGGTTCAGTGTGTTCCTTGGACATACACATTGACGAAGAAACACTGATATTACATCTGAATTAAATACAAAAGGCACAATGCCGACTTAAGTGCAAGAAGAGTGAGACTTCTTAGAGTCTGTGCATTGATCCATTCCTGTGAGACCAGTATTAGTACCGATACTCCACTGCAGGTTCAATGTATACCTTGGACCTTCACATTGACGATAAAACACAGAAATCGCGTCGGAATTAAATGCAAAAGGCACAATGCCGCCTTAAGTACAAGATTAGAGACTCTTCTTACAGTCGGTGCTTTGAGCAATCCCTGTGAGACCAGTATTAGTTTCCGATACACCACTGCAGGTAAAATGTATTCCTTGGACCTTCACATTGACGATGAAACACAGAAATCGCGTCGGAATTAAAAACAAAAGGCACAATGGCGCCTTAAGTACATGAATCGAGACTCTTCTTACAGTCGGTGCTTTAAGCATTCCCTGTGAGACCATTATTAGTTCCTGATACACCACTGCTGGTTCAATGTATTCCTTGGACATACATATTGACGATGAATCACTGATATTACATCGGAATTAAATACAATAGGCACAATGCATTCTTAAGCGCAAGAAGAGTGAGACTTCTTAGAGTCTGTGCTTTCATCTTTTCCTGTGAGACCAGTTTAGTTTCCGATTCACCTCTGCAGGTTCAATGCACTTCTTGGACCTCCACATTAACGATGAAACACAGAAATCGCGTCGTAATGAAATACAAAAAGGACAATGCCGCCTTAAGTACAAGAATAGAGACTCTTCTTACAGTCGGTGTTTTAAGCATTCCCTGTGAGACCAGTATTAGTTTCCGATACACCACTGCAGGTAAAATGTATTCCTTGGACCTTCACATTGACGATGAAACACAGAAATCGCGTCGGAATTAAAAACAAAAGGCACAATGGCGCCTTAAGTACATGAATCGAGACTCTTCTTACAGTCGGTGCTTTAAGCATTCAATGTGAGACCATTATTAGTTTCTGATACACCACTGCTGGTTCAATGTATTCCTTGGACATACATATTGACGATGAATCACTGATATTACATCGGAATTAAATACAATAGGCACAATGCATTCTTAAGCGCAAGAAGAGTGAGACTTCTTAGAGTCTGTGCTTTGATCCTTTCCTGTGAGACCAGTATTAGTTTCCGATACACCACTTCAGGTTCATTGTATTCCTTGGACATACACATTGACGATGAAACACTGAAATTACATCGGAATGAAATACAAAGGGCACAATGCCGGCTTACGTGCAAGAAGAGAGTGACTTCTTAGAGTCTGTGCATTGAACCTTTCCTGTGAGACCAGTATTAGTTTCTGATGCACCACTGCAGGTTCAATGTATTCCTTGGACCTTCACTTTGACGATGAAACACAGAAATCGCATCGGAATTAAATACAAAAGGCACAATGCTGCCTTAAGTATAAGATAAGAAACTCTTCTTACAGTCGGTGTTTTGAGCAATCCCTGTGAGGCCAGTATTAGTTTCCGATACACCACTGCTGTTTCAATGTATTTCTTGGACATACACATTGACGATGAAACACTGAAATTACATCGGAATTAAATACAAAAGGCGCAATACCGCCTTAAGTGCAAGAAGAGTGAGCCATCTTAGAGTCTGTGCTTTGTTCCTTTCCTGTGAGACCAGTATTAGTTTCAGATGCACCACTGCAGGATCAATGTATTCCTTGTACCTTCATATTGACGATGAAACACAGAAATCGAATCGGAATTAAATACAAAAGGCACAATACCACCTTAAGTACAAGAACAGGGACTCTCCTTACAGTCGGCGCTTTGAGCTATCCCTGTGAGACCAGTATTAGTTTGCGACACACCACTGCAGGTTCAATGTATTCCCTGGACCTTCCCATTGACGATGGAACTCAGAAATCGCGTCGGAATAAAATACAAAAGGCACAATGCAGCCTTAAGTACAAGAGTTGAGACTCTACTTACAGTCGGTGTTTTGAGCATTCCCTGTGAGACCAGTATTAGTTTCCGATACACCACTGCAGGTTCAATGTATTCCTTGGACATACACATTGACGATGAAACACTGAAATTAGATCGGAATTAAATACTAAATGCACAATGCCGCCTTAAGTGCAAGAAGAGTGAGACTGCTTAGAGTCTGTGCTTTGATCCTTTCCTGTGAGACCAGTAATGGTATTCCTTGGACCTTCACATTGACGATGAAACACAGAAATCGCATCGGAATTAAAAAAAAATTGCACAATGCCGATTTAAGTGGAAGAAGAGTGAGACTTCTTAGAGTCTGTGAATTGATCCTTTCCTGTGAGACCAGTATTAGTTTCCGATACTCCACTGCAGGTTCAATGCATTCCTTGGACATTCACATTGACGATGAAACACAGAAATCGCATCGGAATTAGATACAAAAGGCACAATGCCGACTTAAGTGCAAGGACAGAGACTCTTCTTACAGTCGGTGCTTTGATCATTCCGTGTGAGACCAGTATTAGTTTCCGACACACCACTGCAGGTTCAATGTATTCCTTGGAACCTCACATTGACGATGAAATTCAGAAAACGCGACAGAATTAAATACAAAAGGCACAATGCAGTCTTAAGTACAAGAATAGACACTCTTCTTACAGTTATTGTTTTGAGCATTCCCTGTGAGACCAGTATTAGTTTCCGATACACCACTGCAATTTCAATGTAATCCTTGGACCATCACATTGACGATGAAACACAGATATCGCGTCAGAATTAAATACAAAAGGCAAAATGCCTCCATAAGTACAAGAATAGAGACTCTTCATACAGTCGTCGTTTTAAGCACTCCCTGTGAGACCAGTATTAGTTTGCAATACGCCACTGCAAGTTCAATGCTTTCCTTGGACCTTCAGATTGACGATAAAACACAGAAATCGCATCGGAATTAAATACAAATGGCACAATGCCAACTTAAGTGCAAGAAGAGTGAGATTTCTTATAGTCTGTGCTTTTATCCTTTCCTGTGAGACCAGTATTAGTTTCCGATACACCACTGCAAGTTCAATGTATTCCTTGGACATACACATTGACGATGGAACACTGAAATTAGATCGGAATTAAATAAAAAAGGCTCAATGCCGCCTTAAGTGCAAGAAGAGTGAGACTTCTTATAGTCTGTGCTTTGATCCTTTCCTGTGAGACCAGTATTAGTTTCCGATACAACACTGCAATTTCAATGTAATCCTTGGACCTTGACATTGACGATGAATCACAGAAATCGCGTCGGAATTAAATACAAAAGGCACAATGCCTCCATAAGTACAAGAATAGAGACTCTTCTTACAGTCGGTGTTTTGAGCACTCCCTGTGAGACCAGTATTAGTTTGCGATACACCACTGCAGGTTCAATATATTCCTTGGACATACACATTGACGATGAAACACTGAAATTAGATCGGAATTAAATAAAAAAGGCTCAATGCCGCGTTAAGTGCAAGAAGAGGGAGACTTCTTAGAGTCTGTGCTTTGATCCTTTCCTGTGAGACCAGGATTAGTTTCCGATACACTACTGCAGGTTCAATGTATTCCTTGGACCTTCACATTGACGATGAAACACAGAAATCACATCGGAATTAAATACAAAAGGCACAATGCCGCCTAAGGTGCAAGAAGAGTGACACTTCTTAGTGTCTGTGCGTTGATCCTTTCCTGAGAGACCAATATTAATTTCCAATACTCCACTGCAGGATCAATGTATTCCTTGGACCTTCACATTGACGATGAAACACAGAAATCACATCGGAATTAAATACAAAAGGCACAATGCCGCCTAAGGTGCAAGAAGAGTGACACTTCTTAGTGTATGTGCGTTGATCCTTTCCTGAGAGACCAATATTAATTTCCAATACTCCACTGCAGGATCAATGTATTCCTTGGACCTTCACATTGACGTTGAAACACAGAAATCGCATCGGAATTAAATACAAAAGGCACAATGCCGACTTAAGTGCAAGAAGAGTTAGACATCTTATAGTCTGTGTTTGATCCTGTCCTGTGAGACCAGTATTAGTTTCCAATACACCACTGCAGGTTCAATGTAATCCTTGGACCTTCACATTGACGATGAAACACAGAAATCGCGTCGGAATTAAATACAAAAGGCACAATGCCTCCATAAGTACAAGAATAGAGACTCTTCTTACAGTCGGTGTTTTGAGCACTCCCTGTGAGACCAGTATTAGTTTGCGATAAACCACTGCAGGTTCAATGTATTCCTTGGACATACACATTGACGATGAAACACTGAAATTAGATCGGAATTAAATAAAAAAGGCTCAATGCCGCCTTAAGTGCAAGAGGAGTGAGACTTCTTATAGTCTGTGCTTTGATCCTTTCCTGTGAGACCAGTATTAGTATCCGATACACCACTGTAATTTCAATGTAATCCTTGGACCTTCACATTGACGATGAAACACAGAAATAGCATCGGAATTTAATACAATTGGCACAGTGCCTCCATAAGTATAAGAATAGAGACTCTTCTTACAGTCGGTGTTTTGAGCACTCCCTGTGAGACCAGTATTTGTTTTCCGATACACCACTGCATGTTCAATGTATTCCTTGGACATACATATTGACGATGAAACACTGAAATTAGATCGGAATTAAATAAAAAAGGCTCAATGCCGCCTTAAGTGCAAGAAGAGTGAGACTTCTTAGAGTCTGGGCTTTGATCCTTTCCTGTGAGACCAGTATTAGTTTCCGATACACCACTGAAGGTTCAGTGTATTCCTTGGACCTTCACATTGACGATGTAACACAGAAATCGCATCGGAATTAAATACAAAAAGCACAATGCCGCCTTAAGTTCAAGAAGAGTGAGACTTCTTAGAGTCTGTGCATTGATCCTTTCCTGTGAGACCAGTATTGGTTTCCGATACACCACTGCAGGTTCAATGTATTCCTTGGACCTTCACATTGACGATGAAACACAGAAATCGCATCGGAATTAAATACAAAGGGCAAGATGCCGACATAAGTACAAGAAGAGTGAGACTTCTTATAGTCTGTGCATTGATCCTTTCCTGTGAGAACTGTATTTGTTTCCGATACACCACTGCAGGTTCTATGTATTCCTTGAACCTTCACATTGACGATGAAACACAGAAATCGCATCGGAATGAAATACAAAAGGCACAATGCCTCCATAAGTACAATAATAGAGACTCTTCTTACAGTCGGTGTTTTGAGCACTCCCTGTGAGACCAGTAATAGTTTGCGATACACCACTGCTGGTTCAATGTATTCCTTGGACATACACATTGACGATGAAACACTGAAATTAGATCGGAATTAAATAAAAAAGGCTCAATGCCGCCTTAAGTGCAAGAACAGTGAGACTTCTTGTAGTCTGTGCTTTGATCCTTTCCTGCGAGACCAGTATTAGTTTCCGATACACCACTGCAATTTCAATGTAATCCTTGGACCTTCACATTGACGATGAAACACAGAAATCGCATCGGGATTAAATACAATAGGCACAATGCCTCCATAAGTACAAGAATAGAGACTCTTCTTACAGTCGGTGTTTTGAGCACTCCCTGTGACATTAGTATTAGTTTGCGATACACCACTGCATGTTCAATGTATTCCTTTGACATACACATTGACGATGAAACACTGAAATTAGATCGGAATTAAATAAAAAAGGCTCAATGCCGCCTTAAGTGCAAGAAGAGTGAGACTTCTTAGAGTCTGTGTTTTGATCCTTTCCTGTGAGACCAGTATTAGTTTCCGTTACACCACTGAAGGTTCAATGCATTCCTTGAACCTTCACATTGACGATGAAACACAGAAATCGCATCGAAATAAAATACAAGAGGCACAATGCCGACTTAAGTGCAAGAAGAGTGAGACTTCTTAGAGTCTGTGCATTGATACTTTCCTGTGAGACCAGTATTTTTTTCCGATACACCACTGCAATTTCAATGTAATCCTTGGACCTTCACATTGACGATGAAACACAGAAATCGCATCGAAATTAAATACAAAAGGCTCAATGCCTCCATAAGTACAAGAATTGAGACTCTTCTTACAGTCGGTGTTATGAGCACTCCCTGTGAGACCAGTATTAGTTTGCGATACACCACTGCAGGTTCAATGTATTCCTTGGACATACACATTGACGATAAATCACAGAAATTAGATCGGAATTAAATAAAAAAGGCTCAATGTCGCCTTAAGTGCAAGAGGAGTGAGACTTCTTAGAGTCTGTGCTTTGATTCTTTCCTGTGAGACCAGTATTAGTTTCCGATACACCACTGCAGGTTCTGTTTATTCCTTGGACCTTCACATTGACGGTGAAGCACAGAAATCGCATCGGAATTAAATACAAAAGGCACAACTCCTCCATAAGTACAAGAATAGAGACTTTTCTTACAGTCGGTGTTTTGAGCACTCCCTCTGAGACCAGTATTAGTTTGCGATACACCACTGCAGTTTCAATGTATTCCTTGGACATACACATTGACGATGAAAAACTGAAATTAGATCGGAATTAAATTAAAAAGTCTCAATGCCGCCTTAAGTGCAAGAAGAGTGAGACTTCTTATAGTCTGTGCTTTGATCCTTTCCTGTGACACCAGTATTAGTTTCCGATACACCACTGCAGGTTCTATGTATTCTTTGGACCGTCACATTGACGATGAAACACAGAAATCGCATCGGAATTAAATACAAATGGCACAATGCCTCAATTAGTACAAGAATAGAGACTCTTCTTACAGTCGGTGTTTTGAGCACTCCCTGTCTGACCAGTATTAGTTTGTGATACACCACTGCAGTTTCAATGTATTCCTTGGACATACACATTGACGATGAAACACTGAAGTTAGATTGGAATTAAATAAAAAAGGCTCAATGCCGCCTTAAGTGCAAGAAGAGTGAGACTTCTTATAGGCTGTGCTTTGATCCTTTCCTGTGAGACCAGTATTAGTTTCCGATACACCACTGCAATTTCAATGTAATCCTTGGACCTTCACATTCACGATGAAACACAGAAATCGCATCGGAATTAAATACAAAAGGCACAATGCCTCCATAAGTACAAGAATAGAGACTCTTCTTACAGTCGGTGTTTTGAGCACTCCCTGTGAGATCAGTATTAGTTTGCGATACACCACAGCAGGTTCAATGCATTCCTTGGACCTTCAGATTGACGATGAAACACAGAAATCGCATCGGAATTAAATACAAAACGCTCAATGCCGACTTAAGTGCAAGAAGAGTGAGACTTCTTATAGTCTGCGCTTTGATCCTTTTCTGTGAGACCACTATTAGTTTCCGATACACCACAGCAGGTTCTATGTATTCCTTGGACCTTCCCATTGACGATGTAACACAGAAATCGCATCGGAATTAAATACAGAAGGCACAATGCCTCCATAAGTACAAGAATAGAGAGTCTTCTTACAGTCGGTGTTTTGAGCACTCCCTGTGAGATCAGTATTAGTTTGCGATACACCACTGCAGGTTCAATGCATTCCTTGGATCTTCAGATTGACGATGAAACACAGAAATCGCATCGGAATTAAATACAAAACGCTCAATGCCGACTTAAGTGCAAGAAGAGTGAGACTTCTTATAGTCTGCGTTTTGATCCTTTTCTGTGAGACCACTATTAGTTTCCGATACACCACAGCAGGTTCTATGTATTCCTTGGACCTTCCCATTGACGATGTAACACAGAAATCGCATCGGAATTAAATACAAAAGGAACAGTGCCTCCATAAGTACAAGAATAGAGACTCTTCTTACAGTCGGTGTTTTGAGCACTCCCTGTGAGACCAGTATTAGTTTGCGATACACCACTGCAGTTTCAATGTATTCCTTGGATATACGCATTGACGATGAAACACTGAAATTAGATCGAAATTAAATAAAAATGGCTCAATCCCGCCTTAAGTGCAAGAAGAGTGAGACTTCTTAGAGTCTGTGCATTGATCCTTTCCTGTGAGACCAGTATTAGTTTCCGATACACCACTGCAGGTTCAATGTATTCCTTGGACCTTCACATTGACGATGAAACACATAAATCACATCGGAGATAAATACAACAGGCACAATGCCGCCTTAAGTGCAAGAAGAGTGAGACTTCTTATAGTCGGTGCATTGATCCTTTCCTGTGAGAACAGTATTAGTTTCCGATACACCACTGCTGGTTCAATGTATTCCTTGGACATACACATTGACGATGCAACACAGAAATCGCATCGGAATTAAATGCAAAAGGCACAATGCCGACTTAAGTGCAAGTAGGGTGAGACTTCCTATAGTCTATGCTTTGATCCTTTCCTGTGAGACAAGTATTATTTTCCGATACATCACTGCAGGTTCAATGTAATCCTTGGACCTTCACATTGACGATGAAACACAGAAATCGCGTCGGAATTAAATACAAAAGGCACAATGCCTCCATAAGTACAAGAATAGAGACTCTTCTTACAGTCGGTGTTTTGAGCACTCCCTGTGAGACCAGTATTAGTTTGCGATAAACCACTGCAGGTTCAATGTATTCCTTGGACATACACATTGACGATGAAACACTGAAATTAGATCGGAATTAAATAAAAAAGGCTCAATGCCGCCTTAAGTGCAAGAGGAGTGAGACTTCTTATAGTCTGTGCTTTGATCCTTTCCTGTGAGACCAGTATTAGTATCCGATACACCACTGTAATTTCAATGTAATCCTTGGACCTTCACATTGACGATGAAACACAGAAATAGCATCGGAATTTAATACAATTGGCACAGTGCCTCCATAAGTATAAGAATAGAGACTCTTCTTACAGTCGGTGTTTTGAGCACTCCCTGTGAGACCAGTATTAGTTTCCGATACACCACTGCATGTTCAATGTATTCCTTGGACATACATATTGACGATGAAACACTGAAATTAGATCGGAATTAAATAAAAAAGGCTCAATGCCGCCTTAAGTGCAAGAAGAGTGGGACTTCTTAGAGTCTGCTCTTTGATCCTTTCCTGTGAGACCAGTATTAGTTTCCGATACACCACTGAAGGTTCAGTGTATTCCTTGGAACTTCACATCGACGATGTAACACAGAAATCGCATCGGAATTAAATACAAAAAGCACAATGCCGCCTTAAGTTCAAGAAGAGTGAGACTTCTTAGAGTCTGTGCATTGATCCTTTCCTGTGAGACCAGTATTGGTTTCTGATACACCACTGCAATTTCAATGTAATCCTTGGACCTTCACATTGACGATGAAACACAGAAATCGCATCGTAATTAAATACAAAAGGCACAATGCCTCCATAAGTACAAGAATAGAGACTCTCCTTACAGTCGGTGTTTTGAGCACTCCCTGCGAGACCAGTATTAGTTTGCGATACACCACTGCAGGTTCAATGTATTCCTTGGACCTTCACATTGACGATGAAACACAGACATCACATCGGAATTAAATACAAAATGCACAATGCCGCCTTAGGTGAAAGAAGAGTGACACTTCTTAGAGTCTGTGCGTTGATCCTTTCCTGTGAGACCAATATTAGTTTCCGATACTCCACTGCAGGTTCAATGTATTCCTTGGACCTTCACATTGACGATGAAACACAGAAATCGCATCGGAATTAAATACAAAGGGCAAGATGCCGACATAAGTGCAAGAAGAGTGAGACTTCTTATAGTCTGTGCTTTGATCCTTTCCTGTGAGACCAGTATTAGTTTCCGATACACCACTGCAGGATCAATGTAATCCTTGGACCTTCACATTGACGATGAAACACAGAAATCGTGTCGGAATTAAAGACAAAAGGCACAATGCAGCCTTTAGTGCAAGAAGAGTGACACTTCTTAGAGTCTGTGCTTTGATCCTTTCCTGTAAGACCAGTATTAGTTGCCGATACACCACTGCAGGTTCAATGTATTCCTTGGACCTTCACATTGACGATGAAACACAGAAATCACATTGGAGATAAATACAACAGGCACAATGCCGCCATATGTGCAAGAAGAGTGAGACTTCTTAGAGTCTGTGCATTAATCCTTTCCTGTGAGACCAGTATTAGTTTCCGATACACCTCTGCAAGTTCAATGTATTCCTTGGACCTTCACATTGACGATGAAACACATAAATCACATCGGAGATAAATACAACAAGCACAATGCCGCCATAAGTACAAGAAGAGTGAGACTTCTTATAGTCTGTGCATTGATCCTTTCCTGTGAGAACTGTATTTGTTTCCGATACACCACTGCAGGTTCTATGTATTCCTTGAACCTTCACATTGACGATGAAACACAGAAATCGCATCGGAATGAAATACAAAAGGCACAATGCCTCCATAAGTACAATAATAGAGACTCTTCTAACAGTCGGTGTTTTGAGCACTCCCTGTGAGACCAGTAATAGTTTGCGATACACCACTGCTGGTTCAATGTATTCCTTGGACATACACATTGACGATGAAACACTGAAATTAGATCGGAATTAAATAAAAAAGGCTCAATGCCGCCTTAAGTGCAAGAACAGTGAGACTTCTTATAGTCTGTGCTTTGATCCTTTCCTGCGAGACCAGTATTAGTTTCCGATACACCACTGCAATTTCAATGTAATCCTTGGACCTTCACATTGACGATGAAACACAGAAATCGCATCGGGATTAAATACAATAGGCACAATGCCTCCATAAGTACAAGAATAGAGACTCTTCTTACAGTCGGTGTTTTGAGCACTCCCTGTGACATTAGTATTAGTTTGCGATACACCACTGCTTGTTCAATGTATTCCTTTGACATACGCATTGACGATGAAACACTGAAATTAGATCGGAATTAAATAAAAAAGGCTCAATGCCGCCTTAAGTGCAAGAAGAGTGAGACTTCTTAGAGTCTGTGTTTTGATCCTTTCCTGTGAGACCAGTATTAGTTTCCGTTACACCACTGAAGGTTCAATGCATTCCTTGAACCCTCACATTGACGATGAAACACAGAAATCGCATCGAAATAAAATACAAGAGGCACAATGCCGACTTAAGTGCAAGAAGAGTGAGACTTCTTAGAGTCTGTGCATTGATACTTTCCTGTGAGACCAGTATTTTTTTCCGATAAACCACTGCAATTTCAATGTAATCCTTGGACCTTCACATTGACGATGAAACACAGAAATCGCATCGGAATTAAATACAAAAGGCTCAATGCCTCCATAAGTACAAGAATTGAGACTCTTCTTACAGTCGGTGTTATGAGCACTCCCTGTGAGACCAGTATTAGTTTGCGATACACCACTGCAGGTTCAATGTATTCCTTGGACATACACATTGACGATAAATCACAGAAATTAGATCGGAATTAAATAAAAAAGGCTCAATGTCGCCTTAAGTGCAAGAGGAGTGAGACTTCTTAGAGTCTGTGCTTTGATTCTTTCCTGTGAGACCAGTATTAGTTTCCGATACACCACTGCAGGTTCTGTTTATTCCTTGGACCTTCACATTGACGGTGAAGCACAGAAATCGCATCGGAATTAAATACAAAAGGCACAATTCCTCCATAAGTACAAGAATAGAGACTTTTCTTACAGTCGGTGTTTTGAGCACTCCCTCTGAGACCAGTATTAGTTTGCGATACACCACTGCAGTTTCAATGTATTCCTTGGACATACACATTGACGATGAAACACTGAAATTAGATCGGAATTAAATTAAAAAGTCTCAATGCCGCCTTAAGTGCAAGAAGAGTGAGACTTCTTATAGTCTGTGCTTTGATCCTTTCCTGTGACACCAGTATTAGTTTCCGATACACCACTGCAGGTTCTATGTATTCTTTGGACCGGCACATTGACGATGAAACACAGAAATCGCATCGGAATTAAATACAAATGGCACAATGCCTCAATTAGTACAAGAATAGAGACTCTTCTTACAGTCGGTGTTTTGAGCACTCCCTGTCTGACCAGTATTAGTTTGTGATACACCACTGCAGTTTCAATGTATTCCTTGGACATACACATTGACGATGAAACACTGAAGTTAGATTGGAATTAAATAAAAAAGGCTCAATGCCGCCTTAAGTGCAAGAAGAATGAGACTTCTTATAGGCTGTGCTTTGATCCTTTCCTGTGAGACCAGTATTAGTTTCCGATTCACCACTGCAATTTCAATGTAATCCTTGGACCTTCACATTCACGATGAAACACAGAAATCGCATCGGAATTAAATACAAAAGGCACAATGCCTCCATAAGTACAAGAATAGAGACTCTTCTTACAGTCGGTGTTTTGAGCACTCCCTGTGAGATCAGTATTAGTTTGCGATACACCACTGCAGGTTCAATGCATTCCTTGGACCTTCAGATTGACGATGAAACACAGATATCGCATCGGAATTAAATACAAAACGCTCAATGCCGACTTAAGTGCAAGAAGAGTGAGACTTCTTATAGTCTGCGCTTTGATCCTTTTCTGTGAGACCACTATTAGTTTCCGATACACCACAGCAGGTTCTATGTATTCCTTGGACCTTCCCATTGACGATGTAACACAGAAATCGCATCGGAATTAAATACAGAAGGAACAATGCCTCCATAAGTACAAGAATAGAGAGTCTTCTTACAGTCGGTGTTTTGAGCACTCCCTGTGAGATCAGTATTAGTTTGCGATACACCACTGCAGGTTCAATGCATTCCTTGGATCTTCAGATTGACGATGAAACACAGAAATCGCATCGGAATTAAATACAAAACGCTCAATGCCGACTTAAGTGCAAGAAGAGTGAGACTTCTTATAGTCTGCGCTTTGATCCTTTTCTGTGAGACCACTATTAGTTTCCGATACACCACAGCAGGTTCTATGTATTCCTTGGACCTTCCCATTGACGATGTAACACAGAAATCGCATCGGAATTAAATACAAAAGGAACAGTGCCTCCATAAGTACAAGAATAGAGACTCTTCTTACAGTCGGTGTTTTGAGCACTCCCTGTGAGACCAGTATTAGTTTGCGATACACCACTGCAGTTTCAATGTATTCCTTGGATATACTAATTGACGATGAAACACTGAAATTAGATCGAAATTAAATAAAAATGGCTCAATCCCGCCTTAAGTGCAAGAAGAGTGAGACTTCTTATAGTCTGTGCTTTGATCCTTTCCTGCGAGACCAGTCTTAGCTTCCGATACACCACTGCAATTTCAATGTAATCCTTGGACCTTCACATTGACGATGAAACACAGAAATCGCATCGGAATTAAATACAAAAGGCACAATGCCTCCATAAGTACAAGAATAGAGACTCTTCTTACAGTCGTTGCTGTGAGCACTCCCTGTGAGACCAGTATTAGTTTGCGATACAGCACTGCAGGTTCAATGTATTCCTTGGACATACACATTGACGAAGAAACACTGAAATTAGATCGGAATTAAATAAAAATGCTCAATGCCGCCTTAAGTGCAAGAAGAGTGAGACTTCTTATAGTCTGTGCTTTGATCCTTTCCTGTGAGACCAGTATTAGTTTCCGATACACCACTGCAATTTCAATGTAATCCTTGGACCTTCACATTGACGATGAAACACAGAAATCGCATCGGAATTAAATACAAAAGGCACAATGCCTCCATAAGTACAAGAATAGAGACTCTTCTTACAGTCGGTGTTTTGAGCACTCCCTGTGAGACCAGTATTAGTTTGCTATACACCACTGCAGTTTCAATGTATTCCTTGGACACACACATTGACGATGAAACACTGAAATTAGATCGGAATTAAATAAAACGGCTCAATGCCGCCTTAAGTGCAAGAAGAGTGAGACTTCTTATAGTCTGTGCTTTGATCCTTTCCTGTGAGACCTGTATTAGTTTCCGATACACCACTGCAATTTCAATGTAATCCTTGGACCTCCACAATGACGATGAAACACAGAAATCGCATCGGAATTAAATACAAAAGGCACAATGCCTCCATAAGTACAAGAATAGAGACTCTTCTTACAGTCGGTGTTTTGAGCACTCCCTGTGAGACCAGTATTAGTTCGCGATACACCACTGCAGGTTCAATGTATTCCTTGGACATACACATTGACGATGAAACACTGAAATTAGATCGGAATTAAATAAAAAAGGCTCAATGCCGCCTTAAGTGCAAGATGAGTGAGACTTCTTATAGTCTGTGCTTTGATCCTGTCTTGTGAGACCAGTATTAGTTTCCGATACACCACTGCAATTTCAATGTAATCCTTGGACCTTCACATTGACGATGAAACCCAGAAATCGCATCGGTATTAAATACAAAAGGAACAATGCCTCCATAAGTACAAGAATAGAGACTGTTCTTACAGTCGGTGTTTTGAGCACTCCCTGTGAGACCAGTATTCGTTTTCGACACACCACTGCAGGTACAATGTATTCCTTGGACCTTCACATTGACGATGAAGCACAGAAATCGCATCGGAATTAAATAGAAATGGCACAATGCCGACTTAAGTGCAAGAAGAGTGAGACTTCTTAGAGTCTGTGAATTGATCCTTTCCTGTGAGACCAGTATTCGTTTCCGATACACCACTGCAGGTTCTATGTATTCCTTGGACCTTCACATTGACGATGAAACACTGAAATTAGATCGGAATTAAATAAAAAGGCTCAATGCCGCCTTAAGTGCAAGAAGAGTGAGACTTCTTAGAGTCTGTGCTTTGATCCCTTGCTGTGAGACCAGTATTAGTTTCCGATACACCCCTGAAGGTTCAATGTATTCCTTGGACCTTCAGATTGACGATGAAACACAGAAATCGTATCGGAATTAAAAACAAAAGGCACAATGCCGACTTAAGTGCAAGAAGAGTGAGACTTCTTAGGGTCTGTGCATTGATCTTTTCCTGTGAGACCAGTATTAGTTTCCGATACACCACTGCAGGTTCATTGTATTCCTTGGACCTTCACATTGACGATGAAACACAGAAATCGCATCGGAATTAAATACAAAAGGCACAATGCCGACTTAAGTGCAAGAAGAGTGAGACTTCATAGAGTCTGTGCATTGATCCTTTCCTGTGAGACCAGTATTAGTTTGCGATACACCACTGCAGGTTCAATTTATTCCTTGGACCTTCACATTGACGATGAAACACTGAAATCGCATCGGAATTAAATACAAAATGCACAACGCCGACTTAAGTGCAATAAGAGTGAGCTTAGAGTCTGTGCATTGAACCTTTCCTGTGAGACCAGTATTAGTTTCCGATACACTTCTGCAGGTTCAATGCATTCCTTGGACCTTCACATTGACGATGAAACACAGAAATCGCATCGGAATTAAATACAAAAGGCACAATGCCTCCATAAGTAAAAGAATAGAGACTCTTCTTACAGTCGGTGTTTTGAGCACTCCCTGGAGACCAGTATTAGCTTGTGATACACCACTGCAGGTTCAATGTATTCCTTGGACATACACATTGACGATGAAACACTGAAATTAGATAGGAATTAAATAAAAAAGGCTCAATGCCGCCTGAAGTGCAAGAAGAGTGAGACTTCTTAGAGTCTGTGCTTTGATCCTTTCCTGTGAGGCCAGTATTAGTTTCCGATACACCACTGCAGGTTCAATGTATTCCTTGGACCTTCACATTGACGATGAAACACAGAAATCGCATCGGAAATAAATACAAAAGGGACAATGCCGACTTAAGTGCAAGAAGAGTGAGACTTCTTAGAGTCTGTGCATTGATCCTTGCCTGTGAGACCAGTGTTAGTTTCCGATACACCACTGCAGGTTCATTGTATTCCTTGGACCTTCACATTGACGATGAAACACAGAAATCCCATCGGAATTAATATCAAAATGCACAATGCCGACTTAAGTGCAAGAAGAGTGAGACTTCTTAGAGTCTGTGCATTGATCCTTTCCTGTGAGACCAGTATTAGTTTCCGATACACCACTGCAGGTTCAATGTATTCCTTGGACCTTCACATTGACGATGAAACACAGAAATCGCATCGGAAATAAATACAAAAGGGACAATGCCGACTTAAGTGCAAGAAGAGTGAGACTTCTTAGAGTCTGTGCATTGATCCTTTCCTGTGAGACCAGTATTAGTTTCCGATACACCACTGCAGGTTCAATGTATTCCTTGGACCTTCACATTGACGATGAAACACAGAAATCGCATCGTAATTAAATACAAAAGGCACAATGCCTCCATAAGTACAAGAATAGAGACTCTTCTTACAGTCGGTGTTTTGAGCACTCCCTGTGAGACCAGTATTAGATTGCGATACACCACTGCAGGTTCAATGTATTCCTTCGATATACACATTGACGATGAAACACTGATATTAGAACGGAATTAAATAAGAAAGGCTCAATGCCGCCTTAAGTGCAAGAAGAGTGAGACTTCTTAGAGACTGTGCTTTGATCCTTTCCTGTGAGACCAGTATTTGTTTCCGATACACCACTGCAGGTTCAATGTATTCCTTGGACCTTCACATTGACGATGAAACACAGAAATCTCATCGGATTTAAATACAAAAGGCACAATGCCGACTTAAGTGCAAGAAGAGTGAGACTTCTCAGAGTCTGTGCATTGATCCTTTCATGTGAGACCAGTATTAGTTTCCGATACACCACTGCAGGTTCTACGTATTCCTTGGACCTTCACATAGACGATGAAACACAGAAATCGCATCGGAATTAAATACAAAAGGCACAATGCCCCCATAAGTACAAGAATAGAGACTCTTCTTACAGTCGGTGTTTTGAGCACTCCCTGTGAGACCAGTATTAGTTTGCGATGCACCACTGCAGGTTCAATGTATTCCTTGGACATACACATTGACGATGAAACACTGAAATTAGATCGGAATTAAATAAAAAAGGCTCAATGCCGCCTTAAGTGCAAGAAGAGTGAGACTTCTTAGAGTCTGTGCTTTGATCCTTTCCTGTGAGACCAGTATTAGTTTTCAATACACCACTGCAGGTTCAATGTATTCCTTGGACCTTCACATTGACGATGAAACACAGAAATCGCATCGGAATTAAATACAAAAGGCACAATGCCGAGTTAAGTGCAAGAAGAGTGAGACTTCTTCGAGTCTGTGCATTGATCCTTTCCTGTGAGACCAGTATTAGTTTCCGATACACCACTGCTGGTTCTATGTATCCCTTGGACCTTCACATTGACGATGAAACACAGAAATCGCATCGGAATTAAATACAAAAGGCACAATGCCTCCATAAGTACATGAATAGAGACTCTTCTTACAGTCGGTGTTTTGAGCATTCCCTGTGAGACCAGTATTAGTTTGCGATACACCACTGCAGGTTCAATGTATTCCTTGGACATACACATTGACGATGAAACACTGAAATTAGATCGGAATTAAATAAAAAAGGCTCAATGCCGCCTTAAGTGCAAGAAGAGTGAGTCTTCTCAGAGTCTGTGCTATGATCCCTTCCTGTGAGACCAGTATTAGTTTCCGATACACCACTGCAGGTTCAATGTATTCCTTGGACCTTCACATTACCGATGAAATACAGAATTCGCATCGGAATTAAATACAAAAGACACATTGCCGACTTAAGTGCAAGAAGAGTGAGACTTCTTAGAGTGTGTGCATTGATCCTTTCCTGTGAGACCAGTATTAGTTTCCGATACACCACTGCAGGTCAATGTATTCCTCGGACCTTCACATTGACGATGAAACACAGAAATCGCATCGGAATTAAATACAAAAGGCACAATGCCTCCATAAGTACAAGAATAGAGACTCTTCTTACAGTCGGTGTTTTGAGCACTCCCTGGAGACCAGTATTAGTTTGTGATACACCTCTGCAGGTTCAATGTATTCCTTGGACATACACATTGACGATGAAACACTGAATTTAGATCGGAATTAAATAAAAAAGGCTCAATGCCGCCTTAAGTGCAAGAACAGTGAGACTTCTTAGAGTCTGTGCTTTGATCCTTTCCTGTGAGGCCAGTATTAGTTTCCGATACACCACTGCAGGTTCAATGTATTCCTTGGACCTTCACATAGACGATGAAACACAGAAATCGCATCGGAATTAAATACAAAAGGCACAATGCCCCCATAAGTACAAGAATAGAGACTCTTCTTACAGTCGGTGTTTTGAGCACTCCCTGGAGACCAGTATTAGTTTGTGATGCACCACTGCAGGTTCAATGTATTCCTTGGACATACACATTGACGATGAAACACTGAAATTAGATCGGAATTAAATAAAAAAAAATCAATGCCGCCTTAAGTGCAAGAAGAGTGAGACTTCTTAGAGTCTGTGCTATGATCCTTTCCTGTGAGACCAGTATTAGGTTCCGATACACCACTGCAGGTTCAATGTATTCCTTGGACCTTCACATTACCGATGACATACAGAATTCGCATCGGAATTAAATACAAAAGACACATTGCCGACTTAAGTGCAAGAAGAGTGAGACTTCTTAGAGTGTGTGCATTGATCCTTTCTTGTGAGACCAGTATTAGTTTCCGATACACCACTGCAGGTTCAATGTATTCCTCGGACCTTCACATTGACGATGAAACACAGAAATCGCATCGGAATTAAATACAAAAGGCACAATGCCGACTTAAGTGCAAGAAGAGTGAGACTTCATAGAGTCTGTGCATTGATCCTTTCCTGTGAGACCAGTATTAGTTTGCGATACACCACTGCAGGTTGAATTTATTCCTTGGACCTTCACATTGACGATGAAACACAGAAATCGCATCGGAATTAAATACAAAATGCACAATGCCGACTTAAGTGCAATAAGAGTGAGACTTCTTAGAGTCTGTGCATTGATCCTTTCCTGTGAGACCAGTATTAGTTTCCGATACACCACTGCAGGTTCAATGCATTCCTTGGACCTTCACATTGACGATGAAACACAGAAATCGCATCGGAATTAAATACAAAAGGCACAATGCCTCCATAAGTACAAGAATAGAGACTCTTCTTACAGTCGGTGTTTTGAGCACTCCCTGGAGACCAGTATTAGTTTGTGATACACCACTGCAGGTTCAATGTATTCCTTGGACATACACATTGACGATGAAACACTGAAATTAGATAGGAATTAAATAAAAAAGGCTCAATGCCGCCTTAAGTGCAAGAAGAGTGAGACTTCTTAGAGTCTGTGCTTTGATCCTTTCCTGTTAGGCCAGTATTAGTTTCCGATACACCACTGCATGTTCAATGTATTCCTCGGAGCTTCATATTGACGATGAAACACAGTAATCGCATCGGAAATAAATACAAAAGGGACAATGCCGACTTAAGTGCAAGAAGAGTGAGACATCTCAGAGTCAATGCATTGATCCTTTCCTGTGAGACCAGTGTTAGTTTCCGATACACCACTGCAGGTTCAATGTATTCCTTGGACCTTCACATTGACGATGAAACACAGAAATCGCATCGGAATTAAATACAAAATGCACAATGCCTCCATTAGTACAAGAATAGAGACTCTTCTTACAGCCGGTGTTTTGAGCACTCCCTGTGAGACCAGTATTAGTTTGCGATACACCACTGCAGGTCCAATGTATTCCTTGGACATACAAAGTGACGATGAAACACTGAAATTAGATCGGAATTAAATAAAAAGGCTCAATGCCGCCTTAAGTGCAAGAAGAGTGAGACTTCTTAGAGTCTGTGCTTTGATCCCTTGCTGTGAGACCAGTATTAGTTTCCGATACACCCCTGAAGGTTCAATGTATTCCTTGGACCTTCAGATTGACGATTAAACACAGAAATCGTATCGGAATTAAAAACAAAAGGCACAATGCCGACTTAAGTGCAAGAAGAGTGAGACTTCTTAGGGTCTGTGCATTGATCTTTTCCTGTGTGACCAGTATTAGTTTCCGATACACCACTGCAGGTTCATTGTATTCCTTGGACCTTCACATTGACGATGAAACACAGAAATCGCATCGGAATTAAATACAAAAGGCACAATGCCGACTTAAGTGCAAGAAGAGTGAGACTTCATAGAGTCTGTGCATTGATCCTTTCCTGTGAGACCAGTATTAGTTTGCGATACACCACTGCAGGTTCAATTTATTCCTTGGACCTTCACATTGACGATGAAACACAGAAATCGCATCGGAATTAAATACAAAATGCACAACGCCGACTTAAGTGCAATAAGAGTGAGCTTAGAGTCTGTGCATTGAACCTTTCCTGTGAGACCAGTATTAGTTTCCGATACACTTCTGCAGGTTCAATGCATTCCTTGGACCTTCACATTGACGATGAAACACAGAAATCGCATCGGAATTAAATACAAAAGGCACAATGCCTCCATAAGTAAAAGAATAGAGACTCTTCTTACAGTCGGTGTTTTGAGCACTCCCTGGAGACCAGTATTAGTTTGTGATACACCACTGTAGGTTCAATGTATTCCTTGGACATACACATTGACGATGAAACACTGAAATTAGATAGGAATTAAATAAAAAAGGCTCAATGCCGCCTGAAGTGCAAGAAGAGTGAGACTTCTTAGAGTCTGTGCTTTGATCCTTTCCTGTGAGGCCAGTATTAGTTTCCGATACACCACTGCAGGTTCAATGTATTCCTTGGACCTTCAAATTGACGATGAAACACAGAAATCGCATCGGAAATAAATACAAAAGGGACAATGCCGACTTAAGTGCAAGAAGAGTGACACTTCTTAGAGTCTGTGCATTGATCCTTGCCTGTGAGACCAGTGTTAGTTTCCGATACACCGCTGCAGGTTCATTGTATTCCTTGGACCTTCACATTGACGATGAAACACAGAAATCCCATCGGAATTAATAACAAAATGCACAATGCCGACTTAAGTGCAAGAAGAGTGAGACTTCTTAGAGTCTGTGCATTGATTCTTTCCTGTGAGACCAGAATTTGTTTCCGATACACCACTGCAGGTTCAATGTATTCCTTGGACCTTCACATTGACGATGAAACACAGAAATCGCATCGTAATTAAATACAAAAGGCACAATGCCTCCATAAGTACAAGAATAGAGACTCTTCTTACAGTCGGTGTTTTGAGCACTCCCTGTGAGACCAGTATTAGATTGCCATACACCACTGCAGGTTCAATGTATTCCTTCGATATACACATTGACGATGAAACACTGATATTAGAACGGAATTAAATAAGAAAGGCTCAATGCCGCCTTAAGTGCAAGAAGAGTGAGACTTCTTAGAGACTGTGCTTTGATCCTTTCCTGTGAGACCAGTATTTGTTTCCGATACACCACTGCAGGTTCAATGTATTCCTTGGACCTTCACATTGACGATGAAACACAGAAATCGCATCGGATTTAAATACAAAAGGCACAATGCCGACTTAAGTGCAAGAAGAGTGAGACCTTTCAGAGTCTGTGCATTGATCCTTTCATGTGAGACCAGTATTAGTTTCCGATACACCACTGCAGGTTCTACGTATACCTTGGACCTTCACATAAACGATGAAACACAGAAATCGCATCGGAATTAAATACAAAAGGCACAATGCCCCCATAAGTACAAGAATAGAGACTCTTCTTACAGTCGGTGTTTTTAGCACTCCCTGTGAGACCAGTATTAGTTTGCGATGCACCACTGCAGGTTCAATGTATTCCTTGGACATACACATTGGCGATGAAACACTGAAATTAGATCGGAATTAAATAAAAAAGGCTCAATGCCGTCTTAAGTGCAAGAAGAGTGAGACTTCTTAGAGTCTGTGCTTTGATCCTTTCCTGTGAGACCAGTATTAGTTTTCAATACACCACTGCAGGTTCAATGTATTCCTTGGACCTTCACATTGACGATGAAACACAGAAATCGCATCGGAATTAAATACAAAAGGCACAATGCCGAGTTAAGTGCAAGAAGAGTGAGACTTCTTCGAGTCTGTGCATTGATCCTTTCCTGCGAGACCAGTATTAGTTTCCGATACACCACTGCTGGTTCTATGTATCCCTTGGACCTTCACATTGACGATGAAACACAGAAATCGCATCGGAATTAAATACAAAAGGCACAATGCCTCCATAAGTACATGAATAGAGACTCTTCTTACAGTCGGTGTTTTGAGCATTCCCTGTGAGACCAGTATTAGTTTGCGATACACCACTGCAGGTTCAATGTATTCCTTGGACATACACATTGACGATGAAACACTGAAATTAGATCGGAATTAAATAAAAAAGGCTCAATGCCGCCTTAAGTGCAAGAAGAGTGAGTCTTCTCAGAGTCTGTGCTATGATCCTTTCCTGTGAGACCAGTATTAGTTTCCGATACACCACTGCAGGTTCAATGTATTCCTTGGACCTTCACATTACCGATGAAATACAGAATTCGCATCGGAATTAAATACAAAAGACACATTGCCGACTTAAGTGCAAGAAGAGTGAGACTTCTTAGAGTGTGTGCATTGATCCTTTCCTGTGAGACCAGTATTAGTTTCCGATACACCACTGCAGGTTCAATGTATTCCTCGGACCTTCACATTGACGATGAAACACAGAAATCGCATCGGAATTAAATACAAAAGGCACAATGCCTCCATATGTACAAGAATAGAGACTCTTCTTACAGTCGGTGTTTTGAGCACTCCCTGGAGACCAGTATTAGTTTGTGATACACCTCTGCAAGTTCAATGTATTCCTTGGACATACACATTGACGATGAAACACTGAATTTAGATCGGAATTAAATAAAAAAGGCTCAATGCCGCCTTAAGTGCAAGAACAGTGAGACTTCTTAGAGTCTGTGCTTTGATCCTTTCCTGTGAGGCCAGTATTAGTTTCCGATACACCACTGCAGGTTCAATGTATTCATTGCACCTTCACATAGACGATGAAACACAGAAATCGCATCGGAATTAAATACAAAAGGCACAATGCCCCCATAAGTACAAGAATAGAGACTCTTCTTACAGTCGGTGTTTTGAGCACTCCCTGTGAGACCAGTATTAGTTTGTGATGCACCACTGCTGGTCCAATGTATTCCTTGGACTTACACATTGACGATGAAACACTGAAATTAGATCGGAATTAAATAAAAAAAAATCAATGCCGCCTTAAGTGCAAGAAGAGTGAGATTTCTTAGAGTCTGTGCTATGATCCTTTCCTGTGAGACCAGTATTAGTTTCCGATACACCACTGCAGGTTCAATGTATTCCTTGGACCTTCACATTACCGATGAAATACAGAATTCGCATCGGAATTAAATACAAAAGACACATTGCCGACTTAAGTGCAAGAAGAGTGAGACTTCTTAGAGTGTGTGCATTGATCCTTTCTTGTGAGACCAGTATTAGTTTCCGATACACCACTGCAGGTCCAATGTATTCCTTGGACATACAAATTGACGATGAAACACTGAAATTAGATCGGAATTAAATAAAAAGTCTCAATGCCGCCTTAAGTGTAAGAAGAGTGAGACTTCTTAAAGTCTGTGCTTTGATCCTTTCCTGTGAGACCAGTATTAGTTTCCGATACACCACTGCAGGTTCAATGTATTCCTTGGACCTTCACATTGACGATGAAACACAGAAATCGCTTCGGAATTAAATACAAAAGGCACAATGCCGACTTAAGTGCAAGAAGAGTGAAACTTCATAGAGTCCGTGCATTGATCCTTTCCTGTGAGACCAGTATTAGTTTGCGATACACCACTGCAGGTTCAATTTATTCCTTGGACCTTCACATTGACGATGAAACACAGAAATCGCATCGGAATTAAATACAAAAGGCACAATGCCGACATAAGTGCAAGAAGAGTGAGACTTCTTCGAGTCTGTGCATTGATCCTTTCCTGTGAGACCAGTATTAGTTTCCGATACACCACTGCTGGTTCTATGTATCCCTTGGACCTTCACATTGACGATGAAACACAGAAATCGCATCGGAATTAAATACAAAAGGCACAATGCCTCCATAAGTACAAGAATAGAGACTGTTCTTACAGTCGGTGTTTTGAGCACTCCCTGTGAGACCAGTATTCGTTTTCGATACACCACTGCAGGTACAATGTATTCCTTGGACCTTCACATTAACGATGAAGCACAGAAATCGCATCGGAATTAAATAGAAAAGGCACAATGCCGACTTAAGTGCAAGAAGAGTGAGACTTCTTAGAGTCTGTGAATTGATCCTTTCCTGTGAGACCAGTATTCGTTTCCGATACACCACTGCAGGTTCTATGTATTCCTTGGACCTTCACATTGACGATGAAACACTGAAATTAGATCGGAATTAAATAAAAAGGCTCAATGCCGCATTAAGTGCAAGAAGAGTGAGACTTCTTAGAGTCTGTGCTTTGATCCCTTGCTGTGAGACCAGTATTAGTTTCCGATACACCCCTGAAGGTTCAATGTATTCCTTGGACCTTCAGATTGACGATGAAACACAGAAATCGTATCGGAAATAAAAACAAAAGGCACAATGCCGACTTAAGTGCAAGAAGAGTGAGACTTCTTAGGGTCTGTGCATTGATCTTTTCCTGTGACACCAGTATTAGTTTCCGATACACCACTGCAGGTTCATTGTATTCCTTGGACCTTCACATTGACGATGAAACGCAGAAATCGCATCGGAATTAAATACAAAAGGCACAATGCCGACTTAAGTGCAAGAAGAGTGAGACTTCATAGAGTCCGTGCATTGATCCTTTCCTGTGAGACCAGTATTAGTTTGCGATACACCACTGCAGGTTCAATTTATTCCTTGGACCTTCACATTGACGATGAAACACAGAAATCGCATCGGAATTAAATACAAAATGCACAATGCCCCCATAAGTACAAGAATAGAGACTCTTCTTACAGCCGGTGTTTTGAGCACTCCCTGTGAGACCAGTATTAGTTTGCGATACACCACTGCAGGTCCAATGTATTCCTTGGACATACACATTGACGATGAAACACAGAAATCGCATCGTAATTAAATACAAAAGGCACAACGCCTCCATAAGTACAAGAATAGAGACTCTTCTTACAGTCGGTGTTTTGAGCACTCCCTGTGAGACCAGTATTAGATTGCGATACACCACTGCAGGTTCAATGTATTCCTTCGATATACACATTGACGATGAAACACTGATATTAGAACGGAATTAAATAAGAAAGGCTCAATGCCGCCTTAAGTGCAAGAAGAGTGAGACTTCTTAGAGACTGTGCTTTGATCCTTTCCTGTGAGACCAGTATTTGTTTCCGATACACCACTGCAGGTTCAATGTATTCCTTGGACCTTCACATTGACGATGAAACACAGAAATCGCATCGGATTTAAATACAAAAGGCACAATGCCGACTTAAGTGCAAGAAGAGTGAGACCTTTCAGAGTCTGTGCATTGATCCTTTCATGTGAGACCAGTATTAGTTTCCGATACACCACTGCAGGTTCTACGTATACCTTGGACCTTCACATAAACGATGAAACACAGAAATCGCATCGGAATTAAATACAAAAGGCACAATGCCCCCATAAGTACAAGAATAGAGACTCTTCTTACAGTCGGTGTTTTGAGCGCTCCCTGTGAGACCAGTATTAGTTTGCGATGCACCACTGCAGGTTCAATGTATTCCTTGGACATACACATTGACGATGAAACACTGAAATTAGATCGGAATTAAATAAAAAAGGCTCAATGCCGTCTTAAGTGCAAGAAGAGTGAGACTTCTTAGAGTCTGTGCTTTGATCCTTTCCTGTGAGACCAGTATTAGTTTTCAATACACCACTGCAGGTTCAATGTATTCCTTGGACCTTCACATTGACGATGAAACACAGAAATCGCATCGGAATTAAATACAAAAGGCACAATGCCGAGTTAAGTGCAAGAAGAGTGAGACTTCTTCGAGTCTGTGCATTGATCCTTTCCTGCGAGACCAGTATTAGTTTCCGATACACCACTGCTGGTTCTATGTATCCCTTGGACCTTCACATTGACGATGAAACACAGAAATCGCATCGGAATTAAATACAAAAGGCACAATGCCTCCATAAGTACATGAATAGAGACTCTTCTTACAGTCGGTGTTTTGAGCATTCCCTGTGAGACCAGTATTAGTTTGCGATACACCACTGCAGGTTCAATGTATTCCTTGGACATACACATTGACGATGAAACACTGAAATTAGATCGGAATTAAATAAAAAAGGCTCAATGCCGCCTTAAGTGCAAGAAGAGTGAGTCTTCTCAGAGTCTGTGCTATGATCCTTTCCTGTGAGACCAGTATTAGTTTCCGATACACCACTGCAGGTTCAATGTATTCCTTGGACCTTCACATTACCGATGAAATACAGAATTCGCATCGGAATTAAATACAAAAGACACATTGCCGACTTAAGTGCAAGAAGAGTGAGACTTCTTAGAGTGTGTGCATTGATCCTTTCCTGTGAGACCAGTATTAGTTTCCGATACACCACTGCAGGTTCTATGTATTCCTTGGACCTTCACATTGACGATGAAACACTGAAATTAGATCGGAATTAAATAAAAAGGCTCAATGCTGCATTAAGTGCAAGAAGAGTGAGACTTCTTAGAGTCTGTGCTTTGATCCCTTGCTGTGAGACCAGTATTAGTTTCCGATACACCCCTGAAGGTTCAATGTATTCCTTGGACCTTCAGATTGACGATGAAACACAGAAATCGTATCGGAAATAAAAACAAAAGGCACAATGCCGACTTAAGTGCAAGAAGAGTGAGACTTCTTAGGGTCTGTGCATTGATCTTTTCCTGTGACACCAGTATTAGTTTCCGATACACCACTGCAGGTTCATTGTATTCCTTGGACCTTCACATTGACGATGAAACGCAGAAATCGCATCGGAATTAAATACAAAAGGCACAATGCCGACTTAAGTGCAAGAAGAGTGAGACTTCATAGAGTCCGTGCATTGATCCTTTCCTGTGAGACCAGTATTAGTTTGCGATACACCACTGCAGGTTCAATTTATTCCTTGGA
This sequence comes from Schistocerca americana, assembly GCF_021461395.2. Lineage (NCBI taxonomy): Eukaryota > Metazoa > Arthropoda > Insecta > Orthoptera > Acrididae > Schistocerca > Schistocerca americana. Next base: position 24,337,929 of record NC_060125.1, on the reverse strand, counting down.
CCTTCACATTGACGATGAAACACAGAAATCGCATCGGAATTAAATACAAAATGCACAATGCCCCCATAAGTACAAGAATAGAGACTCTTCTTACAGCCGGTGTTTTGAGCACTCCCTGTGAGACCAGTATTAGTTTGCGATACACCACTGCAGGTCCAATGTATTCCTTGGACATACACATTGACGATGAAACACAGAAATCGCATCGTAATTAAATACAAAAGGCACAACGCCTCCATAAGTACAAGAATAGAGACTCTTCTTACAGTCGGTGTTTTGAGCACTCCCTGTGAGACCAGTATTAGATTGCGATACACCACTGCAGGTTCAATGTATTCCTTCGATATACACATTGACGATGAAACACTGATATTAGAACGGAATTAAATAAGAAAGGCTCAATGCCGCCTTAAGTGCAAGAAGAGTGAGACTTCTTAGAGACTGTGCTTTGATCCTTTCCTGTGAGACCAGTATTTGTTTCCGATACACCACTGCAGGTTCAATGTATTCCTTGGACCTTCACATTGACGATGAAACACAGAAATCGCATCGGATTTAAATACAAAAGGCACAATGCCGACTTAAGTGCAAGAAGAGTGAGACCTTTCAGAGTCTGTGCATTGATCCTTTCATGTGAGACCAGTATTAGTTTCCGATACACCACTGCAGGTTCTACGTATACCTTGGACCTTCACATAAACGATGAAACACAGAAATCGCATCGGAATTAAATACAAAAGGCACAATGCCCCCATAAGTACAAGAATAGAGACTCTTCTTACAGTCGGTGTTTTGAGCACTCCCTGTGAGACCAGTATTAGTTTGCGATGCACCACTGCAGGTTCAATGTATTCCTTGGACATACACATTGACGATGAAACACTGAAATTAGATCGGAATTAAATAAAAAAGGCTCAATGCCGTCTTAAGTGCAAGAAGAGTGAGACTTCTTAGAGTCTGTGCTTTGATCCTTTCCTGTGAGACCAGTATTAGTTTTCAATACACCACTGCAGGTTCAATGTATTCCTTGGACCTTCACATTGACGATGAAACACAGAAATCGCATCGGAATTAAATACAAAAGGCACAATGCCGAGTTAAGTGCAAGAAGAGTGAGACTTCTTCGAGTCTGTGCATTGATCCTTTCCTGCGAGACCAGTATTAGTTTCCGATACACCACTGCTGGTTCTATGTATCCCTTGGACCTTCACATTGACGATGAAACACAGAAATCGCATCGGAATTAAATACAAAAGGCACAATGCCTCCATAAGTACATGAATAGAGACTCTTCTTACAGTCGGTGTTTTGAGCATTCCCTGTGAGACCAGTATTAGTTTGCGATACACCACTGCAGGTTCAATGTATTCCTTGGACATACACATTGACGATGAAACACTGAAATTAGATCGGAATTAAATAAAAAAGGCTCAATGCCGCCTTAAGTGCAAGAAGAGTGAGTCTTCTCAGAGTCTGTGCAATGATCCTTTCCTGTGAGACCAGTATTAGTTTCCGATACACCACTGCAGGTTCAATGTATTCCTTGGACCTTCACATTACCGATGAAATACAGAATTCGCATCGGAATTAAATACAAAAGACACATTGCCGACTTAAGTGCAAGAAGAGTGAGACTTCTTAGAGTGTGTGCATTGATCCTTTCCTGTGAGACCAGTATTAGTTTCCGATACACCACTGCAGGTTCAATGTATTCCTCGGACCTTCACATTGACGATGAAACACAGAAATCGCATCGGAATTAAATACAAAAGGCACAATGCCTCCATATGTACAAGAATAGAGACTCTTCTTACAGTCGGTGTTTTGAGCACTCCCTGGAGACCAGTATTAGTTTGTGATACACCTCTGCAAGTTCAATGTATTCCTTGGACATACACATTGACGATGAAACACTGAATTTAGATCGGAATTAAATAAAAAAGGCTCAATGCCGCCTTAAGTGCAAGAACAGTGAGACTTCCTAGAGTCTGTGCTTTGATCCTTTCCTGTGAGGCCAGTATTAGTTTCCGATACACCACTGCAGGTTCAATGTATTCCTTGCACCTTCACATAGACGATGAAACACAGAAATCGCATCGGAATTAAATACAAAAGGCACAATGCCCCCATAAGTACAAGAATAGAGACTCTTCTTACAGTCGGTGTTTTGAGCACTCCCTGTGAGACCAGTATTAGTTTGTGATGCACCACTGCTGGTCCAATGTATTCCTTGGACTTACACATTGACGATGAAACACTGAAATTAGATCGGAATTAAATAAAAAAAAATCAATGCCGCCTTAAGTGCAAGAAGAGTGAGACTTCTTAGAGTCTGTGCTATGATCCTTTCCTGTGAGACCAGTATTAGTTTCCGATACACCACTGCAGGTTCAATGTATTCCTTGGACCTTCACATTACCGATGAAATACAGAATTCGCATCGGAATTAAATACAAAAGACACATTGCCGACTTAAGTGCAAGAAGAGTGAGACTTCTTAGAGTGTGTGCATTGATCCTTTCTTGTGAGACCAGTATTAGTTTCCGATACACCACTGCAGGTCCAATGTATTCCTTGGACATACAAATTGACGATGAAACACTGAAATTAGATCGGAATTAAATAAAAAGTCTCAATGCCGCCTTAAGTGCAAGAAGAGTGAGACTTCTTAAAGTCTGTGCTTTGATCCTTTCCTGTGAGACCAGTATTAGTTTCCGATACACCACTGCAGGTTCAATGTATTCCTTGGACCTTCACATTGACGATGAAACACAGAAATCGCTTCGGAATTAAATACAAAAGGCACAATGCCGACTTAAGTGCAAGAAGAGTGAAACTTCATAGAGTCCGTGCATTGATCCTTTCCTGTGAGACCAGTATTAGTTTGCGATACACCACTGCAGGTTCAATTTATTCCTTGGACCTTCACATTGACGATGAAACACAGAAATCGCATCGGAATTAAATACAAAAGGCACAATGCCGACTTAAGTGCAAGAAGAGTGAGACTTCTTCGAGTCTGTGCATTGATCCTTTCCTGTGAGACCAGTATTAGTTTCCGATACACCACTGCTGGTTCTATGTATCCCTTGGACCTTCACATTGACGATGAAACACAGAAATCGCATCGGAATTAAATACAAAAGGCACAATGCCTCCATAAGTACAAGAATAGAGACTGTTCTTACAGTCGGTGTTTTGAGCACTCCCTGTGAGACCAGTATTCGTTTTCGATACACCACTGCAGGTACAATGTATTCCTTGGACCTTCACATTGACGATGAAGCACAGAAATCGCATCGGAATTAAATAGAAAAGGCACAATGCCGACTTAAGTGCAAGAAGAGTGAGACTTCTTAGAGTCTGTGAATTGATCCTTTCCTGTGAGACCAGTATTCGTTTCCGATACACCACTGCAGGTTCTATGTATTCCTTGGACCTTCACATTGACGATGAAACACTGAAATTAGATCGGAATTAAATAAAAAGGCTCAATGCCGCATTAAGTGCAAGAAGAGTGAGACTTCTTAGAGTCTGTGCTTTGATCCCTTGCTGTGAGACCAGTATTAGTTTCCGATACACCCCTGAAGGTACAATGTATTCCTTGGACCTTCAGATTGACGATGAAACACAGAAATCGTATCGGAAATAAAAACAAAAGGCACAATGCCGACTTAAGTGCAAGAAGAGTGAGACTTCTTAGGGTCTGTGCATTGATCTTTTCCTGTGAGACCAGTATTAGTTTCCGATACACCACTGCAGGTTCATTGTATTCCTTGGACCTTCACATTGACGATGAAACGCAGAAATCGCATCGGAATTAAATACAAAAGGCACAATGCCGACTTAAGTGCAAGAAGAGTGAGACTTCATAGAGTCCGTGCATTGATCCTTTCCTGTGAGACCAGTATTAGTTTGCGATACACCACTGCAGGTTCAATTTATTCCTTGGACCTTCACATTGACGATGAAACACAGAAATCGCATCGGAATTAAATACAAAATGCACAATGCCCCCATAAGTACAAGAATAGAGACTCTACTTACAGCCGGTGTTTTGAGCACTCCCTGTGAGACCAGTATTAGTTTGCGATACACCACTGCAGGTCCAATGTATTCCTTGGACATACACATTGACGATGAAGCACAGAAATCGCATCGTAATTAAATACAAAAGGCACAACGCCTCCATAAGTACAAGAATAGAGACTCTTCTTACAGTCGGTGTTTTGAGCACTCCCTGTGAGACCAGTATTAGATTGCGATACACCACTGCAGGTTCAATGTATTCCTTCGATATACACATTGACGATGAAACACTGATATTAGAACGGAATTAAATAAGAAAGGCTCAATGCCGCCTTAAGTGCAAGAAGAGTGAGACTTCTTAGAGTCTGTGCTTTGATCCTTTCCTGTGAGACCAGTATTAGTTTCCGATACACCACTGCAGGTTCAATTTATTCCTTGGACCTTCACATTGACGATGAAACACAGAAATCGCATCGGAATTAAAAACGAAAGGCACAATGCCGACTTAAGTGCAAGAAGAGTGAGACTTCTTAGAGTCTGTGCATTGATCCTTGCCTGTGAGACCAGTATTAGTTTCCGATACACCACTGCAGGTTCATTGTATTCCTTGGACCTTCACATTGACGATGAAACACAGAAATCCCATCGGAATTAATAACAAAATGCACAATGCCGACTTAAGTGCAAGAAGAGTGAGACTTCTTAGAGTCTGTGCATTGATCCTTTCCTGTGAGACCAGTATTAGTTTCCGATACACCACTGCAGGTTCAATGTATTCCTTGGACCTTCACATTGACGATGAAACACAGAAATCGCATCGTAATTAAATACAAAAGGCACAATGCCTCCATAAGTACAAGAATAGAGACTCTTCTTACAGTCGGTGTTTTGAGCACTCCCTGTGAGACCAGTATTAGATTGCGATACACCACTGCAGGTTCAAAGTATTCCATCGATATACACATTGACGATGAAACACTGATATTAGAACGGAATTAAATAAGAAAGGCTCAATGCCGCCTTAAGTGCAAGAAGAGTGAGACTTCTTAGAGACTGTGCTTTGATCCTTTCCTGTGAGACCAGTATTTGTTTCCGATACACCACTGCAGGTTCAATGTATTCCTTGGACCTTCACATTGACGATGAAACACAGAAATCGCATCGGATTAAAATACAAAAGGCACAATGCCGACTTAAGTGCAAGAAGAGTGAGACTTCTCAGAGTCTGTGCATTGATCCTTTCCTGTGAGACCAGTATTAGTTTCCGATACACCACTGCTGGTTCTATGTATCCCTTGGACCTTCACATTGACGATGAAACACAGAAATCGCATCGGAATTAAATACAAAAGGCACAATGCCTCCATAAGTACAAGAATAGAGACTCTTCTTACAGTCGGTGTTTTGAGCATTCCCTGTGAGACCAGTATTAGTTTGCGATACACCACTGCAGGTTCAATGTATTCCTTGGACATACACATTGACGATGAAACACTGAAATTAGATCGGAATTAAATAAAAAAGGCTCAATGCCGCCTTAAGTGCAAGAAGAGTGAGTCTTCTCAGAGTCTGTGCTATGATCTTTTCCTGTGAGACCAGTATTAGTTTCCGATACACCACTGCAGGTTCAATGTATTCCTTGGACCTTCACATTACCGATGAAATACAGAATTCGCATCGGAATTAAATACAAAAGACACATTGCCGACTTAAGTGCAAGAAGAGTGAGACTTCTTAGAGTGTGTGCATTGATCCTTTCCTGTGAGACCAGTATTAGTTTCCGATACACCACTGCAGGTTCAATATATTCCTCGGACCTTCACATTGACGATGAAACACAGAAATCGCATCGGAATTAAATACAAAAGGCACAATGCCTCCATAAGTACAAGAATAGAGACTCTTCTTACAGTCGGTGTTTTGAGCACTCCCTGGAGACCAGTATTAGTTTGTGATACACCTCTGCAGGTTCAATGTATTCCTTGGACATACACATTGACGATGAAACACTGAATTTAGATCGGAATTAAATAAAAAAGGATCAATGCCGCCTTAAGTGCAAGAACAGTGAGACTTCTTAGAGTCTGTGCTTTGATCCTTTCCTGTGAGGCCAGTATTAGTTTCCGATACACCATTGCAGGTTCAATTTATTCCTTGGACCTTCACATAGACGATGAAACACAGAAATCACATCGGAATTAAATACAAAAGGCACAATGCCCCCATAAGTACAAGAATAGAAACTCTTCTTACAGTCGGTGTTTTGAGCACTCCCTGTGAGACCAGTATTAGTTTGTGATGCACCACTGCAGGTTCAATGTATTCCTTGGACATACACATTGACGATGAAACACTGAAATTAGATCGGAATTAAATAAAAAAAAATCGATGCCGCCTTAAGTGCAAGAAGAGTGAGACTTCTTAGAGTCTGTGCTATGATCCTTTCCTGTGAGACCAGTATTAGTTTCCGATACACCACTGCAGGTTCAATGTATTCCTTGGACCTTCACATTACCGATGAAATACAGAATTCGCATCGGAATTAAATACAAAAGACACATTGCCGACTTAAGTGCAAAAAGAGTGAGACTTCTTAGAGTGTGTGCATTGATCCTTTCTTGTGAGACCAGTATTAGTTTCCGATACACCACTGCAGGTTCAATGTATTCCTCGGACCTTCACATTGACGATGAAACACAGAAATCGCATCGGAATTAAATACAAAAGGCACAATGCCGACTTAAGTGCAAGAAGAGTGAGACTTCATAGAGTCTGTGCATTGATCCTTTCCTGTGAGACCAGTATTAGTTTGCGATACACCACTGCAGGTTCAATTTATTCCTTGGAAATTCACATTGACGATGAAACACAGAAATCGCATCGGAATTAAATACAAAATGCACAATGCCGACTTAAGTGCAATAAGAGTGAGACTTCTTAGAGTCTGTGCATTGATCCTTTCCTGTGAGACCAGTATTAGTTTCCGATACACCACTGCAGGTTCAATGCATTCCTTGGACCTTCACATTGACGATGAAACACAGAAATCGCATCGGAATTAAATACAAAAGGCACAATGCCTCCATACGTACAAGAATAGGGACTCTTCTTACAGTCGGTGTTTTGAGCACTCCCTGGAGACCAGTATTAGTTTGTGATACACCACTGCAGGTTCAATGTATTCCTCGGAGCTTCACATTGACGATGAAACACAGTAATCGCATCGGAAATAAATACAAAAGGGACAATGCCGACTTAAGTGCAAGAAGAGTGAGACATCTCAGAGTCTGTGCATTGATCCTTTCCTGTGAGACCAGTATTAGTTTCCGATACACCACTGCAGGTTCAATGTATTCCTTGGACCTTCACATTGACGATGAAACACAGAAATCGCATCGGAATTAAATACAAAATGCACAATGCCTCCATAAGTACAAGAATAGAGACTCTTCTTACAGCCGGTGTTTTGAGCACTCCCTGTGAGACCAGTATTAGTTTGCGATACACCACTGCAGGTCCAATGTATTCCTTGGACATACAAATTGACGATGAAACACTGAAATTAGATCGGAATTAAATAAAAAGTCTCAATGCCGCCTTAAGTGCAAGAAGAGTGAGACTTCTTAGAGTCTGTGCTTTGATCCTTTCCTGTGAGACCAGTATTAGTTTCCGATACACCACTGCAGGTTCAATGTATTCCTTGGACCTTCACATTGACGTTGAAACACAGAAGTCGCATCGGAATTAAAAACAAAAGGCACAATGCCGACTTAAGTGCAAGAAGAGTGAGACTTCTTAGAGTCTGTGCATTGATCCTTTCCTGTGAGACCAGTATTAGTTTCCGATACACCACTGCAGGTTCATTGTATTCCTTGGACCTTCACATTGACGATGAAACACAGAAATCGCATCGGAATTAAATACAAAAGGCACAATGCCGACTTAAGTGCAAGAAGAGTGAGACTTCATAGGGTCTGTGCATTGATCCTTTCCTGTGAGACCAGTATTAGTTTGCGATACACCACTGCAGGTTCAATTTATTCCTTGGACCTTCACATTGACGATGAAACACAGAAATCCCATCGGAATTAAATACAAAATGCACAATGCCGACTTAAGTGCAAGAAGAGTGAGACTTCATAGAGTCTGTGCATTGATCCTTTCCTGTGAGACCAGTATTAGTTTCCGATACACCACTGTAGGTTCAATGTATTCCTTGGACCTTCACATTGACGATGAAACACAGAAATCGCAACGGAATTAAATACAAAAGGCACAATGCCTCCATAAGTACAGGAATACAGACTCTTCTTACAGTCGGTGTTTTGAGCACTCCCTGTGAGACCAGTATTAGCTTGCGATACACCACTGCAGGTTCAATGTATTCCTTGGACATACACATTGACGATGAAACACTGAAATTAAAACGGAATTAAATAAAAAAGGCTCAATGCCGCCTTAAGTGCAAGAAGAGTGAGACTTCTTAGAGACTGTGCTTTGATCCTTTCCTGTGAGACCTGTATTAGTTTCCGATACACCACTGCAGGTTCAATGTATTCCTTGGACCTTCACATTGACGATGAAATACAGAAATCGCATCGGAATTAAATACAAAAGGCACAATGCCGACTTAAGTGCAAGATGAGTGAGACTTCTCAGAGTCTGTGCATTGATCCTTTCCTGTGAGACCAGTATTAGTATCCGATACACCACTGCAGGTTCAATGTAATCCTTGGACATACACATTGACGATGAAACACTGAAATTAGATCGGAATTAAATGAAAAAGGCTCAATGCCGCCTTAAGTGCAAGAAGAGTGAGTCTTCTCAGAGTCTGTGCTATGATCCTTTCCTGTGAGACCAGTATTAGTTTCCGATACACCACTGCAGTTTCAATGTATTCCTTGGACCTTCACATTACCGATGAAATACAGATTTCGCATCGGAATTAAATACAAAAGACACAATGCCGACTTAAGTGCAAGAAGAGTGAGACTTCTTAGAGTGTGTGCATTGATCCATTCCTGTGAGACCAGTATTAGTTTCCGATACACCACTGCAGGTTCAATGTATTCCTCGGACCTTCACATTGACGATGAAACACAGAAATCGCATCGGAATTAAATACAAAAGGCACAATGCCTCCATAAGTACAAGAATAGAGACTCTTCTTACAGTCGGTGTTTTGAGCACTCCCTGGAGACCAGTATTAGTTTGTGATACACCTCTGCAGGTTCAATGTATTCCTTGGACATACACATTGACGATGAAACACTGAATTTAGATCGGAATTAAATAAAAAAGGCTCAATGCCGCCTTAAGTGCAAGAACAGTGAGACTTCTTAGAGTCTGCGCTTTGATCCTTTCCTGTGAGGCCAGTATTAGTTTCCGATACACCACTGCAGGTTCAATGTATTCCTTGGACCTTCACATAGACGATGAAACACAGGAATCGCATCGGAATTAAATACAAAAGGCACAATGCCCCCATAAGTACAAGAATAGAGACTCTTCTTACAGTCGGTGTTTTGAGCACTCCCTGTGAGACCAGTATTAGTTTGTGATGCACCACTGCAGGTTCAATGTATTCCTTGAAAAAACACATTGACGATGAAACACTGAAATTAGATCGGAATTAAATAAAAAAAATCAATGCCGCCTTAAGTGCAAGAAGAGTGAGACTTCTTAGAGTCTGTGCTATGATCCTTTCCTGTGAGACCAGTATTAGTTTCCGATACACCACTGCAGGTTCAATGTATTCCTTGGACCTTCACATTACCGATGAAATACAGAATTCGCGTCGGAATCAAATACAAAAGACACATTGCCGACTTAAGTGCAAGAAGAGAGAGACTTCTTAGACTGTGTGCATTGATCCTTTCCTGTGAGACCAGTATTAGTTTCCGATACACCACTGCAGGTTCAATGTATTCCTCGGACCTTCACATTGACGATGAAACACAGAAATCGCATCGGAATTAAATACAAAAGGCACAATGCCGACTTAAGTGCAAGAAGAGTGAGACTTCATAGAGTCTGTGCATTGATCCTTTCCTGTGAGACCAGTATTAGTTTGCGATACACCACTGCAGGTTCAATTTATTCCTTGGACCTTCACATTGACGATGAAACACAGAAATCGCATCGGAATTAAATACAAAATGCACAATGCCGACTTAAGTGCAATAAGTGTGAGACTTCTTAGAGTCTGTGCATTGATCCTTTCCTGTGAGACCAGTATCAGTTTCCGATACACCACTGCAGGTTCAATGCATTCCTTGGACCTTCACATTGACGATGAAACACAGAAATCGCATCGGAATTAAATACAAAAGGCACAATGCCTCCATAAGTACAAGAATAGAGACTCTTCTTACAGTCGGTGTTTTGAGCACTCCCTGGAGACCAGTATTAGTTTGTGATACACCACTGCAGGTTCAATGTGTTCCTTGGACATACACATTGACGATGAAACACTGAAATTAGATAGAAATTAAATAACAAAGGCTCAATGCCGCCTTAAGTGCAAGAAGAGTGAGACTTCTTAGAGTCTGTGCTTTGATCCTTTCCTGTTAGGCCAGTATTAGTTTCCGATACACCACTGCAGGTTCAATGTATTCCTCGGAGCTTCACATTGACGATGAAACACAGTAATCGCATCGGAAATAAATACAAAAGCGACAATGCCGACTTAAGTGCAAGAAGAGTGAGACATCTCAGAGTCTGTGCATTGATCCTTTCCTGTGAGACCAGTATTAGTTTCCGATACACCACTGCAGGTTCAATGTATTCCTTGGACCTTCACATTGACGATGAAACACAGAAATCGCATCGGAATTAAATACAAAATGCACAATGCCTCCATAAGTACAAGAATAGAGGCTCTTCTTACAACCGGTGTTTTGAGCACACCCTGTGAGACCAGTATTAGTTTGCGATACACCACTGCAGGTCCAATGTATTCCTTGGACATACAAATTGACGATGAAACACTGAAATTACATCGGAATTAAATAAAAAGTCTCAATGCCGCCTTAAGTGCAAGAAGAGTGAGACTTCGTAGAGTCTGTGATTTGATCCTTTCCTGTGAGACCAGTATTAGTTTCCGATACACCACTGCAGGTTCAATGTATTCCTTGGACCTTCACATTGACGATGAAACACAGAAATCGCATCGGAATTAAAAACAAAAGGCACAATGCCGACTTAAGTGCAAGAAGAGTGAGACTTCTTAGAGTCTGTGAATTGATCCTTTCCTGTGAGACCAGTATTAGTTTCCGATACACCACTGCAGGTTCATTGTATTCCTTGGACCTTCACATTGACGATGAAATACAGAAATCGCATCGGAATTAAATACAAAAGGCACAATGCCGACTTAAGTGCAAGAAGAGTGAGACTTCATAGGGTCTGTGCATTGATCCTTTCCTGTGAGACCAGTATTAGTTTGCGATACACCACTGCAGGTTCAATTTATTCCTTGGACCTTCACATTGACGATGAAACACAGAAATCCCATCGGAATTAAATACAAAATGCACAATGCCGACTTAAGTGCAAGAAGAGTGAGACTTCTTAGAGTCTGTGCATTGATCCTTTCCTGCGAGACCAGTATTAGTTTCCGATACACCACTGCAGGTTCAATGTATTCCTTGGACCTTCACATTGACGATGAAACACAGAAATCGCAACGGAATTAAATACAAAAGGCACAATGCCTCCATAAGTACAAGAATAGAGACTCTTCTTACAGTCGGTGTTTTGAGTACTCCCTGTGAGACCAGTATTAGCTTGCGATACACCACTGCAGGTTCAATGTATTCCTTGGACATACACATTGACGATGAAACACTGAAATTAGAACGGAATTAAATAAAAAAGGCTCAATGCCGCCTTAAGTGCAAGAAGAGTGAGTCTTCTTAGAGTCTGTGCTTTGATCCTTTCCTGTGAGACCTGTATTAGTTTCCGATACACCACTGCAGGTTCAATGTATTCCTTGGACCTTCACATTGACGATGAAACACAGAAATCGCATCGGAATTAAATACAAAAGGCACAATGCCGACTTAAGTGCAAGAAGAGTGAGACTTCTCAGAGTCTGTGCATTGATCCTTTCCTGTGAGACCAGTATTAGTTTCCGATACACCACTGCAGGTTCTATGTATTGCTTGAACCTTCACATAGACGATGAAACACAGAAATCGCATCGGAATTAAATACAAAAGGCACAATGCATCCATAAGTACAAGAGTAGAGACTCTTCTTACAGTCGGTGTTTTGAGCACTCCCTGTGAGACCAGTATTAGCTTGCGATACACCACTGCAGGTTCAATTAATTCCTTGGACATACACATTGACGATGAAACACTGAAATTAGATCGGAATTAAATAAAAAGGGTCAATGCCGCCTTAAGTGCAAGAAGAGGGAGACTTCTTAGAGTGTGTGCTTTGATCCTTTCCTGTGTGACCAGTATTAGTTACCGATACACCACTGCAATTTCAATGTATTCCTTGGACCTTCACATTGACGATGAAACACAGAAATCGCATCGGAATTAAATACAATAGGTACAATGCCTCCATAAGTACATGAATAGAGACCCTTCTTACAGTCGGTGTTTTGAGCACTCCCTGTGAGACCAGTATTAGTTTGCGATGCACCACTGCAGGTTCTATGTATTCCTTGGACATACACATTGACGATGAAACACTGAAATTAGATCGGAATTAAATAAAAAAGCTCAATGCCGCCTTAAGTGCAAGAAGAGTGAGACTTCTTAGAGTCTGTGCTTTGATCCTTTCCTGTGAGACCAGTATTAGTTTTCGATACACCACTGCAGGTTCAATGTATTCCTTGGACCTTCACATTGACGATGAAACACAGAAATCGCATCGGAATTAAATGCAAAAGGCACAATGCCGACTCAAGTGCAAGAAGAGTGAGACTTCTTCGAGTCTGTGCATTGATCCTTTCCTGTGAGACCAGTATTAGTTTCCGATACACCACTGCTGGTTCTATGTATCCCTTGGACCTTCACATTGACGATGAAACACAGAAATCGCATCGGAATTAAATACAAAAGGCACAATGCCTCCATAAGTACAAGAATAGAGACTCTTCTTACAGTCGGTGTTTTGAGCATTCCCTGTGAGACCAGTATTAGTTTGCGATACACCACTGCAGGTTCAATGTATTCCTTGGATCTTCACATTACCGATGAAATACAGAATTCGCATCGGAATTAAATACAAAAGACACATTGCCGACTTAAGTGCAAGAAGTGTGAGACTTCTTAGAGTGTGTGCATTGATTCTTTCCTGTGAGACCAGTATTAGTTTCCGATACACCACTGCAGGTTCAATGTATTCCTCGGACCTTCACATTGACGATGAAACACAGAAATCGCATCGGAATTAAATACAAAAGGCACAATGCCGACGGAAATGCAAGAAGAGTGAGACTTCATAGAGTCTGTGCATTGATCCTTTCCTGTGAGACCAGTATTAGTTTGCGATACACCACTGCAGGTTCAATTTATTCCTTGGACCTTCAAATTGACGATGAAACACAGAAATCGCATCGGAATTAAATACAAAATGCACAATGCCGACTTAAGTGCAATAAGAGTGAGACTTCTTAGAGTCTGTGCATTGATCCTTTCCTGTGAGACCAGTATTAGTTTCCGATACACCACTGCAGGTTCAATGCATTCCTTGGACCTTCACATTGACGATGAAACACAGAAATCGCATCGGAATTAAATACAAAAGGCACAATGCCTCCATAAGTACAAGAATAGAGACTCTTCTTACAGTCGGTGTTTTGAGCACTCCCTGGAGACCAGTATTAGTTTGTGATACATTACTGCAGGTTCAATGTATTCCTTGGACATACACATTGACGATGAAACACTGAAATTAGATAGGAATTAAATAAAAAAGGCTCAATGCCGCCTTAAGTGCAAGAAGAGTGAGACTTCTTAGAGTCTGTGCTTTGATCCTTACCTGTTAGGCCAGTATTAGTTTCCGATACACCACTGCAGGTTCAATGTATTCCTCGGACCTTCACATTGACGATGAAACACAGTAATCGCATCGGAAATAAATACAAAAGGGACAATGCCGACTTAGGTGCAAGAAGAGTGAGACATCTCAGAGTCTGTGCATTGATCCTTTCCTGTGAGACCAGTATTAGTTTCCGATACACCACTGCAGGTTCAATGTATTCCTTGGACCTTCACATTGACGATGAAACACAGAAATCGCATCGGAATTAAAAACAAAATGCACAATGATGACTTAAGTGCAAGAAGAGTGAGACTTCTTAGAGTCTGTGCATTGATCCTTTCCTGTGAGACCAGTATTAGTTTCCGATACACCACTGCAGGTTCATTGTATTCCTTGGACCTTCACATTGACGATGAAACACAGAAATCGCATCGGAATTAAATACAAAAGGCACAATGCCGACTTAAGTGCAAGAAGAGTGAGACTTCATAGAGTCTGTGCATTGATCCTTTCCTGTGAGACCAGTATTAGTTTGCGATACACCACTGCAGGTTCAATTTATTCCTTGGACCTTCACATTGACGATGAGACACAGAAATCCCATCGGAATTAAATACAAAATGCACAATGCCAACTTAAGTGCAAGAAGAGTGAGACTTCTTAGAGTCTGTGCATTGATCCTTTCCTGTGAGACCAGTATTAGTTTCCGATACACCACTGCAGGTTCAATGTATTCCTTGGACCTTCACATTGACGATGAAACACAGAAATCGCATCGGAATTAAATACAAAAGGCACAATGCCGACTTAAGTGCAAGAAGAGGGAGACTTCTTAGAGTCTGTGCATTGATCCTTTCCTGTGAGACCAGTATTACTTTCAGATACACCACTGCAGGTTCAATGTATTCCTTGGACCTTCACATTGACGATGAAACACAGAAATCGCATCGGAATTAAATACAAAAGGCACAATGCCTCCATAAGTACAAGAATAGAGACTCTTCTTACAGTCGGAGTTTTGAGCACTCCCTGTGAGACCAGTATTAGTTTGCGATACACCACTGCAGGTTCAATGTATTCCTTGGACATACACATTGACGATGAAACACCGAAATTAGATCGGAATTAAATAAAAAAGGCCCAATGCCGCCTTAAGTGCAAGATGAGTGAGACTTCTTAGAGTCTGTGCTTTGATCCTTTCCTGTGAGACCAGTATTTGTTTCCGATACACCACTGCAGGTTCAATGTATTCCTTGGACATACACATTGACGATAAAACACTGAAATTAGATCGGATTTAAATAAAAAAGTCTCAAAGCCGCCTTAAGTGCAAGAAGAGTGAGACTTCTTAGAGTCTGTGCTTTGATCCTTTCCTGTGAGACCAGTATTAGTTTCCGATACACCACTGCAGGTTCAATGTATTCCTTGGACCTTCAAATTGACGATGAAACACAGAAATCACATCGGAGATAAATACAACAGGCACAATGCCGCCATAAGTGCAAGAAGAGTGAGACTTCTTAGAGTATGTGCATTTATTCTTTCCTGTGAGACCAGTATTAGTTTCCGATACACCACTGCAGGTTCTATGTATTCCTTGGACCTTCACATTGATGATGAAACACAGATATCGCATCGGAATTATATACAAAAGGCACAATGCCTCCATAAGTACAAGAATAGAGACTCTTCTTACAGTCGGTGTTTTGAGCACTCCCTGTGAGACCAGTAATAGTTTGCGATACACCACTGCAGGTTCAATGTATTCCTTGGACATACACATTGACGATGAAACACTGAAGTTAGATCGGAATTAAATAAAAAGGCTCAATGCCGCCTTAAGTGCAAGAAGAGTGAGACTTCTTAGAGTCTGTGCTTTGATCCTTTCCTCTGAGACCAGTGTTAGTTTCCGATACACCACTGCAGGTTCAATGTTTTCCTTGGACCTTCACATTGACGATGAAACACAGAAATCGCATCGGAATTAAATACAAAAGGCACAATGCTGCCTTAAGTGCAAGGAGAGTGAGACTTCTTAGAGTCTGTGCATTGATCCTTTCCTGTGAGACCAGTATTAGTTTCCGATACACCACTGCTGGTTCAATGTATTCCTTGGACCTTCACATTGACGATGAAACACAGAAATCGCATCGGAATTAAATACAAAAGGCACATTGCCTCCATAAGTACAAGAATAGAGACTCTTCTTACAGTCGGTGTTTTGAACACTCCCTGTGAGACCAGTATAAGTTTGCGATACACCACTGCAGGTTCAATGTATTCCTTCGACATACACATTGACGATGAAACACTGAAATTAGATCGGCATTAAATAAAAAAGGCTCAATGCCGCCTTAAGTGCAAGAAGAGTGAGACTTCTTATAGTCTGTGCTTTGATCCTTTCCTGTGAGACCAATATTAGTTCCTGATACACTACTGCAATTTCAAGTTATTCCTTTGGACCTTCAAATTGACGATGAAACACAGAAATCGCATCGGAATTAAATACAATAAGCACAATGCCTCCATAAATACAAGAATAAAGACTCTTCTTGCAGTCGGTGTTTTGAGCACTCCCTGTGAGACCAGTATTAGTTTGCGATACACAACTGCAGGTTCAATGCATTCCTTGGACCTTCAGATTGACGATGAAACACAGAAATCGCATCGGAATTAAATACAAAAGGCTCAATGCCGACTTAAGTGCAAGAAGAGTAAGACTTCTTATAGTCTGTGCTTTGATCCTTTCCTGTGAGACCAGTATTAGCTTCCGATACACCACTGCAGGTTCAATGTATTGCTTGGACCTTCACATTGTCGATGAAACACTAAAAACGCATCGGAATTAAATACAAAAGGCACAATGATGCCTTAAGTGCAAGAAGACTGAGACTTCTTAGAGTCTGTGCTTTGATCCTTTCCTGTGAGACCAGTATTAGTTTCCGATACACCACTGCAGGTTCTATGTATTCCTTGGACCTTCACGTTGACGATGAAACACAGAAATCGCATCGGAATTAAGTACAAAAGGCACAATGCCGCCTTAAGTGCAAGATGAGTGACACTTCTTAGACTCTGTGATTTGATCCTTTCCTGAGAGACCAGTATTATTTTCCGATGCACCACTGCAGGTTCAATGTATTCCTTGTACCTTCACATTGACGATGAAACACAGAAATCGCATCGGAATTAAATACAAGGCACAATGCTGCCTTAAGTGCAAGAAGAGTGAGACTTCTTAGAGTCTGTGCTTTGATCCTTTCCTGTGAGACCAATATTAGTTTCCGATGCACCACTGCAGGTTCAATGTATTCCTTATACCTTCGCATTTACGAAGACTCAGAAATCGCGTCGGAATTAAATACAAAAGGCAGAATGCAGCCTTAAGTACAAGAATAGAGACTCTTCTTACAGTCGGTGTTTTGAGCATTCCCTGTGAGACCAGTATTAGTTTCCGATACACCACTGCAGGTTCAATGTATTCCTTGGACATACACATTGACGATGAAAGACTGAAATTAGACCGGAATTAAATACGAAAGGCACAATGCCGCCTTAAGTGCAAGAAGAGTGAGACTTCTTAGAGTCTGTGTTTTGATCGTTTCCTGTGAGACCAATATTAGTCTCCGATACACCACTGCAGGGTCAGTGTTTTCCTTGGACCTTCACATTGACGATGAAACACAGAGAACGCATCGGAATTAAATACAAAAGGCACAATGCTGCCTTAAGTGCAAGAAGAGTGAGACTTCTTAGAGTCTGTGCTTTGATCCTTTCCTGTGAGACCAATATTAGTTTCCGTTGCACCACTGCAGTTTCTATGTATTCCTTGGACCTTCACGTTGACGATGAAACACAGAAATCGCATCGGAATTAAGTACAAAAGGCACAATGCCGCCTTAAGTGCAAGAAGAGTGACTCTTCTTAGAGTCTGTGATTTGATCCTTTCCTGAGAGACCAGTATTATTTTCCGATGCACCACTGCAGGTTCAATGTATTCCTTGTACCTTCACATTGACGATGAAACACAGAAATCGCATCGGAATTAAATACAAGGCACAATGCTGCCTTAAGTGCAAGAAGAGTGAGACTTCTTAGAGTCTGTGCTTTGATCCTTTCCTGTGAGACCAATATTAGTCTGCGAAACACCACTGCAGGTTCAGTGTTTTCCTTGGACCTTCACATTGACGATGAAACACAGAGATCGCATCGGAATTAAATACAAAAGGCACAATGCTGCCTTAAGTGCAAGAAGAGTGAGACTTCTTAGAGTCTGTGCATTGATGCTTTCCTGTGAGACCAATATTAGTTTCCGATGCACCACTGCAGGTTCAATGTATTCCTTATACCTTTGCATTTACGAAGACTCAGAAATCGCGTCGGAATTAAATACAAAAGGCAGAATGCCGCCTTACGTACAAGAATAGAGACTCTTCTTACAGTCTGTGCTTTGAGCATTCCCTGTGAGACCAGTATTAGTTTGCGATACACCACTGCAGGTTCAATGTATTCCTTGGACATACCCATTGACGATGAAACACAGAAATCGCATCGGAATTAAATACAAAAGGCACAATGCCGCCTTCCGTAAAAGAATAGAGACTCTTCTTACTGTCGGTGTTTTGAGCATTCCCTGTGAGACCAGTATTAGTTTCCGATACACCACTGCAGGTTCAATGTATTCCTTGGTCATACACATTGACGATGAAACACTGAAATTAGATCGGAATTAAATACAAGAGGCACAATGCCGCCTTAAGTGCAGGAAGGGTGAGACTTCTTAGAGTCTGTGCTTTGATCCGTCCCTGTGATACCAGTATTAGTTTCCGATACACCACTGCAGGTTCAATGTGTTCCTTGGACCTTCACATTGACGATGAAACACAGAAATCGCATCGGAATTAAATACAAAAGGCACAATGCCGCCTTAAGTGCGAGAAGAGTGAGACATCTTAGAGTCTGTGCATTGATCCTTTCCTGTGAGCCTGTGAGACCAGTATTAGTTTCCGATACTCCAATGCAGGTTCAATGTATTCCTTGGACCTTCACATTGACGATGAAACACAGAAATCGCATCGGAATTAAATACAAAAGGCACAATGCCTCCATAAGTACAAGAATAGAGACTCTTTTTACAGTTGGTGTTTAGAGCACTCCCTGTGAGAGCAGTATTAGTTTCCGATACACCACTGCAGGTTCAATGTATTCCTTGGACATACACATTGACGATGAAACACTGAAATTAGATCGGATTTAAATAAAAAAGTCTCAATGCCGCTATAAGTGCAAGAAGAGTGAGACTTCTTAGAGTCTGTGCTTTGATCCTTTCCTGTGAGACCAATATTAGTTTCCGATACACCACTGCAGGTTCAATGTTTTCCTTGGACCTTCACATTGACGATGAAACACAGAAATCGCATCGGAATTAAATACAAAAGGCACAATGCTGCCTTAAGTGCAAGGAGAGTGAGACTTCTTAGAGTCTGTGCATTGATCCTTTCCTGTGAGACCAGTATTAGTTTCCGATACACCACTGCTGGTTCAATGTATTCCTTGGACCTTCACATTGACGATGAAACACAGAAATCGCATCGGAATTAAATACAAAAGGCACATTGCCTCCATAAGTACAAGAATAGAGACTCTTCTTACAGTCGGTGTTTTGAACACTCCCTGTGAGACCAGTATAAGTTTGCGATACACCACTGCAGGTTCAATGTATTCCTTCGACATACACATTGACGATGAAACACTGAAATTAGATCGGAATTAAATAAAAAAGGTTCAATGCCGCCTTAAGTGCAAGAAGAGTGAGACTTCTTATAGTCTGTGCTTTGATCCTTTCCTGTGAGACCAATATTAGTTTCCGATACACCACTGCAATTTCAAGTTATTCCTTTGGACCTTCAAATTGACGATGAAACACAGAAATCGCATCGGAATTAAATACAATAAGCACAATGCCTCCATAAATACAAGAATAAAGACTCTTCTTGCAGTCGGTGTTTTGAGCACTCCCTGTGAGACCAGTATTAGTTTGCGATACACAACTGCAGGTTCAATGCATTCCTTGGACCTTCAGATTGACGATGAAACACAGAAATCGCATCGGAATTAAATACAAAAGGCTCAATGCCGACTTAAGTGCAAGAAGAGTAAGACTTCTTATAGTCTGTGCTTTGATCCTTTCCTGTGAGACCAGTATTAGCTTCCGATACACCACTGCAGGTTCAATGTATTGCTTGGACCTTCACATTGTCGATGAAACACTGAAAACGCATCGGAATTAAATACAAAAGGCACAATGATGCCTTAAGTGCAAGAAGACTGAGACTTCTTAGAGTCTGTGCATTGATCCTTTCCTGTGAGACCAGTATTAGTTTCCGATACACCACTGCAGGTTCTATGTATTCCTTGGACCTTCACGTTGACGATGAAACACAGAAATCGCATCGGAATTAAGTACAAAAGGCACAATGCCGCCTTAAGTGCAAGAAGAGTGACACTTCTTAGACTCTGTGATTTGATCCTTTCCTGAGAGACCAGTATTATTTTCCGATGCACCACTGCAGGTTCAATGTATTCCTTGTACCTTCACATTGACGATGAAACACAGAAATCGCATCGGAATTAAATACAAGGCACAATGCTGCCTTAAGTGCAAGAAGAGTGAGACTTCTTAGAGTCTGTGCTTTGATCCTTTCCTGTGAGACCAATATTAGTTTCCGATGCACCACTGCAGGTTCAATGTATTCCTTATACCTTCGCATTTACGAAGACTCAGAAATCGCGTCGGAATTAAATACAAAAGGCAGAATGCAGCCTTAAGTACAAGAATAGAGACTCTTCTTACAGTCGGTGTTTTGAGCATTCCCTGTGAGACCAGTATTAGTTTCCGATACACCACTGCAGGTTCAATGTATTCCTTGGACATACACATTGACGATGAAAGACTGAAATTAGACCGGAATTAAATACGAAAGGCACAATGCCGCCTTAAGTGCAAGAAGAGTGAGACTTCTTAGAGTCTGTGCTTTGATCCTTTCCTGTGAGACCAATATTAGTTTCCGTTGCACCACTGCAGTTTCTATGTATTCCTTGGACCTTCACGTTGACGATGAAACACAGAAATCGCATCGGAATTAAGTACAAAAGGCACAATGCCGCCTTAAGTGCAAGAAGAGTGACTCTTCTTAGAGTCTGTGATTTGATCCTTTCCTGAGAGACCAGTATTATTTTCCGATGCACCACTGCAGGTTCAATGTATTCCTTGTACCTTTACATTGACGATGAAACACAGAAATCGCATCGGAATTAAATACAAGGCACAATGCTGCCTTAAGTGCAAGAAGAGTGAGACTTCTTAGAGTCTGTGCTTTGATCCTTTCCTGTGAGACCAATATTAGTCTGCGAAACACCACTGCAGGTTCAGTGTTTTCCTTGGACCTTCACATTGACGATGAAACACAGAGATCGCATCGGAATTAAATACAAAAGGCACAATGCTGCCTTAAGTGCAAGAAGAGTGAGACTTCTTAGAGTCTGTGCATTGATGCTTTCCTGTGAGACCAATATTAGTTTCCGATGCACCACTGCAGGTTCAATGTATTCCTTATACCTTTGCATTTACGAAGACTCAGAAATCGCGTCGGAATTAAATACAAAAGGCAGAATGCCGCCTTACGTACAAGAATAGAGACTCTTCTTACAGTCTGTGCTTTGAGCATTCCCTGTGAGACCAGTATTAGTTTGCGATACACCACTGCAGGTTCAATGTATTCCTTGGACATACCCATTGACGATGAAACACAGAAATCGCATCGGAATTAAATACAAAAGGCACAATGCCGCTTTCCGTAAAAGAATAGAGACTCTTCTTACTGTCGGTGTTTTGAGCATTCCCTGTGAGACCAGTATTAGTTTCCGATACACCACTGCAGGTTCAATGTATTCCTTGGTCATACACATTGACGATGAAACACTGAAATTAGATCGGAATTAAATACAAGAGGCACAATGCCGCCTTAAGTGCGAGAAGAGTGAGACATCTTAGAGTCTGTGCATTGATCCTTTCCTGTGAGCCTGTGAGACCAGTATTAGTTTCCGATACTCCAATGCAGGTTCAATGTATTCCTTGGACCTTCACATTGACGATGAAACACAGAAATCGCATCGGAATTAAATACAAAAGGCACAATGCCTCCATAAGTACAAGAATAGAGACTCTTTTTACAGTTGGTGTTTAGAGCACTCCCTGTGAGAGCAGTATTAGTTTCCGATACACCACTGCAGGTTCAATGTATTCCTTGGTCATACACATTGACGATGAAACACTGAAATTAGATCGGATTTAAATAAAAAAGTCTCAATGCCGCCTTAAGTGCAAGAAGAGTGAGACTTCTTAGAGTCTGTGCTTTGATCCTTTCCTGTGAGACCAATATTAGTTTCCGATACACCACTGCAGGTTCAATGTTTTCCTTGGACCTTCACATTGACGATGAAACACAGAAATCGCATCGGAATTAAATACAAAAGGCACAATGCTGCCTTAAGTGCAAGAAGATTGAGACTTCTTAGAGTCTGTGCATTGATCCTTTCCTGTGGGACCAGTAATAGTTTCCGATACACCACTGCAGGTTCAATGTATTCCTTGGACCTTCACATTGACGATGAAGCACAGAAATAGCATCGGAATTAAATACAAAAGGCACAATGCCGCCTTACTTACAAGAATAGAGACTCTTCTTACAGTCGGTGTTTTGAGCAATGCCTGTGAGACCAGAATTAAATTGCGATTCACCACTGCAGGTTCAATGTATTCCTTGGACCTTCACATTGACGACGAAACTCAGAAATCGCGTCGGAATTAAATACAAATGGCACACTGTCACCTTAAGTACAAGAACAGAGACTCTTCTTACAGTCGGTGCTTTGAGCATTCCCTGAGAGACCAGTATTACTTTCCGACACACCACTGCAGGTTCAATGTATTCCTTCGATATACACATTGACGATGAAACACTGATATTAGAACGGAATTAAATAAGAAAGGCTCAATGCCGCCTTAAGTGCAAGAAGAGTGAGACTTCTTAGAGACTGTGCTTTGATCCTTTCCTGTGAGACCAGTATTTGTTTCCGATACAACACTGCAGGTTCAATGTATTCCTTGGACCTTCACATTGACGATGAAACACAGAAATCGCATCGGATTTAAATACAAAAGGCACAATGCCGACTTAAGTGCAAGAAGAGTGAGACTTCTCAGAGTCTGTGCATTGATCCTTTCATGTGAGACCATTATTAGTTTCCGATACACCACTGCAGGTTCTACGTATTCCTTGGACCTTCACATTGACGATGAAACACAGAAATCGCATCGGAATTAAATACAAAAGGCACAATGCCCCCATAAGTACAAGAATAGAGACTCTTCTTACAGTCGGTGTTTTGAGCACTCCCTGTGAGACCAGTATTAGGTTGCGATGCACCACTGCAGGTTCAATGTATTCCTTGGACATACACATTGACGATGAAACACTGAAATTAGATCGGAATTAAATAAAAAAGGCTCAATGCCGCCTTAAGTGCAAGAAGAGTGAGACTTCTTAGAGTCTGTGCTTTGATCCTTTCCTGTGAGACCAGTATTAGTTTTCGATACACCACTGCAGGTTCAATGTATTCCTTGGACCTTCACATTGACGATGAAACACAGAAATCGCATCGGAATTAAATACAAAAGGCACAATGCTGACTTAAGTGCAAGAAGAGTGAGACTTCTTCGAGTCTGTGCATTGATCCTTTCCTGTGAGACCAGTATTAGTTTCCGATACACCACTGCTGGTTCTATGTATCCCTTGGACCTTCACATTGACGATGAAACACAGAAATCGCATCGGAATTAAATACAAAAGGCACAATGCCTCCATAAGTACAAGAATAGAGACTCTTCTTACAGTCGGTGTTTTGAGCACTCCCTGTGAGACCAGTATTAGTTTGCGATGCACCACTGCAGGTTCAATGTATTCCTTGGACATACACATTGTCGATGAAACACTGAAATTAGATCGGAATTAAATAAAAAAAAATCAATGCCGCCTTAAGTGCAAGAAGAGTGAGACTTCTTAGAGTCTGTGCATTGATCCTTTCCTGTGATACCAGTATTAGTTTCCGATACACCACTGCAGGTTCAATGTATTCCTTGGACCTTCACATTGACGATGAAACACAGAAATCGCATCGGAATTAAATACAAAATGCACAATGCCGACTTAAGTGCAAGAAGAGGGAGACTTCTTAGAGTCTGTGCATTGATCCTTTCCTGTGAGACCAGTATTACTTTCAGATACACCACTGCAGGTTCAATGTATTCCCTGGACCTTCACATTGACGATGAAACACAGAAATCGCATCGGAATTAAATACAAAAGGCACAATGCCTCCATAAGTACAAGAATAGAGACTCTTCTTACAGTCGGTGTTTTGAGCACTCCCTGTGAGACCAGTAATAGTTTGCGATACACCACTGCAGGTTCAATGTATTCCTTGGACATACACATTGACGATGAAACACTGAAGTTAGGTCGGAATTAAATAAAAAGGCTCAATGCCGCCTTAAGTGCAAGACGAGTGAGACTTCTTAGAGTCTGTGCTTTGATCCTTTCCTCTGAGACCAGTATTAGTTTCCGATACACCACTGCAGGTTCAATGTTTTCCTTGGATCTTCACATTGACGATGAAACACAGAAATCGCATCGGAATTAAATACAAAAGGCACAATGCTGCCTTAAGTGCAAGGAGAGTGAGACTTCTTAGAGTCTGTGCATTGATCCTTTCCTGTGAGACCAGTATTAGTTTCCGATACACCACTGCTGGTTCAATGTATTCCTTGGACCTTCACATTGACGATGAAACACAGAAATCGCATCGGAATTAAAAACAAAAGGCACATTGCCTCCATAAGTACAAGAATAGAGACTCTTCTTACAGTCGGTGTTTTGAACACTCCCTGTGAGACCAGTATAAGTTTGCGATACACCACTGCAGGTTCAATGTATTCCTTCGACATACACATTGACGATGAAACACTGAAATTAGATCGGAATTAAATAAAAAAGGCTCAATGCCGCCTTAAGTGCAAGAAGAGTGAGACTTCTTATAGTCTGTGCTTTGATCCTTTCCTGTGAGACCAATATTAGTTTCCGATACACCACTGCAATTTCAAGTTATTCCTTTGACCTTCACATTGACGATGAAACACAGAAATCGCATCGGAATTAAATACAATAAGCACAATGCCTCCATAAGTACAAGAATAAAGACTCTTCTTGCAGTCGGTGTTTTGAGCACTCCCTGTGAGACCAGTATTAGTTTGCGATACACCACTGCAGGTTCAATGCATTCCTTGGACCTTCAGATTGACGATGAAACACAGAAATCGCATCGGAATTAAATACAAAAGGCTCAATGTCGACTTAAGTGCAAGAAGAGTAAGACTTCTTATAGTCTGTGCTTTGGCCCTTCCTTTGAGACCAGTATTAGCTTCCGATACACCACTGCAGGTTCAATGTATTGCTTGGACCTTCACATTGACGATGAAACACTGAAATCGCATCGGAATTAAATACAAAAGGCACAATGATGCCTTAAGTGCAAGAAGAGTGACACTTCTTAGAGTCTGTGATTTGATCCTTTCCTGAGAGGCCAGTATTATTTTCCGATGCACCACTGCAGGTTC
Source organism: Schistocerca americana (assembly GCF_021461395.2). Lineage (NCBI taxonomy): Eukaryota > Metazoa > Arthropoda > Insecta > Orthoptera > Acrididae > Schistocerca > Schistocerca americana. The sequence continues at coordinate 24,312,158 of NC_060125.1, read as the reverse complement.
AATGTATTCCTTGTACCTTCACATTGACGATGAAACACAGAAATCGCATCGGAATTAAATACAAGGCACAATGCTGCCTTAAGTGCAAGAAGAGTGAGACTTCTTAGAGTCTGTGCTTTGATCCTTTCCTGTGAGACCAATATTAGTTTCCGATGCACCACTGCAGGTTCAATGTATTCCTTATACCTTCGCATTTACGAAGACTCAGAAATCGCGTCGGAATTAAATACAAAAGGCAGAATGCAGCCTTAAGTACAAGAATAGAGACTCTTCTTACAGTCGGTGTTTTGAGCATTCCCTGTGAGACCAGTATTAGTTTCCGATACACCACTGCAGGTTCAATGTATTCCTTGGACATACACATTGACGATGAAAAACTGAAATTAGACAAGAATTAAATACGAAAGGCACAATGCCGCCTTAAGTGCAAGAAGAGTGACACTTCTTAGAGTCTGTGCTTTGATCGTTTCCTGTGAGACCAATATTAGTCTCCGATACACCACTGCAGGGTCAGTGTTTTCCTTGGACCTTCACATTGACGATGAAACACAGAGATCGCATCGGAATTAAATACAAAAGGCACAATGCTGCCTTAAGTGCAAGAAGAGTGAGACTTCTTAGAGTCTGTGCTTTGATCCTTTCCTGTGAGACCAATATTAGTTTCCGATGCAGCACTGCAGTTTCTATGTATTCCTTGGACCTTCACGTTGACGATGAAACACAGAAATCGCATCGGAATTAAGTACAAAAGGCACAATGCCGCCTTAAGTGCAAGAAGAGTGACTCTTCTTAGAGTCTGTGATTTGATACTTTCCTGAGAGACCAGTATTACTTTCCGATGCACCACTGCAGGTTCAATGTATTCCTTGTACCTTCACATTGACGATGAAACACAGAAATCGCATCGGAATTAAATACAAGGCTCAATGCTGCCTTAAGTGCAAGAAGAGTGAGACTTCTTAGAGTCTGTGCTTTGATCCTTTCCTGTGAGACCAATATTAGTCTCCGATACACCACTGCAGGTTCAGTGTTTTCCTTAGACCTTCACATTGACGATGAAACACAGAGATGGCATCGGAATTAAATACAAAAGGCACAATGCTGCCTTAAGTGCAAGAAGAGTGAGACTTCTTAGAGTCTGTGCATTGATCCTTTCCTGTGAGACCAATATTAGTTTCCGATGCACCACTGCAGGTTCAATGTATTCCTTATACCTTCGCATTTACGAAGACTCAGAAATCGCGTCGGAATTAAATACAAAAGGCACAATGCCTCCAGAAGTACAAGAATAGAGACTCTTTTTACAGTTGGTGTTTAGAGCACTCCCTGTGAGAGCAGTATTAGTTTCCGATACACCACTGCAGGTTCAATGTATTCCTTGGACATACACATTGACGATGAAACACTGAAATTATATCGGATTTAAATAAAAAAGGCTCAATGGGGCCTTAAGTGCAAGAAGAGTGACACTTCTCAGAGTCTGTGCTATGATCCTTTCCTGTGAGACCAGTATTAGTTTCCGATACACCACTGCAGGTTCAATGTATTCCTTGGACCTTCACATTACCGATGAAATACAGAATTCGCATCGGAATTAAATACAAAAGACACATTGCCGACTTAAGTGCAAGAAGAGTGAGACTTCTTAGAGTCTGTGCTTTGATCCTTTCCTGTGAGACAAATATTAGTTTCCGATACACCACTGCAGGTTCAATGTTTTCCTTGGACCTTCACATTGACGATGAAACACAGAAATCGCATCGGAATTAAATACAAAAGGCACAATGCTGCCTTAAGTGCAAGAAGATTGAGACTTCTTAGAGTCTGTGCATTGATCCTTTCCTGTGAGACCAGTAATAGTTTCCGATACACCACTGCAGGTTCAATGTATTCCTTGGACCTTCACATTGACGATGAAGCACAGAAATAGCATCGGAATTAAATACAAAAGGCACAATGCCGCCTTACTTACAAGAATAGAGACTCTTCTTACAGTCGGTGTTTTGAGCAATGCCTGTGAGACCAGAATTAAATTGCGATTCACCACTGCAGGTTCAATGTATTCCTTGGACCTTCACATTGACGACGAAACTCAGAAATCGCGTCGGAATTAAATACAAAAGGCACACTGTCACCTTAAGTACAAGAACAGAGACTCTTCTTACAGTCGGTGCTTTGAGCATTCCCTGAGAGACCAGTATTACTTTCCGACACACCACTGCAGGTTCAATGTATTCCTTCGATATACACATCGACGATGAAACACTGATATTAGAACGGAATTAAATAAGAAAGGCTCAATGCCGCCTTAAGTGCAAGAAGAGTGAGACTTCTTAGAGACTGTGCTTTGATCCTTTCCTGTGAGACCAGTATTTGTTTCCGATACACCACTGCAGGTTCAATGTATTCCTTGGACCTTCACATTGACGATGAAACACAGAAATCGCATCGGATTTAAATACAAAAGGCACAATGCCGACTTAAGTGCAAGAAGAGTGAGACTTCTCAGAGTCTGTGCATTGATCCTTTCATGTGAGACCAGTATTAGTTTCCGATACACCACTGCAGGTTCTACGTATTCCTTGGACCTTCACATAGACGATGAAACACAGAAATCGCATCGGAATTAAATACTAAAGGCACAATGCCCCCATAAGTACAAGAATAGAGACTCTTCTTACAGTCGGTGTTTTGAGCACCCCTGTGAGACCATTATTAGTTTGCGATGCACCACTGCAGGTTCAATGTATTCCTTGGACATACACATTGACGATGAAACACTGAAATTAGATCGGAATTAAATAAAAAAGGCTCAATGCCGCCTTAAGTGCAAGAAGAGTGAGACTTCTTCGAGTCTGTGCATTGATCCTTTCCTGTGAGACCAGTATTAGTTTCCGATACACCACTGCTGGTTCTATGTATCCCTTGGACCTTCACATTGACGATGAAACACAGAAATCGCATCGGAATTAAATACAAAAGGCACAATGCCTCCATAAGTACAAGTATAGAGACTCTTCTTACAGTCGGTGTTTTGAGCATTCCCTGTGAGACCAGTATTAGTTTGCGATACACCACTGCAGGTTCAATGTATTCCTTGGACATACACATTGACGATGAAACACTGAAATTAGATCGGAATTAAATAAAAAAGGCTCAATGGGGCCTTAAGTGCAAGAAGAGTGACACTTCTCAGAGTCTGTGCTATGATCCTTTCCTGTGAGACCAGTATTAGTTTCCGATACACCACTGCAGGTTCAATGTATTCCTTGGACCTTCACATTACCGATGAAATACAGAATTCGCATCGGAATTAAATACAAAAGACACATTGCCGACTTAAGTGCAAGAAGAGTGAGACTTCTTAGAGTGCGTGAATTGATCCTTTCCTGTGAGACCAGTATTAGTTTCAGATGCACCACTGCAGGTTCAATGTATTCCTCGGACCTTCACATTGACGATGAAACACAGAAATCGCATCGGAATTAAATACAAAAGGCACAATGCCTCCGTAAGTACAAGAATAGAGACTCTTCTTACAGTCGGTGTTTTGAGCACTCCCTGGAGACCAGTATTAGTTTGTGATACACCTCTGCAGGTTCAATGTATTCCTTGGACATACACATTGACGATGAAACACTGAATTTAGATCGGAATTAAATAAAAAAGGCTCAATGCCGCCTTAAGTGCAAGAACAGTGAGACTTCTTAGAGTCTGTGCTTTGATCCTTTCCTGTGAGGCCAGTATTAGTTTCCGATACACCACTGCAGGTTCAATGTATTCCTTGGACCTTCACATAGTCGATGAAACACAGAAATCGCATCGGAATTAAATACAAAAGGCACAATGCCCCCATAAGTACAAGAATAGAGACTCTTCTTACAGTCGGTGTTTTGAGCACTCCCTGTGAGACCAGTATTAGTTTGCGATACACCACTGCAGGTTCAATGTATTCCTTGGACATACACATTGACGATGAAACACCGAAATTAGATCGGAATTAAATAAAAAAGGCCCAATGCCGCCTTAAGTGCAAGAAGAGTGAGACTTCTTAGAGTCTGTGCTTTGATTCTTTCCTGTGAGACCAGTATTAGTTTCCGATACACCACTGCAGGTTCAATGTATTCCTTGGACATACACATTGACGATGAAACACTGAAATTAGATCGGATTTAATAAAAAAGGCTCAATGCCGCCTTAAGTGCAAGAAGAGTGAGACTTCTTAGAGTCTGTGCTTTGATCCGTTCCTGTGAGACCAGTATTAGTTTCCGATACACCACTGCAGGTTCAATGTATTCCTTGGACCTTCAAATTGACGATGAAACACAGAAATCACATCGGAGATAAATACAACAGGCACAATGCCGCCATAAGTGCAAGAAGAGTAAGACTTCTTAGAGTATGTGCATTGATCCTTTCTTGTGAGACCAGTATTAGTTTCCGATACACCACTGCAGGTTCTATGTATTCCTTGGACCTTCACATTGATGATGAAACACAGAAATCGCATCGGAATTATATACAAAAGGCACAATGCCTCCATAAGTACAAGAATAGAGACTCTTCTTACAGTCGGTGTTTTGAGCACTCCCTGTGAGACCAGTAATAGTTTGCGATACACCACTGCAGGTTCAATGTATTCCTTGGACATACACATTGACGATGAAACACTGAAGTTAGATCGGAATTAAATAAAAAGGCTCAATGCCGCCTTAAGTGCAAGAAGAGTGAGACTTCTTAGAGTCTGTGCTTTGATCCTTTCCTCTGAGACCAGTATTAGTTTCCGATACACCACTGCAGGTTCAATGTTTTCCTTGGACCTTCATATTGACGATGAAACACAGAAATCGCATCGGAATTAAATACAAAAGGCACAATGCTGCCTTAAGTGCAAGAAGAGTGAGACTTCTTATAGTCTGTGCTTCGATCCTTTCCTGTGAGACCAATATTAGTTTCCGATACACCACTGCAATTTCAAGTTATTCCTTTGGACCTTCACATTGACGATGAAACACAGAAATCGCATCGGAATTAAATACAATAAGCACAATGCCTCCATAAGTACAAGAATAAAGACTCTTCTTGCAGTCGGTGTTTTGAGCACTCCCTGTGAGACCAGTATTAGTTTGCGATACACCACTGCAGGTTCAATGCATTCCTTGGACCTTCAGATTGACGATGAAACACAGAAATCGCATCGGAATTAAATACAAAAGGCTCAATGCCGACTTAAGTGCAAGAAGAGTAAGACTTCTTATAGTCTGTGCTTTGATCCTTTCCTGTGAGACCAGTATTAGCTTCCGATACACCACTGAAGGTTCAATGTATTGCTTGGACCTTCACATTGACGATGAAACACTGAAATCGCATCGGAATTAAATACAAAAGGCACAATGATGCCTTAAGTGCAAGAAGACTGAGACTTCTTAGAGTCTGTGCTTTGATGCTTTCCTGTGAGACCAGTATTAGTTTCCGATACACCACTGCAGGTTCTATGTATTCCTTGGACCTTCACGTTGACGATGAAACACAGAAATCGCATCGGAATTAAGTACAAAAGGCACAATGCCGCCTTAAGTGCAAGAAGAGTGACACTTCTTAGAGTCTGTGATTTGATCCTTTCCTGAGAGACCAGTATTATTTTCCGATGCACCACTGCAGGTTCAATGTATTCCTTGTACCTTCACATTGACGATGAAACACAGAAATCGCATCGGAATTAAATACAAGGCACAATGCTGCCTTAAGTGCAAGAAGAGTGAGACTTCTTAGAGTCTGTGCTTTGATCCTTTCCTGTGAGACCAATATTAGTTTCCGATGCACCACTGCAGGTTCAATGTATTCCTTATACCTTCGCATTTACGAAGACTCAGAAATCGCGTCGGAATTAAATACAAAAGGCAGAATGCAGCCTTAAGTACAAGAATAGAGACTCTTCTTACAGTCGGTGTTTTGAGCATTCCCTGTGAGACCAGTATTAGTTTCCGATACACCACTGCAGGTTCAATGTATTCCTTGGACATACACATTGACGATGAAACACTGAAATTAGATCGGAATTAAATACGAAAGGCACAATGCCGCCTTAAGTGCAAGAAGAGTGAGACTTCTTGGAGTCTGTGCTTTGATCCTTTCCTGTGAGACCAATATTAGTTTCCGATGCACCACTGCAGTTTCTATGTATTCCTTGGACCTTCACGTTGACGATGAAACACAGAAATCGCATCGGAATTAAGTACAAAAGGCACAATGCCGCCTTAAGTGCAAGTAGAGTGACTCTTCTTAGAGTCTGTGATTTGATCCTTTCCTGAGAGACCAGTATTATTTTCCGATGCACCACTGCAGGTTCAATGTATTCCTTGTACCTTCACATTGACGATGAAACACAGAAATCGCATCGGAATTAAATACAAGGCACAATGCTGCCTTAAGTGCAAGAAGAGTGAGACTTCTTAGAGTCTGTGCTTTGATCCTTTCCTGTGAGACCAATATTAGTCTCCGATACACCACTGCAGGTTCAGTGTTTTCCTTGGACCTTCACATTGACGTTGAAACACAGAGATCGCATCGGAATTAAATACAAAAGGCACAATGCTGCCTTAAGTGCAAGAAGAGTGAGACTTCTTAGAGTCTGTGCATTGATCCTTTCCTGTGAGACCAATATTAGTTTCCGATGCACCACTGCAGGTTCAATGTATTCCTTATACCTTCGCATTTACGAAGACTCAGAAATCGCGTCGGAATTAAATACAAAAGGCAGAATGCCGCCTTACGTACAAGAATAGAGACTCTTCTTACAGTCTGTGCTTTGAGCATTCCCTGTGAGACCAGTATTAGTTTGCGATACACCACTGCAGGTTCAATGTATTCCTTGGACATACCCATTGACGATGAAACACAGAAATCGCATCGGAATTAAATACAAAAGGCACAATGCCGCCTTACGTACAAGAATAGAGACTCTTCTTACAGTCGGTGTTTTGAGCATTCCCTGTGAGACCAGTATTAGTTTCCGATACACCACTGCAGGTTCAATGTATTCCTTGGTCATACACATTGACGATGAAACACTGAAATTAGATCGGAATTAAATACAAGAGGTACAATGCCGCCTTAAGTGCAGGAAGGGTGAGACTTCTTAGAGTCTGTGCTTTGATCCGTCCCTGTGATACCAGTATTAGTTTCCGATACACCACTGCAGGGTCAATGTGTTCCTTGGACCTTCACATTGACGATGAAACACAGAAATCGCATCGGATTTAAATACAAAAGGCACAATGCCGCCTTAAGTGCGAGAAGAGTGAGACATCTTAGAGTCTGTGCATTGATCCTTTCCTGTGAGCCTGTGAGACCAGTATTAGTTTCCGATACTCCAATGCAGGTTCAATGTATTCCTTGGACCTTCACATTGACGATGAAACACAGAAATCGCATCGGAATTAAATACAAAAGGCACAATGCCTCCATAAGTACAAGAATAGAGACTCTTTTTACAGTTGGTGTTTAGAGCACTCCCTGTGAGAGCAGTATTAGTTTCCGATACACCACTGCAGGTTCAATGTATTCCTTGGACATACACATTGACGATGAAACACTGAAATTAGATCGGATTTAAATAAAAAAGGCTCAATGCCGCCTTAAGTGCAAGAAGAGTGAGACTTCTTAGAGTCTGTGCTTTGATCCTTTCCTGTGAGACCAATATTAGTTTCCGATACACCACTGCAGGTTCAATGTTTTCCTTGGACCTTCACATTGACGATGAAACACAGAAATCGCATCGGAATTAAATACAAAAGGCACAATGCTGCCTTAAGTGCAAGAAGATTGAGACTTCTTAGAGTCTGTGCATTGATCCTTTCCTGTGAGACCAGTAATAGTTTCCGATACACCACTGCAGGTTCAATGTATTCCTTGGACCTTCACATTGACGATGAAGCACAGAAATAGCATCGGAATTAAATACAAAAGGCACAATGCCGCCTTACTTACAAGAATAGAGACTCTTCTTACAGTCGGTGTTTTGAGCAATGCCTGTGAGACCAGAATTAGTTTGCGATTCACCACTGCAGGTTCAATGTATTCCTTGGACCTTCACATTGACGACGAAACTCAGAAATCGCGTCGGAATTAAATACAAAAGGCACACTGTCACCTTAAGTACAAGAACAGAGACTCTTCTTACAGTCGGTGCTTTGAGCATTCCCTGAGAGACCAGTATTACTTTCCGACACACCACTGCAGGTCAAATGTATTCCTTGGACCTTCACATTGACGATGAAACTCAGAAATCGCGTCTCGTATTTCAGTGAGTGTTTCTTGATTATCAGAGTAGCCCATCAGAAGATTATCTTGGGAATTTGTCACCGTATAGAGTAGGGTAAACATAGTCATGTGTAGGGGCTGTGGTTGTTGTGAGCGGACGCAAGGAGAATTGGCCACCCTTCGGGGGCAGGTGGAGGCTTTGTCTGTTAGGCTCATCGAGCTCGAGGCGCAGGCGTCGGCTCGTAGTGGCGTTGGGGCAACTGTGGTGAGACCTATGCCTACTTCGGTGGCCTTGGAATCGCATGGAACCCCTGATGTCGCTGCGTCTTCCGGCAGTGAGCATCTTACCGGTCAGTCATCACTCCAGGGTGAATGGCGGACAGTGGTGGGCTCGCGCGTGCCTGGCCGAAAGGCGAAGGTGGGATCTGGCCGCGTGGCAGCTGCCTTACCCCTTTCCAACAGGTACGGGGTGCTTCCTAGTGGTGATGACATCGTTTCCGAGCCACCACAGGGTGCCTCGCCTGTTGGGCCAGTGGCCGATTCTCCGGCAAGGTCCCGACAGTCACAGAGGGCGGGCCTATTAGTTATAGGGAGCTCCAACGTTAGGCGGGTTATGGAGCCCCTCAGGAAAATAGCGGGTAGGTCGGGGAAGAATGCCAGTGTGCACTCGGTGTGCTTGCCGGGGGGTCTCGTCCGTAATGTGGAGGAGGCCCTTCCGGCAGCTATTGAACGCACTGGGTGTGGCCGGCTGCAGATAGTAGCACATGTCGGAACGAATGACGCCTGCCGCTTGGGTTCTGAGGCCATCCTTGGTTCCTTCCGGCGGCTGGCTGATTTGGTGAAGACAACCAGCATCGCACGCGGAGTGCAAGCTGAGCTTAATATCTGCAGCATAGTGCCCAGAGTCGACCGCGGTCCTCTGGTTTGGAGCCGTGTGGAGGGTCTAAACCAGAGGCTCAGACGACTCTGCGACTATAATGGTTGCAAATTCATCGACCTCCGTTATTGGGTGGAGAACTGTAGGGCCCCCCTAGACAGGTCAGGCGTGCACTACACACTGGAAGCAGCTACTAGGGTAGCAGAGTACGTGTGGCGTGCACACGGGGGTTTTTTAGGCTAGAGGGACCCCCCCTTGGGCGAAACGATAAAATACCTGACGGCTTACCAGAGAGGACATTATCATCGTTGATAAAGAATGTCCGTCCTCAGAGACCAAAAACAGGAAAAGTTAACGTAATATTGGTAAACTGCAGGAGTATCCAGGGCAAGGTTCCTGAATTAGTATCTCTTATTGAAGGAAATAGTGCGCATATAGTATTAGGAACGGAAAGTTGGTTAAAACCGGAAGTGAACAGTAACGAAATCCTAGACACAGAATGGAATATATACCGCAAGGATAGGATAAACGCCAATGGTGGAGGAGTATTTATAGCAGTAAAGAATTCAATAATATCCAGTGAAGTTATTAGCGAATGCGAATGTGAAATAATCTGGGTTAAGTTAAGTATCAAAGGTGGGTCAGATATGATAGTCGGATGCTTCTATAGACCACCTGCATCAGCAACCGTAGTAGTTGAGCGCCTCAGAGAGAACCTGCAGAACGTCGTGAAGAAGTTTCGTGATCATACTATTGTAATAGGGGGAGACTTCAATCTACCAGGTATAGAATGGGATAGTCACACAATCAGAACTGGAGCCAGGGACAGAGACTCTTGTGACATTATCCTGACTGCCTTGTCCGAGAATTACTTCGAGCAGATAGTTAGAGAACCAACTCGTGAAGCTAACGTTTTAGACCTCACAGCAACAAATAGACCGGAACTTTTCGACTCCGTGAATGTAGAAGAGGGTATCAGTGATCATAAGTCAGTGGTTGCATCAATGACTACAAGTGTAATAAGAAATGCCAAGAAAGGAAGGAAAATATATTTGCTTAACAAGAGTGATAGGGCACAAATCGCAGAATATCTGAGTGACCACCATCAAACGTTCATTTCTGAGGAAGAGGATGTGGAACAAAAATGGAAAAAATTCAGAAACATCGTCCAGTACGCTTTAGATAAGTTCGTACCGACTAAGGTCCAAAGCGAGGGGAAAGATCCACCGTGGTATAACAATCATGTACGAAAGGTACTACGGAAACAAAGAAAGCTTCATCATAGGTTTAAGAGTAGTCGAATCATAGCTGATAAGGAAAAGCTGAACGAAGCGAAAAAGAGCGTAAAGAGAGCAATGAGAGAAGCATTCAACGAATTCGAAAATAAAACATTTGCAAACAATCTAAACAAGAACCCTAAAAAGTTTTGGTCATATGTAAAATCGGTAAGCGGATCTAAATCCCCTATTCAGTCACTCGTTGACCACGATGGAACCGAAACAGAGGACGACCGAAGAAAGGCAGAAATACTGAATTCAGTGTTCCGAAACTGTTTCACTGCGGAAAATCGTAACACGGTCCCTGACTTCAGCCGTCGCACGGACGCCAAAATGGAAAATATTGAAATAAACGATATCGGAATTGAAAAACAACTGCTATCACTTAGTAGCGGAAAAGCATCCGGACCAGACGAGATACCCTTAAGATTCTACAGTGATTATGCTAAAGAACTTGCCCCCTTTCTATCAGCAATTTATCGTAGATCGCTGGAAGAACGTAAAGTACCTAGCGACTGGAAGAAAGCGCAGGTCGTTCCCATTTTCAAGAAGGGTCATAAATCAGATGCGAATAATTATAGGCCTATTTCGCTTACGTCAATGTGTTGTAGAATAATGGAACATGTTTTGTGTTCTCGTATTATGACGTTCTTAGATAATACAAATCTCCTTCATCATAACGAACATGGATTCCGCAAACAGAGATCATGTGAAACTCAGCTCGCCCTATTTGCCCAAGAAATTCACAGTGCCGTAGACACTGGCGAGCAGATTGATGCCGTATTCCTTGACTTCAGAAAGGCATTTGATACGGTTCCGCACTTACGTTTAGTGAAAAAAATACGAGCTTACGGAATATCGGACCAGGTTTGTGATTGGATTCAGGATTTCCTAGAAGAAAGAACACAACATGTCATTCTTAACGGTTCAAAATCTGCAGATGTAGAGGTAATTTCGGGAGTACCGCAGGGAAGCGTGATAGGACCTTTATTGTTTACAATATACATAAATGACTTAGTTGACAACATCGGTAGCTCCGTGAGGCTATTTGCAGATGACACGGTTGTCTACAAGAAAGTAGCAACATCAGAAAACTCGTACGTACTCCAGGAGGACCTGCAGAGGATTAATGCATGGTGCGACAGCTGGCAGCTTTCCCTAAACGTAGATAAATGTAATATAATGCGCATACATAGGGGCAGAAATCCATTCCAGTACGATTATGCCATAGGTGGTAAATCATTGGAAGCGGTAACGACCGTAAAATACTTAGGAGTTACTATCCGGAGCGATCTGAAGTGGAATGATCACATAAAACAAATAGTGGGAAAAGCAGGCGCCAGGTTGAGATTCATAGGAAGAATTCTAAGAAAATGTGACTCATCGACGAAAGAAGTAGCTTACAAAACGCTTGTTCGTCCGATTCTTGAGTATTGCTCATCAGTATGGGACCCTTACCAGGTTGGATTAATAGAAGAGATAGACATGATCCAGCGAAAAGCAGCGCGATTCGTCATGGGGACATTTAGTCAGCGTGAGAGCGTTACGGAGATGCTGAACAAGCTCCAGTGGCGGACACTTCAAGAAAGGCGTTACGCAATACGGAGAGGTTTATTATCGAAATTACGAGAGAGCACATTCCGGGAAGAGATGGGCAACATATTACTACCGCCCACATATATCTCGCGTAATGATCACAACGAAAAGATCCGAGAAATTAGAGCAAATACGGAGACTTACAAGCAGTCGTTCTTTCCACGCACAATTCGTGAATGGAACAGGGAAGGGGGGATCAGATAGTGGTACAATAAGTACCTTCCGCCACACACCGTAAGGTGGCTCGCGGAGTATAGATGTAGATGTAGATGTAGAGGAATTAAGTACAAAAGGCACAATGCAGCCTTAAGTACAAGAATAGAGACTCATCTTACAGTCGGTGTTTTGAGCATTCCCTGTGAGACCAGTATTGGTTTCCGATACACCACTGCAGGTTCAATGTATTCCTTGGTCATACACATTGACGATGAAACACTGAAATTAGATCGGAATGAAATACAAGAGGCAAAATGCCGCCTTAAGTGCAGGAAGGGTGAGACTTCTTAGAGTCTGTGCTTTGATCCGTCCCTGTGAGACCAGTATTAGTTTCCGATACACCACTGCAGGTTCAAAGTGTTCCTTGGACCTTCACATTGACGATGAAACAAAGAAATCGCATCGGAATTAAATACAAAAGGCACAATGCAGCCTTAAGTGCGAGAAGAGTGAGACATCTTAGAGTCTGTGCATTGATCCTTTCCTGTGAGCCTGTGAGACCAGTATTAGTTTCCGATACTCCAATGCAGGTTCAATGTATTCCTTGGACCTTCACATCGACGATGAAACACAGAAATCGCATCGGAATTAAATACAAAAGGCACAATGCCGACTTAAGTGCAATAAGAGTGAGACTTCTTAGAGTCTGTGCATTGATCCTTTCCTGTGAGACCAGTATTAGTTTCCGATACACCACTGCAGGTTCTATTTATTCCTTGGACCTTCACATTGACGATGAAACACAGAAATCGCATAGGAATTATATACAAAAGGCACAATGCCGCCTTACGTATAAGAATAGAGACTCTTCTTACAGTCTGTGCTTTGAGCATTCCTTCTGAGACCAGTATTAGTTTGCGATACACCACTGCAGGTTCAATGTTTCCCTTGGACATACCCATTCACGATGAAACACAGAAATCGCATCGGAATTAAATACAAAAGGCACAATGCCGCCTTACGTACAAGAATAGAGACTCTTCTTACAGTCGGTGTTTTGAGCATTCCCTGTGAGAACAGTATTCGTTTGCGATTCACCACTGCAGGTTCAATGTATTCCTTGGACATACACATTGACGATGAAACACTGAAATTAGATCGGATTTAAATAAAAAAGGCTCAATGCCGCCTTAAGTGCAAGAAGAGTGAGACTTCTTAGAGTCTGTGCTTTGATCCTTTCCTGTGAGACCAGTATTATTTTCCCATACACCACTGCAGGTTCAATGAATTCCTTGGACCTTCACATTGACGATGAAACACAGAAATGACATCGGAGATAAATACAACAGGCACAATGCCGCCATAAGAGCAAGAAGAGTGAGACTTCTTAGAGTCTGTGTATTGAACCTTTCCTGTTAGACCAGTATTAGTTTCCGATACACCACTGCGGGTTCTATGTATTCCTTGGACCTTCACATTGACGATGAAACAAAGAAATCGCAACGGAATTAAAAACAAAAGGCACAATGCCTCCATAAGTACAAGAATAGAGACTCTCCTCATAGTCGGTGTTTTGAGCACTCCCTATGAGACCAGTATTAGTTTGCAATACACCACTGCAGGTTCAATGTATTCGTTGGACCTTCACATTGACGATGAAACACAGAAATCGCATAGGAATTATATACAAAAGGCACAATGCCGCCTTACGTATAAGAATAGAGACTCTTCTTACAGTCTGTGCTTTGAGCATTCCTTCTGAGACCAGTATTAGTTTGCGATACACCACTGCAGGTTCAATGTTTCCCTTGGACATACCCATTCACGATGAAACACAGAAATCGCATCGGAATTAAATACAAAAGGCACAATGCCGCCTTACATACAAGAATAGAGACTCTTCTTACAGTCGGTGTTTTGAGCATTCCCTGTGAGAACAGTATTCGTTTGCGATTCACCACTGCAGGTTCAATGTATTCCTTGGACCTTCACATTGACGACGAAACTCAGAAATCGCGTCGGAATTAAATACAAAAGGCGCACTGCCACCTTAAGTACAACAACAAAGACTCTTCTTACAGTAGGTGCTTTGAGCATTCCCTGAGAGACCAGTATTAGTTTCCGACACACCACTGCAGGTTAAATGTATTCCTTGGACCTTCACATTGACGATGAAACTCAGAAATCGCGTCGGAATTAAATACAAAAGGCACAATGCAACCTTAAGTACAAGAATAGAGGCTCTTCTTACAGTCGGTGTTTTGAGCATTCCCTGTGTGACCAGTATTAGTTTCGGATACACCACTGCAGGTTCAATGTATTCCTTGGTCATACACATTGACGATGAAACACTAAAATTAGATCGGAATTAAATACAAAAGGCACAATGCCGCCTTAAGTGCAAGAAGGGTGAGACTTCTTAGAGTCTGTGCTTTGATCCGTCCCTGTGGGACCAGTATTAGTTTCCGATACACCACTGCAGGTTCAATGTGTTCCTTGGATCTTCACATTGACAATGAAACACAGAAATCGCATCGGAATTAAATACAAAAGGCACAATGCCGCCTTAAGTGCAAGAAGAGTGACCCTTCTTAGAGTCTGTGATTTGATCCTTTCCTGTGAGACCAGTATTATTTTCCGATGCACCACTGCAGGTTCAATGTATTCCTTGTACCTTCACATTGACGATGAAACACAGAAATCGCATCGGAATTAAATACAAAAGGCGCAATGCTACCTAAAGTACAAGAACATAAACTCTTCTTACAGTCGGTGCTTTGAGCATTCCCTGTGAGACCAGTATTAGTTTCCGTCACACCACTGCAGGTTCAATGTATTCCTTGGACCTTCACATTGACGACGAAACTCAGAAATCGCGTCGGAATTAAATACAAAAGGCACAATGCAGCCTTAAGTACAAGAATATAGACTCTTCTTACAGTCGGTGTTTTGAGCATTCCCTGTGAGACCAGTATTAGTTTCCGATACACCACTGCTGGTTCAATGTATTCCATGGACATACACTTTGACGATGAAACACTGAAATTAGATCGGAATTAAATACAAAAGGCACAATGCCGCCTTAAGAGCAACAAGAGTGAGACTTCTTAGCGTCAGTGCTTTGATCCTTTCCTGTGAGAACAGTATTAGTTTCCGATACACCACTGCAGGTTCAAAGTATTCCTTGGACCTTCACATTGACGATGAAACACAGAAATCGCGTCGGAATTAAATACAAAAGACACAATGCTGCCTTAAGTGCAACAAGAGTGAGACTTCTTAGAGTCTGTGCTTTGATCCTTTCCTGCGAGACCAGTATTACTTTCCGATACACCACTGCAAGTTCATTGTATTCCTTACACATTGACATTGACGATGAAACACAGAAATCGCATAGGAATTAAATACAAAAGGCACAATGCCGCCTTAAGTACAAGAATACAGACTCTTCTTACAGTCGGCGCTTTGAGCTTTCCGTGAGAGACCAGTATTAGTTTCCGATACACCACTGCAGGTTCAATGTATTCCTTGGACATACACACTGTCGATGAACTACTGAAATTAGGTCGGAAATAAATAGAAAAAGCACAATGCCGCCTTATGTGCAAGAAGAGTGGGACTTCTTATAGTCTGTACTTTAAACCTTTCCTGTGAATCAGTATTACTTTCCGATGCACCACTGCAGGTTCAATGTATTCCTTGGACCTTCACATTGATGATGAAACACAGAATCGCTTCGCAATTAAATACAAAGGGCACAATGCCGCCTTAAGTACAGGAATAGAGACTCTTCTTACAGTCGGTGCTTTGAGCATTCCCTGTGAGACCAGTATTAGTTTCCGATACTCCACTACAGGTTCAATGTATTCCTTGGACATACACGTTGTCGATGAAACACTGAAATTAGATCGGAATTAAATACAAAAGGCACAATACGACTTAAGTGCAAGTAGAGTGAGACTTCTTAGAGTCTGGGCTTTGATCCTTTCCTGTGAGACCAGTATTAGTTTCCGATTCCCCACTGCAGGTTCAATGTATTCCTCGGACATACACGTTGACGATGAAACACTGAAATTAGATCGGAATTAAATACAAAAGGCACAATGCGACTTAAGTGCAAGAAGAGTGAGACTTCTTAGAGTCTGTGCTTTGATCCTTTACTGTGAGACCAATATTAGTTTCCGATACACCACTGCAGGTTCAATGTATTCCTTGGACAATCACATTGAGGATGAAACACAGAAATCGCATCGGTATTAAATGCAAAAGGCACAATGCCGCCTTAAGTGCAAGAAGAGTGTGACTTCTTAGAGTCTGTGTTTGATCCTTTTCTGTGAGACCAGTATTAGTTTCCGACACACCACTGCAGGTTCAATGTATTCCTTGGACCTTCACATTGACGATGAAACTCAGAAATCGATTCGAAATTAAATACAAAAGGCACAATGCTGCCTTAAGTACAAGAATAGAGACTCTTCTTACAGTCGGTGTTTTGAGCATTCCCTGTGTGACCAGTATTAGTTTCCGATACACCACTGCAGTTTCAATGTATTCCTTGGTCATACACATTGACGATGAAACACTGAAATTAGATCGGAATTAAATACAAAAGACACAATGCCACCTTAAGTGCAAGAAGGGTGAGAATTCTTAGAGTCTGTGCTTTGATCCGTCCCTGTGCGACCAGTATTAGATTCCGATACACCACTGCAGGTACAATGTGTTCCTTAAACCTTCACAGTGACGATGAAACACAGAAATCGCATTGGAATTAAATACAAATGGTTCAATGCCACCTTAAATGCGAGAAGAGTGAGACTTCCTAGAGTCTGTGCATTGAACGTTGCCTGTGAGCCTGTGAGACCAGTATTAGTTTCAAATACTCCAATGCAGGTTCAATGTATTCCTTGGACCTTCACATTGACGATGAAACATAGAAATCGCTTCGGAATTAAATACAAAAGGCACAATGTCGCCTTAAGTGCAAGAAGGGTGAGACTTCATAGAGTCTGTGCTTTGATCCTTTCCTGTGAGACCAGTATTAGTTTCCGATACACCACTGCAGGTTCAACGTATTCCTTGGACACTCACATTGACGATGAAACACACAAATCGCATCGGAATTAAATATCAAAGGCACAATGCGGCCTTAAGTGCAAGAAGAGTTTGACTCCTTATAGTCTGTGCTTTGATCCTTTCCTGTGAGGCCAGTATTAGTTTCCGATATACCACTGCAGGTTCAATGTATTCCTTGGACATACACTTTGACGATGAAACACTGAAATTAGATCGGAATTAAATACAAAAGGCACAATGCCGCCTTAAGTGCAACAAGAGTGAGACTTCTTAGAGTCAGTGCTTTGATCCTTTCCTGTAAGAGCAGTATTAGTTTCCGAAACACCACTGCAGGTTCAATGTATTCCTTGGACCCTCACATTGACGATGAAACACAGAAATCGCATCGGAATTAAATACAAAAGGCACAATGCCGCCTTAAGTGCAACAAGAGTGAGACTTCTTAGAGTCTGTGCTTTGATCCTTTCCTGCGAGACCAGTATTTGTTTCCGATACACCACTGCAGGTTCATTGTATTCCTTGGACAATCACATTCACGACGAAACACAGAAATCGCATCGGAATTTAATACAAAACGCAGAATGCCGCCTTAAGTGCAAGAAGAGTGTGACTTCTTCGAGTCTGTGCATTGATCCTTTCCTGCGAAACCAGTATTAGTTTCCGATATACCACTGCAGGTTCAATGTATTCCTCGGACATACACGTAGACGATGAAACACTGAAATTAGATCGGAATTGAATACAAAACTCACAATGCCGCCTTAAGTGCAAGAAGTGTGAGACTTCTTAGAGTCTCTGGTTTGATTCTTTCCATTGAGGCCAGTATTAGTTTCCGATACTCCTCTGAAGGTTCAATGTATTCCTTGGACCTTCACATTGACGATGAAACACAGAAATCGCATCGGAATTAAATACAGAAGGCACAATGCCGCATTAAGGGCGAGGAGAGTGACACTTCTTAGAGTCTGTGCTTTGATCCTTTCCTGTGAGACCAGTATTAGTTTCCGATAAACCACTGCCAATTCAATGTATTCCTTGGACCTTCATATTGACGATGAAACACAGAAATCACATCGCAGATAAATCCAAAGGCTCAATGCCGCCTTAAGTGCAAGCAGAGTGAGACTTCTTAGAGTCTGTGCTTTGATCCATTCCTGTGAGACCAGTATTAGTTTCCGATACTCCACTGCAGGGTCAATTTATTCCTTAGACCTTCACATTGACGATGAAACACAGAAATCGCATCGGAATTAAATACAGAAGGCACAATGCCGCATTAAGGGCGAGGAGAGTGACACTTCTTAGAGTCTGTGCATTGATCCTTTCCTGTGAGACCAGTATTAGTTTCCGATAAACCACTGCCAATTCAATGTATTCCTTGGACCTTCATATTGACGATGAAACACAGAAATCACATCGCAGATAAATCCAAAGGCTCAATGCCGCCTTAAGTGCAAGCAGAGTGAGACTTCTTAGAGTCTGTGCTTTGATCTTCTCCTGTGAGACCAGTATTATTTTCCGATACACCACTGCAGGTTCAATGTATTTCTTGGACCTTCACATTGACGATAAAACACAGAAATCGCATCGGAATTAAATACAAAAGGCACAATGCCGACTGAAGTATAAGAGTAGAGACTCTTCTCACAGTCGGTGTTTTGAGCATTCCCTGTGAGACCAGTATTAGTTTCCGATACACCACTGCAGGTTCAATGTATTCCTTGGACCTTCACATTGACGATGAAACACAGAAATTGCATCGGAATTAAATACAGAAAGCACAATGCCGGCTTAAGTGCAAGAAGTGTGAGACTTCTTAGAGTCTGTGCTTTGATCCTTTCCTGTGAGACCAGTATTAGTTTCCGATACACCACTGCGGGGTCAATGTATTCCATGGACATACACATTGACGATGAAACACTGAAATTAGATCGGAATTAAATAAAAAAGGCATAATGCGACTTAAGTGCAAGAATAGTCAGACTTCTTAGAGTCTGTGCTTTGATCCTTTACTGTGAGACCAGTATTAGTTTCCGATACACCACTCAGGTTCAATGTATTCCTTGGACATTTTCACGTACATACTCTCTCGCGGATTGTAAAATTGGTGCTCTTTGGTTTATTAATTCTCTTTGTAACAACACATTTACGAAAAGAGTTACGTGAAATACTTTTTTCAATGCTGTGCTTTGCTTTTCTTTATCATCATTACCTTTTAGCGGAATAAATTGTATATATGGAAGTCTTATTGTTCTGTATCTGGCCTACAATTTAAGGAACGATTTTTCATAACTGCAACTCATGCTAAGAATCAATATATCTTCCCTACTTCATAGTGAGTAAAAGTTAAAATTACTTTGTTATGAACACTGATGTTACAGTTCGTGTGATCGTTCAAAAACACAAGTTCGCAGTGGATTTTATTTCTCGTTAAAATGCTATTTCATACCACGACTAGCCCAAGAACATGAGACTCTCATTCAAAAATACGTTGTCACTATAAAGTTTGCCAGATCAGAACAGAGCACAGCGGGATAATATGCAAGGAAGCTTAACAATAAATAATACAAGTTTTCATTTAAACACCTCTATTAAAACCTTTAAATATCTCAGTGATTACAGACCTTTGTGAATTCACACGTAATGGCGTACATTGCTTAGTCTCGACAAAAGAATGCTACATTGGCGTTCTCTACGACAACAACAGGAGATCTTACTCGCACAACTTCCAAATTAAGACGACAAAGACATTCATATTCAACACGTATTATATACTAGTTCCTTTTTTAATCTCTGTTTAACATTTATCTTCTGTGTCGGTTTTATTACTCGCCGACGCAGACGTTTTCAGAAATAAATAATAAAAAAAAATACATAATTTTATACAATGACACAATATGATACATCTAATTCTCTAATTACAACATAATATATTGTTTTTGTTTCTCTAGACGTTACAACATTCACATTGACGATGAAACACAGATATCGCATCGGAATTAAATACAAAAGCCACAATGCCG
The DNA here is from genome assembly GCF_021461395.2 of Schistocerca americana. Lineage (NCBI taxonomy): Eukaryota > Metazoa > Arthropoda > Insecta > Orthoptera > Acrididae > Schistocerca > Schistocerca americana. Next base: position 24,291,891 of record NC_060125.1, on the reverse strand, counting down.
CCTTAAGTGCAAGAAGAATGAGACTTCCTAGAGTCTGTGCTTTGATCCTCTCCTGTGAGACCAGTATTAGTTTCCGATACACCACTGCAGGTTCAATGTATTCCTTGGACCTTCACATTCACGATAAAACACAGAAATCGCATCGGAATTAATTACAAATGGCACAATGCCGCCTTAAGTATAAGAATAGAGACTCTTCTTACAGTCGGTGTTTTGAGCATTCCCTGTGAGACCAGTATTAGTTTCTGACACACCACGGCAGGTTCAATGTATTCCTTGGACATACACATTGACGATGAAACACTGAAATTAAATCGGAATTTAATACAAAACTCACAATGCCGCCTTAAGTGCAAGAAGAGTGAGACTTCTCAGAGTCTGTGATTTGATCCTTTCCTGTGAGACCAGTATTAGTTTCCGATACACATCTGCAGGTTCAATGTATTCCTTGGACCTTCTCATTGACGATGAAACACAGAAATCGCATCGGAATGAAATACAAATGGCACAATGCCGCCTTAAGTGCAAGAAGAGTGATACTTCTTAGGGTCTGTGCTTTGATCATTTCCTGTGAGACCAGTATTAGTTTCCGATACACCACTGCAGGTTCAATGTATTCCTTGGACATTCACATTGACGATGAAACACAGAAATCGCATCGGAATTAAATACAAAAGGCACAATGCCGCCTTAAGTACAAAAATAGAGACTCTTCATACTTTCGGTGATTTGAGCTTTCCCTGTGAGACCAGTATTAGTTTCCGATACACCACTGCAGGTTCAATGTATTCCTTGGACATACACACTGTCGATGAACTACTGAAATTTGATCGGAATTAAATAAAAAAGGCACAATGCGACTTAAGTGCAAGAAGAGTCAGACCTCTTAGAGTCTGTGCTTTGATCCTTTACTGTGAGACCAGTATTAGTTTCCGATACACCACTCAGGTTCAATGTATTCCTTGGACATACACATTGACGATGAAACACAGATATCGCATCGCAATTAAATACAAAAGCATCAATGCCGCCTTAAGTGCAAGAAGAATGAGACTTCTTAGAGTCTGTGCTTTGATCTACTCCTGGGAGACCAGTATTAGTTTCCGATACACCACTGCAGGTTCAATGTATTCCTTGGACCTTCACATTCACGATAAAACACAGAAATCGCATCGGAATTAAATACAAAAGGCACAATGCCGCCTTAAGTATAAGAATAGAGACTCTTCTTACAGTCGGTGTTTTGAGCATTCCCTGTGAGACCAGTATTAGTTTCTGACACACCACTGCAGGTTCAATGTATTCCTTGGACATACACATTGACGATGAAACACTGAAATTAAATCGGAATTTAATACAAAACCCACAATGCCGCATAAGTGCAACTTCTCAGAGTCTGTGATTTGATCCTTTCCTGTGAGACCAGTATTAGTTTGCGATACAAAACTGCCGGTTCAATGTATTCCTTGGACCCTCACATTGACGATGAAACACAGAAATCGCATCGGAATTAAATACAAGAGCCACAATACCGCCTTAAGTGCAAGAAGATTGAGACTTCTTACAGTCTGTGCTTTGATCCTCTCCTGTGAGACCAGTATTAGTTTCCGATACACCACTACAGGTTCAATGTATTCCTTGAACCTTCACATTGACGATAAAACACAGAAATCGCATCGCAATTTAATTCAAAATGCACAATGCCGCCTTAAGTATAAGAATAGAGACTCTTCTTACAGTCGGTGTTTTGAGCATTCTCTGTGAGACCAGTATTAGTTTCTGACACACCACTGCAGGTTCAATGTATTCCTTGGACATACACATTGACGATGAAACACTGAAATTAAATCGGAATAGAATACAAAACTCACAATGCCGCATTAAGTGCAAGAAGAGTGAGACTTCTTAGAGTCTGTGCTTTGATCCTTTCCTGTGAGACCAGTATTAGTTTCCGATACACCACTGCAGGTTCAATGTATTCCTTGGACATTCACATTGACGATGAAACACAGAAATCGCATCGGAATTAAACACAAAAGGCACAATGCCGCCTTAAGTACAAGAATAAAGACTCTTTTTACAGTCGGTGATTTGAGCTTTCCCTGTGAGACCAGTATTAGTTTCCGATACACCACTGCAGGTTCAATGTATTCCTTGGACCTTCACATTGATGATGAAACACAGAAATAGCATCGCAATTAAATACAAAATTCACAATGCCGCCTTAAGTACAGGAAAAGAGATTCTCCTTACAGTCGGTGCTTTGAGCATTCCCTGTGAGACCAGTATTAGTTTCCGATACACCACTGCCGGTTCAATGTATTTCTTGGACATACACGTTGCCAATGAAACACTGAAATTAGATCGGAATTAAATACCAAAGGCACAATACGACTTAAGTGCAAGAAGTGTGAGACTTCTTAGAGTCTGTGCTTTGATCCTTTCCTGTGAGACCAGTATTAGTTTCCGATACACCACTGCAGGGTCAATGTATTCCTTGGACATACACGTTGACGATGAACCACTGAAATTAGATCGGAATTAAATAAGAAAGGCACAATGCGACTTAAGTGCAAGAAGAGTCAGACTTCTTAGAGTCTGTGCTTTGATCCTTTACTGTGAGACCAGTATTAGTTTCCGATACACCACTCAGGTTCAATGTATTCCTTGGACATTCACATTGACGATGAAACACAGATATCGCATCGGAATTAAATACAAAAGCCACAATGCCGCCTTAAGTGCAAGAAGAATGAGACTTCTTAGAGTCTGTGCTTTGATCTACTCCTGTGAGACCAGTATTAGTTTCCGATACACCACTGCAGGATCAATGTATTCCTTGGACCTTCACATTCACGATAAAACACAGAAATCGCATCGGAATTAAATACAAAAGGCACAATGCCGCCTTAAGTACAAGAATAGAGACTCTTCTTTCAGTCGGTGATTTGAGCTTTCCCTGTGAGACCAGTATTAGTTTCTGACACACCACTGCAGGTTCAATGTATTCCTTGGACATACACATTGCTGATGAAACACTGAAATTAAATCGGAATAGAATACAAAACTAACAATGCCGCATTAAGTGCAAGAAGAGTGAGACTTCTTAGAGTCTGTGCTTTGATCCTTTCCTTTGAGACCAGTATTAGTTTCCGATACACCACTGCAGGTTCAATGTATTCCTTGGACCTTCAAATTGACTATGAAACACAGAAATCGCATCGGAATTAAATACAAAAGGCACAATGCCGCCTTAAGTGCAAGAAGAGTGTGACTTCTTAGAGTCTGTGCTTTGATCCTTTCCTGTGAGACCAGCATTAGATTCCGATAAACACCACTGCACGTTCAATATACTCCTTGGACCTTCACATTGACGATGAAACACAGAAATCGCGTCGGAATTAAATACAAAAGGCACAATGCCGCCATAAGTATAAGAATAGAGACTCTTCTTACAGCCGGTGTTTTGAGCATACCCTGCGAGACCAGTATTAGTTTCTGACACACCACTGCAGGTACAATGTACTCCTTGGACATACACATTGACGATGAAACACTAAAATCGCATCGGAATTAAACACAAAAGGCACATTGCCGCCTTAAGTGCAACAAGAGTGAGACTTCTTGGAGTCTGTGCTTTGATCCCTTCCTGCGAGACCAGTATTAGTTTCCGATACACCACTGCATGTTCAATGTATTCCTTGGACATACACACTGACGAAGAACTACTGAAATTAGATCGGAATTAAATGCAAAAGGCACAATGCGACTTGAGTGCAAGAAGAGTGAGACTTCTTAGAGTCTGTGCTTTGATCCTTTCCTGTGAGACCAGTATTAGTTTCCGATACACCACTGCAGGTTCAATGTATTCCTTGGACATTCACATTGACGATGAAACACAGAAATCGCATCGGAATTAAATACAAAAGGCACAATGCCGCATTAAGTGCAAGAAGAGTGACACTTCTTAGAGTCTGTGTTTTGATCCTTTCCTGTGAGACCAGTATTAGTTGCCGATACACCACTGCAGGATCAATGTATTCCTTGAACCTTCACATTGACGATGAAACACTGAAATTAGATCGGAATTAAATACAAAAGGTGCAGTGCCACCTTAAGTGCAAGAAGAGTGAGACTCCTTAGAGTCTGTGCTTTGATCCTTTCTGTGAGACCAGTATTATTTTCCGACACTCCACTGCAGAGTCAATGTATTCCTTGGACCTTCACATTGACGATGAAACACAGAAATCGCATCATAATTAAATACAAAAGGCACAATGCCGCATTAAGTGCAAGAAGAGTGACACTTCTTAGAGTCTGTGTTTTGATCCTTTCCTGTGAGACCAGTATTAGTTGCCGATACACCACTGCAGGATCAATGTATTCCTTGGACATTCACATTGCTGATGAAACACAGAAATCGAATCGGAATTTAATACAAAAGGCAGAATGCCGCCTTAAGTGCAAGAAGAGTGTGACTTCTTCGAGCCTGTGAATTGATCCTCTCCTGTGAGACCAGTATTGGTTTCCGATATACCACTGCAGGTTCAATGTATTCCTTGAACCTTCACATTGACGATGAAACACAGAAATCGCATCGGAATTAAATACAAATGGCACAACGCCGCCTTAAGTGCAAGAAGAGTGAGACTTCTTAGAGTCTGTGCTTTGATCCTTTCCTGTGAGACCAGTATTACTTTCCGATGCACCACGGCAGGTTCAATGTATTCCTTGGACATACACATTGACGATGAAACACAGAAATCGCATCGGAATTAAATACAAAAGGCACAATGCTACCTTAAGTACAAGAACAGAGACTCTTCTTACAGTCGGTGCTTTCAGCATTCCCTGTGAGACCAGTATTAGTTTCCGACACACCACTGCAGGTTCATTGTATTCCTTGTATCTTCACATTGACGATGAAACTCAGAAGTCGCGTCGGAATTAAGTACAAAAGGCACAATGCAGCTTTAAGTACAAGAATAGAGACTCTTCTTACAGTCGGTGATTTGATTATTCCCTGTGAGACCAGTATTAGTTTCCGATACACCACTGCAGGTTCAATGTATTCCATGGACATACACATTGACGATGAAACACTGAAATTAGATCGGAATTAAATACAAAAGGCACAATGCCGCCTTAAGTGCAAGAAGAGTGAGACTCCTTAGAGTCAGTGCTTTGATCCTTTCCTGTAAGGGCAGTATTAGTTTCCGATACACCACTGCAGGTTCAATGTATTCCATGGACCTTCACATTGACGAAGAAACACAGAAATCGCATCGGAATGAAATACAAAAGGCACAATGCCGCATTAATTGCAAGAAGAGTGAAACTTCTTAGAGTCTGTGCTTTGATCCTTTCCTGTGAGACCAGTATTAGTTTCCGATAAAGCACTGCAGGTTCAATGCATTCCTTGGACCGTCACATTGACGATGAAACACAGAAATCACATCGGAGATAAATCCAAAGGTAAAATGCCGCCTTAAGTGCAAGAAGAGTGAGACTTCTTAGTGTCTGTGCTTTGATCTTTTCCTGTGCGACCAGTATTAGTTTCCGATACACCACTGCAGGTTCAATGTATTCCATGGACATACACATTGACGATGAAACACTGAAATTAGATCGGAATTAAATACAAAAGGCACAATGCCGCCTTAAGTGCAAGAAGAGTGAAACTTCTTAGAGTCAGTGCTTTGATCCTTTCCTGTGAGAGCAGTATTATTTTCCGTTACACCACTGCAGGTTCAATGTATTCCATGGACCTATACACTGACGATGAAACACAGAAATCGCATCGGAATTAAATATAAAAGGCACAATGCCGCCTTAAATGCAAGAAGAGTGAGACATCTTAGAGTCAGTGCATTGATCCTTTCCTGTGAGACCAGTATTAGTTTCCGATACTCCACTGCAGGTTCAAAGTATTCCTTGGACCTTCACATTGACGATGACACCCAGAAATCGCATTGGAATTAAATACAAAAGTCACAATGCCGCCTTAAGTGCAACAAGAGTGAGACTTCTTAGAGTCTGTGCTTTAATCCTTTCCTGCGAGACCAGTATTAGTTTCCGATACACCACTGCTGGTTCAATGTATTCCTTGGACATTCACATTGCTGATGAAACACAGAAATCGCATCGGAATTTAATACAAAAGGCAGAATGCCGCCTTAAGTGCAAGAAGAGTGTGACTTCTTCGAGCCTGTGAATTGATCCTTTCCTGTGAGACCAGTATTAGTTTCCGATATACCACTGCAGGTTCAGTGTATTCCTTGAACCTTCACATTGACGATAAAACACAGAAATCGCATCGGAATTAAATACAAATGGCACAACGCCGCCTTAAGTGCAAGAAGAGTGAGACTTCTTTGAGTCAGTGCTTTGATCCTTTCCTGTGAGAGCAGTATTAGTTTCCAATATACCACTGCAGGTTCAATGTATTCTTTGGACTTTCACATTGACGATGAAACACAGAAATCGCATCGGAATTAAATACATAAGGCACAATGCCGCCTTAAGTGCAAGACGAGTGAGACTTCTTAGAGTCTGTGCATAGATCCTTTCCTGTGAGACCAGTATTAGTTTCCGATACTCCACTGCAGGTTCAATGTATTCCTTGGACCTTCACATTGACGATGAAACACAGAAATCGCATCGGAATTAAATACAAAAGGCACAATGCCACCTTAAGTACAACAAGAGTGAGACTTCTAAGAGTCTGTGCTTTGATCCTTTCCTGCGAGACCAGTATTAGTTTCCGATACGCCACTGCAGGTTCAATGTATTCCTTGGACCTTCACATTGACGATGAAACACAGAAATCGCATCGGAATTAAACACAAAAGGCACAATGCCGCCTTAAGTGCAAGACGAGTGAGACTTCTTAGTGTCTGTCCATAGATCCTTTCCTGTGAGACCAGTATTAGTTTCCGATACTCCACTGCAGGTTCAATGTATTCCTTGGACATTCACATTGACGATGAAACACAGAAATCGCATCGGAATTAAATACAAAAGGCACAATGCCGCCTTAAGTGCAAGACGAGTGAGACTTCTTAGAGTCTGTGCATTGATCCTTTCCTGTGAGACCAGTATTAGTTTCCGATACTCCACTGCAGGTTCAATGTATTCCTTGTACCTTCACATTGACGATGAAACACAGAAATCGCATCGGAATTAAATACAAAAGGCACAATGCCGCCTTAAGTGCAAGAAGAGTGAGACTTCTTAGAGTCTGTGCTTTGATCCTTTCCTGCGAGACCAGTATTATTTTTCGATACACCACTGCAGGTTCAATGTATTCCTTGGACATTCACATTGACGATGAAACACAGAAATCGCATCGGAATCTAATACAAAAAGCAGAATGCCGCCTTAAGTGCAAGAAGAGTGTGACTTCTTCGAGTCTGTGCATTGATCCTTTCCTGTGAGACCAGTATTTGTTTCCGATATACAACTGCATTATCAATGTATTTCTTGAACCTTTACATTGACGATGAAACACAGATATCGCATCGGAATTAAATACAAATGGCACAATGCCGCCATAAATGCAAGAAGAGTGAGGCTTCTTAGAGTCTGTGCTTTGTTCCTTTCCTGTGAGACCAGTATTAGTTTCCGATACACCACTGCAGGTTCAATGTCTTCCTTGGACCTTCACATTGACGGTGAAACACAGAAATCGCATCGGAATTAAATACAAAAGGCACAATGCCGCCTTAAGTACAAGAATACAGTTTCTTCTTACAGTCGGTGCTTTGAGCTTTCCCTGTGACACCAGTATTAGTTTCCGATACACCACTGCAGGTTCAATGTATTCCTTGGTCATTCACATTGACGATAAAAAACAGAAATCGCATCGGTATTAAATACAAAAGGCACAATGCCGCCTTAAGTTCAAGAAGAGTGTGACTTCTTAGAGTCTGTGCTCTGATCCTCTACTGTGAGACCAGTATTAGTTTCCGATTCATCACTGCAGGTTCAATGTATTCCTTGGACATTCACATTGACGATGAAACACAGAAATCTCATCGGAATTAAATACAAAAGGCACAATTCCGCCTTACGTACAAGAACAGAGACTCTTCTTACACCCGGTGCCTTGAGCATTCCCTGTGAGACCAGTATTACTTTCTGACACACCACTGCAGGTTCAATGTATTCCTTGGACATACTCATTGACGATGAAACACTGAAATTAAATCGGAATTGAATACAAAACTCACAATGACGCCTTAAGTGCAAGATGAGTGAGACTTCTTAGAGTCTGTGCTTTGATCCTTTCCCGTGAGACCAGTATTAGTTTCCGATACACCACTGCAGGTTCAATGTATTCCTTTGACATTCACATTGACGATGAAACACAGAAATCGCATCGGTATTAAATACAAAAGGCACAATGCCGCCTTAAGTGCAAGAAGAGTGTGACTTCTTAGAGTCTGTGCTTTGATCCTTTCCTGTGAGACCAGTATTAGTTTCCCATACACCACTGTAGGTTCAATGTACTCCTTGGACCTTCACATTCACGATGAAACACAGAAATCGAGTCGGAATTAAATACAAAAGGCACAATGCCGCATTAAGTATAAGAATAGAGACACTTCTTACAGTCGGTGTTTTGACCATCCCTGTGAGACCAGTAATAGTTTCTGACACACCACTGCAGGTACAATGTACTCCTTGAACATACACATTGACGATGAAACACTGAAATTATATCGGAATTGAATACAAAACTCACAATGCCGCATTAAGTGCAAGAAGAGTGAGGGTTCTTAAAGTCTCTGCAGTGATCCTTTCCTGTGAGACCAGTATTAGTTTCCGATACTCCACTGCAGGTTCAATTTATTCCTTGGTCCTTCACATTGACGATGAAACACAGAAATCGCATCGGAATTAAATACAAAAGGCACAATGCCGCCTTAAGTGCAACAAGAGTGAGACATCTTAGAGTCTGTGCTTTGATCCTTTCGTGCGATACCAGTATTAGTTTCCGATACACCACTGCAGATTCAATGCATTCCTTGGACCTTCTCATTGACGATGAAACACAGAAATCGCATCAGAATTAAATACAAAAGGCACAATGCCGCCTTAAGTGCAAGAAGAGAGAGACTTCTTAGAGTCTGTGCATTGATCCTTTCCTGTGAAACCAGTATTAGTTCCCGATATACCACTGCAGATTCAATGTATTCCTTGGACCTTCACATTGACGATGAAACACAGAAATCGCATCGGAATTAAATACAAAAGGCACAATGCCGCCTTAAGTGCGAGAAGAGTGAGACTTCTTAGAGTCTGTGCTTTGATCCTTTCCTGTGAGGCCAGTATTAGTTTCCGATACACCACTGCAGGTTCAATGTATTCCTTGGACCTTCAAATTGATGATAAAACACAGAAATCGCATCACTATTAAATACAAAAGGCACAATGCCGCCTTAAGTGCAAGAAGAGTGGGACTTCTTATAGTCTGTGCTTTGATCCTTTCCTGTGAACCAGTATTAGTTTCCTATGCACCACTGCAGGTTCAATGTATTCCTGGGACATACACGTTGACGATGAAACACTGAAATTAGACCAGAATTAAATAGAATAGGCACAATACGACTTAAGTGCAAGAAAAGTACGACTTCTTAGAGTCTGTGCTTTAATCCTTTCCTGTGTGACCAGTATTACTTTCCGATACACCACTGCAGGTTCAATGTATTCCTTGGACATACACGTTGGCGATGAAACACAGAAATTAGATCGGAATTAAATACAAAAGGCACAATGCGACTTAAGTGCAAGAGGAGTGAGACTTCTTAGAGACTTTGCTTTGATCCTTTCCTGTGAGACCAGTATTAGTTTCCGATACACCACTGCAGGTTCAATATGTTCCTTGGACACTATCATTGACGACGAAACACAGATATCCCATCGGCATTAAATACAAAAGGCACAATGCCGCATTAAGTGCAAGAAGAGTGTGACTTTTTAGAGTCTGTAATTTGATCCTTTCCTTTGAGACCAGTATTAATTTCCAATACACCACTGCAGGTTCAATGTACTCCTTGGAGCTTCACATTGACGATGAAACACAGAAATCGCGTCGGAATTAAATACAAAAGGCACAAAGCCGCCTTAAGTATAAGTATAGAGACACTTCTTACAGTCGGTGATTTGAGCATTGCCTGTGAGACCAGTATTACTTTCTGACACACCACTGCAGGTACAATGTACTCCTTGGACATACACATTGACGATGAAACACTGAAATTATATCGGAATTGAATACAAAAGGTACAATGCCGCCTTAAGTGCAAGATGAGAGAGACTTCTTAGAGTCTGTGCATTGGTGCTTTCCTGTGAGACCAGTATTAGTTTGCGATATACCACTGCAGATTCAATGTATTCCTTGGACCTTCACATTGACGATGAAACACCGAAATCGCATCGGAATTTAATACAAAAGGCACAATGCCACCTTAAGTGCGAGAAGAGTGAGACTTCTTAGAGTCTGTGCTTTGATGCTTTCCTGTGAGACCTGTATTAGTTTCCGATACACCACTGCAGGTTCAATGTTTTCCTAGGACATACACATTGACGATAAACCACTGAAATTACATCGGAATTAAATACAAAATGCGCAGTGCTACCTTAAGTGCAAGAAGAGTGAGACTTCTTAGAGACTGTGCTTTGATCCGTTCCTGTGAGACCAGTATTAGTTTCTGATACTCCACTGCAGGGTCAATGTATTCCTTGGACCTTCAAATTGACGATGAAACACAGAAATCGCATCGGAATTAAATAAAAAAGGCAAGATGCCGCATTAAGTGCAAGAAGAGTGACACTTCTTAGAGTCTGTGCTTTGATCCTTTCCTGTGAGACCAGTATTAGTTTCCGATAAAGCACTGCAGGTTCAATGTATTCCTTGGACCGTCACATTGACGATGAAATACAGAAATCACATTGGAGATAAATCAAAAGGCACAATGCCGCCTTAAGTGCAAGAAGAGTGAGACTTCTTAGAGTCTGTGCTTTGATCCTTTCCTGTGAGACCAGTGTTAGTTTCCGATACACCACTGCAGGTTCAATGTTTTCCTTGGACATACACATTGACGATGAAACACAGAAGTCGCATCTGAATTAAATACAAAAGGCACAATGCCGCTTTAAGTACAAGAACAGAGACTCTTCTTACACCCGGTGCTTTGGGCATTCCCTGTGAGACCAGTATTAGTTTCCGATACACCACTGCAGGTTCAATGTATTCCTTGGACATACACGTTGACGATGAAACACTGAAATTATATCGGAAATGAATACAAAACTCACAATGCCGCCTTAAGTGCAAGAAGTGTGAGGCTTCTTAGAGTCTGTGCAATGATCCTTTCCTGTGAGACCAGTATTAGTTTCCGATACTCCACTGCAGGTTCAATGTATTCCTTGGTCCTTCACATTGACGATGAAACACAGAAATCGCATCGGAATTAAATACAAAAGGCACAATGCCGCCTTAAATGCAACAAGAGTGAGAATTCTTAGAGTCTGTGCTTTGATCCTTCCCTGCGATACCAGTATTAGTTTCCGATACACCACTGCAGGTTCAATGTATTTGTTGGACATTCACATTGACGATGAAACACAGAAATCGCATCGGAATTAAATAGAGAAGGCACAATGCCGCCTTAAGTGCAACAGGCCTGTGAGTTCTTAGAGTCTGCGCTTTGATCCTTTCCTGTGAGCCCAGTATCAGTTTCCGATATACCACTGCAGATTCAATGTATTCCATGGACCTTCACATTGACGATGAAACACAGAAATCGCATCGGAATTAAATACAAAAAGCACAATGCCGCCTTAAGTGCGAGAAGTCTGAGACTTCTTAGAGTCTGTGCTTTGATCCTTTCCTGTGAGGCCAGTATTAGTTTCCGATACACCACTGCAGGTTCAAGGTATTCCTTGGACCTTCAGATTGACGATGAAAAACAAATATCGCATCGGAATTAAATGCAAAAGCCATAATTCCGCCTTAAGTACAAGAATAGAGACTCTTCTTACAGTCGTTGCTTTGAGCATTTCCTGTGAGACCAGTATTAGTTTCCGATACACCAATGCAGGTTCAAGGTATTCCTTGGACATACACACTGACGATGAACTACTGAAATTAGATCGGAATTAAATACAAAAGGCACAATACCGCCTTAAGTGCAAGAAGAGTGGGACTTCTTATAGTCTGTGCTTTGATCCTTTCCTGTGAACCAGTATTAGTTTGCGATGCACCACTGCAGGTTCAATGTATCCCTTGGACATATACGTTGACGATTAAACACCGAAATTAGATCGGAATTAAATACAATAGGCACAATGCGACTTAAGTGCAAGATGAGTGAGACATCTTAGAGTCTGTGCTTTGATCCTTTCCTGTGAGACCAGTATTACTTTCCCATACACCACTGCAGGTTCAATGTATTCCTTAGACATTCACATTGACGATGAAACACAGAAATCGCATCGGTATTAAATACAAAAGGCACAATGCCGCCTTAAGTGCAAGAAGAGTGTGACTTCTTAGAGTCTGTGCTTTGATCCTTTCCTGTGAGACCAGTATAAGTTTCCCATACACCACTGTAGGTTCAATGTACTCCTTGAACCTTCACAATCACGATGAAACACAGAAATCGAGACGGAATTAAGTACAAAAGGCACAATGCCGAATTAAGTATAAGAATAGAGACACTTCTTACAGTCGGTGTTTTGAGCATCCCTGTGAGACCAGTAATAGTTTCTGACACACCACTGCAGGTAATATGTACTCCTTGGACATTCACATTGACGATGAAACACTGAAATTATATCGGAATTGAATACAAAACACACAATGCCGCATTAAGTGCAAGAAGAGTGAGGCTTCTTAAAGTCTGTGCAGTGATCCTTTCCTGTGAGACCAGTATTAGTTTCCGATACTCCACTGCAGGTTCAATTTATTCCTTGGTCCTTCACATTGACGATGAAACACAGAAATCGCATCGGAATTAAATACAAAAGGCACAATGCCGCCTTAAATGCAACAAGAGTGAGAATTCTTAGAGTCTGTGCTTTGATCCTTCCCTGCCAAACCAGTATTAGTTTCCGATACACCACTGCAGGTTCAATGTATTTGTTGGACATTCACATTGACGATGAAACACAGAAATCGCATCGGAATTAAATAGAGAAGGCACAATGCCGCCTTAAGTGCAACAGGCCTGTGAGTTCTTAGAGTCTGCGCTTTGATCCTTTCCTGTGAGCCCAGTATCAGTTTACGATATACCACTGCAGATTCAATGTATTCCATGGACCTTCACATTGACGATGAAACACAGAAATCGCATTGGAATTAAATACAAAAAGCACAATGCCGCCTTAAGTGCGAGAAGTGTGAGACTTCTTAGAGTCTGTGCTTTGATCCTTTCCTGTGAGGCCAGTATTGGTTTCCGATACACCACTGCAGGTTCAAGGTATTCCTTGGACCTTCACATTGACGATGAAAAACAAATATCGCATCGGAATTAAATGCAAAAGCCATAATTCCGCCTTAAGTACAAGAATAGAGACTCTTCTTACAGTCGTTGCTTTGAGCATTTCCTGTGAGACCAGTATTAGTTTCCGATACACCAATGCAGGTTCAATGTATTCCTTGGACATACACACTGACGATGAACTACTGAAATTAGATCGGAATTAAATACAAAAGGCACAATACCGCCTTAAGTGCAAGAAGAGTGGGACTTCTTATAGTCTGTGCTTTGATCCTTTCCTGTGAACCAGTATTAGTTTGCGATGCACCACTGCAGGTTCAATGTATCCCTTGGACATATACGTTGACGATAAAACACCGAAATTAGATCGGAATTAAATACAATAGGCACAATGCGACTTAAGTGCAAGATGAGTGAGACTTCTTGGAGTCTGTGCTTTGATCCTTTCCTGTGAGACCAGTATTAGTTTCCGATACACCACTGCAGGTTCAATGTATTCCTTGGACATTCACATTGACGATAAAACACAGAAATCGCATCGGTATTAAATACAAAAGGCACAATGCCGCCTTAAGTGCAAGAAGAGTGTGACTTCTTAGAGTCTGTGCTTTGATCCTTTCCTGTGAGACCAGTATTAGTTTCCCATACACCACTGTAGGTTCAATGTACTCCTTGAACCTTCACAATCACGATGAAACACAGAAATCGAGACGGAATTAAATACAAAAGGCACAATGCCGCATTAAGTATAAGAATAGAGACACTTCTTACAGTCGGTGTTTTGAGCATCCCTGTGAGACCAGTAATAGTTTCTGACACACCACTGCAGGTAATATGTACTCCTTGGACATACACATTGACGATGAAACACTGAAATTATATCGGAATCGAATACAAAACTCACAATGCCGCATTAAGTGCAAGAAGAGTGCGGCTTCTTAAAGTCTGTGCAGTGATCCTTTCCTGTGAGACCAGTATTAGTTTCCGATACTCCACTGCAGGTTCAATTTATTCCTTGGTCCTTCACATTGACGATGAAACACAGAAATCGCATCGGAATTAAATACAAAAGGCACAATGCCGCCTTAAGTGCAACAAGAGTGAGACATCTTAGAGTCTGTGCTTTGATCCTTTCGTGCGATACCAGTACTAGTTTCCGATACACCACTGCAGATTCAATGCATTCCTTGGACCTTCTCATTGACGATGAAACACAGAAATCGCATCAGAATTAAATACAAAAGGCACAATGCCGCCTTAAGTGCAAGAAGAGAGAGACTTCTTAGAGTCTGTGCATTGATCCTTTCCTGTGAGACCAGTATTACTTTCCGATATACCACTGCAGATTCAATGTATTCCTTGGACCTTCACATTGACGATGAAACACAGAAATCGCATCGGAATTAAATACAAAAGGCACAATGCCGCCTTAAGTGCGAGAAGAGTGAGACTTCTTAGAGTCTGTGCTTTGATCCTTTCCTGTGAGGCCAGTATTAGTTTCCGATACACCACTGCAGGTTCAATGTATTCCTTGGACCTTCAAATTGATGATGAAACACAGAAATCGCATCACTATTAAATAAAAAAGGCACAATGCCGCCTTATGTGCAAGAAGAGTGGGACTTCATATAGTCTGTGCTTTGATCCTTTCCTGTGAGACCAGTATTAGTTTCCGATACACCACTGCAGGTTCAATGTGTTCCTTGGACATTATCATTGACGACGAAACACAGATATCCCATCGGCATTAAATACAAAAGGCACAATGCCGCATTAAGTTCAAGAAGAGTGTGACTTTTTAGAGTCTGTAATTTGATCCTTTCCTTTGAGACCAGTATTAATTTCCAATACACCACTGCAGGTTCAATGTACTCCTTGGAGCTTCACATTGACGATGAAACACAGAAATCGCGTCGGAATTAAATACAAAAGGCACAAAGCCGCCTTAAGTATAAGAATAGAGACACTTCTTACAGTCGGTGATTTGAGCATTGCCTGTGAGACCAGTATTACTTTCTGACACACCACTGCAGGCACAATGTACTTCTTGGACATACACATTGACGATGAAACACTGAAATTATATCGGATTGAATACAAAAGGTACAATGCCGCCTTAAGTGCAAGATGAGAGAGACTTCGTAGAGTCTGTGCATTGATGCTTTCCTGTGAGACCAGTATTAGTTTGCGATATACCACAGCAGATTCAATGTATTCCTTGGACCTTCACATTGACGATGAAGCACAGAAATCGGATCGGAATTAAATACAAATGGTACAATGCCGCCTTAAGTGCACGATGAGAGAGACTTCTTAGAGTCTGTGCATTGATCTTTTCCTGTGAGACCAGTATTAGTTTGCGATATACCACTGCAGATTCAATGTATTCCTTCGACCTTCACATTGACGATGAAACACCGAAATCGCATCGGAATTTAATACAAAAGGCACAATGCCACCTTAAGTGCGAGAAGAGTGAGACTTCTTAGAGTCTGTGCTTTGATCCATTCCTGTGAGACCTGTATTAGTATCCGATACACCACTGCAGGTTCAATGTTTTCCTAGGACATACACATTGACGATAAACCACTGAAATTACATCGGAATTAAATACAAAATGCGCAGTGCTACCTTAAGTGCAAGAAGAGTGAGACTTCTTAGAGACTGTGCTTTGATCCGTTCCTGTGAGACCAGTATTAGTTTCTGATACTCCACTGCAGGGTCAATGTATTCCTTGGACCTTCACATTGTCGATGAAACACAGAAATCGCATCGGAATTAAATAAAAAAGGCACAATGCCGCATTAAGTGCAAGAAGAGTGAGGCTTCTTAGAGTCTGTGCATTGATCCTTTCCTGTGAGACCAGTATTAGTTTCCGATACTCCACTGCAGGTTCAAAGTATTCCTTGGTCCTTCACATTGACGATGAATCACAGAAATCGCATCGTAATTAAATACAAAAGGCACAATGCCGCCTTAAATGCAACAAGAGTGAGAATTCTTAGAGTCTGTGCTTTGATCCTTTCCTGCGATACCAGTATTAGTTTCCGATACACCACTGCAGGTTCAATGTATTTGTTGGACATTCACATTGACGATGAAACACAGAAATCGCATCGGAATTTAATAGAGAAGGCACAATGCCGCCTTAAGTGCAACAGGCCTGTGACTTCTTAGAGTCTGCGCTTTGATCCTTTTCTGTGAGACCAGTATCAGTTTCCGATATACCACTGCAGATTCAATGTATTCCATGGACCATCACATTGACGATGAAACACAGAAATCGCATCGGAATTAAATACAAAAATGCACAATGCCGCCTTAAGTGCGAGAAGTGTGAGACTTCTTAGAGTCTGTGCTTTGATCCTTTCCTGTGAGGCCAGTATTAGTTTCCGATACACCACTGCAGGTTCAAGGTATTCCTTGGACATATTAATTGACGATGAAACACTGAAATTAAATCGGAATTGAATAGAAAACACACAATGCCGCCTTAAGTGCAAGAAGAGTGAGACTTCTTAGAGTCTGTGCTTTGATCCTTTCCTGTGAGACCAGTATTAGATTCCGATACACCACTGCAGTTTCAATGTATTCCTAGGACATACACATTGACGATAAACCACTGAAATTACATCGGAATTAAATACAAAAGGCGCAGTGGCACCTTAAGTGCAAGAAGAGTGAGACTTCTTAGAGTCTGTGCTTTTATCCTTTCCTGTGAGACCAGTATTAGTTTCCGATACACCACTGCAGGTTCAATGTATTCCTAGGACCTTCACATTGACGATGTAACACAGATATCGCATCGGAATTAAATACAAAAGGCACAATGCCGCCAAAGTACAAGAACAGAGACTCTTCTTACACCCGGTGCTTTGAGCATTCCCTGTGAGACCAGTATTAGTTTCCGATACACCACTGCAGTTTCAATGTATTCCTTGGACATACACGTTGACGATGAAACACTGAAATTAGATCGGAATTAAATACAAAAGGCACAATGCAACTTGAGTGCAAGAAGAGTGAGACTTCTTAGAGTCTGTGCTTTGATCCTTTCCTGTGAGGCCAGTATTAGTTTCCGATATACCACTGCAGATTCCATGTATTCCTTGGACCTTCACATTGACGATGAAACACAGAAATCGCATCGGAATTAAATACAAAAAGCACAATGCCGCCTTAAGTGCGAGAAGTGTGAGACTTCTTAGAGTCTGTGCTTTGATCCTTTCCTGTGAGGCCAGTATTAGTTTCCGATACACAACTGCAGGTTCAAGGTATTCCTTGGACCTTCACATTGACGATGAAAAGCAAATATCGCATCGGAATTAAATGCAAAAGGCATAATGCCGCCTTAAGTACAAGAATAGAGACTCTTCTTACAGTCGGTGCTTTGAGCATTCCCTGTGAGACCAGTATTAGTTTCCGATACACCACTGCAGGTTCAATGTATTCGTTGGACATACACACTGACGATGAACTACTGAAATTAGATCGGAATTAAATACAAAAGGCACAATACCGGCTTAAGTGCAAGAAGAGTGGGACTTCTTATAGTCTGTGCTTTGATCCTTTCCTGTGAACCAGTATTAGTTTCCGATGCACCACTGCAGGTTCAATGTATTCCTTGGACCTTCACATTGATGATGCAACACAGAAATCGCATCACAATTAAATACAAAAGGCACAATGCCGCCTTAAGTACAGGAATAGTGACTCTTCCTACAGTCGGTGCTTTGAGCATTCCCTGTGAGACCAGTATTAGTTTCCGATACACCACTGCAGGTTCAATGTATTGTAACAACTTGAACGTGCTTCTGACATCAAATGTAACAGTTGTGTTACTAAATGTGACAGTTCTGTCACTCAATGTAACTGGGTTTTCTCTTTTGATGCTGTCAATTGTCAGGATGAGCATTCTAAAGCATTCTGTCAGGGTGAAAATATTAAATAAATTAACTTTTCTCTCTTAACAACATGTGGGCAGGGTGGGTTTTCCCTTGGCTCGGGTATGAGGTCGAATGAGACATCATTTTTACATAAGATAACTTTTATTGAAAGTTTCGTACAACTGTATCTTACTGGGACGTTCTGGTTCGGAGAGCGGCAGCTGTGTCGTTTGTGAATCTTCTGCTGCGGCAGCGGCGGCGGCGGCGGCGGCGTCTGATTACGCGTAGCGGTGTGAATCTCGTGTCGCCGTCTCGCCCAGCTGACGGGAGACGCGCAGCGCGAGGTGGCCCGTTTAATTATTGCGAGCGAAATCGTGCATCGGATGATACCTTGGGTGCGGCGTCCCAGTGTTTCTCGTCTCTAAGCGGCCGCGTGTATTCTGCGTCGGCCAGCGGAGCGGTGCGGCGGGAGAAGGCCAGTGTAGCGGACTCGAACCACGGACTCCAGCTTGCCAGTCTTCGGCTGTCAGCTCTTCATCCCAGCTCACAGGTGACTACTGATGTGAGGCCGTCTCCTTCCCGTCCGCACGAGTCACCCGGGTATGTAAAAACCAGACTTCAAATACCTTTTAACTTCTGTCTTCTGGCGCCGCGGCTGCTGCTTGCTATTCCATTACAGCGGCGGACTTGGTGCGTCTGTGCATGATGCAGTCTCTTCTTGCATGACGGTCTTCAGCACCGAAACTGACTGAAAACTACTGCTACTCTTCTTTTCTTCCTTCGTCTCTCGTCTTCGTCTCCGTTCCCGTCTCCGTCTTCGTCTTCGTCCCCGTCTTCATCCGTCTTCCTCTGTCTTCATCCGTCTTCCTCTGTCTTCATCTGTCTTCCTCTCTCCTCAACTGTCTTCATCTCTCGGGCCCACCGCGTCTCGCGTATTTATTCACTTCAGTTCACTGGAGGTGAACGACTTCACGGTCATTGCCTCTTCTGTCACGTTGAAAAGCTTCTCGAAGAATCTTCTTGACCTCGGTCATTGGCTCTTGGAATGTAGGCGGGGGCCTCTGATCGCATGTGACGACTGAGAAACACGTGAGCCGGTCATTGCCTCTTCCGTCACGTTGAAAAGCTTCTCGAAGAATCTTCTTAACGTCGGTCATTGGCTCTTGGAATGTAGGCGAGGGCCTTTGCTCACATGCGACAACTGAGAAACACGTGAGCCGGTCGGGCGATGCCCTGACGGCTGAATCGACAGCGCCCGCTTATGTGGAACTCGCTGACTCCACGGTCATTGTTTCTTCTGTTCTGCCCGCTGAATGCCAGTATGTAACTCTCTAAACTAAACCAAGTTTTCCATTTATATTCTAATTTTTAGTTCACTTTGATTTCACTAATTTATTTACTTAAGTAACACTCAACATTCCTCCACCCTTCGGAGAAATTCGCCCTCGAATTTACCACTCAACATTCCTCCACTCTTCACACGGAAAAAGCACAAGCACTGAAAACTCTCGACTTAGAAGATTACACACGCTTCACATTAAGTATGTGGAAAATACTTTATCACTTTACAAAAGCACTGTACGGTCATGAATCACATAGTTCTTACATAAATGGTTGTAATAAGTGTAACAAATCTTGATGACAATGAATAAACAAAAAATAGGTTTTGCACTTAGAAAATTACAGGGCAACAGCTGTTTAATGTACCCTATACTAATGCAAGAATATATATTCTACAGTATTGTTTATGTTAACAAGAGACCGTTTAATAAAGAATGAAGTACAATAAACAAAATTAATACAGTAATGCTCAAAAGTAACTACTGAAGTACATCAGTTAAGAATGTGGTATCCAGTTAACAGGGATTTGATGAAGTGGTATATTATTATTTGGCTTATTTTTTCGTCTTAAATAAAAGAAAACGGTACAAAGCAGAAACACCAACACAAAGGTTGCAGATATACCCGTTCCTAGCATTATAATTTTAGTTGTGTGTTCACCTTTTAATTGTAAGACATGTTGCATCATAACATTGGCATCAATTTTGCCTTGCTGCGAGTTTATAAACATATCTAATGACTTCAGAAGGGAACTGTCAAGGGAGTAATTGAGGTAGGACAGGTTTTGTGTAGGAAACGCTTGCATGGCGTTTTCTGAAAAAAGCAAACATGGTTATAGACCTACGAACCTAGTAAAAACAAAAATAAAGAAAAGAAGGAATACATTGTTAACCACAAGATCTACATGTTTCTACGTTCAAGTTTTCTTTCTTAAAAAATAAACCATTATCATGTATTAATTATTCACATTTGTATATTATCCACAGTCTACTAAGATTCCACTAGGACAATCGCTCTCTTGGTCGAAGATTGTATGGTGCCATGTCTGTATGTTGTGCTGGCGTGGCCACTCCTTTTCCTTTACGGGAACTTCCTCCACCCTTCGGAAAAGCAGACACTATTGTTGAAGGAATTACATCTGGAGCGCCCTTAAAAGGTTTTAAACGACTTGCATGGACAATGGTAGTTCGGGTGGGCAGTTGCAATTTAACGTTGACTGGTGACGTGATCTCAATAATTTGGTAAGGACCTCTGTAATTCGTTACAAATTTCTTCGTTTTTCCTTTCGCTATGTAAGGAGCTGAAAGCATAACCCACTGACCGATTTTGTAATTTGGATATTTAGCTTGGGTATTACCTAATCTTTCCTGTCGTTCCAAAGCCTTTGTATTAGATTTTTGAACCTTTTTCCATACATCCTTCATCATTCGACTGAAATCTCTTACTGTTTCTCCGACTTTTCCGTTTTTCTGCCTGATTACATCAAAAGGGGACGGCATTTTTCTCCCATAGACCACTTCATAAGGTGACATGCCAGTTGCTTCATGCGTTTTGGCGTTGTATACCGACACGATTATTGGTAAATACGTATCCCAATTAGAATGTTGTTCGTTAATATAATAACTAAGCATCTTGCCAATTGTCCGATGAACTCTTTCTGTGCGCCCGTTGCACTGAGGGTGTAACGGAGTTGTGCGTAATTTGCGTATTTTTAATAAGTGGCATAGCTGTTTCATTAATTCAGACATAAAATTAGATCCCTGATCTGTGATAATAGCTTCAGGTACTCCAAATTTAAGTATCCAGTTGTTAACTAAAGCCTGGGCAACTGTATTTGCTTGCTGATCTGGGAGACTCACCATAGCTAGATAGCGTGAAAAGTGATCGATAATTGTAAGAACATACTTATTACCAGCAGGTGTTTTATGAAATGGCCCGTAGAGATCGACTCCGAAGATTTGAAATGGACATGAAGCCTCGGGGAGCCTCTGTAAGGGTATTTTTGAACGAGAAAGTTCAGCTCGTTGTGCGCACGCAATGTAATTACGAACGTACTGCGCAACATCCTGCTTTCTGGTTTGCCACCAAAATCGCTCTGCTACTCGTCTTTCGGTTGTTCGCTGTCCACCGTGTCCTGCAAGGATATGATCGTGGGCCTCTGCCATTATTTCTTGTCTAAGGTGTTGGGGAACAACAATTCGCGGTCCAAGTTTTGTTTTACGGCATAATACACCATCTTCAAAGCAAAATTGTTTTTGAGTTGCGTATTTTCTACATTCTGTATCCTCATCTTGTGCCTTTCTCCAATCCTCAGTATCTCGGCCTGTTGCTTCCAAAAGTGCTATTTTCCGACTTAGGCAATCTGCATTCGTGTGTTTTTTGCTTGGTTTATGGATAACTTCGAAATCCATTTCGGAAAGACATAGGGCCCAACGGGTAAGACGACTAGATGGATCCTTTAATCCAAGCAACCATTTTAAAGCTGCGTGGTCTGTAATGACCTTGAATTTCCTACCATACAAGTAGCATTTAAAGTATTTGATACCATAAATAACACTTAACAATTCTTTCTCCGTTGTGGAATAATTTCTTTCTGCCGTTGTTAGCTGTCTCGAAGCATAGGCTATGGGGTGTTCCGCGCCATTAATATTCTGACTCAAAACAACTCCTACTGAATGACCACTTGCGTCACAGGATAAAATAAATTCTTTATTATAATCTGGGTAGGCTAATACTGGACTGTGTGTTAACTTGTCTTTAAGGGTTTGAAATGCTGATTCACAATCTTCAGACCAATGAAATTTTGCACCCTTTTTCAATAATTGGGTTAAGGGTCGGGCAATTTCAGCAAAATTTTGAACATATTTTCGGTAATACGATGCGAGACCAATGAAACTTTGTACTTCCTTAACGCGTTGTGGTGTTGGGAAGTCCTTAACTGCCGAAATTAATCGAGGATCTGTTTTAATTCCTTTTTCACTAATGACATGCCCTAGGTATGTAACCTCTGTCAATGCAAAACTACATTTTTCCATATTTAATGTTAATTTGGCCTTTCTAAGTCTCTGAAAAACATTACGCAGACGCACAGCATGTTCATTAATGTCTCTGGAGAATACAATAATATCGTCTAGATATACACAACATTGCTGAGTTTTGAGTCCTCGCAATACTCCACCGAGTAGTCTTTGAAAAGTTGCTGGTGCATTTTTCAAACCGAAAGGCATTCTTTTAAATTGCCAGTGGCCTCCAGGGGTAGAAAATGCTGTTTTATGCCTATCTTCAGGTGCAACTTCCAATTGATGGTATCCGCTACGTAGATCGATTGTTGAAAAGTATTTACTGTTACCTAAACTGTCAATGATATCTGTAATGTTTGGAAGAGGATAAACATCTGAGATAGTTTGTTTGTTAAGGTGTCTGTAGTCACAACAAAACCTATATCGTTTCGTACCGTCGGGAGACTTCTTTGGAATAATTATAATATTTGAATTATAAGGCGAATCAGAATATTCTATAATTCCATCTTTTAGATGCTGTTCCAAAAATTCATCCAGTACTGGCTGTAAGTGATGCGGAACTCTATAAGGCTTCCTATAAACTGGGGGGCTACTTCCTGTTGGGATCCTATGCTGTGTGATGTCTGTTGCTGGCAATGGACCTTCTGCATTAAATAAATCTTGGAACTCAAGTAAAACTGCTTCTGTCGTGTCTCTATCCTTTCCTTTCAAATGCTCAATCTTCTGGCGCAATGCGGTTTTATAGGCGTCTGGTTTCTGACCATCATTAATATCTGACCAAATGAAATCTTCTTCTTCAAAAGTACTGACTGTAGCCACTAATATTCCCTTATGCAACTCTTTGTCCTCCACTCCGAAATTGTCAATATGTACCGGTACTTTTCTTTCTCCCTCAACGTCTTGAACCCGTACAACACTCCTACGTACAAAACAATGTGATACATCTAATTCCTCATTTTCCTCTAAAGGCTCTATTAGACACACTGTATCTGTAGGTACTTCGTGGTCAACGGTCATCCAGAGAAGTTTTCCTGAGCCAGATGGTATCTGATCCCGCGAATCAACCTTCAAGGACGTTGCACGCAGTATAGTTGATTTCGCCTTCCGGTTAGGGAAATCTTGCGGCAGAGGGCCCTTTGCAGCGGTGTCACCTAGCTGAAACACTATTCCGCTAAGTTCTACAGTTTGCTGTCTGAGGTCGATTTTAGCGTGATGTTTATTCAGGAAATCCAACCCTAGGATCGCGTCGTACCCGTCAGTTACCTTTGTTACCACTTCTACATCTTCCTGAAATTGTACACCGTGAATATAGAAAATCAATGATGTACATCCTAATGACTTAACTGTACCTCCTCCTACTCCACTCAATCTATACCTTGGAGGGTCATATTTCTTTTCTCCAATACATTCATTACTTACTATTGATACGTTTGCGCCTGTATCCACCAGTATCTTTGCCTCTTTATCCTGTATGGTAGCAGATAACCAGCATTCCGCCTTCACATTCGCCTTAATGGCATGAAATTTTATAGGGAACGTCTGGCGGCGGCTCCGACATTCCCGTTTGAGTTTAACTGATTTCTATTTCCAAAAACTTTCTTAGACCTGCATTCCTTGAATGTGTGACCTATTCTTTGACAATTAGTGCATTGAGGTTGTCTGCAGTTTTTTGCTATATGTCCGTGTCGATCGCACATAAAACATCGTACTCCAGCTGAAAATATATTTCGCTTCTCCTTGTATCTGGTGGCAATGTCAATTTCTTCAAAAGCTGTCGCCACAGATACAGCTTCTGCTAAATTTTTAGGAAACTCTGCCCTGACACGACGGGACGTTTCAGGAGGTAACCCACGTAAAAATGTATCCAGGGCTCTATCTTCTGCCTCTTGTAAAATAACCTTATTTGCTTCATCACTAGTTGTCAACTGATAGGTGTTAATATTAACTTTTCTAATCCTATCTACAAAGCTTTCTAACGACTCGTTTTGCCTCTGAGTGATAGTGTGTAATTTTTCCCTATAAAATCTACAGCTGTTCTGTTTTTGAAAACGTTTAAGTAATCCTTTCTTCAATTCCTCAAATGTTGGAGCATTCCGTAATTCTTCATGGTATAAGACGTGTGCTTTAGCCTCTCCTGTCAACCTTAACTTTGTCATTTGTAAGAGCTGTTCATCTGACCATGATCCTAACTTTGCAGCTGCTACTAAATCATCAAAAAAGGCTGTTATGTCCTCGCCAGGTTTACCTGAAAAAGGAGTTACTAAGGCTGCTGCTGAGGAATCTAGGGTGGCAGGGATTGAACTGGTTTGCCTAACCTCACTCAACTGTTTAAATAATGCATTATTATCACTATTAAGCTGTTCTATCTGATTAACTAAGATCTGAATAGCTTCATCAGTAGAAACCGCTTGTGGTGCTGACTATGACTTTGTACGATTTCGTGTCATCATTTTACAAACTGTTAGTTACACAATCTTCCTATACTGAATTTAAAAGATGTTTAAATATTTCCGACAAACTCTTAAAATCATGAGAGAAAATACACTTCTAAATAAAGAAACTATGACGACTGCTATGCAAACCTCTATCAGTTCACATATTAAAAAAATACTAACTGTGGACCTTTAGTGACTGTCATTCACACCTCATATTGAGCCAAGGGTTTTTTCTCTGACACCAAATGTAACAACTTGAACGTGCTTCTGACATCAAATGTAACAGTTGTGTTACTAAATGTGACAGTTCTGTCACTCAATGTAACTGGGTTTTCTCTTTTGATGCTGTCAATTGTCAGGATGAGCATTCTAAAGCATTCTGTCAGGGTGAAAATATTAAATAAATTAACTTTTCTCTCTTAACAACATGTGGGCAGGGTGGGTTCTCCCTTGGCTCGGGTATGAGGTCGAATGAAACATCATTTTTACATAAGATAACTTTTATTGAAAGTTTCGTACAACTGTATCTTACTGGGACGTTCTGGTTCGGAGAGCGGCAGCTGTGTCGTTTGTGAATCTTCTGCTGCGGCAGCGGCGGCGGCGGCGGCGGCGGCGGCGTCTGATTACGCGTAGCGGTGTGAATCTCGTGTCGCCGTCTCGCCCAGCTGATGGGAGACGCGCAGCGCGAGGTGGCCCGTTTAATTATTGCGAGCGAAATCGTGCATCGGATGATACCTTGGGTGCGGCATCCCAGTGTTTCTCGTCTCCAAGCGGCCGCGTGTATTCTGCGTCGGCCAGCGGAGCGGTGCGGCGGGAGAAGGCCAGTGTAGCGGACTCGAACCACGGACTCCAGCTTGCCAGTCTTCGGCTGCCAGCTCTTCATCCCAGCTCACAGGTGACTACTGATGTGAGGCCGTCTCCTTCCCGTCCGCACGAGTCACCCGGGTATGTAAAAACCAGACTTCAAATACCTTTTAACTTCTGTCTTCTGGCGCCGCGGCTGCTGCTTGCTATTCCATTACAGCGGCGGACTTGGTGCGTCTGTGCATGATGCAGTCTCTTCTTGCATGACGGTCTTCAGCACCGAAACTGACTGAAAACTACTGCTACTCTTCTTTTCTTCCTTCGTCTCTCGTCTTCGTCTCCGTTCCCGTCTCCGTCTTCGTCTTCGTCCCCGTCTTCATCCGTCTTCCTCTGTCTTCATCCGTCTTCCTCTGTCTTCATCTGTCTTCCTCTCTCCTCAACTGTCTTCATCTCTCGGGCCCACCGCGTCTCGCGTATTTATTCACTTCAGTTCACTGGAGGTGAACGACTTCACGGCCATTGCCTCTTCTGTCACGTTGAAAAGCTTCTCGAAGAATCTTCTTGACCTCGGTCATTGGCTCTTGGAATGTAGGCGGGGGCCTCTGATCGCATGTGACGACTGAGAAACACGTGAGCCGGTCATTGCCTCTTCCGTCACGTTGAAAAGCTTCTCGAAGAATCTTCTTAACGTCGGTCATTGGCTCTTGGAATGTAGGCGAGGGCCTTTGCTCACATGCGACAACTGAGAAACACGTGAGCCGGTCGGGCGATGCCCTGACGGCTGAATCGACAGCGCCCGCTTATGTGGAACTCGCTGACTCCACGGTCATTGTTTCTTCTGTTCTGCCCGCTGAATGCCAGTATGTAACTCTCTAAACTAAACCAAGTTTTCCATTTATATTCTAATTTTTAGTTCACTTTGATTTCACTAATTTATTTACTTAAGTAACACTCAACAGTATTCCTTGGACATACACGTTGACGACGAAACACTGAAATTAGATCAGAATTAAATACAAAAGGCACAATACGACTTAAGTGCAAGAAAGGTGAGACTTCTTAGAGTCTGTGTTTTGATCCTTTCCTGTGTGACCAGTATTAATTTCCGATACAGCACTGCAGGTTCAGTGTATTCCTTGGACATATACGTTGACGATAAAACACCGAAATTAGATCGGAATTAAATACAAAAGGCACAATGCGACTTAAGTGCAAGAAGAGTGAGACTTCTTAGAGTCTGTGCTTTGATCCTTTCCTGTCAGACCAGTTTTAGTTCCCGATACACCACTGCAGGTTCAATGTATTCCTTCGACATTATCATTGACGATGAAACACAGATATCTCATCGGTATTCAATACGAAAGGCACAATGCCGCTTTAAGTGCAAGAAGGGTGTGACTTCTTAGAGTCTGTGCTTTGGTCCTTTCCAGTGAGACTAGTATTAGTTTCCGACACACCACTGCAGGTTCAATATACTCCTTGGACCTTCACATTGACGATGAAACACAGAGATCGCGTCGGAATTAAATACAAAAGGCACAATGCCGCCTTAATATATAAGAATAGAGACTCCTCTTACAGTCGGTGTTTTGAGTATTCCCTGTGAGACCAGTATTAATTTCTGACACACCACTGCAGGTTCAATGTATTCCATGGACATATTAATTAACGATGAAACACTGAAATTAAATCGGAATTGAATACAAAACACACAATGCCGCCTTAAGTGCAAGAAGAGTGAGACTTCTTAGAGTCTGTGCTTTGATCCTTTCCTGTGAGACCAGTATTAGATTCCGATACACCAATGCAGGTTCAATGTATTCCTAGGACATACACATTGACGATAAACCACTGAAATTACATCGGAATTAAATACAAAAGGCGCAGTGCCACCTTAAGTGCAAGAAGAGTGAGACTTCTTAGAGTCTGTGCTTTTGTCCTTTCCTGTGAGACCCGTATTAGTTTCCGATACTCCACTGCAGAGTCAATGTATTCCTTGGACCTCCACATTGACGATGAAACACAGAAATCGCATCGGAATTAAATACAAAAAGCACAATGACGCATTAAGTCCAAGAAGAGTGACACTTCTCAGAGTCTGTGCTTTGATCCTTCCCTGTGAGACCAGTACTAGTTTCCGATACACCACTGCAGGTTCAATGTATTCCTTGGACATACACATTGACGATGAAACACAGAAATCGCATCGGAATTAAATACAAAAGCCACAATGCCGCCTTAAGTAAAAGAAGAGTTAGACATTTTAGAGTCTGTGCTTTGATCCTCTCCTGTGAGACCAGTATTAGTTTCCGATACACCACTGCAGGTTCAATGTATTCCTTGGACATTCACATTGACGATGAAAAACAGAAATCGCATCGGAATTAAATACAAAAGGCACAATGCCGCCATAAGTACAAGAACACAGACTCCTCTTACACCCGGTGCTTTGAGCATTCCCTGTGAGACCAGTATTAGTTTCCGATACACCACTGCAGGTTCAATGTATTCCTTGGACATACACGTTGACGATGAAACACTGAAATTAGATCGGAATTAAATACAAAAGGCACAATGCAACTTGAGTGCAAGAAGAGTGAGACTTCTTAGAGTCTGTGCTTTGATCCTTTCCTGTGAGACCAGTATTAGTTTCCGATATACCACTGCAGGTTCAATGTATTCCTTGGACATTCACATTGACGATGAAACACAGAAATCGCATCGGTATTAAATGCAAAAGGCACTATGTCGCCTTAAGTGCAAGAAGAGTGAGACTTCTTAGAGTCTGTGCTTTGATCCTTTCTTGTGAGACCAGTATTAGTTTCCGATACATCACTGCAGGTTAAATGTACTCCTTGCACCTTCACATTGACGATGAAACACAGAAATCGCGTCGGAATTAAATACAAAAGGCACAATGTTGTCTTAAGTATAAGAATAGAGACTCTTCTTACAGTCGGTGTTTGAGCATTCCCTGTGAGACCAGTATTAGTTTCTGACACACCACTGCAGGTACAATGTACTCCTTGGACATACACATTGACGATGAAACACTGAAATTATATGGTACTGAATACAAAACTCACAATGCCGCCTTAAGTGCAAGAAGAGTGGGGCTTCTTAGAGTCTGTGCATTGATCCTTTCCTGTGAGACCAGTATTACTTTCCGATACTCCACTGCAGGTTCAATGTATTCCTTGGACCTTCACTTTGACGATGAAACACAGAAATCGTATCGGAATTAAATACAAAAGGCACAATGCCGCCTTAAGTGCAACAAGAGTGAGACTTCTTAGAGTCTGTGCTTTGATCCTTTCCTGCGATACCAGTATTAGTTTCCGATACACCACTGCAGGTTCAATGTATTTGTTGGACATTCACATTGACGATGAAACACAGAAATCGCATCGGAATGAAATACAAAAGGCACAATGCCACCTTAAGTGCAAGAGGCGTGTGACTTCTTAGAGTCTGTGCTTTGACCCTTTCCAATGAGACCAGTATCAGATTCCGATATACCACTGCAGATTCAATGTATTCCTTGGCCCTTCACATTGACGATGAAACACAGAAATCGCATCGGAATTAAATACAAAAGGCACAATGCCGCCTTAAGTGCGAGAAGAGTGAGACTTCTTAGAGTCTGTGCTTTGATCCTTTCCTGTGAGGCCAGTATTAGTTTCCGATACACCACTGCAGGTACAACGTATTCCTTTGACCTTCACATTGACGATGAAACACAGAAATCGATTCGGAATTAAATGCAAAACGCACAATGTCGCCTTAAGTACAAGAATAGAGACACTTCTTACAGTCGGTGCTTTGAGCTTTCCCTGCTAGACCAGTATTAGTTTCCGATACACCACTTCAGGTTCAATGTATTCCTTGGACATACACACTGACGATGAACTACTGAAATTAGATCGGAATGAAATACAAAAGGCACAATACCCCCTTAAATGCAAGAAGAGTGGAACTTCTTATTATCTGTGCTTTGATCCTTTCCTGTGAACCAGTATTAGTTACCGATGCACCACTGCAGGTTCAATGTATTCCTTGGACCTTCACATTGATGATGAAACACAGAAATCGCATCACAATTAAATAAAAAAAGGCACAATGCGGCCTTAAGTACAGGAATAGAGACTCTGCTTACAGTCGGTGTTTTGAGCATTCCCTGTGAGACCAGTATTAATTTCCGATACACCACTGCAGGTTCAATGTACTCCTTGGACATACACGTTGACGATGAAACACTGAAATTAGATCAGAATTAAATACGAAAGGCACATTACGACTTAAGTGCAAGAAATGTGAGACTTCTTAGAGTCTGTGCTTTGATCCTTTCCTGTTTGACCAGTATTAGATTCCGATACACCACTGCAGGTTCAATGTATTCCTTGGACTTACACGTTGACGATGAAACTCTGAAATTAGATCGGAATTAAATACAAAAGGCACAATGCGACTTAAGTGCAAGAAGAGTGAGACTTCTTAGAGTCTGTGCTTTGATCCTTTCCTGTGAGACCAGTATTAATTTCCGATACACCACTGAAGGTTCAATGTATTCCTTGGACATTATAATTGACGATGAAACACAGATATCTCATCGGTATTAAATACAAAAGGCACAATGCCGCTTTAAGTGCAAGAAGAGTGTGACTTCTTAGAGTCTCTGCTTTGGTCCTTTCCAGTGAGACCAGTATTAGTTTCCGACACACCACTGCAGGTTCAATGTACTCCTTGGACTTTCACATTGACGATGAAACACAGAAATCGCGTCGGAATTAAATACAAAAGGCACAATGCCGGCTTAAATATAAGAATAGAGATTCCTCTTACAGTCGGTGTTTTAAGCATTCCCTGTGATACCAGTATTAGTTTCTGACACACCACTGGAGGTTCAATGTATTCCTCGGACATACACATTGACGATAACACTGAAATTTAATCGGAATTGAAAACAAAACTCACAATGCCGCCTTAAGTGCAAGAAGAGTGAGACTTCTTAGAGTCTGTGCTTTGATCCTTTCCTGTGAGGCCAGTATTAGTTTCCGATACACCACTGCAGGTTCAACGTATTCCTTTGACCTTCACATTGACGATGAAACACAGACATCGATTCGGAATTAAATGCAAAAGGCACAATGTCGCCTTAAGTACAAGAATAGAGACACTTCTTACAGTCGGTGCTTTGTGCTTTCCCTGCTAGACCAGTATTAGTTTCCGATACACCACTTCAGGTTCAATGTATTCCTTGGACATACACACTGACGATGAACTACTGAAATTAGATCGGAATTAAATACAAAAGGCACAATACCCCCTTAAATGCAAGAAGAGTGCAACTTCTTATTATCTGTGCTTTGATCCTTTCCTGTGAACCAGTATTAGTTACCGATGCACCACTGCAGGTTCAATGTATTCCTTGGACCTTCACATTGATGATGAAACACAGAAATCGCATCACAATTAAATAAAAAAAGGCACAATGCGGCCTTAAGTACTGGAATAGAGACTCTGCTTACAGTCGGTGTTTTGAGCATTCCCTGTGAGACCAGTTTTAATTTCCGATACAGCACTGCAGGTTCAATGTACTCCTTGGACATACACGTTGACGATGAAACACTGATATTAGATCAGAATTAAATACGAATGGCACATTACGACTTAAGTGCAAGAAATGTGAGACTTCTTAGAGTCTGTGCTTTGATCCTTTCCTGTTTGACCAGTATTAGATTCCGATACACCACTGCAGGTTCAATGTATTCCTTGGACATACACGTTGACGATGAAACACTGAAATTAGATCGGAATTAAATACAAAAGGCACAATGCCGGCTTAAATATAAGAATAGAGATTCCTCTTACAGTCGGTGTTTTGAGCATTCCTTGTGAGACCAGTATTAGTTTCTGACACACCACTGGAGGTTCAATGTATTCCTTGGACATACACATTGACGATAACACTGAAATTAAATCGGAATTGAAAACAAAACTCACAATGCCGCCTTAAGTGCAAGAAGAGTGAGACTTCTTAGAGTCTGAGCTTTGATCCTTTCCTGTGAGACCAGTATTAGTTTCCGATACACCACTGCAGGTTCAATGTATTCCTAGGACCTACACATTGACGATAAACCACTGAAATTACATTGGAATTAAATACAAAAGCCGCAGTGCCACCTTAAGTGCAAGAAGAGTGAGACTTCTTAGAGTCTGTGCTTCGATCCTTTCCTGTGAGACCAGTTTTAGTTCCCGATACACCACTGCAGATTCAATGTATTCTTTCGACATTATCATTGACGATGAAACACAGATATCTCATCGATATTAAATACGAAAGGCACAATGCCGCTTTAAGTGCAAGAAGAGTGTGACTTCTTAGAGTCTGTGCTTTGATCCTCCCTTGTGAGACCAGTATTGCTTCCGATACATCACTGCAGGTTCAATGTATTCCTTGGACATACACATTGACGATGAAACACAGAAATCGCATCGGAATTAAATACAAAAGCCACAATGCCGCCTTAAATGCAAGAAGAGTGAGACATCTAAGAGTCTGTGCTTTGATACTCTCCTGTAAGACCAGTATTAGTTTCCGATACACCACTGCAGGTTCAATGTATTCCTTGGACATACACGTTCACGATGAAACACTGAAATTAGACCGGAATTAAATACAAAAGGCACAATGCGACTTGAGTGCAAAAAGAGTGAGACTTCTTAGGGTCTGTGCATTGATCCTTTCCTGTGAGACCAGTATTAGTTTCCGATATACCACTGCAGGTTCAATGTATTCCTTGGACATTCACATTGACGATGAAACACAGAAATCGCATCGGTATTAAATGCAAAAGACACAATGCCGCCTTAAGTGCAAGAAGAGTGAGACTTCTTAGAGTCTGTGCTTTGATCCTTTCCTGTGAGACCAGTATTAGTTTCCGATACATCACTGCAGGTTAAATGTACTCCCTGGACCTTCACATTGACGATGAAACACAGAAATCGCGTTGGAATTAAATACAAAAGGCACAATGCCGCCTTAAGTAAAAGAATAGAGACTCTTCTTACAGTCGGTGTTTTGAGCATTCCCTGTGAGCCCAGTATTAGTTTCTGACACACCACTGCAGGTACAATGTACTCCTTGGACATACACATTGACGATGAAACACTGAAATTATATGGGAATTGAATACAAAACTCACAATGCCGCCTTATGTGCAAGAAGAGTGAGGCTTCTTAGTGTCTGTGCATTGATCCTTTCCTGTGAGACCAGTATTACTTTCCGATACTCCACTGCAGGTTCAATGTATTAATTGGACCTTCACTTTGACGATGAAACACAGAAATCGCATCGGAATTAAATACAAAAGGCACAATGCCGCCTTAAATGCAACAAGAGTGAGACTTCTTAGAGTCTGTGCTTTGATCCTTTCCTGCGATACCAGTATTAGTTTCCGATACACCACTGCAGGTTCTATGTATTTGTTGGACATTCACATTGACGATGAAACAGAGAAATCGCATCGGAATTAAATACAAAAGGCACAATGCCGCCTTAAGTGCAAGAGGCCTGTGACTTCTTAGAGTCTGTGATTTGATCCTTTCCTGTGAGACCAGTATCAGTTTCCGATATACCACTGCAGATTCAATGTATTCCTTGGACCTTCACATTGACGATGAAACACAGAAATCATATCGGAATTAAATACAAAAGGCACAATGCCGTCTTAAGTGCGAGAAGAGCGAGACTTCTTAGAGTCTGTGCTTTGATCCTTTCCTGTGAGACCAGTATTAGTTTCCTATAACCCACTGCAGGTTCAAAGTATTCCTTTGACCTTCACATTGACGATGAAGCACAGAAATCGATTCGGAATCAAATGCAAAGGGCACAATGTCGCCTTAAGTACAAGAATAGAGACTCTTCTTACAGTCGGTGCTCTGAACTTTCCCTGTGAGACCAGTATTAGTGTCCGATACACCACTGCAGGTTCAATGTATTCCTTGGACATACACTTTGACGATGAAACACAGAAATCGCATCGGAATTAAATACAAAAGCCACAATGCCGCCTTAAGTGCAAGAAGAGTGAGACATCTTAGAGTCTGTGCTTTGATCCTCTCCTGTGAGACCAGTATTAGTTTCCGATACACCACTGCAGGTGCAGTGAATTCCTTGGACCTTCACATTGACGATGAAACACAGAGATCGCGTCGGAATTAAATACAAAAGGCACAATGCCGCCATAAATATAAGAATAGACTCTCTTCTTACAGTCGGTTTTTTGAGTATTCCCTGTGAGGCCAGTATTAGTTTCTGACACACCACTGCAGGTTCAATGTATTCCTTGGACATATTAATTGTCGATGAAACACTGAAATGAAATGGGAATTGAATACAAAACACACAATGCCGCCTTAACTGCAAGAAGAGTGAGACTTCTTACAGTCTGTGCTTTGATCCATTCCTGTGAGACCCGTATTAGGGTCCGATTCTCCACTTCAGGGTCAATGTATTCCTTGGACCTCCACATTGACGATGAAACACAGAAATCGCATCGGAATTAAATACAAAAGGCACAATGCCGCATTAAGTGCAAGAAGAGTGACACTTCTTAGAGTCTGTGCTTTGATCCTTTCCTGTGAGACCAGCATTAGTTTCCGATAAACCACTGCAGGTAAATGTATTCCTTGGACCTTCACATTGACGAAGAAACTCAGAAATCACATCGGAGATAAATCCAAATGCACAATGCCGCCTTAAGTGCAAGAAGAGTGAGACTTCTTAGAGTCTGTGCTTTGATCCTTTCCTGTGAGACCAGTATTAGTTTCCGATACATATTAGTTTCCGATACACCACTGCAGGATCAATGTATTCCTTGGACGTACACATTGACGATGAAACACAGGAATCGCATCGGAATTAAATACAAAAGCCACAATGCCGCTTAAGTGCAAGAAGAGTGAGACATCTTACAGTCTGTGCATTGATCCTCTCCTGTGAGACCAGTATTAGTTTCCGATACACCACTGCAGGTTCAATGTATTCCTTGGACATTCACATTGACGATGAAACACAGAAATCGCATCGGTATTAAATGCAAAA
Organism: Schistocerca americana; assembly: GCF_021461395.2. Taxonomy (NCBI): domain Eukaryota; kingdom Metazoa; phylum Arthropoda; class Insecta; order Orthoptera; family Acrididae; genus Schistocerca; species Schistocerca americana. Next base: position 24,256,791 of record NC_060125.1, on the reverse strand, counting down.
GGCACAATGCCGCCTTAAGTGTAAGAAGACTGTGACTTCTTAGAGACTGTGCTTTGATCCTTTCCTGTGAGACCAGTATTAGTTTCCGATACATCACTGCAGGTTAAATGTACACTTGGACCTTCACATTGACGATGAAACACAGAAATCGCGTCGGAATGAAATACAAAAGTCGCAATGCCGCCTTAAGTATAAGAATAGAGACTATTCTTACAGTCGGTGTTTTGAGGATTCCCTGTGAGACCAGTATTAGTTTCTGACACACCACTGCAGGTACAATGTACTCCTTGGACATACACATTGACGATGAAACACTGAAATTATATGGGAATTGAATACAAAACTCACAATGCCGCCTTAAGTGCAAGAAGAGTGAGGCTTCTTAGAGTCTGTGCATTGATCCTTTCCTGTGAGACCAGTATTACTTTCCGATACTCCACTGCAGGTACAATGAATTCCTTGGACCTTCACTTTGACGATGAAACACAGAAATCGCATCGGATATAAATACAAATAGCACAATGCCGCCTTAAGTGCAACAAGAGTGAGACTTCTTAGAGTCTGTGCTTTGATCCTTTCCTGCGATACCAGTATTAGTTTCCGATACACCACTGCAGGTTCAATGTATTTCTTGGACATTCACATTGACGATGAAACACAGAGATCGCATCGGAATTAAATACAAAAGGCACAATGCCGCCTTAAGTGCAAGATGCGTGTGACTTCTTAAAGTCTCTGCTTTGATCCTTTCCTGTGAGGCCAGTATTAGTTTCCGATACACTACTGCAGGTTCAATGTATTCCTTGGACCTTCACATTGACGATGAAACACTGAAATTAATCGGAATTAAATACAAAAGGCACAATGCGACTTAAGTGCAAGAAGAGTGAGACTTCTTAAAGTCTGTGTTTTGTTCCTTTCCTGTGAGACCAGTATTAGTTTCCGATACACCACTGCAGGTTCAATGTATTCCTTGGACATTATCATTGACGATGAAACACAGATATCTCATCGCTATTAAATACAAAACACACAATGCCGCTTTAAGTGCAAGAAGAGTGTGACTTCTTAGAGTCTCTGCTTTGTTCCTTTACTGTGAGACCAGTATTAGTTTCCGACACACCACTGCAGGTTCAATGTACTCCTTGGACCTTCACATTGACGATGAAACACAGAAATCGCGTTGGAATTAAATACAAAAGGCAAAATGCCGCCATAAATATAAGAATAGAGACTCCTCTTACAGTCGGTGTTTTGAGCATTCCCTGTGAGACCAGTATTAGTTTCTGACACACCACTGCAGGTTCAATGTATTCCTTGGACATACGCATTGACGATAAACCACTGAAATTACATCGGAATTAAATACAAAAGGCGCAGTGCCACCTTAAGTGCAAGAAGAGTGAGACTTCTTAGAGTCTGTGCTTTGATCCTTTCCTGTGAGACCAGTATTAGTTTCCGATACACCACTGCAGGTTCAATGTATTCCTAGGACCTACACATTGACGATAAACCACTGAAATTACATCGGAATTAAATACAAAAGGCGCAGTGCCACCTTAAGTGCAAGAAGAGTGAGACTTCTTAGAGTCAGTGCTTTGATCCTTTCCTGTGAGACCAGTATTAGTTTCCGATACTCCACTGGAGGGTCAAAGTATTCCTTGGACCTTCACATTGACGATGAAACACAGAAATCGCATCGGAAGAAAATACAAAAAGCACAATGCCGCATTAAGTGTAAGAAGAGTGACACTTCTTAGAGTCTGTGCTTTGATCCTTTCCTGTGAGACCAGTATTAGTTTCCGACAAACCACTGCATGTTAAATGTATTCCTTGGACCTTCACATTGACGATGAAACACAGAAATCACATCGGAGATAAATCCAAAGGTACGATGCCGCCTTAAGTGCAAGAAGAGTGAGACATCTTAGAGTCTGCGCTTTGATCCTCTCCTATGACACCAGTATTATTTTCCGATACACCACTGCAGGTTCAATGTATTCCTTGGACCTTCACATTGAAGATAAAACACAGAAATCGCATCGGAATTAAATACAAAACGCACAATGCTGCCTTAAGTATAAGAATAGAGACTCTTCTTACAGTCAGTGTTTTGAGCATTCCCTGTGAGACCAGTATTAGTTTCTGATACACCACTGCAGGTTCAATGTATTCCTTGGACATACACATTGACGATGAAACACTGAAATTAAATCGGAATTGAATACACAACTCACAATGCCGCCTTAAGTGCAATAAGAGTGAGACTTCTTAGGGTCTGTGCTTTGATCCTTTCCTGTGAGACCAGTATTAGTTTCCGATACACCACTGCAGGTTCAATGTATTTGTTTTACCTTCAGATTGACGATGAAACACAGAAATCGCATCGGAATGAAATACAAGAGGCACAATGCCGCCTTAAGTGCCAGAAGAGTGAGACTTCTTAGAGTCTGTGCATTGATCCTTTCCTGTGATACCAGTATTAGTTTCCGATACTCCACTGCAGGTTCAATGTATTCCTTGGACCTCCACATTGACGATGAAACACAGAAATCACATCGGAATTAAATACAAAAGGCACAATGCCGCCTTAATAGCAAGAAGAGTGAGACTTCTTAGAGTCTGTGCTTTGATCCTATCCTGTGTGACCAGTATTAGTTTCCGATACACAACTGCAAGTTCAATGTATTCCTTGGACCTTCACATTGATGATGAAACACAGAAATCGCATCGCAATTAAATACAAAAGGCACAATGCCGCCTTAAGTACTAGAATAGAGACTCTTCATACAGTCGGTGCTTTGAGCATTCTCTGTGAGACCAGTATTAGTTTCCGATACGCCACTGCAGGTTCAGTGTATTCCATGGACACACACGTGACGATGAAACACTGAAATTAGATCGGAATTAAATACAAAAGGCACAATGCAACTCAAAGGAAAGAAGAGTGAGACTTCTTAGAGTCTGTGCTTCGATCCTTTCCTGTGAACCAGTATTAGTTTCCGATACACCAATGCAGGTTCAATGTATTCATTGGACCTGCACATTGACGATGAAACACAGAAATCGCATCGACATTAAATACAAATGGCTCAATGCCGCCTTAAGTGCAAGGGGCGTGTGACTTCTTAGAGTCTGTGCTTTGATCGTTTCCTGTGAGGCCAGTATTGGTTTCCGATACACCACTGCAGGTTCAAGGTATTCCTTGGACCTTCACATTGACGATGAAAAACAAATATCGCATCGGAATTAACTGCAAAAGGCACAATGCCGCCTTAAGTACAAGAATGGAGACTCTTCTTGCAGTCGGTGCTTTGAGCATTCCCTGTGAGACCAGTATTAGTTTCCGATACACCACTGCAGGTTCAATGTATTCCTTGGGCATACACATTGACGATGAACTACTGAAATTAGATCGGAATTAAATACAAAAGGCGCAGTGCCACCTTAAGTGCAAGAAGAGTGAGACTTCTTAGAGTCTGTGCTTTGATCCTTTCCAGTGAGACCAGTATTAGTTTCCGATACATCACTGCAGGTTAAATGTACTCCTTGGACCTTCACATTGACGGTGAAACACAGAAATCGCGTCGGAATTAAATACAAAAGGCACAATGCCGTCTTAAGTATAAGAATAGAGACTCTTCTTACAGTCGGTGTTTGAGCATTCCCTGTGAGACCAGTATTAGTTTCTGACACACCACTGCAGGTACAATGTACTCCTTGGACATACACATTGACGATGAAACACTGAAATTATATGGTACTGAATACAAAACTCACAATGCCGCCTTAAGTGCAAGAAGAGTGAGGCTTCTTAGAGTCTGTGCATTGATCCTTTCCTGTGAGACCAGTATTACTTTCCGATACTCCAATGCAGGTTCAATGTATTCCTTGGACCTTCACTTTGACGATGAAACACAGAAATCGCATCGGAATTAAATACAAAAGGCACAATGCCGCCTTAAGTGCAACAAGAGTGAGACTTCTTAGAGTCTGTGCTTTGATCCTTTCCTGCGATACCAGTATTAGTTTCCGATACACCACTGCAGGTTCAATGTATTTGTTGGACATTCACATTGACGATGAAACACAGAAATCGCATCGGAATGAAATACAAAAGGCACAATGCCACCTTAAGTGCAAGAGGCGTGTGACTTCTTAGAGTCTGTGCTTTGACCCTTTCCTATGAGACCAGTATCAGTTTCCGATATACCACTGCACATTCAATGTATTCCTTGGACCTTCACATTGACGATGAAACACAGAAATCGCATCGGAATTATATACAAAAGGCACAATGCCGCCTTAAGTGCGAGAAGAGTGAGACTTCTTAGAGTCTGTGCTTTGATCCTTTCCAGTGAGACCAGTATTAGTTTCCGACACACCACTGCAGGTTCAATGTACTCCTTGGACTTTCACATTGACGATGAAACACAGAAATCGCGTCGGAATTAAATAGAAAAGGCACAATGCCGGCTTAAATATAAGAATAGAGATTCCTCTTACAGTCGGTGTTTTGAGCATTCCCTGTGAGACCAGTATTAGTTTCTGACACACCACTTCAGGTTCAATGTATTCCTTGGACATGCACACTGACGATGAACTACTGAATTTAGATCGGAATTAAATACAAATGGCACAATACCCCCTTAAATGCAAGAAGAGTGGAACTTCTTATTATCTGTGCTTTGATACTTTCCTGTGTACCAGTATTAGTTACCGATGCACCACTGCAGGTTCAATGTATTCCTTGGACCTTCTGATTGATGATGAAACACAGAAATCGCATCACAATTAAATAAAAAAAGGCACAATGCGGCCTTAAGGACAGGAATAGAGACTCTGCTTACAGTCGGTGTTTTGAGCATTCCCTGTGAGACCAGTATTAATTTCCGATACACCACTGCAGGTTCAATGTACTCCTTGGACATACACGTTGACGATGAAACACTGAAATTAGATCAGAATTAAATACGAAAGGCACATTACGACTTAAGTGCAAGAAATGTGAGACTTCTTAGAGTCTGTGCTTTGATCCTTTCCTGTTTGACCAGTATTAGATTCCGATACACCACTGCAGGTTCAATGTATTCCTTGGACATACACGTTGACGATGAAACACTGAAATTAGATCGGAATTAAATACAAAAGGCACAATGCGACTTAAGTGCAAGAAGAGTGAGACTTCTTAGAGTCTGTGCTTTGATCCTTTCCTGTGAGACCAGTATTAATTTCCGATACACCACTGAAGGTTCAATGTATTCCTTGGACATTATAATTGACGATGAAACACAGATATCTCATCGGTGTTAAATACAAAAGGCACAATGCCGCTTTAAGTGCAAGAAGAGTGTGACTTCTTAGAGTCTCTGCTTTGGCCCTTTCCAGTGAGACCAGTATTAGTATCCGACACACCACTGCAGGTTCAATGTACTCTTTGGACTTTCACATTGACGATGAAACACAGAAATCGCGTCCGAATTAAATACAAAAGGCACAATGCCGGCTTAAATATAAGTATAGAGATTCCTCTTACAGTCGGTGTTATGAGCATTCCCTGTGAGACCAGTATTAGTTTCTGACACACCACTGGAGGTTCAATGTATTCCTTGGACATACACATTGACGATAACACTGAAATTAAATCGGAATTGAATACAAAACTCACAATGCCGCCATAAGTGCAAGAAGAGTAAGACTTCTTAGAGTCTGTGCTTTGATCCTTTCCTGTGAGACCAGTATTAGTTTCCGATACACCACTGCAGGTTCAATGTATTCCTAGGACCTACACATTGACGATAAACCACTGAAATTACATTGGAATTAAATACAAAAGGCACAATGCCGCCTTAAGTGCAAGAGGCCTGTGACTTCTTAGAGTCTGTGCTTTGATCCTTTCCTGTGAGACCAGTATCAGTTTCCGATATACCACTGCAGATTCAATGTATTCCTTGGACCTTCACATTGACGATGAAACACAGAAATCACATCGGAATTAAATACAAAAGGCACAATGCCGTCTTAAGTGCGAGAAGAGTGAGACTTCTTAGAGTCTGAGCTTTGATCCTTTCCTGTGAGGCCAGTATTAGTTTCCGATAACCCACTGCAGGTTCAAAGTATTCCTTTGACCTTCACATTGACGATGAAACACAGAAATCGATTCGGAATCAAATGCAAAAGGCACAATGTCGCCTTAAGTACAAGAATAGAGACTCTTCTTACAGTCGGTGCTCTGAACTTTCCCTGTGAGACCAGTATTAGTGTCCGATACACCACTGCAGGTTCAATGTATTCCTTGGACATACACATTGACGATGAAACACAGAAATCGCATCGGAATTAAATACAAAAGCCACAATGCCGCCTTAAGTGCAAGAAGAGTGAGACATCTTAGAGTCTGTGCTTTGATCCTCTCCTGTGAGACCAGTATTAGTTTCCGATACACCACTGCAGGTGCAGTGAATTCCTTGGACCTTCACATTGACGATGAAACACAGAGATCGCGTCGGAATTAAATACAAAAGGCACAATGCCGCCTTAAATATAAGAATAGAGACTCTTCTTACAGTCGGTTTTTTGAGTATTCCCTGTGAGACCAGTATTAGTTTCTGACACACCACTGCAGGTTCAATGTATTCCTTGGACATATTAATTGTCGATGAAACACTGAAATGAAATGGGAATTGAATACAAAACACACAATGCCGCCTTAACTGCAAGAAGAGTGAGACTTCTTACAGTCTCTGCTTTGATCCTTTCCTGTGAGTCCCGTATTAGATTCCGATTCTTCACTTCAGGGTCAATGTATTCCTTGGACCTCCACATTGACGATGAAACACAGAAATCGCATCGGAATTAAATACAAAAGGCACAATGCCGCATTAAGTGCAAGAAGAGTGACACTTCTTAGAGTCTGTGCTTTGATCCTTTCCTGTGAGACCAGCATTAGTTTCCGATAAACCACTGCAGGTCAATGTATTCCTTGGACCTTCACATTGACGAAGAAACTTAGAAATCACATCGGAGATAAATCCAAATGCACAATGCCGCCTTAAGTGCAAGAAGAGTGAGACTTCTTAGAGTCTGTGCTTTGATCCTTTCCTGTGAGACCAGTATTAGTTTCCGATACATATTAGTTTCCGATACACCACTGCAGGTTCAATGTATTCCTTGGACCTTCAAATTGACGATGAAACACAGAAATCGCATCGGAATTAAATACAAAAGGCACAATGCCGCCATAAGTACAAGAACAGAGACTCTTCTTACACCCGGTGCTTTGAGCATTCCCTGTGAGACCAGTATTAGTTTCCGATACACCACTGCAGGTTCAATGTATTCCTTGGACATACACGTTGACGATGAAACACTGAAATTAGATCAGAATTAAATACAAAAGGTACAATGCGACTTGAGTTCAAGAAGAGTGAGACTTCTTAAAGTCTGTGCTTTGATCCTTTCCTGTGAGACCAGTATTAGTTTCCGATACACCACTGCAGGTTCGATGTATTCCTTGGACATTCACATTGACGATGAAACACAGAAATCGCATCGGTATTAAATGCAAAAGGCACAATGCCGCCTTAAGTGCAAGAAGAGTGTGACTTCTTAGAGTCTGTGCTTTGATCCTTTCCTGTGAGACCAGTATTAGTTTCCGATACATCACTGCAGGTTAAATGTACCCTTGGACCTCCACATTGACGATGAAACACAGAAATCGCGTCGGAATGAAATACAAAAGTCACAATGCCGCCTTAAGTATAAGAATAGAGACTATTCTTACAGTCGGTGTTTTGAGGATTCCCTGTGAGACCAGTATTAGTTTCTGACACACCACTGCAGGTACAATGTACTCCTTGGACATACACATTGACGATGAAACACTGAAATTATATGGGAATTGAATACAAAACTCACAATGCCGCCTTAAGTGCAAGAAGAGTGAGGCTTCTTAGAGTCTGTGCATTGATCCTTTCCTGTGAGACCAGTATTACTTTCCGATACTCCACTGCAGGTACAATGAATTCCTTGGACCTTCACTTTGACGATGAAACACAGAAATCGCATCGGATTTAAATACAAATGGCACAATGCCGCCTTAAGTGCAACAAGAGTGAGACTTCTTAAAGTCTGTGCTTTGATCCTTTCCTGCGATACCAGTATTAGTTTCCGATACACCACTGCAGGATCAATGTATTCCTTGGACCTTCACATTGACGATGAAACACTGAAATTAATCGGAATTAAATACAAAAGGCACAATGCGACTTAAGTGCAAGAAGAGTGAGACTTCTTAAAGTCTGTGTTTTGTTCCTTTCCTGTGAGACCAGTATTAGTTTCCGATACACCACTGCAGGTTCAATGTATTCCTTGGACATTATCAATGACGATGAAACACAGATATCTCATCGCTATTAAATACAAAAGACACAATGCCGCTTTAAGTGCAAGAAGAGTGTGACTTCTTAGAGTCTCTGCTTTGTTCCTTTACTGTGAGACCAGTATTAGTTTCCGACACACCACTGCAGGTTCAATGTACTCCTTGGACCTTCACATTGACGATGAAACACAGAAATCGCGTTGGAATTAAATACAAAAGGCAAAATGCCGCCATAAATATAAGAATAGAGACTCCTCTTACAGTCGGTGTTTTGAGCATTCCCTGTGAGACCAGTATTAGTTTCTGACACACCACTGCAGGTTCAATGTATTCCTTGGACATACGCATTGACGATAAACCACTGAAATTACATCGGAATTAAATACAAAAGGCGCAGTGCCACCTTAAGTGCAAGAAGAGTGAGACTTCTTAGAGTCTGTGCTTTGATCCTTTCCTGTGAGACCAGTATTAGTTTCCGATACACCACTGCAGGTTCAATGTATTCCTAGGACCTACACATTGACGATAAACCACTGAAATTACATCGGAATTAAATACAAAAGGCGCAGTGCCACCTTAAGTGCAAGAAGAGTGAGACTTCTTAGAGTCAGTGCTTTGATCCTTTCCTGTGAGACCAGTATTAGTTTCCGATACTCCACTGGAGGGTCAATGTATTCCTAGGACCTTCACATTGACGATGAAACACAGAAATCGCATCGGAAGAAAATACAAAAAGCACAATGCCGCATTAAGTGTAAGAAGAGTGACACTTCTTAGAGTCTGTGCTTTGATCCTTTCCTGTGAGACCAGTATTAGTTTCCGACAAACCACTGCATGTTAAATGTATTCCTTGGACCTTCACATTGACGATGAAACACAGAAATCACATCGGAGATAAATCCAAAGGCACGATGCCGCCTTAAGTGCAAGAAGAGTGAGACATCTTAGAGTCTGCACTTTGATCCTCTCCTGTGAGACCAGTATTATTTTCCGATACACCACTGCAGGTTCAATGTATTCCTTGGACCTTCACATTGACGATAAAACACAGAAATCGCATCGGAATTAAATACAAAACGCACAATGCTGCCTTAAGTATAAGAATAGAGACTCTTCTTACAGTCAGTGTTTTGAGCATTCCCTGTGAGTCCAGTATTAGTTTCTGACACACCACTGCAGGTTCAATGTATTTGTTTTACCTTCAGATTGACGATGAAACACAGAAATCGCATCGGAATGAAATACAAGAGGCACAATGCCGCCTTAAGTGCCAGAAGAGTGAGACTTCTTAGAGTCTGTGCATTGATCCTTTCCTGTGATACCAGTATTAGTTTCCGATACTCCACTGCAGGTTCAATGTATTCCTTGGACCTCCACATTGACGATGAAACACAGAAATCACATCGGAATTAAATACAAAAGGCACAATGCCGCCTTAATAGCAAGAAGAGTGAGACTTCTTAGAGTCTGTGCTTTGATCCAATCCTGTGAGACCAGTATTAGTTTCCGATACACCACTGCAAGTTCAATGTATTCCTTGGACCTTCACATTGATGATGAAACACAGAAATCGCATCGCAATTAAATACAAAAGGCACAATGCCGCCTTAAGTACTAGAATAGAGACTCTTCATACAGTCGGTGCTTTGAGCATTCTCTGTGAGACCAGTATTAGTTTCCGATACGCCACTGCAGGTTCAATGTATTCCTTGGACAGACACGTGACGATGAAACACTGAAATTAGATCGGAATTAAATACAAAAGGCACAATGCAACTTAAAGGAAAGAAGAGTGAGACTTCTTAGAGTCTGTGCTTCGATCCTTTCCTGTGAACCAGTACTAGTTTCCGATACAGCAATGCAGGTTCAATGTATTCATTGGACCTGCACATTGACGATGAAACACAGAAATCGCATCGACATTAAATACAAATGGCTCAATGCCGCCTTAAGTGCAAGATGCGTGTGACTTCTTAGAGTCTGTGCTTTGATCGTTTCCTGTGAGGCCAGTATTGGTTTCCGATACACCACTGCAGGTTCAAGGTATTCCTTGGACCTTCACATTGACGATGAAAAACAAATATCGCATCGGAATTAACTGCAAAAGGCACAATGCCGCCTTAAGTACAAGAATGGAGACTCTTCTTGCAGTCGGTGCTTTGAGCATTCCCTGTGAGACCAGTATTAGTTTCCGATACACCACTGCAGGTTCAATGTATTCCTTGGGCATACACATTGACGATGAACTACTGAAATTAGATCGGAATTAAATAGAAAAGGCGCAGTGCCACCTTAAGTGCAAGAAGAGTGAGACTTCTTAGAGTCTGTGCTTTGATCCTTTCCAGTGAGACCAGTATTAGTTTCCGATACATCACTGCAGGTTAAATGTACTCCTTGGACCTTCACATTGACGATGAAACACAGAAATCGCGTCGGAATTAAATACAAAAGGCACAATGCCGTCTTAACTATAAGAATAGAGACTCTTCTTACAGTCGGTGTTTGAGCATTCCCTGTGAGACCAGTATTAGTTTCTGACACACCACTGCAGGTACAATGTACTCCTTGGACATACACATTGACGATGAAACACTGAAATTATATGGTACTGAATACAAAACTCACAATGCCGCCTTAAGTGCAAGAAGAGTGAGGCTTCTTAGAGTCTGTGCATTGATCCTTTCCTGTGAGACCAGTATTACTTTCCGATACTCCACTGCAGGTTCAATGTATTCCTTGGACCTTCACTCTGACGATGAAACACAGAAATCGCATCGGAATTAAATACAAAAGGCACAATGCCGCCTTAAGTGCAACAAGAGTGAGACTTCTTAGAGTCTGTGCTTTGATCCTTTCCTGTGAGGCCAGTATTAGTTTCCGATACCCCACTGCCGGTTCAACGTATTCCTTTGACCTTCACATTGACGGTGAAACACAGAAATCGATTCGGAATTAAATGCAAAAGGCACAATGTCGCCTTAAGTACAAGAATAGAGACACTTCTTACAGTCGGTGCTTTGAGCTTTCCCTGCTAGACCAGTATTAGTTTCCGATACACCACTTCAGGTTCAATGTATTCCTTGGACATACACACTGACGATGAACTACTGAAATTAGATCGGAATTTAATACAAAAGGCACAATACCCCCTTAAATGCAAGAAGAGTGGAACTTCTTATTATCTGTGCTTTGATCCTTTCCTGTGAAAAAGTATTAGTTACCGATGCACCACTGCAGGTTCAATGTATTCCTTGGACCTTCACATTGATGATGAAACACAGAAATCGCATCACAAGTAAATAAAAAAAGGCACAATGCGGCCTTAAGTACAGGAATAGAGACTCTGCTTACAGTCGGTGTTTTAAGCATTCCCTGTGAGACCAGTATTAATTTCCGATACACCACTGCAGGTTCAATGTACTCCTTGGACATACACGTTGACGATGAAACACTGAAATTAGATCAGAATTAAATACGAAAGGCACATTACGACTTAAGTGCAAGAAATGTGAGACTTCTTAGAGTCTGTGCATTGATCCTTTCCTGTTTGACCAGTATTAGATTCCGATACACCACTGCAGGTTCAATGTATTCCTTGGACATACACGTTGACGATGAAACACTGAAATCAGATCGGAATTAAATACAAAAGGCACAATGCGACTTAAGTGCAAGAAGAGTGAGACTTCTTAGAGTCTGTGCTTTGATCCTTTCCTGTGAGACCAGTATTAATTTCCGATACACCACTGAAGGTTCAATGTATTCCTTGGACATTATAATTGACGATGAAACACAGATATCTCATCGGTGTTAAATACAAAAGGCACAATTCCGCTTTAAGTGCAAGAAGAGTGTGACTGCTTAGAGTCTCTCCTTTGGCCCTTTCCAGTGAGACCAGTATTAGTTTCCGACACACCACTGCGGGTTCAATGTACTCTTTGGACTTTCACATTGACGATGAAACACAGAAATCGCGTCGGAATTAAATACAAAAGGCACAATGCCGGCTTAAATATAAGAATAGAGATTCCTCTTACAGTCGGTGTTTTGAGCATTCCCTGTGAGACCAGTATTAGTTTCTGACACACCACTGGAGGTTCAATGTATTCCTTGGACATACACATTGACGATAACACTGAAATTAAATCCGAATTGAATACAAAACTCACAATGCCGCCTTAAGTGCAAGAAGAGTGGGACTTCTTAGAGTCTGTGCTTTGATCCTTTCCTGTGAGACCAGTTTTAGTTCCGTATACACCACTGCAGATTCAATGTATTCTTTCGACATTATCATTGACGATGAATCATAGATATCTCATCGATATTAAATTCGAAAGGCACAATGCCGCTTTAAGTGCAAGAAGAGTGTGACTTCTTAGAGTCTGTGCTTTGATCCTCCCCTGTGAGACCAGTATTGCTTCCGATACATCACTGAAGGTTCAATGTATTCCTTGGACATACACATTGACGATGAAACACAGAAATCGCATCGGAATTAAATACAAAAGCCACAATGCCGCCTTAAATGCAAGAGGAGTGAGACATCTAAGAGTCTGTGATTTGATCCTCTCCTGTAAGACCAGTATTAGTTTCCGATACACCACTGCAGGTTCAATGTACTCCTTGGACCTTCACATTGACGATGAAACACAGAAATCGCATCGGAATTAAATACAAAAGGCACAATGCCGCCATAAGTACAAGAACAGAGACTCTTCTTACACCCGGTGTTTTGTGCATTCCCTGTGAGACCAGTATTAGTTTCCGATACACCACTGCAGGTTCAATGTCTTCGTTGGACATACACGTTCACGATGAAACGCTGAAATTAGACCGAAATTAAATACAAAAGGCACAATGCGACTTGAGTGCAAAAAGAGTGAGACTTCTTAGGGACTGTGCATTGATCCTTTCCTGTGAGACCAGTATTAGTTTCCGATATACCACTGCAGGTTCAATGTTTTCCTTGGACATTCACATTGACGATGAAACACAGAAATCGCATCGGTATTAAATGCAAAAGACACAATGCCGCCTTAAGTGCAAGAAGAGTGAGACTTCTTAGAGTCTGTGCTTTGATCCTTTCCTGTGAGACCAGTATTAGTTTCCGATACATCACTGCAGGTTAAATGTACTCCCTGGACCTTCACATTGACGATGAAACACAGAAATCGCGTTGGAATTAAATACAAAAGGCACAATGCCGCCTTAAGTAAAAGAATAGAGACTCTTCTTACAGTCGGTGTTTTGAGCATTCCCTGTGAGACCAGTATTAGTTTCTGACTCACCACTGCAGGTACAATGTACTCCTTGGACATACACATTGACGATGAAACACTGAAATTATATGGGAATTGAATACAAAACTCACAATGCCGCCTTATGTGCAAGAAGAGTGAGGCTTCTTAGTGTCTGTGCATTGATCCTTTCCTGTAAGACCAGTATTACTTTCCGATACTCCACTGCAGGTTCAATGTATTCCTTGGACCTTCACTTTGACGATGAAACACAGAAATCGCATCGGAATTAAATACAAAATGCACAATGCCGCCTGAAATGCAACAAGAGTGAGACTTCTTAGAGTCTGTGCTTTGATCCTTTCCTGCGATACCAGTATTAGTTTCCGATACATCACTGCAGGTTCTATGTATTTGTTGGACATTCACATTGACGATGAAACACAGAAATCGCATCGGAATTAAATACAAAAGGCACAATGCCGCCTTAAGTGCAAGAGGCCTGTGACTTCTTAGAGCCTGTGCTTTGATCCTTTCCTGTGAGACCAGTATCAGTTTCCGATATACCACTGCAGATTCAATGTATTCCTTGGACCTTCACATTGACGATGAAACACAGAAATCGATTCGGAATCAAATGCAAAAGGCACAATGTCGCCTTAAGTACAAGAATAGAGACTCTTCTTACAGTCGGTGCTCTGAACTTTCCCTGTGAGACCAGTATTAGTATCCGATACACCACTGCAGGTTCAATGTATTCCTTGGACATACACATTGACGATGAAACACAGAAATCGCATCGGAATTAAATACAAAAGCCACAATGCCGTCTTAAGTGCAAGAAGAGTGAGACATCTTAGAGTCTGTGATTTGATCCTCTCCTGTGAGACCAGTATTAGTTTCCGATACACCACTGCAGGTGCAGTGTATTCCTTGGACCTTCACATTGACGATGAAACACAGAGATCGCGTCGGAATTAAATACAAAAGGCACAATGCCGCCTTAAATATAAGAATAGAGACTCTTCTTACAGTCGGTTTTTTGGGTATTCCCTGTGAGACCAGTATTAGTTTCTGACACACCACTGCAGGTCCAATGTATTCCTTGGACATATTAATTGTCGATGAAACACTGAAATGAAATGGGAATTGAATACAAAACACACAATGCCGCCTTAACTGCAAGAAGAGTGAGACTTCTTACAGTCTGTGCTTTGATCCTTTCCTGTGAGAGCCGTATTAGATTCCGATTCTCCACTGCAGGGTCAATGTATACCTTGGACCTCCACATTGACGATGAAACACAGAAATCGCATCGGAATTAAATACAAAAGGCACAATGCCGCATTAAGTGCAAGAAGAGTGACACTTCTTAGAGTCTGTGCTTTGATCCTTTCCTGTGAGACCAGCATTAGTTTCCGATAAACCACTGCAGGTCAACGTATCCCTTGGACCTTCACATTGACGAAGAAGCTCTGAAATCACATCGGAGATAAATCCAAATGCACAATGCCACCTTAAGTGCAAGAAGAGTGAGACTTCTTAGAGTCTGTGCTTTGATCTTTTCCTGTGAGACCAGTATTAGTTTCCGATACATATTAGTTTCCGATACACCACTGCCGGATCAATGTATTCCTTGGACGTACACATTGACGATGAAACACAGGAATCGCATCGGAATTAAATACAAAAGCCACAATGCCGCTTAAGTGCAAGAAGAGTGAGACATCTTACAGTCTGTGCATTGATCCTCTTCTGTGAGACCAGTATTAGTTTCCGATACACCACTGCAGGTTCAATGTATTCCTTGGACCTTCAAATTGACGATGAAACACAGAAATCGCATCGGAATTAAATACAAAAGGCACAATGCCGCCATAAGTACAAGAACAGAGACTCTTCTTACACACGGTGCTTTGAGCATTCCCTGTGAGACCAGTATTAGTTTCCGATACACCACTGCAGGTTCAATGTATTCCTTGGACATACACGTTGACGATGAAACACTGAAATTAGATCAGAATTAAATACAAAAGGCACAATGCGACTTGAGTGCAAGAAGAGTGAGGCTTCTTAGAGTCTGTACATTGATCCTTTCCTGTGAGACCAGTATTACTTTCCGATACTCCACTGCAGGTACGATGAATTCCTTGGACCTTCACTTTGACGTTGAAACACAGAAATCGCATCGGATTTAAATACAAATGGCACAATGCCGCCTTAAGTGCAACAAGAGTGAGACTTCTTAGAGTCTGTGCTTTGATCCTTTCCTGCGATACCAGTATTAGTTTCCGATACACCACTGCAGGTTCAATGTATTTCTTGGACATTCACATTGACGATGAAACACAGAGATCGCATCGGAATTAAATACAAAAGGCACAATGCCGCCTTAAGTGCAAGAGGCGTGTGACTTCTTAAAGTCTCTGCTTTGATCCTTTCCTGTGAGGCCAGTATTAGTTTCCGATACACTACTGCAGGTTCAATGTATTCCTTGGACCTTCACATTGACGATGAAACACAGAAATCGCGTTGGAATTAAATACAAAAGGCAAAATGCCGCCATAAATATAAGAATAGAGACTCCTCTTACAGTCGGTGTTTTGAGCATTCCCTGTGAGACCAGTATTAGTTTCTGACACACCACTGCAGGTTCAATGTATTCCTTGGACATACGCATTGACGATAAACCACTGAAATTACTTCGGAATTAAATACAAAAGGCGCAGTGCCACCTTATGTGCAAGAAGAGTGAGACTTCTTAGAGTCTGTGCTTTGATCCTTTCCTGTGAGACCAGTATTAGTTTCCGATACACCACTGCAGGTTCAATGTATTCCTAGGACCTACACATTGACGATAAACCACTGAAATTACATCGGAATTAAATACAAAAGGCGCAGTGCCACCTTAAGTGCAAGAAGAGTGAGACTTCTTAGAGTCAGTGCTTTGATCCTTTCCTGTGAGACCAGTATTAGTTTCCGATACTCCACTGGAGGGTCAATGTATTCCTTGGACCTTCACATTGACGATGAAACACAGAAATCGCATCGGAAGAAAATACAAAAAGCACAATGCCGCATTAAGTGCAAGAAGAGTGACACTTCTTAGAGTCTGTGCTTTGATCCTTTCCTGTGAGACCAGTATTAGTTTCCGACAAACCCCTGCATGTTAAATGTATTCCTTGGACCTTCACATTGACGATGAAACACAGAAAACACATCGGAGATAAATCCAAAGGCACGATGCCGCCTTAAGTGCAAGAAGAGTGAGACATCTTAGAGTCTGCGCTTTGATCCTCTCCTGTGAGACCAGTATTATTTTCCGATACACCACTGCAGGTTCAATGTATTCCTTGGACCTTCACATTGACGATAAAACACAGAAATCGCATTGGAATTAAATACAAAACGCACAATGCTGCCTTAAGTATAAGAATTGAGACTCTTCTTACAGTCAGTGTTTTGAGCATTCCCTGTGAGACCAGTATTAGTTTCTGACACACCACTGCAGGTTCAATGTATTCCTTGGACATACACATTGACGATGAAACACTGAAATTAAATCGGAATTGAATACACAACTCACAATGCCGCCTTAAGTGCAATAAGAGTGAGACTTCTTAGAGTCTGTGCTTTGATCCTTTCCTGTGAGACCAGTATTAGTTTCCGATACACCACTGCAGGTTCAATGTATTTGTTTTACCTTCAGATTGACGATGAAACACAGAAATCGCATCGGAATGAAATACAAGTGGCACAATGCCGCCTTAAGTGCCAGAAGTGTGAGACTTCTTAGAGTCTGTGCATTGATCCTTTCCTGTGATACCAGTATTAGTTTCCGATACTCCACTGCAGGTTCAATGTATTCCTTGGACCTCCGCATTGACGATGAAACACAGAAATCACATCGGAATGAAATACAAAAGGCACAATGCCGCCTTAAGTGCAAGAAGAGTGAGACTTCTTAGAGTCTGTGCTTTGATCCTATCCTGTGAGACCAGTTTTAGTTTCCGATACACCACTGCAAGTTCAATGTATTCCTTGGACCTTCACATTGATGATGAAACACAGAAATCGCATCGCAATTAAATACAAAAGGCACAATGCCGCCTTACGTACTAGAATAGAGACTCTTCATACAGTCGGTGCTTTGAGCATTCCCTGTGAGACCAGTATTAGTTTCCGATACGCCACTGCAGGTTCAATGTATTCCTTGGACACACACGTGACGATGAAATACTGAAATTAGATCGGAATTAAATACAAAAGGCACAATGCAACTTAAAGGAAAGAAGAGTGAGACTTCTTAGAGTCTGTGCTTCGATCCTGTCCTGTGAACCAGTATTAGTTTCCGATACACCAATGCAGGTTCAATGTATTTATTGGACCTGCACATTGACGATGAAGCACAGAAATCGCATCGACATTAAATACAAAAGGCTCAATGCCGCCTTAAGTGCAAGAGGCGTGTGACTTCTTAGAGTCTGTGCTTTGATCGTTTCCTGTGAGGCCAGTATTAGTTTCCGATACACCACTGCAGGTTCAAGGTATTCCTTGGACCTTCACATTGACGATGAAAAACAAATATCGCATCGGAATTAACTGCAAAAGGCACAATGCCGCCTTAAGTACAAGAATGGAGACTCTTCTTGCAGTCGGTGCTTTGAGCATTCCCTGTGAGACCAGTATTAGTTTCCGATACACCACTGCAGGTTCAATGTATTCCTTGGGCATACAAATTGACGATGAACTACTGAAATTAGATCGGAATTAAATACAAAAGGCGCAGTGCCACCTTAAGTGCAAGAAGAGTGAGACTTCTTAGAGTCTGTGCTTTGATCCTTTCCAGTGAGACCAGTATTAGTTTCCGATACTCCACTGCAGGGTCAATGTATTCCTTGTACCACCACATTGACGATGAAACACAGAAATCGCATCGGAATTAAACACAAAAGGCACAATGCCGCATTAAGTGCAAGAAGAGTGTCACTTCTTAGAGTCTGTGCTTTGATCCTTCCCTGTGAGTCCAGTATTAGTTTCCAATACACCACTGCAGATTCAATGTATTCCTTGGACATACACATTGACGATGAAACACAGAAATCGCATCGGAATTAAATACAAAAGCCACAATGCCGCCTTAAGTGCAAGAAGAGTGAGACATCTTAGAGTCTGTGTTTTGATCCTCTCCTGTGAACCAGTATTAGTTTCCGATACACCACTGCAGGTTCAGTGTATTCCTTGGACCTTCACATTGACGATGAAACACAGAAATCGCATCGTAATTAAATAGAAAAGGCACATTACCGCCATAAGTACAAGAACAGAGACTCTTCTTACACCCGGTGCTTTGAGCATTCCCTCTGAGACCAGTATTAGTTTCCGATACACCACTGGAGGTTCAATGTATTCCTTGGACATACACGTTGACGATGAAACACTGAAATTAGATCGGAATTAAATACAGAAGGCACAATGCGACTTGAGTGCAAGAAGAGTGAGACTTCTTAGAGTCTGTGCTTTGATCCTTTCCTGTGAGACCAGTATTAGTTTCCGTTATACCACTGCAGGTTCAATGTATTCCTTGGACATTCACATTGACGATGAAACACAGAAATCGCATCGGTATTAAATGCAAAAGGCACAATGCCGCCTTAAGTGCATGAAGAGTGAGACTTCTTAGAGTCTGTGCTTTGATCCTTTCCTGTGAGACCAGTATTAGTTTCCGATACATCACTGCAGGTTCAATGTATTCCTTGGACCTTCACATTGACGATGAAACACAGAAATCGCATCGGAATTAAATACAAAAGGCACAATGCCGTCTTAAGTGCGAGAAGAGTGAGACTTCTTAGGGTCTGAGCTTTGATCCTTTCCTGTGAGACCAGTATTAGTTTCCGATAACCCACTGCAGGTTCAAAGTATTCCTTTGACCTTCACATTGACGATGAAACACAGAAATCGATTCGGAATCAAATGCAAAAGGCACAATGTCGCCTTAAGTACAAGAATAGAGACTCTTCTTACAGTCGGTGCTCTGAACTTTCCCTGTGAGACCAGTATTAGTTTCCGATACACCACTGCAGGTTCAATTTATTCCTTGGACATACACATTGACGATGAAACACAGAAATCGCATCGGAATTAAATGCAAAAGGCACAATGCCGCCTTAAGTGCATGAAGAGTGAGACTTCTTAGAGTCTGTGCTTTGATCCTTTCCTGTGAGACCAATATTAGTTTCCGATTCATCACTGCAGGTTCAATGTATTCCTTGGACCTTCACATTGACGATGAAACACAGAAATCGCATCGGAATTAAATACAAAATGCACAATGCCGCCTTAAATGCAACAAGAGTGAGACTTCTTAGTGTCTGTGCTTTGATCCTTTCCTGCGATACCAGTATTAGTTTCCGATACATCACTGCAGGTTCTATGTATTTGTTGGACATTCACATTGACGATGAAACACAGAAATCGCATCGGAATTAAATACAAAAGGCACAATGCCGCATAAGTGCAAGAGGCCTGTGACTTCTTAGAGTCTGTGCTTTGATCCTTTCCTGTGAGACCAGTATCAGTTTCCGATATACCACTGCAGATTCAATGTATTCCTTTGACCTTCACATTGACGATGAAACACAGAAATCGATTCGGAATCAAATGCAAAAGGCACAATGTCGCCTTAAGTACAAGAATAGAGACTCTTCTTACAGTCGGTGCTCTGAACTTTCCCTGTGAGACCAGTATTAGTTTCCGATACACCACTGCAGGTTCAATGAATTCCTTGGACATACACATTGACGATGAAACACAGAAATCGCATCGGAATTAAATACAAAAGCCACAATGCCGCCTTAAGTGCAAGAAGAGTGAGACATCTTAGAGTCTGTGCTTTGATCGTCTCCTGTGAGACCAGTATTAGTTTCCGATACACCACTGCAGGTTCAGTGTATTCCTTGGACCTTCACATTGACGATGAAACACAGAGATCGCGTCGGAATTAAATACAAAAGGCACAATGCCGCCTTAAATATAAGAATAGAGACTCTTCTTACAGTCGGTTTTTTGAGTATTCCCTGTGAGACCAGTATTAGTTTCTGACACACCACTGCAGGTTCAATGTATTCCTTGGACATATTAATTGTCGATGAAACACTGAAATGAAATGGGAATTGAATACAAAACACACAATGCCGCCTTAACTGCAAGAAGAGTGAGACTTCTTACAGTCTGTGCTTTGATCCTTTCCTGTGAGACCCGTATTAGATTCCGATTCTCCACTGCAGGGTCAATGTATTCCTTGGACCTCCACATTGACGATGAAACACAGAAATCGCTTCGGAATTAAATACAAAAGGCACAATGCCGCATTAAGTGCAAGAAGAGTGACACTTCTTAGAGTCTGTGCTTTGATCCTTTCCTGTGAGACCAGCATTAGTTTCCGATAAACCACTGCAGGTTCAATGCATTCCTTGGACCTTCACATTGACGAAGAAACTCAGAAATCAAATCGGAAATAAATCCAAATGCACAATGCCGCCTTAAGTGCAAGAAGAGTGAGACTTCTTAGAGTCTGTGCTTTGATCCTTTCCTGTGAGACCAGTATTAGTTTCCGATACATATTAGTTTCCGATACACCACTGCAGGTTCAATGTATTCCTTGGACGTACACATTGACGATGAAACACAGGAATCGCATCGGAATTAAATACAAAAGCCACAATGCCGCTTAAGTGCAAGAAGAGTGAGACATCTTACAGTCTGTGCATTGATCCTCTCCTGTGAGACCAGTATTAGTTTCCGATACACCACTGCAGGTTCAATGTATTCCTTGGACCTTCAAATTGACGATGAAACACAGAAATCGCATCGGAATTAAATACAAAAGGCACAATGCCGCCATAAGTACAAGAACAGAGACTCTTCTTACACCCGGTGCTTTGAGCATTCCCTGTGAGACCAGTATTAATTTCCGATACACCACTGCAGGTGCAATGTATTCCTTGGACATACACGTTGACGATGAAACACTGAAATTAGATCAGAATTAAATACAAAAGGCACAATGCGACTTGAGTGCAAGAAGAGTGAGACTTCTTAGAGTCTGTGCTTTGATCCTTTCCTGTGAGACCAGTATTAGTTTCCGATACACCACTGCAGGTTCAATGTATTCCTTAGACATTCACATTGACGATGAAACACAGAAATCGCATCGGTATTAAATGCAAAAGGCACACTGCCGCCTTAAGTGCAAGAAGAGTGTGACTTCTAAGAGTCTGTGCTTTGATCCTTTCCTGTGAGACCAGTATTAGTTTCCGATACATCACTGCAGGTTAAATGTACTCCTTGGACCTTCACATTGACGATGAAACACAGAAATCGCGTCGGAATGAAATACAGAAGTCACAATGCCGCCTTAAGTATAAGAATAGAGAATCTTCTTACAGTCGGTGTTTTGAGGATTCCCTGTGAGACCAGTATTAGTTTCTGACACACCACTGCAGGTACAATGTACTCCTTGGACATACACATTGACGATGAAACACTGAAATTATATGGGAATTGAATACAAAACTCACAATGCCGCCTTAAGTGCAAGAAGAGTGAGGCTTCTTAGAGTCTGTGCATTGATCCTTTCCTGTGAGACCAGTATAACTTTCCGATACTCCACTTCAGGTACAATGTATTCATTGGACCTTCACTTTGACGATGAAACACAGGAATCGCATCGGATTTAAATACAAATGGCACAATGCCGCCTTAAGTGCAACAAGAGTGAGACTTCTTAGAGTCTGTGCTTTGATCCTTTCCTGCGATACCAGTATTAGTTTCCGATACACCACTGCAGGTTCAATGTATTTCTTGGACATTCACATTGACGATGAAACACAGAGATCGCATCGGAATTAAATACAAAAGGCACAATGCCGCCTTAAGTGCAAGAGGCGTGTGACTTCTTAGAGTCTCTGCTTTGATCCTTTCCTGTGAGGCCAGTATTAGTTTCCGATACACCACTGCAGGTTCAATGTATTCCTTGGACCTTCACATTGACGATGAAACACTGAAATTAGATCGGAATTAAATACAAAAGGCACAATGCGACTTAAGTGCAAGAAGAGTGAGACTTCTTAAAGTCTGTGTTTTGTTCCTTTCCTGTGAGACCAGCATTAGTTTCCGATACACCACTGCAGGTTCAATGTATTCCTTGGACATTATCATTGACGATGAAACACAGATATCTCATCACTGTTAAATACAAAAGACGCAATGCCGCTTTAAGTGCAAGAAGAGTGTGACTTCTTAGAGTCTCTGCTTTGGTCCTTTCCTGTGAGACCAGTATTAGCTTCCGACAAACCACTGCATGTTAAATGTACTCCTTGGACCTTCACATTGACGATGAAACACAGAAATCACATCGGAGATAAATCCAAAGGCACGATGCCGCCTTAAGTGCAAGAAGAGTGAGACATCTTAGAGTCTGCGCTTTGATCCTCTCCTGTGAGACCAGTATTATATTCCGATACACCACTGCAGGTTCAATGTATTCCTTGGACCTTCACATTGACGATAAAACACAGAAATCGCATCGGAATTAAATACAAAACGCACAATGCTGCCTTAAGTATAAGAATAGAGACTCTTCTTACAGTCAGTGTTTTGAGCATTCCCTGTGAGACCAGTATTAGTTTCTGACACACCACTGCAGGTTCAATGTATTCCTTGGACACACACATTGACGATGAAACACTGAAATTAAATCGGAATTGAATACACAACTCACAATGCCGCCTTAAGTGCAATAAGAGTGAGACTTCTTAGAGTCTGTGCTATGATCCTTTCCTGTGAGACCAGTATTAGTTTCCGATACACCACTGCAGGTTCAATGCATTTGTTTTACCTTCACATTGACGATGAAACACAGAAATCGCATCGGAATGAAATACAAGAGGCACAATGCCGCCTTAAGTGCCAGAAGAGTGAGACTTCTTAGAGTCTGTGCATTGATCCTTTCCTGTGATACCAGTATTAGTTTCCGATACTCCACTGCAGGTTGAATGTTTTCCTTGGACCTCCACATTGACGATGAAACACAGAAATCACATCGGAATTAAATACAAAAGGCACAATGCCGCCTTAAGTGCAAGAAGAGTGAGACTTCTTAGAGTCTGTGCTTTGATCCTATCCTGTGAGACCAGTATTAGTTTCCGATACACCACTGCAAGTTCAATGTATTCCTTGGACCTTAACATTGATGATGAAACACAGAAATCGCATCGCAAATAAAGACAATAGACTCAATGCCGCCTTAAGTACTAGAATAGAGACTCTTCATACAGTCGGTGCTTTGAGCATTCCCTGTGAGACCAGTATTAGTTTCCGATACGCCACTGCAGGTTCAATGTATTCCATGGACACACACGTGACGATGAAACACTGAAATTAGATCGGAATTAAATACAAAAGGCACAATGCAACTTAAAGGAAAGAAGAGTGAGACTTCTTAGAGTCTGTGCTTCGATCCTTTCCTGTGAACCAGTATTAGTTTCCGATACACCAATGCAGGTCCAATGTATTCATTGGACCTTCACATTGACGATGAAACACAGAAATCGCATCGACATTAAATACAAAAGGCTCAATGCCGCCTTAAGTGCAAGAGGCGTGTGACTTCTTAGAGTCTGTGCTTTGATCCTTTCCTGTGAGACCAGTATTAGTTTCCGATGCATCACTGCAGGTTAAATGTATTCCTTGGACCTTCACATTGACGATGAAACACAGAAATCGCGTCGGAATGAAATACAGAAGTCACAATGCCGCCTTAAGTATAAGAATAGAGACTCTTCTTACAGTCGGTGTTTTGAGGATTCCCTGTGAGACCAGTATTAGTTTCTGACACACCACTGCAGGTACAATGTACTCCTTGGACATACACATTGACGATGAAACACTGAAATTATATGGGAATTGAGTACAAAACTCACAATGCCGCCTTAAGTGCAAGAAGAGTGAGGCTTCTTAGAGTCTGTGCATTGATCCTTTCCTGTGAGACCAGTATAACTTTCCGGTACTCCACTTCAGGTACAATGTATTCCTTGGACCTTCACTTTGACGATGAAACACAGAAATCGCATCGGATTTAAATACAAATGGCACAATGCCGCCTTAAGTGCAACAAGAGTGAGACTTCTTAGAGTCTGTGCTTTGATCCTTTCCTGCGATACCAGTATTAGTTTCCGATACACCACTGCAGGTTCAATGTATTTCTTGGACATTCACATTGACGATGAAACACAGAGATCGCATCGGAATTAAATACAAAAGGCACAATGCCGCCTTAAGTGCAAGAGGCGTGTGACTTCTTAGAGTCTCTGCTTTGATCCTTTCCTGTGAGGCCAGTATTAGTTTCCGATACACCACTGCAGGTTCAATGTATTCCTTGGACCTTCACATTGACGATGAAACACTGAAATTAGATCGGAATTAAATACAAAAGGCACAATGCGACTTAAGTGCAAGAAGAGTGAGACTTCTTAAAGTCTGTGTTTTGTTCCTTTCCTGTGAGACCAGTATTTGTTTCCGATACACCACTGCAGGTTCAATGTATTCCTTCGACATTATCATTGACGATGAAACACAGATATCTCATCGCTATTAAATACAAAAGACGCAATGCCGCTTTAAGTGCAAGAAGAGTGTGACTTCTTTGAGTCTCTGCTTTGGTCCTTTCCTGTGAGACCAGTATTAGTTTCCGACACACCACTGCAGGTTCAATGTACTCCTTGGACCTTCACATTGACGATGAAACACAGAAATCGCGTTGGAATTAAATACAAAAGGCACAATGCCGCCATAAATATAAGAATAGAGACTCCTCTTACAGTCGGTGTTTTGAGCATTCCCTGTGAGACCAGTATTAGTTTCTGACACACCACTGCAGGCTCAATGTATTCCTTGGACATACGCATTGACGATAAACCACTGAAATTACATCGGAATTAAATACAAAAGGCGCAGTGCCACCTTAAGTGCAAGAAGAGTGACACTTCTTAGAGTCTGTGCTTTGATCCTTTCCTGTGAGACCAGTATTAGTTTCCGATACACCACTGCAGGTTCAATGTATTCCTGGGACATACACATTGACGATAAACCACTGAAATTACATCGGAATTAAATACAAAAGTCGCAGTGCCACCTTAAGTGCAAGAAGAGTGAGACTTCATAGAGTCAGTGCTTTGATCCTTTCCTGTGAGACCAGTATTAGTTTCCGATACTCCACTGGAGGGTCAATGTATTCCTTGGACCTTCACATTGACGATGAAACACAGAAATCGCATCGGAAGAAAATACAAAAAGCACAATGCCGCATTAAGTGCAAGAAGAGTGACACTTCTTAGCGTCTGTGCTTTGAACCTTTCCTGTGAGACCAGTATTAGTTTCCGACAAACCACTGCATGTTAAATGTATTCCTTGGACCTTCACATTGACGATGAAACACAGAAATCACATCGGAGATAAATCCAAAGGCACGATGCCGCCTTAAGTGCAAGAAGAGTGAGACACCTTAGAGTCTGCGCTTTGATCCTCTCCTGTGAGACCAGTACTATTTTCCGATACACCACTGCAGGTTCAATGTATTCCTTGGACCTTCACATTGACGATAAAA
This sequence comes from Schistocerca americana, assembly GCF_021461395.2. Classification (NCBI taxonomy): domain Eukaryota; kingdom Metazoa; phylum Arthropoda; class Insecta; order Orthoptera; family Acrididae; genus Schistocerca; species Schistocerca americana. The sequence goes on along the minus strand of NC_060125.1, from coordinate 24,230,507 downwards.
CACAGAAATCGCATCGGAATTAAATACAAAACGCACAATGCTGCCTTAAGTATAAGAATAGAGACTCGCCTTACAGTCAGTGTTTTGAGCATTCCCTGTGAGACCAGTATTAGTTTCTGACACACCACTGCAGGTTCAATGTATTCCTTGGACATACGCATTGACGATAAACGACTGAAATTACATCGGAATTAAATACAAAAGGCGCAGTGCCACCTTAAGTGCAAGAAGAATGAGACTTCTTAGAGTCTGTGCTTTGATCCTTTCCTGTGAGACCAGTATTAGTTTCCGATACAACACTGCAGGTTCAATGTATTCCTGGGACATACACATTGACGATAAACCACTGAAATTACATCGGAATTAAATACAAAAGGCGCAGTGCCACCTTAAGTGCAAGAAGAGTGAGACTTCTTAGAGTCAGTGCTTTGATCCTTTCCTGTGAGACCAGTATTAGTTTCCGATACTCCACTGGAGGGTCAATGTATTCCTTGGACCTTCACATTGACGATGAAACACAGAAATCGCATCGGAAGAAAGTACAAAAAGCACAATGCCGCATTAAGTGCAAGAAGAGTGACACTTCTTAGAGTCTGTGCTTTGATCCTTTCCTGTGAGACCAGTATTAGTTTCCGACAAACCACTGCATGTTAAATGTATTCCTTGGACCTTCACATTGACGATGAAACACAGAAATCACATCGGAGATAAATCCAAAGGCACGATGCCGCCTTAAGTGCAAGAAGAGTAAGACATCTTAGAGTCTGCGCTTTGATCCTCTCCTGTGAGACCAGTATTATTTTCCGATACACCACTGCAGGTTCAATGTATTCCTTGGACCTTCACATTGACGATAAAACACAGAAATCGCATCGGAATTAAATACAAAACGCACAATGCTGCCTTAAGTATAAGAATAGAGACTCTTCTTACAGTCAGTGTTTTGAGCATTCCCTGTGAGACCAGTATTAGTTTCTGACACACCACTGCAGGTTCAATGTATTCCTTGGACACACACATTGACGATGGAACACTGAAATTAAATCGGAATTGAATACACAACTCACAATGCCGCCTTAAGTGCAATAAGAGTGAGACTTCTTAGAGTCTGTGCTATGATCCTTTCCTGTGAGACCAGTATTAGTTTCCGATACACCACTGCAGGTTCAATGCATTTGTTTTACCTTCACATTGACGATGAAACACAGAAATCGCATCGGAATGAAATACAAGAGGCACAATGCCGCCTTAAGTGCCAGAAGAGTGAGACTTCTTAGAGTCTGTGCATTGATCCTTTCCTGTGATACCAGTATTAGTTTCCGATACTCCACTGCAGGTTGAATGTTTTCCTTGGACCTCCACATTGACGATGAAACACAGAAATCACATCGGAATTAAATACAAAAGGCACAATGCCGCCTTAAGTGCAAGAAGAGTGAGACTTCTTAGAGTCTGTGCTTTGATCCTATCCTGTGAGACCAGTATTAGTTTCCGATACACCACTGCAAGTTCAATGTATTCCTTGGACCTTAACATTGATGATGAAACACAGAAATCGCATCGCAAATAAATACAATAGACTCAATGCCGCCTTAAGTACTAGAATAGAGACTCTTCATACAGTCGGTGCTTTGAGCATTCCCTGTGAGACCAGTATTAGTTTCCGATACGCCACTGCAGGTTCAATGTATGCCATGGACACACACGTGACGATGAAACACTGAAATTAGATCGGAATTAAATACAAAAGGCACAATGCAACTTAAAGGAAAGAAGAGTGAGACTTCTTAGAGTCTGTGCTTCGATCCTTTCCTGTGAACCAGTATTAGTTTCCGATACACCAATGCAGGTCCAATGTATTCATTGGACCTTCACATTGACGATGAAACACAGAAATCGCATCGACATTAAATACAAAAGGCTCAATGCCGCCTTAAGTGCAAGAGGCGTGTGACTTCTTAGAGTCTGTGCTTTGATCCTTTCCTGTGAGACCAGTATTAGTTTCCGATGCATCACTGCAGGTTAAATGTATTCCTTGGACCTTCACATTGACGATGAAACACAGAAATCGCGTCGGAATGAAATACAGAAGTCACAATGCCGCCTTAAGTATAAGAATAGAGACTCTTCTTACAGTCGGTGTTTTGAGGATTCCCTGTGAGACCAGTATTAGTTTCTGACACACCACTGCAGGTACAATGTACTCCTTGGACATACACATTGACGATGAAACACTGAAATTATATGGGAATTGAGTACAAAACTCACAATGCCGCCTTAAGTGCAAGAAGAGTGAGGCTTCTTAGAGTCAGTGCATTGATCCTTTCCTGTGAGACCAGTATAACTTTCCGGTACTCCACTTCAGGTACAATGTATTCCTTGGACCTTCACTTTGACGATGAAACACAGAAATCGCATCGGATTTAAATACAAATGGCACAATGCCGCCTTAAGTGCAACAAGAGTGAGACTTCTTAGAGTCTGTGCTTTGATCCTTTCCTGCGATACCAGTATTAGTTTCCGATACACCACTGCAGGTTCAATGTATTTCTTGGACATTCACATTGACGATGAAACACAGAGATCGCATCGGAATTAAATACAAAAGGCACAATGCCGCCTTAAGTGCAAGAGGCGTGTGACTTCTTAGAGTCTCTGCTTTGATCCTTTCCTGTGAGGCCAGTATTAGTTTCCGATACACCACTGCAGGTTCAATGTATTCCTTGGACCTTCACATTGACGATGAAACACTGAAATTAGATCGGAATTAAATACAAAAGGCACAATGCGACTTAAGTGCAAGAAGAGTGAGACTTCTTAAAGTCTGTGTTTTGTTCCTTTCCTGTGAGACCAGTATTTGTTTCCGATACACCACTGCAGGTTCAATGTATTCCTTGGACATTATCATTGACGATGAAACACAGATATCTCATCGCTATTAAATACAAAAGACGCAATGCCGCTTTAAGTGCAAGAAGAGTGTGACTTCTTTGAGTCTCTGCTTTGGTCCTTTCCTGTGAGACCAGTATTAGTTTCCGACACACCACTGCAGGTTCAATGTACTCCTTGGACCTTCACATTGACGATGAAACACAGAAATCGCGTTGGAATTAAATACAAATGGCACAATGCCGCCATAAATATAAGAATAGAGACTCCTCTTACAGTCGGTGTTTTGAGCATTCCCTGTGAGACCAGTATTAGTTTCTGACACACCACTGCAGGCTCAATGTATTCCTTGGACATACGCATTGACGATAAACCACTGAAATTACATCGGAATTAAATACAAAAGGCGCAGTGCCACCTTAAGTGCAAGAAGAGTGACACTTCTTAGAGTCTGTGCTTTGATCCTTTCCTGTGAGACCAGTATTAGTTTCCGATACACCACTGCAGGTTCAATGTATTCCTGGGACATACACATTGACGATAAACCACTGAAATTACATCGGAATTAAATACAAAAGTCGCAGTGCCACCTTAAGTGCAAGAAGAGTGAGACTTCATAGAGTCAGTGCTTTGATCCTTTCCTGTGAGACCAGTATTAGTTTCCGATACTCCACTGGAGGGTCAATGTATTCCTTGGACCTTCACATTGACGATGAAACACAGAAATCGCATCGGAAGAAAATACAAAAAGCACAATGCCGCATTAAGTGCAAGAAGAGTGACACTTCTTAGCGTCTGTGCTTTGAACCTTTCCTGTGAGACCAGTATTAGTTTCCGACAAACCACTGCATGTTAAATGTATTCCTTGGACCTTCACATTGACGATGAAACACAGAAATCACATCGGAGATAAATCCAAAGGCACGATGCCGCCTTAAGTGCAAGAAGAGTGAGACACCTTAGAGTCTGCGCTTTGATCCTCTCCTGTGAGACCAGTACTATTTTCCGATACACCACTGCAGGTTCAATGTATTCCTTGGACCTTCACATTGACGATAAAACACAGAAATCGCATCGGAATTAAATACAAAACGCACAATGCTGCCTTAAGTATAAGAATAGAGACTCTTCTTACAGTCAGTGTTTTGAGCATTCCCTGTGAGACCAGTATTAGTTTCTGACACACCACTGCAGGTTCAATGTATTCCTTGGACATACACATTGACGATGAAACACTGAAATTAAATCGGAATTGAATACACAACTCACAATGCCGCCTTAAGTGCAATAAGAGTGAGACTTCTTAGAGTCTGTGCTATGATCCTTTCCTGTGACACCAGTATTAGTTTCCGATACACCACTGCAAGGTTCAATGTATTTGTTTTACCTTCACATTGACGATGAAACACAGAAATCGCATCGGAATGAAATACAAGAGGCACAATGCCGCCTTAAGTGCCAGAAGAGTGAGACTTCTTAGAGTCTGTGCATTGATCCTTTCCTGTGATACCAGTATTAGTTTCCGATACTCCACTGCAGGTTGAATGTTTTCCTTGGACCTCCACATTGACGATGAAACACAGAAATCACATCGGAATTAAATACAAAAGGCACAATGCCGCCTTAAGTGCAAGAAGAGTGAGACTTCTTAGAGTCTGTGCTTTGATCCTATCCTGTGAGACCAGTATTAGTTTCCGATACACCACTGCAAGTTCAATGTATTCCTTGGACCTTCACATTGATGATGAAACACAGAAATCGCATCGCAATTAAATGCAAAAGGCACAATGCCGCCTTAAGTACAAGAATAGAGACTCTTCTTACAGTCGGTGCTTTGAGCTTTCCCTGTGAGACCAGTATTAGTTTCCGATACACCACTGCAGGTTCAATGTATTCCTTGGACATACACGTTGACGATGAAACACTGAAATTAGATCAGAATTAAATGCAAAAGGCACAATACGACTTAAGTGCAAGAAAAGTGAGACTTCTTAGAGTCTGTGCTTTGATCCTTTCCTGTGAGACCAGTATTAGTTTCCGATACATCACTGCAGGTTCAATGTATTCCTTGGACACACACATTGACGATGGAACACTGAAATTAAATCGGAATTGAATACACAACTCACAATGCCGCCTTAAGTGCAATAAGAGTGAGACTTCTTAGAGTCTGTGCTATGATCCTTTCCTGTGAGACCAGTATTAGTTTCCGATACACCACTGCAGGTTCAATGCATTTGTTTTACCTTCACATTGACGATGAAACACAGAAATCGCATCGGAATGAAATACAAGAGGCACAATGCCGCCTTAAGTGCCAGAAGAGTGAGACTTCTTAGAGTCTGTGCATTGATCCTTTCCTGTGATACCAGTATTAGTTTCCGATACTCCACTGCAGGTTGAATGTTTTCCTTGGACCTCCACATTGACGATGAAACACAGAAATCACATCGGAATTAAATACAAAAGGCACAATGCCGCCTTAAGTGCAAGAAGAGTGAGACTTCTTAGAGTCTGTGCTTTGATCCTATCCTGTGAGACCAGTATTAGTTTCCGATACACCACTGCAAGTTCAATGTATTCCTTGGACCTTAACATTGATGATGAAACACAGAAATCGCATCGCAAATAAATACAATAGACTCAATGCCGCCTTAAGTACTAGAATAGAGACTCTTCATACAGTCGGTGCTTTGAGCATTCCCTGTGAGACCAGTATTAGTTTCCGATACGCCACTGCAGGTTCAATGTATGCCATGGACACACACGTGACGATGAAACACTGAAATTAGATCGGAATTAAATACAAAAGGCACAATGCAACTTAAAGGAAAGAAGAGTGAGACTTCTTAGAGTCTGTGCTTCGATCCTTTCCTGTGAACCAGTATTAGTTTCCGATACACCAATGCAGGTCCAATGTATTCATTGGACCTTCACATTGACGATGAAACACAGAAATCGCATCGACATTAAATACAAAAGGCTCAATGCCGCCTTAAGTGCAAGAGGCGTGTGACTTCTTAGAGTCTGTGCTTTGATCCTTTCCTGTGAGACCAGTATTAGTTTCCGATGCATCACTGCAGGTTAAATGTATTCCTTGGACCTTCACATTGACGATGAAACACAGAAATCGCGTCGGAATGAAATACAGAAGTCACAATGCCGCCTTAAGTATAAGAATAGAGACTCTTCTTACAGTCGGTGTTTTGAGGATTCCCTGTGAGACCAGTATTAGTTTCTGACACACCACTGCAGGTACAATGTACTCCTTGGACATACACATTGACGATGAAACACTGAAATTATATGGGAATTGAGTACAAAACTCACAATGCCGCCTTAAGTGCAAGAAGAGTGAGGCTTCTTAGAGTCAGTGCATTGATCCTTTCCTGTGAGACCAGTATAACTTTCCGGTACTCCACTTCAGGTACAATGTATTCCTTGGACCTTCACTTTGACGATGAAACACAGAAATCGCATCGGATTTAAATACAAATGGCACAATGCCGCCTTAAGTGCAACAAGAGTGAGACTTCTTAGAGTCTGTGCTTTGATCCTTTCCTGCGATACCAGTATTAGTTTCCGATACACCACTGCAGGTTCAATGTATTTCTTGGACATTCACATTGACGATGAAACACAGAGATCGCATCGGAATTAAATACAAAAGGCACAATGCCGCCTTAAGTGCAAGAGGCGTGTGACTTCTTAGAGTCTCTGCTTTGATCCTTTCCTGTGAGGCCAGTATTAGTTTCCGATACACCACTGCAGGTTCAATGTATTCCTTGGACCTTCACATTGACGATGAAACACTGAAATTAGATCGGAATTAAATACAAAAGGCACAATGCGACTTAAGTGCAAGAAGAGTGAGACTTCTTAAAGTCTGTGTTTTGTTCCTTTCCTGTGAGACCAGTATTTGTTTCCGATACACCACTGCAGGTTCAATGTATTCCTTGGACATTATCATTGACGATGAAACACAGATATCTCATCGCTATTAAATACAAAAGACGCAATGCCGCTTTAAGTGCAAGAAGAGTGTGACTTCTTTGAGTCTCTGCTTTGGTCCTTTCCTGTGAGACCAGTATTAGTTTCCGACACACCACTGCAGGTTCAATGTACTCCTTGGACCTTCACATTGACGATGAAACACAGAAATCGCGTTGGAATTAAATACAAATGGCACAATGCCGCCATAAATATAAGAATAGAGACTCCTCTTACAGTCGGTGTTTTGAGCATTCCCTGTGAGACCAGTATTAGTTTCTGACACACCACTGCAGGCTCAATGTATTCCTTGGACATACGCATTGACGATAAACCACTGAAATTACATCGGAATTAAATACAAAAGGCGCAGTGCCACCTTAAGTGCAAGAAGAGTGACACTTCTTAGAGTCTGTGCTTTGATCCTTTCCTGTGAGACCAGTATTAGTTTCCGATACACCACTGCAGGTTCAATGTATTCCTGGGACATACACATTGACGATAAACCACTGAAATTACATCGGAATTAAATACAAAAGTCGCAGTGCCACCTTAAGTGCAAGAAGAGTGAGACTTCATAGAGTCAGTGCTTTGATCCTTTCCTGTGAGACCAGTATTAGTTTCCGATACTCCACTGGAGGGTCAATGTATTCCTTGGACCTTCACATTGACGATGAAACACAGAAATCGCATCGGAAGAAAATACAAAAAGCACAATGCCGCATTAAGTGCAAGAAGAGTGACACTTCTTAGCGTCTGTGCTTTGAACCTTTCCTGTGAGACCAGTATTAGTTTCCGACAAACCACTGCATGTTAAATGTATTCCTTGGACCTTCACATTGACGATGAAACACAGAAATCACATCGGAGATAAATCCAAAGGCACGATGCCGCCTTAAGTGCAAGAAGAGTGAGACACCTTAGAGTCTGCGCTTTGATCCTCTCCTGTGAGACCAGTACTATTTTCCGATACACCACTGCAGGTTCAATGTATTCCTTGGACCTTCACATTGACGATAAAACACAGAAATCGCATCGGAATTAAATACAAAACGCACAATGCTGCCTTAAGTATAAGAATAGAGACTCTTCTTACAGTCAGTGTTTTGAGCATTCCCTGTGAGACCAGTATTAGTTTCTGACACACCACTGCAGGTTCAATGTATTCCTTGGACATACACATTGACGATGAAACACTGAAATTAAATCGGAATTGAATACACAACTCACAATGCCGCCTTAAGTGCAATAAGAGTGAGACTTCTTAGAGTCTGTGCTATGATCCTTTCCTGTGACACCAGTATTAGTTTCCGATACACCACTGCAAGGTTCAATGTATTTGTTTTACCTTCACATTGACGATGAAACACAGAAATCGCATCGGAATGAAATACAAGAGGCACAATGCCGCCTTAAGTGCCAGAAGAGTGAGACTTCTTAGAGTCTGTGCATTGATCCTTTCCTGTGATACCAGTATTAGTTTCCGATACTCCACTGCAGGTTGAATGTTTTCCTTGGACCTCCACATTGACGATGAAACACAGAAATCACATCGGAATTAAATACAAAAGGCACAATGCCGCCTTAAGTGCAAGAAGAGTGAGACTTCTTAGAGTCTGTGCTTTGATCCTATCCTGTGAGACCAGTATTAGTTTCCGATACACCACTGCAAGTTCAATGTATTCCTTGGACCTTCACATTGATGATGAAACACAGAAATCGCATCGCAATTAAATGCAAAAGGCACAATGCCGCCTTAAGTACAAGAATAGAGACTCTTCTTACAGTCGGTGCTTTGAGCTTTCCCTGTGAGACCAGTATTAGTTTCCGATACACCACTGCAGGTTCAATGTATTCCTTGGACATACACGTTGACGATGAAACACTGAAATTAGATCAGAATTAAATGCAAAAGGCACAATACGACTTAAGTGCAAGAAAAGTGAGACTTCTTAGAGTCTGTGCTTTGATCCTTTCCTGTGAGACCAGTATTAGTTTCCGATACATCACTGCAGGTTCAATGTATTCCTTGGACCTTCACATTGACGATGAAACACAGAAATCGCATCGGAATTAAATACAAAAGGCACAATGCCGTCTTAAGTGCGAGAAGAGTGAGACTTCTTAGAGTCTGAGCTTTGATCCTTTCCTGTGAGGCCAGTATTAGTTTCCGATAACCCACTGCAGGTTCAAAGTATTCCTTTGACCTTCACATTGACGATGAAACACAGAGATCGCGTCGGAATTAAATACAAAAGGCACAATGCCGCCTTAAATATAAGAATAGAGACTCTTCTTACAGTCGGTTTTTTGAGCATTCCCTGTGAGACCAGTATTAGTTTCTGACACACCACTGCAGGTTCAATGTATTCCTTGGACATTTTAATTGTCGATGAAACACTGAAATGAAATGGGAATTGAATACAAAACACACAATGCCGCCTTAACTGCAAGAAGAGTGAGACTTCTTACAGTCTGTGCTTTGATCCTTTCCTGTGAGACCCGTATTAGATTCCGATTCTCCACTGCAGGGTCAATGTATTCCTTGGACCTCCACATTGACGATGAAACACAGAAATCGCTTCGGAATTAAATACAAAAGGCACAATGCCGCATTAAGTGCAAGAAGAGTGACACTTCTTAGAGTCTGTGCTTTGATCCTTTCCTGTGAGACCAGCATTAGTTTCCGATAAACCACTGCAGGTTCAATGTATTCCTTGGACCTTCACATTGACGAAGAAACTCAGAAATCACATCGGAAATAAATCCAAATGCACAATGCCGCCTTAAGTGCAAGAAGAGTGAGACATCTTAGAGTCTGTGCTTTGATCCTTTCCTGTGAGACCAGTATTAGTTTCCGATACATATTAATTTCCGATACACCACTGCAGGTTCAATGTATTCCTTGGACGTACACATTGACGATGAAACACAGGAATCGCATCGGAATTAAATACAAAAGCCACAATGCCGCTTAAGTGCAAGAAGAGTGAGACATCTTACAGTCTGTGCATTGATCCTCTCCTGTGAGACCAGTATTAGTTTCCGATACACCACTGCAGGTTCAATGTATTCCTTGGACCTTCAAATTGACGATGAAACACAGAAATCGCATCGGAATTAAATACAAAAGGCACAATGCCGCCATAAGTACAAGAACAGAGACTCTTCTTACACCCGGTGCTTTGAGCATTCCCTGTGAGACCAGTATTAATTTCCGATACACCAATGCAGGTGCAATGTATTCCGTGGACATACACGTTGACGATGAAACACTGAAATTAGATCAGAATTAAATTCAAAAGGCACAATGCGACTTGAGTGCAAGAAGAGTGAGACTTCTTAGAGTCTGTGCTTTGATCCTTTCCTGTGAGACCAGTATTAGTTTCCGATACACCACTGCAGGTTCAATGTATTCCTTGGACATTCACATTGATGATGAAACACAGAAATCGCATCGGTATTAAATGCAAAAGGCACACTGCCGCCTTAAGTGCAAGAAGAGTGTGACTTCTAAGAGTCTGTGCTTTGATCCTTTCCTGTGAGACCAGTATTAGTTTCCGATACATCACTGCAGGTTAAATGTACTCCTTGGACCTTCACATTGACGATGAAACACAGAAATCGCGTCGGAATTAAATACAAAAGCCACAATGCCGCCTTAAGTGCAAGAAGAGTGATACATCTTAGAGTCTGTGCTTTGATCGTCTCCTGTGAGACCAGTATTAGTTTCCGATACACCACTGCAGGTTCAGTGTATTCCTTGGACCTTCACATTGACGATGAAACACAGAGATCGCGTCGGAATTAAATACAAAAGGCACAATGCCGCCTTAAATATAAGAATAGAGACTCTTCTTACAGTCGGTTTTTTGAGTATTCCCTGTGAGACCAGTATTAGTTTCTGACACACCACTGCAGGTTCAATGTACTCCTTGGACATATTAATTGTCGATGAAACACTGAAATGAAATGGGAATTGAATACAAAACACACAATGCCGCCTTAACTGCAAGAAGAGTGAGACTTCTTACAGTCTGTGCTTTGATCCTTTCCTGTGAGACCCGTATTAGATTCCGATTCTCCACTGCAGGGTCAATGTATTCCTTGGACCTCCACATTGACGATGAAACACAGAAATCGCTTCGGAATTAAATACAAAAGGCACAATGCCGCATTAAGTGCAAGAAGAGTGACACTTCTTAGAGTCTGTGCTTTGATCCTTTCCTGTGAGACCAGCATTAGTTTCCGATAAACCACTGCAAGTTCAATGTATTCCTTGGACCTTCAGATTGACGAAGAAACTCAGAAATCACATCGGAAATAAATCCAAATGCACAATGCCGCCTTAAGTGCAAGAAGAGTGAGACTTCTTAGAGTCTGTGCTTTGATCCTTTCCTGTGAGACCAGTATTAGTTTCCGATACATATTAGTTTCCGATACACCACTGCAGGTTCAATGTATTCCTTGGACGTACACATTGACGATGAAACACAGGAATCGCATCGGAATTAAATACAAAAGCCACAATGCCGCTTAAGTGCAAGAAGAGTGAGACATCTTACAGTCTGTGCATTGATCCTCTCCTGTGAGACCAGTATTAGTTTCCGATACTCCACTGCAGGTTCAATGTATTCCTTGGACCTTCAAATTGACGATGAAACACAGAAATCGCATCGGAATTAAATACAAAAGGCACAATGCCGCCATAAGTACAAGAACAGAGACTCTTCTTACACCCGGTGCTTTGAGCATTCCCTGTGAGATCAGTATTAATTTCCGATACACCACTGCAGGTGCAATGTATTCCGTGGACATACACGTTGACGATGAAACACTGAAATTAGATCAGAATTAAATACAAAAGGCACAATGCGACTTGAGTGCAAGAAGAGTGAGACTTCTTAGAGTCTGTGCTTTGATCCTTTCCTGTGAGACCAGTATTAGTTTCCGATACACCACTGCAGGTTCAATGTATTCCTTGGACATTCACATTGACGATGAAACACAGAAATCGCATCGGTATTAAATGCAAAAGGCACACTGCCGCCTTAAGTGCAAGAAGAGTGTGACTTCTAAGAGTCTGTGCTTTGATCCTTTCCTGTGAGACCAGTATTAGTTTCCGATACATCACTGCAGGTTAAATGTACTCCTTGGACCTTCACATTGACGATTAAACACAGAAATCGCGTCGGAATTAAATACAAAAGCCACAATGCCGCCTTAAGTGCAAGAAGAGTGAGACATCTTAGAGTCTGTGCTTTGATCGTCTCCTGTGAGACCAGTATTAGTTTCCGATACACCACTGCAGGTTCAGTGTATTCCTTGGACCTTCACATTGACGATGAAACACAGAGATCGCGTCGGAATTAAATACAAAAGGCACAATGCCGCCTTAAATATAAGAATAGAGACTCTTCTTACAGTCGGTTTTTTGAGTATTCCCTGTGAGACCAGTATTAGTTTCTGACACACCACTGCAGGTTCAATGTATTCCTTGGACATATTAATTGTCGATGAAACACTGAAATGAAATGGGAATTGAATACAAAACACACAATGCCGCCTTAACTGCAAGAAGAGTGAGACTTCTTACAGTCTGTGCTTTGATCCTTTCCTGTGAGACCCGTATTAGATTCCGATTCTCCACTGCAGGGTCAATGTATTCCTTGGACCTCCACATTGACGATGAAACACAGAAATCGCTTCGGAATTAAATACAAAAGGCACAATGCCGCATTAAGTGCAAGAAGAGTGACACTTCTTAGAGTCTGTGCTTTGATCCTTTCCTGTGAGACCAGCATTAGTTTCCGATAAACCACTGCAGGTTCAATGTATTCCTTGGACCTTCACATTGACGAAGAAACTCAGAAATCACATCGGAAATAAATCCAAATGCACAATGCCGCCTTAAGTGCAAGAAGAGTGAGACTTCTTAGAGTCTGTGCTTTGATCCTTTCCTGTGAGACCAGTATTAGTTTCCGATACATATTAGTTTCCGATACACCACTGCAGGTTCAATGTATTCCTTGGACGTACACATTGACGATGAAACACAGGAATCGCATCGGAATTAAATACAAAAGCCACAATGCCGCTTAAGTGCAAGAAGAGTGAGACATCTTACAGTCTGTGCATTGATCCTCTCCTGTGAGACCAGTATTAGTTTCCGATACACCACTGCAGGTTCAATGTATTCCTTGGACCTTCAAATTGACGATGAAACACAGAAATCGCATCGGAATTAAATACAAAAGGCACAATGCCGCCATAAGTACAAGAACAGAGACTCTTCTTACACCCGGTGCTTTGAGCATTCCCTGTGAGACCAGTATTAATTTCCGATACACCACTGCAGGTGCAATGTATTCCGTGGACATACACGTTGACGATGAAACACTGAAATTAGATCAGAATTAAATACAAAAGGCACAATGCGACTTGAGTGCAAGAAGAGTGAGACTTCTTAGAGTCTGTGCTTTGATCCTTTCCTGTGAGACCTGTATTAGTTTCCGATACACCACTGCAGGTTCAATGTATTCCTTGGACATTCACATTGACGATGAAACACAGAAATCGCATCGGTATTAAATGCAAAAGGAACACTGCTGCCTTAAGTGCAAGAAG